>NC_140588.1:1059654195-1061076695 GCF_964204655.1 Triturus cristatus | reverse complement strand
CTCTGAAATACACGGACAGAGCTGCACCACTGAAGATACATGGACAGAGCTGCACCACTGAAGATACATGGACAGAGCTGCACCTCTGAAGATACATGGACAGAGCTGCACCTCTGAAGGTACATGGACAGAGCTGCACCACTGAAGATACAGGGACAGAGCTGCACCTCTGAAGATACATGGACAGAGCTGCACCTCTGAAGATACATGGACAGAGCTGCACCTCTGAAATACATGGACAGAGCTGCACCTCTGAAGATACATGGACAGAGCTGCACCACTGAAGATACAGGGACAGAGCTGCACCTCTGAAGATACATGGACAGAGCTGCACCTCTGAAATACATGGACAGAGCTGCACCTCTGAAATACATGGACAGAGCTGCACCACTGAAGATACATGGACAGAGCTGCACCTCTGAAGATACATGGAGAGAGCTGCACCTCTGAAGATACATGGACAGAGCTGCACCTCTGAAATACATGGACAGAGCTGCACCACTGAAGATACATGGAGAGAGCTGCACCACTGAAGATACATGGACAGAGCTGCACCTCTGAAGATACATGGACAGAGCTGCACCTCTGAAGGTACATGGACAGAGCTGCACCACTGAAGATACAGGGACAGAGCTGCACCTCTGAAGATACATGGACAGAGCTGCACCTCTGAAGATACATGGACAGAGCTGCACCTCTGAAATACATGGACAGAGCTGCACCTCTGAAGATACATGGACAGAGCTGCACCACTGAAGATACAGGGACAGAGCTGCACCTCTGAAGATACATGGACAGAGCTGCACCTCTGAAATACATGGACAGAGCTGCACCTCTGAAATACATGGACAGAGCTGCACCACTGAAGATACATGGACAGAGCTGCACCTCTGAAGATACATGGACAGAGCTGCACCTCTGAAGATACATGGACAGAGCTGCACCTCTGAAGATACATGGACAGAGCTGCCCCTCTGAAATACATGGACAGAGCTGCACCTCTGAAGATACATGGAGAGAGCTGCACCACTGAAGATACATGGACAGAGCTGCACCACTGAAGATACATGGACAGAGCTGCACCTCTGAAGATACATGGACAGAGCTGCTCTTCTGAAGATACATGGACAGAGCTGCACCACTGAAGATACATGGACAGAGCTGCACCTCTGAAGGTACATGGACAGAGCTGCACCACTGAAGATACATGCACAGAGCTGCACCACTGAAGATACATGGATAGAACTGCACCTCTAAAGATATATGGACAGAGCTGCACCACTGAAGATACATGGACAGAGCTGCACCACTGAAGATCCATGGACAGAGCTGCACCTCTGAAGATACATGGACAGAGCTGCACCACTGAAGATACATGGACAGAGCTGCACCTCTAAAGATACATGGACAGAGCTGCACCACTGAAGATACATGAACAGAGCTGCACCTCTGAAGATACATGGACAGAGCTGCACCACTGAAGATACATGGGGGCGCAATCACAAAGGCATTTTGAAGTACACGAAGAAGGAATCCTGTACGTGCTCTTTTACACACTCATACACACCTCTGTGAATTGGCTCCAAAACATCCAAAATGGGAATACATTGGGAATGATCAGTGAGTGTTCATATAGAGATTGTATTGATAGAAAGGACTGTGCCCTCTTTGCACTTTTACTAATAGGGAGTGGGACGGTTTTCATTGACTCAGAAAGGCATGTGATGTCACATAAGAGTGCTTCTGTCTACTACTTCCCATCCTTGTCAATGCTTTTGCGAATCGGACCGTTAGGCCTTGTGTTACTGTCTTCATGTGTATTTATCTCTGACCTTTTACTGGTTTGGAAACCCTTTGACCAGAAGCTCTTGGCTGCCTTGAGAAGCCCTCCAATGGACATCACCGGCACAAAATGAGCCTCAGAACAATTCACAAGAGCAACGATGCCTTTCTGACTTGTCCCGTCTTCCTTCTTAAAGCTACAGAGGACAACCCTCATCTCTGCGTGCCCTAGAGGGACCTCCCTGAAAACCACTATCAAGTCACATTGGGCTTCACAATATGTTATATCCTGGATGCAGAAGCCGTGGTGGAGGAAGCAGCACCTCCAGCAGACCGGCAGCAGCCGGGTGGCCAAATTTAAAGACCTCCACTGTTGCAAGAGCTATATCTCCCACAAAGCTGTTTCCATGGGAATGGTGGCGCCGGATCAGAGCGATTCAAAACATGCCACTAGATCCACCTTGGCATGCTGGCATACCCAAGCAGGTGGTGTAAAACAAAATGATGGGGCTCCCCTGCAAAATGTGATGAGGGGCCTGTCGTCTCCCAGATGTAATGTAATGTAATGTAAAAGAAACTTGTAAAGCGCAACGTTCACCATGCGGTTTCTTGGCGCTAGGGTAAGCAGCTACCTGGGGAGGAAGGGGTGGGAGGAAAAGAAGGGGGAGAAGTTAGTTATAAGCGAAACGGAAGAAGTGAGTCTTGAGAAGAGATCTAAAGTGGGGATAAGATGGGGCCAATCTTATATCCAAGGGGAGAATGTTCCAAAAAGACGGGGCGAGAAACGAGAATCTAAGACCGCCCCATTTCTTGCGCATAATTCTGGGAACTTTGAGGAGGGCCAGATGGGCCGAGCGCAGATTGCGAGTAGGAACATAGGGGTGGATGAGAGAAGAGATAAACACAGGGCTGAGACCAGCCAAGGATTTGAAGATGAGGCACCCCAGCTTGAATATGCAACGTTCTGAGACAGGGAGCCAATGCAAGGATTTTAACAAAGGGCGAGTGTGACAGTGCCTAGGTTGATGGAAAATGAGGCGGGCTGCCTGATTCTGGACGAGTTGCAAGTGCTTTTGCTGATAGTCAGGGATGCCTACATATAAGGAATTGGCGTAGTCGATTCTGGAAATCACTAGAGCTAAGAGGGCCAGAGTGAGGGCTTCCGTAGTAAGAAAGCGAGCAATTTTGCGGATTTTACGCAGCTGAAAAAAACAGGCAGAGACAGTGGCGTTAATCTGAGGTTTCATTGAGAGGTCGTTACTGATGATGACTCCCAGACTTTTTGCCGAGGTGGAAGGACGGGGAGGCGAACCCAGACTGATGGGCCAGAAGTTAGAGTTCCAAGGATTGGAAGGGCCTCCGACAAGAACCAGTTCGGTCTTGTCGGGATTCAGTTTCAAATGGTTAGCCCCCATCCAGTTGCTGATGTGACAGAGGGTGGTTTGAAAATCGGTAATTGACTGGTCCGAGGAGTCGATATTGAAAACTAATTGAATGTCGTCTGCATAATTAAATGCAGATACATTTTTGTCTCGAAGATAGCTGATCAGGGGAGTGAGGTAAAGATTGAAAAGTAGAGGGGACAAGGAGGATTCCTGAGGCACACCACAGGTCAAATCGACCTTGTCTGCGGAGAACTGTGACAGACGAACCGCTTGTTGGCGGCGGGAGAGAAACGAGCGAACCCAATCAAGGGCAGTACCCTCGATCCCGGCCTGTCTGACACGGTCGACCAAGATCGCATGGTCGACCGTGTCAAAGGCGGCCGACAAGTCCAGGAGAACCAGGGACTGGCAGATGTTAGAGTCGGCTCCTCTTCGTAGTTCTTCCATAACGGAGAGTATGACCATCTCGGTGGAGTGAGCAGGCCTAAATCCGGCTTGTTGGGGGTCAAGAAAATGGGAACGCTCGACATGGGAGCTCCGAATGTTAGTGACGTGGGTCTCGAGAACCTTTCCAAGATAGGGGAGGAGGGAGATGGGGCGAAAATTACTCATAACTGTTGGGTCAGCAGTCGGTTTTTTCAAAATAGGTACCACTTCTGCTGTCTTGAAGATGCAGGGAACTTGGCCAGAGGTGAGGGAGGAATTCAGGAGAGTCAAAGGGGGAGCGGGGCAGGCCGAGAAGGCCTTGCATAAGATCTTGGGGGGGCAGCAGTCAGTGGGGGATCCAGAGGAGACTTTGCTGAGGAGGGCAGGAAACTCCAATTCCGTGATGACAGGGATCCGTGAAAGGTGCGGAGAAAGAGAGGGGTCTACACAGGGGGAAGCTGGAGACAGGCAGGGGAACGGGATGGGCGGTGCCTGGATACTGTTTTTAATTTTTGCAACCTTCTCAATGAAGAAGTGGTTGAGGGAATCGCAGAGCGTCTGGGAAGGGAGGGGTTTAATGGACACTCTGTCAGGATGGGATAGTTCCTCGACGATCGCAAAGATGTTTTTGGCTTTATTGGCTGACTCCATGATTTTATTGGAGAAGTGTGAAGTTTTTGCGGATGCAATGGCGGCTTTATAGCCTTTAAGAAGGGACAAGAACTCTGCCCTTGCTACGGGGGAGTAATTTTTACGCCACTGGCGCTCGGCTTGCCTAAGGCCGAGTTTTAGGGCTTTTAGGTCCTCAGAGAACCATTTTTGTGCGTCGTGGAGACGTCTAAGTTTGATCCGTCTGAGGGGAGCGACCACGTCACTGGCCGACTCGAGCCAGAGGTTTAGGTTCTGAGCATGGGTGTCCACAGAGTCGGATTCCAAGGGGATGGAGGTCCTAAGTAAATGAAAGAAGTGGTCGATGTCCGCTTTGTTCCAGTTACGGGCTGAGTGGTTAGAATCAAGGGAATTACTAGGGGGAGAAAGGATTTTGAGGGAAAAAACAATAGAGAAATGGTCGGACCAGGCACATGGCGAGATGAGAAGGGCCGATATCACAAGATTGGAGGACCAGACCTGGTCAAGGATATGTCCTCTGGTATGAGTGGCAGCATTGACATGTTGGCAGCAATTTAGGCTGCGCAATAGCTCAGAGAAGGCTGCCGAACAGGCGCTTTCCTTCTCGTCCAGGGGCCAATAGTTGAAGTCCCCGAGGACAAGAATTTTGGAGTTATTAATAGTTATCTGGGAGAGAAGATCTCCAAACAGGGATGGAAAGTCTGGCATAGGTTGTGGGGGACGGTAAACTAAGACGCAAATGAGGGGGGGTGCAGAAGAATCCAGTCTAACGACAAGACAGTCAACCTGGGGGATGCAAGAGGTGGTAATGACAGAAAACCTGAGAGGATGTTTAATGATGGCAGCTACGCCACCTCCAGGTTTGCCGGAGGCCCGATTGCTTTGAATAATATAGTAGCCAAGAGGGATGGCGGCCAGAACGTCAGGGGAGGAGCCGTCATGCAACCAGGTTTCGGTGAGAAATAAAATGTCGGGACTGTCGGTGTCGAGAAGGTGGAAAATTTCAATCTGATGCTTTGCTAATGAGCGGGTATTGAGGTAACATACTTTGAGTTCCAGATTACGAAGCGGACGCCGGGAGGGAGGGTCAGGAGAGATAGAAGGGACGATGGCGTGTGAACGAGCAGCTAACTCGGGAAAGGAGCGACGAGTACAGGCTAACCCCAAGAGGTTGAGCTGTGAACATGTAGCGGGGGCCAGCGGCCAGGCGGCGTGCAGTTTGAGAATATCCGCAGAGGAATATTGAGTTGCAGGAACAGGAAGGGCAGAGTGACTAGCCCCGAGCCCCGGTCGGACGCGGACGGGCGCAGACGGGCTTGCCTTAGGCGCGCCTTCGGCGCGCCATCGGCGCGCCCGCTGCGCTCGTCCGCTGCGCGTCCGCTGGAGGCACATTGTTTATAGGCAGAAGGAGGAAGGGAGAGGGCGTGCCCAGCGCTCGTGGGCGTGTCCTGGGGAGTTCCCGGGGAGTTCCAGGAAGTGATGTCAGGAGCGAATGCAGACCTGAGGCAGCGATGGAGACGCTGTGCGGGAACTGCAGGTAGGCCCAGAGGGGGAGAGAGGTTCAGGCAAGCACGAAACAAACAAACAATTTTTAAAATGATTCTTAGATAAAACTCCCGGCTTTCCGCCTCAGGAGGTTGCTGCTAATGCTGAGCGCGAGTGCGAGACGCGCGTTTAAATAGTCAGCTGCCGGTTGCAGGGGGCGCGCCCAGCGCTCGTGGGCGTGTCCTGGGGAGTTCCCGGGGAGTTCCAGGAAGTGATGTCAGGAGCGAATGCAGACCCGAGGCAGCGATGGAGACGCTGTGCGGGAACTGCAGGTAGGCCCAGAGGGGGAGAGAGGTTCAGGCAAGCACGAAACAAACAAACAATTTTTAAAATGATTCTTAGATAAAACTCCCGGCTTTCCGCCTCAGGAGGTTGCTGCTAATGCTGAGCGCGAGTGCGAGACGCGCGTTTAAATAGTCAGCTGCCGGTTGCAGGGGGCGCGCCCAGCGCTCGTGGGCGTGTCCTGGGGAGTTCCCGGGGAGTTCCAGGAAGTGATGTCAGGAGGAAGTGATGTCATATCGCACAGGTATTCATTGGTCTTGGACTCAATGGGGTCTCCTTGAAGGTTTTGGGTCCCCCTATGCTGCAGATGGCCAGCTTGGGAAATCAGAGTGACTTTCCTGAGCGTTTACCTATTTCTGCAAGGTATGCAATGGCATGGCTCTGAGAGGTGAGGGGGTCCCCTTCAAAACACGGAACCTTGGGGGGCTCCCACATTGCAAAGGGTGCGGGGGCCTCTGTTATGCCCCGGACCTAAGTCACTTCTTTCATTCCTGGAGATGTACTGTCTAATTGGAGTCTCATTTCCAAGATGAGCATCACAAATGCCCCTGAGATGCTGGGAGTCCTTCCTCAGTGCATGGGCGGCCTTTTAAAGGGTTTTTTGTCTGGGGCCACACAGTGGTCCAGGAGAGAAAGGAGAAAGGATAAATGTCTTATGCCGACAACACTCAAATTGTGGTCTCACTACAAACAGATGAGTGGCGGAGTACGGCGAATCGATTTAGGGACTGTATGAACGCCATAGGGATCTGGATGGCCAGAAACTGCCTCAAATTGAACTCCAGCAAGACGGAGGTGGTATGTTTTGGCAACGATCCTACTTTTTGGACCCCTGAATGGTGGCCTGACACCTTGGGTCCTCTTCCCGTACACAACAAGAAGGTAAAGAACTTAGGAGTGTGGGTGGACCATAAGCTCAGTTTTAGAGACCAAGTAAATTCAGTGTCTTCCGCCACATCTTTTGCTCTTAGGTCCTGTAAGAAAATTCTCCCGCTCCTTCCTGTAGAGTGTCATCAAACAGTCGTTACAGCACTTACTATGTTTAGGCTGGATTATTGTAACAGCCTGTATCTCAATATCCAGGAGGGAATAATGAATAGGTTGCAACTCTTGCAGACTGCCGCTGCTAGGCTGGCAGCAGGCATCCCGAAATATGCTTCAATCTCTAAGGAGATACAGAGGCTTCATTGGCTGCCAGTTAGAAAGCGTACCCAGTTTAAGGCCTTGTGTCTGGTTCACAAGGCGATTCATGGAACAGGGTCAGCTTATTTAAAAGAGCGGTTATTTTGGTATACTCCTACTAGATCATTACGCTCATCCGCAGCTAAGCAGGTTTATGTGCCTTTGGTAAAAAAAAGCCTTCTGGGTTGGAGGAAGCTTTGGAGTGAATGCAGCCAAAGCCTGGAACAATCTTCCATTACACCTCAGAGGCTTGACTAATCTGTTGGCTTTTCGCAAAGCCTTAAAAACGTGGTTGTTTACAGATTAACTTGCTACTTCGTTGTTGAGTCTTGGGTAGATTTCACACAGCGTCAGGACACCCTCGGGTAACAGTAGCGCTTAATAAATGTTATAAATAAATAAATAAATGCTCATGCCCAACTAGTTACACCAGTAGGAACACTGCCTTCAGGATGGACCATGGATCAGAGGAACAGGTGGATGAAACTCCTGCCATTTCTTGGCAGATATTGAGTCAATGCCGACATCTAAGTGAACACCTTTGTCTTTTTCGCAGGTTCTGTAAAACTAAATAGGATTTTATAAACATTGATCTTAACCCCTTCGCCGCGGCACGAATTCCGCTGCGGCGCTGGGGGGGTTCAGGGTCAGCGCGGCGCCGCCATGCTCGTGACGGAACCACTCCGCCATGAGCCATGGGCGCGCTGTGCTCATGATGGAGTGGTTCCGTCATGACTCCGCCCACTCGCATTGATCGCCCGCACAGGCGGGGAATCAGTGCCGCGTGGGCGGAGCGGCCGCCAACGGCCGCAGCATGACGGAACCACTCCGTCATGAGCACACGGCGCCCGTGGCTCTTGACGGAGTGGTTCCGTCATGAGCAGGGAACGGGTTAAATAGTCATCCTCACAGAGAATCATTGAAATCACTAACCTTACTTTTCCCTGATCACAATTTTCTAATAGATCTTAGTGCAAACAAATCTAAGCTTTTTACTCTATCTTTTAATTTAAGAGCAAATAGCGTGTTTGCTTCTCCCTTACCTCACAACTCTGCCTGGGTTAAACCTTTTGAGTTGGTCTGTGCTCGGAAATGTTGCTACAGGAAGATAATTGTAGTGGCCACCAGGTAGAGGTCTCCCACTGTAGAATTATCAAATACGGCAAATGTTGCCTCAATGCGAGGACAGAGGGCAGCAAAATGTCCTTTTGTTTAGGGTGTCATTAACTTCTACCACCAGCTCCCAATGTGCACCAGTTTTCTGTATCACGTCAGTCAACATCTGAATTAAAGATTTCTGTGAGTTCAGTTAAAGTGAGTTACATCTCTAACCATTCCTTCAACTCAGTCACACAAAACATCCATTTAGGAGTGTAAAAATGATCAACACTCGCTCTACATTTCCTACGTGGGAGCTTTGACTTCAGCCTCGACGCACATAGTATCAACTACCTCGTGTACACTGATGATGCTAAGATCAACCTCAAACTGGAAAGCTGAGCTAAGTAACAACACAAGGAAGCAAACTGCTTGAACAAGGGCATTGTTGGTATAAAGTCAGCCCAGCGTTGTGTAAAGTTCAGCCAGCTGTTGTTTGAAAGAACAGAAAACACCTGGTTGATTCATTAGATACTCACTCAATGTAAGGAGAGACAGTGGGCACTCTGGCTTCGCTGTTCAACAAAGATCTCTAGCTCACGTCCCATGTGAATAGTCACTAAGAACACGTCTACCACGTACAACTGCTAAGGAAATGTATTGCGCTCCTGCATCTCACTCTAGAATTAACAATCACCATCACAATGATAACTCCCCATTCAATTTAAAGACCTTCTGCCAAGTCTGAAGTCCAATGGCTTCCACCCCAACAACTACCCTTCGTAATCAAACCAGAACCTACTCCCCCTGCAACTGACCAGGTACAGGTTGCAGACATCCACCCATTCGCCCACACTGAAGACTAGAGGCCAATCTCCTTACATTTCAGAGATGTTAAGGCACACATGCTTGTCTATCAACAAGCAAACACTTCAAGCCTAAACCTGCTCCCTTCTGAACCAAGCCCTGATCCTTACTCCTCACTGACTACCAATGCTCCTCCACACAAAGGTGTCATCCATCCTTCACAAATGAGGGATCCCTCCCAAGTCACACCTTAACAGCCTGAACTACTTCAAACTCTCAGGACCTCTCCCTTTTCCAAAGTCCTCTTTGGAAGCTGAAAGGGAGTGTGCAGTTGCTTTACAAAACATTAAATGGTAATTCATAAATGCATAAATGAATAAATAATATGTCTCCGTGTATTACATTTTCCAACATCCTTCCATTTCATCCAGCTCATTGGGGAACAAGTATATTTCAATGAAAGTATGCAATTGCAAACCAAATCATATTAAAAAATGTCCTCAAAATAATAACAATCGGATGAAGGAGCAGCTCAAAATTAAGGTTAAGGATTGGGTTGGGTTCTGGTTTAGAATTAGGGCAAAGGTCAGGGTTAGGGTAAGGCCCAAGGTTAGAACAAGTATCAAGCATAGAGTAGAGGCAGGGGCGTGCAATACTTTAAAGTCAGAGAACGAATTATGATGAGGTTTGACGATTTTGTAGAGGTAAGGGCTAGGAACAAGGTTTTGGGATAAATATGGCTAGTTTGAGGTTATGATTTAGGGTAATATCATAGGTTTGGGTTGATAATGTGGTTAAGAGTATGGTCAAGAGACAGGGTTAGGAACAATGTTTAGGTGAGGGTAGGGGTAGGTTCAGTTTTGGTTTAGAGCCAGGGGTAAGAAACGAGTATATCAAAGGATAGCATTGGGTTAGTGTTAGAAATTGGGTTACTGGTGAACCTGGTGAAACCCTACTCAAGCAGTAACCACAATTCTTGTCACACAAACAAACCCCAAATTGACCTGTGCTTAACGTTCAGGTAGCTTGGCAAAAAAACTGTCATGCTTAACTTAGAAGCTTTGTGTGAGTATTTATGCAGTACTACAAACATTAATGAAGTGATAACACAACACAAAAAAACTCCCACACAATTTAGAAAAATAGAGTAAAATTTCATAAATTATTTGAGACCAAAACCACAAAATTCCAATAATTTGAACCGGAGATATCCAATTTGAAAGATTTCAGGGAAAACAGTGCTTTGGAGCACAAAGTGGCAACTGTGGTTATCTGTTCACACCAGACTGCGACAAAGCCACAAGTTCAGGCATACCACGATGGAGCGTGGGGTGGGTACTGGGACCAAGTTAGGCCCACTGGACAAAGTAGCTTAGTTCTGGGTTGCAGAGCATTGCGAGGTCCTGCACAGAGGATGTGTCTTACAACAGAGGTTCCGATTAGCTGACGGGCTGCGATGAGAGGTCCTGATTCAAGATGCATCACGCACCAGCAGTTCTGAGGAGTTGCGGGGCTACGATGTGAGTCCCAGCATCGGGATGAGTCGCGGAGCTGTGGGGCAATGTGTAGCTCAGCGTCGGTTCTGCAGGTACCACAGTTGGGCTGGCAGTGCACCTTCAGGCCCACTTCCAAGGATTCAGGACTTGGTTGGCACCACTTGGGGGGGCATGACTCACTCACAAGAAGCAAGGTCCAGGTGCTGAGTTCTACGTGCTTAGAGCCTTTTTTGTCCCTGAAGCTCTGGTCAGGAGGCCAGCTAACTAGGTCTTGGAGTCAGTCTGGTGGTCCTGGGTTCAGATGCAGGTCCAGTCTTTCTCACTCAGGCAGCAGCATAGCAGGGTACCAGTTCTTCTTGCAGAACAGCACAGCAGTCCTTTGGAATCTTCCACAGGTCCAGAGATGTACTCAGTGGCGGGTGGTGGGAAAAGGTGGCGGGGGGACGGGTGGTTAGAATAAAAAAAGACTTACCTGCTGGTCACTGGTAGCCAGCTGCTGCCTCTCCTCCGTCATCGCTGTTTTCCTCTCAGCATCACCCAGGCTCCCAGACACCCCTAGGCAATCATGATGTTGCTGTCGCAAGCATGCCAGCAGCGTCCTGGTTGGTTTGAGCGCTTTGCTTCAGAGCTCAGACAGGAAGTGGGAGGCTGTGCATGTTCTCCACCCACACTGGAGAACATGCTAAGTGCGCATGACGGTTTGGCCAGCCTGAGACTGCCGGCCAAACCGTCATGCGCACTTATGGGGTAGCAACAACTCCTCCTCCTGCTGACATCACGCAAGCCCAGCCCTGCCCGCCCTAACATGAAGCTTGCAGCCAGACAACAACAAAAATGATAATAAAGTTCTGTTATCATTTTATTTTTCCTTTGCACTGCTCTTAGCGCAGCGGGGGCGACACTCCTCCGCCTTAGTGAAGGAGTTGCTGCTGGGTGTAGACAAGAGTTAGGTCTAATTGTTTGTTATTTATACCTGGTGCCCACTTTGAGGCAGGAGACGGTTCTGGAGGTTTCGCCCCCAGATGTGCTTGGAATTTGACCTGGCCCCAGCTTGTCTGGGGTCACAAAAGACTAGTGCCACGCCCTTTGTAAGTATGCTCAGGCAGCGACTTTGTGATGTGCCAGTGTGGTAGGGGACAGCTCCTCGCCCCCATCAAGTCATGTTACCATGTTTATAGGAGAGAGCACATGCACTTTGGCACTGATAGCGGTGGCAAAGTGTGCTGAGCCCTAGAGTCAGCAAAAGCTGGAGGATGGCAGGCAAAAATGTGGGGGGAAACCACGGCAAGGACGTCAGGTCCAAACATTAGGAACAAGGTTTGGGTGAGATTAGGGTTAGTTTCAGGTCAGGAAATAGGCTAGGATGACAGGTTTCGGCAAGGGATTTTAGTAAACCACGAACATTATTTCAAAAGAACGGGGAATTACTTTGAAGATAAATGAGGGTTTTTCAATTAAACATTTCTCAAACAAATAGCCTTTATTGACAGGTCAATTTCAGTGTTGGTTTATCAAA
Organism: Triturus cristatus; assembly: GCF_964204655.1. NCBI lineage: Eukaryota > Metazoa > Chordata > Amphibia > Caudata > Salamandridae > Triturus > Triturus cristatus. Next base: position 1,061,064,546 of record NC_140588.1, on the reverse strand, counting down.
ACGGGCCCTTATTATTGAAATGTTTTTCAAAGTAAACGTTTCTCCGATACCGAGCGTCTCTGCAACAAACTACCGGGAAATGCCTAGATCTGTATTTCATGTGTAACCGCTGAATTTCTCAAGCAGAGCCTTGGCAGGGAGAGGCTGACACTGAACTGGGGTTTGTCCCCCAGGACTGTGACACCCTACAAACCTGGGCACGCCTCCTTTTGGACTGGCATCTCCCAGAGTGAGGCAGCGACCGGCTGTAGGTCACTGTTCTGGGAAATGAGATAGATGAAAACTTCAGGTATTGATTTATAATGATAGCGCCTCTGATTGAGCTATTTCTCGGGGCAGAGCCCCTCACCTGCAAAGTAATAAAGATACAAGGGGCTAGGGAAAGAGGCAGCTTTATAGGCATTTCCAGAATTTAAGTGTGGCTGTCCCTTTTGTGTAGGGAACTGTTCCAAAGTCCAAATCTAACTTCAAATCTAAGTCAGCTGGACTGGCCCATCTTCTTCTCTCCTTTTGACTTCCTCTCAGTGCCTGCCAACTCCTGGCAGGGTGACTGACTGCCATCCCGCCACCCACCAGCTCCCCAATCCTGTCAGCCTTCATTTACCCCCAGCCTCCATTTTGTGAAAGAATTAGATCTAGCTATGGAAAGCCTCCTTGTGCTTGTACTGTGCACACTATGGGGTCTGCTGCTTCCATCCACCATCCACTTCAGGCCCATTCTGGAAGATAGAAGTTCTCAGAGTGGAGGTAATTAAGTAAAGACCTCTGTCCTGAAGGAGATGAAGGAAGCACTGGACTTAATTGGCAGGCAGAAGGTGCCTCAAAGTTTTGTAGCTTTTTTGAGTGAATCGACCGTCTCCCCGCTGCATTTCTTGTTGGAGGAGGTGGGGATCTGCGGAGCACACAAGGTTTGATCTTGCTTCTAAAGCAGCTGAAGGCTGTGCAGGCCAATACATTTTAAAGTCAGTGTGCGAAGTAAGTGGGTTACTTGCCGAGGGGGTTGAAACCATACCAAAGCAGCAACCACAAATCTGGTTAGGATGAAACACAACCAAACCCCTCATTAACCTGTGCTCAACTCTTTGGTAGCTTGGCACAAAAGCAGTCACTCTTAACTTAGACGCAATGTGTAAAGTATTTCTGCAGCAAACAAACCGTAATATAGTGAAAACAATACAAAAAACCTCACACCAATTTTGATAATTAAAATACAATTTAATAAATTATTTGACACCAAAACAACAAAAATCCAGCACTAAAAAGTAGAAGGCACCAACCATGGTTATTTGGTCGTAGGAGACCAGGTCCAAGTCATAAGACTGCGATGGAGCTGGAGCATATACAGGACTGAGTTCAGTCTTCTGGAAAGTACCTTGAGGCCTGTTTGTCAAGATGCACCTACAGGCATTGAGGAACTGTCGATGAGGAGCTGCGATGCGAGGTCCGGCATCAAGATGTGTCATGCAGTGGTGGAGGCTGTGTCCATTAATGAAGAGGAGCGATGTGAGGTCCTGCATCATCGCAGAGGAAGCTGGTGTGGCTTGTGGAGACTTGCACTGTGAGGCATCTGTGCAGGTGATGAGATGTGTTGCGCTGGGCCATTGTCGATGTCAAGCTGTCACTGGTCTTGCAATGACTTGTGCTGAGATGCATTGGCGTCAAGGGTGAGCTGCATCACACTGGGCCAGAGTCTATGGTGGGCTGCTTTGCACTGTGTTCAGATGAGGGGAGATGCATCAATGTAGATGAAGCCTGTAATATCCCTGTGGCTTGAACAGGAGGCCAGCCGTCTGGCACAAAGGAGATTTCCTGGAGGTCTGGGTCCACACAAGCAGGCTGGATTCAGCAGGGCTGCTCACAGAAGCAGAAGAGTCTTGGTGCACCAACAGCTGGCCTTGGACAGAAAAACAGTCCTTGGTTAGCATGCAGGTCAGAAGGGCAGATTTTTTCAGGTGGGCAGTACTTCTTCCTGGGAGAACCCACAGGTCCATAAGTGATTCGAAGAGTTGGGTCTGAGGGTCCAATATTAATACCTGGTGCCCACTTTGAAGTGGGAGAAACTTCTAGAGACCTCTCCCGACATAGGGGGAATTTTTTGCCTCCCTGCACTGGCCCCAGTTTGTCTGGGGGCACAAAAAACTAGTGTGAAACTCTTTGTGAGTATGCTGAGGCAGAGACTTTGTGACGTACAAGTGCAGTAGGTGACAGCTCCTCCCCTCCACACAGAGATGGCCCATCCTGCCAACATCTATTCCCCCTTTGTTTTGCTGTCTGGGAGCAATACACAACAACCAGCTACACCAAGGCATGTGACCCAGACTACAGTCTGCAGACACCAAATGGTTGGGACAAGAAAGTGGCAACTTTCTAAAAGTAAAATTTTCAGGATTGTGGCTTAAAATCCAACTTCACCATTAAAGAGGGTTTTAAATTACAATTCTTTAAAAACTAAACTCAACTTTCCTACCTGCTCCCAACTGAAAGTTAGTCCTTATTAAATGTAATAAGGCAACCCAATGTTATCCTTTGGGAGAGGGAGGCCATGAAGTAGTGAAGAACAACTTTAAGAGGTATTCACTACCAGGACATGTAAAAGTTAAAATTGCATGTCCAACTTTTAAAATGCACTGCACGCCCTTCCGTATGGACATTTTAGGGCCTGACCTAGAGGTGAATTATATGTTTAAAAAATGAAGGTTTAGGACTGGCAAAATGTTGTTTTCTAAATCGCTTGTTGCGCTGTCATACCTTGAGGACTCATCAACGGACGAAGAAGACAAATGCTACCTAATTTCATTTGCAAGTGACCTTAAGCGGAAAAGGCGCACACAACCTACCTGCACCATCGAAATTGCAGGGTATCAGATAACAGCGCTGATTGACACAGGAGCATCCGTGAACGTGATGGGGTGCCAACAATACAAGCGGCTCAATCCACGGCCCGTATTGTCCCCGTCGCACATCAGAATCCTCACGTATGGCAGCCAAACCCCTCTGCCACTGAAGGGGAAGATGACCGTTCAGGTCAAGGCAGAAGGACACAAAGTCACAACCACCTTTCACGTGGTTGACAGAGAAGCAGACATTCTGGTAGGGAGCCACACAGCCGAAGACCTTGGGTTGGTCACGTTTGCAAACACCATCAATACACTGCAAACGGAAGACGTCCTAAATCTATTCCTGCAACTGTTCAGCTGCTTCGGCTGTATGAAGACAGCCAGATCAAATTACACATCGATAAAGCTGTGAAACCAGTAGTCCTAAGACACAGAAGTATTCCTTTCCATCTAAGACCACTCATGGAGCAGGAACTGCAAGAGTTGGAGCGACAAGGCGTCATTGAGAAGGTCACAGGGCCGATACCCTGGGTATCCCCTACGGTAATTGTGGAGAAACAAAAGCAGCTAGGGAAAATCTGGCTGTGCATCGACATGCACCTGCCCAACCAGGCAATCAAGCGTTAAAGGCATCTGACGCCCACAGTTGATGACATCCTGACTGACCTCACCGGATCTTGCTGGTTGTCTAAGCTTGACCTCAATGCAGGCTACCACCAACTGAGGCTGGCTGAGGAAAGTCGATATATCACCACCTTTTCGACCCATATCGGTCTCCGATGCTACAAAAGACTCAATTTTGGCATCTCGTCAGCAGCAAAAATCTTCCAGAACGCTGCTCGGGAGGTGCTGTCAGGACTCCACTGAGTACTCAATGTCAGTGATGACATTCTGATATACTCTGCCACCATGGAAGAACACCATCGCCATCTCCGGGCTACACTCCAATGCCTCGCTGAGCATGGAATCACCCTTCATTGTGAAAAATGTTTGTTCTTCCAGAAGCCGATTGAGTTCTTCGGGTATGTCTTCAGCCAGGATGGAGTCAGAGTAGACCCAAGGAAGTCACAAGCCATACAACCAGCCCCTGCTCCAACAACGGCATCAGAGGTCAGAAGCTTCCTTGGGAAGGCCACCTACTGTGCGAGGTTCATACCGAACCTGGCCACTCTGGCTGAACTACTACGTACCATGACGAAGAAAGACGCAATCTGGAAGAGGGGCCAAGAAGAAGACAACGCATTCCAGAAGATTGCTAGGAAGGACCACCATGGCATACTTTGACACCACGCGGATGACAGAACTGATCATTGACGCTAGCCCTGTTGGGCTAGGAGCCCTCCTGACTCAGGAGACAGAACCCGGAAAGTGGACACCACTCACCTTCGCGAGCAAGGCACTCATGCCAACGGAGTCCCGGTATTCTCAATTCGAGAGGGAGGCACTGGCCATCAAGTGGACCTGCAACCATTTCCACCAATACGTCAGTGGACATCCATTTCGGGTGGTGACCGACCACCAGCTACTACTCCCACTGTTCAAAGGCACGGCGCACACCCTCCACCAAGAATCGAACGGTGGGCCATACAACACCAGCACTACCAAATGGAGGTGGTATATCGACCAGGAGCGAAAGACCCGGCAGATTTTCTATCACAACACCCGCCAGAGACAGCCGGAGACGGCAACGACCAGGAAGTAAGAACGGAGGAATATGTGGATTAGATATCTCAATGGGTCTGCCTGCGAGCCATCACCTTAGATGAGGTCAAAGCTGAGATAAAGGCTGACTCTGTGCTAATGAAGGTGCTGCATTCTCTTCAGCAAGGATCCTGGGAGGATTTTCTACATGGAGTGAATGGGTGGATTACGCCAGAAAAAGACAGGCTGAGCAAGCTATGGAGAGTGCGCAATGAGCTAAGCACTGCAGCAGACGGAATAGTACTAAGGAGTTCACGTATAGTTATCCCGGCAAGTCTCCAAGAGAGGCCAACCGCCCTAGCACATAAGGGTCAACAAGGCACCATGTGGATGAAATCCCACATGTGTGAGAAAGTGTGGTTCCCCGGACTTGATGCCACAGTGGACACGTTCATAAGGAACTGCCGACCGTGCCAGCTCACAGGCAGCCAGGAACACCCTGCCCCGCTCATAATGGAAGACCCAGTAAAGGCCCATGGGACAGAGTAAGTATAGACTTCTGAAGTTTTCCCGATGACCGAGTAACTGCAGTGATCATTGACAGCTACACAAAATACCCAATAGTTGAAGCCATCGCATCTATGTCATTTGCCCACCTGCAACCTGTACTGGATAGGACATTCTCACTCTTCGGACTCCCGCAGGAAATCAAGTCCGACAATTGACCCCCATTTCAAGGAACTGAGTTCAAGGATATGTTAGCGTTACTAGGGATCCACCACCACTGGATCACCCCGCAGGGGCCACAGGCTAACGGAGTAGCAGAGCGCTTCATGAGGACCCTAAACAAGATCCTGCGGATCGCTGTCTCCGAACAAGCCGACCCAGAAGTCGAGATGCACCGGTTCCTACAGGAATACCGCAGTACTCCACACTGCACCACCCAGCGGTCACCCTGTTCACTGATGCTAGCAGGAACCCGGCGTGACACCATCCCAGCCGCTGACGGTTGGGTCACAGAACCCTATGACACTGCCATCACCCAAAGGAAGAGAATAGCAACCAACAAACAAGCCAGCAAGAAATGAAGGGCCAAGACAAGGACTATCCTGCCAGAATGCACCGTTCTTGTAAGAGCTCGCCACAGCGGAGGTAAGTTCCGCACCGCAAACTAGCCTGGGGCATGGACCATGCTGAAAACCCCCGGGACCACCATCACGGCGCAAAAAGGTGACAAAGTCATCACCAGGAATATTTTGTGGTTCAAGCCAGTGCACGAAACCAACACCAGCTGGGTGCCTCCTGGCCCCGTTGAAGATGAAAGAGCCACCACAGGGAGACAATCTCCAGACCTGAGGTCGATCAAGACACAGAGAATCCGCTTCACCGATGGACGCTGAGGCTGAGGCCACCACGACCGATACTATCACCAAAGCACCCGACAACCATCAAGCAAGTCACGGAGGTTACCATCAGCAGTACAAACTGAGTCAAAGACTTACAGACTTTATGTGTTAGCCTATTATTATTTTATTTGAATACTGATTTGGGATGGGATGTAGCGGTCTAGTTGCAGCTAAGTTTCTGCTCTGAGACCCTTAGCCCGGAAGGGCTAATACACATTGTATCAACCTCTGGCCAGGCGTTGCCAGAGGGTGTAAATAAACGGGCGGAGGTCGCTCGTGACTTCTGGCCCACAGTGCCTAACAAGTTCTCTGAGTGTGTTTGTGGAGCACATCTACACGAGGCCTGCTTACCGTGTGCAGCGCCATCACACAGTGGATCACTAGTGGTCTGACCTGAAAGCTGTAAGGCAAACTGTACTCTGATAACTCATGATAAATGCTGTTATAAGTTTTTAAATTCTGTATGGCTGAATAATGCTCAATAAAAAGAGACAAACAAAATTTGACCCGTTACCGTCACCTCAGAGGAAGCCCATTCGGGCCTTGCAATTCAAAACAAACATGTGACTGTGCAAGCCGGTCCAAAAATAAAAATAAAAGAAATACGTAAAACACAACATGGGTGCATAGAAATATAAACCATATTGGCCTCCACAGTATACAGATTGATTGTGCATACACTGTAAAATATATTACTGAAATAAGAATCCACAAAGATCAATTATAAACTATAAACTAAACACAATGTGTAATGAAAAACATGATGTGTAATGAAAAAAACTGCATAATTCACAGCAATCTTGTTTGTATTGGAATACTGTCCTTGGCCACATAGCTGATGAACTTCTTACGCCTCAGAATTCCCAAGAGGCCTCCAAGATGGCGTTTGACTTATTTTATTTTATTAAATCTTTGGTTCCGGGTGCAGACGATCAGTGGAATAGAAATAAACATTGTCAAAAGCAAATGATAGCATGCACTCGGTGTCTTATTGAATGATCGATATTTGTTGGTTCCTCACAGGCAGAATTTTGTTGTGTTGACTCATCTTGTGCTCTGCCCCCATAGCACGTGATCAATTCCCAAACTTACTGATGCGCCGTTTTGGAAATGTTTAATTTTGCCAGGTCGAAATGGCAGTTTAAACCTGCACACTCAGGCTGCAATGGCAGGCCTAAGGCAGGTTTAATGGGCTACTTAAGTGAGCGGCACACTTAGCTAGTGCAGGTCCACTAGCAGCATTTCATTTACAGGCCCTGGATACATATAGTGCCACTTTACTAGGGGCTTACAAGTAAATTAAATATGCCAATTGGGTGTAAACCAATTACACCCCATTTAAAGGAAAGAGCACAAGCACTTTAGCCCTGGTAAGCAGCGGTAAAGGGGCAGATGTATCAACCAGTTTTACGGTCGCAAATGGCCTGATTTGCAGGATCGGATCATTTGCGACCGGAAAAATGCATTTTTGCATGTATCACCGAATCATAGTGGTATGTAAGATTGTTTAGCAACCGAAATGCGGTCGTTAAACATTCACATTTTACCACCTACTTCAAGTAAGTGGTAACCCATTCGCAAACCAGAAGGGGTCCCCAAGGGACCCCTTCCCCTTTGTTAATGTTTGTAAAAACGTTTTTTAAGAGCAGACAAATGCCTACTCTTAAAAAATGAAAAGAAAACTTATCTTTTTTTTTTTTTAAACGCATTCCGTTTTCCGTTATGGAAAACAGGCTGCATTTTTTGAAAAAAAATTGCTTTATTTAAAAGCAATCACCAACATGGTGGTCTGCTGACCCCAGCAAGCCACCATCCCTATGATTTTAGTGATTCCTAATGGGTCACAAATTGCTAATTAATATTCATGAGGTAGGTCTATTTGAGACCCACTAAGTATCGCTAAATGAAACCCTATGAGTTTCATACATTAGGAATAGCTATTTCCCAATTGCGATTCACAGAGAATCGCAATTAGGTAATCACTGTTTCCAATATTGATACATCTGGCCCAAAGTATACAGAGTCCTAAGGCCAGCAAAAAAGATTTCAGCAAAAACAGGAGTACGGCAAAATATTTGGGGCAAGACCACCCTAAGGCAGACAGGTCTAACAGTCAGGTACAAAGTCTTCTAAGTTTTCCATCCAGTTACTTGGAACAAGTGTAGACTATTGTGGGTGAAGCACAAGGTCTCTCAAGTCAGGCTGATAGCTAGCCTGGTGGGGACTCTTTGAATTCTTTGTAGTGTAGCATGGTGGCAATCTGGTGCTAGTGTAGCGGGTGTTTGCCTAGCTAAGATTGATACCCAGTGCAGTGGCAGTGAATTAGGGTGCTAACTCAGGAGAGTTTCAGCTCCCTTGCCAGCTGCAAGGTTTCCTTTAGCGAATATGGAGAAGTGCTTCGTTTGCAAAAGAATAAGTGCAGAGGCCCAAAGTTTTTCTCAGAAGCTGACAGTTTAGTGAGGGGTAGTGTATATGAGTGGAAATTGGGTGTTGAGGGTCCTTTCTGGGTAGGGTTTAGGGGTAGTATGGAGTTTTTAGGGTTCAGGGTGGGTAGTGCATAGAGTTAGTAAGGAATTTTAGGGGTTAAGGAATGCATAGGGTTGCTAAGAGGTTTTTAGGGTTCGGTGATGGGTAGTGTATAAGGTAATAAGGAATTTTGCGGGATCATGCGGGGTAGTGTATAGGAGTAGCAAGGAGCTATGAATTGTAAGTTATTAAATGTACCTATATTAAAATATATGTATATACTAATACATACAAATGTAAATATACTAAAAATTACACTTGTCATCTTACCTGCAAAATCAGGAGGTAAAGGACTGTGATGTGAAGGTACTCCCAGTGTACTGACCACGATGTGATGACTCCGGATGTAACTGTATATTAAGTAACGATTAACATTCATTCCCAGTGGGCAGATTCATAGATGATGACAGGACATGGATATCTTGGGTTTATAAAGCTGCAGAGCTGAGTGTGGAGGTCTGGTATACTGAGACAAGGATAGACAGGCAGGTGGGCCGAGGTGTTGAGACATTTGACCATTTTATGCATCAGTGTCTATCAGAAAGGGCTGCTTTATCCTATCAATCTGACTCTATTCGGCTACTCCCAACTATCTCCCAAACTAGTTACAGAGAATGTTTAAGATGCAGAGAGGGTTGAATGAGAGATAGTCAGTGAGTCTGAGAAACGTCTAGAGATTCTGTGGTGTGGTGTAGCAATGCAGTACCGGATTGAGTCTACCCACGAGTGACATGGCCCTCACCGTTGGAGTCACCCTGAAGCAACCAGGCAATATTCTATTGAGTCCACCCAGGAGCGACAGAGACACAATACCCTGAACGCGAAGGTATAGCATTTCACCGGATAGGTTTGAAGTCTAGACTCCACCCTGGATCATTCTAAGATGTCAACCAGGGTATCAGCTGCCACTCAGTCTTTGGCGTCCTCCAGTGGTGGAGGGTAAGCAATCAACAGGAGTTGGAGTTAGCAGGGAAGAAGGGGGAGCCGGTATCAATCAGTGATCCTGTGTAGAAAGTTGATAACATTTCCAAAGATGAGAAATACTGGGGGAGGCTCAGCAAAGGATAGATGAATGGAAAAAGGCAAGGGTTCGGGCCCTAAACCCTGACAATCTCTGAAAGGCACCACCAGTGTAGATGCCACAGGGAAATTCCCTTAAGCTCTTATGCGTTAACCTGGATGCCAGGCTGGACACCCTCAAAGGACGCATTACTTGGTTCTAGTATGTCAGTCATCGGAAGGATGCTGAAGGGGCAATTTGGAGAAGTCCAAGTGATCTGAATAACAATGGTCAATGGGGGACAGCTAGGTCCTGACGGTGGATCGCCTCTCTATGGAAGCATCGAACCCATCTCAGAAAACTCTCCCCAGCACCATTTCTCTGATGTTGAGAGGAGATGTTGGGAGTAGTTTCGCAATACAAAGGTTAGAAGGATACCACGACTAACATTGATCTATGTGTACGGATACAAGTATTCATGGTTAGGAGAGAACGGGATCTGATGTGATTTCTGTGGTTTTTAATGTTAAATGTTTTACATTCCTGATAAAATGCCAATACACGGACTCAAAATGTATTGAGATTAAAAATTGTTACGTAACACAACTGTTGGACATGGCCTTCTTAGGGGAACATTCCCGAAACATTTAGCTTTTTTCTACCTCCTAGTCTTTGCCTGCTCTCTGTTAATGAACCTAGAACTCGGAGCGTGTTCTCACTGTACTGCATTGGGAAGGTACGAGCACCCTCCCCAGATGGCCAGATGGGGTATGAGTGGAGTGCTCAAACAATTGGGTTAAGTGGCATCCCCGGGAGTGCCATTTGGCAGGGTACACCACATACCCAGGGTGGGTACGGCATTGGCGAATCGGGGAACGGGGAACTGATCTTGCTCCGCTAAACTCGACAGCCCATTCTGCCTCCTACTTAGGTTGGCATCGACACAGGTGAGGCACCCTGGAGGGGGCCTCCCCTACCATCGAAGCGGCCCTAGGGTATGTCCCCAGGGGTGAAGTTCTGGGTAGGCGAGTGGCCGGGTGGGGACCCAAGTGGGACCGCTGCCCGAACAGGAGAGAACCCCTTGGTGAGTGCCTCTAGCCCTGAGGTCACTCCCCCTCTATGGGACACCTCCCAAGGTTGCTGAGGCCTCTTTGAGGCTGTAGGGCCAGAGCCTTTCCCCACTGTGGATGAAGTGTGGAAGGGCGCACAACCTTCTGATATCCTGTAGGAAGGGCCGCTTAGCTGAGTGGGTGAAATGGATCATCTGCCTGTCATGACAAGCGGTGGGTGCGCTAGCAACAACACTGTGCTGGGCCCATGTCCGGCCTGCTAGTGCCGGTCGGTCTGAGCCCTTGCGCCAGTGATGTTTCTAGAACCCCCCCACCAGCCTACCAAAATGGAGTAGTGTGTGCAGTGGCACCTTGGAAGTGCCTAGTGTGAGTATGTACCACAAATTGTCAGCCGGATAGCGCACAGACACCACGGGTGTCCTGGAGACCCAGGCCGCTGCCCTGCCACGGCAAGCCTGTGTGCGTGCTGGTTCTCATGTGGAGTCTTAATGCTCCAGGCCCTTTGCCACTGTACTGCAGTGTGAAAGCGCGTGCACCCTTCCAACACATGTTAGGAAGTGGTGCGGACATGATGTTTGTAAACTTAGGTCAGACTTGCCATTGCAGCATGGGTGCACGCTTACACCTCGGGTGTAGTTAACCTATGTGGCAGACCTGTTCTGGCAGGTCTGTGAGAGCGCTCTGGCGCACACACTCCGGCTGGCCCATAGCAAGCTCGGTCCATCCGGAGGAGGTCTTTCGCCTCCACTAGGATGGCAGACCGAGGGCTGGGCAGGCCCCCACAAATGTGTGCTGCCCAGGTAGGAAGGAAGTCCAATCAGGATTGCTCTGCAGAGGAGGCTTGCTCTTCCCTTAAGTTAGCATGAGGAAGGGGTCACCGGTATCTCAACCTGCAATAAGGGATTGCTGTGGCGCAACCTCATGATGTTTCCTATCAATGGATTCGCTAGGCCAAAACCATTCTGATGGTAACAGTGGGATGGGCATATCTTGCGTGTAAATGCCACTTGTGGAAAGTAAACATTTTTATGCATCAAACTCTTTAAGTGCCATGGTATTTCGCTCTGTTCAACGCCGGAGGCTGGAGAAGCACATCTGGGCATTATTCAGCGACAGCTAGAAACCATTGGGCATCCAATTGAAATAGCCAACCTCTGCCATTTGCGGGTCTGACTGAATATATGGGGGTGGGGGCAGAGATTGTGACACTTGACCTCTGGGGCCAGATTACGGCCCATAAAGATAGAGATCTGCATTCTGTGGCCTCTTGGCAAACAGGATGGAATTTAGGGGACACATCTGTGGTTCAATGGAATACCCTTTGAACCATCCCCCAACTTCAGAAACCCAATGTGGTATAACTACCCAGTGCCACCCCACCATAATGAGAGATCCACTTGTGGGTGCACAGGACTGTAGAACCTCATCTGCATGGTGCACAGTGCCAGAGGAATCTGTTGTGCACGTGGAGGATAACTGTTGGTGGAAAGGACCGTATCCCTTTCTGAATAGTGGCTAGCCTGGGCCAACGACATGCTGAAGTGTGGCACTCTGAAGTGAATTCTCAAGGACCAGGCTGGTCTCCTGTTCTCTCTGAGGCCTCAGTGATATCAAAGATCTCCTATGAGGTGCCCACACCATCTACCGGTGACATCTGGAGAGTGGTGCTCTCTATGTACCCACATCGCCTGCTGAAAGCAGACAGTGCGGTGTGAGCTTGGACCTACAGAATCATGCCTGAACACCACAGTGCCAAGTGCAGAGCTCAATAAGTTGCCTGCATCTACGGTGAAGTGGTTCCTATACCGCAGGGACCTCAGGATGCATAAGCGTCTTGTTGGTGGTGAGCTGATTCACCTGTTGTGGTATCCAACATGGCCCACTTCATTGACTGTGCTGAATTTCTCTCTTGCGCCACGCCGACTTCATGCTCATTGCATGTGGTGTCTGATTCATAGGTTGCGACCATAGGAGGTGGGGGACGCAACCATTGCAGAGTCTCAATCTACCTTGTGAGGCATTGCTGAACTTGTGCCTGAGTGTGTGACCGGAAACGTCTGGTGCAACCGACATCATGGTGTGCCGGACCTAGTGCCTAATTTCCAGGGATGTACGGAACTGCAACTGTACTTCATGTAACTTGAATTTTCTGGTGCAACTCATTTCATTGTGCGCCAGGCCCTGTGCCCATCTTGTTGGGGCACAACCCGGATCAACGTGTAACTTACAGGGTGCCTCCTCAAGCCGAGAGGCTCCCCTGTGTGGGGTTCCCCATTCACTACTTGTTTCCTCACTGGCCCCATCAAGGTGGACCAACTGCCCTCCTCCCATCTGGCCCTTCTGAAGACTTTGTGGCATCAGGTAGGAATGAGAGGAGTTGACTAGGTTGCTTCTGAGAAGGTTTAGGAGCAGGTCAAGAGACTGTGTGACACCACCCCCCGCCCCCTGCGCTTTGTAGAACTGGGATGGTGCTAGAAGGCCATGGTAGATCACTGTTTGTAACAAATTATTGCTCTTAGCCCGTTTCTGCTTCACAACTTGTTGGTAAACTTCCTGAGTGGCACCAAGATCCCCTTTATTTATGTCTACCTCTTGTTTATGCTTACTGTCTATCCCCGCCTGTTTTCCGGGGACCCAGATGGGGTGTGATTTCAGCCATGTGTGGCCTTGTGTATGGAGGGAGGAGGGGCTGGTGTGCTTCCATGCAGAACGTCTGGGACAGTGGGGTGAATCGGAGGGTGGAGGGAGGTTTGGAGCCACGAAGTCTGCATGGAATTACCTAATGACCTGCTTGGTTTCAGAGGCACTGAATTAGGGTGTCGGTGCGTAAGTGGGTGAAAGTGCCCATACAGACCGGTCTGGTACCTGTCGCATTGCGTAGCGGTGCAAAGTGAGAGTGAGTGTGTAGGAGTGACTGTCTGTGAACCGCCTGTGCTTTTTGACAATGGTCAGCAATGTTGGTTTATTTGTGGTTCTTGAGGCAAAAGCACTTTACCTCTCAATATTGGGGTTAATCTGGGTGGCAGTGTCCCGCAGTGCTGCTAAAAGTGTTATAATTCTCTGTATGTACATATTACTGATACAGTTGTGCCACAGGGTGGCAGTGTGACATAGAATTATTAGGATTGGGAGGGTGGGCCAGAGTTGATAACATGTCGCACCACATGAGGGTGCTCTGGGGAGGAGGATTATAATCAGAATTTTCCCATCTGTGCATATTGTCGAGATCTGATCAACACGAACGGGGTCCAGTACTGCTAGTAGTATTGTCTAATGTGATTCGTGCCAAAGATTGCCTGATCTTCATGTCACCTTGTTTATTGTGTGTATTGAATATAAATAGGGCTCCAGTTTTCTGTTTTTACTGATTTGTACAGATAAATGCAGACAGAAAACTACTTATTTTCCTGTCTGTATTTATTTTTAAATACAGAAAATAGTCCTTCTTTAGAGGATTTTTTCTCCTGTCAGTCATGAGTGCCAGGTCAGTAGGTGCACAGATTGAGAGGCAGAGGAGAGTAAAAAAGGCAATACATTTCCTACTTTAAGATTAATTAGGTGCAGATTTACAGTTACTTATGCTATTTTATAATGTAAGTGTTCTCAGATAACGCTATTGCACTGTATACTGCTGAAACCTCCTGGACATTCAAATGCAAAAATACATTTATCAGTTACATAAATGTGGAAAAATACCCATTGTGATTCATTAATACAGAAAACACAAAATAAAAATGGATAAATACAGGAAAAATTAGCAAAAATAAATATGGATGAATACAGACGGACATGTAAAAAAAAAAAAATGCCAGAAAACCAGTAGCCCTAATTATAATATAAACTACATTTCTCAACGTCAAGTGTGATGTCTCTTTTTTGTGTCGGACGGAACATTTATTGTGTGCGTGTACTGTGCTCTTACTTAACACATTGCTGTTGAAGGACGTCTGACCGCTCAGTGATAAACTGCCCAAGGGTTGTACAGAGTGTGTAATCACCTGCCCTTGACGGGAGCAGTGCATTCTGCCTAGTTGAGGCATCCACTCGGCCAACCAGACTGTCGGTTCGAACAACGATTGAAAGAAACGTGTTTATAAATCTAATGCGATAAACAGCCAAGGCACATTTGATTACTGGTGAAGCGATCGTACTGAAGCCAGTGCGCGTGCTGGCACAAAACCGTTCACCGGAGTCATCCTGGCATTAGGTTAGATGGGTTGTCGAAGTACCTTCGACACAGCAGCATTAGGAGATCAAAGAGTTCTAGAATTGAGGCATGTGAATGACGTGGGTGCGCAACCAGTGGGATAAGTCATCATCTTCACCGAAAGGCTTAGAAGAGAGAGCGAGAGAGATGTACATGACTCAAAGCCTGTGTCAGAATTACCACCATGAACCCAAGCGAACGAAGGGGGAGACTACGTGACAATAACTGAACCTGCACGACTGATAAACTTAATATAGGGGACTTTGTAGACTCCCCTGACATCTCATAGGGTGCACCCTTACAGAATACGGACAAGTAGTTGTAGTATCCCGCATTTGTAATGTAATGTATGTCACACCTCCTGCTCAGCCAGTGCCTGTGCTCTGTGCTCAATAGAATGTTGTGGTCTGGATGTGCCTTGGAATGTTGGGACACAGAGAGGTGAAGGGACAGTTGGACATGGGCTGAGCAGCAGGCAGGCTGCTCCTTGTGGGTCTCTCCTTCAGAACATAACTACCTGTTATACTACTTGTTACCTGCCTGAATAAATCTTACTTAATTACTACTTCCTGCGTGGCCCTCCTCACTACATTTGATGTCGACGAGTTGGTGACGTACCTACGAAGAACAAGCGGATCTAAGGTACCTGGCGAACACAGGTGGACCTGGATAATCTACAGAAACTGTGGTTGAAACAAGAACAATGTACACAAGAAGAGGTATCCACAGCAAAGGTAAAACAGTGTACATGAAACGAGGATGTTCTACACAGAACAACTACAACGACAAAAAGGAAGAAGTATGATCCTCACAGAAAACCAAAGAAGACATCATGAAACAAGTAAGGGTGCAGCACTACGCCTTTCAGCCCCACCAGTGGCCTCATCATCGGCCAGCCCTAGCCCAGGCATCCTGTGCTCATCTACACTACACAATTTGGAGTTTAGCCTTACCACCGCAGTCTGCTACTCTGCAGGGCAGTTTTCCACTACTCACAGACAGCTGTTTGTTTCATCTTGAATTTTCTAACAGCGGTAAGAAGATGTTGCTGCTGAACGTTGTCTTCTTACAACATTGTGCTGTGTGATCCTCAGCACCTGCCGTCTACATTGTGTGATCTTGTGCACATTTTGCTGACTTTCCTCTGGGGTTGCACTAGTGTTGGCTGCTGTGATGTTTCCACGTATTTTTGAGGTGGCAATATTTACTGTGTGAAGGCTTCACCCTTTGCCTCATACATCTGTCCGGGATTCTTCTTCATCTACAGTGTTCCTGTGCTCGCGATAGGCAAATCCACTGTATATTGTTGAGGGACATCGTTTGTGGAAATCCATAATTTTTGACACTTTTTATTTCGATGTCTTAATGGGAACGCCTACATGCCATCGCGCTGACCTGGATTTTTCATTCCTGCCGATATAAACTATTGCGGTCTGTATTTACGTGCGAGTTTCTTTCTTACATTCCTCCTTGGCGCTTTTTTTACACTTCCCCTCACAACGCCACCATGGTGAGTTTTTTCCCAACATTTTTCTCCTCAGGATTCAAAGTCCAGCATCCTGCCTGACCGTTGAAACTGTTATTTTACAGTTAAGACTGCGCGCAGCTCACCTCATCTTCGCTGCCGCGCGGGCCTCCTCTGGAAACCGTGTGACGTCACGACCTGTATTCACGGCAATTCTGGTTGTGTGACACAATTTGGGAGCGTGCCGTGTGTGCCGCCATTTTTGGATTGTCATCAACAGGTTCTCCCGCATCTCCAATCTGGACAAAGCGCCATGTACCTGCTGCCGCTCATCATCCTGCATTAGTTCCTCCGTCATCAACTACAAGAGGTGAGAGGAGCCGAAAACTCACCAATCGGGCGCACGCACAAAAACTCTGCGTGGGTTGTTCTCAATCTTACACCCACATAAGTCACCTTTTGCGTCTCTTCATTTCATGTGCCAGCAACAGAATAATCGGCACATCAATGCACATATTGGTGTTGTTATTTTGGGATTTCATTGACATTCTACAGCAGTGTACCGTTTTACAAGGTGACATTCCTGTGTTATCATTCCACTGTCGTAGTCACGTGCTGTTTAGTTTCACTTCTGTGCTCCGAGGACAGTGGAAGCCGCCGTAATTTTCAAATATCTTTCACATCATAGTCGACTAGCGCCAAGTTGAATGTGTCTGTGTGTCTCAACCTTCGGTGACACGCACACCCTCAACTCTTAGTCAGCCTATTTAATCATAATGTGTTCCGTAATTTAACCCTTTCATAAGGGTGTAACAGGCTCTCTTGCTTTGGCTTGTGGCACATTACATATGGACACGTCTATCGTTTCCCCACACAGGGATGGTAGTGGGTACTTGCCCCATTTACACACTACACTCTTGCCTACATGGGCTTTGGTCACTCACCTACAGGGGCTCATTGTGCATTTTTCTGGTGTACCATTTTACACTTTTCATTTCCCTACACAGGGAGGGCAATACGTTCTTGCCTCATTTGCGATCTTACTCGTGCCTACTCTGGCTAGTTACGGTTTACTCCCTTACACAGGGGACCGTTGCATGGGTCACAGTCCCATTTACTTTTACACAGGTACCCTTACACAGGGCACCGTATTATGGGCTACAGTCCCATTCACATTTACATTGTCACCCTCACCCTCACACAGGGCGTCTTATGGGTTATTGTCCCATTAATTCGGGGCAGTACTCTTTTCCTCTTCTTGAGGGTTTACTTTACACGGCCTACTTCGTCATGGGCTCTTGTCCCATTCACAGTCCTCCTCACTCTTTAACATTGGGGTTGAGGACGGTCATGGGTTTTAGTCCCATTGACTGTTATTTACTTCCATTGTAATTTTCTATGATTTTACTTTGCTGGTTTATATATGCAATGCTACATTTTTATCTTATTTGAATTGTCCATTTGGAAATGGGGAGGAGTATATAGATACTGTTTGTGTCTTTTCGCTTTCTCTCTATTTGCCTGGTTCAGATTTTCTATTGATGTTCTTTTCCTCTTCATCTTTGGAATCTGCACTATACACATTTCGCTGTTATTTCTTCTTTGTGTTTCAGTCTTTCCCTTTCTGTAATGTTCTTCTTGTTCTTCCTTGTTCAGGAGGAATCTCCTCCTTCTCTTCTCCCGTTGCTTGGGTGTTCTTCTGTTCTGTTCCCGTCGTGCCTTGTTCTTCTTTCCTTTCTTGCCCGCCTGGCCAGCGGGTATGTTTGGGAGTAGTCTTTGGTGCGTCTATGTCTCTCTGTTCTCTGGTTGTTTACTTCGCTTTATCTCTGCTTCCTTCTCCTTTCTAACTCCTTTCTGGAGGGTATGCGTATTTTCCTTTTGTGCATATTCACTCTTCGCTCTCTTCTGTTTGGTCACTTCTTTGCTGCCTCATTGTATTAGTTGTTGGCGAGTTTGGGTCTTTCCCATTTGGGTTTACATGCTCTTTACCTCCTCCGTGTCTTCTCCCATCTATCTCCTCACTTTGCCTTGCTTGCTCTTTCCCTTGACGTTCTCTCTGTCGCACCTTTGTTCCTTCCTATTCATTCTGTTCTTGGTTTACTCACGTTAGATTTTATTCATATATTGCATTTGTGCTTCTGTTGGAAGGGAAGGGAATATGTAGGATCCTGCATTTGTAATGTAATGTATGTTACACCTCCTGCTCAGCCATTGCCGGTGCGCTGTGCTCCATAGAATGTTGTGGTCTGGATGTGCCTTGGAATGTTGGGACACAGAGAGGTGAAGGGACTATTGAGCATGGGCCGAGCAGCAGACAGGCTGCTCCTGGTGGGGCTCTCCTTCAGAACATAACTACCTGTTAAACTACTTGTTACCTGCTTGAATAAATCTTACTTAACTACAACTTCCTGCGTGGCCCTCCTCACTACAGTAGTCTTGTATGAAACCTCTAGATCTGATTAGTAATGGAATTGTCAAGAGGGCTATAGCTACTGTAGAAGAAGGTCGGGCAGAGAAGAAGCTGAAATTACAAAAAACGATCCTGAATTGAGGAATTGAGGAAAGGGTTGACCCCATCAGTTGGTGACCATCACAATATTATAGAAAACAAGTTTATCAAATGTTTAGAAAATGCTTACAAAGTTTAAAACAACCATCTGAATATAGAAATGTTGGCATCAATTTTTATAAAAAAGTAGGGGTGGGCGAAGAATTCTGGCGGAGTTTGCAGAGTTTTGCCCGCTCCGCACTCTGTGTGAGGAGTTCCAAAAAACTCTGCAAAGTGATGCGGAGCAGAGTTTTTTCTCTTGAGCAGCTCGTCAACGTTAAGTTGGTGAGTGCTCGCGAGAAAAAAATTGTGCGCTGGACCTCCTTCTGGTGAGATTTCTCAATGCGGGAGGTTGCGGCAGGTCGCTACCGCTCGCATTGAGAAATCTGCCACTCACGTTGAGGAAGCTGCTGCTTGAGCAGAATGTCTGCTCGAGTGGCAGAACACAGCATAGCTCTCCAGCGCTATGCGTAGTGCTGCTTGCACTGATTTTACAGTGTGGAACAAACTCCTGGCATTAAAAATCAGTGCGAGCAGCACAACTTAGCAGACTACCAGGCAGACGGAACTCCACGGAGCGCAGCAGAGTTTTTCGGGCACATCGCAGGGTTCTGTGGAGTAAAACTCCATGAAATCAGGCCAGGCCTAATAAAAAGGCAACCCACAAAATAGCCATATCTCACCATATTCTACTTCAAGTCTCAAAGAAAGCCTTTCCTGAAGGAGAGCACGCCAGTCCCATCATTTGCAAGAGTTTATTTATGAGGTGATGCTAAATTTAGCATAACTTAGGCCTAATGCTTTCCAGATAACCTCCTTTACACTCAAGTGCACAAGCACATCTTTAGAGATTTAACAAAAGAGACATGGAGAAGGAGTCTTCCTATCAATCAAAGATCTTAATAGCGGCTTCAGCCAGCACTGCCTAAGGTGGTGGTGCATATACGAAGGAAGGACTTCTCGTATCTTCTGCGCCACATGACCAACAACACTTAGCAGAGTTACATCTGCTCATTGTTATTATTATTATTGTTATGTGAGATTTTTAGAGCGTGTAGCGGCCCTAGGGCTTCCCAGCTCTAAGAGACAGGGTGCTGATAAAGTCTGGGAGAAGATTAGAAATGCTGCTTGAACAGCCACGTTTTTATTGATTTCCAGAATTCTAGTTCCTTGTCCGGGATCCGACATTCCCTCGGTAGGGAGTTCCAGAGTTTGGAAGCAAGATGGGAGAAGGATCTCCCCCCACCTCACTTTACTGGCGGCTGTTGATTTTAGAAGTCTCTCCCCACTCGATCTCAGGTTCCTATTTCGGACATATGGGGATACCAGATTTCTGATTTTTGTGGGGTCCTTGTTGTGTAGAGCTCTGTGCATTATGATCAATGCCTTAAACTTGATTCTGGCCTCCACCAGGAGCCAATGTAGCCCTTTCAGGTGCTTTTTGGTGGACTCCCGAGCAGGGCCTTGCACAGCAGTCTGGCTGCCGCATTCTGGACCACCTGAAGTCTGTTGGTCACATAATCCAGCACACCTAGAAACAGCGAGTTTGCATAGTCCTGGTGTGATGTAACCAAAGCGTGTACTACAGTCTTCCTAAGCTGTATTGGGATTCGATCTAGGATTTTCTGGAGACTTCTAAGTAATCCAAAACAGGTACCAGCGACTTTCTTAGCTTGGGTCATCATTCAGAGGTCCTTTTCTAGCCAGAAGCCTAGGTTCTTGATGTGGTGTTTAGGCGTAGGCGGGCTGCCTAGACAGTCTGGCCAGCTTATAGATGGCCTAGGAATTGTCTTAACCCTGAGGATCATTAGCCCCGATTTGTCCCCGTTTAGTTTTAAGCAGCTCTTAGTCATCCATTCCATGACTTTTCCCATGCAGTTGATAATCTATTGGAATCGCCATTAGTTTTAGGGTCTAAGGAGATCACCAGCTGCGTGTCGGCGTAGGATGTCATTGAGATATCAAAGACGAGGGCAATCTGAGACAGTGGCTCCATATACACATTAAAGAGCCTGGGGCTCAACGAGGAGCCCTGTGGCACCCCACACTTTAATGACATTGTTTTCGATAGAGTGGTGTTTTCCTGGACTTGGAATGTTCTTCCCTCCAGGAACGAGGTGAGCCACTGTAGCATAGTTGTTTGTACCCCAATGGCCGAGAGTCTGCTTCGCAAGGTGTGGTGGTCTACCGTGTCGAAGGCCGCACTCAGGTCCAGGAGGAGCAAGGCTGCTGAGCTTCCCCGATCCAATGACGTTCGGAGTTTCTCCACCACTGTCAAGAGAGCAGACTCTGTGCTATGTTGGGCACGGAATACCATTGGGGTGGGGACAGTTATTTGTTTCAAGGAACTCAGCCAGAGATTTATTGACGTGTTTTTCCAAGAGCTTGCCTACAAACAGCAGCAATGATATGGGGCAGTAATTCTCTAGTTGTGCTGGATCTGCATTGTTTTTTTTTTTTAGCAGGGGTTTAATTATAGTGTGTTTCCAGGGTGCTGGGACCATGCCCGTCTCCAGAGACTGATTCATGACCTTAATTAGAGAGGGAAGGATGGCGAGTGTGACTGCTTTAAGGAAGTGCGGCGGGGCTGGGTCAAGTGGTCATCCGGACTTCACTTTGGCCATCAATGATTCTACCTCCTCTGCCTCCACTAACAGGAGGTTGGTATTGGTAATAGTGTTTAGTTGGAAAGCTACCGCCAGATCCTTTCACCCCTTGTGGTACTTTCCCAACCTTCCCTAAAGGAGCTGTAAATGCTCGTAACTTTAGAGAGGAAGTAGTTGGCTAAATCTTTACACCTCTCTTTCGAGGTCTCTGTGGGGTAAAGGTCATAGGCTGGGGAGGTTAAAGCCTTGACTACCGCAACCAATTCCCTTGA
This sequence comes from Triturus cristatus, assembly GCF_964204655.1. Classification (NCBI taxonomy): domain Eukaryota; kingdom Metazoa; phylum Chordata; class Amphibia; order Caudata; family Salamandridae; genus Triturus; species Triturus cristatus. The sequence goes on along the minus strand of NC_140588.1, from coordinate 1,061,042,968 downwards.
GGAGTTCTGGGCCAAGCTAATTGTCTCCTCAAAGAACTTGGCCTGAATTTCTTTAATACCTTTGTGGTAGTATCTAATGGCTGATTTATACGAGGTTTTAAGTTGTAGGTCGTAGAATTTCCTCTAGTCCCTTTCCCTTTTTTTGCAGATTTTCCTCAACGCTAGCAGTTGGGGGTTGAACCATCCCTCCGTCCTGGGTCTGGCTTTAGCTTTGTAGGGGACTTTGGGGACTACTTTGTCTAAAGATTGGGTAATCCAGGTTTCCCAGGTTGAGTATGCTTCCTCCACTGTTACTGGCATCTTGGTATCTAGTGCATTTGTTTCTACTAGGGCATTCCCTCAAGCCTCTGCGTTGAGCTTAGCCCAGCACCTTTTCTTTATCTCGTCCTTGGGGGAGGCCCCCTGCTGCTCACTGCCTTTCCTCCCCGTGTAAAAAGGAATGTAGTGGTGGTCTGACCAGGGGACGGGTACTGATGGTCCGACTTTGATGTTGGAGTCGTTTGAAATGACTACGTCCAGCATATGTCCCTTGGAATGTGTGGCACCCAGCACCAACTGGGAGACTTGGAGAGCCTCAAGGTCTGACAGAAGCCTTTTAATGCTAGGGAGGTTCTGGTCCTCCATATGTATATTTGGAGCTCCTATTACGGTAGTGTTAGCTTTCTTTAATGTTAGGCTGGGGAGTGAGTCCAGTAGACTTTCTAAGAACTCACTGTAAGGGCCAGGGGGTCTGTAAATTAGGAGCCCTGAAAAGGTGTTATTGTGTGATAAAGCTTTTGCAAATTGAAGACAATCGCACCCTTTGATCGGGAAGGTCTCGGTGATACAGTTGTATTTACTTTTTATCAGAATGGACAGACCACCCCCTACCTTCCCATCCGGTCTAAACTGAGAATTTTATAGCCTGAGGGCAGGGCCATTACTATGTCAGGGAAGGAGCATTCTGTAAGCCAGCTTTCTGTGATAAACAGGGCATCTAGGGTGGTCTCCTCTACCAGTACGCAGATTTCTGTTTTATGCTTGGGCAGAAAACAACAATTAATCAACCCTAGCTTCGAGGCCTGTGGCTCCTTTACTGCCTTGGTTTTGCTCAGCCCTTGGTCTGACAGTCCTTTCAACTCTAGCTTGCAACGTTGACAGGCCTTGTCTAAAGATGACTCGCCCGCAAATTCCCAGCCCCTATCATATCTGGCTTCCCTTGGTTTATTGAGGTTATGTAATTCCTTACCTGAGTACGTAATCCTTGAGATTTGTGCATTGTTCCTGGCCCCCGTGCCTGGTCCGGCGCGGACGGGTGCAGACGGGCATGCCTTTGGCACGTGCCTGCTGCCCGATCTTCATTTAAGGATACCCAGTTAACTGGGCTGATCAACTAGACCGCTGACCAGAGTGCACTCTATGGTAGAGAGGGGTAACTCTACCTCTCTACCGCACTCTATGATCCTGCCTGGCTGCCTGACCACCAACGCGCTACAAACGCTGACTCATGTATATCAAAAGAGCTCCCAACACTGTGGTTGATCCCACCCTGACTTTTAGGGGTCAGGGTGACCCGATGATGAAGCATGACACCACTAGGGTGTGGGAGGGTAATTAAAAGAAAAACAGTCTTTTCCCCACATTCATGGTTGGGTTAGGTACAACCTTTCACTAGAGAGTCCCCGTCCCTTTCTTTCCCCTCATTTTCTTTGGTCCCCAACCTCAGGTACAGCTAGTTTACTAGCACCACCGACCACTGCGTGGTCAATTGGAGTATTTTTTGTGTGATTATGATACAGATGTGGATATGGTCAACTAAAGGTGTAATGAAGGATTTGCTGTATCCTTATCACTGCAACCTTGAAAGTGTCAGGAAGAAGATGAAAAGTAGCTACAACATGCTGACTGTTTACCAAAACATACAATGTCTCCCGTAGCAGAGTAATATTCACATGATGCCTACTCGGGCGAGTCATGATTTGCTTGGCTTGAATTCTAGTTAATTCCTCTAACTTTCCATGTATACAGCATTATTGTCAGTGGAGTATTGTCTGCTATGTCTCATATTACAAGCAAGATCTCAGCTGTACCTATTCCCAAGCACAGGTGCATTGCTATCCTCTAAACCTGCACACTTGTCTCATCAACCATCAACCCAACCATTAAATGTAACTACTAACCTCTTCCACCTACCCACACTCAGTCAGTCATCTCTCAAAGTAGGATGCAGGCAGCCCTGTAGGCTAGTTCAAAGAATTCTTACGCTGGTTGCTGGTCCCAAACCTGGCAAGGAGAGTTGGTGGTCAGCACTTCAACTCTGGAGCTCAAAGAAATGTACTTGCCATGTGCCCGAGTTAGGCCCTGTAGAAATTGGTATCATCTTGCATGCACATGAATCCTTTTTCCTAAAAGTCGCCTTCTCTTGCCACATTACCGCTTGACACACAATTTGCATTCGTGACGCTTGGATTGGTTTCCCGGAAACATCGACCTTGCTGATACAAAACACTTCGTGAGAATCCTATCAAACTGCCTTGGCATTAGGTGCAAGGCCTCTTACTTGCGTAATGCAAATGTGTTCTAATATTACATCCATATGGTGATACAGCTATCTGTAGAACACAAACAGTGATTACCTGATCACAATCTCGGCCCAAGGCAAGAATGCCATTTTCTATATATAGCCTTTTGTTTCCTAACATAATCAGAGGCGGCCCTTCCACTGGTCTCGAGGTGTCCCTGAATGCTGAAGCTTTTGCCTAGCAGCTGACTGAAATCTCTGTGAGGGGTGTCCAGTACGTGAGCAAGACGGGGTCCTACATTCTTACCCACCAGGTAAAGGCATTAGATAATCCAGACAAGGGTTTTCTTGACAACCCATAAATTCACACCCTAGACACATAGGTTTGGGTTAGCATTGTAGGGTTACGATCGATTGTTATAATCCTTTACATGTATGCATATATAACTCGTCTCAAGCAGATGGTGGAGATCTTTGTTTTACTCCCTGTGTTGACATTCATTATAACTTTTATTTACTTCTGTTTATTAATTATCGCACCTCATTTATTCTATACGAGAATCACTCTGGTTCAATAAATATTGAAAATGCTCCTCTGTGTATTCTTTGTATATTTCTCTGAGCAAAAGAAACCATGAGTGACTGAGCGAAAGTTTGAAGTCTGTCACCACGGTTCCTGAGAGAACAGAGTTGCATGTTCAGTGGTTGCCAGAACTGTTCACATCCTGTTCAGGTTTTTTTTGGGGGGGCGCTGAAAGCTAGTTGGTCCAAGGGACAACATATCCTATGGGGATGCATGGAATCAGTCTGGCACCATCCTATGTTTATGTCATCCGCAAACACTCAATTCCTACTGGTTGGTGAAAACTACACAACATACTTATCTCATTACTGGTGTGGGACCACAGGTTTCTGTTAGGAAAACTTCATGTGCTGACAGGAAGTTTATGTCCCATCTTTATCCTCAAGTGGCAGACAGTCCTGCCCTTGGGTATCACAGCTGTTCAGTTCTGTGACCGGTTCTGGGCAGTCCTGCTCTTTTGTGAATTCTTTGCAGACTGACTGAGCCATGGCCTTTGTGACAAGTGTGAAAAGGAAGTGAGATGGAGAGCTGTGAGTCTCCTCTTAGGAGCAACCCAAAACAAAAGCACAAAGGCAAAGCTCCACTTAACTATCCTAATAACTAGTAGCCTCCCAGAGAACAATGGAAAAAGGATGGACTGGGGAACTCCCTTGCTTCAAAGGGTCCTTCTGTCTCCTTTCTAAATTTCCACAACACTCCACTGCCTCACATATTAATAAGAGAGTATAATGCTGATAGGATAGGGTAACAGAAATAACTGAAGAGAAACTCCTAAGAGGCCCAGCATTGCGTACACCCTACTGACAACGCGCTGGTTTGGCAGTAAACTTTGAACCATATAGTATGTATGAGACCTGCACAGTTTGGGACAAGCAGGATAAACATTAATATCAAAGGTATAACTGTATCATTACCCGTTTATCAGTTCAATACACAAAAAAGTAAACAGAAAGAACAGAAATTGAAGTGCCTGTACCCCACAGTGCAATGAGTGATGGTGCAAGTTCAGAACTAAAAGACTGTAGTAAAGTTCCAAAGTTGGCACTCCCCTTGCAGTGCATCCTCTGGATTGTCAAAAACAAAAAGTCTGATGTAGTTCCAAATCTAGGAGTTTCAGAGTTTTTAATCATTTTTTTAAAGATTCCTTCTTGTTCGTTTGTATCTTAATTGGCGTTTGACAAATTGCGATTTAGTGGCGAATATTTGGTAGATTCGATCTCCAATGTTCCTTGGAGTGGCTCTATTGGGCATTAAGGGCTGATTCACAAAGGTAAAATTACACATTTGTGTAAGTTTACATATTTTTGGCATTCAAAGGTCTGTCCTATCCCTTTCTGTGCGGATTCCTCTGCCCCACCTGTGTAGTCTCTGTAGTTGTAAACGTACTATTAAGTCGTACTATGTGAATACCAGAAAAACATCAACTTCTACAAAAGTGTAAGTTTACCTTTGTGAATCAGGCTCCAGATCTTCAATGTGTGCCATTGCAGCCAGACAACATGTGATGGTAACCAGAGGACAATGTTGACGGTGCTCCATTCGAGGAGTCTTTGGGCTTTCTAGGACCACTCGGGCCCAGGAGATATTGGGTATAGTATGTCAGATGAGAAATGATCCTCTGGTTATCGCACCTCTTTTATAGCAGTAAGATCCCAAGTGGCGCCATCAAAGCCCTGAAAAAGCGGAAAGCCAATCCAGTGAAACACATGTTGCCTGGCTGTAATGCTTACTATTTTCCTTAAATATCAATTTATGCCTTTAGTTGGTGTCTGCTCATTGGTAAGTAGAACTGCTCATGTTCAGGCCTCCACAGCACAAAGTGAACTTAAATCCATAAATTCACTTGAAATAACATGGCATGCTTGATTTTTTGCTAGCTGAGAACAAATTTGAGGTGTTATAGGTTTCTACATTGGTTGAAGCTGGGGCAGAAATTCAGGAAAAACAGCACTTTGGAAGCCCTTCACAATGCGTGGTTGTGCCTTATTGCGTCACTGAGTTGCCTGGTTACTGCACATCATTGGTATGCATAATGGTTCTCTAGAAGTATGTGGAAGGTCTGGGAGTACTTATTCCTGGCTAGTGGCCACTCCAGTGTCTGCCAGTGTCAGTGTATGGCCATGTGTTGTGAGTGCTTCACTGCTGTATGACCTCTCACTTTAAATGACTGTCATGAGTAACCTTGGATTGAAGGTCCTTTGTTATGGAACTGTTTGGGCTTGGGTTCTTACTAAGGGTGGGCTGTAAACCCCACACCTCTGGTGGAGTTCACAGAGATTTTCCCACTCTGAGTTTCACTTGGAGCATGGAGCTTTGGAAAAACTCCATCAACTACCACGTGGCAGAGTTTTTTTCTCATGTGTAGCAGGTATCCAATGTGAAGTTGGCAAGTGCGAGCAAGAAAATCGAGCGCCAGACCACCTCCCAGTGAGAATTCTCAATGAGGGCGGTCGCAGAAGGTCGCTACTGCCGCTCAAGTAGAAAATCTACTTAAGCAGCAGAAAGAAGCAGTCCCCTTTGGCATGCCGCGTGGTGCCGTTCACACTGATTTCCCATGTGGGACAAGCTCTCAGTGCTAAAAATCAGTGCGAGCAGCGTGAAGTCCCGAACTCCACCATTCGTGGATCTCGGCAAAATCTCGCTGAGTTTTTAGGTAACTCTGCAGAATTCTGCGGAGTCAGTTCCGCCCACCCCTACTTCTTACCAGGGCTGACTGTAGGGCCTTGCTTTCAATAGTGAAGCAGATGCAGTGACACTGAGGGCCTGTGGTGACAGGGGCCCTCTGGACCTCAACTATGGCTTTGTGTTACTACCGAACAGAGGTCCATTTCCCCCTCTTGCATGAGGGCCCATTGCACACCTCCTACACCGCTGACTGCTGGCTTGACTATATTCTCCTATCCTTGCATTCTTCATCCTCTCCCCCAGTACTTTCTGCCTACATTCATGTCTCTCTATCTTCGTCTCTAGTGTGGGTGTACTGAGAATGTTCTCACTTCACCTCCAGACACCCACAGACGGTATTGGAGAGTTGTCCGCCCACTCAACATATTGTCAGAGACACTCCTGAATGCCTGCCTCAGCATGTTTCTGCAAGTAAGGATGTGTTTTTTTTTTAATGTTCCTTCAGTTTCCTACCCAACCTGCCCCCTTCTTTACCTCCTCACTATGTTCACTACAGAGAGTGGGCAAAGAAATGCAAAAGTATAGATGATCAGTGATGGAATCTCAGCATCAAGCAGTGAATGGTATATATTGAATAATCAGGCACCCTACACTCTTTGCCTAAGTCTACCAGAAATCAAACTAGACAAACTGTGTACAGGGAGGTGCTGGACAAAGGTAATGCACTAATATGACAGCAGGACTCCAATATGGCCGCCTCTGTCACCAACACCTCAGCATATCAGCAGCGGGACTTCCTTTACATGACACCATATTGCTTCGTATTGGTTCATCAATCCTTTGGAAATGTTTCCCGGAGAGCTGGCAATGGACCCATGGACCTCTGCCTACTCTCATTTAACCTTTTTTCAACACTCACATTATCATCCCAACTCGAGAGTCTGTAATTCTCAATGTTTTGCGACCGGATTTCTTTCACAAAGCATTGTGACATCACATACAGATGTGACATTTAGAAGGGATGCCTACAACTCACCCCCTCCAAGTACTGATCCAGTATCCATTCATGCTCCCATTTTAGGAGTCATTAGAACAGGAAATTATACGCCGATATCCAAGATGGCTGCCGCCTCGTCACTCTCAGCAAGAGTTCTTGGGCTGCTGGGAACTGGAGTTCCTTGCTGGTAGACAGTCATATAGCCCATCTCCAAGCAAGCCAGGCCCCAGCCCAAGCTGCAATGACTGCCAGACTTTCCTTCCCTGAAAGAAGTCAGCGGGGGTGGATTTAGAGCATCACTGCCCGGTGCTCCTCCAGTTCCAGTGGTAAGCAGTATCTCCAGCCCTACTTCCGGACACAAACCTTGACATCAGGACTCACTGATTGCAGCTGAAGAGGAATGTGGGTGAAAGGGACAGAGAACCTACACATACAATTAGCTTGTTTTCTACACATTCAGGAAGCATGAAAGAGAAATACCATGAATCCAGTGTGATGTTCTCTTCATGGTATTTGTGGCAATGATCTAAGAAAAATTATATAATTTTTTTACCATTATTCCGCAGACTTTACCACCTTTTCCCACAAAAATATGTAAATAGTTTGAAAATGTTCATATTTCCCTAAAGATTGAGCTGCCTATAGCATGGGTGCAAATTGTGAGCACGACTGGAACCGGCGTTCGATTCGGGATTGATCCGGTGTGTTTGCGCGGGTCAATTGACCCAATCTGCATGACGTGAACTGAACGGGGGTTTTGATGCTCAACGGATTTGCATCCATGTGTGAAGTAGAGTTTCACACCCACTGGGTCCGGCTAAACCCACATCTTTGTGAGCAAATATGCAGAGTGACAGGTTTACACATTTGTTGGCGTGCTAGCCCAGGTAGTCTTAGTCCCTTCCGAGAACCTTGAACCCGAATTTACTAACTTCATATGATCTCTCCTGGGTTTCTATTTTGACAAGATCTCTACAGTGGCTTGTGGGAATCCCAGGTACTTGATTTAAAATCAGACCCTCTTACACCCTCTGCGCATCACAACACGTATGAAAATAAAACAATGTTCTCTCAGCAATTCTCCCAATTTCTACCAATAGACCACAGTCCTCAGTTCTTGCCCTTCAGGAGAGAATTAAGTGCCAAATTAAGGTACAAATCCTGGACTTGCTAAAAGTGGTCTCAATTTGTGCATCAACTTTTACCGAATCCAATGGTATTTTGCGAACTGACCTATGTACTAATAGGTCGATTCACAAAATACTGAATTACAGTGGGTCGTAATTTGACCTACCTCATGAACATTAATGAAACAGGTCCCAAATTGAGACCCACTGTGATTCGCTACATAACAGAGACTGTGGCATGCTGGGGTCAGCAGACCACCTTGTCTGTGATTGCTTTTAAATAAAGTAATTTTTTTAAACTGCATAGACATAAATGTACAACATATCCCTGACTAAATAAGCAATATATATATCTATATATATCTATATCTATATCTATATCTATATCTATATCTATATCTCTATATATATATATATATATATATATATATATATATATATATATATATATATATATATATATATATATATATATATATATTATATATATATAGGGCCATATGTATTAAGCAAAATTGCGATCACAATTTTGCTTAGTGGTATGTATGAGGCAAATCTGCGTGCAAAATAAGGAATTGCAAAATTTGCGATTCCTTATTTTGCGATTGCATTTAAGGAATTGCAAATTTTGCAATTCCTTAAATGCAATGTAAGAAGCACCAAAAAATTGCAATTTGGCCTTAAGGAATCGCAAATTACCACCAACTTCGAGTTGGGTACGGTGATTAAAAGCAACTCACATGAGGAAGACAGAATGTACTACAGATACCAACAGGCCACGCCAGTGGCCACACCCACTTGGACAGGTATCACGATAAATATAATTACACTCAAATCTGCTCAACGTTGCTGTATCTTTTCAAAAGCCTGTGACAAAGGGCAGTGGGCCCGAAACGTGTCGGCTTAACCTCTTGAGTGCCCATGACGAGATGGTCTCGTCATGGGCCGCGGTTGCGCTGTGCCCATGACGAGACTATCTCGTCATGAACCCCGCCCTCTAATGAAAGGGCCGGCACAGGGCGTGGAAAGGGCGGGGCACTCAAGGGGTTAAGGAACTCTTGTTTGCAATGCTGAGCACACTCATGCTGCAGGTCTGATTAAATGGATGGCGAATCTGACCGTGTGTGGGCTCTTCTGTTTCTGAGGTAAACTTTGCAGATTATAGCACGGTCCGATAACATTAACGAACACTTCCTCTCACAACAGGAATGCCGACGCCGTGTCTTTGCGCAAATAGTCTTTATTTGTCAGCTAAAAACATTAAACGCGTTTCGCCTGCTCTGGCTTGCTCACTAACAATTACTTTGTATATATATATTACACATATTTGTATTCCTTTGTATAAATGTGTATAATAGCTATGTTTATAAATATATAGATATTCTTTAGGTCTGCTTAAAAAATGTAGATATTACTTATGGTTATATTATTCTATGATTATCATGTATATAGGTATCTGCATTGTTTAGATTAAGTTATTTGATTGGATGCTTATAGTTCTCCATTTAATCATCTATCACAATATGTATATCTTATCATCACTATGAATCTACAGTGGCTTCACCATTGAATTGTTGATAGATAAGAAAAAAACCTTTTGTTTTAAATTACAGCAAGAAAGTCTAAGTTTATTAAATACAACTTAAATCCTGATATATATATTACCTCTCTAATACATATATACCGTCCATGTACTTATGTATCTATATATTTATTACTTTACTCCTACTGTAAAAATAAAATATAAATAAAAAAAGAATTAATTGAGCTTCTCCAATGCCCTACCCTATATATCACCCTATACCTCTGTCAATATATCCTCTACCTCAACTCTCTGACTCACCTCAAACCTCACTCTTCTACTATGATCTCCAAATAACCCTTTCTAGACTCCTCTCTCCTCTATCCCTCCTTGCACCACCTCAAACCTCATGTTACTATTCGGGTCCCACAAACAACCCTTTCTAACCCTTCCAGCATGCATCTTTCCGTGGAATCATCCAAGACTTCTTTTTCCCTTATGCACTTTGAGAGATTCTTCCCCCTTCCATCTCTCCTTTACTCATCCCAAATGTCCTCCTGCTGCTATGATCTCCCAATAAACACTTTCTATGCCCTTTCCCCATCCCTCGATTATCCTCTTCAATCCAGCTAACAGACTCACATGTCTACCACTCAAACTAATTTATGCCCACTATACTAATTCACCACTAATCCTTTTTGGTTACCGGAGTAGAGTGCTACTCGCCGAAAAGCACTTTGACGCCTCGTCAGGAGTAATACACACTATATAAATGCGATTACAAAAAATCTGAGAAAAGCTTGTAAACAATTGTCCAATGGACTACTGCCTATTCCTTAAAATATTTGTTGGACCATTGATAACGGGAAAGGGGTGCTGTTGGGACCCCTGTTGAGACCCCTTTTCGTTTGTGAAAGGGTTACCACCTCCTTTGAGATGTTGGTAAAATATTAATGTTTTGCGCAGCATTTTGATTGCAAAACATTAATACAAACTATAAGGAATCACTGTTTGGAAGGGATGTCCTAAACTTTCTCCTTCCAAATAGCGATTTCTTATGATTTCCTAAAGTGAGCTCTGTGCAGTGCTTGGGAGAAGGTGCAGTTGTCAGACTACAGGGCCTGAGCTCTGTGCAGTGCTTGGGAGAAGGTGCAGTTGTCAGACTACAGGACCTGAGCTCTGTGCAGCGCTTGAGGGAGGTGCAGTGGACAGATGACAGGGCGTGAGCTCTGTTCAGCGCTCTATAGCAGGTGCATTGGTCAGAGAGTAGGCCTGGTCTCTCTGCAGCACCTGTGAGACTGTTCAGTGGTCAGAGTACAGGGCCTGAGCTCTGTGCAGAGCTTGGGATAGCGCTCAGTGGTCAGAGGGCAGGGCCTGAGCTTTGTGCAGAGCTTGGGATAGCGTTCAGTGGTCAGAGGGCAGGGCCTGAGCTCTGTGCAGAGCTTGGGATAGCGTTCAGTGGTCAGAGGGCAGGGCCTGAGCTCTGTGCAGAGCTTGGGATAGCGTTCAGTGGTCAGAGGGCAGGGCCTGAGCTCTGTGCAGTGCTTGAAGGAGGTGCAGTGGACAGATGACGGGGCGTGAGCTCTGTTCAGCGCTCTATAGAAGGTGCATTGGTCAGAGAGTAGGCCTGGTCTCTCTGCAGCACCTGTGAGACTGTTCAGTGGTCAGAGTACAGGGCCTGAGCTCTGTGCAGAGCTTGGGATAGCGTTCAGTGGTCAGAGGGCAGGGCCTGAGCTCTGTGCAGTGCTTGAGGGAGGTGCAGTGGACAGATGACGGGGCATGAGCTCTGTTCAGCGCTCTATAGAAGGTGCATTGGTCAGAGAGTAGGCCTGGTCTCTGTGCAGCACCTGTGAGACTGTTCAGTGGTCAGAGTACAGGGCCTGAGCTCTGTGCAGAGCTTGGGATAGCGCTCAGTGGTCAGAGGGCAGGGCCTGAGCTCTGTGCAGAGCTTGGGATAGCGTTCAGTGGTCAGAGGGCAGGGCATGAGCTCTGTGTAGTGCTTGTGAAACGCTGCAGTGATCAGAGCACAGGATCTGGTATGGTATGTGTGGAGTGCTTGGGAGTAGATGCAGTGGTCAGAGTGCAGAATGTGAGCTCTGTGTAATGCTTTGGAGAAAGTGCAGTGGTCAGAACACAGTACCCAAGCTCAATGCAATGCTTGGGAGAAGGTGCAGTGATCACAGTGAAGGCCCGAGCTCTGTGCAGTGCTTTGGAGGAAGTGCAGTGATCAGAGTGCAGGACCAGATCTTGGTGCTGTACTTGGGAGAAGGTGCAGTGGTAAGAATGCAGGACCCCAGCTCTGTGCAGTGCTTGAGAGAAGGTGCAGTAGTCAAAGTGCAGGGGATGAGCTCTGTGCAGTGCTTGGGGGAAGGTGCAGTGATCAGAGTGCAGGACCTGAGCTCTCTGCAGTGCTCTGGAGGAGGTGCAGTGGTCAGAGTACTAGACTCAAGCTCTGTACATTGCTTGGAAGAAGGTGCAGTGGTCAGAGCTCAAGACCTGAGCTCTGTGCAGTGCTTGGGAGTAGGTGCAGTGGTCAGAGCGTAGGACCCGAGCTCTGTGCAATGCTTGGGAGAAGGTGCTGTGGTCAGATCGCAGAGCCTAAGCTCTGTGCTGTGCTTGGGAGAAGGTGCAGTGGTCAGACTTCAGGCCCGCGCTCTGTGCAGTGTTTGGGAGACGGTGCAGTGGTTAGAGGGCAGGTCTGAGCTCTGTGCAGGGCCTGGAGAATATTTTTGTGTCAGAGTGCAGGGCCTGAGCTCTATGCAGTGGTTGGGAGAAGGCACAGTTGTTAGAGGGCTGGGCCCAGGCTCTGTGCAGTGCTTGGGAGAAGGTGAAGGGGTTAGAGTGCAGGGCCAGAGTTCTGGGCACTGCTTGGGAGAAGGTGCAGTGGTTAGAGTGCAGGGCCTGAGCTCTATGCGGTGGTTGGGAGAAGGTGCAGTGGTCAGAGTGCAGGGCCAGCACACTGTTCAGTGCTTGGGAGAAGGTGCAGTGGTCAGAGTGCAGGTCCCGAGATCTGTGCAGTGCTTGGGAGAAGTTGCAGTGGTCAGAGTGCACTCATGATCTCTGTGCAGTGCTTGGGGGAAAGTGCAGTGGTCAGAGTGCAGACCTGAGTTCCGTGCAGTGGTTGGGAGACGTTGCAGTAGTTACAGTGCAGACCTGAGCTCTGTGCACTGCTTGGGAGAAGGTGCAGTGGTCAGAGTGCAGACTTGAGCCCCGTGCTGTGCCTGAGAGAAGGTGCAGTAGTCAAAGTGCAGGGTCTGCATACTGCACAGTGCTTGGGAGAAGGTGCAGTGGTCAGAGTGCAGGGCCTGAGCTCTGTGCCTTGCTTAGTAGGTGGTGCAGTGGTCAGAGTGCAGACCTGAGCTCTGTGCAGTGCCTGGGAGAAGGTGCAGTGGTCAGAGTGCAGGGCCTGAGCTCTGTACCTTGCTTGGTAGGTGGTGCAGTGGTCAGAGTGCAGACCTGAGCTCTGTGCAGTGCTTGGGAGAAGGTGCAGTGGTCAGAGTGCAGGACCTGAGCTCTGTGCCTTGCTTGGTAGGAGATGCAGTGGTCAGAGTGCACACCTGAGCTCTGTGCAGTGCTTGGGGGAAGGTGCAGTGGTCAGAGTGCGCTCCTGATCTCTGTGCAGTGCAGTGCTTGGGAGAAGGCTCAGTGGTCAGAGAGCAGGCCTGAGCTCCATGCATTGGTTGGGAGAAGATGCAGTAATTACAGTGCAGACCTGAGCTCTGTGAAGTGCCTGAGTGAAGGTGCAGTGGTCAAAGAGCAGGACCTGAGCTCTGTGCAGTGCTTGGGAGCAGGTGTAGTGGTCAGAGTGCAGACCTGAGCTCCATGCTGTGCCTGGGAGTAGGTGCAGTAGTCAGAGTGCAGAGCCTGTGCACTGTGCAGTGCTTGGGAGGAGATGCAGTGGTCAGAGTGCAGACCTGAGCTCTGTGCAGTACCTGGGAGAAGGTACAGTGATCAGAGTGCACTCCTGATCTCTGTGCAGTGCTTGGGAGAAGGTGCAGTGGTCAGAGCACAGAGCCTGAGCTCTCTGCATTGCTTGGGAGGTGGTGCAGTGGTCAGAGTGCAGACCTGAGCTCCGTGCAGTGCTTGGGAGAAGGTGCAGTGGTCAGAGTGCACTCCTGGTATCTGAGCAGTGCTTGGGAGAAGGTGCAGTGGTCAGAGTGCAGAGCCTGAGCTCTGTGCATTGCTTGGGAGGAGGTGCAGTGGTCAGAGTGCAGGGTCCACGCTCGGTGCAGTACTTGGGAGATGGTGCAGTAGTTACAGTGCAGACCTGAGCTCCTTGAAGTGCTTTGGAGAAGGTGCAGTGGTCAGAGTGCAGCCCTGAGCTCCGTGCAGTGCCTGGGAGAAGGTGTAGTGGTCAGAGTGCAGCCCTGAGCTCCGTGCAGTGCCGGGGAGAAGGTGCAGTGGTCAGAGTGCAGCCCTGAGCTCCGTGCAGTGCCGGGGAGAAGATGCAGTGGTCAGAGTGCAGCCCTGAGCTCCGTGCAGTGCCGGGGAGAAGATGCAGTGGTCAGAGTGCAGCCCTGAGCTCCGTGCAGTGCGGGGGAGAAGATGCAGTGGTCAGAGTGCAGCCCTGAGCTCCGTGCCGTGCCAGGGAGAAGGTGCAGTGGTCAGAGGGCAGCCCTGAGCTCCGTGCAGTGCCTGCGAGAAGGTTTCTCTCTGCCCAGGAAGCACACATGGCCTCAGCGCTTGACCACCAGCCAGCCTCCTCCCAGACACCAGGGCTAGGATGGAAGCCAAGGGCTGCTGCCTCACTGCAGGCTGCTAATGAGGGCTTTGAATTGGATCCGTTTAGCAGCTGACCTGGTACATTTGTTCCTAATTACGGAAGCGTTCTGTATCTGTTCCGAAGAGGCCTAGGGCTCATTCAGGGTTTGGCGAAGCTGGAGCCCTGCTATAACCACATCAAAACCACGGATATTTAATATGTTATAATAAGAACTACTTGATATGTCGTTTTATGTTACTAAATATTTAAAAACACTTTCAACCTTAAAAAACGGAGGTGAGTAGAATGGGGAGGCAAACTGTGAACAGTGAGCAGAGTGGTGATGGCAAGATGAGGGGTTGCGCGGGAAGAGAACAGAAAAAAACAAGCATTGGCAGAGCCAATAGGCATCACCTATCTGTTAGCTTTGCAAATGTTTGTTGGTAAAGTATTTTTTTTTAAAATACAAGGAAAAAAATTCAAAATACTTAAAGAAAAGTAACCTCATATCTTGGGGTATCTCAAAGCTGTACACTGAACTCACCGTTCCCAGTCTTTATAAACGTCATGGTTTATCTCTCAAATATTTTTAACTCAGGAAACTCATAACATAATTTCAAAAAGAATACGGTAGATTTGGAATGTGAAGGAAAATGCTTGCCAAAGTGTAATTTAGTTTCCAGAGGAGTCAACCATTTGCTCTTCTGTAAGTTTATAGAGCTCGTGAACCAGACATTTCCAGCAATGGTTGTGGGCTAAAGTCTGTGAGCAGGTTCTAACACCCCTTGCCCCCCGGATCCAGTTTGGGGAACTAGGAGACCGCCCAGCGGCCTAGACCCGCCCATCTGCTTTCTATACAAGGGATCTTGCTTCGACAGGCTGGAAGCAAGTGGTAAAAGTGAGTGGTAAAGGGCCCTGCAGTCACAAGACACACAATTGATGGACGGAATGCAGAACAAATCAAAACATTCACCCCCAGTCAAGAGATCTGGGTTAAATCCATCATTCTTTTGTTCACCCCAGTTTAGACCTGGCCATATGCAAATCAGTCTTGACCCTGTGCCTCATGGGAACAGTCCAGCCCGAACTGCCGAACCAGGTCCTCCCTGGACCAGAAACAAGCATCCTAGGACCGGTTTCGGGGTTTCACCCCTTTTCAGCCAGGATAGCTTGATTTCAGTGGCACGGTGAATCCAGGACCCACGTCTGGGCATACCTGGCGCACTTAGGGCGAGAAAGCAAAAGACACACAATTGATGGAAGGAATGCAGAACAAATCCAAACATTCACCCCCAGTCAAGAGATCTGGGTTAAATCCATCATTCTTTTGCTCACCATGTCATCCCAGTTTAGACCTGGCCATATGCAAATCAGTCTTGACCCTGTGCCTCATGGGAACGGTCCAGCCAGAACTGCCAAACCAGGTCCTCCCTGGACTGGAAACAAGCATCCTAGGACCGGTTTTGGGGTTTCACCCCTCTTCAGCCAGGATAGCTTGATTCCAGTGGCACGATGAGCCCAGGACCCACGTCTGGGCATACCTGGTGCACTTAGGGCGAGAAAGCAAAAGACACACAATTGATGGATGGAATGCAGAACAAATCAAAAGAATCACCCCCAGTCAAGAGATCTGGGTTAAATCCATCATTCTTTTGCTCACCATGCCACCCTAGTTTAGACCTGGCCATATGCAAATCAGTCTTGACCCTGTGCCTCATCGGAACAGTCCATCCCGAACTGCCAAGCCAGGTCCGCCCTGGAACGGAAACAAGCATCCTAGGACCGGTTTCGGGGTTTCACCCCTCTTCAGCCAGGATAGCTTGGAGGACCTGGGCTGGCAGTTCGGGCCGGACTGTTCCCATTGGGCACAGGGTCAAGAATGATTTGCATATGGCTGGGTCCAAACTGGAATGGCATTTTGAGCAAAAAAACGATGGATTTAGGCCCAGATCTCTATACTGGGGTGAATGTATGACATTGTTCTGCATTCTGTCCATCAATAGTTGTTTTTGCATTTGTCACCCCGAGTGGGACGAGTATGCTCAGACGTGAGTCCCGTGCTCTCCATGCCACTGGAATCAGGCTATCCTGAGTGAAGAGCGGAGAAACCCCAAAACCGGTCCTAGGATGCTTGTTTCCAGTCCAGGGAGGACCTGCCCTGGCAGTTCGGGCTGGACTGTTCCCATTGGGAACAAGGTCAAGACTGATTTGCATATGGCTGGGTCCAAACTGGAATGGCATGGTGAGCAAAAAAACGATGGATTTAGGCCCAGATCTCTGTACTGGGGTGAATGTATGACATTGTTCTGCATTCTGCCCATCAATAGTTCTTTTTGCATTAACCAAGTATTCACAGCGCGGTGATAGCATACGACAGTCACCAGATAACACGTCAAATGACCAAATGCAAAAATCAACGCCACACCGCAAAAATGCGAAACGCGAATGCAAAAAATCATGCGATGAGGCCAATCGCGGTGCAAAAAGTTGCAAAAACCAGCCACAGGCCTGCAAATCCCACGCGTCTGGCGGGAAAATGCACCATAAAAACCACAGAAAAAACACACCAGAAACAAGCCAAAGCATGTAGCAACATGGATGCCCCCTGACCCAGCACAGAGGCCAACGCGAACCCCACAACCCCCACAGACCACCAGCAAGGAACAACGGGATGGGGAAGGCCGAGGAGAAGAGGGAGAGGAAGACGGGGTGCAGTCCGTAGCAAAACCAGATCAGCGTCACGGAGGTAACAGAACACTACTAGCAACTGACCCACAAGTAGACCACCTGAATGCAGTCGGAGTGCTGAGAAGGCCAATCGAGGAGGCCAAGAGGCGCTGGCATGATGTGATAGCCTAAACCAGGCACAAACTTGTTGCCAACAGGAAGGCTGCAACTGCGACATGAAGTGGCAGTCCTGCGCCACAGGAGGAGCTGGAGGAAACCGAGGCCACAGTCACCACTGTGGAGATGGTACAAGGAGTAGGGAGTACGAACACAGCTCGAGAGGACCTGACACAACATCAACATGGTGAGTAACGACCAGGGACTGGAGTGATGGGGGAGATGGTCACAATGGCACACATGCACAATGAGGTGTAGCACACTGCACACCCACAATAACCCAGGATCATGTCCCTGATCCCCTTGGCACACTGCAGCACACACACATAGCAGGACCAGCACACCCACATTGACGACAACGTGGTACAATGCGCAAAGCCGACACCGCAGAACAGAGGACACAACTGGCGCCGCACAGGCACAGAAACATGCCTACTACATCTGACAGAGCTGGAAACTGTGAAATGGAAATATACGCGTACAACCTCACATCCGTCATGTAGTCCAAATGTACACTGTCCCGCAGAAGAATCCAGCACCTCCCAAACAGTCACAATGTACATTGTCATACATTCTGCATGCAAACCAGTAAAATGCGCCAACATACATGTCAACACAATGTCAACATACATCTCCCCTTCACATTGCAGAGGAGCACACAATACCTCCAGCAGAGCACAGAAGACAACACATCTGTGATGCCAGAGAGGACCACCACACCTTGGACACCGATGCCCTACAACAGCCCATGGATATCCCACGCAACCCACCACCAGGACCCGGGCAGCCAAGCTACTTAGAGGAGAACACAGAGCCTGCAACAGACCACACAGCAGGAAGCACCCGCAAACACTGCCGGCTCACGACACTTCACCCACCCACACATGGCACCCCAATGCCATGTGTCAGCAGTGGCACGCCAAAAGGAGATGGCCCAACAGGTGTGGGTGGGCTCTGAACCCATGGAAGGCGAGCTAGATCACATACGTTGGTGTCTATTACCCTTCATGGATCACCTACACCCCACAAAGGAGAGCCACACTGCCATAGAGACACATGCAGATGCACATTCACAGTACACAACCACACCCAGGGGCCCGCACATATCAGTCACACACCCACGTTGGCTCTGCGTACTATGGCCCATGCCACTCCCCTTATGAATTGAGTGGGTGACGACAAAGCTACATGTCCAAGCTCAAACCCGATGCCTGCGGTGACATGCCTGCATCCGCTGTACACAGCACAAGGTAATGTCGTAGGGCCCTTGGCCCCCATGCATACAACAAGACCACAGGGACACACGCAGACATTATGTTGATCTGGCTATGGCCACGTGTGCCCGGCCCCTTTTTTGGCAGGGCCACATGTACAGTGACGCCTGTGCTGGATGTGTGTGGGATGGGTGCAAGCCAGCCCTCAGGGAGTTGTTGGTGCTGGCAACAAATACAACAGTTAATACAATGAATACGTAAACAGACAACACCAGCATCTCAGGGACAACTGCAGAGCATCATAGAGGTAGCCTGAGCAAGTCCAGAGGGCACACAATAAGCAAACAGAAGTGTCCGTGAGTTGCAGCGCACTGAGGTCTGGGCACTACAGCTGAGCGCGCCCATGTGAAGAAAAAGTCTCAGATTTTGTCCCTTCGAGTTATTCCTGATGCAGATGCAGTGGGGTGTGTTACACCTGCATCATCTTCCTCATCAATGTCCCAGGTCTCCCACACTGCTTGAGGTGACATCGCTGCACAACCTCTCCACAGCACAAAACTCAATCAGTAACAGACGATGGCTTGCGGCGAGTCAGTGGCCCCTGGAGTGCCTAGCAGGGTATCAGTCTGATGATGGCATCCACGACAGGTATGAGCAACTCCGTAAGTCTGTCAGGACCACCGTTTCGACTCTGGCAGATGGCAGTTGGAGGTGGTCCTGGCGGTGGTGGTGTATGCCTCCTGTGGTGATGCGACATCCGGGCCGATCAGGACTCGATTTGGTGTGTGAGCCCTGGTGGACCGCAGTTGAGGCTGGAGGCAGCGGACAGCGCAGGGCCACAGACACATGGCGTTGATGACCCTAAGGCCATCGCCTCAGAGGCCATCCAATATCTCAGAAGAAGGGGTCCCGGACCTGACCAGCACAGAGTTAGTGGCCCCGGATGGACAGCGGCTGGCACAGGCACCCTGCCACGGGATGATGACTTCCGGTGCACTGAGGTAGATCCACGTGCAGTGAGCGGGTCCCCATCGATGTCGAAGGTGAATGTGGGGAAGTCTTGCAAGGGGACAGAGGAAGGTGTCCTCCAGGGCATGATGCGGAAGGTCTGATGTTATCCAGAAGCAGCAAATGGTGGAGTGGAAAGCGACAGCCTCGTTTTCACCACCAATTCGGTATCAGCTACATGAGGATGAAAACTAGCCCCTAGTCCATAGACTCAGACGCCACAAATGTACGACCAGAGAGTGTCCATGAATGTCGCGGAACTGACTTAGTGGCACCAGTGCTGAGAGGGGATGCAGTCTGCGATGATGCTGGTACACTGATATGAACTCCGCCATCGCTAAATCAAGACTCTGTGACCTACTGGACCGCAGTGTAGGCCGGAGGCAGCGATCAGCAGTGGCCTACACCCACCTGTCATTGGCTCGCAATGCACAGAGTTAGTGACACCAGGGCAGTTGTTGGTAGTGTTCGATCACCTCCGTAATGATGACCCTATTCCTTCCCGGACTGCAACGCGTCATCCTCTTACCCCTCTCCTTGCGCGCGATGATATGTATTCTGCCTTTGAATAATCAATGTTCAGTTCCAATTCTGTGACCTACTCTTGCGCAGCGTTGGCCGAGGGCACTAGTACGCGTAGGCCCACAGACACGTGTGGTTGTAATGCTATGCACAGACTTGGTGGCACCACATCGAAAGGAGTATAGTGACATGAAATCTGCCTCAAATAATGTTCACTGCCATGGTGTAATCAAGACTCAGTTCCAAATGTGTGACCTACTTGACCATGGTGTAGGTCGGAGTCAGCAGTAAAGTACGTCAACGAGAAAGGAGTAAAGCGGGCCTGTGTTGTGGAGGCCGTCAAGGTCGCAGGCCTCGGGCATGGAACTTGCGCAGGCATGAGGTGGGCCCTCCTTGACACACGCCGGTGTCAGCAGGTGATCAGTGTGGCCTGGCTGCGCAGGGGTGGGCCTGATGGGTTCGGGGTCCAGCGGGCCGGGGTACGGCGGGAGCACAGGATCGCAGGCAACTCCGCTCACAAGGACGGCGTCGGCCTCGTGGCGTGGTGAGAGGCGCCGCCCTGGCAGAGACGTTGGGCCTTCCAGAAGAGGACCACGCCCAGGGGTACGTGCTTTTTATTCACACCCCTACGCTGGCCTGGCATACGCCGGGCCATCCTACTCCGCTCACACTTACGGGGGGACGTAACAGGCAACATTTCAGCGAACACACCCACTGGCTGGGGTGACATGGTTGTGTCCACTGTCCACTACACTCCATACACCAGAGGTGTATGTCGCCATGGTATGGGTGTGTTCGGCATACTGCGGTCTGTCCAGCACATCTCCACCACTCTTGGCATTGTGTGCTTTCCCAATCATGGTTCTCCTGCATCCTTCACACATGCCTGGTTGCCATCTCTCCCCACATTCGGCTAGTGTGTGGCTGAGGTGCCATGCCGTTGATGGGTCATGTTCACGGCTTGCCCAGGTTTCCATTGTGAGTTGTTCTTTCGTGTCTGGTGGGTGGGCATGTTGTTTTGCATGTTGGTTGTGATTTTGTGACGTGTGCGTTGCCAGGGTTGTGAGTTGCATGGTTGTGGAGTTGAGGTGAGAGAGATGTTCATTTGGAACTTGCCAAGGGGCTGTGCATTTCCCTTGGTGCCATCCTGGGAACGCTGGTTGCTGCTGGACTGTTTGAGGATAAAGGGATCATGCACACTGGCTGGGTATTTGGAGGCGAGATTGGTGGAGGTTCCATGGTGTTCAGATGTTGCCTACACATTTTCGTGAGTTGTGTGCTTTCTGTTGCGGTGATTGTGTGCTGTGTCACCAGGGGGTACAGGTATGACATGTGTGCTGTGAATTGTCCCCAACACGTGCGTGCATCCAACTATGGCGTATGGTCCTTGCTTGGTCTCCAGCGGATCCAGCGCATTGTGTTGGACGTATAGGGACTGGGTACCAGGCTGATGGTGATGTCCAGGACAGGTGTGAGGGACTTGGATGTGGCTGGCTGTGAGACTCATCCGACTCTGGCGGGTGTTGGTTGGGGGGTACCAGGGGCCAACAGGTGCAGCACAGCCAGCAGCTTTGTGTGGGGTAGGTTTTTGGTTGTCCGCTGTGTTGTTGCCGTCGGCCTGTTGGGCGATGTTGGTCAGGATGCGTAGGATGGTTGTCCTTTTGTGCCTGTAGTGGGCAATGACATTGTCAGGTGTTGGGTCTGTGAGGCTGGTGTGTTTCCTGGGGGTCCGCTGTCTTTGTCTGCGTAGCCTCTGTGGTGGTCCGGGGGGTTTCCGGGTGGGAGTTGGGGTCCTAGGGTGGTGACGGTGGGTGTTGTGGCCCTCTTTGGTGTCCGGGCCACATGACCAGTGGCTCTGTGGCATCTGTTGCCCTTCCGATGTGGCTGTGGGCTGGGCTCCCTTTTTGTTATTTGCCTGCTGCTAACATGCCTTATCGCCTGTTTTGTGTTCTTATCGCAGTTCTGGCTCGATGTTGTGAAAGTTGTGGAGTGGTGTTGATGCGGCTTTTTGCACGGGAACCCCTACTCTGCATCTCATTAGCGATGGTTGCGGGGGTCATCTGTGGCAATGTTTTTTGCGGCTGCTATCGCGGGTAAACTGGTGCCGTGGGCTGTTAACACCAGCTTGTGATTGGGGCGATAAGTTTATCGCAACTTTGGCTGCGATAAAGTGCCGTTAACTCTGCGATAGTTCCTTGTGAATATCGCCCAGTGTATGTGAATGTGTGTGTATGTGTAAGTGTGTGAGAGAAAGTAAACAGCAAATGGCATGATATCACTTCTGCTACCCCTGACATTTTAGTGAAATTATGTTCATGGCGAGGGGGGGCTGATGGTAGATCCAATAATATGTTTTTGGCATTTTAGGCTTTAATAGTATTTTGCTTGGAAAGAGTTTTGACAATATTGGATATGATGCTGATTGGAAATGAGACAGCTGACGAGGAAGACTTGGAGTGAGAAGCTGGGACGGGTTAGGGTTGTGGATGGTCGTGCACGGCACGTACAAGGCACCCAAACTTTGATGGAGGAAACAAAGGTAGAGCTTCTGAATGAACTACCAGGAATGGGAATTTTGAGACTGTATTGAGGGAAAGGTTGATTTTCACTTTAACTTAGAAATCAGGATTGATTCTACCTTACGCACAAAAAACAAAACCCCCCAAAAAACAATGATATTTTCCTAATATGGAACAGAGGCTTGGATCAGTGGTGCCATTTCAAGATGGCTGCAGTGATTGTGAATATTCTTGAGTGAGAGTTATTTCACTTCTTTTATATTTGTTTAATCCTCTGTCTCTGCTTTTAGAATGGTCACCTTTTTCTGCCAGCGACTTCACAGGATTAAGGGTCCTAAGCATGAAAAATATGTAAATGTACAGTCATCGATTTACACCTCTGCCTGAGCAAACTTTTATGTTTTTTTCTCCAACATTTCCAGTGGTTTGCCTGAGAAGCTGAGCCAGGAGCAGATTTCCAGATGTGCTAGTAGAAATATCATGTGACTTTTTGCAAGGGTTCCTATTCCCGCTGTGCATAGTTCTGCAGAGCGTAGAACTCTGCACGGGAGAATATAGTCTCTTGTGCAAATGACCATCCCCTGGACGCCACCAAATCTGGGGCCAATCTGTTCTCCGTCCCATTCTGCTTTTGGCTGATGTGAACCTCTGACCATTTGAGAATGCCTACAGTCGTACATGTTTATGGACATTTCCAAACTTCCAAGGCATATCAGGGCTTGGACCACCCACTTCCCACCCCTTGAATGGGATTTACAACCGTCATAGCGGCCATGGTTTCAGATTGCTATGTGTGACATATTCATAATTTCAGTGTAATTATAAATGACATTTCAACGGCTGAGTGACACCTTCTCTCAAGCAAAATCAAGAAATGTAATGGTGCTACCTTCTCGAACCAACCATAGAGGACTCAGGGCGACCTCACCAACGGGCAGAAAGAACTTGTCTACCTACAAAAAGAAGGCTAAGTAACAGTGGCAAAAACAATAAATGTATGACCAAGGGGGCCAAGCACCCTTTTCGGGTCCTTTTGCATGAGAGCTCAGCTTTGCGTGCAGCACACCCCACACAGCGCGATCTGTGGCCTCCAACATGGAAGTGCAGCCCCGACAGCAAAGGACCTCCGGACTCTATCACAGCGTCTTCTGCTGCGCAAATGATGGAAGCACCACAGCTGACCAATTCAGAGCAACCTGGCCTTAGCTTCCATGAGCAAAGCTCCGCTCCCCACAGAAACTCACAGTCATTGGAGGGGAAACAAACGGTACCCAAGTAAGTCAATTACTTCACCTTGCGGCAGACTCACGGCCGTGAGCCACAGGAATTTAGGTTTGCCGCGCGAACTCCTCAGTGATAGTCCAGTGACAAAGTCCTGGCCACTGCAATGGTCACTCCGTCTCCACAGTCCCTCGAACGCGCGGTGCGCACCTGGGTCAATTATTATGATTATTTTAAATGTACTTCATGGTGGCCGGTGCGAGCAGGCATCGCTGCACATGGATTGCCACAGAACCAACCAGCCTCCAACAAACTCCGAAGTGACCACTACAGGACGTGATGAGCTCTAAGCCTGCAGGAGCAGTGTGTGCACGCCACACACTGCCAAACACTCCAGTTTGCTTTAACAGTGCTAGGCAGCACTAACAGTTTGACAGCCAGGCGCTCTGCCTATAATGCATGACAGTGCATTTCAGTGCTATGATACGTAACACCACACTGAAATGCGTTAGTCTAACGCCCGATGCGTGGTACTTGGCAGGACTGAACTGTAGATTTCTCCACACTTGTGGCTGGGAATTCCAAAGCAGTAAATGCATTTACGACTGCCAGGAATCTCTTTGTGGATTTCCCGTAAGCATAGATGTGGTCATAAACTTTTGTTAATGGCTAAATTTACCTTTGCCAATATCCCCTTTTCTCTGTTGACAGGCCGTGCATTGCTACGCTTTAGACTCCCCAAGTTTGTATATCAAGTCTTGTTTCTACTTTCACGCCTCCGTGAAGCTTTCTGGTGTTTTCCAAGGCTTACTCAACTGTTCACCTGCTCACCAATTCCCTCCACCAGGGCCAAATGTTGTTAACGCCCGCATAACCTTTCATAATTTCTGGCGTTTCTGTTGTTATTCAAAATGCTGTGTTTCGCCCCTTGGAACAGCACAAATGTTGCGAGCGAGCAGCTGAGGTTTGCATCACATGCAGTGTCATGCTCTTTGTTAGCGCAAAATACACCCCCCTTGCATTGTGGACATGAGATGCCTCGCCGGCACTTAAAATTGTGTTCAGGTAAAAAACCTAGCACAGGGGCAAATCGAAAGAACCAGATGCTAACAGCCGCTGTTTGTTTTAGTGCATTTCGTTTTAGCACCAAATGCAGGCTCACATTCCTTTTTAGGTTGCACGTTCCAGACCTCTTGTATATACTTTAATATATACTTTAGTACATTCTTATATGTGTATGTACTTTGTGGGCTCTGGAGATCAGCCCTAGGACTTGTCTGCTTCTGCTTAGGGACTTTTTTTCTGTTCAACTGCCTCTATTTAACTGTCTTGATAGTAAACGACCAGCAGAGATCAGTAAAATACCAGAATTGCTTTCTGCTGAGGGACTTTCTTTTTTTCTAGCAACTGCCTCTATTTAACTTTCTTGATACAAAACGACCAGCAGAGGTCAGTAAAATACCAGAATCACTTTAGCATTCTCTAGATTCCACTCCATAGAAATTGTCTTCCACGAGCACCCGTAGACAATAATATTTTTTTCAAATCTTGTATTTTCAGTGATATGACCACCGAAGGCTCTGATTTTATATTAAAAACAGAGCTTTGGACTATACCATTTGCTGCTGAAAGGCAATATTTATGTCCATGTGTTCGTGTCACGCAGTTCGATGCTTACTTTACCTCCATGTTGAAGAACAGTAGATGTTTAAGCACCCAGGCTAATGTGCTGCATAGCTAAATACATTTAAGGTCTCAAGGGCAAGGCCGATTGCATTGAAAATGCTTGTTAACAGGAGGTGCCCGACCACTATTTCCTTTAATTGGGGGGGGCGCCTAATTTGCGCAGTGGAAAGATGTGCTTCATCCGGGTTTAGTTGTTTTTCGCGGAGTGGTTCCAAGTGACGTCATAGACTGCAAGACACACGTGGAGCACGTATCCTTTCTGAGCCCTCTATTCAAGATGTCCTCGTGGGACGGCAATGTAAGGGGGGGGGGGGGGGTGAAAAGATGCACCTGGGGCAGCCGTAAAGCACGGGGGGTTGTATAATACAGCTGCTGGCAGGGTGATGTCACTGTGCCTGACAACCATATTGATTGTCCACCGCACTGACATCACAGCGGAGCTGCTAGCGCCGCATGCTTGGGATAATGGCTTCAAGCGGGAGCCATAAACATCTTGGCCGCTCCGCGTGGGCTCCGGGACGGCCCGCGCAGCAGGGATGGCGCTCCGTGCTGGGGCCTCTTCCATGCACGCACTGAGAGATGAAATGCTGCCATTATCCTCATTAATTCCGCCCTCTCCGTGGGCCTGTGGAGAGCGCCGGGCACGTGGTAGCCGGGGAGCCGGAGAGGGGAGCCCTGCAGCTGGCCCTAATAGATTCTTTGAACTCGGTGCCAAGCTGTGGAGCCCAGGCCTGGCCGAGGGCCTGCGAGCTCCGGCGCTTTGAAGGTGCGTGCACCCGCCGCCTCCTAGAAGCGCTTCTAACCGGAGCCAGGCACATGAAAGGAAAGCATTACTGACCAGCAGGCAGCGGCCGGCAAAACTGCTGTAAATGCTTCCCCTGGGCTGGGGGTGGGGGGTACGGCGGGGGAGGAAGGGGTTTTCCAAGAACCTGATCGAAAACGCACCAAGGCGCACGCACACTGATGCATCGGGCACGCACGGACACACGCCCTCTCTCTTTTTCTCTCTCTCTCTCCTTATCTCTCTTTCATTCCTTTTCTTCTCCATTCTGTTTGCAGCTACTGAGAGATTCATGTGGCTGCAAAAACTCTCGCTGTTTTCTGCAGTATTTAAGTGATACATGTCCAGTTTTTTGATACGAGGGATAAAGTAGCCTGTCATTTATTTTATAAGGACGTTGCAAGTCGCTCAGTTCCATCAACAGATTAAGGAACAAGACTAAAGGCCACATTCTTTTATACAGTTACCCAGGGGCACATTTACTAACATGTCACTCAAGGTAGCGAAGCAAGTCAGGTTGCTGCACTGTGAGGCGTGAGAGCAGAACTGTGCCATATTTACAAAGCTGTGCCTGCCTAGCGTCAACACCGGCATCCATGCGCTACGACGTAAGGGTGCCTGCGTTGTGGTCCGAATAGTTTTTGTACAGGAAGCAAGGCACAAAACTATCCTTCGAAGTGTATTCCTATTTGCAGAATACCCTGCGCCACATTAAACCCGCGTCAGGTTTAATGTATGCAGGGTGGGCGTTACTTCGGAAAAAGCCTCGGAAAAGTGACGCAGTGAAATCTACAAGATTTCGCGCAGTCACTTTTCCGACGCTGGTGCGTCAAATCCTTATGCCTGCTTCAAGCAGGCGTAAGGCGTGACGCACCATGTTAGGGATAGGGCAGGTTGGAACAGTGCTGGAGTTGCGTCGCGCTTGCGACACAACTTCAGCACTGCGCCAACCTTACGCCGGCAGATGCGTCACGCATCTGCTTGTCCTTGTGCTACGATGCGCCGCATTGTAAATGCGGCGCATCTGCGGTGGCGCAAGGGCAAACTTGCGTGACGCATCTTCCCTGGCGCATCCCTGCTGATTTGCAGGGATGCGCCAGGGAACGTAAATCTGCCCCTTCTCCTTTTGACACCAGTCTTGGGTAGAGGCACCATTTTGGTGTAAACCCATGTTTGTAAGTTTTTGTAAATATGGTTTTACGTCAAAATCATTGTGAATGCACAAGCTCGACCCACGTAACGCCTTCCTGATGCAATGTAAATCAAGGCAGCGCTTTGCGCAGTTTTATTTTTAAACACACCATGGAAAGCCATGCGAATCCGGCTTTGTCTGGCTTTGTAAATCCGAAAATATATTTTGCGTCAGGGTTGTGCTAAAAAAGTGATGCAACTCCGACGCAAGATCTTTGTGAATCTTAACCTAAAATCGGAGGTGATATGCAATGGAGGTATTTTATTCTGTATACATGGTTGCACCATCTCCCAACCTCCAGCTCCTATTAAAGTCTTGGGGGCATATCAGCAAGACAATCATCGCCACTTTAGCGGCCGTTTTCGTCCAGAAAGCGGCGATAATTGTATCGCCCTATTAGCAAGGTCACGCTACCGCGTGAATCCTTGCCTCAGCGCCCTTTCCCTTAACGCCCAGCTTTGCATCTCTAATGAGATGCAAAGTGGGCGTTCCTCCCCAGAATAACGGGAGAAATGTCGCTAAACCTCACGCTAAACTGCAGAGCGATAAGAAAAGTAGCGCTAACCTCGGTTATCGCTACTTTCCTTACGCCTGCTTTTTATCTGACTTAGCCATGATATCCTGTGGAAGGTGGATATCATGGCTAAGTCTGTCCCTGCCCTATCAGCAAGCATTCGCCATACCTTGTGCGATTATTGCTGGATTTCCAGCGATAATCGCACATTTGGCAGTTTGCACCTTGATTTTTATCGCTGTTGAGATGAGCGTTGCTAATAGCACGCTATCTCAGCGATAAAAATCAGCGTTAGCCGGCGATAATTATCCTCGTGCTAAGCGCGCTCAGAGATAATTATCTCCGATTCTTGCTGATACGCCCCTTAGTCTCCTGCTCCTAATCAAGAATATGTCCTGGTTGTAGGTAACGTATAGGCAATGTAGATACTGTGCTGTGGTAAGAGACACGGCAGCAAGTAAAGGCAGCATCCACGCTGGCTTCATGCATTCGAATCTGACAGTAACAACAGATGGGTTTCACTGCAGTGAACTCCACAGTACAGCACAGATGTGCCCTTAAACAGCTAATGGGTCTGGTTTTTCCGGATAGATAGTTGCGAACAAAGGGCTTTGAGAAGCTAGCCCTTTCTTTAAATGTTTAAGTGGCAGTTAAGTGTTGTGCTCAGGAAACTGCCGTTGACAGTGGCGGCTGGTGCTTCTGAAAGCAGAAATTGGTATGTCACAACTCAACTGTAATATCCTATTACAGAAGAGTAGGGGTGTCACTTTCTGGGTACAGGTGAGCCGCGAAGTCTTAAGTAGACTGCAAGAAGTAAATTGAAGATACGTTTTTAAACAGAGTTTTTCAGTTTGGTATGCTTACCACTGCTTTTCAGACAGTTACAGCTCCCATTTCTGGTACTTCAAGGAACGAAGGACCAGAAAGATTGTGGGGTTTGTTCAAGATTACACATTTTAGAAGAATGGGAATGAAAGGACTGACATTCAGATCTCATATTCCGCATGCCACGACAAAGTTACATTGTGAGGAAAGAAACTGATAACATTCCATGATATGAAGTGCTGAAATCAATTGTATAAATATTTGTCTGATTACATATTGGTTATGAATGATTTTGAAGGAAAATAGAACTCAGCATTGAGATATGAGGTGCAACCCCTATAGTGGACACACTTTGGCAAGCCTTACTTTAGCCGATATCATTTAGTTGTGAAGCTTGACAGTATCGTGAAAGCATGACTCTGCATGTTGGGTGTGAAATTCCCATTCCTGCAATGCACTCGTTTCATGCCATATTAGGTTAGCAGTGCGTCGCTAAATAGATGCCATTTGTATTCACGTTATGCAACCCACTGAGTTATCCCCGTAACGTGCACGCTTCAGTTAGCGAGTGTGACTCCATTTTGCATTTCGTAATCCCTATTAGACTGCTTAAACTGTACTCGAGTTAGGCCTCACTGCTCACATTGCTTGCTTCAGCAGAACACTGTATTTCGTTATTATTTTCTCCCCTTATTCAAGGCTGTTTCTCGACTTACTAATGAAAGGGACATTCTGCCCTTGCATACCGATCTGAATGTGTAATTTCTGCTCCCGCGTTAGGAGAAGCCGAGACCCAGCGCCGTGGCCTTGGGCTCCTGATAATATGTACCCATTTGGCAGGTGTTAGCTCATCTCACGGTGCCTCTTTGTCCATTTTCGGCCCAGGCCGGTAGTTTTCCACTGGGGCCGTGGTTGGAGGTTTCTCGGGAGGGGTTACTACTCACTCTAGACTGTTGGGGGGCAGTCCCTAGGCAGACATTTTAGGGTACAGGTCATGATGGACTCTTCTGCAGAGTATTTCTAATAAATATGTAAGTTTGTATTCTCTACTGTCTGACTGACTCTTCATTCTTGGGAAGGCATAGCAGGTGGTTGCAAGAAACCCGAGTGGCCCTTAAGGTCCACTTCCTTCACGCATATCAACATCCCTTGTACTGACTGTCCAACTACAGTCACCCACAGCATGGCACATATCGAAACGTCTCGTGCCATATCAAGGAGTGATTCAGAGGGGAAAAAATGAAGTATGTGTGATGGATCACAGACGCAAGAAATATGCTGTGGCGCCCTGCTTGTCGTGGGAGCTATCCCATAATACAAAACATGTAGCTGTTTAATCTCTCTGCACCACAAACACCCTGTGTGATCTTGGGCATCTGAGAACACTAAGGTGTTGCCAGTGATGAGCTCAGGAAGCAGCAAATCTGTGTAACACGCCTGGACTTCTGTTAGTGTGAGGCGGTGCTTAATATGTAAATAAATAAATAAATAAAAGTGCCATGGCTCCCGTCAGGAGACCACTGCAGGTTTCACCATTCATTGCCCCTGCCATGCTGCCAATAATAGCAAAAACACAAGTGTGGCAATTCGGGATATTTCAGGCGCTGAAAGCTATACAAATGGCTTGGACTGCAGGTTATTGTCATTTTTTTATGTATATTGAATTAATAATCAACTTTTGTGTGGTCATTGCTAAATTAGCCAGACAGTGCTATCTTGTGGCAGACTGTCTCAAGTGCTGGTATTGAAAATGAACCACGGCTCATATTAAGCACTGGTATGAGGTTCTTTAATGAACAAGCATTTGCAATGCAACAGGTCTCGCATGTACGCGAGTTTGAGCTATTGGCATTGTAAATGGCAATGCCTTTTATTTATATTTTGGTTTTTGGAAAAAATAAAACGCATTGTCATTAACAATGCCAATAGCTTAAACCCGCGTAAATGGGAGACCTATTGCATTGCAAATGCTTGTTTATTTAGGCACTGCTCCCAGGAGAGCAGCAGAAAGTGACATACCCTTCATTTTCTCGTTCTCAATGTTATTATTGTCCTTTAAAAAAACAGACTGTACATTTGTCAGTTGGTATGTTCCTTTCCTTGCCTTGCACAGAAAGATGTGACAGCAGGGACTCACATTTGCAGCCAAGAATATGTAGGTAAGTAAACGATTAAACCTGAGGGAGGAAAATTCAAATACACTAACTCGATTAGAGACAAGGACTCAACCTTTCATGCATTTGGATACGCGATGGGACTGCCCCCGGCGTGCTAGTACGCCTACCCACCAACAGGTGAAATCACTGGGAGTAGACACCATGCTGGGACTCGGACCTGGTTCCCCGGTCGCAATGGCGGCAGCTCTGACCCTAATGCCCACCAGTGTGTCATCTAGCCAGCCAAAAACACCATGAGGTCCTGGGTCCTCCATTTTTGCGAAGCGAAATACGCCCAATTGCCCCCAGGGTGCACACCCAGGACAAATGACCCGAGTCTAAGCCCCCTTACCTGGGGCTCCATGAACAAAGCCCACCTAGCGATCGAGACCCCACCTTAAATCAACCACATTGCGACCCTTTATTAAATCAAGCACCACATTGAAACACTCGAAACACCACTCGCATAGATGCCAAGGTTTCAGATCGCTATGTGTGACATTTTCATAATTTTAGTGAAATTATGAGTTGCATTTCAACAACTATGAGGGACACTTTCTTGCAAGCCAAATCAAGCAATGAATACAAGGGAAACATAAATATCAGAAACTACACCCATTTGAGCAATGTGACTGTGACACCAAAAGCAATTTTTCATAGCATAGCAAGTCAGTGCAACAGTAGGAGATCAGGACGTACACCACAGCAAACACGTTTTCAGGCTATGTACGTGTTTTGCATGTCAGATTCCATCCATATAAGCCCACAAACAGACAAAAAAAAACACTGACCTGACCTGCCATCTCGAGATCGAAAAGCACTGGTGGCAGAACAGCAACAAAAGAGAGATGCAACCTCATCTCAGGGGGCAAATCGCAATGGTCTCCGCTCTACCCTGCGTGCGCTGACAAAAAGCTTGAGGCTAATGTAGGCTTCATTGAAGCTCTGGGCAGCCGCCCGTCCAGCGCCAAGTTAGCTATAGATTCTCTCATTGTGGCCGGTCCAGACACAACCCCTTCCACACTCCAGGGCACAGGCATCCTTGCTGTGCCGTCCTGGGGACAGGGGGAGCGATCTGCTGCAGTTGTGTAGTGCGCATTCACTTTCCAGCTGCAAACTCAGTCCTGCACTGGGTAACCTAACGGTGCTCTGGCCTGTGTCACCCGAGATTCGCTGTGGGCGGGCAGGATCAGCTGGCACCACCACTGCTCCCCAATAGTATGCCGACGTGGCCCTTTCTGCCTGGGAGTCCCGGTCAGGACTGAAATGAAAGGCCGCTGGGCACTGATGCAGGACCTAGCCAGGTGTACTGCAGGCAGGCTGCCTGGCCAAGTTACACTTACTGTCTCTGAGAGTCAGTCCTGGTTGGCGACATTGCGGCCGGGCCAGCGGGCATGGCCCGTGTCGAGTCCGTGTGAGTGAGCCTGTGCTCCACTGTCTGAGCGAGTTCGGTCCGTCGGTGGAGTGAGCCGCACCGTCGTACTCCTCAGTGCCCGAGGCCTCGCAGGCGCCATGCTGAGTGATGCTGACTCGCCAACAACCCGCATGCAACGTGCTGCACAGTTCGGATGCATAGTGAACACGGCCATCAAATTTAA
Source organism: Triturus cristatus (assembly GCF_964204655.1). NCBI lineage: Eukaryota > Metazoa > Chordata > Amphibia > Caudata > Salamandridae > Triturus > Triturus cristatus. The sequence goes on along the minus strand of NC_140588.1, from coordinate 1,061,010,832 downwards.
CATTATGCCGCACACAAATGAATAAATACAGCACCCTTGTTCCCCCCATGACGCTCGGCCGGTGTGCTCAAAAGGCTCACCAAAGACCACCCCCGAAATCAACCACACTGCACCATTTATTAAAGTCTGGCACCAAATTGAAAACCTGCCAACAATGCACATGCACTCGCTGCACAACTCAAGACGTACAGTCAACGCAGAGGCCAAATTTAATATTAATCAGTACACAAACAAATGGTGTGCGCACCCTTGTTCCCCCCATCATGCCGAGCTGGAGTGCTCACAATAACCTGGAGGCCTCAACAGTGCTGCCCGGAGACAACGGGACAGATCATCCCAGCAGTGCGGGAGGGAAGGGGATGTGGGGGGACGCACAATTCACCAAAATCACGGGGATCTGATCGGCCTCTTATCCAGTGCTTTAAATGGGAAAAAATAAGTGCAGGTACTCATTAATGTGAGCTAGAGGCGTGGCGAGTGGGCGGGGCTAGGGGCGGGGCTTATGGCGACATATGAGGATACATAATGACTTCTATATCAGTTGCAGCAACTATGAAAAACACATGAGAAATGTGTTTATGTAAACAAACAGGTTAACTCATTACACAAAATGAGACCCAAATAGGACGACATGTGAACAGTTCCTCGTTTTGTAATATTTGCTGCTTCTTAATGCCATACTGTTATTTGTTGGTGTTTGGCACAATACTATATACACTTAAGCGTGCGTGCGTGCGTACACACACACACACACACACACACACACACAACCACACAAACGCATTCTACACATTCCCTCTAAAATCTACTGAGTGTCCTGATTCTCTCCCTTTTCTCTCACAGAAAAATAGGCGCACACACACACACAAGTCGACAAGCGCACAGACATAAGCAAACACTTGCAAAAAGTCTCGGGTGAGAATAAAACAATTTTAAACTCCTTAACTCGCATGATTTTGTAAATTGCCGCGGTCCATGTGCTACCTCCATACCTGTGTTTGTACAAATTCACACAATAGTGTGAATGTGATTAACAGCACAGGGACTACATGGACCATCCACTGTCAAACACAGGGACATCATCATGCAAATAATCCCACGCTGAATAGTTCAACAGCTGCTCTGCTCAGGACTATAGAAGCGCCTTGGCTGTCAGACAGGTTCCAACCATGACAGCCGAGTGCTCACCAGTGCTATCAGCCAGTGAGGAGAGTATCATGAGTATTGGTACTCTCCTCCGCAGTATTTGGAAGTGGTGGTACTAACAGGGATACAAATAATACGTGCTGGGACTCAGTATCTGTGAGTACCGGCCCATTTAAAACAATGCCACTGCCCTTTTCCCTATGACCAGGCTCTTCCGGTGACTTGCTGGCTCCGTGCCTTTACATTCACATGTCCTCTCCACTTGCCTCTAATCTTTGCCCAGACTCTAAGCTTCTCTCACTAGTTCTGCTCCTCTTCCTCCCACCTTTCGCTTACTCTCCACAAGTCTTACTTTTTCTCCCTGGTTTTTCCATACTTGTCTCTTGTTCTCCCCTCCATGCTGTACTCATCCCCTAAATTTGCCATCCGGAAAATTAAAGTTAAGAAATACACCTGATTTATGACTTTACAGAAATGTTCCTTAGCTGCAGCTGGCATGCTTTTCTTATTAATTTCTTTATGAAAGCCTGCACACTTTGATTCCACAAACCTGCTGTAAAATGGATTAAAGGCATTGGGGAGCAGGCTGAGGCTTATGCGCCGGGTGTTCTGTTTGTTTAAATGACTTATCACACCATTGCATCTCTCACCCCTCCCTATCACGCCTTATATTTCTTTAAATCATATGCGCTGAAGAATCTTCGCCTCCCTCCCTGGTTGCTGCCCTTCTGAACGATTACTGCGTTCAACTGCCCTCACATCCGATGGATCGCCAGTTGTTGAAATACTTTTTAAACAATTGCCAGGATCTTACAGGAAACTGCTTTAATTGCATGTTCTGTTCCAGTTAAAGTAATGCAAAGTACGGGCTCTGCAGCCTGAGTTTTGCTGCTAATAACTCAGACTGTAAGACAGGCGTCCCTCTGTGTATGCTGAGCATATAGTGCTTAGAAATGAACTGATAACGTCTACGCGCTTTAGGTGGTGATTAATGTGGGTTACAATCACTTAAGCCAATTATCGACCTCGTAAAGATAAACACCTGACCAACACAATCACAGCATGACACACGGCAAGCCCTCTTAGACCCCTGCAGTCTCAGGCCATTCACATGGGCGCTGCTGGAATCTCTAGCAGGGACTCAGCATGAGGCTTGGCGCGCTTACAAGCTCCTGAGAAGCAGAGCGGCATCTGCCCTTTGTTAGAGGAGATAAACAACCGGAGCCTGCAGTGCCATCTACTAGGATACCGGCACTCTCCCTGGCGAATGAGAAGTGCCGGTACTGAGGGCCAGTAAATTCAGAAGTGCCGGTACTCAGTACCGGTGAGTACCGGCCCATTTAAAGCACTGCTCTTATCCCATGAGTGCTACACAGCAAAAAGAATCTCCTCGCATCTCCTGCTGAGGCTTGAACCCTCGCCTTAGCGGAGCCCATGACACCAACAGCACAAGCCCTTGCTCTGTCCCAGCTCCTGGTAGGGAGCACAATAATGGTGTCTGCAGTGTACGGTGAGGGGAACGAGGTGCCGCCAAATGCTGATGGGGCAGGCAGAGGAGAAGGCACGGACAACGGGCAGAAAGGCAGAAAGGCAGGGAGGGGAAAAGAAGGCACGAATGGGAATCCAGGCTGCTTCAAAAGTGAAAGTGGGCATGGCCGCTAAACGTAAGCGAAGCATGTCGTCCAGCTAATGGAGAAACACAAAAAAGGAAATAGTACACGCCCCGTGTAACATCCAAGTAAAGGGGCCAGTAGCCAGCAAAGGTTACAAATGACAACATGGCCCTACTAAGGAGGGACTAACAAGCCTCATAGTGAATCAAAAGACAGCATATACAAAGGACAAACACACAAGCCAATGAAAAATGTGGGCGGGTGAGTGGGCGGAGCTGCTCTCTGTACTCCACTATCCCAGCTCTTCGGTGAGCAGCGCTTGCGCGCTGGCTCACACTCGACCTAAAAAGGAAACCCTCAGACAACAGAAAGTCTTTCACACAGGGTTCATCTACAAATGAACATTTCACAGCATCTACATCGCACAAGCTTTGGGGGTGCATATTGAGGTAGGTGAGATGGACCGAAGCTAAGTGCAGTAACGCAAAATAATGGAAACCACTACAGAGTGACAGTCAAGAGCCTTTATTGTAAATTAATTAAAATCAAGACGATTAAAAATATCATGAAAAAACATGTAAAGTATTAAAAGGAGCTGCACTGCACCTGGCATATAGAAAGCAGAAGAAATAAGTAAAAACCCCGCCCAGGCCTAGAGTTCCACATAAGAATGTGCATTTTTCAGGAGTCAGACAAGTATTTTAGCTTTATATCAAGAAACTTAATCACCTTGCTGGTCATAATCAAATGTATGCCACTTAATATAGAACAAGTGACTACCCAGTATTTTATTCAATCGGTTTTTTTTCTAAGTAGACTTGAACAACTTCTTTCTTTATTGTAACAAAAATGGCAAATACACAACGAATGCGTGAGAGCTTCTTTGTGCCTGAGTCAATGGTGACATTTGGAACTAGTAAGGGCGTAAGCAGGCCGTTGGACGTCACCTCCATATAGAATGTAATAGAAAAGAGCAGGGTGGCTGATACAAGTATAGGGGCAGAGAATCAAAATGAAACCTATCTTCAATAACCTGTGAAGCCTTTCACCCCTAAAATCATCCTGTATAACCGATAACTTTTCAAAAACCATTACTCAAAATCATAGCTGGATTCTGCGGACATTCAGATAGCCAAAAGAATAAGGGCCCGATTAGGGAGGCCGGCACGCTTACGTCCGCCCGCCACTCTATCGGAAACGGGACTGACCGACTTGCCGTCGGCGGTCCTGCCGTGGGGATTATGATGCGACCACCTGCAAGGCCGTCGCACTAAGTATTCTTTAAATTGTGGCGGGTACTGCTGGCTGCAGCACCTGCCTCAATGCAAAAAATGCACCCTGTACATATGTCTGCACTACGTGGCAGGCACCATGCAGTGCCTACCACATGGGGCAGGGATATGTCCCAAAATCAAGGGCCAGGCGTGCAGGAGGGCCCGCTACAGGCCCCCAATGTCCTTTCCGCCAGCCTTTTCATGGCAGGTAAACCGCCATGAAACAGCTCGGAGGAGGGGCATCATAATCCCTACGGTAGTGCTGGCAGGCACCGCCACCATTGTAGGGATTATGGCTGCCTGCGATGCACCGGTGGGCTCAAGGAGCCCATCATATGCGTGGCGGTCGGTCTTTCCGACTGCCAACACACTGCACACTATTGTAATATGGCGGGCAGGGAACTTGCCAACGATGGGGGAGAGACCTCCACCGACGGGCTGTCGGTGGCGGTCTCACCTCCATTGTAATCGGCCCTCAGTGTGTTAAGGGCCGTCTTAAATTAAATGATCCAGAATGACTTACTCGACAATGGTAGGATGTAGCAAAGTTTACTTCAGAAGAACTAAATACTGAGTGAGCAGGATGGAACAAACACACATCACAGTGGTCCTTGCATATTATGAAGATCTTGAGACATATATTAGAATTCAATAATTGTTCACATTTACTATTTCCATCCTGCTTAGGACAGGCAGAGCCTCGGGGGCCCGACCAACATGGATTATAGAAACAAAGAGAGCAGTTTTTAAACAGTAAGGCAACGTTGACAGGAATGACACCTTCGATCTAAATAGGACATGTGTATTAGTCTAAACAGTGTCTCCCTTCGATAGATCGATATTTAAACCAATATGTCACGCATTACAACCAGGACTGCACGGTTGAGAACACTTATGCCTAGCGGGATGGTTGTAGGTGACCCGGAAGCACAAGAAACGATCTGTCTTGGGTGAGGTCCAAAGAAACGAATAACTGGCTTGATCATAAACAGGCCGTGGTTAAAAGTGAATGAGCGCAGCGACCATAGCGTGCCACCGCAAACCAGCCGGCCAGAGAGCAGAGTAGCCGTTCAGGGCAGAGAACTGCCCTCAGAACTCTGATCTAAAACCCGGTCACAGACAGTGGGTAGCAAGTGTGCCAGGGCCGCAATAGGGTGCCAGTGCTGGAATGCAAGCAAGGAAACTGGGCCCCACATCCCCCGATTTTCTAGTTAGAAAAAAAAACCGGGCTCAATTTGCGGTCAATTGGCTGATCACGTTCTTGGGCCCTGGTGCCACTGCACCTGCTGCACTATTGGTAGTCACACACCTGCCCTATCCAATACCGTGCAAAATCGATCGAGTCTGTGTAGTGTCTAACTAGGAAACTCAAGATGGCACCAAGTTCCGTGGGATACAAGTCGTTCACTAGTATAAAGATAGAAACAAACATTGGCAAAGGCAATTACATTTCAATGGTGTTATCCGAACTTTTGGTTATGCCAGTGCAATGCTGTTCACTGTATGTTTGCCGATAAGGTGCAGCATCAACAAAAACGAAAATAAAGGTTGCTGCAGCGTGATGACGTATGTGCGCAAGCCACCACCTTTGCGTATGACATCACGATGCGGTGCCCAATTTTTCTTTATTTTCCTTTTAATTTACTGGTTTGTGATGGTAGATGACAATTTTGAAACCGCAATTTACATAAATACGCATGAAAGGAGAAGTCTGGTAGCAAATTGCAGCTAGAGTCTCCTCCCATTTCCGTTTATTTAAAAAAGCAACAAGGGAAAACAAGCATTAAAAATGCAATGGGTATCGCTTTCTATTAAGTTAAAGCCAATTGCTTTGCTATACAATACCATCAGCAAAGCAAATGGCTTTAACTTAACCAAAGGCGAGACCTATTGCATTTTCAATGCTTGTTTTAAATGACGCAGCACTGCTAAATTGCTTGCAGGGCCGCGCCAAGCCATTCAGTTGTAAATATAGCCCTGGATCTCACCCTTTCTCACTCTGGAAATGATCAGACATTTCCTCCAGACAAGGGCTGGAGGAACTTCCCTGCCAGGAATGCAAGGGAAGCGGATGTACAGATCACCCCAAAAATGTGTGGGGATGTAGGGAAAGGCTTTCTACAACTACAGGGTGGGAAGTATTTTCCCTGAGTTTGGAGAAAAGAAGAAAACATGCAAATTTGCGCCGCAAAGTATTGGCTGTGCTGAAATCTGCTCTATATAGAGTTCCACAGAGGGGGGGGGGGAAGACAGCACACGAGATATGTGACATGCCAGTCCCAAAGCACGCATGGAAAGAGGCGCTGGAAATGTTTGGGCACTGAAATACATTTTAATGTACGTTCTCGTAGGGGTGTAAATCTCAGCATGTATTTTTTGTGGGTAGGGCCCTATATTTTCATATGAGTAACACTGCCCAGAAATAACAGGTCTGCAGCTTTCTCTCTGCAAAGAAATAAATACATCCGCAATCATTAGCTGCAGTGTGGATGGGGTTTTACAGCCGAAAAATCCAATATCTCAAAGTGTTCACTGCATCCCCCCTCCCCCCCAAAAAAACAAGACTAACAATATCTTGTTTGACGTTGGGTGGTCTGAGCGGTATATCACATCAGATAAACTAATAATAACAATTATTTATTTAAGCTAACTGTCAGAAGTATTTCCTATACTGTGGTGCCATCGTTTGGTAGCAAGAGGAATCACAGCTATGAACCTACTCGCAGATTGCCTCGTTAATTGTTGGCAGTAGAATTCTTGTACGTTGCTGCCATCATGTGGTTCAAGGAGGAATTGGCTGCAGCGTGCTTTGTTAATTGGTAGAGGTTACGGTGCAGAATTCCGAGCCATAACACTAACCATGTGATTAAAAGTACAAATAAGTGGTAAGAATTTTAAGTCGGTGGTTGCTGGTGGAGCCCACGGCACTCATTTTTGGGGACTGGTGCTTGTTTTTCCTCTTTGGACTTTGCCCCAGAGCAAGAGAGGAACAAGCATTTGCAATGCATTAGGTCTCGCATTTACGCGAGTTTGAGCTATTGACATTGCAAATAACAATGCCTATTGGCATTGTCATTTACAATGCCAATAGCTTTAACTCGTGTAACTGCGAGACCTTTTGCATTGCAAATGCTTGTTGAGAAGTTTACTGCCGCCTTTCTCGTGATGCCCGGGGCATTGTTTTCTGTACTGGGTCAATGAGAGACCTTCGACTGGTGCCAGCGGCTCAAGGGGAGTCTTAAATTATGCGCAGCTGCAGAGTGCTGTTTCGGGTAGGGGAGTAGGTGACTGAAGCAGGCACATCAACCTGCCTGCGTTTCTCGCGCCCCTCGGCTCTTTGCCATTCCCCGCCACGCTTGGGTGTCTATAGAGCCGGGTGTCTATAGAGCCCCTCAGATCTGCTGCTTGAAACTTAAGAAAGCAAGACGGGCCACGCAGGAAGTTTGATGTGCATTTCCCAAGGCCTGCACTCTGAATACTGCACCTTCTGCACCATCTGCAACTACAGCACCTGTGGATTACTTTGCTGTAAAAGGACTAAAGAGTGGACTCCCTGCAAGCTACAGGGTAACAGAGCTCACCTGGAACATCACCACAAGAATCCCCAGCCTGGAGTACTACCAGTGGATTCGTAAGGGATTTGTTCAAATGGATTGTGGGAATTGAAGTCTCACACTTTCAAGGACCCTCTTGGAGATTCCAAAACCTTGGATTGTGTGTTGGACACTTTGGAACCTGCAAGAAGAACTTTAGGAAGGAGTTCTAACATGAACCAGCCTGCTGGTGGGGGCTGCACAAAACTGGTGAGAGATACTCCAGAACTATTGCTAAATGTGAATGTGTCCCTCTCAGAGGCAACAAAATTACCAAAATGGGCACTGTTGGTTTCTAAGCACTAGAAAGTGACTAATCTTTAAAAATTCCTATCTCTGGTTACCTATAGTGGATTCTTTTTCGTTTGGTGTCATCTAAAATATACAAATATTTCCTATTTTTATAAATTGGTATTGGATTTTTATTTTGTGTTGTGTCTTAATTATTTACTGAATTGGTGTTTTTAAATGCTTTACATACATGTCTTTGCAGTTAAGCCTGCCTGCTCGCCGCCACCTTACCAAGGGTTGAGCATGGGTATAATTTTCTAAGACCTATTCTGAGCCCTATACTGTGTTAGTGGACTTATTGCCAGTGGCAGATCTACATTTGCCCCTACCAATAATCCACTTTCCAACAGGGCCTGTTTCACAAAGATAAATTTAGACCAAAAGTCTAATTTGATTTATTTTCGGTATTCACAAATGTAAAGTTAGACCAAAAGTCTAACTTTACTTCTTTTTGGTATTCACAAAGGTAAAGTTAGACCAAAAGTGAAACTTAGACCAAAAGTCTTTACTACTTTTCAGTATTCATTAAGAGTTAATAAGTTACTGTGAGTAGAGTTAGCGTTTTGGTCTAAATTTACCTTTGCGAATACTTGTAGTAAAGTTAGACATTTGCTCTAAGTTACACTTTTGATCTAACTTTACCTTTGTGAATCTGGCCCATTGCTATAAGAGTCATAACAACCAGTTAGCGAAAGTAGCCTGAGCTCAGTTTTAAATGAAGAAATGGGATAAAAATGATAGCATCACAAATACCCTTTAATCTATATATAATGGACAAAAATAGGTGATATGTTAGACGTTTGTTGGATCGGATTGGGTGAAAAACTGGTTTCTGATCTAGGGCGTTTATGAAATCTCTTTACAGAATGCCCAAAGTATAAGAGGGCTTGTGAAACATAGGATCACTGCAACATTTACAGTACCTGTTTGATACGCTGTCGAGCTGGTATGAGAAACATTGGCTGACAACGGGTAATGATAACTCATGCTTTTTATACATATGATTGGAAGAATAGGGATCAAGTGGGATTGTGTCCTGGCACTCAGTGAGTAACAGCATGAACCCTTTTCTTTTATGTTTTGCAGTCACAAATAGTTCAGTACGAAATGTGCTGACAAGGTGAATGAAGTCCTGTTGCCCTGAAGAAATTGCCGTAAAAGTAAGGCAATGAAACATGTCGGCTTACTGGCTTCGTGTCTGTTAAAATACAGCACTTTTTATTTTTGAATTGACCCATGAGCAGAGAATAAAATTGTGGTAGTCATGGTTCTTTATCAATTTTAAATCAGGACTATGGTGTGTGATATTCACATTTTTTCACCTTTTGTTTTTCATGATTTTTTCTGGTTCAGTTATCCAGTTTTCTTTGAACAAGGTGGCAACCTATGATGAGAAACGTGGCAGTACTGGTGATGATCTAACCAGTTTCAGCCCGTTAAGGTGTTGCGCACGTGAGGTGCTACCTTGTTCTGCACATATTTTTCTTCACTGATTGCCACGGTGTGGGGTGCTATACCTTTGTGATTAAAATATATTTTTTTCACATATTGAAAACAGTGATTGCTATATTGGTTGAGGGTTCTTGCAATCTTTTTATAATTCAGTACAGATCCTGGTAAATCAGGAATCCACTCCACGAATTTAGATAATTGAGGGTGGCTGTGAAGAGGTTAATCTGATACCTCTCAATCCCTGTTGTTACACAGTACTCAATAAATCTCTGTACTTAATAGATTGGGTCTGTTTTGTTATAAAACCATTGCTATAAGAACCAAGCACTCCTATAATATGCCCCAAAATGACTTACACTCCAAAAAACAATTATTTAATGATAAATCCAGCGAGCAGAAGGCTAAATGTATTTATTTATTTATTTTATATATGTTTTATATAGCGCGAACAAGACCCTTGCGGGTATCAGAGCGCTTTACAAGGAAGATTTTGGACACAGGTGCATGCATAGAAAAAATAGTAATATATGTGATTCCGATAACAGGGGATCATTAATAAAGACTAATACTTATATTACAGTGGAAGGTATATAATTCAAGTGAGTTTCGCCATGAGAATCGCTTTCACTTCTTTTTTGAAGTAGGCAGTGGAAGGGTTCAGTCTTGTTTCTGTAGGCAAAGCATTCCAAATCCTAGGAGCCATTCCCGAGAAGGTCCGGTTGTACGTTTTCTTTTTGGCACATCGTTGTGGTTTCAGTAGAAGATTCCTGGAGCTCCTAGAGGACCTATTACCAGCGGAGAGCACCAGTTTCTGAGCTAGATGGCTCGAAGTGTTGTGATGTACGGCCTTGTGTGTCATACATGCAATTTTCAAATGAATTCTAGCTTCGAACGGTAGCCAGTTGAGAGCTCTAAGGTCTGGGGAGATGTGAGTGTTTCTTTTAGAACCTGTGATGAGTCTTGCGTCTGAGTTGATAGTGGCTCCTAGCGGGGCTGTCGTCGATCTGGGGAGGCCGCATAGGGCTACAGCCCCATATTCCACTCTTGGGATTACTAGGGCTTGAACTGCTTGTTTGAAGTCCTTTACTGGCAGGAAGGGTTTCAGTCTTCTTAAGGTGTTCATGTGGAAATGTGCACCTTTCGTGGAGGCGCTGATATGTTTCTGCATCTTTAGGTTTCTGTCCAGTGTCACACCCAATGATTTTGCTGATTCGACAATGAGCGGTTGTCCTGTGAGTGCTGTTAGGTGCTTCATCCAGTCAAGGATGTTGGACAATTTGTTGGGGGGGGGGGGGCCGATTAAGAAGAATTCTGTTTTGAGGGAGTTTAGTTTCAAATGGTTTTCGGCCAACCATGCTTGAGTTTTTTGTAGCATTGAGTTAAGAGATTTGATATCCTCAAGTGAGTGAATCTTGATGTAGAGTTGGGTGTCGTCTGCATACATGTGAAAATGGACATTGGAGAGACTGAGAAGTTCGGTGAGAGGTCTCCGTGAAGAGGTTGAAAAGTGTGGGTGAAAGGGAAGAGCCTTGAGGTACTCCTAATGTGACGGGACGGGGTTAGACAAGAATTGATTGAACTTCACTCTTTGAGATCTATTTTGGAGGAAAGAACCATGAAAGCACGGATCCAGATAGTCCCATTCTGTGCTTTAAGACCTCTAGCAGGTTGTCGTGTTTGACGGTGTCAAATGCCGATGAAAGGTCGAGTAAGATAAGTAAGCAGGCTTCTTTTTGGTCAAGGATTTTTAGTGCGTCGTCTATTATGTGGGTCATGGCTGATTCTGTACTATGACCTGCCCGGAAGCCTGATTGGTATTGCTTGAGCAGGTTGAATTGTTCAATGTGATTGATAAGCTGCATGTGAACACATTTTTCTAAGAGCTTGGCTTGGGTGCGGATGTTGGATATCGGACGATAGTTATATAAGTCCGATGGGTCCGCTGTTGTTTTTTTTAGGATAGGGGATACCTGACCTGTTTTCAGGATTTCTGGGGAGGTGTTGATAATCTTGGTCCATGATGGTAGTAGCAGTGGAATGAAATCTTTTAGGTAGTTAGCAGGAAGCGGGTCAGTGAAGTGACTGGAGGGATTCAAGGTGGTTAGCGTTTTTAGTATAGTGTCTTCACTGTAAGAGTTGAAGGTAGACCAGGAAGCGTTGTTTTTAAGGTTGAATTTTATGGAGCCTTTGACTGGGTTCCCTGTCTGGGGTCCTGAGGAGTTCTTCTGTGTGTCCGTAAGGGTTGAAAGGTCATTAAGCAAGTCGTTTTTTATGGTTTCTGACTTCCTAATGAAATATGAGGCATATTCCTCACAATTGGGTAAGGTGTCAGGGGTAGCCTTGGGGTGGGTGACTATGCTCTGGGTTTGGGCTTTGATTAGATCGAATAGTTTTTGGGGGCGGTTCTTGGCTTGGTCTAGTTGAGTACTGAAGAAGTCTGTTTTAGATCTTCTGATCTTTCTAAAGTAGGAGTTTCTAGTGGTTCTTAGTAATTTGAGGTGGTCAGAGGACAGTGCAGATCTCCATCGTCCTTCAATTGCTCTTAGTGATCGCCTGTCTTCATTTAGCCTATCGTCATACCAGGGTTGTGAGTCTTTTGTGGTGGTTCTTTTCAATTGTAAGGGAGCTATTTCGTCTAATAAGTTGTTGATAGAGTGGTAATAGTGATTGGTCAGACCATGTACATCGGCTAGGTCTTCCGGTGGACGAAGGATGTTAGGATTAGAGGTTACAAGTAGGTTGGGAACAATGTTTTTAAGGTTCCGCTTCCAGATCTTTGTTCTTGGGGGCTGTGTCGAAGGCTGTTTAACTGATTCCATGATTTGGAAAGTGGTGATTTGATGGTCAGACCAATCACACGGGAGGATTGAGTCAAACTGAATGGAGTTAGCTTTGGAGATTACTAGGTCGAGGGTTGAGCCTTTATCGTGTGTAGCACTGTTACAAATTTGGTTAAGATTCAGGTCAGAGAGGAAAGCTTTGAGTCTATTGACCCCTGGGTCATTTTGGTCCTCCCCAGTGTAAGTTGAAGTCCCCCAAGAATATTTGCATAATTTGTTGGCCGTCATTTGTAGCAAGAGTATCCATAAGGTGTTCTATGAATGAGGGGTTATCTCCTGGAGGGTGGTTAAATGTGTGTAGAGAGCATATTTGTTTGTTATTACTAGAGATATTTACACAAAGGTATTCACAGGAGGGCGGTGCCAGGGCATTGGAATTGGTTACTGTTAGATTGCTCTGGTGTATGCAGGCAATCCCACCACCCAATCTATCAATTCTGTCTAGTTCCGTGATTTCATAGTTTGGGGGGTACTAGTATGTCCAGGATGGGCGTAGATGATTCATTTAGCCATGTTTCAGTCAGGATTAAGATGTCTGGTTCGTTAGCGAGTACAAGGTCCGCTATATCGGTTGCATGCTTAGATGCTGATCTGCAGTTAAGGAGTATTTATTTTAGCCTCGTTTTGTTGGATGCTGTGGTGGGTTCGTGTGTGAGAGGGATATGCGTGAGGTTGTTTTCAACTATACCTCTGGGCTTGTATCTTATAACTCTGTGGGAGTTGATAGGAACAGAGTGGATTAGGGAATCTGTAGGTAAGTTCTCAGGTTTCCCAGCAGTAGCTGGAGGGTATGATCGCTCGTATGAGCGGAATAGGGAGAATAGTTCTTTAGGAGATAGGAGGTTTTTCAACCTGATTGGGCGGAATGATGCGTTGGGGTAAAGCACTGTACACCAACATGGGGGCTCGTGATTATGGGAGCTTACTTCTGTTTGTTGGGTGTGCTTTGAATTTTTGATGTATGGGCATGTTCTGGATTCAGCTTTAGTGCACACAAGCTTAGGTTGTTGAAGAATTAGGTCATGTAGTGTTTGGATGTCAGCCTTGATTTGTTGAAGAGATTGTAATATCTCATCTAGTTTGGGGTCTGGAGTGAGAGTTGTCATCTTTAATGGATGGACTGTGGGTGAGGGAGGTGTAGTTGTGTCTTGTAAGCAGTGGGGGGCGTAATTGGGATCCTTGTGATAAACTCTTTCTGTGTGGTTATCTATGGAGAGGGGGAGTGTAAAGGCCGGGTGAGAGGGGGTCTGGATGTTTGTTAAATAAGGGACTGTGATGGTGGAAGTGGGATGGAAGGGATGATTGGGGTGTCGGGAAGATGTGAAGCAAGGGTTAGGTGTATTGGTGGGACCTTGTGACTATTATTGTAGAAGGGGGAGGAATAAGAATAGGGGGGATGAGTGGTGCCATGTGGGTGTGTGATGGCTTGGCTATGAGGTGTGCATGGGACGGTGGGAGTGTTGGTGCGGGGAGATGGTGGGGGTGGTAGGGCGGGCCATGTGAGTAGTGGTTGTGATAGGGTGCCAGTTGGGCTCAGGGAGGTATGTGTTGACAACCCTTGTGCCAATTGGGTCTGAACTGGGTGTATGAGTAGGTGTAGGGAGGGACGTATGGGTATCGTGACTTAAGGGGGAGTCAGATCGGGAGTTTGTAGTTGAGCCGTGATTAAGATTGGCTGGGGAGGAGGGGTGTGTTCTTATAACTTTGCCTTGATGAGGGGAAAGATGTTATCTAGCAGGTTTAAGTTGTGGTCCGATGATTGCATGAGGATGATTCCATTATGATAGATAGTGATTGTAGCTGCTGCTTTATAGACTGGGGAGGGGAGGATAGATAGCATAAGTCCATGTGCTGTTTTCCTTGTGGCGTTAACCGAGAGTAGAGCGAGAAAGGCTTTTCTCCATTGAGCTCTTCCTTTAGTGTAGAAGATGATGTCATTAGAAATATGTCCTTTTTTAATTGAGAAGTAGGAATCAGAGATTGGGGTTTCTGGGTGAGATTTTAGAATGTTGTGTTTAAATCCTTTAGCGGCTTTTTTTGTAAGGTTGGGGGGCTAGATAATGGAGTAAGTGTGGATGCCAGTTCGCTCCATAGTGCAGGATTAAGCTTGTGAGAGGGGGAGGGTCTGGGAGGGGTATATGCGGTGGTTTGCCTTTAGAATACGAGTTGGCACTAGGCCTGACGAAGGAACTTTCTTCTTTGTTATTGTTGGGTTCGTAGATGAGGATGTTATCTATCTGCTTAGGGCACCGACTCATTTAAATGAGTTGTTCCAAGATTTCCGATCTGTTTACAGTCTAGAACTGTGCTTGAGCTTTGGTCCTTTTTCAATTTCCATTAGGAGAGTTTTTGGTGTGAAGTCCTTTTTCTGTGTTTATCTACATAGTGGAGAATGGTCCTTTCTTTATTTTCTCAGTAGTGACTACAAAGAAGAAGTCCTCTGTTACTTTCTTACTAGTTCAATCAATGAATAGATAGTCCATTATCTTGGTTTATGAGCTATTGTGGCCATTTTGATTAGATTGTAGAGTCAGCTGAGCTTAATTAGCCTGGTCTGAATGAATATATCTGTGGTGAACCAATATGCCCCCTAAGACCTCTGTAAGCTCCACATATTGTGCCCCAGTGACTGTAGATCTCGTGTGTAAATGACTTTGCAAAAAAGATCTAGTTATAAAAGACCCCAGGACTCACCCTAGCACTATTCAAAGTACACTACAGAAGAACCACAGTCATCTGAAAAAGGACCAAATCTCGAAATCCATCATAAAGATGTGGCCTGTAAGGATGGGAAATTAAAAGAAAAAACGAAAAATTAATACGTAGCAGATTTTTACATAAGTGACCCCGTTCGGTCAACCCAATGGCCAAAAAATAGTAAATCACAAAACATCAGTGAATGCAGTAAAGAAAGACACAGTCAGGAAGGGACTGTGTGACTCACAAAACTGTGCCATATGCAAAACACCCAGAGCTTCAGTAATTAAGGTAGACTCACACTCAAACATAAAGTCTACAAACAGAAATACTGCAGGGTGGCAGTATTAAAATGAGGGTTCTTTAAAAGATGATACAGAAATAAAGAGGTCCAGGTCCCCGGGAAGATTACATCCTTGTGGATACTTCAAACTCAAATTTGATTGAATTAATGTTGAAATCTGTCCCTCTCTCCTATCTATTTTCAGAAAGTAGAATAACAATTGGGTTGAATTATCCAAGGTGCTAGGCAGTTAAAACAAGCATTGCCAAAGGAATGTATCCAAGCAGGAAACCGAGTAGATCTCTTGAGAACAAGGAGAACAGCCACCCAGTAGCCCGAGACATCCCCATTTGAAACATGGGAAACAAATAGAACGAGAACTCCAGCACAGCGTCACAGCAGCATCCCACGGTGAATTTATATCGAACGGCAAGATCAGCAGACAAGAAAACAACGAGCTGAACAATATATGAAAACAAGACCCCAGTTCTGATACCAGGATGGTAAATGGACTAAAACTGGGCTGAACGGAACCAAACTTCAGTACGATAGAAGTCAATTGAGTGGACTTGGGGCAAAAACCACTGCAGTTGTGTCCTGGAATGTGGCTGGCAGTCCACAAAAACAGGGGGGGTGGCTATTGACCCAATGAATTTATTAAACTCTGAAATTCTAGCCTTACAAGAATAGGTTGTATGATGGAACCACACATAAAATTACCACGCATACCTTTGCAATGCCGTAAATACAACGCATGCGTGATTACCACGTATGCATTTACATTGTAAATGTTTACAACACATATGCCTTTACCGTGCATGCTTTTAGCACAAAAATGTCCTTGTAAAGGTAGGGTTGCTTAAAGCATATACATGGTCCAAATTTGACATTCGTGGTAAAGGCATATTCGTGGTCAGGCATGCGTGCTAAAGGCATACATGCTAAAGGCATATGCGTGGTAATGGCTTTGTGGTAACGGTCACACGTGGATATAACCACATTGTAATGGCTGTTTCCTCAAGAAACCTGGCTAATAACAGCACGGGTCATCCTTTGACTTATGGCAGAAAAGCAGTCTTGATTTTGTTAGACTTGTCTGCCTCGGATGTATGACGTTACAACGCACACTTTTACAACGCATGCACTTACAACGCATTTTTTACAACGCATAATCCATTACAACGCATGACATTACAACGCATGACACTACAACGCATTTTTAAAAAATACCTTTACAACGCATTTCCATTACAACGCATACTACCTTTACAACGCATACCATTACAACGCATAATATTAAATTACATTTAAGGTAAGTATTAGATAGTATAGGGGTAAAAGTTACTTTTCTAACTCCAGGGGGTGCAACAGTAGGGTAAGTGTTGGATAGTATAGGGGTAAAAATTACTATTCTAACTCCAGGGGGTGCAACAGTGGGGTAAGTGTTGGATAGTATAGGGGTAAAAATTACTATTCTAACTCCAGGGGGTGCATCAGTAGGGTAAGTGTTGGATAGTATAGGGGTAAAAATTACTATTCTAACTCCAGGGGGTGCAACAGTAGGGTAAGTGTTGGATAGTATAGGGGTAAAAATTACTATTCTAACTCCAGGGGGTGCAACAGTAGGGTAAGTGTTGGATAGTATAGGGGTAAAAATTACTATTCTAACTCCAGGGGGTGCAACAGTAGGGTAAGTGTTGGATAGTATAGGGGTAAAAATTACTATTCTAACTCCAGGGGGTGCAACAGTAGGGTAAGTGTTGGATAGTATAGGAGTAAAAATTACTATTCTAACTCCAGGGGGTGCAACAGTAGGGTAAGTGTTGGATAGTATAGGGGTAAAAATTACTATTCTAACTCCAGGGGGTGCAACAGTAGGGTAAGTGTTGGATAGTGTAGGGGTAAAAATTACTATTCTAACTCCAAGGGGTGCAACAGTAGGGTAAGTGTTGGATAGTATAGGGGTAAAAATTACTATTCTAACTCCAGGGGGTGCAACAGTAGGGTAAGTGTTGGATAGTATAGGGGTAAAAATTACTATTCTAACTCCAGGGGGTGCATCAGTAGGGTAAGTGTTGGATAGTATAGGGGTAAAAATTACTATTCTAACTCCAGGGGGTGCATCAGTAGGGTAAGTGTTGGATAGTATAGGGGTAACAATTACTATTCTAACTCCAGGGGGTGCAACAGTAGGGTAAGTGTTGGATAGTGTAGTGTAATATTATGCGTTGTAATGGTATGCGTTGTAATGGTAGTATGCGTTGTAATGGAATGCGTTGTAAAGGTAGTTTTTAAAAATGCGTTGTAGTGTCATGCGTTGTAATGTCATGCGTTGTAATGGATTATGCGTTGTAAAAAATGCGTTGTAAAGGTAGTGCGTTGTAAAAGTTGCGTTGTAAAGGTTGTTCCCCGTCTGCCGCGTGTGATACCATTTCCCATGACATCCTGTTGGCCAGATTAAGAACATGCGGCATCACAAACTTGGCCCTGGCATGGATATCATCATTCCTGTCTAACAGGAAACAAGTCATCTCTTTGGGATCTTGCATGTCATCGGAACGCACTGTCTCTACGGGTGTTCCTCAAGGGGCCTCCATCAGTCCCCTGCTGTTTAATATATACATGGCCCCTCTGATCTCCTTGATCTCTTCCTTTGGAATTGAGACCACATCCTACGCTGACGATACTCAGCTCATTTTGTCTCTGGAGGATAATACAACATCAGCAGAGGAGAACTTTAAAATCTGTTTCTCAGAGATCATTAAATGGATGACTAACAACCACCTCTGTTGTAACACCGACAAAACAGAGATCTTCCCATCGGCAAAAACAACACTTTCCAACCCAAGGATTGGTGGCCAAAGGATGTGGCAGCACCTCCATCTATTGTAGAGGTTGCCAGAAATTTGGGAGTTTCGTTTGATACCTCACTTTCATTCAAGCCGCATGTAGCAAAATTAACAGGGATTTGTTTTAGCCAAATTCGAACTCTGAAAAAGTTCTTCAATGTCATTCCAGCAACAGCGAGAAAAACAGTTGCAGTTGCTCTGATTCTGTCACGGTTGGACTACTGCAATAGCCTTCTTGTTGGGACCAATAAATCGTCCTTAAGACGGCTTCAGGTTGTCCAACATGCAGCAGCTAGACTAGCCCTGGGCCTTTCTCGTAAATCTTCGGCCTCAGCTGCACTGAAGACCCTACATTGGCTATCAATTCCCAAAAGAATTCTTTTCAAACTCCTCCTGACAACCTTTAGAGTTGTTCGAGGAGTTGGCCCCGCTTATCTCTCTGCCAGGTTCAAACCATATACCACTGCCAGAACGTTACGATCGAGCTCAGCTAACCTCTTGGCAGAGGGCAGGTTCAAACTGTCAACTAGGGGAGGAAAATCAGCCTCAATACTTGGAGCTAAGGCATGGAACCAGTTACCTAGGGAACTGAGGGCAATACAACAGCAAGAGCCATTTAAACGTGCCCTTAAGACCTGGATATTTGGTTTATCTGATGCCTGGTCTCTTGCTCTAATTTAGGTTGCTTTGTATCAGTTTGCTTGGTTATCTACAGCGCCAGGAGGCTCCAGTTGGAGTGACAGTTGGGCTATATAAACATACTCTTCATTTCATTTCATTTCATTTCATTTCATTTTGCTACACAGAAAGTCCACAATAAATTCTTGCTTTGAGGTCCCGCGGGGGCCTACATATATCTTGGCGAATCAAAACCTGAGACTAATTCAAAGCATGAGAACACCTACACGAGAACCTATAGATGTGCGACATTACTCTATTGGTCAATTCTAAATTGAGAATAATAACTATTTATGCACAACAAGAGAAGCTGGAACACTTTGTGAATCTTCTTACCTGCATCAGAGAAGCAATGTCTAAAGCCACCATGTCAAAACCCAGGAGCTTAGTCTCAAGATGGCTTTCCAAAAATAACAACCCCCAAGAAAGATCATGAATACAGAATGGTTCAACGAAGACAGTTAGGGAAAGGGGGGATAAAAACTTTAGTACCCATGGAAGATGCACAGGAAGAAATTAAGAAAGCAAGAGGCACCTAAAAACTGTTGATCAAACAAAAGAAATGAGATGCCCTTTGCATCAAAGAGTTTACATTGGAAGAAGCCACTGTGGAGACAGATCTGCTGTCGTTTTGCTGAAAAATTGGTAAACGACTCGGAACAAAAAGAAATTCCAAAAAGCCAACATTGCAGAGGAAATCTGGATACAACATTTCTCCTCAATAGTCCAGCCAATTGATCATAGTCACACTGAGGCCCAGAACAATTCCTTTTCAAAGGAAACATGTAAACAAAGAGATATGTCTCAGAGGAGAAACATGTTTGAAATGTTCTTCCCAAAGGGGAACCTGATATCAGCAATAAAGGACCTAAGAAAGGGAAAACTGCAGATGATACTAGCAGAGTTATTCAACTAAAACCCAGAGTGGTAGCCAATTGTTCTAAGAGAAACCTTCAACGAGATTGCTCTGACTAGCACGCGCCCTGAATCCTGGGTGAACAGCATCATTGTACTTTGGAATATAAAGTGGTTTAAAAAGAACCCCAAATCCTACTGACTAATCAGCCTGATAGATGTTGATTGCCAAATGTTCTGCAGACGGATACATAGTGCCAATGGGGGATTCAGAGAAGGTCTGCCCACTATTGATCAAATATCCAAGGGGCATATTATCAAGAAAAATTAAAATTATCGCCGCTTTAGTGGCAGAAAACTGCCGCTAAAGCGGCGATAATGGGCTTGATAATATGCCGCAGAGAATTCCAATAGAAGCCCATGTTGACACCAGAACATGGGCTTCTATGCGAATTCTCTACGGTATATTATCAAGCCTATTATCGCCGCTTTAGCAGCAGTTTTCTGCCGCTAAAGCGGCGATAATTTTAACACCGTGCTTCACGTCATTGGCAAGTACAGCATCGCAGAATCATATCCACTGTGTGTAGCCTACCTACCGGACTCCACGGCTGCATTTGACCTAATACCAAGACACAAGCTCAGAGGAAAGATAAATAATAGGGCTTGGATTCTGCTCTACTGTCCCTGATACTAATGCCGCACACGGGTACTACAGCCCATATTTGTGTCAGGTTCGCGGTTTCCAATGCAGACGCAATGCAAAATGTTGGATTGGTAATTACAATCGAACTCAAGTCTCGATCTGCGTTGGATTGTAACCAAGTAACGCAAGGCAACGCATGGTATTCTGTGGATGGCGCGTCCACACGTGAATTTTGACACAATCTATATCTACAAAGACTTGAAAACATGGATTTGTGCCAAAATCCTGCACCTCTGTGAGGCTGGCGTAGGGAAGAGAAATCTTTTTTTGCTTCTCCTCGTTTTTGCCTCTTTGCATGTGTGCTTCATGCTGCAACACACATGCAAAGTTGAAATTGCCTTTCAGCATAGCTTTTGTACAGGAAGGGGCCTGTGCTATGCTGCAAGGGTGTCTGTGCTGGGGCATGACAGCCAAAAGTGAGCCAGCACAGGGAGAAAGCAGGACTATTCTGCTCTCTCCCACTAAGACGACACTGTGCAGCAATGTCACTTGTTGCTCTGTGTTGTGTGATTCTTATATTAAATTCTGTTCGATACAGAGTAGATGCGAAATTGCTCCAATAAAATAAGGCATGAACAGACTGAAACTAGCCTGAGAAAAATCTAGTAGATAAAGCCTGGAGAAATCATTTCAACCTTGGCCAAAAGCTAATTTTTGCCGTTTGCTGGGAGAAAGAAGTCAAGAAGCTAGGACTAGTTCAACCTCCTGAAAATCTTGCTTTAAAGGCAATGTCAACAAAACAGATGAAAAGGGCCACCAACAAACAGTT
The DNA here is from genome assembly GCF_964204655.1 of Triturus cristatus. NCBI lineage: Eukaryota > Metazoa > Chordata > Amphibia > Caudata > Salamandridae > Triturus > Triturus cristatus. The sequence goes on along the minus strand of NC_140588.1, from coordinate 1,060,989,786 downwards.
CTGTCTCCATGGCTAAACATTTATTTCTACCAGGAAGGTTGGATGAGTCATGGTTCTATCCATCAGAGGTAGCAGAAGCAATCTTTGAAGTTTGTCAATGTGCACTCAGTGCCTGGGTACACCTCCTTCTGCGGCCTCTACTAGAACAACTCCAAGCATTCTGCACCACCAGATCACAGGGTTGGAAGCTGACGTCCCTTCATCTGAGAGATCTTGAGTCAACTCCAGTGTAGAGTCAGCTCCAGTGAGGGCGGGACCCATTAAAACCACCAAGGATGTCCTTCTGGGGCCTCTAGCTCTTAAAGTTTCCTGCTGGATAGGATAGGGTCTAAGTCATTCCAAACATGTTCAGCTGCACAGATAAGCTCATATCAACCTTTTCCCATTAATTTACAATGGATTACAAAACATTTGTATCCCATGAATGTATTTATGTATTATTTTATAGGGTTTTATCTAGCACACTTAGGGCCTGATCACGAGTTTAAGTGTTATTTATTGCACCTGACAAATAACGAAACCATGGGGTGAATTATTTACAGGGTATGATAACACCTATTGCGAGTTTGGGGGGAAAATATGCAGATTTAGGTGTTTAAGGCAGAAAAATCTGGATGGTACAGTGAATACTGTATGGTTTTCCGAAGTTAAATTTCAGCAGGTTTGTCCAGGCGAAATTTAATGACAGTTGAGGTGTGACATCATCCAAGGTTCCATGTGGAATCTTGGTATGCTAAAAGGTTGTAAGAGTAAGGTTAAGAGAAGGGAACAGCCTCAAGTTAAAGACATTGTATATCAAGTTGATGATGGTAAGGCAAAACATCTGTCTCATGTTGTCAAGATTGAAGCAATTGAACTTGAAATGAAGTTTGATTCATGCTCACACCTCACTATGATTTGCAAAGATACATTTGATGTTCATTTTAGAGACAGTGTAACACTTTTAAAAACTGATGTATCACCTGTTGGTTATGGAGGTTTGCCGATAAACATGCAGGGGTATTTCATGGCATGTATTGAACTGAGTGGACAAATGACTGCTGGTAAAATTTATGTTGCCAGAAGAGGTGACACACTTTTAGGGTGGCCACCAATGGTTGCTTGGTGTTCTTCTTAATCAGAATGCTGTTCTGCAAGTTCAAGTCTAGGAGGTAAATATTCCTTTGGTAGTTCTAGGTGAACAGTTTGCTGATGTGTTTCAAGATAAGTTGGGATGTCTTAAAGAGTATAAACATCACACAAAAGTGAAAGAGGGTGCCATCCCCATTGTTGCCAAAGTAAGGAATATATCGTTGAATGAAAAAGACGGTGTGCAGAAGGAGATTGAACGTCTGATTGACATGGGTCTTATTGAGTCTGTTGTGGCAACTGAGTGGTTAGCTCCGATTGTCGTTGCTAAAAAAGCTAGTGGCGAGATTCGCCTTTGTATTGATTTGCGTTCTCTCAGTAAGGAAGTAGTTGTGGATAGATTTCCTCTACCCAACATTTATGAGATTATCAGCACCCTGGCAGGTGCTAGGTACTTCACTACCCTAGATTTAGCTTCTGCCTACCATCAGGTAGAGTTAGATAAGGTATCACAAGATTTGACAGCATTCGTGACACCCATCAGAACTTTTAAATTTCCAAGAATGCCATTTGGGCTTGTATCAGCTGCCTCAGTATTTCAGCGTATCATGTCGAATGTGCTTAAGGGGGTATCTGGTGTAAAATGTTATCAAGATGATTTGTTAATCTATGGAAGCACAAAGGCAGAACATCTTTCAAGGGTCTATGTTGTGTAGGAAAGACTGAGGAAAGCTGGATTAACACTGAAGAAGGAGAAATGTAAGTTCTGTGTAGAGGAAGTTAATTATCTGGGATATTGCATTACAGGGCAAGCTGTTTTCCTAAAAAAAGTGTTAGTTGACACCATCGTGAAATTGGACAAACCTTGTAACAAGGAGGAGTTGGTGTCCTTTTTGGGGATGGTCAAATATTATTGTAAATTCATTTCAGGTTATGCTGGTAAGACATTAAGTCTTAGGAGGTTGACTGGCAAGAATGTGTTCTTCAATTGGAGTTCTGAGTGTGCAAGAGAATTTATTTCTATCAAGGAAGATTTGAAGAAAGCACCTTGTTTACAGGCCTTTATACCAGGTGATGAAACTCATATCTTTACTGACGCTAGTGCAAAGTGCATTGGAGCTGTGTTGCTTCAGAAGAGTTATGGTGTGGAACGACTAATAGCTTGTGCCTCAAGGTGTTTGAGAGGCTCGGAGTTAAATTACTCTGTAATTGAGAAAGAGGCAGTGGGGAACTTTTGGGCTTTGAGAAAGTACAGGAATTTGATTTGGGGTACAAAGGTTAAAGTACTTTCAGACCATAAGCCCTTAAAGGAGGTTTTTCTAAAATTGGACTTGATTCAGTTTCATCAAGGATTAGGAAGTGGATCATTTCACTTCAAGAGTATGACTTTGAAGTTGATTATATTCCTGGTGTGATCAACTATTCTGAAGACTGTTTATCACATTTGGTAGATTCCAAAGAGATCGATCTGGAAGAGGAGAGTCTTGTGGATGAAGGTTTAAATGTTTGTGAGGTGACGATTGGTGCTGTTGATGAGATGGAATGGAAAACTGAGATAGTTAAAGAAGCTGAAATTTCTAAAGTGATAGAGTTGTTGTTATAAGGGAAAAACAAACATCTTGAAAAACCTTGGTCTATGGTTTGTGAGGAGTTATCGGTGATGGATGGTCTGCTTGTTCGCAGAACTAAACTCATTCCACCGTTAGGCATACAGAGGAAACTACTAAATGTTGCACATGTTGGCCATCTAGGCATAGTAAAGACTAAAGAGTGTTTGACGATGCAATTTTGGAAGTTGAAAGGATGGTCAGAGATTGTTTAGAATGTTGCTTGAGTGATAAAAGTTTGAAAAACAAGCAAATGCCCATGGTCTCCCGGAAGTTACCCAATCATCCCTGGGATGAAATTGCCATAGACATAGTTGGTTTGTTGCATGATGTGAGTGATACTCCTTATTTGATTGTTGGCTTAGATCTTTATTCAAGATGGATTGAAATAAGCTCTGTTAGGGATATTTCTTCTGCAAGTGTGATAACATTTTTCAAAAAAATCTTAAAGAGAGAAAGCTATCCCAGTTTTATACTTTCAGATAATGGTCCTCAGTTTTGCTCAACAGAAATGCAGAAATGTTTTAAAGAATGTGGTATAGTTCATAAGAGGAGTTCAGTTTATCACCCAGAAACTAATGGGGCCGTGGAGAGGGTGAATAAAACTCTCAAAGAGAGCATTCAATTGGCCAGAGCAAGTAATCTCAATTGGAAATCTGTTCTGCAAGACAGGACAACAGCCTATCGTATGTCTCTTCACTCGACCACGGGTAGAACACCCTTTGAGTTGTTCAAAGGAAGGGCTTCCAACTCTAAGTTGTGCCCAGGTTGGATGGTGTTGAACAAAGGATTGAAAAACAACGATATTGGTGATTTGAGGTGCAAAGAACTTGATAAACAGAAGGCAAGGAAACTGTACTTTGATGAAAAAAAGAAATGAGTACAAGCGAATGATGTGACTGTGGGTGACTATGTCAAAATTAGGGTACCTGTTGGTTGTCAACCATGGTCAAAGTATACCAAAGTTAGAAAAGTTGTTAAATTATTCAAGAATGCTGTGAAGACTGATGATGGTAGGATTTGGAATAAGAGCAGGATTGTTGTGGTCAGATCCACTTCAAATTCAGCTTTTATGGAAATGGGTTGTAGTAGCAATTGTTATTCTAAAAATGGTGTTGATTCTTCTCAAACAAGGTCAAGTTCTTTGCCTGTCAATTTTAGAGAGAGGAGTCAAAGAGTGCGTAGACAACCTTTGTATATGAAGGACTATGGGGGATAGTCACACGTGTGATAACTACCGCAAGAGTGATGTAACGCAACTTTCAATATCGCAGCCCATCTAGGGAAAATAACTCTATGTCAATGTGGAATTCACAACAAGGCCGTACCATGCGATAGTCCGCCGACACCGCGGACAATATCTGCGATACAACCACCATGACGGAGATAAAAACACAAACCACAACACCAAAAAACACGTGATGGGCCAAAGCGCGATGAGGAAATAAGCGATAAGCAGCGCCAGGCCTGCAACACACACCTGGCAGGCCGAAAAAAATCACTATAAAAGTAGAAAAAACACCCACACTCAAACTGACCTACACCCAAGCACCATGGAGGCAGCTGGAGCAGGCGCAGAGGACGAGCGCAAACCCACAAGCACCCCGGACGACCAGCCAGGGACATCAGGGACAGGGAAGGGCAAGGACAAGAAGACGAGGTAGACGAAGTCAGTCCGCAGGCGAACAGGATCATAGTCACGGAGGTGATGGAACACCATCAACAACTCTTCGTCACCTCCAACGTGTCATTGGGCACCAAAACTGCAATATGGCGGGACACCGTGGAAAAGATGAATGCCGTCAGAGAGCACAAGTGGACAATGGACGAGGTCAAGAGGCGATGGAATGACATCAAACGGAAGACCAAGGAGAAACTCTCTGCCAACCAGAAGGCAGCAATGCAGACCGGAGGTGGGGGCCCAGCGCCACAGCTGGAGTTGGATGACATAGAGGAGCTGGAGTTGACAGTCATCAGTGTGGAGACTGTGGCCGGAGTCGGGGGACCGGACACTGCTCGACAGGACACAACCCGACCGCAACAGGGTGAGTGACCACCAGGTACTGGGGGGACGGGTGGAGATGGCCACGATTGGACACATGCACAATCAAGCAGGGCACAGTACACACCCACAATGACCTTAGCTCCTCGCACAGACCCACAGATTGTCACAATGTACACTGACATGCTTTCTGAATGTCAACCTGTTCCATGCGGCTACATACATGTGGACACATTATAATACACCATCTCCCCTTCACATCGCAGGGGCATCGTCAACACCTCCTGCAGAGCAGTCCCAGCCACTCTTCACTGATGATGAGGAGGACAACGCCAGAATCCACGCACAAGCCCTCCTAGACATCATTGACCTCATCCGCGACTCACCTCCAGGATCAGGGCAGCCCAGCTACATTGAGGAGACCCCACCCAGCACCCAAACCGCCGAGCAGGAGGCACCCATAGCCTCAGCACCCTCCCAAGTCTCCCAGGAACAACAAATGGCCTTCCAACGCTGTGTGCTGGAGGGCCAGAGAGAGACGGCTGAGCAGGTGAGGGTGGGGTTCGAACTCATGGCTGCCAAACTGGACGCCATCCATGGGTGTCTATGTCCGCCCCATGGTCTCCAACGAGCCCTGACTGACATCGCTGGGGTGATGATGCGGAGAGTAGAACAGCTGTCCGCTCAGAGTGGCTCCAGCGATACCAGCCGTGAGCTGGCACACATGCAGAGGCTCATGGAGGACATGGTGCGTATGGTGGCAGAAAGGATGGCAGCCGCCTCTGCACATCATCGGGATGTAGCTGGGATCTATCATGCCCTGCATACCTCCATCATGGCATTACCGCCACAAGGCGTGGTGCTGATGAATGTGGCTGCCCCCACACCATCCACATCCCCGCCTCCTGGTGTGTCAGTGCCTCACAGTGCGGCAGATGTATCCACCCAGTCCCCTGAGGTGTCAGTGACACACAGTGCCACAGCCGGGACGGCAACACCCACAGTGGGGGCAGGGCACACATCCGGGGACGAGGACGTGGATGGGTTGGTGATCAGGAGGCACTAGCATTCATTTCCGCCACCTGGCCTGTTTCTGCTTGGTGCCACACATGGCCTCGTGACCTTCCACTGACCCCAACACACTCCGATGCACTCACCTTGGACAGCAACATGGACTGCCACATCATGTTCGACGACCAATGACACGGCGGACAGACTACAGACTGTACCCTTCCTCTTCCGCATTACATGTCATCCCCGGATGGACTCTGGCTGGCCCACCACAGGCCCACATTGTGTACTGTGCTTGGCATTGCCCTGTACCGCTCCAGCTGCAGAACTGCACTGGATGTGCAAATAAACGTCCAGTGACGCACTGCTGTGTCATGTCTTACATCATTCAGGAATGGATGTGTGGATGAATGTGGGGACAGTGCCTTCCCTTGCGTCAATGATGTTCATCCTGTGGGATGCGAGTCAGAGGGTGCGACATTGCATTTTGTGTAACTGGTCCCGTGAACACTACAACAGGGACACATGCATAAGTCACTTCCTTGTCCGGACATGGACTGGCCCTCGCCCCAAGCACACGAGTCACTGTGGCAAGCCTTGGGCTGGTCCGGTGTATGGCAGGCCAGACCACTCTGATGACGCACCGAGGGGGGTCATCATTGCTACCCGTCGCAGGCGTACTCGCTGGTGGTGTGCAGGTCACTGGTCTACTCCTCAGCATGTCACAGCCACTCCTTGAGGGCAGGTTTGTACACACACCACACCCATCCGGCACAGGCGTCACTGGCCATGTGACTCCGCCAACATAAGGGGCCGACGACGTCACATTCCCCTCTTCCGGTGGTGACTGGATGACAGCCGCTCCACGCTTCTCATTCATAAAGGGCCCTTGAGTTGTTGTGCACAGGGTTAGTGGCACCCGAGGCCTTGCGGCTGGCACGGGCCTGCCACCACGTGGTGCAGACTGGGGTTGCACAGGGTTAGTGGCACCCGAGGCCTTGCGGCTGGCACGGGCCTACCACCACATGGTGCTGACTGGGGTTGCACTTGGTTAGTGGCACCCGAGGCCTTGCGGTCAGTACGGGCCTACCACCACATGGTGCTGACTGGGGTTGCACAGGATTAGTGGCACCCAGAGCATTGCGGCCGGCACAGGCACCCCGCCACGGGACAGTGACTTTGGGTGCACTGAGTCAGTGGCACCTTAAGCAGCTGAGCGGGTGTGCAACCTGTGATGATGCCCCGTCCTGGTGGTCCAGATAGCTCAGGTTTTGAGTGCCCTGCTGGACCACAGTGTAGGCCAGAGCCAGCTGGCAGTGCATGCCTACCGCCACATGGCGTCACTTCCGGGATCCCAGAGTTGGTGGCACCCATTGGGCTGAGCGGGTGTGCAGCCTGCGATGGTGCCGTGTGCACTGGTATGTCCTCTGCCATGGAGTAATCAAGACCCAGCACCAAACGAGAGACATGTTGGCCTGCGGGGCGTGTCTGCATGGTGTGGAGGGTGCCATGTCCGCGGGCCCCGGGCTTGTGGCTTGCAGCAGCACATGGTTGGACCTCCCGTCTACGCACCGGTTGCAGAAGGTGAGCAGTGAGGCCTGGGTGTGGATAGGCGGGCATGCTCCGATGGGCGGCGGGAGGGGTTGGGGGGCCTCTGCCTGGGTGTGCATGGGCGGGCCTGCTCCGATGGGTGGAGGGAGGGGTTGGGGTGCCTCTGCCAGGGTGTGCATGGGTGGGCAGGTGCTGTTGTCTTGTGCAGGTGTGTGTACTGTGCCAGTCATGTATCTGGACTCTGTTTCAGCTGGCGGCTCTGACTCGGATGTGTGACCTGGTGAACTGCTATACATACCGGCATGTGGTTGTAGACACACCGGTGGCAGCAGATGAGCAGTGTAGCCTGGGTGCACAGGGGCGACACTGTCTCTCTCTCTCCCTCTCTTCTCCTCTCTCTCCCCCTCTCATCTTCTCTCTCTCTCCGTCTCTTCTTCTCTCTCTCTCTCTCCCCCTCTCTTCTTCTCTCTCTCTCTCCCCCCCTCTCTTCCTCTCTCTCCCGTTCGCTCTCTCTCTGTCCTTTGATGTGCGCAGGACACACCTTCTCATCATGATTTTTGTCTTGCAGGCTGGGACCTATGGATTGTCCCGAGGGGAGCGGCCATGTGTCTTTATTTCATTTCATTTCAGTGTTCATTTTAATAGAGTTTCATTTGTTGCTTCGAAAGTGAATGTGTGCTGCTCTTTTCTGTGTCGACACATGCATGTCACCAGTTGTGATTGTGCGACATCAGGCGGATTATTTTGTGCATGTTTGGGTGTGGCTGATGTGGCATGTCTTTGGTCAGGGGGGGCCAAGGAGGGGTCGTCCTAGGATTGGTGTTGGTGGGTGTTGTGGCCCTCTTGGGTGTCCGGGCCGCATGATGGGTGGCTCCATGGCTTCTGTTGCCCTTCAGGTGTGGCCCTGGGCTGGTCTCCCTTTTGTGGTGCAGGCTGCCGTCCAACCTTACACCAGGTCAAAGCAGGTGTAGATTTCCTGGTGCTAACGTGCCTTATCGCCTGTTTTGTGTTTTTATCGCTGATGTGGCTAGTCGTTGTGAATGTTGTGGTGTGATGTTGTCACGGATTTTGGCATGAGAACGCCCACTCTGCATCTCATTAGCGATAGTTGTGCGGGTCCTCTGTGGCGATGTTTTTTGCGGCTGCTATCACGGGTAAACTGGTGCTGTGGGCTGTTTACACTGGCTTGTGAATGGGGAGGTATTTTTATCGCAACTTTGGCTGTGATAAAGTGCTGTTGACTCGGCGATAGTTTCTTGTGAATATGCCCCTATGTTTGTTAAGTTCACTTAAATGTGTTCTCATTTTCTTTACCTCTGATGTTTTATTATTCTTCGTACTTGTAAGCCCTACCTCGAGGGATGCCTTTTGTTATATTGTTAAGTTTCTTTTGTTGTAAAGCGGAAAGATGTGTGACATCATCCAAGGTTCCATGTGGTATCTTGGTATGCAAGGGGGTTCTGCAGGTATCAGTTACTGGAAGAGGGTGATGGATGAGGTGAATAAACCTTGTCTCAGCACTTTTCATTTTGAATGTGGTGAACACCACATGAGGTATTTAACACATCAGAAAATTATCGGATGCATTAAATACAGCCAAACTTGTAATTCCGGCCTGTGTGTAAGCAGAGGTTTACGCACGGGTCATAATTAATCGACCCACTTGTAATCAGGCCCTAACACTCCAGTGGAGCCTCTTGCTGCTTGTGTCACACGCAGGAGCCTGGAGTGGAGAGCAAGTTACTGGGTCAGTAGCCTGAGTGTAAGGGCTTTTCTAAATTGTAGCACATGTGGAATGGTCCAGATTTTGGGGTGGTTAGAATTCCACCCTTTGACTCCTTCCACATCGAAGGTGCAGTCACACTAGTGACAGAGTTTGATAGAGGGGAACTCGAACAACTGTTTTGTAGTAAATCTCAATGCACGACTTGGCAGGTATTGTTAGGGACCTGTCTGCAAAGATCTTATACATGATTCAGGCTGTTTTAAATTTGATCTTTGACTCACAGGGAGCCAGTACAGAGTTGGCTGTAAGCGATATTAGGGTCACGTCTCTTAACACGATAGATGCTTCTAATCAGAGCGCTTTGTATTTTCAAGAATCTGTCAATGGAGGACTGTGAAGTAGGCCCTATGTATGGAGATTTGGGGTGAAATTTCAGATCAAGAAGCCTAGAGAATTGAGTACAAGAGGATTTGGAAGTTCTACATGACAATGGTGCCTAATAGGCCCACCCTTTTGGTGGGCCGTGGGGGGGGGGGGGGCTGGAGGGGGGGGGGAGTTAAAGTTAAAATGACCGACCGGAAGGCAATTTTAGATTAAAATCCTGGTATTTATGAGTTTTTTTGCAGTGTCTGGATCTATATTGGCTCCGAGGCAGGAACACCCACGTTTGTAGAGGGTAAAATGGTAGGACCCTTAGGAGTTCGTTGGAAAATAACCATTTGAGCATGGATAGTAGCCTATCATCCCCCCTGATATAAGATCCTCAATGGTTAGTTTTAGCCCCTTTGTCTTTTTACCCTGGACACATGGGGCAAGATTTAATAAGGGCTTGCATTGCCCTTGCTTCATGCATGGCAACACAAACCTTTAAGTCAGATTTACTATGCCACTTAGAGCCACCTTGTTTGACTCTGTGTGGCATAGTAAATATGGAGTAATGCAAGGCAGTGCAAGGCACTCCTGTGCGTTACACTGTCTTGGGAAGTCAATCCATGGGTGGAATGTGAGTGTTCCCAAGCATTCACCCACAGATTTCGGCGCATTCCCAGATTTACTAACAATATTAAACCTGGGAATGCACCAAAAAGGTACGCCATCCAAACAGAGGTGTAACGAAGAGAAATATGTTTATTTTAGCCCTGGGTGGAAATATAATTTGGCTTGTGGAGATGGCGTTATTCAGGAACTCCATGCTATGCATGTAACATAGAGTACTCGCTAAATTCTGCCATCGAGCACATGGCAGAATTATTTTTCCGCTGGCGCGTGAGCCTTGCTTTGGCACACACTGGTGAGCACAAAGACATTTACTGTCCGCTAGCAAACATGAGCGATATTTGCTGCCCGCTAGTGCAGCTTCCACAGCCATTTTGTGACACTGGCGAGCGCGAGTGGACACAGCGGCTTCTCGAGCAGATTCTCTACTTGAGCAGCAGCTAAATCTACTCGAAAAGATGTTTTTGAGTTAATATTCTACTCCAACGGACCACTCAGGTTGTTTTTAGTGTGGGAAGCATTTCTTTAATTTTACTTTCTTTTTCAACAAGAAGGAAGTGCCACAGATACTCCAACTTCCTGTTACTGTCCAGCAGGTTCCTCCCAGTGCTTTGTACAGCTGCTGTTCACTTTTCATTTGGATTTGGAAGTGGAAGGCTCACTCTCTTTGTCTGCTGCCACTGGATTTAGGATTTTGATTTTGTGATATCGCAAAGTAAATTAAAAAACTTTTGCTTAAGGGTGTATGTTTGATAGAGGGCATTAACTAGTACGTATTTGTACTTTTATTCGATTTGTACATTTTATTGTGATGGGTGGCCTGCAGCTTCAGTAGGGGCTTTGTTATGTTTTTGCAACGAAGTTTTTATCTTTTGTAAGGGAAATAGGTTGCACAGGTCAGTAACGTTTCTTACATTTTCTCTATTCATTTATTTTACTATGTGGCCTAGTCTGCCCTCGGGCTATCCAGCCAGTAGGCCCAGTACTAGTCATGAATATATGAAACAACTGTTTCTGTGGTATATGTTGTTTTAAAACATCATTTAGGGCAGGGATGACATTGGATTAAATTTAAAATGTGGTTTTGTTTTGTATTTCACTTTTTTTTGGTGGGGTAATATTTGATGGCTTGGAGGGATGTGTGTTGTAAAATTCTTTACAGCTCCCTTAATTTTTGTTTTTGGCATTGCTGAAGTAATGATAGTGTTTTATTCAGTGTTACCATGCCTCCTCAGTCTGGCCTGTGTGTGTTTACCATAGGCCACCATTTGTCATTGTTCTCCTTGCCATGTAGCCGGGAGCCATTCTGTATAGTCAGTGTCCATAGGCCTACATGAGTTCTTTGTTGTCCATTCCTCCTTGCTGTTGTGGTTTGACCATGTGGCTGGTGGCCATTTTGTGTAGCCAGCCAGTGTGCTTTTGCCATAGGCCTGCATGGGTTCTTTGTTGGGGCCATTCCTCCTTGCTTGTTGCTGTTGTTTGACTATGTGGCTGGCAGCCATTTTGTGTAGCCAGCCAGTGTGCTTTTGTCATAGGCCTGCCTGGGTTCTTTGTTGGGGCAATGCCACCTTGTGCGCTGTTGTTGTGTGACCATGTGGCCGACTGCCATGTTGTGTAGCCAGCCAGTGTGCTTTTGCCTTAGGCCTGCATGGGTTCTTCATTGGGGCCATGCCTCCTTTCTTGCTGTGTTAGTTTGCCATGTGGCAGGTGGCTTTTTGTATAGCCAGCCAGTGTGGTTTTGACACAGGCCTGCATGTGTTCTGTGTTGTGGCCATGCCTCCTTGCTTGCTGTTGTTGTTTGACCATGTGTCCAGTGCCATTTGTTGTAGTCAGCCAGTGCGCTTGTACCATAGGCCTGCATGTGTTATTTGTTGGAGCCATGGCTCTTTGCTTGCTGTTTTTTTTACCGTGTGGCCTGTGGCCATTTTGTGCAGCCTGCAATCCATTTTCTAGGGAGATTGATAGGAGAGGGCTATGCCATTATTTGTTCAGTTTTTTTTAACCTTTCCCTGATATCAGTTTAATATGCTTGAGGATCATTGTAGTATATGTGGTCACATGGACAGTGTTTCATATTATTATATGTATTTTTTTCCCATTTTTTTCCCCTGCACCTCCATGAATCCCAATGGGTTTCTCATAGTCTGCTAGTACACCAGCAATTTTTTGAATTTAGATTTTAAAATTTGAATTTGAATTTTTACTTTTTCTCTCCATAGGCGCCTGCTGCACATCAACATTCATTTTTAGGTCTCGCCTGACCCAGCGCATGCGCTGGTCTGGCGAGACTTATTGAGAGGGCTCCAAAAAGTGCTACCAGGCCAGCCTAGAGCTACAGTGCATGTGCGCGGGCGCGCGTGCCGCGCTTTACCGCGATTACTTTCACTTTCGCGCCGCACGGCCGCTTTGATGTTTGTTGATGTGATCACGATCACTTTCATGGCTTCACGGCCGCTTTGCATAGCCAATAGGTCTCGCTTTTGGGACCTTAGAAGTGTTTAGTTATGCTGTTGCATGGCTAAACACTTATAAGGTCCCAAAGGCGAGACCTATTGGCTATGCCAATGCTTGTTTAAGGACTGTCATTCCTCATTTTCCCCTGGACCTGTGAACTCCCTGCCTGCCATATGCGCACAGTCACACACCATCATTGGTGGGGAATGAGGAGGACAAACCAGTCATTGTCATGGAAGCTGGCTCAGAGGACACCAACATTACCCCTCCTATTGAAGCTGATCCGAGGGATGTGGCACTGGGAACACCACCACCACTGCCAGCTTCCATATTTGTAAAGCCGCCGCTGAAACCTGCAACCACCAGAACCTCAGTTGAAGAACGCACTACAGAGAGGCAATCGACAACACACCCACCTACCTCCAGTTCTTCTTCAGGTATTGGCAGTGTCACACCAGGGGGCATATCAACAAGGGCTTTATCTCTGCTTTTTTGGCTTTAAAAGCTAAAAAAGCAGAGATAAAACTAGCGCCCTATCAACAACAGGGTGCTAACACGCACATTTGCATGTTAGCACCCTTTTACTCTACGCTTCCCCTTGCATCTCTAATGAGATGCAAAGGGGGCGTTCCAGAGTAAAATAATAGGAGAAATGTCGCTAAGCGACATTTCTCCTATTATCAAGAATGTCGCTAACCCTGTTAGAGACAAAAAAAGCAGCGTTAACCGCGGTTAACGCTGCTTTTTTACGTCTGCTATTTTTCAGACTTAGCCATGATATCCTATGGAAGGAGGATATCATGGCTAAGTTTGCCTGTCCCTATCAACAAGGTAACGTGTGATTATCGGTGGGTTTCCAGCGATAATCTCACGTTAGCCTGTTAGCGTGTAGATTTTTATCGCTATTGAGATAAGCGTTGCTAATAGCACGCTATCTCAGCGATAAAAATTCACACTAGCCGGCGATAATTATCCAAGCGCTAAGTGCGCTTTGCGATGATTATCGCCGGTTTTTGTTGATATGCCCCCAAGCAAGTTCTCCTCCCCAGTTTGGGACTTCTTTACCTTTAGGAAGCAGGAGGATAAAATTGCAATATGCTCCATTTGCCACTCGTTTGTTTGCAAAGGCAAACCTGGTTTGCAATGTAAATGTAAATGTAAATGTAGTTGAGCTTATATAGCGCACAGCTACCCGCTGTGGGTTTCCCGGCGCTTGCTTAGGGAACCCGTCCTGGTATTCCCCTGTGAGATAGCAGGGTATCCACAAGGTGAAAGTCAGGCATCCCGCCGCGAGGGGCCGTTGTGGAGATTAAGCAAGCTATTGCCCAGAGTTGCAGAGTGTGAACCCGTGAGTCGAGGAGGCACCAGGGCGAGAATTATCGAGTCCGTGGAATTTTTAGCCCAAGACCCGCCGAGGCGGGAATTGAACCCTGGTCCAGGACCGATCTCAGCTTCCGGGTCTGCCGCCTCTAACCCCTGAGCCACACTTCTCCACACTTCTTCACCATATGGTACTGCAGGCCAAATGACTCATATGAAAATACATCACGCACTACAGTGGGAGGAGCACCGTAAAAAAATTGCTTCCGGTGGTGGTGATGAGATAGGGTAATCAGCTCCAATCACTGTGGAAGATGATGAGGAAGAAGAGGGTGACAGCTTTACACAAAGCATCCCTGTCCCCAGCAATGCGCCAGTATCCCTCCTCAGGAACCTCGAAATGGCACATTAGTCAGATACACCACATACAGTGACGCACATTGAGTTCACCATCTCCTACTTCTCTTCGGAAGTCACCTCTGTCAGTGGCACCAGAAAAGAAAAAAAATCCAGGCTATTATTCCGGGTATGGTTAGCAGGAGGGGCCCTACGAACACAACCAACCAATGGCACTTTTGTACAAAGGGAAGATGGCTAAAACATTAGCGCTGGCCCTCCTCTCTTGTTCTTTTTGTGGAAGGAGTGGGATTTTTAGAATTTGTGGCGGCCATCTACCGCAAATGGAAGGTTCCCAGTCGGACCTATTATACCAGAGTTCCTGTTTCAGTGCTCCATCACAATGTGCTGCAATGGGTTGGATAAGCTTTGCAGCATAGTGCTGTTCATACCATCCACCTGATGACATACATGTGGACCAGTTGTCAAGCCACTGATTACATGGGTATCACTGCACTCTGGGTCTCTTCTGTGGGGGTTAGGCAACAGCTATCTACAGGTCTCAGCACTGAAGAAACTTTTAAGGGCGCTCTGCGGCATGCAACAGTAGCTACGTTCGTCATGGAGTAATCCTATACAGCTGCAAACATCTTGGAAGACTTTAACAGCAAGGTGTTTGAATGGCTGCAACCCAGAGATCTCAGAATTGTATTTGTTGCCACAGAAAATTGCAAATATATAATTAAGGCCATGGTGGAAGGTGGCTATTTCAGGGTCCTGTGTTTTGCGCATTGCATCAAACTGATTGTGCAGGACTGTCTCAAAAAAGAAGACATAGTCAGCAGCATACTGATCACCTGCAGAAGAAACTGCACTCATTTCAGCCATTTTTTAAAATCCCGGAAGCAGTTGAGGATCATTCAGTGTGCTAATAGAGTACCATTTAAAGCCCTCTTACAGGGGGTGTGGACACGTTGGAACTTGACCTATTACATGTTGCAACGTCTGTTTGAGCAGTGCAAACCAATCAATCACTATGTCATTCAAAGAGGAGGGGATGCAACTGGGAAAAGCATGACCATGGAGGTGGACATTGTCAAGTGCCTGACACAGATGCTATTTCTTTTTGAGGTTTTCATCCAGTAAGTTAGCAAGGAGGAAAGTACAATAATCCAAGCAATCCCGTTGTTGCAACTGCTACAGGACCAGTTAAAAAAGATGTAGCAAAGGTTCATAGGTGTGGACGCCAATGGAGAAGCGAATAACTAGGTTTAGAGCTTAATCCTTTTCTTGGCTAATAATCCAAGCCTGCAAAGAGTCATTGTGTGATCCAAAGAGCACATCTGTGCCACAATACTTGATACACGGTACAAAAAAATATACAAGACTTGGATTGTTGATCAAGTGAGAGACCTTGAAGAAGAACATCTAGAAATTAGACCCGACCAGAAGTTCATTTAATTATTTATTGTTGAACTGTTTAGTGCCTTGTAAAAGAAAAACAAATGGATATAGCTAGAGGAACATTATAGATTTTGTTTGTGCCTGACTTATGCAGCCCCGCCATTTTTAGGCACATGTATGGCAGTGAAGAAGCCTCCTCGTTTCCTTCAAAAACATTGGAGACAACGTCTATCCTCCTGTTTTTTCATCCCCTAGCATGGCTGCCCCAGTAAATATTATTTAATTTACAAGACTGCCAAATTCCAATGTGTAACTTTCTTGCAGGCATCAAGGAGGAGAGACAATTGTGTGCCACCGAGCTTTGATTGGAACAGGTAACCATTGCACCAATGAGTGATATATGATTGAGTGATTGTGAGGGGTGATTGATGATTCATGTGGTGGCAGACTGTGAGGGAGGGAGTTCAACTATTTTGTAAACTTGATTTTGATGATTTGCAATGTTTAGGGCCTGATGGGTGATCCTTTTTCCTGGTGGTGATTGTGCCTTTCACACTTAGCGAGATTTACTTACAGGGTCCCCTACTTTTATCTGGGTCGTCAGAGACCATACCTGTCACTTTAGTTTACAAACACAAATCAACACAAAATACTCAAATTCTGCTCCTCTTCTTGTTCTTCAACAGCAGTACACTACAGGTGTATCTCGCTTGGCTCAGGATGGAGTTGGACTGATTTTTTAAACAGAGGAGGATGAAAGGACTCAGGGTGGGACTACCTCAACAGACAGAAGAAGGAAGTTATCGACTTCAAAGGCAAACCAACATGGTGAAGACTGTGAGGCCTACTCAGCTATGTGAACTGGAGAGAGGTGTGTTGATATGGGAAATGCTGCTGAGTGTGTGTGCTGGCTCAAATGTGAAACTCCTCTTATGTGGTTGTAGTCAGGGGGAGGGGGCCTGCTCCTTGCGACTGGAGACAGACTTGTGATGCCACATCAACATCACATGATACATTCACTAGGCTAAATGTTATGATGACAGTTGTGGGATTGACCCACCCCGCACATGCATCTACTTGCTCGTGATTGGTTATAAATTGCTCTTACTTCTCAGTTAATTGATAGCACATGAGTCATTAAATGAGTAACTGCAGCAGCATATGCTCTTGCTCTGTCTCTGAATCTTGGGAAACTAATCATGAAGCTTACCTTCTGAACTTTTCCTTGACATTTCTGTTTTACAATCTGCAGGCCTTCTCTTCTCCTGGACAAAAGGCAAAGCTCCATAAAACTCCTGCTTACGTTACTAGATGGCTCCACCAGGAACTCAAGACGGACATTTCTAGAAGAATGCAAATGCACCTCCCAATTTGGCATTTCTATACTGTATAATTTTTCTTTTAACAATCATCATTTTTAGAAGTGTGTTTGTTCACTCCTCCTTAATATGTATTTTTCAAAACCTAGATGAAAGAACACTTAGATGTAACTTGGGTCTCTGGAGCTGAAGGACTGTTTGCAGTGCATTTAACTGAACTGTGTAATTCCTTCACTTCCTTCCCCAACAGATTGATCATGATGTGCTGCTCATCGCCCTGATGAATATCGTTGTTGTGTAATGTTTGTCTTTGTCACAACTATCCCCAACTCACCTTCCCCATCCATTCATCAAACCCCTAACCCTCTTTCCCAAGCTGTGTGAATTATTGAGGTGTGGCTTAATTTACACCATCAATAGATCACACACTTGGTGGATCGGATATGGTGTAAGTGACACCAACTCACTGCGGGATCTTCTATTACCTGAACTATAGCACACAACGGCCCCACTTACCCACCCACGTATAAAAGGGATCCATATTTTAGATATATAACATCATTCATCAACATCATCATTCAGGTCTTATGTTGCGTAAACGCTTAACCTTGTCCACTTCTGACTCTGAGACGACTTCTCCTGACTCGAGGATTTCATAAATTTAGTTTTACTAGCGCCCCATTGCTTAGAAGAAGTTACTATTGCTAGTTTTTGTTATAATTATCAGGCCTTCTTTGTTGTGTCATGGTGGTAGCCTGGTCTCAGTCTTTGTAAAGTTATATGAATATAACCCACTAACTCTATATTTTCTTTCAATCTAGTTGCCTGTGATGGATATTCATTTTGATTAATCCTACAGTTTGAGTTCACCTTGGAGGGAGTGGGACCTTGCTTACCTTCTAGTATTACCACCACCATTAAGAAGGCATCTTGGGAAAAGCTGCAGTAAGGTTTTGGAAGATTGAGAGAGGTGGCAGGCAGTCATCAGTTCATCTATTCAGGTAAGAGAACTATGGAGTGAAGTGAACTAGCTTAGTTAGTAAGTGACTAACTTCTATGGCAGATAGGTACGTTCTTGTTTATTTAGGTTGTTATAGGCAATGGCAGCATACCCCCGAATGGGTAATAAAGTTACAGAGGGTAGAAGAGCAAGGGTATAACTAACTTCTATACACTTTGATAAGCAGATTAAAAAATGCTGCATGAAAAGGCAGCAGTGCGATGTAAAACACAAAAAAACTATTTGAGGCATAAAGTACAAGAGTAACGTTTCCCTCTACTTAAGTTCGACAATAAAAGCCACCCTTAACAGATCTACCCCATCCCCAAACAAATCACCCCATTCCCAACCAATGTCCAAAAAAAGTCTAAACTCAATGAGTGCAAAAGTCCTGATCCATTCCTAGATCCCACCTTCTCCACCCACAACAAAGGTCCCTCCCACCAAAACAAAAAATTAAAACGGCATCAGAAGAAGGCATCATCGATACGGGTCTGTAGTCTTGCCACTTCTTGCTCTAGGCTTGCCAGTAAAACTGCCACCTGCTGGCAAAGCTGCACCAGCTCATGGAGTTGGAACAAGGGGTCTGGGTGTGAGAGGTGCAGCAGTGATTGTTTGGGCAGCTCTCAGCTGCGGTGGTGCTGGTGATTTTGTGGTCAGGATGGCAGTGCTGGCAGCTGGCGAGAGGAACTGGGGCCAGGGGCACTGGCAGATACTGCCTCACCGTCCTCCTCTTCCTCCTCCAGAGCAACAGTACTCTGCCTAGATGACCTTCATCCTCTGCTGCCGCAGCCGGGCTGCTATCTCCTGCCAAGTAGGTGGTGTTGGTGGCCCAGCAGGAGTAGCTATATCAAGAAAAAAAAGGCAAATTGTAAACAATGCTGTGCACAAAATCATGTTTAAAATTATAACATGTCATATTAGCAGTACATTGCTGGCCCCCTAGTACCATTGGAATTTGATGTGATTAGGAGTTCCAGGGCTAGTTTTTACCCAAACATGCCCCACATTAAAGCACTGACTGGCTGCAATGAATTAAGCCAGAATACCATCAGATTACAAAACACAAAGTGTTTTTTTCTTTTAAAGGATTTCCTAGTAAAGAACTAAACAGACAATTTGTGTGTAAAAATAAAAATAAATTACCTCTCATTAATGAGAAAGACATTATGCTCTATGATGTACAAGTATTCTTGTCGTGCTAAATGAATGGAGGCATGCTAGCATGCCAGGTACTTTGCCACTCTCTGCAGTCTGCAGCTGGGGCAGCTGTAATGGACAATTATATTACTTTAATTCCAATGAACTTTCTCTTCTTCAAATGCCTTTCAATTCTACCCTGACTACAAAGAAGCAGATGAATAATAAATAAGATACTACCTCACACACGTCACATATAGAATGCGGATATTCTGTCTTCCTTAAGTAGACAGTGGGAAAAAGGATGCACTGCAGCACAGGCAAAGGAAAGGCATATAGATTTTATTTGGATCGTTCATCACAGAGTATCCCATCCGCAAAATTCGAAATCAAACACCTAGATCCACTCTTCTCCTTTGCCTCGCCCTACACAACAAATTATTTACAACAAATACATTTGCTTGGCAGTAAGGAAAGGAAACTTACTTTTCTCTACTGCAGGGTACGTTAGACGGTTTAGGCTGTGTAGGTAGAGGCTTTGCTATAGAATAGTGGGGTGTCGCTGACCATCATGTGCGTGCTAAGCTTTCTCTTAGTCAGTCACTGTAGTTGCCGAATGTCAAAAGGGAAACATTTGAACAGGTGTAAAAACATTATGGAAGCCATGAAATAGATGACTATGTACATAAATCACTTGGCCAGAAAAATGTGGCACATGCCAAGAATGGTTTATTCAAATTTTTTGGTAGGTTGGGACAGAACTTAGGAAAGAATAAAGGAGTGAAATACTAGGAAGTGACTGAGAGGACACTTGGAGGGAAACACACCTTGATTTTGTTGGTTTGCAAATGCACTGAACGCTTTGTAAATTCAGCATTAGGTAAAGCAGACGCACATTGCAGTCAACACTGCAGTGCCAAAGTGAACTATGCTGCAGTTAGATCATGGGTGGTGAAATGCCATGAGCAGTGAGGTGATGAGTGATGATGGGTGGGATACATATTTGCCTCGCTTAACAAATACAGAGTTTATACTAATAATTTGTCAATAAGCAAGCAATGTGACTTATCATCGCCCATCCCTGCTCCCACTGGTACTCCACCTCTAACAACCTCCGCTGCTGGGTCTGACACACTGTTGTTGCTGCTGGTCCTGGCAATAGTGCCCTCTGCTTGTCCTTGGGTGCTGAGGTAAGAAGTAAAGAAGATCCAAAAAATAAATAAGTGGTTCAAGTAACCGCCCCAAAAATATTTTGACAGGCAAATGCAGTAACATTGTACTTTTCTAAATCTGATTCCCTATTGTACAAGCATTGAGTTGACCTATTACTAATTTCCCACACCTAAGCCCTATTCCTAATTTTCTAAACCTAAGATACATTTGGAACTACTAATGCATTGCAATGAATGATCTTTGCTTCTTTCTCACCCCCTATGATGGGCCAACTTAGTCTCCCTTTTCAATGCACATATGCATCCTACACAGCACTGGGAGATTGGGACTGTATAAGTTACATAAAGAAAGGCACACAGAACGCTCACTCACTTATATTATTTACTACCACTATCTTAGTGACAGGACAGAGGAGTCTGCATGACTGCTTAAATAATCAGTCCAAGCGAGCACAAACAAGTACGATTAGGTAGTGCCGAGCATCTTGCTAGCTCAAGCTGAATCACATAACGTAACGTAACATTTGTAAGGTTACGTAAACTTAGCTTATCTCTCTCTGAGTGTGAGCAGTATGCTATTTTAAAAAAAAGTATTAGCATTTTAGAAAAGAAACAATAAATAATTACTAATCAATACCCGCAACCTCGACACCAAGCAGGTCCTGTTTGCAGTCGATGATGTCCGTCCAGCAGTGCATCAGATGCTGCACCGTGCGCTGCACCCCAGTGTTCTGGCGCACTCAACAGCACATCTCCCCCACAGCAGATGACATTCTCACAGGATGTACCCACTCCCAGGACTGCGGCCAGCATGGAGGGGAAGTGGCACTGCACAAAAAAAGACAAGTGCGGCCTCCCCTGCCTCAGAAAAAATGGGGCAGGCTGCATCTCTTAGCGGTGCCGGCTCACTGACACCACTGCTTGGTCCCTGGTGCTCCTCAGATATAGCGATGAAGGGGAAAATCAGAAAAGAAGGAAAATAAGCAGAAAGGAAGACCTAAAGTAAGTCAAAAGTGAAACAAAAAAAGAGTAAATAAATGACAGAAAACTTAAAAAAATGGACAAAAATGAAAAATACACAAACACAAAGACACACCCTGCAAAAATAAAGGAAAATGAGGGGTGGATGAGTCGGATAGTGGGAGGATTAAGAAGATATTGGAGGGATACAAAAAATCAGGCCCAGCACCATGCAGAGAATAGAAAGCAAGTAAAACAAAATGTCTGCCATTCGCGCTGATTTTTCAGCGTTGATTGTGCTACTTGTATGTAGGACTGGGTGGAGCCCTTGAACTTTCACTTTGCGGAATTAAATAGAGTTCCTGAAAAACTCTGCCGAATTTTGCGCCGTTCCACGTGAAGGCAGAGTATTGCTCCGCCACCCCTAATTTCATTGTGAGTTGTTGCTCTGTGCTACTTTTGGGGTTGTGTTGATATTGTGCTGGTTTGTCTAAACTGCGCATAGACTATGCGCATAGTATGTAGACTATGAGCGTGCAAGCGCTCACACTACATGACGCGGGCATGATGCTGCTGCCACCATGATCAGCCCCCACAGATGCAGTCATCCCATGTACAGACTCGGGGAGTCTCCGGTTACGGCACACAGTAAAACCATTTCTGTCAGTTCAAGCTCCATCCGAGGCAGTGCACGGGCAATGCCTGCACAGTTCACTGTGCCTGGTATGCAGCACACAAACTGACTGCAGTCTGCAGGAACACAGCCTTTTTTGGAAACACCACTCACTGACTAAATGCACAGTTATCCTGGTGTGAGGAGAAACGTGAGCATCAACACCAAATTAGTGATGCTGCTTAAAACGTCCAACTTGCGGTAGTAGTGAGTACAGACCGATTAGCCTGTGTGGGGAGGAAGGAATACAAGCACTGGCAGCAGTTCAGCCTGCATGGGAACAAGTATTTGTGCTTGGTACAGACTGAGGGTATAGCCACAACATGATAAGAGTAACTCCGTAAGCATGGTAAAAGCGTAGCAATCTCATGTTCAACACGGCATTAATGTTATTCTGAGGTGTTCATGCCTCTTCCACCCACCCACTGCAGGGCTCCTTTTGACCTCAGAAGCTGATGGGTGACATGGGCAGCCCGAGGATCCCCATATTAATTCCCTAGGTTATAAGTATGATCACCCCTCCACCACTGTCTGCGATACGGCAGCGGGCACGAGGCATTTTCCACTATGTTTGCCCCGGCCAGCTTCAGTGGCTTAGGGTTGATGAGCGGGGACACCAGGTAGAGCTGCAGCATGAAGGCCATGGTGAAGGCAGCAAACCGCAGCAGCATGGTGGGTGCGGGTACCTCTGGGTGACGGGCAGGCAGATAGCATGAGCACCCGCTTGTTTACCTCCACCCCTTTGGTATAGTGGGAGCTGGATATGCATATTTGAACCCCTTGAGTAAGGGTCCTAGTTGACCCTACTCCGTCAAACTGGTGTGAACAGTGCTGCGCTACTCCCTCTGGCAGGTAGAGGGCAGCATCTGATCTTTGGCTCCTCCTACCAATGAAGAGTGACGCAGAAAGTGGAAACCTCATCAAAGTGAAGTCACTGGAAAAACAAGAGTGAGGCGGCTGTGGTGTCCCGAGAGACAGGGTGAATTCAACCAAGCGCTTGTGTTACAGCCTAGGTCGGTTTTTAATATTCACAAAACCACAACACATGGCCGTCTTGGTCCTAGAATCATGAAAAGAAGGGTGGGCACCAGTAAAACTCCACCTTGTGGTGGAGTCAGAGTTTTTGCTGAACTCCACATTTACCCACCCCTACTTTTATGTAAAAAACAGCAAGAATGGGCTGATAAGCACTTCTGCCCGCTCACAAAATCTTGCAGAGCTTTTTGGCGCTCTGTGGAATTTGGAGGGGGAAAACCCAGGTCTACCTTGTCCAGGCCTGAGCTCCCCTTTTGATACATATAAGGCACCCCTAAGGTGGATACTAAACAGTCCATAGGGCAGGTTGCAGTGTATTTTAAAAGTTAGACATCTACTTTAAATTTTATATGTCCAGGTAATGAAGAACTCCTAAATTCATTTTTCACTACTGTGAGGCCTACATCTTTCGTAGGATAACATTTGGTTACCTTATTACATTTAATAAGTGCTACCCTTTCATTGGGAACAGGTAGAAAAGTCATCTTTGGTCTCAAAATAATTTTATTTTAAAATCCTAATTAATGGTAAAGTGATATTTTAAGTCCCCATTCTGTAAATGCCACTTTTAGAAAGTTGGCATTTTCTTGTCTTAACCATTTGGTGCCAGTAGCGTGTTTCCTGGGTCACATGACTAGATGAAGTTGGCAATTGGCCTTTGGTATTCCTTCCAGGCAGTTCGAGAGACAAAGGGGGGCGAAGAGGAGGCAGAATGGAAGTGGCGGAGCTGTTCCCTGCCCCAATTACATTTCAAAGGGCTGCCTCCCGTCTATTGTCACGCTAGACCACTTGGAGCCAGGGCAGAGAAAGAAAAGGGAAGGAAGGAACTTACAGAACCAGATGTGTGCTTCCCCCACCAGTGGGCTTCCCCCTCTTCAAAGGGTGGCACCAGATATAAATATTGGATCCTCTGAGCTACAGTACACTCCAGGACGCAGGGAGAATTCAGAAGGCTTGCCTTGTACTCCAGATGAATGCCCTGCTGCTTGATGCCTGTTTTGTTCCACAGCAGAGCTCTGCTGTTTTAGGACTGGCTTGTTTTTCAGAGAACTGTCATGCTGCTTGAGGATTACTTTGTTTCTCAGAGTACTGCCCTGCTGCTTGAAGTCTGCCTTGTTCTTCAGAGGACTACCCTCCTGCTTGAGGCCTGCCTTGCTGAAGGAGAACTGGACCATGTCCTTGTTCCCAGGAAAACCTGAGTGACTCCTAGGGTTAGTAGACTGACCTCCTGTTCTGAGCTACAGGGATACAACAATCTCCAGAGGTTTCACTGAAACTGCACAGCAGGCCCTGCCTGGACCTGCAACTGCACCTGTCTGAGCCCTCCTGGCCTCTGCTGGAGTGAGTTCCTTATCCCCCAGAGGCGCCTCCACAGGTCCTGGACCCTTGGCTGGCATCAGTTGAGATCCTGTGAAATCCTATAGGTTTTGAAGTCTGTGCACTATACTTAGAGAAGGTAACTTTTTCATCAGAACTAACCTGGTCTCCCTGTATCTGGCCAGCACTCCCTTCATGGTAGGCCTGTGCTTCTGATTTTGTCCTGGTCTAGTTCAATCAGCTAACCATAGTTAGCGCTTCTTGGTGCTAATTTTACCCAATCATTTAAAACTACATATCTCAGATTCTACTGATTGGATGTTTGTTGTTTCAGTCTCAAATTATTTATTACTTTTTACTCTATTTGTCTAAATTGGTGTGTGATTTTTCTTGTGTTATGTTGTCACTCTATTACTGTTTGTGCGCTGCATAAATACTTAACACATTACCTCTACATTAAGCCTGACTGCTTTTTTGCCAATCTACCAGAGGGTTAAGCACAGTTTAACTTAGTGACTTTTTGTGCTTAACCCTGGCAGGAACTGTGGTTGTTGCATGCGTAGGGTGTTCTCTCCCCTCAATCAATAACCCATTTTCCTAACTATATATATTCACATGACACAGTGTGTAACAATATATTTTCTACTCAAACAAAGTCATTGTTTCTTATTGATTTGATTTTGAGTATTCTTCAGCCTCATATATGGTTGCTAGGTTTCATGGCTGTAGTAGGTCCAGAAGACATTTAATTCAGAGTACTACATTTGCACATTTCTGCAAAGCATAAGCCTGTTTCCCGTTTTGGCCTCTGGAAGCAGAATTGGAGAGAATAATGAGACTAGAACTGTGTTCATGTAGGATATCTCCACCACAGGGAGATCTTGCACTTCCACCGGGAGACGATCCTGTCACCTGCGCATTAGAAAAGTGTTGGCTGAAAGTAAGATGTTTATGTCACATAATTAGGCTCCGTAGACTTGAATTGAGAGAAAACCTATATAAAGTGCCTTAAATTTCATGTATTTTAGCAATGACTCCAATTGACCCTTTCTAGCAAGATGTCTAGTCAGTTGAAGTGACAATTGTCTTTTAATTATTTTGCGGTGCTGTTTGCTATTTTGAATAAAACACAAGTAGGGGCCCCCTGATGTGTTGTGTTTTATTTTTAACAGTGTGAAAGGCCACAGAGAGCTGAGTCCATAGTGCATTGGCAAATTATTTTAGTTTTAAGTGTCTTCTGTGGCACACAGTTGCCTGTCACTGAGGATGGCCTTGGTAGCCAGGATTCCACATTATAAAAAAGGCCTGTAGGTAAAAGAGGCTTGTAACAGTAATTTTGTGGCCATCAATAACTTTCGGCCTGAATTAGATCTTGGCGCACGGGTTACTCCGTCACAACAGTGATGGATATCCCATCCGCCGAACGTAAATACCATAGGATATAATCGGATTTATATCTCGGCGGACGGGATATCCATCACCATTGTGACGGAGTAACCTGTCCGCTGAGATCCAAATCAGGCCGTAAATGTAAAAAGTCAACTCTTTGTACTTTAATTATAAAACTGTTTTCACATACTTGTAAGGATGGTCGTTCTTAAAGCGCGCTGGACAAGGAGGTTACCGGCAGTTTATTTGGCGTCCATCAATCGGCAGCAGGATGTTTCCAGATGTTGAGTGTGCCTTGATAATAAATGCAAAAAGAACAATTGATGGACAGAAATTAATCTTATTTTCATAAAAAGCAGCTTGGACAGCTTTGATTTCAAATTTGTAAGATCTAATTGCCTCTCTATATTCTAGTTTGCTATGGTCTGAGTAATCCCGCCTCCACCTCATTTCAAGCCTTCTGCAAGACTGTTTTAGTTGTCTTAACTTCGGTGAGAACCAGGGAGCGGTGTTCCGCCTGCTGATTCTGTGGGTAGGTTTCTTGGGAAGTACTACATCCAGTGAGCTTTGGATCCTTGAGTTAAAGTTCTCAGTGGCCAGATTAAGACATATGCAAATCAGTCTCGACCCTGTGCCCAATGGGAACAGTCCAGTGGGACGGGTATGCCCAGACGTGGGTCTTGTGCTCTCCATGCCACTGGAGTCAAGCTATCCTGGCTGATGAGGGCTGAAAGCCCGAAACCGGTCCTAGGATGCTTGTTTCCAGTCCAGGGAGGACCTGGCCTGGCAATTCAGGCTGAACTGTTCCCAATTGGCACAGGGTCAAGACTGATTTGTAGATGGCTAGGTCCAAACTGGAATGTCATGGTGAGCAAAAAAACGATGGATTTAGGCCCAGATTTCTGTACTGGGGTGAATGTATGACAATGTTCAGCATTCTGTCCATCAATTGTTCTTTTTGCATTTGTCACCCTGAATGGGACGGGTATGCCCAGACATGGGTCCCATGCTCTCCATGCCACTGGTGTCAAGCAATCCTGGCTGAGGAGGGATGAAAGCCCGAAACCAGTCCTAGGATGTTGCTTCTAGTCCAGGGAGGACCTGGCCTGGCAGTTCGGGCTGGACTGTTCCCATTGGGCACAGGGTCAAGACTGATTTGCATATGGCTGGGTCAAAACTGGAATGGCATGGCGAGCAAAAAAAACATGGATTTAGGCCCAGATCTCTGTACTGGGGTGAATGTATGACATTGTTATGCATTCTGTCCATCAATTGTTCTTTTTGCATTAATAATAAATGCAGCTTTTTTTACCCCAGAAAATGTAATAAAAACATGGAATTTAAAGTTTTTTCTCTTGTTTCTCTTTTCTCTCTATATGGAGCCTTGAGAAACCCATTGGGTGTTCTCCTGGAGTTTTTTCCCTTGCCTCATATAGTCTCAAAGTTTCAGTCTTCGTTCATGTCAGATGAATCACTTGGACTAACAGACATGAAAACAATGATATATAAAAGGAAAGCACAGGAGCGGAGCCTGCAGCCCCTTCTGACATGGATTGTAATTCGACTTAATTAGTTCAAGACAATTTAAACTACACATTCTGACAAAACACTGTTTAGTATTTTATTCGGGATATGATGTTACTTTATTTTCCATTTGGTTATTAGCTAAGTTTTTTCAATTTGTACACAGTTCTATTCTTTTGCATTTAAGTGTTTATTGTATGGAAACATTTCATCCCACCCCATACGTCAACCTCATCGGATACACTGTCGTTCTGTACACATGTGTGATAAACAGGGGTGCTGCTAAAGCGGGGTCCTGCTCATTTATGCCTGATGACGAGGAGTCAACCTACACTCAGTTTGTAAACCCACGCGAACACAAAATGACCCGATCGGCTGACTCTGGTATTGTAAGGACAGTGACAAGGAGGAACGTCACCCAGTCTCGGTGTAATGATCACTTGATAAGGGATGACGTGTCTATCCCAACCATCGCCAGCAGGGTGCGCTGTGGCACCGCGCGAGAAGCGAACCTGGGGAACTGAGCTAAAGTTGAAGTTGTGCTGTCTGGGTTAATGGGCCAATGAATAAATTAGTCATTCAGCTTGGCTTACTCCCACCTCTGGCGCCCCTCATGGTAAGATCTAGCGGAGGGGCGCGTGCAGCAACATGCAAAGTCTAAAACACAGACAAATAAAAATCACAAACACCGAGCTATGTATTACATGTTAACAAAAACGGTGCAGTTTCAGTTGGTGAAACCAATACACCGTAGACTCCCAGACTGGCAGCGAAACCGAAAACCACGCGTGTCATGTTACAAGCGTCGATTCGACGGTTCCCAGCACCGACGGCCTGTACCTGCCGATCATGACACCAGGAAACGCGATCGAGGATTAACACAACTGGGACAAAAGATCGGAGATCGTGCCGATTGCACCAGGTGCAGCACAGGAGAGCTGCCAATCACAGCCCACGTGTCCCCTGCACACATAAACCGCCTCAACGACAGGCACGGCGGACTGCAGGTTCAGGGCAGCACCGCCACATTCAACTGGAAAACACCCGAATGAAGGCAGGTGTGCAATCTGCGGCCACAGTTGTAAAGTTGCTCAATGATCACACGAGGCAAGTGTTGGGCTATCGCTATATTTATTTAGCATTCAATTTAACATGTACCGAGGAGCGTCGGCCGGCACTCCCGCTCTGGCTGCCCGGCGCGCTAATCTGCGCGCGCACCCCAGCGCCAGCACGGCCGCCTGCGTCACGTCAGCGTGACGCTATGACAACTAGACCGCTACATATCTCCCCCTTTTACCAAACCAAAAATCAGGCACTTACAGTTCGCAGGTTAGTTCAAAGTCTTGGAACCTGGAAGGCCTTACAACTTGTCTCCCACTCCTGGTCACCTTACCAAGGTTCCCTCGAGCCCCTTGGCTCTGCGTTTCCTCGATTTCTGTTCCTCCACTCATCGCTCCTTCGCTGTTCATATAGCCTCTCGGCCTGTCCATCTCTACCACTGGGGCCTCACCCCTTAACACACCTTCTTGCTCTTCGCCTGTACCTGCTTCTTCCCTTTGTTCACTTCCGCCTTCCTTGTTCTCTTCATCCCCCACTGTTCCCATCTCAATATCTTGTTGCACCGGGCCATGCGGTCCTGCGACCACACGTTTCCATCACTGAGCAGGGCAGCTCGGTCATAAACTTCCTTAACCTGCATCGGCTTGCTGTACTTGCTGTCTCCCTTTCTTTGTAGGGTCGCCAGCTTTACTCTCACCCATTCTCCTCTCTCCAAATGAGTGTCCTTCACGTTCCTCCTCTTGTTGTAGTTGTTGGTGTAGGTGGCTTGTGCTCTCTCCAGATTCGCTCTCACTACCGCCGGGGACCATTCGCTGGTCACCACCTTCTCCTTCCAGATTCTGTTGTCGTGCGTGAAGGGTTCACGTCCTCTCAAAATTTGAAACGGGCTATACCCCGTGCTTGTGGGCGTTATTCTGTAGGCCCATACCATGTTCTCCAACGCTTTCTTCCAGTCTTTATTACAGGTGATGGCCGCTTGTATGGCCCCCATCACCACTCTGTTAAATCGTTCCGCCAGACCGTTGCCTGCCGGATGGTATATGGCCGTGTGCTTTACAGAGATGCCATTTCTTCCCATGAATTGTTTCCATCTTTCCGACGTGAACTGTGGTCCATTGTCACTTAAGATGGACTTGGGAATTCCTTCTCGGGTGAATGTTTCCGATAGAAACTCCAGGATGTTCTCCGTGTCCATGGATTCGCTCACCTTTATTTCGGGCCATTTAGAATAACGGTCGATGAGGACACACACGTATTTCTGTATGCTCTGGTCATCCAGCACCGGTCCTAGAATATCTATTGACAACTCTTCCCACGGGTTTGAGGGAGTGTCGAATTTCCCAAGAGCTGGACGTAGTGGTCTCAGTGTTTTGTCGGCCCCTTGACATTGGGGGCACTCCCTGACATGCCTCTCTGCTCTTACATCCATGCCTGGCCACCAGTAGTTCTGTTTCGATCTGGCCTTGAGTTTCCCAATGCCAAGGTGGCCTTCGTGCAATAAGTCCAGCAGCTTGTTGATGAGATTCGTGGGGGGAATTACTCTGTCTCCCCGGTAGATGAATATGCCCTTGTCTCCTACTGTCAGTTCTTCTTTCACTTCATAAAATGGTTTGAGGCTGGGTTTCACCTTTTTCTTATCAGGCCACCCTTGTGTGATGTGCGCTTTTACTTCCATAAGGTCAGAGTCTTCTTCATAGGCTTCCGTCCACTCTTGTATGCTGATTATCTTCTCTTGGTCCTCTATGAGAGCTACCATCTCTCCTTTGTCCGCTGGGTCTTCTTCTCCCGGCTCCATGGCCGCCGCTCGACTCAAGTAGTCCGCCACTCGGTTCTTGTTTCCAGGAATGTACTCCACATCATATCTGAATTCTAACAGTTTTAAGGACATCTTCGATATCCGGGGTGTGGCACTGGCGTGCCCGCTCGATGTTAATACCTTCACTAACGGCTTGTGGTCCGTCTTGAGTAGGAATCGGGTACCCCATAGGAACTGCCGGAATCTCGTCATGGCCCACACTACCGCTAACATCTCCTTCTCGATGACGCTGTACTTGCCTTCTGTCTCCGTCAGTGCTCTGGAGGCGAAGCTGATTGTCTCCGTGTCCCCTCTTCCACGGTCTTGCATGAGTACGGCGCCTAACCCCTTGTCGCTGGCGTCGGTGATGAGTATGGTGGCGCCGTGTGGGTCGTACCCCTTGAGTGGTATGGCTTCTAGGATTCCCTTTTTGATGACTTCGAATTCCACTTGGGCTTCCGGTGTCCACTGGAACACTGTGCTCTCTCTCGTCAACCTCCTCATGTTGTAGGTCTTGGATGCGAAATGTACCACGAATTTGCTATAGTACTCCGCCATCCCCAGGAACGATCTGACCTCCTCCTTGTTCTTGGGGGGCGGTGCTTCCGCGATGGCTTTCACGTTCCCCGCCTTGGGTGTGATCCCCTGTCGCCCAATCTCATGGCCTAAATAGGTTACCGATTGCAGTCCCAACCGACATTTCGACCATTCTGCCGTGAGACCTTTGGCTTCTAGTGTTCGTAGTACCTTTTCTAGTTTCCGGTCATGATCTCTCCTATCTCTCCCCATCACTAGGATGTCGTCCTGGAAGTACTGTACATCTTCGCAGTCTCTGAACAATTTGTGCATCATCTTCTGAAAGACAGCTGCCGCCGAGGCTAGCCCGAACGGCATGCGACAAAATCTGTAGCACCCGAACGGGGTGATGAACGATGTCAGGCTTTTACTGTCCGGGTGTAGAGCTACCTGGTGGTAAGCTGATGTAAGGTCAATGGTGGAGTACCACTGAACTCCTCTGGTTTTTGCCAACATCTCCTCTATCTTGGGAAGGGGAAATTTCTCCACCACAATGTTTTTATTGAGTTCTCTCAGGTCCACACAGAGCCTGACCTTCCCGTTGGGTTTCCTCACGACCACCAAGGGCGCCAGCCATTCGGCACATGTAATGGGTTCTATGATGCCCTTCTTCTCCAGATCTTGGAGTTCTGTCTGGACGGCTTCCCTTACTGCAATGGGCACATTCCTCACTTTATGTGCCACTGGCGTGGCTCCGTCCTTGAGCACTATTTTATGTTGAAATTTCTCCATTTTTCCTACGGTGCCCCCAAACACTTTTGGGTAGTTCTTCTTCCA
The DNA here is from genome assembly GCF_964204655.1 of Triturus cristatus. NCBI lineage: Eukaryota > Metazoa > Chordata > Amphibia > Caudata > Salamandridae > Triturus > Triturus cristatus. Next base: position 1,060,958,575 of record NC_140588.1, on the reverse strand, counting down.
TCTGTCCATGTCCGGCCATTCCTCCTGTTCTGTGAGCAGAATTTGTTCCTTTCCTCCTGGGTCGAGTTTTATGCCTAGGTCGCCCTGGTCTAACCATCCTAGGACAGAGGGTCCTTTTTCGGCCACATACAGTTTACACCACGCGGATCGGCCTCTGAACTCGAACAGTAGCCGTCGGAAACCCAGCATGGGAATGCGATCCCCATTATAGGTAACTGGTCGTATGTCTAGTTTCTCCAGTTCAGGGCCCAACTTGGATTGGAACTGTTCTTCCCACACTGCTCTCTGTATAATGGTAAATGGGGATCCGGTGTCTGCCACTACTGAAATGGTGATGCCGCCCATGGACATCTCTAGGACGGGTTTGGTTGATCTCTCGGCGTCCACGCTCAATACCTGATCGTATATACATAAGACGGTGACCACTTCTTCCTCTGCGGCTTCCTCCAGGTCTTCTGCGCTTTGGTCAACATATTTCACCACTCCTCTCTGTTGTTTCTTCCGACACACCTTCTCGTAGTGACCCATGATACCGCAGTGTAGGCATTTGGCTCGGAACGCCGGGCAACGTCTGTCGTGGGCTTCGTGGGACCAACTCCCACATCTGTAGCACGTTTTCTTGTTCTCACTGTCCGCTTGTTTCCCTTGCCATCTGCTAGTCCCTTTGGCCGTGGGTTGTTTGTTTTTCTGGTCCTTGCGGTGATCTCCCTCCTGTATCCTGTTCACCATGGTTGGGGTGACCGCCTCTTTTTTGGTAGCGTCGGCGCACCTCTTCGAGAGCTCTGCCCTCTTCACTATGACCATTACTTCCTTGAGTGTGGTGTCCCCACTCGCCCACAGCTTGTCTTGCACGTTTGCACTGGTGGTGTGCATGATCACCTGGTCTTTTATGAATTCATCTTCCCACAGTGCGTACTTGCACGGGGCTGCTAGCTTTCTCAACGCTGCTACATACTCTTCGATGGATTCCCCCACCCTTTGTTTCCTTTGCTGGAAGTTATATCTATCCACTGAAACGCAGATGGTGGGGCGGTATCGCTCATCTAGGGCCTCCACTGCATGCGCATACACATCGTCGTCTGTGTCTTCTCTCTTCGTTGGTACCAGACTCTTGTATATTCTCAGTCCTTCTGGGCCCAGATTTAGTAGCAGGATGCGTTTTTTTCTCTGAGGAGTGAACTGCTCTTCATTTTCGTCCTCCAGAACCCCTATGAAATTGTCTATGTATTCCTTCCAGTCCTCCCATTTCATCAGTGGGTCTCCGGGTTTCGTTAGGAATTGCACGGGTGCAACCGCATACCCTGCCGGGGTACTCATCTTCACTTCCTTGGCGCTCGTTCCGTCGGTGGCTTTGCTCGGGGGGCTGCCTGGGGTGTTGTTGTTGTTCCCTGTGTGCTTGATTCTCTGGGGGCTCTTGTTACTAGACCCCACTTCCTCCTCCTTGGTAGCCAGCGCAGCGCTCCCTGTACGTGGCTATGTGTGAAGGTGGCGCGTGTGCTCTTGGCCGTTTGTGGATAGCGTCGTCTCTGTGGCCTATATGCAGTTCGTGTGCTGTACTGTGGCACTGCCACGCTCCTCGGTTGCTCCGTACCTCAGATCGTCCGACGTGGTTGACTAGGGCGTTTCCCGTGACTCCACCGCTCCAGGCAGGCCTGTCTGGTGTTCCGTTTTGGGCCTGGTGCCCTGTTTGCGTGTCTTCCTTCGCCTCGTGGGGGCCACGTGGAGTGTTGCCCTCTCCTGTGCTCCCGCGTCGGTCAGGTCTGTATCCCGCGCTCGTCGCCACTGTAAAGTTGCTCAATGATCACACGAGGCACGTGTTGGGCTATCGCTATATTTATTTAGCATTCAATTTAACATGTACCGAGGAGCGTCGGCCGGCACTCCCGCTCTGGCTGCCCGGCGCGCTAATCTGCGCGCGCACCCCAGCGCCAGCACGGCCGCCTGCGTCACGTCAGCGTGACGCTATGACAACTAGACCGCTACAACAGTTCCAATCCTGACGCGATCGACTCGACCCTTCATCCACCCAAGGTCGATAACATTAATATCGTTGCACTATACAATAATAGTGCCTCAGCAGCGGTGAGGATAAAAAGGACACCTGTGGCCTGATTGCAAGTGACCTGTGCACAACCACCTGCCTGTGCACACACACAGGCTTGCGGGACACTATGGGGCAGATTTACAAGCCCCTTGCGCCACTTTTGCGTCACTTTTACCATGGGAAAAGTGAAGCAAAGATGGCGCAAGGGGCTTGTAAATATGCCCCTATATTGTTGACACAATACAGGCGGCGGCTAGAGGGTGCACGCACAGAACATTCCCATCCTTTGTAGGGCACAGCCAGACATGCACAAGGGCAATTAACGTGCAAGCCGGTGGCATCACTGCTACTGTTGACGAAGCCGATATTTTGTCTTTTGTGCTGTTTTTATCTGTCTTTACAGAATCTGAAACACAAACAGCCACCGTGCGAGCTTCCAACACACCCAGAACATGCACTGCATAGAAGGAAACCTCTCAGGCAGACAGAGTGCACACGACTACCACACAACACAGAGGCCACCAGAGCAAACATCCCTCTCAGATGGGACAGGCATACCACAGACACTGGCTTTGCAAACATTCCTCGCAATATGAAACTGGTAAAACACGGCAAGGACAGCAGAAGCAACTCGCATGGAGTAGGAACAGTCAGACTGTAGCAGGTAACGCTTCTCTCACGCACCGGTAAGGTACAGTACAGGAAGTAGCTTTGCAAGCTTCTCTTACATACAGTACAGGTATAGCCAGACTGTAGTTGCTCAAGCTTCCCTCACATACATCACAGGTACAGTACAGGAAGTAACAGTGCAAAATCCAACCACATACACGACAGGTACAGTACAGGAAGTAGCGGTGCACGCTTCCCTCACACATAACAGGTGTAGCACAGACTGTAGCAGCTCAAGTTTCCCTCATGCACAGGAGAGGTACAGTACAGGAAGTGCAGTGCAAACTCCTCTCACAAGCACACAGGTGAAGTACAGGAAGTAGCATTGTAAGCTCCTCACACAAACAGGACAGGTAAAGTACAGGATGTAGTAGTGCAAGCTTCTCCCACAAGCAGGACAGAAACAGAACAGGAAGTAACAGTGAAAGCTCTTCCAAGAATGGCACAGGTACAGCACAGGAAGGAGCATTGCAAGCTTCCCTCACTAGCAGAACAGGTACAGCAAGGAAGTAGCAGTGCAAGCTTCCCTCACAGACAGGACAGGTACAGCACAGGAAGGAGCATTGCAAGCTTCCCTCTCTAGCAGAACAGGTACAGCAAGGAAGTAGCAGTGCAAGCTTCCCTCACAGGCAGGACAGGTACAGCACAGAAAGTAGCAGTGCAAGCTTTCCTCACAAGCAAGACAGGTACATCAAGGAAGTAGTAACACAAGCTTCCTTCACAGGCAGGATGGGTACAGTAAAGGAAGTAGCAGTGCAAGCTTCCCTCACAGACAGGACAGGTACAGCACAGGAAGGAGCATTGCAAGCTTCCCTCACTAGCAAAACAGGTACAGCAAGGAAGTAGCAGTGCAAGCTTCCCTCACAGGCAGGACAGGTACAGCACAGAAAGTAGCAGTGCAAGCGTTCCTCACAAGCAAGACAGGTACATCAAGGAAGTAGTAACGCAAGCTTCCTTCACAGGCAGGATGGGTACAGTACAGGAAGTAGCAGTGCAAGCTTTTCTCACACAAATGACAGATACAGTACAGGAAGTAGCAGTGCAAGCTTTCCTCACACAAATGACATGTACAGTACAGGAAGTAGCAGTGCAAGTGTCCCTCACACAGGTGACAGGTGCAGCACAGAAAGCATCAATGCAAGCTTCCCTCACAAGCAGGAGAGGTCCAACACAAGCGGTATGAACCAACGATTCAAACCAATTCGATTATTTGACACTTTCCAAGATTATACTGTGATTCTTATATGAATCGCTGCTTTTCCAGTCTTCAAGAAACGCCACAGTTCCAAGATGGCCAGTCTATTCACAGTAAATGAGCAATCCATGCCTGAGGATCAACATAATCCGCTCTTCTGATTGGGCATAAAGCTCTGCAATGGGTGTTGTTCTGCTGAAGGCAGGACATGGTCTAATACCTAGATGCCTTAGAGTGACATTGCATACCACAGAAATGTATTTCATCCAGTGACACAGAAGCGTCTCTAACTCCAAAATTTATAGGTAAGTGACACCAACTGGGGGACAGTGTGCCGTATGCCACTAGAATGTGTTCCACCGATTGCAGTTCTCTGTGGTGGAGAGAACGAAGGCATACACCTTCAGCCCTAAACAACACCCTGATTAATGGACACGATTTCAACAGCACTCACAAGCTTCCTGCCCATGATCCAGATCGGAGAGAGCATAACTCCTAACTCATCAGAACTCCAGCAACCTATAGCAGACATCAGTGCTTAATATGTAAAACAAATAAGTGCCAGGACTCTCTCCAGGGGGCCACTGCAGCTTGTAACATACATTTTCTCTGCTATGCTGCCCTTGATAGTAAAAACACAACTACTAACCATCACACTCCTGCAAGAGTGGCAATTTGGACTATTTCAGGCCTTCAAAGTAGTAAGCATGACTTGGGTGGCAGGTAATAGTTACTTGTAATGCATATTGAATTAATAATTAACTGTTGCTGTGGTCATCTCTAAATTAGCCAGACAGCATCACCTTGTGGCAGGCTGTCCCACGTGCCAGTGTTGACCATTAAGTACCGGTGCCAAGCACCGGAAACTACCAGCTCAAATTAAGCACTGACAGGCCTTCACCTTGCCAAGGGATTGACCCACATGCAGACCTCTCTCTGCAACCCATGTCTTCCTGCTGGACACAGAGCTTTGGGTGCTGAGGGATTCCATGTGGATAGAACCCCTTTGGTACTTCCTCCTTGAGGCACCTAGGTGAGCCCCGCTGTGTCAATCGGGCATCAATACGGTTTGACACATCTGCGGTTAATCTGATACATCGCCTGAAGTCCAGGTGCAATTCCCCTCACTGTACTGAGTCACTGTAGAAGGTGAAGTCAGATGTTTTGGGTGATCCAATTGAAAGCAAACACGAGGAGATGATGGACGGAGCGATGAAACTTTTCAGACACTTTTCCCCACCTCAGGTCAGACCCAGCTGTATGCAAATAAGTCTTGAACCTGTGCCTCATGGGAACAGTCCAGCCCGAACTGCCAAGCCTGGTCTTCCCTGAACCAGAAACAAGCATCCTGGGATTCTGGGAAACACCCTTCATCAGCCAGGCTAGCTTGAATTCAGGGGCAAAGTGAGCAAGGGACCCACGTCTGGGCATACCCTGCCAACTTAGTTCAAACAAAGCAAATGCAAGGAGATGATGGACTGAGCGCTGAAACTTTTCAGACACTCACCCCCAGTCACAGATTTGGGTTGAATCCATCATCGTTCTTTAGCTCACTCTGCCACCTCAGTTCAGACCCAGCAATATGAAAATGAATCTTGACCCTGTGCCTCGTGGGAACAGTCCAGCCCGAACTGCCAAGCCAGGTGTTCCCTGAACCGGAAACAAGCATCCTGGGACTGGTTTCTGGGTAACACCCTTCTTCTGCCGGGCTAGCTTGAATCCAGGGGCAAAGTGAGCAAGGGACCCACGTCTGTGCATACCCTGCCAACTTAGGGCGAACAAAGCAAAAACAAGGAGATGATAGACAGAGTGCTGAAACCTTTCAGACACTCACCCCAGTCACAGATCTGGGTTGAATCCATCATCATTCTTTAGCTCACTTCGCCACCTCAGTTCAGACCCGGCTATATGCAAATCAGTCTTGACCCTGTGCCTCATGGGAACAGTCCAGCCCAAACTGCCAACCCAGACCTTCCCTGAATTGGAAACAAGCTAGGGGTGGGCGGAATTTGCGAAAGCGACTTTCGCAAATTATCACGAAAATGTTACAAATCTCCGCAAACACGCGGAAATATCGCGAAGATGCGGAAGTTCTTTTCCCGCCCGTTCGCGGTATTTTCTGCGTGGTCGCGGCTCGCCAACTTACCCATGTGGTTGCTCGCGGGCGCGGCCATCTTGTTTTCACTCTTCTCGCGGTGCATGATCGCGAGAAGAAAGACGTGATTGCGCGACGCATGACGTTACTGCGGGCGCGAACTGTCGCGAGACAGCGCAAATGTTTACCAACAATCCAACATCTCGTGGAGAACGCCACCGGATCGGGAAAACTTGTCGGCGAACGCGGGGATTCAGGTAAGGCGATCACGCGCGCACGAGAATGTATTATTTTACAGCGCGAGCAAGAAACAAATTATCGCTAAGCTGCGGAATGCGGAAATTTTGACATTTTCGCGCTCTCCGCGGAACGCGAAAATGTCAAATTATCGCAATTTCCGCGAGCGGAACGGAAATTTAGCCCAGGCCTAAAACAAGCATCCTAGAACCTTCTTTTGGGTAACACCCTTTCTCAACCAGGCTAGCTTGAATCCAGTGGCGAAGTGATCAAGGGACGCATATCTGGGCATACCCTGCCAACTTAGGTCGAACAAAGCAAACACAAGGAGATGATGGACGGATAGCGGAAACGTTTCAGACACTCACCCTCAGTCACAGATCTGTGTTGAATCCATCATCATTCCTTAGCTCACTTCGCCACCTCAGTCAAGTCAAAGGAGGGTAAAGAAGGTTTGCAGCGATTGCGACCCCATTGAAGTCGATAAGAAGCATTTTGATTGTTGAGAGGTTCAAATATAGTAAAATGCCAGTGTCACCCTATACAGAGGACACATGGAGAGCCATGTCAGATGGGTTCCCCCATACCATGGTCTTCAGAGTTTTCTCTGTCATGTAATTCAACCAAACCCACGGTGGGGTGGACGCTACTGTCAGAAACCAGAATCTTGCAACTTCTGTACCAGTTCCTGATGATACTGCATGCTCAGGAAATAGATAATCTTGAAGAAATGACCACAATCTTTTTTGATGGAGAATATGCAAGATATGTGAGAGTGGGGCACGAGGGATATATTGTTGACTAACATAACACAAGTACAGTATTAATGGTTTCTTATGAATGACTTTGTTAATATTTCCATAAATTCCCTATGTTAACAGACCATGTATCAAACCCTACCACACAATCGAGCTATGTATTGTATTTTAGTATATTTATTTATTTATTGGTGATTTTGTATAGCGTGGATAATACTCAGGGTGTCATATATTTTACATAGATTTTGAATTCATGAATAAAGCAATTTATAATAATCATAAAATACTGAATGAAACTATGTATGGGGGAATAACAGCAAAAATAAATGATCTATAGTTGCATTTGTATAGCACTTCATATAGCTGGTGCCATATTACAGATAATGCTCTGCGGTGCAACGGGTGTGTGTGCCAGCTTTGTGCGCCCCGGGGCACGCTGCTCTTACAGAAGGGGTCGCGGATGCTTGTGCAGCCACTTCTGTAATAGTGATAGCTCTGGTGCATGTGCACTACCAGCACTATCTTCAGAGGGCGTCCCCTCATTGGCCTGGAGGCGTGGCCCCATGCAAATGAGGGAATCACTTTGGCTCTGCACACGTGCCGTATTATGGACTAAATTCAAACTGCTCACACACACATTCAAAGCATTACACAACATAGGCTTGCCTACCTCAATAGCTGCATACACTTCCATCACCTCACCAGACACCTGTGATCCACAGAACTCTCACTAGCACAAGTACCCTGCATACACAAGAACAGAACTGGCAGGCGCGCGTTCTCTCACACTGACCCCAAAGCCAGTAACGACATGCTACAGCACATCAGAGCTCCTCTTCACTTCTCAAGTTGCTCAAGAAGCTGCAGACCTAGATGTTCAAGTAAGCACCCCCCTGGGGGACACATCCCACCTATCTAAAAGTGCCTGGATACCCTCCTGGGTGATTAGTGTGCTATACAACTGGGCATATCCTAACATAACATGGGACTGGGCGGGGAGGCAAACATGCTGTTAGGAGGTGCCTTGACAGTGCACCGCAAAAAGGTGGCGCACTGTCAGTGCACCCCCTGAGATCAGCTCTCTGGAAGGGGGCCACATCAACCCCCAGACAGCACCCTGCAGGCGGGGTGCAGTCAGCCTCTGCACCTGCCTGCAGGGGAATGTTTTTCCTCTCTTTAAAGTTCAGGTGGGTTGCCGCCTACATTGTGAAACACAGAGCTGCTTTGAAGCAGCCGCTCCTGCTTCACTGAATGCACTGACCTCAGAGCAGTGTGAGTTTGCAGCTCCCCTGGGAGCAGTGCATTCCGTGCACTAGGGCGACCTGACCCTGTTTGTGCCCAGCGCACCTGTAACAAAGACAGTGTACCCTGTCACTAGTACAGGCCCTGAAGTGCATTTGCAAACACATAGCATGATACTCCAAGGAATGGAAGTGTGTCTGTCATGTGGCCTGTAAGGGTGTTGTTTAGTGTCCGGCATAAGGACCGGAGACGTGCCCTTCTCATGTTTGTCGCTGCACCAATGAGTGCATTTAAAGAGTAAAGGAGTGAGAGCTATACCACCTACGTATCAGAAACCGCTGTAGGGATGGAATGAAGTGTGAGTGCACTGTGGACTATGTGGAAAGTATTTGCTGTGTGTTCGTATGACAGCAACTACTAAAGCCCCGTTGGCACACGCATGTAGCTGTGCCTATGCCTAGGTGAAGTAGGAAAGTGTGAGAAAATATGCTTTGGTGCCTGCATGTGGGTACTTTTCATTTGGACAGGTCTGTACACTACAATTTAAATGCATTGAGTAGGGCCGAAGGAAGAGCCAGAGGTCAAGGATGCCACCCTTTGGGTTCAATCTTGCATCAACTCTAGCACATGCTCTGGAGTCTACAAGAGAAGCAGCAGAGGAGCAAGGTGTGGCAATGGGTGTTACACAGCCAGCAATGGAATGGGGTCTGATGGGCCCAACATAGTGTGATGGAGGAAAAACCAGCTGCGAATATGTCCGAGGATCCCACAGGAGCAGCCCAGACGAATGGACATTATACAACTAGACACGGTACATGCTCCAATTAGTCTTTGTGTATCTGTTTATATTTTATATATTTTTATACAGTGCCGGGTTAGTGCTCTTTTTCACCTATAAATAACTTTTCAGAGCCAGAGACTTAGGCCCCACCTACCTGAACAGTCGCATCTCCTTCCACCAACCACCCAGACCCTCTGCTCCGCAAAACTCCTGCCCTCACACATCCCATGCATCCACGGATCCAGACCAGGAGGGAGGGCGTTGTCTAACGTCACTCCTACAGCGTGAACGTCCTCCCACTTCACATCCGAGCCTCCTCCTCACTTCTTGAATTCCACCTGACTTTTCCGTTACCTAAACTACCCTAGGTCGGGCAAGGCCCACACACCTGCCCAGCGCCAGGCTACCCTCACTGGTGGTTGTGCGCTTTACAAATACACCTAAGATAAGATAACACAAGAGAACAGAACATCTACTATTCTAAGCCCACATCTACTTACCTTGACAGTATAGAGCCAGTCAATATTGTGGCATCAATACCTCTGGAGGTCTATATTAAAAGTGCAATATTGTGCTCGTATACTGACCCAGCGATCTGGCGTGGGGCTGGTGGGGGGTTTAGAAGCGAATAATAGCATAGAGACCTGGGTAAAGCAGCAGGCATTTGACTCTTTCCTGATTGGTAAAATGTCTGGCTTGTTTCTGACTTGTTGCAGCAGAGAGCTCGATGGGCGATGGGCATCTCCTCTGGTCGAGCAACTGGCAGCGCAGGTAGAGAAAGGCCACATAAAAAAGTAGTCACCTTGAGTTCTTCTTCGGAACCTCTCACCTGAGGTGCCAAATGTTGGGGCTGCCGAACTTCACCTCATGCCTCCTTCTTCCACCACCCTACTCTTCCTGTCTCTTTATCTCTGCATTACAAAGGCTGTCTCATCTTCATTCCACCTTCCTGTCTCTGCTGGACGGCCGTCCAAACATTCATGCGCATTTAGAGAGTGTAAACCACTCCTCCGCTTCTCTGCCAGCAGAGCTGCCCCGTCCGCCCGCCTGGCAAAGCTGCAGCGCCCACAACAGGAAAAAAGAAAATGATAATAACATTGAGTTGTTGTCAATTTATTTTTCCTTACACTGCTGAAAAGCAGTGGGGCGACGCTCTTCCGCCTTAGCGGAGGAGTCGCCACTGCATGCCCCATTCTTCCACCACCCTACACCTGTCTCTCTATCTTGTTTGTATCGAGGCTGTCTCGTATTGATTCCACCTCATGCCTCTTTCTTCTACCACCCTACACTTCCTGTCTCTTTATCACATTTTTACCGAGGCTGTCTCATCTTGATTCCACCTCATGCCTCATGCTTCCACCACCCTACATTTGCTGTTTCTTTATCTCGTTTTTACCGAGACTGTCGCGTCTTGATTCCACCTCATGCTTCCACCACCCTACACTTCCTGTCTCTTTATCACATTTTTACCGAGGCTGTCTCATCTTGATTTCACCTCATGCTTCCACCACCCTACACTTCCTGTCTCTTTATCACATTTTTACCGAGGCTGTCTCATCTTGATTTCACCTCATGCTTCCACCACCCTACATTTGCTGTTTCTTCATCTCGTTTTTACCGAGACTGTCGCGTCTTGATTCCAGCAGGTGCCTCTTTCTCCCACTACTCTGCACTTCTAGTCGGTCTCACTCTTGTCACTGTTTTCCTACTTCCCCTCTTCCTTCTTTCCCAGATCTCAGCCTCCCCCTCTCCTGATATGGATTAAAGTAAGTCCAGGCGCCCAAAAATGTGTTCTGGGTGACAACAGCTTCACAGACTAGCTGCTGCAAGTATCGCAGGAGTGAGGCGGGAGAACGGTCGAGACCTTTGTTCAGCAGGTCTAGTCTAGTGTGATCTTGGGCAGATCTGTGCACATTTTTCATGAATCTGATAGTATTGGGGAGCTGATGAGGAGCCATCAGTGTTTGAGCCGCGGGGGTGGGGGACTGGTGGGGGGTGGGGGACTGGTGGGGGGAGGGGGGAGTCCAGCAGCTGCAACACTGTTTGAATCCCGGCTGAGCAGACTAAGGCTTTCATCTTTCTGAGTGCAATTAAATTAGTAAGATATAGTTGGGCGTTAGTGTCAGTAGTTATTTGCAGCTCTGAGAAGCTGAAAACCTGAAGCAGCAAGCGCTATATAAATAAATACGTTGTTTTCACGTTACACTCGGAGCTGGAAAGCACATCTCCTGAGCTTGTGTTTACCTTGTCTTTGAACCATGGCAAGGGCTGGAAAGGGGAACGCCTCACCCTCCTCACCCTTTCTGTCTTGACCCAGTCCTGGGGGACCTTTCTTTACGGGGCGGAAATGCCTGGCCTTCCCTGCACAGACCTGGCATTGTCTTCCTCTCATGACATCGACTTCAGGAAGGAATGTCCGTCCCTGGCCCTCCATTGTGGAGCCGTCAGTAGCTGAGGGCGAGGCGTGAACCCGCAGGTCTTGTGTAAACAGCTCCTGGCACCCCAGCACCATGGCCTGGTGGCAGCAGGCACAATGGGCCGGTGTCAGCTTTCTCAAGGCCCTGGCTTTGTTCAGTGTTTATCAGAGCACCCGGGTAGCTTAGCTGTGATGGATGTGTGTGTATCTGTGAGGCGGGCGGGGGCGGGTGCCCTCGTGGTGTACCTGACCCTGGCCGTGGATAGGGGGTGGGTGAGGCAAGGTCCAGTGGCAGCTCTTCCAGTCTGAGGCCGGACCAGTTCCCCGACTTGCTGTGTCTCTCAGTCTGAGGCCAGGAGTGGACCAAGGTCATTGGTGTGCTCAAGTCTGAGGCAAGACCAGTCCCAAGGTCAGCTGTGTCCTCCACTCTGAGGCCAGACCATACTCAAGGTCAGTGGTGTCAAGTCATTGGTGACCTCCAGTCTGAGGCCAGACCAGACCCACAAGCAGCTGTGTCCTCCAGTCTGCGGCCAGATCAGGTCCACGAACTGCTTTGTCCTCCAGTCTAAGGTCAGGCCCAAGGTCATTGGTGGGCTCAAGTCTGAGGCCAGACCATGCCCAAGGTCAGCTGTGTCCTCCAGTCTGAGTCCAGACCAGGTCCATGAACTGCTGTGTCCTCCAGTCTAAGGTCAGGCCCAAGGTCATTGGTGTGCTCAAGTCTGAGGCCGGACCCCAGGTCAGAGGTGTCCTCCATACTGAGGCCTGACCAGACACACGAGCAGCTGTGTCCTTCAGTCTGAGGTCAGACCAGACCCAAGGTCAGCTGTGTCCTCCAGTTGAAGGTTAGGCCCAAGGTCATTTGTGTCCTCCAGCCTGAGGCCAGACCCACGAACAGCTGTGTCCTCCAGTCTGAGGCCAGACACAAGGTCAGCAGTGTCCTCCAGTCTGAGGCCAGACCAAAGGTCAGCAGTGTCCTCCAGTCTGAGGCCAGACCTAAGGTCATTGGTGTGCTCCAGTCTAAGGCCAGACCAGGTACAAGGTCAGCAGTGTCCTCCAGTCTGAGACCAGACCCAAGGTCAGAGGTGTCCTCTAATCTCAGACCAGACCAGACCCACGAGCAGCTGTGTCCTTCAGTCTGAGGCCAGATCAGACCTAAGGTCAGCGGTGTCCTCAAGCCTGAGGTCATACCAGACCCAAGGTCAGCAATGTCCTTCACTCTGAGACCAGAACAGGTCCACAAGCAGCTGTGTCCTCCAGTCTGCGGCCAGTCCCAAGGTCATTGATGTGCTCCAGTCTGAGACCAGACCAGCCCCAAGGTCAGCAGTGTCCTCCATTCTGAGACCAGACCCACAAGCAGCTGTGTCTTTTAGTCGGAGGCCAGGCCAAAGGTTAGCAGTTTCCTAGACTCTGAGACCAGAACAGGTCCACAAGCATCTATGTCCTCTAGTCTGAGGCTAGACCCAAGGTCAGCAGTGTCCTCTAGTCTGAGGCCAGGCCCAAGGTCATTGGTGTCCTGCAGTCTGAGGACAGACCATACCCAGGTTTAGCGGTATCCTCCAGTCTGAGGCCAGACCCAAGGTCAGGGATTTCCTCTATTCTGAGACCAGACTAGACCCACAAGCAGCTGTGTCCTTCAGTCTGAAGCCCGACCAGACCCAAGGTCAGCGGTGTCCTCCAGTCTGTGGCCAGACGCCAGGTCAGAGGTGTCCTCCAGTCCGAGGCCAGACCAAGCCAAGGTCAGCAGTGTCCTCGAGTCTGAGGCCAGACCAGACCCCAGGTCAAAGGTGTCCTCCAGTTTGAAGCCAGATCAGATCCACAAGCAGCTGAGCCCTCCAGTCTGAGGCCAGACCAGAACCAAGGTCAGCGGTGTCTTCCAGTCTGAGGCCAGACCAGACACCAGGTTGGAGGTACCCTCCAGTCTGAAGCCAGATCAGACCCAAGGTCAGCAGTGTCCTCCAGTCTGAGGCCAGACCCCAGGTCATTGCAGTTCTCCAGTCTAAGGCCAGAGCCGGCCCAAGGTCAGCAGAGTCCTCAAGTGTGAGGCCAGACCCCCAGGTCAGAGGAGTCCTCCATTCTGAGACCAGAGCAGACCCACGAGCAGCTGTATCCTCCAGTCTGAGGCCAGGCCCCAGGTCATTGGTGTCCTCCAGTCTGAGACCAGACCCAAGGTCACAGGTGTCCTTCAGTGTGAGGCCAGACCCAAGGTCAGATGTGTCCTCCAGTCTGAGACCAGACCAAGTTCACGAGCTGCTGTGTCTTCCAGTCTGAGGTCAGGCCCAAGGTCATTGGTGTGCTCAAGTCTGGGGCCAGACAAGGCCCAAGGTCAGCTGTGTCCTCCAGTCTGAGGCCAGACCAGGTCCACGAACTGCTGTGTCCTCCAGTCTAAGGTCAGGCCCAAGGTCATTGGTGTGCTCAAGTCTGAGGCCAGACCATGCCCAACGTCAGCGATGTCAGGTCATTGGTGTCCTCCAGTCTGAAGCCAGACCCCAGGTCAGAGGTGTCCTCCATTCTGAGGCCTGACCAGACACACGAGCAGCTGTGTCCTTCAGTCTGAGGTCAGACCAGACCCAAGGTCAGCTGTGTCCTCCAGTTGAAGGTTAGGCCCAAGGTCATTTGTGTCCTCCAGCCTGAGGCCAGACCCACGAACAGCTGTGTCCTCCAGTCTGAGGCCAGACACAAGGTCAGCAGTGTCCTCCAGTCTGAGGCCAGACCCAAGGTCAGCAGTGTCCCCCAGTCTGAGGCCAGACCTAAGGTCATTGGTGTGCTCCAGTCTAAGGCCAGAGCAGGTACAAGGTCAGCAGTGTCCTCCAGTCTGAGATCAGACCCAAGGTCAGTGGTGTCCTCCGTTCTGAGACCAGAGCCAAGGTCAGAGGTGTCCTCTAATCTCAGACCAGACCAGACCCATGAGCAGCTGTGTCCTTCAGTCTGAGGCCAGATCAGACCCAAGGTCAGTGGTGTCCTCCAGCCTGAGGTCATACCAGACCCAAGGTCAGCAATGTCCTTCACTCTGAGACCAGAACAGGTCCACAAGCAGCTGTGTCCTCCAGTCTGCGGCCAGTCCCAAGGTCATTGATGTGCTCCAGTCTGAGGCCAGACCAGCCCCAAGGTCAGCAGTGTCCTCCAGTCTGAGGCCCGAACCCAGGTCAGCAGTGTCCTCCATTCTGAGACCAGACCCACGAGCAGCTGTGTCCTCTAGTCTGAGGCCAGGCCAAAGGTCAGCAGTTTCCTAGACTCTGAGACCAGAACAGGTCCACAAGCATCTGTGTCCTCTAGTCTGAGGCTAGACCCAAGGTCAGCAGTGTCCTCTAGTCTGAGGCCAGGCCCAAGGTCAATGGTGTCCTGCAGTCTGAGGATAGACCATACCCAGGTTTAGCGGTGTCCTCCAGTCTGAGGCCAGACCCAAGGTCAGGGATTTCCTCTATTCTGAGACCAGACTAGACCCACAAGCAGCTGTGTCCTTCAGTCTGAATCCCGACCAGACCCAAGGTCAGCAGTGTCCTCGAGTCTGAGGCCAGACCAGACCCGAGATCAAAGGTGTCCTCCAGTTTGAAGCCAGATCAGATCCACAAGCAGCTGAGCCCTCCAGTCTGAGGCCAGACCAGAACCAAGGTCAGCGGTGTCTTCCAGTCTGAGGCCAGACCAGACACCAGGTTGGAGGTGCCCTCCAGTCTGAAGCCAGATCAGACCCAAGGTCAGCAGAGTCCTCGAGTCTGAGGCCAGACCCCCAGGTCAGAGGAGTCCTCCATTCTGAGACCTGAGCAGACCCACGAGCAGCTGTATCCTCCAGTCTGAGGCCAGGCCCCAGGTCATTGGTGTCCTCCAGTCTGAGGCCAGACCCAAGGTCAGATGTGTCCTCCAGTCTGAGACCAGACCAAGTCCACGAGCTGCTGTGTCTTCCAGTCTGAGGTCAGGCCCAAGGTCATTGGTGTGCTCAAGTCTGGGGCCAGACAAGGCCCAAGGTCAGCTGTGTCCTCCAGTCTGAGGCCAGACCAGGTCCACGAACTGCTGTGTCCTCCAGTCTAAGGTCAGGCCCAAGGTTATTGGTGTGCTCAAGTCTGAGGCCAGACCCACGGTCAGAGGTGCCCTCCAGTCTGAGACCAGACCATACCTAATATCAGTGGTGTCCTCCAGTCTGAGGCCAGACCCAAGGTCAGAGGTGTCCTCCAGTCAGAGACCAGACCAGGTCCACGGGCTGCTGTGTCCTCCAGTCTGCGGACAGGCCCAAGGTCATTGGTGTGCTCAAGTCTGAGGCAAGACCAGACCCACGAGCAGCTGTGTTATCCAGTCTGAGGCCAGACCAGACCCAACGTCAGCGGTGTCCTCCAGTCTGAGGCCAGACCCAAGGTCATTGGTGTCCTGCAGTCTGAGGATAGACCATACCCAGGTTTAGAGGTGTCCTCCAGTCTGAGGCCAGACCCAAGGTCAGGGATTTCCTCTATTCTGAGACCAGACTAGACCCACAAGCAGCTGTGTCCTTCAGTCTGAATCCCGACCAGACCCAAGGTCAGCGGTGTCCTCCAGTCTGAGGCCAGACCCCAGGTCAGAGGTGTCCTCCAGTCCGAGTCCAGACCAAGACAAGGTCAGCAGTGTCCTCGAGTCTGAGGCCAGACCAGACCCGAGGTCAAAGGTGTCCTCCAGTTTGAAGCCAGATCAGATCCACAAGCAGCTGAGCCCTCCAGTCTGAGGCCAGACCAGACCCAAGGTCAGAGGTGTCCTCTAATCTCAGACCAGACCAGACCCATGAGCAGCTGTGTCCTTCAGTCTGAGGCCAGATCAGATCCAAGGTCAGTGGTGTCCTCCAGCCTGAGGTCATACCAGACCCAAGGTCAGCAATGTCCTTCACTCTGAGACCAGAACAGGTCCACAAGCAGCTGTGTCCTCCAGTCTGCGGCCAGTCCCAAGGTCATTGATGTGCTCCAGTCTGAGGCCAGACCAGCCCCAAGGTCAGCAGTGTCCTCCAGTCTGAGGCCCAAACCCAGGTCAGCAGTGTCCTCCATTCTGAGACCAGACCCACGAGCAGCTGTGTCCTCTAGTCTGAGGCCAGGCCAAAGGTCAGCAGTTTCCTAGACTCTGAGACCAGAACAGGTCCACAAGCATCTGTGTCCTCTAGTCTGAGGCTAGACCCAAGGTCAGCAGTGTCCTCTAGTCTGAGGCCAGGCCCAAGGTCATTGGTGTCCTGCAGTCTGAGGATAGACCATACCCAGGTTTAGCGGTGTCCTCCAGTCTGAGGCCAGACCCAAGGTCAGGGATTTCCTCTATTCTGAGACCAGACTAGACCCACAAGCAGCTGTGTCCTTCAGTCTGAATCCCGACCAGACCCAAGGTCAGCGGTGTCCTCCAGTCTGAGGTCAGACCCCAGGTCAGAGGTGTCCTCCAGTCCGAGTCCAGACCAAGCCAAGGTCAGCAGTGTCCTCGAGTCTGAGGCCAGACCAGACCCGAGGTCAAAGGTGTCCTCCAGTTTGAAGCCAGATCAGATCCACAAGCAGCTGAGCCCTCCAGTCTGAGGCCAGACCAGAACCAAGGTCAGCGGTGTCTTCCAGTCTGAGGCCAGACCAGACACCAGGTTGGAGGTGCCCTCCAGTCTGAATCCAGATCAGACCCAAGGTCAGCAGAGTCCTCGAGTCTGAGGCCAGACCCCCAGGTCAAAGGAGTCCTCCATTCTGAGACCTGAGCAGACCCACGAGCAGCTGTATCCTCCAGTCTGAGGCCAGGCCCCAGGTCATTGGTGTCCTCCAGTCTGAGGCCAGACCCAAGGTCAGGGATTTCCTCTATTCTGAGACCAGACTAGACCCACAAGCAGCTGTGTCCTTCAGTCTGAATCCCGACCAGACCCAAGGTCAGCGGTGTCCTCCAGTCTGAGGCCAGACCCCAGGTCAGAGGTGTCCTCCAGTCCGAGTCCAGACCAAGCCAAGGTCAGCAGTGTCCTCGAGTCTGAGGCCAGACCAGACCCGAGGTCAAAGGTGTCCTCCAGTTTGAAGCCAGATCAGATCCACAAGCAGCTGAGCCCTCCAGTCTGAGGCCAGACCAGAACCAAGGTCAGCGGTGTCTTCCAGTCTGAGGCCAGACCAGACACCAGGTTGGAGGTTCCCTCCAGTCTGAATCCAGATCAGACCCAAGGTCAGCAGAGTCCTCGAGTCTGAGGCCAGACCCCCAGGTCAAAGGAGTCCTCCATTCTGAGACCTGAGCAGACCCACGAGCAGCTGTATCCTCCAGTCTGAGGCCAGGCCCCAGGTCATTGGTGTCCTCCAGTCTGAGGCCAGACCCAAGGTCAGATGTGTCCTCCAGTCTGAGACCAGACCAAGTCCACGAGCTGCTGTGTCTTCCAGTCTGAGGTCAGGCCCAAGGTCATTGGTGTGCTCAAGTCTGGGGCCAGACAAGGCCCAAGGTCAGCTGTGTCCTCCAGTCTGAGGCCAGACCAGGTCCACGAACTGCTGTGTCCTCCAGTCTAAGGTCAGGCCCAAGGTTATTGGTGTGCTCAAGTCTGAGGCCAGACCCACGGTCAGAGGTGCCCTCCAGTCTGAGACCAGACCATACCTAATATCAGTGGTGTCCTCCAGTCTGAGGCCAGACCCAAGGTCAGAGGTGTCCTCCAGTCAGAGACCAGACCAGGTCCACGGGCTGCTGTGTCCTCCAGTCTGCGGACAGGCCCAAGGTCATTGGTGTGCTCAAATCTGAGGCAAGACCAGACCCACGAGCAGCTGTGTCATCCAGTCTGAGGCCAGACCAGACCCAACGTCAGCGGTGTCCTCCAGTCTGAGGCCAGTCTGAGGCCTGACCAGGTCCAGGAGCTGCTGTGTCCTCCAGTCTGAGGCCGGGCCCAAGGTCATTGGTGTGCTCAAGTCTGATGCCAGATAAGGCCCAAGGTCACCTGTGTCCTCCAGTCTGAGGCCAGACCATACCCAAGGTCAGCGATGTCAGGTCATTGGTATGCTCCAGTCTGAGGCCAGACCCCAGGTCAGAGGTGTCCTCCATTCTGAGGCCTGACCAGACACACGAGCAGCTGTGTCGTTCAGTCTGAGGCCAGACCAGACCCAAGGTCAGCTGTGTCCTCCAGTCTGAGGCTAGGCCCACGGTCATTGGTGTCCTCCAGTCTGAGGCCAGACCCAAGGTCAGAGTTGTCCTCCAGTCTGAAGCCAGACCAGACCCAAGGTCAGTGGTGTCCTCTAGTCTGAGGTCATAACAGGCCCAAGGCCAGCAATGTCCTCCAGTCTGAGACCAGACCAGGTCCACTTGCTGCTGTATCCTCCAGTCTGGGGTCAGGCCCAAGGTCATTAGTGTGCTCCAGTTTGACGCCAGACCTGGCCCAAGGTCAGCTGTGTCCTCCAGTCTGAGGCCAGACCAGACCCAAGGTCAGCGGTGTCCTCTAGTCTCTGAGGCCAGACCCAAGGTCATTGGTGTGCTCCAGTCTGAGGCCCGAAGGCCAGACTATACCCAAGGTCAGCAGTGTCCTCCAGTCTGAGGCCAGACCAAAGGTCAGCAGTGTCCTAAAGTTGGAGGCCAGACCCAAGGTGATTGGTGTGCTCCAGTCTCAGGCACGACCAGGCCCAAGGTCAGCAGTGTCCTCCAGTCTGAAGACAGACCCAAGGTCATTGGTGTGCCCCAGTCTAAGGCCAGACCAGGCCCAAGGTCAGCAGTGTCCTCCACTCTGAGGCCAGACCCAAGGTCAGAGGTGTCCTCTAATCTGAGACCACACCAGACCCACGAGCAGCTGTATCCTTCAGTCTGAGGCAGACCAGACCGAAGGTCAGCGGTGTCCTCCAGCCTGGTGTCATACCAGACCCAAGGTCAGCGACGTCCTCCACTCTGAGACCAGAACAGGTCCACAAGCAGCTGTGTCCTCCAGTCTGAAGCCAGGCCCAATGTCATTGATGTTCTCCAGTCTGAGGCCAGACCAGGCCCAAGGTCAGCAGTGTCCTCCAGTCTGAGGCCAGAACCCAGGTCACCAGTGTCCTCCATTCTGAGACCAGACCAACAAGCAGCTGTGTCTTCAAGTCTGAGGCCAGGCCCAAAGTTAGCAGTGTCCTCCACTCTGAGACCAGAACACGTCCACGAGCATCTTTGTCCTATAGTCTGAGGCCAGGCCCAAGGTTATTGGTGTCCTGCAGTATGAGGATAGACCAGACCCAAGGTCAGCGGTGTCCTCCAGTCTGAGACCAGACCAGACCCCAGGTCAGAGGTGTCCTCCAGTCTGAAGCCAGATCAGATCCACAAGCAACTGAGCCCTTCCGTTTGAGGCCAGACCAGACCTACGGTCAGGAGTGTCTTCAAGTCTGAGGCAAAACCAGACCCCAGGTCAGAGGTGCCCTCCAGTCTGAAGCCAGACCAGACCCAAGGTCAGCAGTGTTCTCCAGTCTGAGGCAATACCCAAGGTCATTGGTGTGCTCCAGTCTGAGGCAATACCGGACCCAAGGTCAGCAGTGCCCTCCAGTCTGAGGCCATACCCCGGTCATTGGTGTGCTCCAGCCTAAGGCCAGAGCAGGCCCAAGGTCAGGAGTGTTCTCCAGTCTGAGGCCAGACCCCCAGTTCAGAGGAGTTCTCCATTCTGAGACCAGACCAGACCTAAGGTCAGAGGTGTCCACCAGTCTGAGGCCAGACCCAAGGTCAGAGGTGTCCTCCAGTCTGAGACCAGACCAGGTCAACAAGCTGCTGTGTCCTCCTGTCTGAGGTCAGGCCCAAGGTCATTGGTGTGCTCAAGTCAGGAGCCAGACAAGTCTCAAGGTCAGCTGTGTCCTCCAGTCTGAGGCCAGACCATACTCAAGGTCAGTGGTGTCAGGTCATTGGTGTCCTCCAGTCTGAGGCCAGACCAGACGCACGAGCAGCTGTGTCCTCCAGTCTGTGACCAGACCAGACCCAAGGCCAGCGGTGGCCAGACCCAAATTCAGGGATGTATTCTATTCTGAGACCAGACTAGACCCACGAGCAGCTGTGTCCTTCAGTCTGAAGCCAGACCAGACCCAACGTCAGCTGTGTTCGCCAGTCTGAGGCCAGAGCATACCCAAGGTCAGCGATGCCCTACAGTCTTTGAGACCAGACCCAAGGTCATTGGTGTGTTACAGTCTGAGGTCAGACCAAACCCAAGGTTAGATGTGTCCTCCCATCTGAGGCCAGGCCAGGCACAAGGTAATTGATGTGCTCCAGTCTGAGGCCAGACCAGACCCAAGATCAGCGGTGTCCTCCAGTTTGAGGCCAGACCAGGCCAAGGTCAGCGGTGTACTCCAGTCTGAGGCCAGACCAGACCCCAGGTCAGAGGTGTCCTCCAGTCTTTAGCCAGATCAGATCCACAAGCAGCTTAGCCCTCCAGTTTGAGGCCAGACCAGACGTATGGTCAGCAGTGTCTTCAAGTCTGAGGCGAAAACAGACCCCAGGTTAGATGTGCCCTCCAGTTTGAAGCCAGACCAGACCCAAGGTCGGCAGTGTTCTCCAGTCTGAGGCCAGACCCAAGGTCATTGGTGTGCTCCAGTCTGAGGCAAGACCAGATCCAAGGTCAGCAGTGTCCTCCAGTCTGAGGCCAGACCCCAGGTCATTGGTGTGCTCCAGTCTAAGGCCAGAGCAGGCTCAAGGTCAGGAGTGTTCTCCAGTCTGAGGGCAGACCCCCAGTTCAGAGGAGTCCTCCATTCTGAGACCAGACCAGACCCACGAGCAGCTGTGTCCTCCAGTCTGAGGCCAGGCTCAAGGTCATTGGTGTCATCCAGTCTGAGACCAGACCCAAGGTCAGAGGTGTCCTCCAGTCTGAGGCCAGACCCAAGGTCAGAGGTGTCATCTAGTCTGAGATCAGACCAGGTCCACGAGCTGCTGTGTCCTCCAGTCTGAGGTCAGGCCCAAGGTCATGGGTGTGCTCAAGTCTGGAGCTAGACAAGTCTCAAGGTTAGCTGTGTCCTCCAATCTGAGGCCAGACCATACTCAAGGTCAGTGGTGTCAGGTCATTGGTGTCCTCCAGTCTGAGGCCAGACCAGACCCACGAGCAGCTGTGTCTTCCAGTCTGCGGCCAGACCAGACCCAAGGTCAGCGGTGTCCTCCAGTCTCTGAGGCGAGACCCAAGGTCATTGGTGTGCTCCAGTCTGAGGTCATACCAGACCCCAGGTCAGAAGTGTCCTCCGGTGTGCAGCCAGACCATACCCAAGGTCAGCGGGGGTGTCAGGTCATTGGTACGCTCCAGTCTGAGGCTAGACCCCAGGTCAGAGGTGTCTTTCAGTCTGAGGCCAGACCAGACCCAAGGTCAGCTGTGTCCTCCTGTCTGAGGTCATACTAGGCTGCAGGTCAGCAATGTCCTCCACACTGAGACCAGAAGAGGTTCCTGAGCAGCAGTGTCCTCCATTCTGAGACCAGACCCACAAGCAGCTGTGTCCTCTAGTCTTAGGCCAGATTATACCCAAGGTCAGCGGTGTCCTCCAGTCTCTGAGAACAGACCCAAGGTCATTGGTGTGTTCCAGTCTGAGTTCCAGTCTGAGGTCAGACCAGACCCAAGGTTAGCTGTGTCCCCCAGTCTGAGGCCAGGCCAGGCCAGGCCCAAGGTCATTTATGTGCTTCAGTCTGAGGCCAGGCCAGGCCCAAGGTCATTTATGTGCTCCAGTCTGAGACCAGACTAGACCCACGAGCAGCTGTGTCTTCCAGTCTGAGGACAGACCAGACCCAAGGTCAGTGGTGTCTTTCAGTCTGAGGCCAGGCCAAGGTCATTCATGTCCTTCAGTCCGAGGATAAACCATAACCATGGTCAGTGGTGTCCTCCAGTCTAAGGCCAGACCCAAGGTCAGAGGTGTCCTCTATTCTGAGACCAGACTAGACCCACAAGCAGCTGTGTCCTCTAGTCTGAGGCCAGACCATACCCAAGGTCAGCTGTGTCCTCCAGTCTCTGAGACCAGACCCAAGGTCATTGGTGTGTTCCAGTCTGAGTTCCAGTCTGAGGTCAAACCAGACCCAAGGTTAGCTGTGTCCCCCAGTCTGAGGCCAGGCCAGGCCCAAGGTCATTTATGTGCTTCAGTCTGAGGCCAGGCCAGGCCCAAGGTCATTTATGTGCTCCAGTCTGAGACCAGACTAGACCCACGAGCAGCTGTGTCTTCCAGTCTGAGGACAGACCAGACCCAAGGTCAGCTGTGTCTGCCAGTCTGAGGCCAGACCATACCCAAGGTCAGTGGGGTCCTCCAGTCTGAGGCCAGACCATACCCACGGTCAGTGGTGTAACGTCATTTGTATACTCCATTCTGAGGCCAGACCCCAGGTCAGATGTGTCCTCCATTCTGAGGCCAGACCAGACCCACGAGCAGCTGTGTCCTTCAGTCTGAGGCCAGACCAGACCCAAGGTAAGCTGTGTCCTCCAGCCTGAGGCCAAGCCCAAGGTCATTGGTGTGCTCAAGTCTGAGGCAAGAACAGGCCCAAGGTCAACAGTGTCCTCCAGTCTGAGGTCAGACCCAAGGTCAGCAGTGTCCTCCATTCTGAGACCAGACCCACGAGCAGCTGTGTCCTCTAGTGTGAGGCCAGGCCCAAGGTCATTGGTGTCCTCAAGTCTGAGGACAGACCATACCCAAGGTCAGTGGTGTTGTCCAGTCTGAGGCGAGACCCCAGGTCAGAGGTGTTCTCTATTCTGAGAGCAGACTAGACCCACAAGCAGCAGTGTCCTCTAGTCTGAGGCCAGACCATACCCAAAGTCAGCGTCGTCCTCGAGTCTCTGAGACCAGACCCAAGGTCAGTGGTGTCTTTCAGTCTGAGGACAGGCCAAGGTCATTCATGTCCTTCAGTCCGAGGACAAACCATAACCATGGTCAGTGGTGTCCTCCAGTCTAAGGCCAGACCCAAGGTCAGAGGTGTCCTCTAGTCTGAGGCCAGACCATACCCAAGGTCAGCTGTGTCCTCCAGTCTCTGAGACCAGACCCAAGGTCATTGGGGTGTTCCAGTCTGAGGTCAGACCAAAGGTTAGCTGTGTCCCCCAGTCTGAGGCCAAGCCAGGCCCAAGCTCATTGATGTGCTCCAGTCTGAGACCAAACTAGACCCACAAGCAGCTGTGTCCTTCAGTCTGAGGGCAGACCAGACCCAAGGTCAGCTGTGTCTGCCAGTCTGAGGCCAGACCATACCCAAGGTCAGTGGGGTCCTCCAGTCTGAGGCCAGACCATACCCACGGTCAGTGGTGTAACGTCATTTGTATACTCCATTCTGAGGCCAGACCCCAGGTCAGATGTGTCCTCCATTCTGAGGCCAGACCAGACCCACGAGCAGCTGTGTCCTTCAGTCTGAGGCCAGACCAGACCCAAGGTAAGCTGTGTCCTCCAGCCTGAGGCCAAGCCCAAGGTCATTGGTGTGCTCAAGTCTGAGGCAAGAACAGGCCCAAGGTCAACAGTGTCCTCCAGTCTGAGGTCAGACCCAAGGTCAGCAGTGTCCTCCATTCTGAGACCAGACCCACGAGCAGCTGTGTCCTCTAGTGTGAGGCCAGGCCCAAGGTCATTGGTGTCCTCAAGTCTGAGGACAGACCATACCCAAGGTCAGTGGTGTTGTCCAGTCTGAGGCGAGACCCCAGGTCAGAGGTGTTCTCTATTCTGAGAGCAGACTAGACCCACAAGCAGCAGTGTCCTCTAGTCTGAGGCCAGACCATACCCAAAGTCAGCGTCGTCCTCGAGTCTCTGAGACCAGACCCAAGGTCATTGGTGTGTTTCAGTTTGAGGTCAGACCAGACCAAAGGTGAGCTGTGTCCCCCAGTCTGGGGCCAGGCCAGGCACAAGGTCATTGATGTGCTCCAGTCTGAGACCAGTCTAGACCCACGAGCAGCTGTATCCTTCAGTCTGAGGCCAGACCAGACCCAAGGTCAGCTGTGTCCGCCAGTTTGAGGCCAGACCATACCCAAGGTCAGCAGTGTCCTACAGTCTCTGAGACCATACCCAAGGTCAGCAGTGTCCTACAGTCTCTAAGACCAGACCTAAGGTCATTGGTGTCCTACAGTCTGAGGCCAGACCATACCCATTCTGCAGCAAGCATAGAAAAAGCAAGTCACCTGTATAGATTGTTTATGTGCAGGAAGATGTCCCTTCCTGCACATAAACAACCACCCCTTGAGCGCAAGCACTCTTGCAACATGGCGCACGGGTGACTGCCCTGGTGCCAGGCAGCTTCTTTAGGGCTAGGGGAAAGTGCAGGTGGATTGCCGTCTGCACAGTGAAGCACGGAGTGGCTTTGAAGTCACCCGCTCCATATTTTACTTGAATGCGCTGCTGCCAGGGCAGCACATGTTTGCTGCTGACCTATTTAAAGGAGCGCCGTGACATAAACAGGAAATGGGCTCCCTAATTGTAATAGGGCCCCTGGAGTTCAGGTAAAGACTGCCCTATTGCTGCGGCTGCTCCTGCTGATGTACTGCATTTTGCTCCAAGCTGTCTCCCCTGCAGCAGTTTATTGCACACAGGTGTACATTTGAAAACTGAGACACTGTGGAAAATGATAATGTGGAAAAACAGAGGCATGAAAGAAAAGGGGTATCTGTACTGGGGCATTCCACAAGGGGATTTGTAGTTTTTACAACTGTTTGTTTACTTTGCTGCTTTGGAGTTTAGTGAAGCAAGAGAAATCATACTGTACAACTCAGTGTCCTTAATGGCATTGAAATGTCTTTGTTCTGAAAGCTAGAATGCCTTTATTAGCTGAAGAGTAGTGCAGCAGCTTCCTGATATGGTGGAGTAACAGATGTTACCGTTGACACCAGTGATTGACAAACTTTTTAGAACCACGACCTACTTTTCAGTACGGCAAACACTCGAGACCCACCTAGCTGTAATGGACATGAGGCGGCGGTTTTCTTAATGTAATAAAGCATTGTATGGTATCACACTGTCATTTACAAGTAGCATATTTCCAACTGAAATGGGCACTAATATTGCACAGGCTTGCAGTCTTACTGGTAAAACTCTACTGCCCACAAATGATAATGTGTGGAAATCGGGTTTCAGTGAATATTTATTAATTGTGCACCAACGAGTAAATTGTTTTCATTTGTTCTGATCCTGTTAAAATCTGTGTCGGCGTCTCATTTACAGGCATTAACATTTTGTTGTGCGATCCTGCCTCTTTCCCTTTTTGACTCCATGCACCACAGCAAGGTCGTCATATAATTGACTTGACATTTCTTTCTCTGGCTGCAAGGTGAGAGGAGTTTGTAAACACCAGTACCCAATTTAAACAACATAAG
Source organism: Triturus cristatus (assembly GCF_964204655.1). Lineage (NCBI taxonomy): Eukaryota > Metazoa > Chordata > Amphibia > Caudata > Salamandridae > Triturus > Triturus cristatus. Next base: position 1,060,932,974 of record NC_140588.1, on the reverse strand, counting down.
CGGCAATTTGTCAGAAGACATTTGTCATGTGACCTTTGTCTCTGAGGCAGCAAACAGTGACAAGATAAATCCAGAATTTAAAGGCATCTTTATTTATTGCTTGAACTTTGGCGCTCGCCATAAATGAGTTGTGACCTGGGTAGTTCGCTGTCCTTTTATCTTGTTCCTTCCTTTCCTTTAGACGTGCTACCTTTCTTTTGTCTGTTTCATTGACCATGCCCTCCGCATGCGAAAGAGATCAAACACTGGAATAACGCAATTGTGATGCAGCGTGTCAGTCTTTTGAAGAGAAGTGATTGGTCAGAGTCTGGCTCCTCAAGCTTTAGTCCCTCCTCCCTTGCGCCAGCAACTGGTTAGAAATATACCATGCACATGTAGCCACTGACAGGAAGTTCTCCAATGCTGATGCACGTGGCATCTTTTTTTTGATAAACACATTTTTATTAATTTGACATATTACAGGAAAGAAATACACCAGCCATACAGCCCTACGCCAAGAAATTCTAGGACTAAGGAAAGGAGTTAGCACCATCCGATAAACACACATTGATAAAAGAAAAACATAGGAAATGAAATTGGACATTCCCTTTATGACTACACACACCCCCCAACCATTTCCCCCAAACCCTACGGTATTTCTTGGGACATCCACGAGCCTCATACATAACCTTGTCTTGTGTGGCACACCAGTCCACCGCAGTTCTCCATCGTCCAACATTCAGATGTTCGGGGAGCTTCCAGGAGGCTACAATGTCTCTTTTTGCAACCACAATTGCTGTAGTGAAAAACAACTTCTCGTTCCGAGACCCATCCCACCCATCACTAATGCCCAGGATCGTGTGCTTTGGGTCATGGGGGACCTCCCAACCCAAAACCTCGATGAGTTCTTCCTCAACCTCCCCCAAAACCACTCCAAGTGGGGGCATACCCATACCATGTGGAAAAAGTCGGCAGGATCGTGGCCGCATGTAGTACAAGCGGAGGTTGGGCTGATCCCGGATCGGTGAAGGCGCATCAGGGTGAGATATGTAGCATGTAAATAATATAGTTGCACCAAGCACAGTCTAGCGGGGGCAGTGACCGTCTTAGGAGCCATAGGGGCGTCATGCCAGTCCTCCGCATCCAAGGTGCCCACTCAGCCCTCCCACTGAGCCCGAAGTCGGTCCAGGGAAGTGGGGGCATTGTTATTCAGTGTGTGGTAAATGCGGGAGATGCCACCCCTCCCCAGGTCCCCAAACCTTATCTGGGCTTCAGGCGGGCTGTGATCAGGAAGACGTGTACCTGTCGCAAGGTGTGCGCGGAGGGCGTGACGCAATTGCAAATACCTATAGAATTGCGATGGATGTTAGGAATATCTGTTTTGAAGGTCTCCAAAGGACCGCATATGATCTCCCACCCACACATCGCCCAACTGTGAAATGCCTATAAGGTCCCAGGCCCTGAAACCCTGCAACACGTTAACTTCTTTGAGACAGGTCCCCTGCCACAAGGGCGTAGATTGGGTCAGTGTTTGTGTCCATTTGGTATGGCGCAGTGCAGCCCGCCAGGCCAGCAACACAGAGCGCGTCATCTCCGGTAAGAGTGAAGGAATAGGGGCCCCATACAACATGGTCTGAATCCTGGTGAAGCCCAATTCCCCGACCTCGAGCCTGTAGGCCGGATCCAACCATCCCCCATTGAACCAATCATGTATGAAGAGAAGACGTGTGGCCAGGTAATACAGATAAAGATGGGTCATCCCCAAGCCCTCGTCGAATGAGGGGGTCCTGCAAACGTTGAGTGCCAGATGGGCCCTACCCATCCCCCACAAAAACATGCCGGCTATGCTATCAAGTTCCCGGAACCAGGCCTTGGGAAAGCCCACGGGGTGTTTTGTAATATGGAGAGGAAGCGGGGGAGCACCATCATTTTCAACAGGGCGACCCTCCCCATGGGGTTCAGTAGCAATGGTTGCCACTTCTGGAGGTCCGCCTTGACCCGTTTCACCAGGGGGGCGACATTGAGGGCCCAGCTGAGCTCAGGGAGCAAGGTCATCCATATTCCCAAATATTTGAAGGATTGACGGTGAAGAGGAATGTTGGATTGCCAGTCAAAACATTCGTGGGACAGATGGAGGGGAACCAGGGCCGACTTATCAGGGTACAACCAGAGACTCGAGGCCCGTTCAAAGGAGTGCAGAATGCGGAGACAATAGGTCCTGACCGGGCGGGATCTGCCAGGTAGATGAGGACATCATCTGCATAGAGTGCAATTTTGTCTGGCTCGGTGTTGGGCCACTCCCAGCCCTGCACCTGTTCGCACGACCGCATCATGGATGCCAAGGGCTCCATCACCAGGGCGAAAAGCAGGGGGGGGCAAGGGGCAACCCTGTCTAGTTCCCCTGCGAATCGAGAAGGAGTCAGACAGAACCCAGTTCACCAGCACACGGACCCGGGGGGAGGCATAGAGAACCTTAACAATGGAACGAAAGTGGGGACTGAGTCCCATCTTGTCAAGAGATCCTCTAAAACCTCCCAGTCCACCGAGTCGAAGGCCTTCTCAAAGTCCACCAGGAGAATCGCGAGATATGGGGTGAGAAGATGCCGATGTGCCAAGGCGACTTGCAGTCTACGAAGACAGTGCATGGTGCCACGCGAGGGCATGAACCCGCATTGGTCGGGGTGGACCAACGTGGCCAAGTGGGGCTTGAGTTGCTGGGTGAGGATCATGGCGAACAATTTAACCTCGGTGTTAATGAGGGAGATAGGGCGGTAGTCTGCACAACACGGCGAGGGCTGTTGGGACTTAGGAAGAACCACAATGGTGGCCATATCTGTCTCCTGCGGGAAGGAGCCCTTCTCAACAGCTTCCTGGAACAACCCCGCCAGATGAGGGGTGAGAATATCCAGATATTGCATATAGTACTCTTAAGAGAGGCCGTCCGGGCCCGGTGTCTTGCCGTAGGAAAGAAGGGCAATTGGTCCCTCTATCCCCTCACGTGTGATGGGGCGGTCAAGATCCCTCTGGCTAACGGGCTCTAAACTTGGGAGGTGGGCGCCCCCGGCCTCCAGCACTTCTACAAGAGAAAGGGATGGGGGTCTGGCCTCGTATAATTGATGATAGTAGGAGGCAAAGGCACAATCCATCCCCTCTGGGCAACGGCACGCCAAACCATCCTGCGCCATGATCTCGGGAATTATGCGATTTGCCCTAGGGTATTGGCAAGGTGATGAAGGAGAGAGCCATTCTTGTCGCCTCAACCATACAACTTGGCCACGCATGAATGCCAAAGGAGCTTGGCTGCTTCCAGCGACAACTGCTTGATTTCAGAGCGGAACTGGGCAAGAAGTTTGGCCTTAGGGCGCCCGAAGAGAGAACAGAGGCACGCTTGAGGTGAAGAACCTTCACCTCCCGACTGGTAATTTTATGAGCTTAAGCTTGCCGCTGATGCTTAAACTGGCCCTTGGCAAACCCCTAATTGTGGCTTTGCCCGCCTCCCACAGAATGCCCGGAGAGGAAACAGATCTGTCATTATAAAGGAAATAATGTTTGAGGTCTCGTCCTACCACCTTCCGAAACTCCTTGTCTTGGAGGAACCAGGCATTAAGTCTCCATGTCTGCCACATGGAGGCGGGAGGGGGGCCCGTACGAATCGTTACTGGGGAGTGGTCCAAGATACCGCACGGGAGGATAGCGACATCCTGAACCGCAAGGCAGTCCGTCGATGGAACGTAAATGGCGTCAATGCGGGCCTGCGTGTGGTGGGCCACCGAGGTGTGTGTAAACTGCTTAAAGTGTGGATGCCATATACGCCGAGCATCGCACAGACCCAGCGACTCGGACCAGGTCCTCAGCTGCTTCGCCTGAGTGATTCTACTAGGGGAAGGGGGAACGGTTGTATCAAAGTCAGGTGAGGAGACTGCATTAAAATCACCCCCAAGGTAAGTGGGACCCAGAGGTAGGGAAGCCAAGAGATCCGTGGATTAGGCTAGTGTCACCATTAGCATTGAAGGAGGAGAGTAGAGTGACACAAGATTGATGCGGCTACTGTGTAGTTTACCGCTGAGGGCCACAAATGTGCCCTGGGCATCAAGGGTTGTCTGAACAGTTACAAGGGGAAGAGAGCGTTTCACCAGGATCACCACCCCTCAGGAACCCCGAGTGAACCCGGAATGCCATGCTCTGTCATATCCATAGTGGGCTCGAAAAGGGCAGTGGTTACCCAGCAAGTGTGTCTCCTGTAATAATAATATGTCCACCCCAAGTCGCTGCACGTAGCGCATGACAGCCATGCGCGTAAAACGATCCAGAAGGCTGTTAACATTCCAAGACATGCTTAGTAGAGGTGTGTCAAGCATGGTGGCGCGATGGGAGGGTGTGGCAATAGAGACCCAGAGGGGGGGCCTGCATCATCAAGGGGCACCTGAGGGCATAGTGTAATGTACAGAGGGAAGTCTGTGTACCCCGCCGGGTGCAAAGCCGGGTGCCATGTGAGTGCTGGTGTAACAAAACTAAGAAATAATTAAAACAAAACTAAACGTAAAACCACGTGGGACAACAGACCCCACTACCCATCCCCACCGCCACCTTCACCCTACACTTCGGGCACGGAAGCATCTGTCGCCCCAACAATGAACAGTTGAAACAGATCCAAACTAAAACGCTTGGGATTGGTGAAGTGTGGAGGACCCCTCCTCATGACAGGATGTACATAAACGAGACCATCAGGAAAAAGAAAAAGGCATAAGTCTAAACACAGTCTCTGGCTGCAGAGCTAGGCCCGGCAGGCAGAGACAAGATCAGGCAGGGTCTCTCAGGAGCGTTGGGCTACCCGAGAGGTCAGTATCTGGAAGATCAAGAAGAGAAGGCCGGGGTTAAGCACCTCCGCATTCCAGGTGGCCAGAAGAGTCGGAGCGCCTCCCGGCCGAAGGCTCTCCAAAGAGTAGTGGTGGTTGTCGGGAGTGACCAGGCGGAGAGTCCGACAGGGCCCGTCTCGGCTCTCGGCACCTGCGGGGGCAGTTGCGCTGTGGCTGGGGGGCGAAAGGAGTGGGAGGAACGGGTCCGCCGCTCTCCCCCCTCAGGGGTGAAGCCCGGTTGCCAGTCCGCAGGGGGCGCTCCTCCGTAGCTCAAGCCCAGGCCTCAGTGGGAGAGTCGAAGAACAAGGTTTTGTTAGCGAACACCACTCTCAGGCGTGCCGGGAAAAGGAGCCAATATTGGATGTTGAGTGCTCTCAGTTTTTGCTTAACCTCACCAAAGGATCGGAGTTGACCCTGGATCTCGCGGGGATTGTCTGGGAAAATCATGATTGCATGATTCTCATAGTGGATCCGCTACTGTTTGCGGGCTTCAGCTAGGATGACATCACGGTCCCTGAAATCAAGAATCCGTATTATGACTGCCGGTGGTGCTTTAGGGGCAAGGGATCTGTGGGCCTGCTCAATCGCGAACCATGAGGAGAGAGAGCCCTCAGGGACCCATGATCGTAGCCACTTGTCCAGGAAGTCTGCCGTGAGGCCCTGTTCTGCTCCTTCCGGAAAACCCACCAGGCGGAGGTTGTTGCGCCGGGACCTGTTTTCCACATCCTCCGCACGGCGATGTAATTCTTGGGTCTGCGACTGGAGATGGACCATTTGTCCCTTAAGTTGCTCGACGTCATCCTCTACAGTGGAGCAGTGGAGATTCAGGTTTCAGTCTCCTTGATCCGGTCAGTGGCATTACGAAGGTCCTGCCGGATTAGGGTCATGTCCACACGGACCTCCGCAATCTTGCCTTCCACCGAGGTTTGCGAGGCGTGGATGGCCTGCAGTACAGTGGACAAATCTGCGGGCGACGGAGGCTCCTGTTCGGCGGGGTCCCCAGTCGTCCCCACATCCGATGTGGTGAAACGGTCCATTTTAGTTTGAGTTGCATGGCCTTTCACCGACCTGTCAGGTCTCAGTAGGGGGGCCTCCTCCCCCGTTCAAATCTCCGAATGCCAGGCCCCTTGGTGCGTGCAGGCCGTGCACCATAGGAGGACAACAAGCACTGTCCTTTAGCCCCTCGCTGCCCGATATGGCAGCCAAGGGAGCAGCCACTCCACCGGGAGATGCAGGGACACAAGCGAAAGCCACAGCCGCAGCCCCTCGGGACACCGGGCACGCTCCACCCAGCGCCAACAGGGGGGGGGCCAGGAGGCAGAAAGAAAGGACGCAGGTATCACCTCAGAGGCAGCGGCCACCCCCCGCTATCCGACGTGTCAGCCAATGTTGCAGCCGGGCCGCCGGGGAGGCCGGGACGCAGGTGGGGAACACTGTCCTCCCAGCAGACCGCCAGGACTCTTCTCACCCGGTGTGCCGCCTCTCGTGCCGGCCGGAGAGACCAGGAGGCAAGGAGGAAGGGGCGAGCACCTCCACAGGTCAGTGTATTCCTCCAGTCGATGCTGAGCCAGGCAAGCACACCAAGGGCAGTCTGGGCCGCAGTTAGGCTGAGGGAGTAGCCATCTTGGCCGTGAGGCACAGCCAGCCAGATTACTGCAGCAGGACGACGAAGCACGGGGTCTCGCACTCCCTGAGCGCAGCCGGAGAAGCAGTGGTGAGTGAGCAGCGACTTTTAAGTTCAGATGCCTCGTTTAAGGTACGGATTGCCGGCGGATGGTGGAGGGGTTCAGGAGCACTATCACAGTACGTCCACCATCTTGGCTCGGCAAGCCACGCCCCCTGCACGCGGCATCTTAAATACACATATCCACGTTCACTTCTACACACATGTGTGTGCACCACCATAGTGTCGAGCCCGCACTGACTTGAGATAGCACAGCAAAATATGCAGGGCCTACAGTAAACTCTTTGCAAAGCATACTGACGTCACTTCCTGCAGAGTGCAATACCCTCATTTAAGAAGACAGCTGCAGGTCACCGCTCGCTGATCCAATACAAGTATTGCTCTTGTGAGTTTTTCTGATGTGCCTTAGTTCAGTTGTGCAAAAACAACAAAGTGATGGATGGAATACTTGAATTAATCTTGTCCACTGGTGATCGCTCGGCCCACATTCCAATCCATCGTTTTTCTCTCACCATGCCACCTCAGTTTGGACCCAGCTGTATGCAAATCCGTCTTTACCCTGTTCCTCATGGGAACGGTCTAGCCTGAACTGCCAGGCCAGGTCCTCCCCGAACCAGAACACAAGCAACTGAGGACCGGTTTTGCGCTTGTTATGGGCTCATCAGCAGGGTGCAGCACGGTTACAGTGGCACAATGAGCATGCGACCCATGTCTGGGCATACCCTGCACACTAAGGGTATTAAATGCAAAAACAACAAGGTGATGGATCCAATCCAGCTTTTTTATCTCAGCTGGGTTGAAACTGTGGTGGCATGGTGGGCGAAAATCGATGGATTGGGATGCGGCCCGAGCGATTGACAGTCGCTTAGAATAATTCAAGCATTCCATCCTTCACCTTGTTGTTGCAGTTAGTTCTATTGTGATCACTGCTGCCATCTTACTTGCTAACAGGGCTGCCTTTAGGGTGGTGCAACTGGTGCAGCTGCACTGGGTGCTGACCTGGAGGGAGGGCTCCGACCTCAGAGGGGTGCTGTGTTTAACAATAACATGCTTTAAAAGCTCATGCTGCAGAGTTCCTTATGCGTCCAGTTTTCAGGCAGCAATAAAAATGTCACGAGAACATTTGTGATTAATGCTCCTGCTAGAGAGAAAGAGATCAGAGTTTTGTCTAGGGGCAGTTTTGACTCGCCATAAAGTAGCGCAGCAGGTTAACATGCCTGCTGCAAACAACAGCTCTGTAGTCTATGTTGATAGCAGGGTGGATTAGTAAAGCCAGCCTTTACCAGCGCTTTAAAACAAATGATATGTGAGAGAGGAGATATGGAGACTTGGGGGGCACTTTTGCCAGGCGGTAGTGAGGGAAAAAGATTGTCGGACCGGACAGCATCAGTAGTAAAGCCGGTCCTGCTTGCCATGGTAACTGCAGTACCAAGCTCTGCTGCCTCTGACGTAGAAGGCATCACCTTCGTGCTTGCCAATAGTGAGAGTTCTCAAGGGGAGGGGTTCATCACCTGACGCTTTGATTCACAGACTTTATTTTTATTTTTTAATAATCTTGCTCCAGCTTCTTATATATGCTGGCAGATGTTCTTCAACCCTCCCACACTGGAATTTGGGTGGAAATGTTTGGACCAACAAGGATATGATTTTTGGACGGAATATTCGCTCCTCGTCGCCAGTGAGACTAGACCAGGAAGGGTCTCACAAAATTAACTGAACAAGGAAGGAGAGCATGTTTAAGCCCAGGAACCACAGCAGTGAAACTGAACTTGAATGTTGAGACTGTTCTTGACATCATAACATCACAGACCTCTCTAAGCCTTCACAGGAGCCTTTAGAATAAAAGAGCCGTGAAAACACCATGGCCTCTATGAGACACAAAAACCTTGTGCACTAAATGATATAGATTTTTTCTCACTAGTGGAGTGCCGGCCCTGTGATGATTTTAGAAGCTCAAATAGCACTGAACATTATCCAAGAACATGGCTTTTCGGCTGACAAAAAGTGAGATGAAGTACTAAAGATGAAAACAGTTTTATCTCAATATGTTGATCATGCTTTTTCCTTTCAGCGCATCATTTTTAGGTCTCGCCTGCGAACGCAGCGCGAAGCGCTGCTTTCGGCGAGATCTATTGTTGCTGACTTGCCTCGGAAGTGGGACAGGAGATGTGCACGCGCAGGCTTTTGGCGGATTTGAGTTGGTGTACGCGCTTACAGCCACGCGGCGTGCACATCTCCTGTCCCCCTTCCCTCGCAAGCCAGCATGCAGTTTCGCTTTCGATTGCCATTAACCCCATGGTCCCCTCCACAGGCCCGTGATTCCCGCTTCAAGAACAAGAACGTCTGGATACCTGCCCCCACAAACCAGCCCTCCCGCGGACGGAGCTCAGGCAAGAGCGCAGCTTCTGCCCCCCACCCCCATTCCTCGCCGCCTCACCTCTGGGGGCAGACTGGTCGCGGTGCTCTGACGGTTGTTGTTGGTTCTCCGGCGGCGCTGCTCTCCAGGCCCGAGCAGAAGAGCTCGGCCATACGGACCTCCATGGCGTGGCTCCGACCCCCGGACTCCCCGCCCCCCACCCGGCAGCAGCGGCTCAGTTCCGCAGGCCCTCTGACACCAGGCCGGAGCCGGGCCTGCGAGATACACAAGGGGGCGGGGCCACAGCTAGCGCACTGGAGCATTTAAAGCACTGCTTCGACTGGCACTGATTTCGATGATTGCTGCGGGATCACATCAGACTTGCACAAGATCTCTCCCAGGATTCCTGCCAGGTTCCGAGCGTACACAGGTGCTATCCATAGGCAACTCCAGCCTGAGCAGTGCCGTGTGTGCGCAGCGGGGAAGCTGCAAGGAGCTCGGATGGGGGAAGGCTCAGGATCCTCAAGTGTAAAGTTAGCAACAGATGCCGCGCTCACTGTCCAGGCTCCGCATCATCTACAGCGAAATCTCTGCAGATAGTTAGAACGAGCATTTCTCGTAAGTGTTTGTGTTTTATCGTTGTGTCAGCGACGCGTTGCACTGGTTTGACTACTTCCGTATTCTCTGACTCCCTCAAAAAAGTCATGCCCGAGGAAGACCTCCCCCCTACACCTCCCTCCAGCTACGTCATTGTCTGAGCGCTGGAGCTGCTTTATGTCCACTGCGCTATCCAGAAGTCGCGTGACCCCCCTCCCCACCCGCTCATCATGCCGGCCGCGACTAGTGTGCCACATTGAGGCTGTCACTCAAGCTGGTAAGTGCCCGCGGCCTGTACAAGCTGCTTGCCGTGACTGCACTTAACCTTCACCTTTGGCCCCTGCTTGTCCTTTCCTCACCCTGCTGTCCCCGTGCACACACAGCTGCACCAGGCCTTGAGCACTAAACTCTTATGTCTCGCACATAGGTCAGGATCCCGCACCCTCAGTAGCGCTGCAATTACCGCAGCGTGACAGCTCGAGTGCGCTGTTAGTGACCCTGCCTCACTGTTCATGTGCCAGGCTGCGCGTCTCGGCACAACAACACAGCAGGTAATGCTGGAGCCCACGGAAGTCGAGAGTTATACAGACGCCAAAGTGCAACACCCTCACATTTCATGAAGCAGAATTACAGCCCGTCTCCTATTGCCCTGAATGTCAGTCAAAGGAAGTGTCAGGATCACCACATACACAGCCCATGGCTACGGGCTTTGCTGAATAAATGCCCCTTCACTACAAGTTCCGTACACAGCGCACCTAAAGTATGTGAAGAATCCAGCCACACACCGTGCTGCTACACCCTCCGCAGCATCTGCCGCGAGTCCCCAAACATGTCTACAGAGTCGCTGTGTAAGTGCAAGAGTGTGTAAGGAACCGTGTGATAGCAACATCCTGCTGGTCACAGTGCAATCCAGCTTTTCCGAGTTGTTTCCACCGCCTGACCCTCTTGCACTTTTGAAACGCCCACCGCAGTGCCTTCAACGCTGTGTGTGCTGTGCAGGTCTCTCTCCGCAGTTCCTCCAGGGTCTGTGTGCAGGCTTTTCCCCTATCACTTCAACCTCGCCATGAAGTGCATCCTCAGGCTCGTCCTGGCCTTCCAACTGGCCCTCTGCGTGTGCCTGGCTCAACAACAACGTGAGTTTATCAGCTGCGTGCTCTCACTCAGGGGGTACTCATTCAGTGGCACACCTAGAGTGCCAGGGGCCCTGAAGCAAGTAAGGAAATGGGGTCCCGTCCTCTGGTTTCGTAGTTAAAAACACACTTTAATGGGGATAAATTGGAGCCATCTCACCCATGGTCCTCGGTGTCACTGCACCTGCTGCTCCCAACTCTGGCCCCGGTGTCGCTGCACCTGCTGCACCATCAATATATACGCCTATATCTATTCAGCCCCCGGGGCTGTCGGTCCTTTGCACAGTCACTGTAGGCGCGCGCTGCTGTCATTAGGGTGTCCACCTCACTCCATGTCCTGGTGATCACTGTTTACATTCCTTTGCTTTCAAGACACCGTGATGCATTCTGGGTGTTGCAGTCCGGATTTGCTGCCACCAGTTACTGCTCTCACTAGAGGTTGTGTTTTTTCTCTGTGCTGGGAGTCTCTTGGTGCTCTGCACGCGCACTCAAGAACCGTCACTTCTGTCTGTCCACCCGCAGGTACCGTCACTACATGGTGCTATCTCAGTTCTTTCAAGGGTGTCTAATCTGACTCTGCTCTCACCACCGTTACTGTTCTACCCACAAAATGGAAACTGCCCGCTTTCTACTTGCACTCATGGCCTCTTTTTACCGACTTCACACCCCAGGGCTGTCAACGACTGCCTCTACTGTCTCCCCACACTCGGGTTGTCAGTGCTGTTCGTTCACATCCAAAGCTGCTTGTGTTTTCCGCTGACAGTCACTGTTAAGTTCAGGCACTGCATCCTGCTCACTGCGGGGTTCTGTCTGTCTTATACGTCGACTATATATATGCTTTCCTTAAATCGGAGTTTCCACTACTGTCAGTTCACACGTGGGCAGTGGCTGCTTTGTTTCACACGTAGGTGGTTGATTCGTGTTGTATTGCAGCATTTATATAGCGCTTACCACCCTTATATGGGGCACTAAAATACTTCCCTACATGGGTAGCATGCTGCACAGTGCAGGCTGTGTGGTTGGAAGTATAGAATTGGCATTTTTTCTGATGTTATTGTTTTTTACTTGCGTCTGTATGACACCATAGACTGTGCAGGTTGATGGAGGAGTTGCTCTTATATAAACAGTGTTACAGCAAATAGCTTGGCATCAAAGGATACTTGTTTTTCTTTTTTTTTTTTTTTTACTTTAATGAGCACAGCGCTATACAAAGCAATAGGTGTTGCTTTTGGTATAGTAAATAACAATGGCAAAAGGCATTGCCGTTTACAATGCCAATAGCTCCAAAACTCGCAGTTGCGAGACCTATTGCATTGTAAATGCTTGTTAATCCTGGCATGGCAAAGGCAGTCTTTCATCCTCCTAAGGTTGATTAAATGATCTTAGAATAATTATGAAATAATAAGACTTATTAATAATAATGTCAAGGGACACATCTCTTTATGGTGGCTGCCATATACATGGTCAGAATGATTGCTATGCATGGCTCTTGCCCCCACTGGGGGCCATTAGACTGCACAAGAGTTTAGAAACTCGCCTACTCACTGCTCTGAAGTCAGAGTTGTCTCACTGCTCTGACATCACAGCAGCCAAACGCTTGGCTCTGAAGCTCTTTCTGTGGCGCACACTGATGTTATGCCTTCCCCGGGTAACCGTAGACCAAAGGACGAAGAGGGTGGGGAACCATGGCTGGTGCTCTTGTGCCCACATAGACCTGCAACTGACCAAGGTGTCAGTCCATGCTGCCACGCATCTTCCAAGAGCTGCTGGAGAGGGCGCTGGTTCTCCTGAGCCTATGGCGTCAGATGAGGACGGGGAAGAAGATGTCGAGGGCGATGAAGGTGGGTGGCAGGGGACCAGGCACTGTCCTTCTTTGGTTGTGGTGTTCCTGCAGGAAGCACGTGGAGCGTAGGCACCTCACATGTGTTTGTTTTACTCTCAGGAGGGCACGGAATGGTACTGCTGAGGGTGGTGGGGAGATGGCAGGATGGAGGAAAGCTTTGTGTTTTTACTCCCACGAGTGAAGGAGAGGGAGGCAGGGTGCAGGATACTCTTGCATTTGTGAGAGTGGGTAGGATTACCAGAGGGTGGTGGGGGTGGGTGGATGGCACCAGGTTTGTATAATGTGCAGCAGGTAGGAAGGTGTAATGTGTGTGCTCGGCTCCCTGCGTTTCTTGATCCTTCCATTACTAATCTGAGCAGAGCGAGAGGGTTGACTGGGGGATCATGGGTAATACAACTGTACACAAGTCGCTTTTGATATCAGATTCCAAGAGACATCACAGGCAACTCGAGCTTCACTCTTGATATCAATCTTTTACTTGGGACCCCTCAGCAGAAAATATCCTGTTATTGACAGCTGCCCTTGGATGGTTCATGGTATCGTCCTGTCTATTTTGTGACTTAGCTGCACTCCGTAATTTGCGGCCTTATTCACAAAGGTACATTTGCACATGAGTAAATCTACATGTGTAAATATACTCTGACACATTGGAGTAAATATCTTCTATTCTGGGCTATTCACCATTTCCAAGGGCAAATTCACTATAAGGTGTTGAGTTAATAACAATCCACATTTGAAAAGCGCGAACAATCACCCGTAAGGGCTTCTAGGCGCTGGGGGCCGTCGGGAAGATTAAGCAAGCTATTGCCCAGAGTCACATGGTGCTGGTCTAATCTGCCGCCAGCGCCGGGGATCGAACCGTGATCCCCAGATTCCGGCGTCAGTCGCCCTGGCCGCGGCGCCACACGTCTACACCCCCTGAAACAATTCATAACAAGTCTTTTATCTTTAAAAATTCTGATAGAATATTTAAAGATAAAGGACTTGTTCTAACTTGTTTTTAATTGCAATACTGTTTTTAGTAGCCTATGTGTGATGTAACAATTGTGATTATATCAAAAACAGAGGATTTCGTTATGAGTTTCAGTAAATCGGGTGTAATGTATAGATGATTTATTTAGTATATTAAGAGTTTAGGCACATCTCCTCTGGTTCTTTATATTTTTACATATTTTTATTGTTTATTGATTTATATATTGTGACACATTTTGAATAATTCATATGAATAAATAATTTTGAACATAAATAGGAGTTTATTGGCAATACAGACTATTGAGTCAAATATTGTAATCTGTTCAGTACATACTTATTAGACTACTATTGGACATTTAGACGTTATAGCACAAAAAGGGACATTGGGGGATATTATCAAGGTCCGGCGTTAAAATTATCGCCGCTTTATCGACAGAAAACTGCCGCTAAAACGGCGATAATGGGCTTGATAATATGCTCTATGGCATTCCAATTGAAGCCCATGTTCTGGTGTCAATATGGGCTTCTATGGGAATTCTCCAGGGCATATTATCAAGCCCATTATCGCCGCTTTAGCGGCAGTTTTCTGCCGACAAAGCGACGATAATTTTAACGCCGGACCTTGATAATATGCCCCATTGTTTGTTGATTGGTTGATCTACCCTGTTCCTTTTGGTTTAGAAGGGTGACTCTTTTTTTAATGAGAGTTGGTACCTTCATTGGTTGAGCCAACAGGGGCAATGGGTGGTGCAGGCTGCAGTGGCCTTACGAGAAGGGCCCTGGCACTTACCTTTTACAAATTAAGCCCTGCGAGGCGTCGTTTTGAAGGTGATCTTAAAACGGCATATTGCCTTCTGCATCCTCCGTATTTCTCGCCAATAAACGAGGCCTGTGAATGTTCTGGAAGAGGCTAGCAATAACGAGATGAGACTGAGAGCTTCTTCTGGCACGAGACGGACACCTCGACGCACGCGCTGACGCTGCGTCACTTTCATCGCGAGCCTGGAATGTTCCGCGGACGTGCTGAATATAGCGCCTTCGGAGCTGCCAAGCTGCTGTCATGCCGCCATGTGAGTGTTTGCCAGTTTTTTAAATCTGGAATAAAAAGAACAATAGAGCTGATTAATGACATCTGCAAACATCTGCGGTTAGACGGGCTGTTTATCTCTGTCAGGCGCTATTGTCATCTCGGGTCTGAAAGTGTTGGGGCGGAAACTGGAATGTTTGCCCTGTGGCTCAGAGTAGGGCGGGATGCATCAGGCAGTGGCTCAGAGTAGGGTGGGATGCATCAGGCAGTGGCTCAGAGTAGGGTGGGATGCATCAGGCAGTGGCTCAGAGTAGGGTGGGAAGCATCAGGCGGTGGCTCAGAGTAGGGCGGGGTGCATCAGGCAGTGGCTCAGTGTAGGGCGGGATGCATCAGGCAGTGGCTCAGTGTAGGGCGGGATGCATCAGGCAGTGGCTCAGAGTAGGGTGGGATGCATCAGGCAGTGGCTCAGAGTAGGGTGGGATGCATCAGGCAGTGGCTCAGTGTAGGGTGGGATGCATCAGGCAGTGGCTCAGTGTAGGGCGGGGTGCATCAGGCAGTGGCTCAGAGTAGGGTGGGAAGCATCAGGCAGTGGCTCAGTGTAGGGTGGGAAACATCAGGCAGTGGCTCAGAGTAGGGCGGGGTGCATCAGGCAGTGGCTTAGTGTAGGGTGGGAAGCATCAGGCAGTGGCTCAGAGTAGGGCGGGATGCATCAGGCAGTGGCTCAGAGTAGGGCCGGATGCATCAGGCAGTGGCTCAGAGTAGGGTGGGAAGCATCAGGCAGTGGCTTAGTGTAGGGAGGGAAGCATCAGGCAGTGGCTCAGAGTAGGGTGGGAAGCACCAGGCAGTGGCTCAGAGTAGGACGGGAAGCATCAGGCAGTGGCTCAGAGTAGGGCGGGGTGCATCAGGCAGTGGCTCAGTGTAGGGTGAGAAGCATCAGGCAGTGGATCAGAGTAGGGCGAGATGCATCAGGCAGTGGCTCAGAGTAGGGTGGGAAGCATCAGGCAGTGGCTCAGAGTAGGGCGGGGTGCATCAGGCAGTGGCTCAGTGTAGGGTGGGAAGCATCAGGCAGTGGCTCAGAGTAGGGTGAGAAGCATCAGGCAGTGGCTCAGAGTAGGGTGAGAAGCATCAGGCAGTGGCTCAGAGTAGGGCGGGATGCATCAGGCAGTGGCTCAGAGTAGGGCGGGATGCATCAGGCAGTGGCTCAGAGTAGGGCGGGATGCATCAGGCAGTGGCTCAGAGTAGGGCGGGATGCATCAGGCAGTGGCTCAGAGTAGGGTGGGAAGCATCAGGCAGTGGCTCAGAGTAGGGCGGGATGCATCAGGCAGTGGCTCAGAGTAGGGCGGGATGCATCAGGCAGTGGCTCAGAGTAGGGCGGGATGCATCAGGCAGTGGCTCAGAGTAGGGTGGGAAGCATCAGGCAGTGGCTCAGAGTAGGGCGGGATGCATCAGGCAGTGGCTCAGAGTAGGGCGGGAAGCATCAGGCAGTGGCTCAGAGTAGGGCGGGAAGCATCAGGCAGTGGCTCAGAGTAGGGTGGGAAGTATCAGGCAGTGGCTCAGTGTAGGGCGGGATGCATCAGGCAGTGGCTCAGAGTAGGGCGGGGTGCATCAGGCAGTGGCTCAGAGTAGGGTGGGAAGCATCAGGCAGTGGCTCAGAGTAGGGCGGGATGCATCAGGCAGTGGCTCAGAGTAGGGCGGGAAGCATCAGGCAGTGGCTCAGAGTAGGGTGGGAAGCATCAGGCAGTGGCTCAGAGTAGGGTGGGAAGTATCAGGCAGTGGCTCAGTGTAGGGCGGGATGCATCAGGCAGTGGCTCAGAGTAGGGCGGGGTGCATCAGGCAGTGGCTCAGAGTAGGGCGGGGTGCATCAGGCAGTGGCTCAGAGTAGGGCGGGATGCATCAGGCAGTGGCTCAGAGTAGGGCGGGAAGCATCGGGCAGTGGCTCAGAGTAGGGCGGGAAGCATCGGGCAGTGGCTCAGTGTAGGGTGGGAAGCATCAGGCAGTGGCTCAGAGTAGGGTGGGAAGCATCAGGCAGTGGCTCAGAGTAGGGTGGGAAGTATCAGGCAGTGGCTCAGTGTAGGGCGGGATGCATCAGGCAGTGGCTCAGAGTAGGGCGGGGTGCATCAGGCAGTGGCTCAGAGTAGGGTGGGAAGCATCAGGCAGTGGCTCAGAGTAGGGCGGGATGCATCAGGCAGTGGCTCAGAGTAGGGCGGGAAGCATCAGGCAGTGGCTCAGAGTAGGGTGGGAAGTATCAGGCAGTGGCTCAGTGTAGGGCGGGATGCATCAGGCAGTGGCTCAGAGTAGGGTGGGGTGTATCAGGCAGTGGCTCGGAGTAGGGTGGGAAGCATCAGGCAGTGGCTCAGTGTAGGGCGTGATGCATCAGGCAGTGGCTCAGAGTAGGACGGGAAGCATCAGGCAGTGGCTCAGAGTAGGACGGGAAGCATCAGGCAGTGGCTCAGAGTAGGGTGGGATGCATCAGGCAGTGGCTCAGAGTAGGGTGGGAAGCATCAGAAGGGCCTCAGGGTAGGGCGGGAAGCATCAGGCAGTGGCTCAGAGTAGGGCGGGGTGCATCAGGCAGGTTACTGAGGGGTACCCAAGCGAGTAGCAGCAGCGGTTCCTCAACTGTCTGTCACACTTACAGCTCCTGCTAGACCCTATCAGCACTGCAAGGAAATGTCCTTTATCTAACTCAGCCCATATTACACGAGAAGGAATGTGCAGAGACTTGGTGATTCCCTACTGAGAGAGAGTGTTTGAAGATCCGCCCCGAGTTGCAGTGGGAGAGCTAGGACTGTGCCTATACTTGAACAGAGGCAGGTCAACAAGTCTGAGTGGAGATGCACCTCTGGAGCTGTGGAAGACACTGCTGGAGCTGTGGAAGGCAATATAGAGATGCACCACAGGAGCTGTGGAAGGCAATATAGAGATGCACCACTGGAGCTGTGGAAGGGAATATAGAGATACACCACTGGAGCTGATGAAGGCAATATAGAGATGCACCACTGGAGCTGTGGAAGGGAATATAGAGATGCACCACTGGAGCTGTAGAAGGAATATAGAGATGCACCACTGGTGCTGTGAAAGGCAATATAGAGATGCACCACTGGAGCTGTGGAAGGGAATATAGAGATGCACCACTAGAGCTGTGAAAGGGAATATAGAGATGCACCACTTGAGCTGTGGAAGGGAATATAGAGATGCACCACTGGAGCTGTGGAAGGCAATATAGAGATGCACCACTGGAGCTGTGGAAGGGAATATAGAGATGCACCACTGGAGCTGTTGAAGGCAATATAGAGATGCACCACTGGAGCTGTGGAAGGCAATATAGAGATGCACCACTAGAGCTGTGGAAGGGAATATAGAGATGCACCACTGGAGCTGTGGAAGGGAATATAGAGATGCACCACTGGAGCTGTGGAAGGCAATATAGAGATGCACCACTGGAGCTGTGGAAGGGAATATAGAGATGCACCACTGGAGCTGTTGAAGGCAATATAGAGGTGCACCACTGGAGCTGTGGAAGGAATATAGAGATGCACCACTGGAGCTGTTGAAGGCACTATAGAGATGCACCACTGGAGCTGTGGAAGGGAATATAGAGATGCACCACTGGAGCTGTTGAAGGCAATATAGAGATGCACCACTGGTGCTGTGAAAGGCAATATAGAGATGCACCACTGGAGCTGTGGAAGGGAATATAGAGATGCACCACTAGAGCTGTGGAAGGGAATATAGAGATGCAACACTTGAGCTGTGGAAGGGAATATAGAGATGCACCACTGGAGCTGTGGAAGGCAATATAGAGATGCACCACTGGAGCTGTGGAAGGGAATATAGAGATGCACCACTGGAGCTGTGGAAGGCAATATAGAGATGCACCGCCAGAGCTGTGGAAGACAGTATCGGGATGCACCAGTGGAGCTGTGGAAGGCAATATAGAGATGCACCACTGGTGCTGTGAAAGGCAGTATAGAGATGCACCGCCAGAGCTGTGGAAGGGAATATAGAGATGCACCACTGGAGTTGTGGAAGGGAATATAGAGATGCACCGCCAGAGCTGTGGAAGGCAGTATCGGGATGCACCACTGGAGCTGTGGAAGGCAATATAGAGATGCACCACTGGAGCTGTAGAAGGCAGTATAGAGATACACCCCTGGAGCTGTGGAAGGGAATATAGAGATGCACCGCCAGAGCTGTGGAAGGCAGTATCGGGATACACTGCTGGAGGTGTGAAAGGCAGTATAGAGATGCACCTTTGGAGCTGTTGAAGTCAGTATAGTGATGCACCCCTGGAGCTGTGGAAGGCAGTATAGAGATGCGCATCTGGAGCTGTGGAAGGCAGTATCGAGATGCACCTATGGAGCTGTTGAAGGCAGTATAGAGATGCACCCCTGGAGCAGTGGAAGGCAGTATAGAGATGCATCACTGGAGCTGTGGAAGGCAGAATATGGATGCACTGCTGTCTCTGTGGAAGGCAGTATAGAGAGGCACCACTGCAGCCCTGGAAGGCAGTATAGAGATGCATCTCTGGAAGCTATAGAAATCAGTATAGGGATGCACTGCTGCCGCTGTGGAAGGCAGTATAGAGTTGCACTGCTGGAGCTGTGGAAGGCAGCATTGGGATGCACCACATGGAGCTGTGGAAGGCAGTATATGGATGCAACGCTGGAGCTGTGGAAGGCAGTATAGGGATGCACCCCTGGAGCTGTGGAAGGCAATATAGAAATGCACCGCCAAGCTGCGGAAGGCAGTATCAGGATGCACCGCTGGAGCTGTGGAAGGCGGGGCAGAGATCCACCGCTGGAGCTGTTTTTGGTTTTTTTGCCGCGGCGGTGGTGCGGCGGTAAAGAGGCAGTCGCTGGGGGGCTGGACGCAGAGAAAATGCTGAATTTCCAGGGGTCAAGCGAACGTTTGTTTACAGAGTTTACAGACTTGGATTTCGGAAGGTGTACTGATCAAGGGAATGCCTTCACCGATGACTGAGCAGACGTTATTGGCACAAATTCAGAATTTTCATTGCCGCCGATACCCGATGTTCGGATATGCAAAATAGTGGCTGCTCGACAACTACCATAAAAAAGAGCTTGGTCTGCCAATACAATCATTATAATGCTATCGCAATCACCCGCTTGAGGCACCGGGCTAATGCACCGGAAGACAAGTTATTGAAAACCCCTTTAGCTGGTGTGGCATATGATAGCGATATCGCCATCAAGGTGCCTGACCCTATCATGGCGGCCGAATGGGACATGATGATCGGTCACTATCGCCACGCCTTATAAATTCTCATTATAATGGAGAGGATCTAATCAGGCAACATGTATTTAATGTGGGGCTTGTAATGCGCTTTATCTTAAAGATTGACATCGTTGGTTATCACTAGCAGTTTTAATGCCTGCACGCAAGATGGCGGCTGCCCAAAAGCGCTGAAACGGAGTAAACATTGATCAGAAGGTTGTTGATTATCTGCACCAACGTGACTATACTGCAGTATACCACAACGCTAGCTGACATCTGCTGCGCTGACTTATAGCCTTATCTCCAGCCAGGCTGTGAACACGCTTTCCTAGTTAGGAACAACCGTCGATCATCGCTGGATTCATAACAGAGGTCCGGGCCACAAAATGTTGGCTATCTGAATTCACGGATGTTTATGGTCATTACGATTGTGACTCTGTTATTTTCAGCTATTACTCTCCATGCTCAAGATTTAATGCATAAATGGAACGAAGTAAGTTACTACATCTGAACAGCTGAAGGAATCAAGAATGCACAATAACGCTCGGGGATACTGGCAAGATGACGATCTACTCGCGGCGATCCTGAGCCCGGCGCGGCCCTCGGAGGCCCCGAGTCAACAGGGGACTCGGGTGAGCCTGAGGGCGGGGCCACAATCACGCGGTTTCTGCCAGGTATTCCACCCCCCGGAATAACCCAAAGCGTGGTGCTGCAGAAGCGGATCACGGCAAGCCTCGGTTCAACTGCCTGCACCGCTGACCTAAAGGGACCGAATCCAAGGTGCAGCGCAGCGATCCAGATGACGCCTTGTTCTCTGATCCCAGAGCCCGGTAGGAGCCTGCTTGGGCTGGAGCAATCGCGACGCCCCATTGTATGCGCTAGGAAAGTACACCAGTAGCTGCTCTGCTACAAGTTGAATCGCAGAGGCACACCCGGTCGCACATCTGTTTTTTCAAAGGGCTCTTGACCATGTAGAGCTGGAAAGAGTTTAAAAGTAAACTTGGATATTAAAGTGACTTTAAAGCTATCTGCCACTTTTGCAATTTTAAATCCTTACCGAGCTGATGTAGAGGAGACGCTAAGAATTTGCCCCGCATTGCTGCAGGATTCTGGGACACACAGCCACTCATATTCATTTCTAACTTGGTCCAGGCTGCTAAATAAAGCATAGCTACACAGCATTGGGCCATATTCACAAGGAGCTATCACTGAATTAACGGCACTTTATCTCAGCCATAGTCGTGATAAACTTACCTCCCCGTTCACAAGCTGGTGCTAACAGCCCACAGCACCAGTTTACCCGCGATAGCAGCCGCAAAAAAACATCGCCACAGAGGATCCCCGCAACTATCGCTAATGTGATGCAGAGTAGGCGCTCCCGTGCCACGACATCACCACCCCTCAACATTCTCAACGACCTGCCCGATAGGCGATAAGAACACAAAACCGATGATAAGGTGCGTTAGCACCAGGAAATCTACACCTGCTCTGACCTGGTGTTAATGCGGCGGCGATCGATGGTCCCTGACCGCTGAATCGGGAGCGCGGACTGCCCTGCGTGTGCCCTTGCATAGGTGCAACGCTTTTGGTGGGGCGACCACGATTTCATAGGGAGTGGAGCTGCTGAGGAGTGGCAGGCGGTTCCTGAGTCGCCCCCTCGACGAGGCGAGGAGGACTTCCTGCTACGCGAGGGGCACAGTAAATGAGCAGTGGCTGGAGGCGAGTGAAATGCGCATTGGACAACAAAGGAAGACCCACACGCTTACAGGAGTTTCCTGAAGTCCTGCCAGGAGAGCTGAGGCTCACGTCTGACTTTGCTGCCTGCACTGTTGACGTGGTGGTGGTGAGCGAGAGGGCGGCTCGCTGCAGATTGGGCTCTGCCTTTTCCGAATCCTCATGTACCAAGGGCAGGCTTGGTCTGTGCTGATATAGAGTTTCCTAAACAGATTTAGGACTGCGCGCGTGAGCTGACCTAAGCAAAAGATTGTGAGCTGAAGTCAAGCTGCTGAAATAAAGCTTGATGAGATTTTGAGCAGCCGCGTGTAAGAAAGAGATGTCTGGCCCTGAAACGCAGCTTGAGAGGAGAATCAGCTTGGCCCACGGCTTAGGATGCCCTTCAGGTGAGCAGTCGCTCTGTCTCGCCAGTACAGGAAGGTATGAACCAGCTGCGAACAATCACAGATTGTGTTCACTGAAAGGTTGAGTCTCCCGATCGCAGTATGACCCCCTTCGCATATTCACTTTGTAGTCATAAAGCACTGAGTAGCCAGAGTCGGACTTATTGTTGGCAATGGGTGTTAAATCGCAAAAGGTGAGCAGAGGGGCCGACTGGACATCAGCCATTGTTTTCCTCCTCATCTTGTTTTTCTATGCTTATTGAATGGTTGGGCCCCGGAGGTTTGGGATCGCCATCGGCGTAAATCCTGAGTAAACCCTGGAATTCGAGCATATCAAACCAAGCTACTTGCTTCATATTGCTAAATATGATATAATATTATAATATTAATATAATATAATTGCTCCCCCACAGACTATTGTTTTTGGATTTTATCTTTTGCTTTTTGAGGTTTGTATTTGTTTACCTATTTAATTTGCTCCAATTTTACGATGTAATCTGTTTTGCTACCTAATCTGCTCTTGATTTTTAATTCCTCCCTTGGTTATCCTACTCCCCTATTTTATCATGTTTGTTTAACTATTTAATGTGATCCATATTTGCACTGGAATCCGCTTTTACTATCTTATCTGCGCCTGACTGTATCTCCTCACCTATTTGCCCCCTTGCTTGATTCATCATATCTACTATGCTTGTTTTACCTTTTCTACCCAACTGAACATCAATGATGTAATTCTGTTTTGCTATCAAATCCGCTCCTGATTTTATTCCTCTCTTGCTTAACACTACCTCCTTATCCTGCCCCCGATTTTTCAACCCTACACTCTCCCAGCGCCCCCCCTCCTTTCCTCCTCTATCCCATCTCCTTTAACTTCCTTCTCTTTTCTCTGTCTCCCTCTCACGTCCACCTAAAATGCCCCTTCACAGCACTGACCATCACCCTCAGGACCATACCCTCTCTAAACACGGCCCCAACTCCTGGACCATTCTCTACCCCCCAAATCTCTCCAAACACGCAAGGAAAAATTTCAAACATAAACTCCTCATCCGCAACCCTGAAACACTCATTGTCGATAACTACCTCAGCCTCACCACCCCCATTATTACCAACGACACCTTCTACTCCAAACGCCCTTACAAATGAAAGAGCATCTTCCTCCAACACCTCCCTATCTCTAAATCAATCAATATTGATATCTCCATCTTCAAAACAGGTAATATCCTTATACAAGCCTCGCCTTCCCACCTCTCTATCTTTGAACACCACTTTAGCACTATGTCTCTCCTCCTTAACCATTCAGCGCCTAGCACTCCTCCTCCCCAAGCGAACACAACCCCTCAAACCTCTTCCTCCCCCCTCCCCCCTCTACCTCCACTCTCAACCTCCAAAAAATGATCTCACCATCTCCCTCCCTTGACCCCCCTATTGATAATGACTACCCCATCCCCAATTACCTACTTCTCATCCCCCAATAATCTCTCTCTCTCCCCCTAACCCCCTTAACCCTTACTCCTCGGACCCCTCCTTGAATAACGGTAGCCCCAAACTCCTGTCACCTACTTATCATTCCCTTCCCATGACCCGCCCTCCCCCTGTCCCCCAAACCTCCCTCCCCCTGACCCAACCACTCACTTACTCCACCGTCTTTTCCCCACAATCACCTATCACAACTCCTCACCCCCCTACCACTACCAATCCCATACACTCTCTGCTCCTCCCCATCCCCTCTACCCACCCCCCTCAGGCTCTACCTACCCAACCCCCCAACCCCGCACCTCAACCCCCAATAAACACCCATCTTCCTCACACCCCCTCACCCCAACCCTCAATAATCACACATCCCCATCACACCAATATATTCGTTTTTCACTCGCTTCATGCCCTTTTATCCTCTCTGACCACATCACCTGCAGATTTCTGCTCCCTGTTTAACCTAACCCCTCCACTCTCACTTAGCAGATCCGCCAGCCATCACTCCATACCTACTACCCTATCTCCCCCTCACACAGTATGCCTCCACCCACAACTAATCACGACCACTCCCTATCCCCAGACCATTCTCCTCCCACCTCCCACGCCCCTTCATCACTTCCCTGTACCCGGACTACCCCAAGCCTACACAACACTGTACTCGTCCTACCTACTTTAACTTCCGAACCCCTCACTCCTCCCAGCCCCGTCACCGCTCACCCCACACCATCTACCACATCTCCCCCCTCTCACATTAGTCCACTCTCTGCAAATAACTCAGACCACGCACTCCCGATACCTCCCCTCTCCTCAATTGCCCAGATCCTACACAACATTGAATGTGACCTATCTAATTTAACTACGGAATTTGCCCAACTCAGAAAAGACTTCTTTGTCCACAGCACCAGAACCCTCCCTCACCATAAAACCAACATTCTCCCTCCATCAAACATCCCCAATAACAAACACAACCTTTGGAGATCACTCCCTCTCCGATGCCGTAAGCATAGACGTCTCTGCACCTCGAACCATCTCTCCCCGTCCGACCTCGCCGACCTATGTAACTCCTATCTTACTAATCTGCCAACCACCAACCCTCCACTCCCTTATGCCCCCATCCCTGTTATCATAGGGACAAATATAACCCCCTCCTCCCCCGCTTCCCCCAGACCACCACCTCAACTTTCGCTGATCCACTCTTGCCCACCCTCCATACCCAACCCCACACCACTGAAATGCATGCTAGTTAACTGTCGCTCCGCGGTCCTACATTCCACGGAAATCTCGGAAACCATCCTGAGTGAATCCATTGATATTGCATTCCTCACTGAATCCTGGCTAAATGACCACTCATCGAGCATACTTGACCTTCTCTCCCCCCCGGGATACTCTATTCTTAGAAAAGACAGACCTAACAGAGTTGGGGGAGGGCTAGCCATTATCTTCAAAAAGGAACTTCAGATTTCCCTTATCACTAACCCAGGCTACGTCTCATGCGAATACCTGGAAGCAGAACTATTAACACAAAACTCCCACCCAATTCGTCTACACATCTATCGCCACCCAGGACCACCACAGCCCTTCATTGAGGACTTATCTGATCTACTGGTGCAATCAGCATTATCCAACTCAAAAAATCTCTTTCTTGGGGATCTTAACCTCCATTGGAATGATACCAATGACCCCACCATCTCCCTCCTCACTACACTTCTTGAAATCAACGAACTCAAACAACTCTGCCAATCTCCAACTCACACTAAAGGATCCATACTTGACGTCATTCTGTCCAACGATGATCTGACTTCCGTTACCAATATCATCCCCACTGACTGGTCCGACCATCACCTTATACTCTTCACCATTGCTACCTCAGCAATCCTCCCTGCCCCTAAAACTACCAGACCTAAGAAATTGACCAGAAACCTAAAAGGCATCCCCCCAGGAGTTCTACAATCGAAACTCCAAGCTCAACTTCTTCTCATTTCCCCCTTCCAAAATGTGAATAAGCTCACTGAACTATTTAACAACACTGTTACAGATATTCTTGACCAACTAGCCCCGCCTAAACTCAAAAACCAAAGAAACACCCCCTCAAACTCTTGGTTTAATACAGAGATAAATAATGAGAGACGGGCACTCAGACTGTCGGAAAGAACCTGGAGACACCATCCCTCACCCTCCCATCTTGCACTTCTCAGACATGCCAGATCCACTTACACAAAACACATCCTCAAGGAAAAAGCATCCTTCTTCCGCACTCAACTTGACTGTGCCAAAAACAGACCCAGGGAACTCTCCAAAATCATCCAAAACCAAACTTCCCCCGCACCTCCAAATATGACAGCCTTATCAGACAGATGTGAAGAAATTGCCCACTTCTTCTCGGAAAAAATTGCCAAAATTGACCAATCCTTCCTTCCCACACAACTATCCTCCCACTCCCAATCCAATCCAGTCCTCACCTCCAATACCTACTCCACATCCCCCCTTCCAGACGACACACACTCTCCTCTGCCCTCTATCCTACCGCTCCCCAGCGAGCCTCCTCACCCACCCATTTCCATACCCCCCCACCACTCCACAGGCCTCTCACCTTCCACATCTCCAGTAACCAACTCCCCTAAATCTCAACTTAAGAACAATGCCTCCTTGCTCAACTTTCTCCCCGTCACTGAGCTTGAAGTCCTCAATATAATTGGCAATCTAAAACCGTCCTCCCACACAAAAGACCCAATACCCTCCAACCTTGTCCCTGCCCTTAAGCACATCATCACCCCATTCTGGACCAAAATCATCAACACCTCTCTCTCCACGGGCTGTGTCCCCTCCTCCCTTCAGCTTGGTCAAATCTCGCCCATAATCAAAAACCCCAATGCTGACCCCAATGACCTAAATAATCTCCGCCCCATCACTAACCTCCCCCTTCTCTCAAAGGTACTTGAAAAAGGTGTCCTACTACAACTAGACAAACACATAGAAAATTTCAACCTTCTCGACCCCTTTCAATCTGGCTTCAGAAAAGGCTGCAGCACCGAAACGGCAATGCTCAATGTCATAGATGACATTCATCAATCACTTGACAATGGCGAGACCTGCCTTCTTATCCTTCTTGATCTCTCCACAGCATTCGATACAGTCAACCATTCAGCCCTACTTAATGTGCTTAGGAACCGTTTCGGCCTTAATGGCACCGCCTACAAATGGTTCATCTCTTATCTACAACACCGTACTCAGCAAATCAAAATTCAAAACTGTCTCTCTACCCCCACTCCTATCTCCCTTGGAGTCCCCCAAGGATCTATTCTCTCTCCCTCCCTTTATGGAACCCCTCACCCTCATTCTTAAAAAAAGCAGGCATAAATTACCACCTCTACGCCGATGACACCCAAATCTATTACAAGATTAAAACTCATGCTGACATCTTACACCTGAACAACACCCTTACCAAGATCCAAACCTGGTTCCATTCCAATCATCTCAAACTCAACCCTAACAAAACCGAAATCATTCTCTTCTCCCCCAAAAATAACCCTCTACCCGTTCAATCATGGATCCCTGACCTCAATGCACTCAACTGCTCACTCACCCTGTCCAACTCCGTCAAATCTCTTGGCATCACTATCGACAACACCCTAACCCTTAATGTTCACATCAAAAATTCTGCCAAAGGAGCCCTCTTCACTCTCCGTCACCTCAAGAAAATTAAACCATTCATACCCACTGATGATTTCAAACTCGTAGTTCAGTCGCTTGTTCTGTCACGTATTGATTAGGGTAATGCCATCCTTAATGGAATCCCCAAAGTACACCTAGCTCCAATCAAAGCTGTGCTCAACCTTGCTGCCAGGCTCATCACGGACTGCAAACGCTTCGATCATATATCACCGGCTCTCAAATCTCTTAAATGGCTCCCTATCGAAGGCAGATCTGCCTACAAAACCGCCTGCATTACTCATAAAGTCCTCCACCAAAACACTCCGCATTACCTCCCAAAGAAACTCCACACTGCGGGCTCCACTCGACCTCTGAGAAGCACCAACACCCTACTCCTAATCCCACCTCTGCATAAAAAGAAAGCTACACAATCCCGCTCCTTCTCTGGCAATGTCCCTATTATCTGGAATGCCCTCCCAAAAAACCTGCGCTGTAATCCCTCCTATTCTAGTTTTAAAAAAGACCTCAAAACCCACCTCCTCAATTTTTATTGGGGTTCCTAACCTCTGTCCTACTCCTGATTTCTTATCTATCACACAATATTTGTTCAGTAATTTTATACCCTGTTCTCCTGGTTCACCATTTACCTAATTACTTAAATGTATAGCTCCTGCCCCTGTTTTATTTATCTGGTTTTGTATAATGCTCATGTTGTCTGTACTTTGTAAATTTTTGTTGCACTAACTTTCATATGCTTTTATACCCTATGGGCCCGATTCACAGTACTAACTTAAGACAAAATCCTAAACTTACTACCATTTTGGTATTCACAGAAGGCACTTACTCATTTTGGTATTCACAGAAGGCACTTACTCATTTCGGTATTCACAGAAGTTAGGAGTCCTAACTTTAGGACTCCTAAATGCCTTCTGTGAATACCGAAAGTCTTAAAATTAGGATTGTTCGCAGTTTAGTAGTAGTATAGTTAGGACTCCTAACTTTAGGACTCCTAAATGCCTTCTGTGAATACCGAAATTCTTAAAATTAGGATTTTTCTCAATTTAGTAGTCCTAAATTTAGGACTCCTAACTTTATTACTCCTAAATGCCTTCTGTGACTACCGAAAGCCTTAAAATTAGGATTTTTCGCAGTTTAGTAGTAGTATAGTTAGGACTCCTAACTTTAGGACTCCTAAATGCCTTCTGTGAATACCGAAATTCTTAAAATTAGGATTTTTCTCAATTTAGTAGTCCTAAATTTAGATTTAGGACTACTAAATGGAGAAAAATCCTAATTTTAAGACTTTCGGTATTCACAGAAGGCATTTAGGAGTCCCAAAGTTAGGACTCCTAACTTCTGTGAATACCGAAATGAGTAAGTGCCTTCTGTGAATACCAAAATGAGTAAGTGCCTTCTGTGAATACCAAAATGGTAGTAAGTTTAGGATTTTGTCTTAAGTTAGTTCTGTGAATCGGGCCCTTTGTGCCTTATACTATGATTATCTTGTAAAGCGCTCTGAAACCTCTGGGTCTAGCTAGCGCTATATAAAACCTTCAAAATAAAATATAGAAATGCACCGCTGCCGCTGTGGAAGGCAGTATAGAGATGCACCTCTGGATCTGTGTAAGGCAGGATAGAGATGCACCGCTGGAGCTGTGGAAGGGAATATAGCGATGCACCACTGGAGCTGTGGAAGGGAATATAGAGATGCACCACTGGAGCTGTGGAAGGCAATATAGAGATGCACCACTGGAGCTGTGGAAGGGAATATAGAGATGCACCACTGGAGCTGTGGAAGACAATATAGAGATGCACCGCCAGAGCTGTGGAAGGCAGTATCGGGATCCACCACTGGAGCGGTGGAAGGCAATATAGAGATATACGACTGGAGCTGTGAAAGGCAGTATAGAGATGCACCCCTGGAGCTGTGGAAGGCAATATAGAGATGCACCACCAGAGCTGTGGAAGGGAATATAGAGATGCACCACAGAGCTGTGGAAGGGAATATAGAGATGCACCGCCAGAGCTGTGGAGGGCAGTATCGTGATGCACCACTGGAGCTGTGGAAGGCAATATAGAGATGCACCACTGGAGCTGTGGAAGGCAGTGTAGTGTTGCACCCCTGGAGCTGTGGAAGGCAATATAGAGATGCACCGCCAGAGCTGTGAAAGGCAGTATCGGGATACACTACTGGAGCTGTTGAAGTCAGTATAGTGATGCACCCCTGGAGCTGTGGAAGGCAGTATAGAGATGCGCATTTGGAGCTGTGGAAGGCAGTATCGAGATGCACCTATGGAGCTGTTGAAGGCAGTATAGAGATGCACCCCTGGAGCAGTGGAAGGCAGTATAGAGATGCATCACTGGAGCTGTGGAAGGCAGAATATGGATGCACTGCTGCCTCTGTGGAAGGCAGTATAGAGAGGCACCACTGCAGCCCTGGAAGGCAGTATAGAGATGCATCTCTGTAAGCTGTAGAAATCAGTATAGGGATGCACTGCTGCCGCTGTGGAAGGCAGTATAGAGTTGCACCGCTGGAGCTGTGGAAGGCAGCATTGGGATGCACCACATGGAGCTGTGGAAGGCAGTATATGGATGCAACACTGGAGCTGTGGAAGGCAGTATAGAGATGCACCCCTGAAGCTGTGGAAGGCAATATAGAAATGCACCGCCGAGCTACGGAAGGCAGTATCAGGATGCACCGCTGGAGCTGTGGAAGGCGGGACAGAGATCCACCGCTGGAGCTGTGGAAGGCAATATAGAAATGCACCGCTGCCGCTGTGGAAGGCAGTATAGAGATGCACCTCTGGAGCTGTGGAAGGCAGTATAGAGATGCACTGTTGGAGCTGTGGAAGGCAGACTAGGGATGCACCTCTGTAGCTGTGAAAGGCAGCATAGTGATGCACTGCTGGAGCTGTGGCAGGCAGTATAGGGATGTGCCGCTGTGGAAGGCAGTATAGAGATACACCTCTGGAACTGTGGAAGGCAGTATAGAGTGGCACCTCTGGAGCTGTGGAAGGCAGTATAGAGATGCACCGCTGGAGCTGTGGAAGGCAGCATAGAAATGCACCGCTGCTGCAGTGAAATGTAGTATAGAGATGCATCTCTAGAGCTGTGGAAGGCAGGATAGAGATGCACCTCTGGAGCTGTGGAAGGCAGTATAGAGATGCACCGCTGGAGCTGTGGAAGGCAGCATAGAAATGCACCGCTGCTGCAGTGAAATGTAGTATAGAGATGCATCTCTAGAGCTGTGGAAGGCAGGATAGAGATGCACCTCTGGAGCTGTGGAAGGCAGTATAGAGATGCACCACTAGAGCTGTGGAAGGCAGGATAGAGATGCACCACTGCAGCTGTGGAAGGCAGTATAGAGATGCGCCTCTGGAGCTGTGGAAGGTAGTATACAGAGGCACCGTTGGAGCTGTTGAATGAAGTATAGAGATGCATAGCTGGAGCTGTGGAAGGCAGAATAGAGAGGCACTACTGGAGCCGTGGAATGCAGTATAGAGATTCACTACTGGAGCTGTTTAATGAAGTATAGAGATGCACCGCTGGAGCTGTGGAAGGCAGTATAGAGAGGCACTGCTGGAGCTGTGGAATGCAGTATAGAGATTCACCACTGGAGCTGTCGAATGAATTATAGAGATGCACCACTGGAGCTGTGGAAGGCAGTATAGAGAGGCACTGCTGGAGCTGTGGAATGCAGTATAGAGATTCACCACTGGAGCTGTGGAAGGCAGTACAGAGATGCACCGCTGGAGCTGTGGAAGGCAGCATAGAGGTGCGCCACTGGAGCTGTGGAAGACAGTATAGAGAGGCACCTCTAGAGATTTGGAAGGCAGTATAGAGATCCACCTCTGGAGCTGTGGAAGACAGTATAGAGAATTACCTCTAGAGCTGTGGAAGACAGGATAGAGAGGCTCATCTAGAGCTTTGGAAGGCAGGATAGAGATGCACCGCTGGAGCTGTGTGAGGCAGGATAGAAAGGCACCTCTGGAGATGTGGAAGGCAGTATAGAGATGCATCTCTGGAGCTGTGGAAGGCTATACAGAGATGCACCTGTGGAGCTGTAGAAGGCAGTATACAGAGGCACCGCTGGAGCTGTGGAAGGCAATATGGAGATGCACCTTTGGCTCTGTGGAAGGCAGTATAGGAATGCACCGCTGCTGCTGTGGAAGGCAGTATAGAGATGTACCCCTGGAGCTGTGGAAGGCTATATAGGGATGCACCGCTGGAGCTGTGGAAGGCAGTATAGAGATGCACCTCTGGAACTGTGGAAGGCAGTATAGTGATGCACCACTTCCGCTGTGGAAGACAGTATAGAGATGCACCCCTGGAGCTGTGGAAGGCAGTATAGAGATGCACCGCTGCGGAAAGCAGTATAAAGATGTACCTCTGGAGCTGTGGAAGGCAGTATAGGGATGCACAGCTGGAGCTGTGGATGGCATGTTAGAGATGCACCTCTTGAGTTGTGAAATGCAGTATAGGGATGCACTGCTGGACTTGTGGATGGCAGTATAGAGAGGCACCTCTGGAGCTGTGGAAGGCAGGATAGAGCGACACCTCTGGAGCTGTGGAAAGCTCTGTAGAGATGCAATGCTGGAGCTGCGACAGGTTGTTTAGGGATGCACCGCTGGAGCTGTTGAATGCAGTATAGAGATGTACAGCTGGAGCTGTGGAAGGCAGTGTAAAGAGGCACTGCTGGAGCTGTGGAATGCAGTATAGAGATGCACCACTGGAGCTGTGGGAGGCAGTATAGGGATGCACTGCTAGAGCCGCTGAAGGCATTATAGAGGTGCACCTCTGGAGCTGTGGGAGACAGTTTAGGGATGCACTGCTGGAGCCGCGGAAGGTATTATAGAGATGCACCTCTGGAGCTGTGTGAGGCAGTATAGGGATGCACCACTGGAGCTGTGGAAGGCAGTATCAGGATCCACCTCTGGAGCTGTGGGAGGCAGTATAGGGATGTATTGCAGGAGCTGTGGAAGGCATTGTAAAGAGGCACTGCTGGAGCTGTGGAATGCAGTATAGAGATGCACCACTGGAGCTGTGGGAGGCAGTATAGGGATGCACTGCTGGAGTCGCGGAAGGCATTATAGAGATGCACCTCTGGAGCTGTGGGAGGCAGTATAGGGATGCATTGCTGGAGCTATGGAAGGTAGTATAGGAGGCATTGATTCAGCTATATTTGCTTTTGTAGCTGGTCATGATTGGTTATCCCAGGGACCACAAAGAAAAGAGACAAGCAGGCCGGGCCCAGGCTAAGTGGGGCACTGTCTGATATGGTGGCGCACAGAGCGGAAAATAAAGGCCAGGACGAACCGGGCCCAAGATGGAAGGGGAATCAGTCTTTGCAGGACAGGGCAGGGCGGGTATGCAAAATTCAGGCTACAGGTGCGAGCCCTCATGGAGATGGAGATGCCCAAAAAGAGTATGGTGAAAGCTGGCAGAGAGGAGGCGCCATGAGGTTGGCATGTGCCAGTCAGTTGACCTAGTGAGCAGTGGCAACCCACACAGATAAAGACCAGTGAAGCAGGTGGAGGAGGTGGAGGGGAGGGGGCTGGCGGGAAGCCTGTGAAGGGGAGCAGGGCAGGGGTGTAATAATTCTTTTTTTTAAAACAAACCTTACCTGGTGCTGTCAGCAGCCTTGTGCTCCTCTGTTTCTTGTCCAAGCAGTCCCTGGGACAGCATCGGACTCCCATCCAATCCCCACACTGGTCTCAAGCATGAGAGCAGCGTGGGAATTGGCGTGAGTGGGCTGGACTACTGTTCGCTCAGGTCCAGGGAGCGTGTGCTGTTTCTCTAACCCGGCTGGGCAATACAGCGCTGGGTTTTAAAAACCCAGGTGCACATCTACCACTCCTCCTCCTCCTCCCTCCCATTGCCCACCCCTTTCCTGCCCCTACTGGCTCAAAGCCAGCAGCTGAAAAATAAAACAATAGTAAAATGTTGTTTTATTTTTCAGCTGCTAGCCCTCAGCCAGTGGGGCAACGCTCCTCCACCATTACGGGTGAGCCGCCGCTGCTCAAGAGAATGCCGACATAGAGTGTTAGTATGACATAATGGCAAGTGAGAGCCATGAAAGCACCGAGGGCACTTCGGGTAGGGAGTGCACCAAAGGCAAGTCAGGATTCTCTATGTAGAGTGGCAGGGTCACCGGGTGGTAGGGTCACCGGGCATATGCTGCAGGCTAAAGGGCATTGGCTGCAAGATCAGGGGTGGAGCTGGTAGAAGGTCATGCAACGCCTCCTGCCTCCAGATGAGCAACAGAAGGGAGGAGTGAAGAAAGCAACACAGGTGAGAGTGAAGGAGAGGTCAGGGAGGCACTGAGTGGTGTGGCCATTTATGTAGGTAGCACTAAAGTATACTAAACAGTGATGGATGGAATGGAATACTTGGATTAGTCCCAGCCACAGGTAAGTACTCAGGCCTCATCCCAGTCCATTGTTGTTTTGCACACCATGCCACCATAGTTTGGACCCAGACATATGCAAATCAGTTGTGACCCTGCTCCAAAGGGAACAGTCCAGCCTGCACATTCAGGGCAGGTCATCCGTAAACCAGAATACAAGTAACCTAGGACTAGTTTCAATCTAGTTAGGGCTCATCAGTCCGGTATAGTTTGGTTCCAGTGACACAGTGTGCACGGGAGCCAAGTCTAGACATACCCGTTCTACTGATGGCGACACACTAAAGTAAACTAAAAAGTGATGGATGGAATGCTTGAATTAATCTTAGACACTGGTAATTACTTGGCCGTATCCCAATCCATCATTATTTCTCCCTCATACCACCTCAGATTTGACTCAGCCAAACGCAAAACGCACTGACTGCACCAAACATGTAATTAAAACATCAAAACAGATGAATATTGCAACTGAATTGACTGTAGTAAAACAGACAAATAGGTGTTGGTGTTAAGATGGCAAATGCAGTTACTTAAGAAAACAAAAGTAGAGTCACCTGTACTTGATTCTAAGTGGACAAAATACTTGTATGCTCTTTCACCATATGCGATGCCCAATATATGCACCCAATATATGCACCCAAAACCCAATATTCCATCTACGAATCTTGAAATGCATTCTGAAGAACTTCTCAGAACTTGAAGAGTCTCTTTGCCCCATTACACTGATGCACCAAGAGGGTCGGCATGTAAGATCAGGTTGCGTGACCTCCTATAGCATCATGATGGCGTAATCAGTGCAATTTCTTGTGTGTAAAATGCACACACACCTTCTAAATGCCACAATATATTTCAGGCTCTGCAAAATCCTTCTGGAGGGCCACAAAAGTGTCTCAAGCGCAGAGGCATCCATGCATCCAAGCATCCCATGTCTACTGCAAACATCTCCAAATAGAAATGTGGCCTTGCGTTGCTTGATAAACCTATCATAGGTTTTGCTTCACCCTTGATCCACCTTGCGTGGCGCAAGAGCGACCCAAAACCGTGATAAATCTCTCCCTTAGTTCACTGGTAAGTCTATATTAAAGTATTGCTACGTGCACCCATGGCTTGTAAATGAAATGCTACCAGTGGGCCTGCAGCACTTATTGTGCTACCCACTTCAGTAGCCTTTAAAAACAAACCTCAGGACTGTCATGCCCGTCTGTGTGGCAATTTTACCCTGCCATTTTGCACAGGCAAAATCTATCTTTTACCAGGCCTAAACCTTCTCTTTTAATACATGCAAGTCACTCCTAGGGCAGACCTTAAACATCCCATAGGGAAGTGTGCAGTGTCAATAAAAGGTGTGTATGTTTATGTTTTTCATGTCCTGGTAGTGAAAACCTCTTAAATTATTTTTTTTAACTACTGCAAGCCTACTTCTTCCATAGGATGGATTGGGTTACTATTTCCGATCGACGTAATACTATTCCCGTAGAGATATTGGGGTCTCACAACCACACTTTATATGTTTTCATATGTATTGTTGGAACGTGAAGATATGTGGAAGTGTCTAGGCCAAGCTGTTATGACATGTCCTGTCTGATTGACTATCTAAAAAAGTTTGCAAATGTTTCTATATGTTTTTTAACTGGTTATAATTATTTGTCAAAAGTTTTTGTTAATTATGTACATGTTATTTATGTGTCAATGTTTTTGCATTATCTTTCCCTCCAATTCTTTAATCATTATGGAGTAGAAATGTTTGTTCAACCTATATAAATATTGAAATTGTGGTGTTGTCTGTTGTATCTTATATGTGTCATATATATATGTATTTCTTTATTTATACATTTCTGAAATCCCAGAATGTCCTACATGTTTCTCAATTTGCACTCCTCATCACTGGTGCTTTACTCCCAATGGGAGAGCACCGGCACTCCTCAGCATTGGTGCTTTACTCATACTGAGGGAGTAGCAGCACTCCTCAGCCCTTGTGCTTTACTCATTATGGGAGAGCAAGGCACTCCTTAGCACTGGTGCTTTACTCATACTGAGGGAGCACCGACACTACTCAGCACAGGTGCTTTACTCTTGATGGGAGACCAACAGCACTCCTTAGCACTGGTCTTTACTAATAACGGGAGAGCACCGGCACTCCTCAGCACTGGTGCTTTACTCATACTGAGGAAGCACCGGCACTCCTAAGCACTGATACATTACTCATACTGAGTGAGCACTGGAACTCCTTAGCACTGGTCCATTACTCATAATGGGAGAGCACCAGCACTCCTCAGCACTGGTATTTACTCATAATAGAAGAGCACCAACACTACTCAGCACTGGTGCTTTACTCATACTGAGGGAGCATCTGCACTCCTCAGCACTGATGCATTACTCATACTGAGAGAGCACAGGCACTCCTCAACACTGGTGCATTACTCATACTGAGAGAGCACCGGCACTCCTCATCACTGGTGCTTTACTCATAATGGGAGAGCACGGCACTCCTCAGTGCAGGTACATTACTCATACTGAGGGAGCACCAACACTTCTAAGTACTAGTGCATTACTCATAATGGGAGAGCACCAGCACTCCTCAGCACTGGTGCTTTACTCATAATGGGAGAGCACTGGCACTCCTCAGCACTGGTGCTTTACTCATAGTGAGGGAGCACCGGCAGTCCTAAGCACTGATGCATTACTCATTGTGAGAGAGCACTGGCACTCCTCAGCACTGGTGCATTAATCATGCTGTGAGAGCACCGGCACTACTCATTACTGGTGCTTTACTCATACTGGGAGAGCACCGGCACTCCTCAGCACTGGTGCTTTACTCATAATGAGAGAGAACGGCACTCCTCAGCGCTGGTACATTACTCCTACTGAGGGATCACCAACACTTCTAAGCACCAGTACATTACTCATAATAGGAGAGCACCAGCACTCCTCAGCACTGGTGCTTTACTCATACTGAGGGAGCACCGGTTCTCCTCAGCACTGGTGCTTTACTCATACTGAGGAAGCACCGGCACTCCTAAGCACTGATACATTACTCATACTGAGTGAGCACTGGAACTCCTTAGCACTGGTCCATTACTCATAATGGGAGAGCACCAGCACTCCTCAGCACTGGTATTTACTCATAATAGAAGAGCACCAACACTACTCAGCACTGGTGCTTTACTCATACTGAGGGAGCATCTGCACTCCTCAGCACTGATGCATTACTCATACTGAGAGAGCACAGGCACTCCTCAACACTGGTGCATTACTCATACTGAGAGAGCACCGGCACTCCTCATCACTGGTGCTTTACTCATAATGGGAGAGCACGGCACTCCTCAGTGCAGGTACATTACTCATACTGAGGGAGCACCAACACTTCTAAGTACTAGTGCATTACTCAT
This sequence comes from Triturus cristatus, assembly GCF_964204655.1. Lineage (NCBI taxonomy): Eukaryota > Metazoa > Chordata > Amphibia > Caudata > Salamandridae > Triturus > Triturus cristatus. The sequence goes on along the minus strand of NC_140588.1, from coordinate 1,060,896,262 downwards.
AATGGGAGAGCACCAGCACTCCTCAGCACTGGTGCTTTACTCATAATGGGAGAGCACTGGCACTCCTCAGCACTGGTGCTTTACTCATAGTGAGGGAGCACCGGCAGTCCTAAGCACTGATGCATTACTCATTGTGAGAGAGCACTGGCACTCCTCAGCACTGGTGCATTAATCATGCTGTGAGAGCACCGGCACTACTCATTACTGGTGCTTTACTCATACTGGGAGAGCACCGGCACTCCTCAGCACTGGTGCTTTACTCATAATGAGAGAGCACGGCACTCCTCAGCGCTGGTACATTACTCCTACTGAGGGATCACCAACACTTCTAAGCACCAGTACATTACTCATAATAGGAGAGCACCAGCACTCCTCAGCACTGGTGCTTTACTCATACTGAGGGAGCACCGGTTCTCCTCAGCACTGGTGCTTTACTCATAATGGGAGTGCAACAGCACTCCTTAGCACTGGTCCTTACTCATATTGGGAGAGCACTGGCACTCTTCAGCACTCGTGCTTTATTCATGATAGGAGAGCACCGGCACTTTTAAGCAATGGTGCATTACTCATAACGGGAGAGCACCGGCACTCCGCAGCAATGGTGCTTTACTCATAATAGGGGAGCACTGGCACTCCTCAGCACTGGTGCTTTACTCATAATAGGGGAGCACTGGCACTCCTCAGCACTGGTGCTTTACTCATTCTGAGAGAGCAAATGCACTCCTCTGCACTGGTTCATTACTCATACTGAAGGAGCACTGGCACTCCACAGCACTGGTTCTTTACTCATTCTGAGGGAGCACCGGCACTCCTCAGTACTGATGCATTACCCATACTGAGAGAGCAACGGCACTCCTTAGCACTGGTCTAGTACTCATAATTGGAAAGCAACTGCACTCCTCAGGGCTGATGCTTTACTCATGGTAGGAGAGCACCAGCACTCCTCAGCACTGGTGCATTACCCATTGTGTGAAAGCACCGGCACTCCCCAGCACTGGTAATTTACTCATACTGAGGGAGGACCGGCACTCCTCAGTGCTGATGCTTTACTCATACTGAGAGAGCAACAGCACTCCTTACCACTGGTCCATTACTCATAATGGGAGATCACCAGCACTCCTCAGCACTGGTGCATTACTCATGATAGGAGAGCACTGGCACTCCTCAGCACTGGTGCTTTACGCATAATGGGAGAGCAACAGCACTCCTTAGCACTGGTATTTACTCATAATAGAAGAGCACCGACACTCCTCAGCACTGGTGCTTTACTCATACTGAGGGAGCATCGGCACTCCTCAACACTGGTGCATTACTCATACTGAGAGAGCACCGGCACTCCTCATCACTGGTGCTTTACTCATAACGGGAGAGCACGGCACTCCTCAGCGCAGGTACATTACTCATACTGAGGGAGCACCGACACTTCTAAGTACTAGTGCATTACTCATAATGGGAGAGCACCAGCACTCCTCAGCACTGGTGCTTTACTCATAATGGGAGAGCACTGGCACTCCTCAGCACTGGTGCTTTACTCATAGTGAGGGAGCACTGGCACTCCTAAGCACTGATGCATTACTCATTGTGAGAGAGCACTGGCCCTCCTCAGCACTGGTGCATTAATCATGCTGTGAGAGCACCGGCACTCCTCATTACTGGTGCTTTACTCATACTGGGAGAGCACCGGCACTCCTCGGCACAGGTGCTTTACTCATAATGAGAGAGCAAGGCATTCCTCAGCGCTGGTACATTACTCATTCTGAGGGAGCACCGACACTTCTAAGCACCAGTACATTACTCATAATAAGAGAGCACCGGCACTCCTCAGCACTGGTGCTTTACTCATAATGGGAGTGCAACAGAACTCCTTAGCACTGGTCCTTACTCATATTGGGAGAGCACTAGCACTCTTCAGCACTCGTGCTTTATTCATGATAGGAGAGCACCGGCACTTTTAAGCACTGGTGCATTACTCATAACGGGAGAGCACCGGCACTCCTCAGCACTGGTCCTTTACTCATGATAGGAGAGCACCGGCACTTCTAAGCACTGGTGCATTACTCATAACGGGAGAGCACCGGCACTCCTCAGCAATGGTGCTTTACTCATAATAGGGGAGCACTGGCACTCCTCAGCACTGGTGCTTTACTCATACTGAGAGAGCAACAGCACTCCTCAGCACTGGTTCATTACTCATACTGAGAGAGCAACGGCACTCCTCAGCACTGGTGCTTTACTCATGGTAGGAGAGCCTTGGCACTTCTAAGCACTGGTGCATTACTCATAATGGGAGAACACCTGCACTCCTCAGCACTGGTGCTTTACGCATGCTGAGAGAGCACCGGCACTCCTCAGCACTGGTGCTTTATTCATAATGGGAGAGCACCGGCACTCCTCACCACTGGTGCATTACTCATAATGGGAGAGCACCGATACTCCTCACTTCTGGTGCTTTACTCATACTGTTGGAGCACTCCTCAGCACTGGTGCATTATTCATAAAGAGAGAGCACTAGTACTCCTCAGCACCTGTACCGTACTCATACTGAGAGAGGACCGCCACTCCTCAGCACTGGTACTTTACTCCTACTGAGAGAGCACCGTCACTCCTCAGCACTGGTGCTTTATTCATAACGGGAGAGCACTGGCACTCCTCAGCACTGCTGCTTTACTTTTACTGAGAGAGCACCGTCACTCCTCAGCACTGGTGCTTTATTCATAACGGAAGAGCACCAGCACTCCTCAGCACTGGTGCTTTACTCATACTGTGAGAGCACCGGCACTCCTCAGCACTGCTGCATTACTCATACTGAGAGAGCACTGGCTCTCCTCAGCTCTGGTCCATTACTCATACTGAGAGAGCACTGTCACTCCTCAGCTCTGGTCCATTACTCATACTGAGAGAGCACCGGCACTCCTCAGCACTGGTGCTTTACTCCTAATGGGAGAGCACCGGCACTCCTCAGCACTGGTGCTTTACTCCTAATGGGAGAGCACCGGCACTCCTCAGCACTGGTGCTTTACTCATGATAGAAGAGCGCCGGGCCTTTCTAAGCACTGATGCCTTACTCATACTGAGAGAGCAATGGCACTCCTCAGCACTGATGCCTTACTCATACTGAGTGAGCACTGGCCCTCCTCAACAATGGTGCATTAGTCATAATGGGAGAGCACCGGCACTCCTCAGCACTGGTGCATTACTCATGCTGAGAGAGCACTGGCACTCCTCATGACTTGTGCTTTACTCATACTGGGAGAGCACCGGCACTCCTCAGCACTGGTGCTTTACTCATAATGAGAGAGCACCGGCACTCCTTGGCACTGGTCCTTTACTCAAACTGGAAGAGCACCGGCAATCCTCAGCACCGGTCCATTACTCATAATGGGAGAGCACTGGCTAACGCATCACTGGTGCTTTACTCATAGTGAGGGAGCACCAGCACTCCTCAGCACTGGTGCATTACTCATGCTGAGAGAGCACCGGCACTCCTCATGACTGGTGCTTTACTCATACTGTGAGAGCACCGGCACTCCTCATTACTGGTGCTTTACTCATACTGGGAGAGCACCGGCACTCCTCGGCACAGGTGCTTTACTCATAATGAGAGAGCAAGGCATTCCTCAGCGCTGGTACATTACTCATTCTGAGGGAGCACCGACACTTCTAAGCACCAGTACATTACTCATAATAAGAGAGCACCGGCACTCCTCAGCACTGGTGCTTTACTCATAATGGGAGTGCAACAGAACTCCTTAGCACTGGTCCTTACTCATATTGGGAGAGCACTAGCACTCTTCAGCACTCGTGCTTTATTCATGATAGGAGAGCACCGGCACTTTTAAGCACTGGTGCATTACTCATAACGGGAGAGCACCGGCACTCCTCAGCACTGGTCCTTTACTCATGATAGGAGAGCACCGGCACTTCTAAGCACTGGTGCATTACTCATAACGGGAGAGCACCGGCACTCCTCAGCAATGGTGCTTTACTCATAATAGGGGAGCACTGGCACTCCTCAGCACTGGTGCTTTACTCATACTGAGAGAGCAACAGCACTCCTCAGCACTGGTTCATTACTCATACTGAGAGAGCAACGGCACTCCTCAGCACTGGTGCTTTACTCATGGTAGGAGAGCCTTGGCACTTCTAAGCACTGGTGCATTACTCATAATGGGAGAACACCTGCACTCCTCAGCACTGGTGCTTTACGCATGCTGAGAGAGCACCGGCACTCCTCAGCACTGGTGCTTTATTCATAATGGGAGAGCACCGGCACTCCTCACCACTGGTGCATTACTCATAATGGGAGAGCACCGATACTCCTCACTTCTGGTGCTTTACTCATACTGTTGGAGCACTCCTCAGCACTGGTGCATTATTCATAAAGAGAGAGCACTAGTACTCCTCAGCACCTGTACCGTACTCATACTGAGAGAGGACCGCCACTCCTCAGCACTGGTACTTTACTCCTACTGAGAGAGCACCGTCACTCCTCAGCACTGGTGCTTTATTCATAACGGGAGAGCACTGGCACTCCTCAGCACTGCTGCTTTACTTTTACTGAGAGAGCACCGTCACTCCTCAGCACTGGTGCTTTATTCATAACGGAAGAGCACCAGCACTCCTCAGCACTGGTGCTTTACTCATACTGTGAGAGCACCGGCACTCCTCAGCACTGCTGCATTACTCATACTGAGAGAGCACTGGCTCTCCTCAGCTCTGGTCCATTACTCATACTGAGAGAGCACTGTCACTCCTCAGCTCTGGTCCATTACTCATACTGAGAGAGCACCGGCACTCCTCAGCACTGGTGCTTTACTCCTAATGGGAGAGCACCGGCACTCCTCAGCACTGGTGCTTTACTCCTAATGGGAGAGCACCGGCACTCCTCAGCACTGGTGCTTTACTCATGATAGAAGAGCGCCGGGCCTTTCTAAGCACTGATGCCTTACTCATACTGAGAGAGCAATGGCACTCCTCAGCACTGATGCCTTACTCATACTGAGTGAGCACTGGCCCTCCTCAACAATGGTGCATTAGTCATAATGGGAGAGCACCGGCACTCCTCAGCACTGGTGCATTACTCATGCTGAGAGAGCACTGGCACTCCTCATGACTTGTGCTTTACTCATACTGGGAGAGCACCGGCACTCCTCAGCACTGGTGCTTTACTCATAATGAGAGAGCACCGGCACTCCTTGGCACTGGTCCTTTACTCAAACTGGAAGAGCACCGGCAATCCTCAGCACCGGTCCATTACTCATAATGGGAGAGCACTGGCTAACGCATCACTGGTGCTTTACTCATAGTGAGGGAGCACCAGCACTCCTCAGCACTGGTGCATTACTCATGCTGAGAGAGCACCGGCACTCCTCATGACTGGTGCTTTACTCATACTGGGAGAGCACTGGCACTCCTCAGCACTGGTGCTTTACTCATAATGGGAGACCACCGGCACTCCTCAGCACCGGTCCATTACTCATAATAGGAGAACACTGGCACTCCTCAGCGCTATATGCTTTACTCATACTAAGAGAGCAACAGCACTCCTCAGCACTGTGGCATTAATAATAATGAGTGAGCACCGGTACTCCTTGGCACTGGTCCATTACTCATAATGGGAGAGCACCAGCACTCCTCAGCACTGGTCCATTACTCATAATAGGAGAACACTGGCACTCCTCAGCGCTGATGCTTTACTCATACTGAGTGAGCACCGGCACTCCTCAGCACTGGTGCTTTACTCATAATGATAGAGCAACGGCACTCCTTGGCACTGGTTCATTACTTATACTGAGAGAACAACTGCACTCCTCAGCACTGGTGCTTTACTCATACTGAGTGAGCCCCGGCATTCCTTGGCACTGGTCATTTACTCATAATAGGAGAGCACTGGCACTCCACAGCACTGGTGCTTTACTCATAATAGGAGAACACCGGCACTTCTCAGCACTGATGCTTTACTCATACTGAGAGCGCAACGGCACTCCTCAGCACTGGTGCATTACTCATAATAGGAGAGCACCGGCACTCCTCAGTGCTGATGCTTTACTCATGATTGGAGAGCACCTGCACTCCTCAGCACTGATTCATTACTCAGTGAGAAAGCACCAGCACTCCTCAGCACTGGTGCTTTACTCATACTGTGGGAGCACTGGTACTCCTCAGCACTGATGCTTTACTCATACTGAGAGATCAAAGGCACTCCTCAGCACTGGTGCATTACTCAGTGAGAAAGCACCAGCACTCCTCAGCACTGGTGCTTTACTCATACTGAGGGAGCACTGGTACTCCTCAGCACTGGTGCATTACTCATACTGAGAGAGCAACGGCACTCCTTAGCACTGGTCCAATACTCATAATGGGAAAGCACCTGCACGCTTCAGTGCTGATGCTTTACTCATACTGAGAGAGCAACAGCACTCCTCAGCACTGGTGCATTACTCAGTGAGAAAGCACCGGCACTCTGCAGCAGTGTTGCTTTACTCATACTGAGGGAGCACCGGCACTCCTCAGCATTGGTGCAGTACCCATACTGAGAGAGCAATGGCACTCCTTTGCACTGGTGCATTACTCATAATTGGAGAGGATCGGCACTCCTCAGGGCTGATGCTCTACTCATGATAGGAGAGCACCGACACTCCTCAGCACTGGTGCATTACCCATTGTGAGAAAGCACCGGCACTCCCCAGCACTGGTAATTTACTCATACTGAGGGAGGACCGGCACTCCTCAGCACTGATGCTTTACTCATACTGAGAGAGCAACGGCACTCCTTAGCACTGGTCCATTACTCATACTGAGAGAGCACCGGCACTCCTCAGCTCTGGTCCATTACTCTTACTGAGAGAGGACCGGGACTCCTCAGCACTGGTGCTTTATTCATAATGGGAGAGCACCGACACTCCTCAGCACTGCTGCATTACCCATACTGAGGAAGCACTGGCACTCCTCAGCACTGGTGCTTTACTCATGATAGAAGAGCACCGGCCCTTTCTAAGCACTGGTGCATTACTCATAATGGGAGAGCAACGGCACTCCTCAGCTCTGATGCCTTACTCATACTGAGAGAGCAATGGCACTCCGCAGCACTGGTGCTTTACTCATACTGAGAGAGCACTGGCACTTCTCATCACTGGTGCTTTACTCATAATGGGAGAGCACCGGCACTCATCAGCACTGATGCCTTACTCATACTGAGAAAGCAATGGCACTCCTCAGCACTGGTACTTTACTCATACTGAGACAGCACCGGCACTCCTCATCACTGGTGCTTTACTCATAATTGGAGAGCACCGGCACTCATCAGCATTGGTGCTTTGCTCATACTGAGGGAGTAGCAGCACTCCTCAGCACTCTTCAGCCCTTGTGCTTTACTCATAATGGGAGAGCAACGGCACTCCTTAGCACTGGTGCTTTACACATACTGAGGGAGCACCGGCACTCCTCAGCACAGGTGCTTTACTCATAATGGGAGAGCAACAGCACTCCTAAGCACTGGTCTGTACTCATAATGGGAGAGCACCGGCACCTCTCAAGACTGGTGCTTTACTCATACTGAGGAAGCACAGGCACTTCTCATCACTGATACATTACTCATACTGAGTGAGCACTGGCACTGCTCAACGCTGGTGCATTCGTCATAATGGGAGAGCACCGGCACTCCTCAGCACTGGTGCATTACTCATGCTGAGAGAGCACCGGCACTCCTCATCACTGGTGCTTTACTCATACTGGGAGAGCACCGGCAGTCCTCAGCACTGGTGCTTTACTCATAATGAGAGAGCACCGGCACTACTTGGCACTGGTCCTTTACTCAAACTGGAAGAGCACCGGCACTCCTCAGCACCGGTCCATTACTCATAATGGGAGAGCACCGGCACTCCTCAACACCGTTTCATTACTCATAATAGAAGAACACCGGCACTCCTCAGCGCTGGTGCATTACTCATACTGAGAGAGCACCGGCACTCCTCAGCACTGGTGCTTTACTCATAATGGGAGAGCACCGGCACTCCTCAGCACTGGTGCATTACTCATAATAGGAGAACACAGGCACTCCTCAGTGCTGATGCTTTACTCATTATAGGAGATTACCAGCACTCCTCAGCACTAGTGCATTACTCAGCGAGAATGCACCGGCACTCCTCAGCACTGGTGATTTACTCATACAGAGGGAGCACCAGCACTCCTCACCACTGGTTCTTTACTCATACTGAGGGAGCACCTGCACTCCTCAGCGCTGATGCTTTAGTCATACTGAGAGAGCAACAGCACTCCTCAGCACTGGTACATTATTCAGTGAGAAAGCACCGGCACTCCTCAGCAGTGGTGCTTTACTCATACTGAGGGAGCACCGGCACTCCTCAGCATTGCTGCATTACCCATACTGAGAGAGCAACAGCACTCATTAGCACTGGTCCATTACTCATAATTGGAGAGCAACGGCACTCCTCAGGGCTGATACTTTACTCATGATAGGAGAGCACCGGCACTACTCAGCACTGGTGCATTACCCATTGTGAGAAAGCACCGGCACTCCCCAGCACTGGTAATTTACTCATACTGAGGGAGGACCGGCACTCCTCTGCGCTGATGCTTTACTCATACTGAGAGAGCAGCGGCACTCCTTAGCACTGGTCCATTACTCATAATGGGAGAGCACCGGCACTCCTAAGCACTGGTGCATTACTCATGATAGGAGAGCACGGGCACTCCTCAGCACTGGTGCTTTACTCATAATAGGAGAGCACCAGCACTCCTCAGCACTGGTGCTTTACTCATAATGGGAGAGCACTGGCACTCCTCAGCACTGGTGCTTTACTCATAATAGGAGAGCAACAGCACTCCTTAGCACTGGTCCTTACTCATAATAGGAGAGCACCGGCACTCCTCAGCACTGGTGCTTTACTCATAGTGAGGGAGCACCGGCACTTCTAAGCACTGATGCATTACTCATTGTGAGAGAGCACTGGCACTCCTCAACACTGGTGCATTAATCTCGCTGAGAGAGCACCGGCACTCATCATGACTGGTGCTTTACTCATACTCGGAGAGCACCAGCACTCCTCAGCACTGGTGCTTTACTCATAATGAGAGAGCACGGCACTCCTCAGTGCTGGTACATTACCCATACTGACGGAGCACCAACACTTCTAAGCACTAGTGCATTACTCATAATGGGAGAGCACCAGCACTCCTCACCACTCGTAGATTTCACTGCGTCTCTTCTACGAGGCTTACTTACGGTTGAACGCCCACTCTGCATACATTATACCTGACGCAGGTATAATGTAGCGCAGGGGTTTACAAAGTGACGCATTTGCTTAGATGCGTCACTTTGTAAATAGGGCGCAACAGGAGGCATGTTTTTCGCCGCCAATGCGTCACAAAAAGTGGCGCAGCGGAAGCGCAAAACTGTCGCAAGTCCTCATAAATAAGGCCCTTAATTCATAGTACTTGCACATCTCAATCACAAAAGGTACTTTCAGATGGTGAGTACCTTCCCTTTCATATTTCCATACAACCGGTAACACTTCGGGGGCCACTCCTGCAGCTCGGGATCTTAGAAGTGAAAACACATTGTTGCTCTGGGATTCAACTTTTAGCAGCCTTTTTTTGTTGCAAAAACGGACGAAGCACTCTGAGACACTGCTTTCTGTGCCAATAATTCCCTCTCTACACTGACCCCAAATGCATTCCATGTCCGCATCTCGCACACTGTAGTTGCATTAACTTGACATCTTGCATTTGGCCATATCCAAACCGAGCATGGTTTCTGAACCGACCAGAACAGCACTTTGACCAGTTTCCAACACAACAAAAGATGCATAACTGAAAGCATGGGGAGGGGGTTCCCACAGGGCCCCTTGCCCTTTTAGAGTTGTGTTGGGTGACCTCGGCCCTTGGAGCACCGCCTGCTTTCCCAGATATCTTTCCAAACAGAAACCTTTTAAAAACGTTTTAAGCATCAGCAGTTCATTCAAGGAACATGGGCTGCTTTTAACAAAAGTTCCTGTTTGGGAGTGCGAACACAGGGATGGAAGTCTGCTCTTCCTTGCAGGCCACATCCCTGCATGTGTAGCCAATCACGCTACATAGTGACTTGCCTAATTAATATTCAGAGATTTTGCGACACAAAAAAGTCACAAAGTCATAGGTTACAAAAAGTTGCAGCAGAATTTGCAACTTATCTCTTCGTACATCTGGCCAATGTTGTGCGTCCGCCTTGGTACAAGCTGAAAACTGTATAAAAAGTTTGGGTGACGCATAATCACCTCTTCCCTGTAGGACAGTATCTGCGCTGCATGTTCCTGATCCATCCCCCTCCCTCTGAGTCTTATCTTTCAAGGTGAAAGGCAGCATACATTTTAATGTGAAACATGAAGTCAGCAGTTGCTGCCATGGAGTACAGATGTTGTGTTGTGTTTGCAGTGGCTACATCTGTCCCAGCACATTCATCCCAAGAAGCACCAAACCTCCTCACGAGCCCACCAGTGATGCTCCTGTGGGCACTGCACTGTCCATCCCCCATGACCTTTTAAGCGTATATCAAACAGCAATGTTAACAATTTACATATTTGACCATCTATGGTTTCTGAACGCAGCTAGGGATGTTGGCACCCTGGCATTGTATGGTCTATACATAACCTAGGCAACATGACAAGATGCACCAAGCCGTAACATTTCTTAGTATGACAACCTCAGCTTGCTCAGCAAGCATCAATTGGTCTATGGTGGCACCCAAAGTAGATATCCTCACACGTAGGAAGTGAAGTGGAGAGGCGTGGTGCAAGTGGAGAGTGTGGTGCAAGTGGAGAGGTGTGGTGCAAGTGGAGAGTGTGGTGCAAGTGGAGAGGTGTGGTGCAAGTGGAGAGTGTGGTGCAGCGGCCAGAGCAGCTGACTTCAGAGCACAAGGTTCATGGTTCGATCCCCGGCTGCGGCGGCAGCTCAGCTCAGCACCATGTGACTCTGGGCAATAGCTCACTTAATTTCTACGACGGCCCCCAGCGCCTTGAGATCCGTAAGGGTGAGTCGTTTGCGCTTTACAAATACGGATTTACATTTTACAACCTGTAAAATGGACGTGCCAAGCAAATGCATGTTAGACTGCTTATCAGGTTTTCAGAGAGATGGCAGTCTAGACCGTGGTCTTTTCTAATGTTACGGAGAGAGTATTGATTAGTCCCACAGTTGATTCAGACATTCAATGCACTCTGAACAAATACAGGTCTAAAGCTTCATCCGTGTTCATCTTCACATACCCCCTTCTACCCGTGCCCTCAATCTTTGGCCTGCTGGTTCTCTACCAACTTCCTGCTCTCATCTCTCCAATAACCTCTTGTCAGTGCTAACCTTGATCCTTACACGCCTCTCTTTGTACAGTACTCCCTTGCTAGTTCATGCTAACGAGCACAGCTCCAGAGTTTGAGCAAGCCTGTGTCTGCCCTAAAGCCATTGTATCCAAGATTCCTGAGGAAAGGAATATGTTCCATAGTGTGACCTGCATCATCCATGACAGTGTTGGACATGTGATGAGTTGGGAGACTGATATGGAAGATAATGAATGCAAAAACAATTAGATCATTAGAATGTTGAGCGCTCAATTGAAGAGAGTGGAGTAGCTCCGGGCTTATTATGACTGGCATAAGCCCGGAGCTCCAACATTCCAATGCTTGTCGCCATGTTTATCCCTTTTTTGAAGCCTGTGGCTTGGGCCTATAACTTGGGTTAAGGGCCTTTAACAACCAGTATAGCCCTCGACAGCAGGCTTTAAGGTATTATCAGAACGTTGGAATGTTGAGAGCTCCACTGAAGACAGTGGAGTAGCTCAGGGCTTATAATGACTGGGAAAAGCCTGGCGCGCCAACATTCCAATGTTTGTCTTCATGCTTTTCCCTTTTTAATTTAGAGCATTCTACCCTTAGTGGGTGGAATGTTCTAATGGCCTTATAGGCATTATGCTGCAGTCTATGCCTGTAATTAAAGGCCCTCACCCTCAGTGTAGGTCCAGCTATTAGGCAATAGTAGTGCTTGATTGCAAGATGTGTGTTGTCCTGTCTCTGACAGTCATCCTTGTGTTGTCCTGTCTCTGACAGTCATCCTCTGCCTAATCCAAACGTGGAATGCACACACCTAAGCTGGATTTCAGTACATTATGTAGTAATTATTCGGCCTTGGCCTAACTGTGCCTTGAGGTTCTTGTGCTGCTGCTCCACCTGAGGAGCCCTGATACAGTGGTCTGCCCAGTAGTGTAGACGCCCTTCAGTGGTCAGGCTCCTAGTGACCCTGAGTGGGCTCCAGGAAGGGATTAACTGGTGCAGGAACAGTGCCACCAGGGCTCGGGTACTTCTGTGCCAGGAACACCTTCAGTCATAGCCACCCGAGGGGGCCCCTTCCCTTGACTTGCCATGCAAACATTGAATGACACCCCCATGAAGAATAATGAACTCACTTCACCTACAAAGACTTGGGCTCCCCTAACACAGGACACAGATGGCCCAAAATGACACTCACACTCACTTTTGTATACTACTTATTGTGTAGAGTGCAGTTAATGCTGCTACAACACTTTTGGGGAACGCTAAGGTTACTCACCCACAACAAGAAAACTGTACACTTTACATGACACAGCACTTTAACATTGGGTCCCACCTAACACCTCCTTTGACAGCACTTTGAGGCCTCAACAAGAGGTACTGAAAGTGCTGTGGAACCGCTAGCATTTCATGATTATTGGAAAGGGTTGGTTATGGGTGGTGTCTCTTAAATCCTCATTATGCTGAGTCAGGGTAGATCACATGTAAAGGATACTTCAAGTATAATATTGGCCGGTAAGTGGCTGAATGAGTAACCACTCATCCCCACTTTCATAGATACCATCATGTTATAAAGTCTCCCTTTTCTAAATACATTTAAAATGCATCCTCTTTTATTCTTGGGGAGAAGCTTCTAGCCCCGAGTTTAAACCCAGTTGAGTTTTAGACAATATTATATCACTTAGTCTGCACTAAAATGCACCATTCACTAGTTCTCTGGAACGTTGACCCCATTACTATCAAACATATTTTGTTTTGATCACTGCTACTAGCTCACCCTGTTGTAAAATGCTCCATTTTTTCACTCATGTTTCGTAAAGTCCCCCAATAGAACTTCCAACCCGAGCAAAAGTTGAATTAAACCTTCTGAACTTTGGACCAGTCACACTGCAGTATGCTTAAAATATAATTGGGCCCCGGTGAGTTGTTTTTCACCTAAACTCCTCATACCTTTTGACTAGCCTGCGACGTGGATAGATGTGAGTGAAAGTCGGATGTTACCATATCCGTCATCCATCCTCAACTGAACAGCACTGTGTACCGTGACACTCCGCTACATCAAAAGACTCAGGGCCCGATTCAGTAAGGGCCTCCGCACTCATGGCGAAGACCCCACAGTCGTGGCAGGGTGCTCACACTCGCTGCTGGATCTCTGCAATGAGAAACTTCAGTGTGGAGGACTGACCTCTAGTGCAAGCCCCCCACCTCTACTGGGAAGCCTCCGCCACGAGAGCGGAGGCCCTTTATGAATGGGGCCCAGGGTATGCAAATTTAAATGAGAAGATATTTTAAATCAAAGATAAAAAAGAGTACGATGTGTCATGCCGTGAGGTGTTGCCCATTAGAGCCAACTTTACTAAAGACATGTTACTTTCGCTTCTTAGATATGCCATATTAGATGGATTCTGTCAAGGTCAAAACAGCAGATGTCCAGAAATGTCTCATTGATTTTTGCACGTTTCGGCCATGAATCTTCATGGCCCAACCAGGCTTCTTCAGGGCCCTCCCAGACCCAAAATGCTAGGGTCAGGATTGACTCTAATATTATCACAACCAGCTGAGATGCTACCCAACCCCTTTTCACAAAAGAAGGGCGCTGTCAATCATCTACATATTAGGAACCTTTGAGTGCCAAAGTTACAATTGTTTATTAGAATAAAAGCAATTGTTTTACAAAGATGTTGTGATATCTGAGATGAAGGCCTTGAAAGAGCCTGGACAGTGACACATCTCACCGTGGAATCGTGTCTACTAACCAGCAAAGATAAAAGCCACAGAACGCAAATGCCAAATAAGGACAAAGAGTGGAATTCAAGTGTTACAACCATCAACTCAGTGATGGGAACAGTGACGTAACGAAGCTTGAGGGGGCCCTTCTGCAAAGGACATGGAGAGTGCCCCCCACGCTTGGGTCCAGTCAGGAGCTTTCTGGCCAGAGGGCACCCCACCAGTGCACAGTGCCAGAGAGCCCCCCCTGAAGCTCAGGGGACTCCCGCCGCACCACGTTGGCTGTGGGGGTTAATGTTATGCCACTGGATGGTAACATCAAAGCCGTAAACAGAAAGGAAAGCAATAGGCATCTGCATGAACAGAACCTGTGGCTGCTTCAGACCTGCTCGTACCCCTCTGCCACCCATGCAGCAGATACAAAAGTACAAAGTAAAGTGTCTTCCATCCACCTCCTCCAGCTACCAGTTTACAGGACGTATAACACAAGAGACTGCTTTCTCCTGCCAGGACAAACAAACCTTGGCACAAACAAATACACCTTCCCATCTCCCACAACTCGTATGGTTTGTCAGTTACAGAGCACTGAGCACCACACGAACAGCTCCCTTTTCAGCCCTGAGACTAATTTTCTCAATATGTTCATGCAGACTAGTCTAACTAGTTACTAGTGTCCTTCCCTACCCATTAATGTTCTTAAATAGGCAAAAGATGTTATAAAAAGTTCTGTCTCGCTTCTGGAGGCCAAACGCACAGTCAAGTCTCAACGTTGCCACCTGTTCACTCACTTTAGCTCTTGCATTTGTATAGCACTAGCAACAAGTAAAAACAAAGGTGCAAATCACAACAAACTATATGACAAGTGATCATTGCAAAGAGCGCCACTCCCCGTGGTCGAGAAGACGTAGGCCACGGTGGTGTTGATGGGGTAGGTTAGACGGAAGCAGCTGAAGATGGCGAATTATTGGCTTGTGGGGCTGTGGGGTTTCATCGTCCATGTTGGCCTCTCTTGATGGTCATCTTCATCCATCACCTGTACAACAGGCCATTGCTGAGATTAGTTCAGGAGAAGTTTAAAACAAAAAAAACCCTCTAGCCCTGCTCCTCACATTGCATCTTACTAGGGACAATCCATTTGTGTCTAAAAAAGCCTGTCTGATCCCCTTCTCTTCATGACATCAATCTTTCGCCAATTCTCTACACTCGTGAGCAAACACAAGCAAACCCTACCTGTTTGCTGATACAGGATGTGACTGAAATCCTGCAAAAAAAGAGAAACATCTGTGGGAGTTTCCTGGCTCAGATACCCTGAACTGATTCTTTTCGGGCAGACTAGGTGGACAGATGTATTTATTTCATCCTAAACAGGTAATGAGGCATTTTACCAGCCCAAAATGTTGTGATTCTTCTCCCTAAAAGATCACTGGTAGATCCTGCTCTGCCCAATGAGGACAGGGCTATGAAATGGGGCTGTGCCAGACAGACCCTCCTTACCCAGCCTTTCTATCGAAGTAAAGAACAGTCACAGTGGCAAAGGGTTCAATATTATGAGCTACACGTAGATCGAGAGAGAGAGAGGGGTGCATTTGAATAATAATTGGATTGATTTTCACTGAAGGGTTCTGAGTGACATCAACTAGATCAGAGCTTCCAGCAGGGCGACTTAGGGTGGGTTGTGAAAGTCCAAACAATAAATATAGATCCCTTTAAATTCTGCATTTATCTTCTCACATTTGCTGCTCTTCAAAGACAGAGGACAAATGCCAGGCTCTGTCTTCTGACACATTGCTGCTTTTTTAACATGGGGATTGGGGTTCACAAACTCCTCTCATCTTGCAGTGAGACAAAGAACAGTAGAGCACATTATGTGAAAATCTTGCTGGGGTACATCGAGTGTGAAAGGAAAGGCCTGTAGGATGTCGTTTTCTTTTGTAACAAACATCATATGTAAAAACCTGCAAATGAACTGTACACACCCAGCAGTTAGGAAAGCAAAAATGAAGCACATTCTTTTTATGGTTCTGAAGTGTGATCGAAGCAAAGATCTTAATAGGATCAAAGCAAATCAAGACACTTGACTTGGTGAAGCACAAATGCTAAATATTCACTGAAACCCGATTGCGTCACATTATCAGTTGTTCGCAAGAGTTATCAGTAAAAACGTTGGGGGCATATCAGCAACAACCGGCAATAATTATCGCTAAGCGCACTTAGCGCTAGGATAATTATCGCCGGCTAGCGTGGATTTTTATCGCTGAGATAGCGTGCTATTAGAAACGCCTATCTCAAAAGCGATAAAAATCCTAGCGCTAACTGCCTAACGTGAGATTATCTCTTGAAACCCAGCGATAATCTCACGCAATGTGGCGTTAGCTTGTTGATAGGGCCCCACAAACTTAGCCATGATATCCCCCTTCCATAAGATATCATGGCTAAGTCAGTCCTGAAGCAGGAGTCATTCAATCAATCAATCAATCACATAATTTGTAAAGCGCACTACATACCCGGTAGGATTTCAAGGCGCTGGGGGGGGGGGGGGAGTAAGGAAAGTAGCGACAACAGGGGTTATCGCTACTTTTCCTGCTGCTATGCTTCATAGCATGGGGCTTGATGATAGGAGAAATGTCGCTTAGCGACATTTCTCCTGTCATGTCAGGTCAGGAACGCCCACTTTGCATCTCATTAGAGATGCAAAGCTGGGTGCTAAGAATAGGTGCGCTAATGCAAGGTTTCACGCTTTAGCGTGACCTTGCTAATTAGGCGATAAAATTATCGCCACTTTTCGGCCAAAAACGGCCGCAAAAGCTGCGATAATTTTCTATCACCGCCTTGTAAATATGCCCCTATATGTCTGTGCAAATTTAGCGACCAAGTGGATGGAAACTGTGCTGTCTGTAAATAAGCGTTCTCTCTACTGTTTTGGTCACACCTTTCTACCTTTGCTGGAGGCTCCAGTAACACAGTGCATAGACGTGTTTTACACAGATAGGCCAGGTGAGGAGGATCGGAGTGGCCTGGAGGGCATTCTGGCAGTGCCAGAAGGGCTGGTCTGACTGGTCAGTGTGTTGAAAAGTCTGTTAGCTGTTTGTGTGTTTGTTTCAAGTCTGGTGGGTCAGTTTTTACTGTTGGTTTCCATGATATTACAACAAACACTGCCTGCAGCACGCACAAATGCGTGACGTCTGCCACACCTGCAACACCTGCAAAACACCTGCAAAACACCTGCAACACCTGCAAAACACCTGCAACACCTGCAAAACACCTGCAAAACACCTGCAACACCTGCAAAACACCTGCAACTTCAACTTCAAGTTCACAACTGCTCCGATCTGCACTTTTATGTTGGTGCTAATGGCTATTTTCTGTCCTCGTCTAAACCTGTACCCGAATTAGCTGTTGGTACTCACATGACCTCTGACCCATGGTGTATGGAACAGCTCTCTTGAATTCTCTGCAAGCCACAGCCCACATTTAGCTTACATATGTAAACATACTTCACTCTGCTTGACCAGCAGTGAAACACCTCAATAACCTATGGTGGTTCTGTACCTATTCATATTAAGTGTGAAAAAAAGAATATTAAAACAAAACGAAAAGCAGGAAACTGCTTATGTGTTCTCAGGATATGTGTTGGGGCAAAAAAAGGACTCCCATCTGGTGAGCTTGTGCTCCTCGCCCCTGTGTTTCCCATTAAATGAGTAGTGGCGGGTGGTAGGGAATGGTGAGGGGGCAAGGAGGGATTGGTTTAAAAAAAGAAAGAAGACTTTCCTGCTCGTCGACGGTCGACGGTCGCCAGCCACAGCTTCTTCTTCGCCCTCACTGTTCTCCTGGCAGCACCCAGGCTCCCCTAAGCCAATCATGATACAGCTGCCATCATGACAGCAACCTCGTGATTGGGCTGAATGCCATGGTTTGGCGCTCAGATGGGGACTGACAGCCTGTGCATGTTCTCCACCCAGGCTGTGCATTACAGCCCTGTGAAGAACATGCTAAGTGCGCATGATTGTTTGGCTGGTCCAAGATGGCCGGCCAGACCGTCATGCGCGCGGTGCAGCTACCACTCCTCCGTCCGCTGGCATCACAGGAGCCCAGTCCTACCTCACCCTAACCTGGCTGCAACATACTGAAAATAAAATGATAATTACTCATGTTATTCTCATTTTATTTTTCCTTTTACACTTCTCCAAGAGCAGTGGGTCGACGCTCCTCCGCCGTAGCCGAGGAGCCGCCACTGGAAACGACTCTCTGGTCATTTTGAATTGGTGAACTCTGAGCACATGGTAGTTGTGCATACACACTGAGGGGCAGATTTGCAAGCCCCTTGCACCACTTTTACGCTGCCGTTGCGTCACTTTTGTGATGCAGTGGCGGCGTAAACCATGCGCCACGTTGCAACTTATTTACAATGTGACGCATCTAGGCAGATGCGTCACGTTGTAAAACCCTGCACCACATGAAACCTGCGTCAGGTTTCATGTGGGCGTTCTGTCGCAGGGAGGGCGTTCCCTCGCAGGAAAGCCTCGTAAAACTGACGCAGTGAAATCTACAAGATTTCACTGAGTCAGTTTTACGACGCTGCTGCCTCAAATCCTTACGCCTGCTTGAAGCAGGCGTAAGGAGTGATGCACCACATTAAGCATCGCTCTTGCGACGTGACTCCAGCAATGCGCCGCCTGTACGCCACAAGATGCATCACGCTTCTTCCCCTCCTTGCACCATGGTGCGCCGCATTGTAAATGTGACGCATCTGCGGTGGCGCAAGGGGGGATTACGTGACGCATCTGTTCTGGCGCATCCCTGCTGATTTGCAGAGATGCGCCAGAAGTTGTAAATCTGCCCCTGAGGGTCTGCATGGCAATGAAATGAGACCCAGAGCTGGGCGGTGTTTTCTGTAGGGGCACCCCATGTGCACACCTCCTGTTCCGAGCGTGATTGCTGTGAGCTCACTGGGCTGTAGCAGACTGACAGTTGTGTCAGTGACTGATTATGTTTGCAGGACAGGGTGTTTGCCTGCTTCCTGCACGTGGAGAGTTGTCCACTGATGTTTCTTCTTTAAAAAGGGTCAGCTCGTCCCTTCACCACATCTGTGAATGTTTACTCTAGGTATAAGTAGCAGGGTGTGTGCTGTGTGTGCACTACTGCTGACAGGTGACAGCGTTTTAGATGTTCTGTGTATTAATAGTGCATAGGGTGGAGGTCGATGGGAGTCTGCCAGACATCATCATGAATTGCAGGACTCCACCAAAGATTCCTGATGTCCTTGGAGGTGCTCCAGACTCTAAGTTTGAGGAGGACAGAATACACAGACCCCTTTTGAAGTACAGGGACAGTCCATTCTCCTTTCCTACTACATTATCCCCTAGAGGTGTCATATCAAGAGGGCATGAAGTAACTAAGTGAGGAAGTCTCTCCTTCTTTCGTGCCTTGCTTTTGAGTTTCCCTGACAGGGAGCACACAGCGCCTCCCTTCCTTCCTGCTGGCACTAAAACAGAGACTATGGCTTGAGCAGTCAGACTGTAAAAGTCAGGAACCACCTGAAACCAGGCACCGGCACGTCTCCCTTATCCACAGTCTCTTTCCGCTAGCTGTGTAAACCGTTGGGTCAGAAACCCCCAGTTATCGTGCCAGGGATTCTCCTCTAAGGGTGGGCATAGTGGGCGTAGTGGGGCTATGTGAAGCAGCACGTAGTGTGCCCAAATCTACGCACACTACGCGCTTCGCGTAGCCCCACTACGCGCCACCCGCCTCCCGCCCGCCCTCCTTTATAAAAGATAACATTAATTTATAATAAAGAAAATTAAACACCACTTACCTGAAGCGCGGCGTCTCTGGGGCTCCCTCTTCCTGGTTTCCAACTTTTCTGACAAATGCGCATGCGCGGACGCCCGCGCATGCGCATTTCTTGCAAGAAAGTTGGAAAATAGGAAGAGGGAGCCCCGGAGACGCCGCGCTTCAGGTAAGTGGTGTTTAATTTTCTTTATTATAAATTAATGTTATCTTTTATAAAGGAGGGCGGGTGGTGGGCGGCAGGCAGCTACGCTTCGCCCTCGTGTGCGTAGGCGTTGCCTGCTTCGCCTACTTTGAAAACTGCGAAGCAGGCAGCGCTACGTACACTACGTGGGCGAAGCGTAGTTGTCAGCCCAGGGTTATACTCCTCAGCCTTTGCCAGCGATCCAACACCAGTGAAGGCTAAAACAGCCTCATAAACACCACGGCTTCACTCCCAACTCCCCTTACCAAGTTCAAGACCAGGAACCTGGAAGTTTTCATCCTGCTAAGGAGAGATGGCTTTAAGCCACCTTAAGAGTAGTCCACAGATTGCTGATGAGGGGTTCTGGAAGTATCATTGCATGAAGGAAAGGCTGCCAAGAAAAGGGGGCCTTGATGACCTGCACAGGTA
Organism: Triturus cristatus; assembly: GCF_964204655.1. NCBI lineage: Eukaryota > Metazoa > Chordata > Amphibia > Caudata > Salamandridae > Triturus > Triturus cristatus. The sequence goes on along the minus strand of NC_140588.1, from coordinate 1,060,875,820 downwards.
CAACTGACCAGTGGTCCTCTGTAGCCCTCACATGGAGCTGCACTCCCCGGCCATGGTGTGAGGCCTTTTCACCCTGGTCCCACTTCAGTGTGGCAACTTTTCTCTGGATGTTTGCCTGATGTTTGCACTGTGGGATGATCGTAAGGCAGGCAGTGACCGCAAAAGTGACTACACAAGACAGACTTGAAGGATGAGTACAGCACCTGTGACACCCTGGCACTCAGAAAATCTAAGGGGCCTATTTACAAGCTGGTTTGCGTCGCTCTTGCACCACACTACGTGGTGCAAGAGCGATGCAAACAGTACATGTGATTTATGAAGCCACGCATAGGCCACTTTTTGTGGCCCTGAGTGGCAGCATAAATCTGGAGTAAAGTAAAGCAGCGCAAATCACAGCATTCCCTTACTCTGCCCTGGGAAGGTGTTCCATGTGCATTGTGTGGGTGTTCCCACACAACTCCTGGGATTGTTGGCACATTCCCAAATTCACCAGAAGTGTTATACCTGGGAATGCACCAAAAATATACCCTTCTCTGATGAGGCGTACTGTGGAGAAGTATCTTTATTTCTCCTTGTTAGTTCCTCTTTCTATGTATGATGCAATCTGCTGCACACATAGAAAGAGGAACAAGCTTTTAGGATTATTTTTGTGCAGGAAGGTGCCCCTTCCTGCACACAAACAATCCTGCATGCAACACAGGCACTCTTGCACCACGATGCAAAGGGCACCTGTATTGGAGCTAGGCTGCCAAAAGGGCGCCAACGCAGGGTAAAAGGCAGGCATGTGCCATATTGCCTTAAATATGGCACATTCTGGCCCTTTCCCTGTCACGCGGTGCAGAGCAGCAAAGTACCTTGCTGCGCTGCGCGACGTTCTCGTAAATAGGCCACTAAGTTCAGTGCTTGCATTCTCTATCGATGAATCGCCTGTGACTGAGACACTAGAAGAAACCAGAACTGCCTCCGGCAGGTTACAGTTTGTTGCCTCTTTACTGAAATAACAATAAGGATCAATATGCAGTAAAGGGAGAAGCCTGGGCTCAAATAATCAGCCAAGACCAGTACGTAAAAAATATGCACAATTAAGGTTTCTTCCAGTCCTCATTTTATATATTTATTTAAATGTCAAATTAATCATCAGAGAAAGTAAAATGTTAGCTAGAATGATAAGCAGTCATGCAAAGTGCGTTCAGGAAATGAAGCAGCCACAGCCATTAGAAAAGGATCAACTTAATAATAACAGGCCCTAATACATGAGGCCACACAGCACCTCACCCTCTGCAGTCAACTGAGGAGTGAAGTTAACTCCTCCGAACAGCACATCCTTTAGAATGTTGTAAACAAAGACAGCACACATGTTTTCACAGGGAAAGACACCACTGAAATGTTACTTGCGCAGCAACACAATAAGCTGTTCATTTCTATTAATTTCCAAAACACCAACTAAAAAGTATTTTTCATTGGTCATTGACATGAGAAATGCACCTTATTATAATGAACAGCTCTGCATTAGGAACACTGGAACGGAGGTTTAGCTCATAACTTTGCAAGGGTTTAAAGCACACCGCTTCGGCCGAGGAAACTCATGAACAGTTTTATTTAATGGACAGACTGACTCCAGCTGCAGTTGAAGTTCAGTGAATTCATATAAAGCTAAATGAAAACAATGCTCGTGCACAGCATTCAAACGTGCACTTTTCATATTGTGGCCTAGTGTGGCCTGGTTATGCTAACTGAAACAGACCTATGTTAAGCATTTATTTTTCTAATGAAAATTAATTTCTCAGAATTGCAAACCCATGACAAGGGTCAACTCTGCCCCCTGGCGTGGGATCCCTTTCTCTTTAGATGTGGGCTTTAGCTGTGGGACAGAGTATTCCCTTTGTTGATCTATGTTTGTGCGGCATCTTACTTTCAGGACAGCGGTACAGGTGCTTACACACGTTCAAAGGCCACTGCTTGAGTCAGTGGGGCTGCATTAGATTGTGCACTTGAACCCCTCAGGTATTGTCTGTGAGCACACACACCAGTGAGAGCGGCGCCGCAACCTGAGCTTGCAGTGCACAGCGGAGAATGCAGTGTTTCACTATTTAAAGGGACAGTGTGCAGGTCTCTGGGGCCACAGTAAGTTTATCAGACACCAAGCCAGTTGCATGGGTTTAGAAACTGTTTTCCTTTACCTTTTGTTGCCCTGGTGCAGCAACATCCTTGGGAAACTGTAAAGCAACTGTACTCATTAGTGTGAAGATGGCTTGCTGCGTTTCACACTATCTTGTCATACCAGTTGGTCGAATATGTGATTAGCCATCAGTTAGGGCATACCAGCTGAGACCCACGGAACGGAAATGCAAGTGGCTTGAAAGGAGATGGTGCAGTAGCAGGAGTCCACGTTGCAAGCCACTTTCAAGACATCCCTCAAACAATACCACCAGCTTCTGAAAAAGACAAAAAGACACCCTCACTGACCACATTGAAGTCAGCTCCAACCACACCAAAGAACTCATCAACTTTGCCAGAGAGTTCTACAACCCCTTAGCCACTGAAAACACCATCACCCCCTCTCAGGAACTCTGCCACACCAATTGCAAATTTCTTCCACTTCTAGATTGCCATCATCTACAAAAACTTTAACCCCAACCCTCCACCACCAACGTCCTCAACCACCTTGCTCCCACAAGGGCAAACCATGACCAGCTGCTCACCACCTGGGACCAGCTCACCACACAAAACACCACTACCATCATAAAATGCATCCACTCTGGAGCACCCTTGGACGCCTGTCCACACCACATCTTCAACCTCGTGAGCAAGTTCATCAGCAACGTACTCACTGCCATCCTCAACACTTCCATCACCATGGCCACATTCCAACCCTTACGCACCCGCTAGTCATGCATCTGCGGAAGTTGGCCATGGTGGTGTAGCGGTCTTCGGATAGTGAAAGGATGAGCTGGGTGTCGCCAACGTAGGGTATGATGTTACCTGCACCATACATCAACTGCTGCCTGAGCTTTCACCAACCCACTTGACGTCTGCGCTCCACCTCGCTTTCCCTCGCTTACATCCGCTCATCTGCCGAAGGAACAGTGGAGGACGCTCCTCTTCCTACCTTGCGGCAAAGTCCTGGAACAACCTCCGTCTTCACCTCCGAACCTCATCCTCTCTGCTGGAATTCAGGATAGGACTCAAGACCTGGCTGTTCAACTGAGCCTTCCCTCTGCCGCAGGGTTTCACAGCACATGGATACCCTCATTAGCCACACTTTAGAAGTCCTATTTAATTGATTGTTTGATGGTCTCCCTTCCCCCCTGTAATCCCAGTGATAATTATCTATGCTATTTTTGCCCTCTGCAGTTCATCAGTACTGTTTAGCTGTGTCACAGTTAAAGGTATTTTTTCTCTCATAAAAGCACCGCCTAACAATGATTTGTTAACTGTTGCTGTGCTCTTGACTGTCTTCTAAATCTCCACCCAACACTACCTCCCTGAGGAAGCCTTGGACTGCTTGAGTTCACTTTCCTGAGGCTCCAATGCTAAAGGGTGTACTTGATGTTCAGTTTTGGGTTCAAAAGTAATGTGAGTCACAGGACCGGGAGTCAGAGAGTGGGGAACGGGGGGGGGGGGGGTAAATGGCTCTCCTTATCCCCGTTAGAGCCCACTAACCCCTGGTTTTCCTGGGAGTCCTGAAGAAGTTCCCAATGCATGCTACACACATCTGTGATTCCACTTCTGGGTCCACTCGATTCTCCCAACACTCCCTCGACCGAATCATTATCAGAAAGAAGCAGAAGACATTCACATCCAATCTCCAATCCCTACGCTAGCCTCTCTCAGTGTTAGTACTCGCCATCTATTTCCCACTGCCCCTCCACCCAAGCCTTACACACACCAGACACGTCTATCCCATCCTACCTCCCTGATGAGTCGATTGCTCCTCAACCCAACAAGCCGGAATCACAAACATGTAAGCGACGTGTATACTGTCCTTACCTCTCTCAGTGTTAGTACTCACCATCTCTTTCCCACTGCCCCTCCATCCAAGCCTTACACACACCATACACGTCTATCCCATCCTACCTCTCTGATGAGTCGATTGCTCCTCACCCCAACAAGCCGGAATCACAAACATGTAAGTGACGTGTCTACTGTCCTTACCTCTCTCAGTGTTAGTACTCACCACCTCTTTCCCACTGCTCCTCCATCCAAGCCTTACACACACCATACACGTCTATCCCATCCTACCTCTCTGATGAGTCGATTGCTCCTCACCCCAACAAGCCGGAATCACAAACATGTAAGTGACGTGTATACTGTCCTTACCTCTCTCAGTGTTAGTACTCGCCATCTCTTTCCCACTGCCCATCCATCCAAGCCTTACACACACCATACACGTCTATCCCATCCTACCTCCCTGATGAGTCGATTGCTCCTAAACCCAACAAACCGGAATCACAAACATGTAAGTGACGTGTATACTGTCCTTAACTCCCTCATTGTGCATTATGGCGCTTGACGCATAAACACTGTAAATTAAATAATGGAATCAATAAGGTGTGTTACTTTATCTTGGGCACTGAAGGGAACTTGTTTATCATAGAGGGCAGACATCTTGCTTGTAGGAGCGAGGAGATGTATCGATTCAATTAAAAACCCAGCCAGGAAAGCAAGTGAGAAAGCAAATGTATTGATTCAAATAAAACGCATCCATGAAAATACAAATCCAATTTCGAAATAATACACATAGTAACGAAAAGATCTTTGACACTTCAACAAATTCAGTATACAGCAATTTCATCTTTCCCAGAGCCCTATTTATAGTACGATAATTCTGCACTGCTGTGTGATTGGGTGTTTGGTGGTATCACATCCCTTCCTCCGAATAGTCCTTCTTAGACCCTTATGGACCAATCTGTTTTCTTGTCGATACTGAGGGACAAATTACTACAAGTTTACGCCGGGTAACGCAAACTGGTGCAACCTCTATCAAAGTTATTTAGGTTCCTGTGCAAAAGGTAACTTGCTCTGGAAAGGTTCAATTTTCTAAGTACCAAACAATGTTTGTGCTGCTTTGTGCCACGTTGCATCAAGGGGGCATTATTTGGGCAGATCATTGCAAATCCTGATCTACTATGATAGCTGGACTGGGCTTTGCATAAAAAAAGAACGCCTCCTTGAAGCAAAAGCTAACTTGGAGAAATATGTTTGTCTTCAAATTTTCCACACAATGCATGTGTGCTGCTCTGTAAAGCACACATACAATGTGTGGAAAGTTTCAGAATGTGCCTATGTATACAGTTTTGTACTGGAAGTTCACAATGGGGCAGAGGTTGTGTATCACACAAAGCAATCTTTTTGTGCACTAGCACAAGGTTTTTGAGCATTAGACCATTTTTAATAAATATGGTTCTCTGCTGCTTTCTCCTCCTTGTACAACGCAGCACAGCAGCTTTGGTTGCGTTGTACTGTGTTACTCTAAAAAGAATATATTTGTCCTAAAGCGATTAAAACGTCTTGATACATCAGGCGCTTAGACCCCTATCTAAATTGCAAGCTGAAAACCACTAGAATGGTGTTGCAAATTTGCCCTTTCTACCAGGACACCCTACATTTGTTTACCTTTTTGCTGAACCCTATTTGTGCTGACTAAAGACCTGTGGCAACCAGTGGGTTAAGTGTTTGTGTTAATCCTTTCCACATGGTAAAGTTGGTATACTCCTGATTGGCATATTTAACCCCTTCCATGCGGGGCGGATTCCCCCGCTGTGCTGACCGTTACCTGCGCGGGCGTGGTCATGACGGAACGGTTCCGTCATGAGCACAGCTCAACCGACGCTCATGACGGAACCGTTCCGTCATGAGCGTCGAAGGGGTTAACTTAGCTATAAGGTTCTAGTATATGTCACCCACAGCTTACCTAGGGCCTCTTAGTTAAATGCCACCAGAGGGCTGCAGTACTCATTGTGCCACTCATTGCAGTGACAGAGAGAAGCATGTCTACATGACCTACCACTGTAGCCAGGCTGTGCAGTTTTAAACTTTGATTTGACTTGTTAAAATAAACCCTTTCGTGAGGCCTTAACCTCCCTTTTAAGGAGTAATAAGTCACTCTTAAGGTAGGCCCTATTGGACATAGGGTGGGGCGCATGTAATATAAAAGAAGGACATGTAGAAGTTTAATATTCCACATGCAGGAGGGGCTGCTACCGGACTTGGGTGATGAGTCGGGTAAATGAGAAAGATAACATAAAACAATTAAAACTTACCTGGCTACAGCCGGTGTTGCCACCGATTCTGCTCCGATCCTCTTCATCTTCTTGTCTTCTTCCTGCCTGGATGCTGGCAGCAGGAAACAGCCGGACTCCCAAGCTCTCCTGACCAATCACAGCACTGCAATGCAGCGTTGTGATTGGTCTGAGCACTGTACTTCGGCGCCCAGAGCAAGCTTAGGAGCCTGGGGCACGTTCTCCACCCAGGCTATAATGCACATTCACATATCCATGCACACTTGGAGTGCCACCACTCCTCCCCTTGCAGTGCTCTCGCGTCATGGGACCTAGCTCCGCCCACAGGAAACAACGAGGCCACTGCAGTAGGAAAAAGAAAATGATAATAAGGTAACATTATTATAATTTTTTTCCCTTTTTTCACTCCTCGGAGAGCCGTTGGGCAATGCTCCTCCGCCTTAGCAGAGGAGCCGCCACTGTCCACATGTCCTAGCAGTGAAAAAGGACTGCATTCACTGTAGCAAGGCAAAATGCTTCCATAAGAGAATGCTGGATTATATTATAACACCTCATAATGTTAATTTCAGATTGGTAATGCCTAGAAAATATTTCAAGGGATCTTTTAATAGTCAAACACAATCCAATTAAAAGGTATAGTCAAATTTTGTCTAACCATTACTGAAAAGGTACTTTAGAAAAGATACCTTTTGCCTGCCTAAACCCTATGGATGCCTGTTGTGTGAGGAGGTGTTGTCCTCCCCTTGACAGGATGGCCTGGGGGCTGTGCCCAGACCCTTGGTGCACTTCAAAGGTTCCTCCCCCATCACAGGCAAATGCAGCTGACACCTGGGCCTGCCTCCCTTTTTTCCTTCTAGTCAGCCAGTCACCAACCCCAGTTGGAAGGAGAGTTGCACCTAAAGTGGTTTAGAGTGACCACCAAGGTGGGGCTGCGTGCATCCTCTTTGATATCAGAGTGCCACATGCTGCTTGAATGTTGCATCCTGCTTGACAGGTCTACTGGGGTTTTACATGTAAATTTGGGTTGTACTTCAATGGAGGAAAACAGAATGCCAAAACACTTTGTGTGCGTCTGTGTCCTGTAAATTCAGCTATGATTTTACCAGACTTCTGTCTCTGAGTTTGTTGGGGGAGGAGGGGTATAGGGACAACCTAAAACTGGATTTTAGTGTTTGATGTGGGACACCACTAGGATTACAGTAGTGCACTCCTCACACACACCCGGCCCTCAGAGCTCAAGTTTATTGTGTCTGGAGACTTTGGCCATCTTGAATATGCCCAAAGTGGATAGAGTTTAGCCCTGGTAGCCATTATTCTATTGGTTAGAGCATCCCTATGGAGCATTCACAATCATTAGCTCATGCCAAGCATAAATGTGGCAACTCCGGGCCCCCATTTCAGAACACTCTGGGACCTGTAGAGGATCAGAAGAGGACTGATCCGGCTGCCTGAAACCTGAGGAGGATCTAGACAACTGGACCTGCTCCCTCTTGTACCCAAGACAAAGAGGTGGACTTCACGGGTCATAAGGCTGAGCTACTGCTATAGCTACAGGAATACAAAAAGCTCGAAGAGGCCTTTTTTTCAAATGCCCAGCTGACCAGGGGCAACGGACTTTGCCTGGACCCTGATTTGGTCTCTGCTTGTCACCCTGTGAGTCTCCAAGTGTCTCTTCTGAGGTCACGGAGGGGGGCTCTAGAAGTGTAATCCTGTGGTGGATTTGGGACTTAAAGGCCAGAAGGTAAAATCTTTGGCCAAGACAAACCTGTTTAGTGCATCTGACCCACGCTCCATCGCAGTCAGTGTCAAAGTGCGACCATTGACTATCATTGGCGCTTTGTGTTTCTTGGAACTATTTCTACTTAAAACTTTTTTGAAATCATATCTCCCTATCCCCTTGCTGGATTTTGTCATGTTGGTGTAATTTTGTTTATTAATTTGTACTCTGTTTTTCTAATTCATTTTGGGTTTTTTATGATTTTGTATTTTGACTTTGTCACTGTTTAAGTATTGAATACATTCTTTACACATTGCCTCTATGTTAAGCATGTCTGCTCAGTGCCACAGCTGCCAGGGGTTGATCTCGGGTTCAATCAGTGACTTTTCGGGTTCATTGTGACAAGGATTCTGATAGTTACTTGACACGGCCACTTCCCCTCTTCAACTAATAATCCAGTTTCCTACAGACACAAAACAAATTTGTGCACATTGTGCTAACTTACACTTCCATATGCAACATAGTGAGTAGTGTGGACATTTTCCATGTTCTCTTACCAGCAGAGAAAAGCTGACGCCAAAGGCTTGTGAAAAACAGCAGTGGAACCAGTTTACGCTCAATACTGCACAAAAGGGCATAAAATATGTTTCTGGCATTTAGACAATACAAATTTTAGAGGTTATTTCTGCTAGTTATTTGTGAGTTGTGTCGCACACAATTTAAACTACTGCATGACGCTGGTAGTAACAGCATGAGCAAAACATGGACAAGCACAGTATGCTCTGAGCTCTTAATCAACTGTAGTGTAAAAATACTGTGAGCCTACAGTGGGCCTAGACTCTGATCATGGCTTACTACTGGTTGGCTTTATTGTCACTTTTGCTTGATTGCTTCCTATTCAATGGCTTGCCTTGCCTTTCTTGCGTGTTGTCCCTTCCCGGATCACAGCCTCTATGTAATCCTTTTAATTGGCTTACATGTATTCTTCCGCTGCTCACATCTAAGGAACTACTTTTTTTATTTTCCTTTCAGCACTCCACGAGAGTGCATGTGTTTTCTAGCTTTCTCCCTCTTGTACTGTTTTCCGCCTCAAAAAACCCTCAAACTCTCTCCCCCCACACTATGTTGCTCCTCACCCCTCCCAGTTTGTCTGTAAAAGCACAGCAACAGGGCTATTTTTTGCAGGGGTACGCTTTCACCATATCTCCTTCATTCCCAATGTTGCATTAAAGCACAAGCTTTAACAAAAAAAGTATTTTATGGCATTGGGGGGAAGGGCCATCTGCTGAACTCTCTCACCTGTCCTCGGAGGCAAAATGTGTACTTAGCATGTCACTTCATCTTGACGAACACACATTTGCTCCTTGGGCAACTGCAGAAGAATTCTGTGGGAAGTAAATTAGGCCTTGGCAAGTGTTTCCCTTTAAATTCTGACACTACCTTATTCTTTTTAAATTCTGTTCAGAGTTTCTTGAGTAAACCATACCATTTATAAACACTGGAAACACCAACTTCAATGTTCAGTTTTGAGATAACATAAGATATGTATATGCTTTTCTTCAAGTATCTGAAATTCTTTCTAATCAGTACTTTACATGCAAACGCTGGCAAACCCAACAGAACAACATTCACATTTAATAGGCAAGACCTATTGGATTTGCTAGTGCTTGTTGTTCGGCTCTGGTCTAAATGCATTCTGTACATGTACAGAAACCACGCAACCACCAGCAATGACCACATACGTCCCATGCCTGCCTACAACCTGTTTTATTGTCTGTAAGTCATACATTATTGCCCCAGGGTTATTTATGCCAATCAAAGGCAGTGTCCAATGCTGCCATGTTTCACACGTGAATCAAAACTCACTAGGCGCTTGATTCATACAGCCCTGGTATTAAAAGTCAGAAACGTAGCCTCAGAGGTTTCCTCCTGTGTTTTAAGAACTTTTCCCACTTCTTAGGCATTCACAAAGAGTCTCTATAACACCACTGGGATTCTATGACTTGTAGGTTTCCAGAACTACTGCTACTACAAGAACTCTACTCATGCAGCGCTACCTTTAGTGGAAACTGTGGGGCTGAAGCAGTCAATAGGCTTGGCTCCTGCTCCTATCAACAAAAAGCTGGCTTTGATGGCATCCTACGCTCATACTTACCACCAGCTCTCAGCAGTACACTCCTCCTATGGATTCACTATCCTTCTAAGTTTATGCTTTTTTCTGGTGACTTATTGTAAATGATTTTTTTTAAATCTTGAAGCCCTAAATGTTTTTGCCCTTGTGTCTGGAAAGAGAAGCGATCATTTCACAAGTTGTACCTGTTGCTGAGCTAGGAGGGGTCAAAAATACTTCGAAAAGCACAGGAGATAATGGAAGAGATGCTTTGGGCTTCTCCTGCTGATGACATACAGAAGATGTAGGAGAGTAGGATCTGCTTCTTATAGTTACCCCCACTTTTTGCTGATGTTTCACTGTTTTTTGACTTTTGTCTGGCTGGGGCCCTGCTAACCAGGACCCCAGCCTAGCTGCTTCCTCTCTAAACCGATTACCAGAACTTTAGGTACACTACAGATTGGATTCTGGGGTACCCTTAAAAGTCCCTAGTATATGGTATACTATGTATCCAGGGCATAGGTACCCCAGAAGCCTACCAGGGGCTGCAGCATGTATTATGCCACCCCTGGGAAGCCTTCCAAAATGACACCACAGGATTGCTACTGCAGCTTGGGTAAGGTGGTGCATGCACCCCTTACTGAGATATAGGTTCACTATATCTCTCAATATCACTGCACATATAAACCTATCAGTCACCCCTATGGCAGGCCTTACTAATCCTGAAGGCAGGGTGCTGGGTTTTATGTGAGAGGGTGCACATGCATGAGCAGAGCCCCTCTGCAGCCTTCTGAACCTTTATTCCAAGGTTGTTTGTGATGCAGCCAAACCATATACTCTTAAGTGCATTATATCCTCGCGGTAAATGCTAACTTTGGAATGACTGCACAGAAACATGTTGTGTTTGGTGTCAAACATCTTGGAATCATACCCCCACACCAGTAACTGGTGTGGGGGTATGATCCCACCCTTCTAAAGGGAGAGACATGACTGCACCGGTATATCCGGTACCAGCTAACAGAGCCCTGGCATCACAAAATGGATGCTGCCAGCCACAGACACGAGTCTGCCCTCCTACTGCTGGACGAAACTCCGGCAGGGGAGGCCTGAACAATAGGTTTCCGGTCACAGGGAGGTGTCACCACCTCCTAGACAGGCTTTAGTGTATTGGGGCTGGGTGGGTGCACTCCAAGAGTGCTTTGAAGTCTGCACTGGGGGCACAGTTGGTGTCTCTGTGCATAGTCCAGCTCAAACCAGTTGCAGGGGCTACCAGCCCCTGCTCTGGCATGAAGCTGGACAAAGGAAATGGGTGTACCCACCCCTCTTTCCTGACACTCCCATAGGTGGGTCCCTAGAGTTTGTCCAACCCCATCCTTGGGTATAAGATAGGAACCCCTGGCAACAGGATTTTAGATTACACCTGGACGAAACTCTGATACTGGATCCTGGAACTTCAACGATCTACATTGAACTAGATGACTGAAGAATCTCCCTTGGAGTAAAGGAGTTACTCCCCTGCAAGTCAGGCGACAAAGACGCATCTGTCTGGTTTGCATCTCCAAAGCTCTCGCCGGACTCCGAAGAATTTTACATCACAGGAGGTGGGTTTCCCTGGTCTCTGAGGTCGATCTGTGCACTCAGCAATTCTGAGGCCTGTATCCCTCGTGGAAGACCGTGCAACCCGAACCCCTGGACACCGCAACCATTTGCAGAAGCATCAGCTTACCAGCAACTCCTGCAGCTGAGCTTCGGGTTACTTGTAGCCCTGACCTTGAGCAGCATTTGCACTGAAGATTGCCCGCTTACATTCCACGAGTGTTCCATGAGCTGGTCCTTTGTGTTTTCTCTCAAGATCCCTTCGCGATGCGTAGTCTGTCGACTGGTGGGTCCCTGTGAGGGCAACTTTACTTCTAATTGGGCTTACCTGGTTGCTCCAGACGTGCCATGACTCTCCATTGCTTGGGAAGTCCCCAGGACCTTGCTGGTCTGCACCAAAGCATCTTTTCTCTTCCACTGGGGGTTGCTGTTGCCAAGGCTTGTTGGGTCCAATCTGGGCACCGATACCGCAGCACTTGGCATCCTTTGTGGACAGCTCCAATCCAGCTCCTGGTCATCGTCAAAGCCTCCTGGTCCTCGTGGCTGCAGAGTCATGCTTCACCTCTTCGCACCTGAAACACCCGACATCGGTGGGCATTCGTCTATCGTGCCCCTGGTCACTGGCAAGTGACCCGGACTCTGTCCCCTCTGCTTTCAGGTTCTTCTGATCTTTGGTCCAGGCTTGAATCACACCAGACACTTTTCTCCTTCCCGGCAGCAGCACTTTGCAGCACATCGCCATTGAAATCAACGACGATCCCCGACACCATTTGACACCTATGCACCCGGCTTCCCTGGGTGAGGTAACTCGAGTACTCTGGTGCTCCTGTGGGTGCTGGCCCTAGTACCCCCTAAATCTAAAGGGGTTTGCTCAAAGTCCTCTCCTAAGTGACCTTAACTTCTAAAATTCCAACCGTGACTTTCCCATAGAATAGTATGGGGCCCGCGGCTGTGTTCTCACACTGCACACGTCCCCCGTGGGTCTCCTGTGTCACTACCTTGGGTGGTTCCTTGGGGTCCCAGCGATTCTACGTGCTCAAGGCACTATGTCTAGTCAAGTCGTGGTTCTTAATATATGGTTTGGTCCACCCCTAGGGTCCATTGTATATTGTGCTATTTACTGTCGTTTTTTAACTGTATTATTGTGTATCTTGGACTCTAATCTCATAAAGAGATTAGTAGTGAGTGTTTAGGAATAAATACATATATTTTATATATACCTTGTGTGGATCTCCTTTCATTTAGTAATTCAAGAGGTTATAATCTGGTAAACCAAGCTGCTTTACACTCCTTCAAGACTTAGCCTGAAGGCTGCTCTCCATAGCTACCACTAGGATAGCTTTCAATAAAGGTTGTCTTTAAACCTATCATCAATAAGGGTTGTTTGGATTGGTGCAGGGTGCCCACTATAGCTAGTGGACAGCTATGCTAGGCCAACTTCTCACATTGGTGTGCAGCGGTTGGATTCAAGCTTGCTATTGCTTTACCAGATAATCTCTTTGAGTGACTAACTGAAAACCACTATAGGTACATATAAATCAAGTCTTGAATGAAGTAAGTTCTACTGAACTTAGAGTTGGGTTAGCAAAGGGACCAGCACACCCCTTTTCCCCAACTCAAGAGGGTATAGTAGCTCCCACTGGGTTAGGTAGGTGCAACACCTCACTACACTAGTATGTCTTCAAGGGGAGAAGCCAGTGGACCTCTCCCAACTAGATATGACCATCTCTCATTCCAAGAATTGAGAAACATGTTTACCTCTAGGAAGGTGAAGACAGGGAGACACCCAGACACCCAACACCTCATAGAGGCTTTGCTTTTAGATGACCTCAGAAAGACCCCAGGGTCTGATGAGGCAGGCAGGTTGGATGGGGCAGCAGAAGAGAATAGGCCAAGAGGTGACAACACCTATGACCTGGACTCTGATGCTGACCAGGAGGATCAAGATGATTCTAACCTGGAAAATCCAATCCATCCTGAAGGTGAGGGAGAAGGCCTCAGTGGCCCTCTCCATACCCCACCTGTAAGGGTTGGTGGTGTGCCAAGAAGATCAAGATTTCCTTCCCTTCTCTGGAGTCTAATCATTCTGGTGCATCTGGAGAGACCTCTGTCTCTCATAGGACCATTTTCCCTCTCCAGAGAGAGTCCTCTTATGAGAGAAAGTGCAGACTGCTTGAGTTTGAGAAAGCTAAGCTTAGGATCAAGAGAGAGCAGTTGGCATTAGATAAGGAATCCCTGGAGCTCCAGAGAGCTTCACATAGATGGGGGCTAGAGCCCCATGGTGGCAGCAACAGTGTCCCTAGAGGTAGAGAACATACTCATGACCATAGGAACCTGAACAAGATTGTCCCTCCGTACCAGAGTAGGGATGACATTCACAAATGGATAACTGCCCTGGAAAGGGCCTGTAAAGTACAGAGGGTCCCTCAGGAGCAGTGGGCAGCAATCTTGTGGCTCTCCTTTGGAGAAAAAGGAAGAGACAAACTCCTTACTGTAAGAGAAGAGGATGCTGACAATTGCAAAGTCTTGAAGAGTGCACTAATAGAGGGGTTTGGCCTAACCACTGAACAGTACAGATTGAAGTTCAGAGATACCCAAAAGGCATAGACTCAAGACTGGGTTGACTTTGTAGATTGTGCTACTAAGGCTCTGGAAGAATGGTTACTTGGCAGTAAAGTGTGTGATTTTAAAGGATTATACAATTTGATTATGAGGGAGCAGATCCTTAATAATTGTCAAAATCCGCTGTTGCATCAGTACCTCGTGGACTCTGATCTGACCTCTCCCTAAGAATTGGGTCAGAAGGCAGACAAATGGGTCAGAACCAGGGTGAGGCAGAAGGTTCAGAACCAAGGTGGTGACTCCAAGGAGCAGATTTCCAAAAACTCTGACAAGGGTGGGGACAAGGGTAAAGACCAGAAGTCTTCTCAAGGGCCCCAAAAATCTGCATCCGGTGGGGAGTCCCAATCTAATAAAGGCAAAGGCCAAAAGAAACCATGGTGTAAAATCTGTAAACAGAAAACCCATTGGACAAGTGATTGTACCAAGTCCAATGACTCAACTCCAGCCACCATTGTCCCTAAGGCAACTGTTCCCCCTAGTTCAGCTCAGAATAAGGGTGTAGTAGGGTTAACCCTGGGTTCTGAGTTGGACTCTGGTCTAGTCAGAGTTCCAACTCAGGCTGTCCTGATCTGTGATGGAGGCCTGGATATGGCCTCCTTTGTGAGTCCCAGTAATCTGGCCAAATACAGACAGCAGCCTTTAATCAATGGAAAAAAGGCTTTGGCATTCAGGGACACAGGAGCAAGTGTCACAATGGTGACAAAAGATCTTGTGGCTCCTGAGCAGATCATACTTGATTAAATATTCCAAGTGACCAATGCTAGCAATGTCAGGACAGACCATTCCTTGGCAGTTGTTTATTTCTCCTGGGGAGGGGTAACTGGCCTTAAGAAAGTTGTGGTAAGTGCAGACCTCCCTGTTGAATGCTTGCTTGGCAATGATTTGGAAACTTCAGCTTGGGCTGAAGTGGAGCGCAGGACTCATGCAGAAATGTTGGGAATCCCTGAACATGTGTTTGCTGTGACCAGGTCACAGTAAAAAATGTCAAAAGCTGAACAGGCCCTGGATCCTGGAAGAATGGACCAGGCGCCACCAAGAAAAGGAGCAGCAGGGGTAAGGCAGTGTCTTCCCCCCTGGCTCAGGAAGCAGATCAGTCTCTTGAGGGAGATGATCTCAAGCCTGAAGAAGGAACTGTCCCAGATGAGCTTGAACCTGACCAGGATGAGTTCTTGACGACAGAGGGCCCTTCCAGGGCAGATCTGAGCCAGGAGCAGCTGAGCTGCCCTTCTCTTGAACCCCTCAGAAAGCAAGCTGCTGATGAGGCTGCTGGGAATGCTAGTGGAACCCATAAGATATATTGGGATGATGGTGCCTCCAGGAGGTTGGTTATACCTCTGAAATTCAGGGGCTTCCTATTGACACTAGCCCATGATATCCCCTTAGTAGAACACCTGGGCCAAAACAAGACTTGGGACAGAATTGTCCCTCACTTTTATTGGCCCCACATGTCTGAAGACACCAAGGAGTTTTGTCGCTCTTGTGTCACCTGTCAAGCCAGTGGGAAGGCAGGTGGTACAATAAAGGCCCCCCTGATACCACTACCTGTGGTGGGGGTTCCCTTTGAGAGGGTTGGGATTGACATAGTTGGTCCCATGGATCCCCAGACAGCATCTGGGCACAGATTTATACTGGTGATGGTGGATCGTGCCACCAGGTACCCAGAAGCCATTCCCCTTAGGACCACTACAGCTCCTGTGGTGGCAAGGGCCCTACTTGGAATTTTTTCCATAGTGGGTTTCCCTAAGGAGGTAGTATCAGACAGGTGTGCAAACTTCATGTCTAGTTACTTGACAGCAATGTGGAAGGAGTGTGGAGTAAATTACAAATTTACCACCCCTTATCACCCACAATGCAATGGGTTCATTGAAAGGTTCAACAAAACCCTAAAGGGCATGATTAAATGTCTCCCAGAAAAGCTTAGGCGTAGATGGGACATACTTTTGCCCTGCCTTCTATTTGCCTACAGAGAGGTTCCACTGAAGGGGGTTGGTTACAGCCCATTTGAGCTTTTGTTTGGACACCCAGTTAGGGGTCCATTGTGTCTGGTGAAAGAGGGATGGGAGTTACCTCTCAAACCCCCTAAACAGGATATTGTGGACTATATACTTGGTCTCCGCTCCAGGATGGCTGAGTACATGAAGAAGGCAACTAAAAACCTTGAGGCTAACCAGGAATTACAAAAGGCCTGGCATGACCAAAAGGCTGTGCTGACTGTTTACCAGTCAGGGCAGAAGGTATGGGTGTTGGAGCCTGTTGCCCCAGCAGCCCTCCAAGATAAGTGGAGTGGCCCCCATACAAAACTTGAGCTGAAGGGAGAGGTTACCTACCTGGTGGACCCAGGACCTCCCAGGAGCCCCTTTACGGTGCTCCATGTCAACAGGCTCAAGCCGTATGTCGACAGGGCTGACATGGGCTTGCTCATGGCAACTGATGAGGGACAGGTGGAAGAGAGTGACCCATTCCCTGACCTGCTCTCTCAGAACCCTGATGATCGATCACTAGATGGTGTAGCCTCACAGTCCAGCAACAAACCTCCTGCAGAAAAGTTCTCAGCCAGTTTAGACATATGTTCTCACTGACTCCAAGTCAGACTACCTGGTGCACTCATGAAGTGGACACTGGGGACAGTCTGCCTGTTACAAATAAGATTTACAGGCTGATCATGTCAGGGACTGTATCAGGGCTGAAGTCCAGAAGATGTTGGAATTGGGAGTCATTGAACCCTCAGATAGCCCTTGGGCTAGTCCAGTGGTCCTAGTGCCCAAACCTCACACCAAAGATGGACAGAGAGATATGAGGTTTTGTGTAGACTACAGGGGTCTCACTCAATGCAGTCACTCGGACTGATGCCCATCCAATCTCAAGGGCAGATGAGCTTATAGATACTTTGGCCTCACCCAAGTTTCTGAGCACATTTGACTTGACAGCTGGCTACTGGCAGATCAGGCTAGCTGATGAGGCAAAGTCAAAGACATCATTTTCTACCCCTAGCGGGCATTACTAATGTGTGGTGATGCCCTTTGGGTTGAAGAATGCACCTGACACTTTTGAAAGGTTGGTGAGTAAAGTCCTTACATGCCTGGAAGCCTATAGTGCAGCATATCTAGATGATATTGCTGTCTTTAGCTCCACCTGGGAGGATCACCTGGTCCACCTGAGAAATGTTTTGTAACCCTGGGTGTAGTACTACGCACAACGCGAATTGCACGTAGCACAGTGCTAAAATGCGTAGTGTAGCTTAGTGGGCATTTTTTGCTTGCTCGCGGTCCTCAACGTCAAGTTGGCAACCGCGAGCGAGCAACATCAACATCCCGGCGAGACTTTTTCCTCGTTCGCGGTCAGCAACATCAAGTTGCCGATCGCGGGCGTGGAAAATAAACCTCCTGGAGAGATTCTCAACGCGGGGAGGTCAGGTTTCTCATTGTGAGTGGTCGCGTATGCTTGCGGCCGCTCGCGATGAGAAACTACCAGTCCGCGTTGAGCAAGCTGCCGCTTAAGTACAAATCTACTCGAGCGGCAGAAAACGACCGCTTG
Organism: Triturus cristatus; assembly: GCF_964204655.1. Lineage (NCBI taxonomy): Eukaryota > Metazoa > Chordata > Amphibia > Caudata > Salamandridae > Triturus > Triturus cristatus. The sequence goes on along the minus strand of NC_140588.1, from coordinate 1,060,857,999 downwards.
ATCTGTGCAGTGATTGCACAGTGCGGACAAGCATCCGGCACTGTGCAATCAGTGCGAACAGCATTTCCCTACCTCACTACGCAGTTCTCGTAGCTACGCGTAGCGTGCGTAGTGCGAAGTGCACTTCGTGTAGCTATGCGTAGTGCTACTATGCAAACTACACCCAGGGTTAATGTTTTGGAGGCCCTGGAAAAAGCAGGCCTAACTATCAATGCTACTAAGTGCCAGATAGGGCAGAGTTAGGTTGTGTACCTGGGCCTCCTTGTGGGTTGAGGCCAGGTTCAACCATTGCAGAGCAAAATCCAGACCATAATGGACTGGGTTGCTTCAACCACCCAGACTCAGGTCAGAGATTTCTTGGGCCTGACTGAGTAGTATAGAAGATTTGTCAAAGGTTAAGGATCCATAGTGACCCCCTTGAATGACCTTACTTCTAAAAAAATGCCCAAGAAAGTTCAGTGAACAGTCAGCTGTCGAAAGGCATTTGATGACCTAAAGCAGGCCATGTGCACTGCTCCCATTCTGCAAAGTCCTAACTACTCCAAAGAATTCATTGTCCAAACAGATGCATCTGAGTTGGGGGTTGGGGCTGTGTTATCACAATTGAATGATGAAGGTCAGGATCAGCCAGTAGCTTTTATTAGCAGAAGGCTGACCCCCAGAGAGAAACGTTGGTCTGCCATTGAGAGGGAGGCCTGTGGTTTGGTCTCTGAAAAAGTTGAGGCCATACTTGTTTGGCACTCACTTCATTGTTCAGACAGACCATAAGCCCCTCTTATGGCTAAAACAGATGAAGGGTGAAAACCCCAAACTTTTGAGGTGGTCCATTTCCCTACAGGGATGGACTATACAGTGGAACATAGACCTGGGAGTATCCATGCCAATGCAGATGGACTCTCCAGATATTTCCACTTAGAACATGAAGACTCAACTGGTCAAGGTTAGTTTAATGTCCCTACGTTTGGGGGGAGTTGTGTAGGAGAGTAGGATCTGCTTCTTATAGTTACCCCCACTTTTTGCTGATGTTTCACTGTTTTTCGACTTTATTCTGTTCTGGGGCCCTGCTAACCAGGACCCCAGCCTAGCTGCTTCCTCTTTAAATTGATTACCAGTACTTTAGGTACACTCCAGATTGGAGTCTGGGGTACCCTTATAAGTCCCTAGTATATGGTATACTATGTACCCAGGGCATAGGTACCCCAGGGGCCTACCAGGGGCTGCAGCATGTATTATGCCACCCCTGGAAAGCCTTCCAAAATGACACCACAGGACTGCTACTGCAGCCTGGGTAAGGTGGTGCATGCACCGCTTACAGAGATATAGGTTCATTATCTCTCTCAATATCACTGCACATATAAACGTATCAGTCACCCCTATGGCAGGCCTTACTAATCCTGAAGGCAGTGTGATGGGTTTTCTGTGAGAGGGTGCCCATGCATGAGTAGATCCCCTCTGCAGCCTTCAGAACCTTTATTCCGGGGTTGTTTGTGATGCAGCCAAGCGATATACTCTTAAGTGCATTATAATCTCGCTGTAAATGCTAACTTTGGGATGGCTGAACGGAAACATGTTGTGTTTGGTGTCAAACACCTTGGAATCCTACCCCCACACCAGTAAATGGTGTGGGAGTATGATCCCACCCTTCTGGAGGGAGAGACATGACAGCACTGGTATACCTGGTGCCATCTAACAGAGCCCTGGCTTCACAAAATGGATGCTGCCAGCCACAGACGCGAGTCTGCCCTCCTGCTGCTGGATGAAACTCCTGGACAATAGGTCACCACCTCCCAGACAGGCTTTAGTGTATTGGGGCTGGGTGGGTGCACTCCAAGAGTGCTTTGAAGTCTGCACTGGGGGCACATTTGGTGTCCCTGTGCATAGCCCAGCTCAAACCGGTTGCAGGAGCTAGCAGCCCCTGCTGTGGCACAAAACTGGAAAAAGGAAATGGGTGTAGCCACCCCTCTTTCCTGACCCTCCCATAGGTGGGTCCTTAGAGTTTGTCCAACCCCTTCCTTGGGTATATATTAGGAACCCCTGGCAACAGGACTTTAAATTACACCTGGACGAAACTCTGATACTGAATCCTGGAACTTCAACGATCTACATTGCACTAGATGACTGAAGAATCTCCCTTGGAGTAAAGGAGTTACTCCCGTGCAAGGCAGGCACCAAAGGCGCATCTGTCCGGTTTGCATCTCCAAAGCTCCCACCGGACTCCGAAGAATTTTGCAACACACAAGGTGAGTTTCCGTGGTCTCTGAGGTCGATCTGCACACTTAGCAGTTCTGAGGCCTGTATCCCTCGTGGAAGACCATGCAACCTGAACCCCTGGACACCGCAACCATTTGCAGAAGCATCAGCTTACCAGCAACTCCTGCAGATGAGTTTTGTGTTACTTGTAGCCCTGACCCCGAGCAGCATTTGCACCGAAGATTGCCTGTTTACACTTTGTGTTTTCTCTTGAGGTCCCTTCACGATCCCTAGTCCAACAACTGGTGGGTCCCTGTGAAGGCAACTTTACTTCTAATTGGGCTTACCTGGTTGCTCCAGACGTGCCCTGACTCTCCATTGCTTGGGGAGCCCCCAGGACCTTGCTGGTCCGCACCGCAGCATAATTTCTCTTCCTGCATGGGTTGCTGTTGCCAAGGCTTGTTGAGTCCAATCCGGGCACCGACACTGCAGCACTTGATATCCTTTGTGGGACAGCTCGAAGCCAGCTCCTGGTTGTCATCGATGCCTCCTGGTCTTCGTGGCTGCAGAGTCAAGCTTCACCTCTTCGCACCTGAAACACCCAACATCGGTGGGCATTCATCTATTGTGCCCCTGGTCACTGGCAAGTGACCCAGACTCTGTCTCCTCTGCTTTCAGGTTCTTCTGATCTTCGATCCAGGTTTGGATCACACCGGACACTTTTCTCATTCCCGGCAGCAGCACTTTGCAGCACATCACCATTGAAATCAACAACGATTCCCGCCACCATTTGACACCTATACACCCGGCTTCCCTGGGTGAGGTAACTCGAGTACTCCGGTGCTCCCGTGGTTGCTGGCCCTAGAACCCCCTAAATCTAAAGGGGTTTGCTCAAAGTCCTCTCCTAAGTGTCCTTAACTTCTAAAATTCCAACCATGACTTTCCCATAGAATAGTATGGGGCTCGCGGCTGTGTTCTCACACTGCACACATCCCCCGTGGGTCCCTTGTGTCACTACCTTGGGCGGTTCCTTGGGGTCCCAGCGATTCTACGTGCTCTAGGCCCTGTGTCTAGTCAAGTCGTGGTTCTTATACCACTTTTTTAATATATGGTTTGATCCGCCCCTAGGGCCCATTGTATATTGTGTATCTTGGACTCTAATCTCATAAAGAGATTAGTAGTGAGTGTTTAGAAATAAATACATATATTTTATATATACCTTGTGTGGATCTCCTTTCATTTAGTAATTCAAAGAGGTTATAATCTGGTAAACCAAGCTGCTTTACACTCCTTCAAGACTTAGCCTGAAGGCTGCTCTCCATAGCTACCACTAGGATAGCTTTCAATAAAGGTTGTCTTTAAACCTATCATCAATAAGCGTTGTTTGGACTGGTGCAAGGTGCCCACTATAACTAGTGGACAGCATATGCCAGGGCAACATCTCACAGAAGACCCTAGCTCTGCTGTCAATCCAGCCTTTTGAAACAAAGTCCGACCTCAGAGCGAGAGATTTCTCAGCTCTGCGAGACATCATGGAGGCAAGAATGGCCCCAGAAGATACCAGGGGGCAGAGAAGACATCATGCCTCACACCCCAGGGCCTCCTTCGCCTTCATGAACAATTTCTTATAGATTATATTAAAAAATAATGAAGTACCAAATCCAGCAGATGGAGACAGACACCAGGTCTTCCGTTCGGAGTACAATTTGTGTAATATTCAGAAAATGATGCTTATGGAACTGACAAAATTGGCACGAGCATTCAAGAGGGCCCAGCTTTACGTTTTGTCCCCAGAACCTGCAAGCACTCCTGACAAGCCTGGAGGTGGGAAGCCTAGTGGGACAAGAATGCTTCTGAGGCCGGCTCGCCTGAGCTCTTTGCAAGTGGGTGGAGCTGGACATTTGGAGAGAGGTCAGACTGACTGAGTAAGGCTGCCGCCATGTTGTAGTTCCCTCCTGTAATACTGAAGAATAGGGACCGCATCAAAGAGTGGTGAAAGAAAGTGAACGACAAGTAGGAGGAGCGGCTTCGGAATTAGGCAAGGGTGTCCGAACAATGGCATTTTAGTCAACACTTAGAAGATCGCTGGTGAGATTACTGAACAGTACAGAGCGACTGGAGAAAGACAGGCAAGGATGCCTGCCAGCCTGCTGTGCTGCAGGAGAGTTCTGCCTGTTGGAGGACTTTGGGGGCCTAATTCACAAAGAAGATTACGGCTCGTAACTTTCCGACTGCGGTGTCTCCGCCATCAGGGCACAGCCTACGCAGTGAGGACGGAGCCTACACAATCGGGGCAGAGCCTACGCAGTCAGGGCGGAGCCTCCACAATCGGGGCAGAGCCTCCGCAGTCAGGGCGGAGCCTCCCCAATTGGGGCAGAGCCTACTCAGTCAGGGCGGAGTCTCAAGAATCGGGGCAGAGTCTACGCAGTCAGGGCGGAGCTTCCGGAATCGGGGCAGAGCCTACTCAGTCAGGGCAGAGCCTCCACAATCGGGGCAGAGCCTACTCAGTCAGGGCAGAGCCTCCACAATTGGGGCAGAGCCTATGCACTCAGGGCGGAGCCTCCACAATCGGGGCAGCACCTACGCAGTCAGGGCGGAGCCTCCACAATTGGAGCAGAGCCTACTCAGTCAGGACAGAGTCTTCAGAATCGAGGCAGAGCCTACACAGTCAGGGAGGAGCCTCCAGAATCGGAGCAGAGCCTACGCAGTCAGGTCAGTGCCTCCACAATCGGGGCAGAGCCTACGCAGTCAGGGCGGTGCCTCCACAATCGGGGAAGAGCCTACGCAGTCAAGGCGGAGCCTCCACACTCAGGGCGGAATCTTTGCACTCGAGCCAGAGTCTCCATATGTGCAAGCACCATACAGAGACTCCGCCCCGAGTGTAGAGACTCCGCCTCGACAGCGGAGGACTCACCCCGACTATGGAGATTCTGCGGTAGGACAGTTTTGAGTCTTAACTTTCTTTGTGAATTAGGTCCTGGGAGAGGTGTCCCTATTTCACTATGTATTTAGTGGAAGAAAAAGTGCTGGTTCCCAAAGCTCTTCTCAGAAGCCTGCAGCCAGCGCACCGCATGCCAAGGCTTGTAGTCAGGAATCCAACGTGTGCCTTTTTAATCGACTACCACTCCCTGTTCCTTTACCTCACTCTTGAAGGTTCCTGCTTTCCCCTTTTGTGACATTTCTGCTGTCTTTCTCTTTCTTTACCCTATATGTGTTTTCCTCTGTCATGCTCAGTACCCAAACATGAGTGCCGGTGGGCCCCACTGCCAACCACCGGCTCAAATTAAGCACTGCCCTCTTTCAGGCTTCACTCACAGTCGATCCAAAAAGTGGTTGAAGTCTCTTTCCAGCCCAACGTCACAGGGCAATCAATTGAGTCCACCTTTGCTAATACAACTGGTGCCTGCACTTGAACTAGATTCCTGTGAGGATGAATCTTATCATCAAATAGGTTTATTAGACACGTCAGGAGGAACAGATGAATGAGAGACATCTTAGCAAATGATACAACTCTAAGCTTTATAGATAGTTCAGCTCCTTGTTCTCTCTCGGTTGTCTGATAGAATATCAATGCTGAAAATACCGTGTGGACAGAATATGGTGTCAAAAATATCAAGGACCAAAATATCCAGAAGGTAAGTGCAAGATACATATGTCGTCAAGGTACATATATGTGAAGTTAATTACAGCAAAACTTTGCTTACCCTTCGAAAATTACCTTCGCAATATTTTTGTCCTCAATCTTCTCAAATCAATATTTTGTCCAAACACCACTCTCTTACCACCACCAGCTATGTTTTAAAGGTGCTCTTCCCAAATAATTGTCCCACCTGGCTAACCACAACAAACTTCCTTGTGGCAAATGAAGCGCATTGCAATGTTATTCTTACGCTGCTTATGTGTAAAGAAGTCACAAACTGGGGATGAGAGCTTTCTTACTGTTCCAAAGCCTGAAGAACTGGAGGGAAATCTAGGTGGTTGTATTGTCATTTGCCTTTCTGTAGGGTGTGCTGAGACTGTGGCAGGGGTGGTGGTGACAGCGGCTGCAGGTTTCTGGGGTCTTGAAAATATGGGAGCTGGTGGTATTGGTGGAACCAGGTTGAATAGAGGTGATCTGTACATACTATGTGCAGACGTAGCCCGTGCACATAAGAACAGTGGGATGGGGGCTAGTCAATGGATGATGACGAGGGATACTTAATTAAAAAAAAGAAAAACACTTACCTTACGCTTGCCGCATCGCCGAGTCAGCGATGCGGCGAGCACAAGGTAAGTGGTTTTCTTTTTTTAAATGTAAGTTTCCCTCATCGTCAACTGTCGATCCCCCAACTGTGCCCCACCTCACCGCTCTTACCTGCACGGGCCGTGCCTGCCTCCGTGCCACTCTCTGTACTAATGATCACTGCCTCATCATCACCACCTTCTTCACTTGCATGGCTCTCAGGAACCTTCCTTTTCCTCTGGCTCTCGGACTCGGCCGGGATCCAATCCATTTCCAGATCATCAGAAGGGTCTTTTGGAGATGATGGGGGAGTACTCTTTCTTCTCCTTGCTGGAGATGGTGAAGTGATGGTGGAACAGCAGTCTTCTCAACATCTTTCTCAGAAGGAACCTCACCCTCCTGTTATGTTCTTACTTACAGAAGATCTGTTGTTGATTATGGCTCCTGCTATCCCCCTTCCTGCGATGATTTGATTGTGGCCGCGACAGTTCCATTTCAGACTCCCTGCTCTCCATGACTGCAGTCACTGTAGAGCTGAGAGACAATGATTTAGGTTTTGGCGGTGGTGGTGCCGTCAATGTAAGAGCCTCTTTCTTTCCAGCGGATGGGCCGGCATGTACATCACATTTCTTGAAAAGGGATGAAGGCTTGATGCCAGTGATGACAACCAGCTTTTTCTCCACACCATCTCCATTGAACTAGGAGCAGAAACACTTATCAGAGGGGGGACTCAGTTGCCAGCTGATTCCTTTGTGGATTGCTCTCAGTATCAGTGGCCTGTGTGATGTCTTCTGCAGCACCTGCAAGCAACGCAACAACAAAAGAAGCCAGAAAAACGTGGACAATCAGAAGAATCTAGCCAATGAAATACAAGGGAAGACATCATCATCCCATATACTTAACAGTGTACCCAAACTATACATATATTTGTGGAAAAGGGGGTACCCCTGGAATGAGTTTCCTACATCAGGGTAACAACATTATTTGAAAATAAACATGTAGGAAAAGAATACAAGGTAGATCTCTGCTAACAACAATATGTGACCAGAAACCAATAATTATTCAAAAATATATTGTTTTATTTATTTGTTTTTAGTATAAAAGAGATAGTCTTAGAAAAATATTTTCACTATTAATTAAAGAATCAGTGAAGTTTACTGAAATGTAATACAATCAACACCGTGCATTAACCAACTGGTGTCTCATTTAGCCAACGAAATTTGGTACATATAGAGAAATGTAAATTGTTGCAACCATCATTTGTACCTATTTATCTAATCATACACAGCTAATTACTATGTATTGTGTTATTTCAGGATTAGATCAAACACAAAATAAATCATAGGATAAACAAGGACAGATACATTAAAATAGATCAATACAAGATTAGTAACAGACGACCATACAATATGGTCATGGCGAACATGGTTTACTATCTTCATCAGTTGGTTAATGCACTACGTTGATTATATTACACTTCAGTAAACTTCACTGATTCTTTAATTAATAGTGAAAATATTTCTCTAAGACTATCTCTTTTATACCAAAAACAATTAAATAAAATAATATATTTTTGAATAATTATTGGTTTCTGGTCACAGAGACCAGTGGGCTTAATTATCCATTAGCATCAAATCCATGTTGCGATTAAATATAACTCCTAAAGTCATATAAAATCCTCTCTCCGCTCCATGGAAAGTGTAGGATTGGCTCTGTTGTGGTTGAAAACAGAGGAAGCCCCTTGGATTTATTCCAGTTTATCGCAAGTCTGATATCCTCCCAAATCTAGAAATTTCTTTAGGGACCGTATCTATATTATTGTCTGGTTTGTTATACACAACAGAATGTGACCTGCGATGTAGGACACTAAATACCTGAGGCTTTCCAGCCGCATGTCTCTGCATGATTGGTATTTCTTGAGGGCTTGTGGTTGAATTAAGATCAAGAGAGAGGACATTGGGCTTCCCTGCTTATTGTTGCCTTTCATCCTAATATTGTAGGAATACCTCCATCCTGCCTAACTGGTGCTGAGCATAGAAGTGAAATACCACACCAGTACCCACCCCAGGGCAGCTCCCTACCACGCCGAAACGTCAAAGGATAGGACTCTGTGCTCTCCATGAATAGCTTCCAGGACCAGCACACGGCACAGCTACGCCGGATGCACCTTGATGATATCGAGATCTTCTAGGTGCGTAGATGTGGAGTCAGGAATAGTCAATCTATATTTCCTCCACGTGCACTTATCTTTCGATATATTGTCCCTTGATATTTTGTCTGCGATGTTCTTGTACCACGATATTCTGGAGGTCGATGTTCAGTAATACAATCCTTAGCACTGAAATGAGTTATGAATGAGTATAGATTTTCATTTTAGTTTCACACCCTTAGAGACAAATGTTTATCAAAAAGTTAATATCGGCAAAACTGAAAACAGTAATACCCCTTGGCTACGTTCCAAGAGGGGTCCATTTCATGGCATGAAGACACTGTCCGGTTCTATGTCCACACCACCAGGTCCCAGATGTTTCTTGGCTGACATATCCTGGTAGGACACACACGGCATCCCTAATAGGAAACCCATCCTTGTTAATAGTGCCAAATCTCTAGGGGGCATCCTGGACAAAAGGCTCAACCTACATTCTCAGATCAGCACCATGACCAAATACGCGCACTATCAACTACTCTTCAGTGGAGAATCCGCTGCTACATTCCAGAGCAAGATGTAAAATCTCTTGCTCATACACTGATGCTCTCCAGAATAGACTATTGTAACTAAGCCTGGGCAGGTAACTATTCTCCGCCAGTGTAGTTGACGTAGTGTTGCTTACTCCGCCTTCCATTGCAAATGCAGATTTTCGGCAAAACTACGACTCCGCGGTAGAGCACAGTTAGCCGGCCCCTCCACCCTCCCAAAGTGATTATAAAGTCAATAACAAGCCATCCTTCTTCACTGATAAGCCCTACATTGTACGTCTTGCGAGTGTGCATGCGTTCCACTGAGTTATTTTCCAACTCCGTGGAACTTCGCGTAGAGGCACTACGCCTGCTCTGCCCAGGGTTAATTGTAACTCTCTCTCGACTGGTCTCCCTAAAACCCAACTCACCCCCTGGATTTGATTCTACACTAACCAGCACTGTTCATCTACAAGGCCCAAAGAAATGACCACCTTAACCCCATGCTGATCACTCTTCAGGGATTGCCAATTGAAGCCAGGACTATTCACAAGACTCCCTCCATCACCCATAGACCTCTTCACACATCCAGTCCCCATTACCTGGCGGACAAACTCAAGCTATCTGGCGGCTCCAGACCACTGAGAAACACCAAAGCAATGCTGCAAGAAACCTCCCGTCCTATAAAAAGGCATCACTGATGGCACAATCCTTCTCGGGTAGCGCAATCAGAATCTGGAACGCATTACCTTCAAATCGACTCACAACCACCTCCCTGGCAACTTTCAAAATGCCCTGAAAGCCCTTCTCCTCCAATGATACTTTAGCTAAGTCACTGCAATCAACTCTTGGCACAGACACCTAGGCTACCTCACCCTTTTGCTGCTGTATAGACCTCTTGCACCTTCTATTTTATGTAATGGCCCACCATGTTGTATTCTCAACCTTTGTTTTTATTTGTATTAGTATTTGTTCATCTTAATCCATCTGGGACTTCCATGTAACTAAATAGTTCCCTTGTGAAGGACTCTAGCATCTTTGGGTAATGGCAACGCTATATAAATATGCATAAATAGGTACTTGTGAACAATTATACGAGATGAGACCTCATGAAGGCATCCTTGGAAGTCTTTTCATGACTTCTTCCACTGACCAAATTGTCTGATCTTGTGGAAGTCATTGCTGTGTGTTTATCTGTCAGGTTTTGAAGAATGCACAAACACGCCACTCTCCACAATAAATGAAAGATTTAGGGCCTCATGTAGGTAGCTAAATACCGGTCGGTAACGGACGAAATTCGGTAAATATCCCGTTACCGACCGGTATTTAGGCATTTCAGATGTAGGAGGCATGATTTAAGGATTCGGTAATTTACCGAATCGGTAATGGATCGGTAAAATACCGAATCGGTAAAATACTGATTCGGTAAATTACCGAATCCTGAAATCATATGTAGGGAGCACTCAAGTGAGTGATTGTTTGTAGTCAGGATTCGGTATTCACCACCAAATACAGGTTGGTGATAAATACCGAATACCTTTCAGAAATCTATTTTTTCCTGTTTTGACAGTGCCATGTGGCAGACATACATGCCCTTAGGGCATGTATGTGCACCACATGTGCACACATGCACGAATTAGGGGTGCAACAGGGTGTCAATGTGACACCCTGCCACCCTTGAATATGCTCCCCCCCTTACCGAATCGGTATTTACCGAATCGGTAATGGGGAATGGCTTCCCATTGATTCCTATGGGCCTCCAGGCCCATAGGAATCAATGGGAAGGTATGCCTTATTACCGAATCGGTAAATACCGATTCATAAATACCGAATTTTTCCGATTCGGTAAAATTTACCGATTTTTTATCTACATACTATTTACCGATTCTTAAATACCGAATCGGTAAAATTCGGTATTTATGAATCGGTAAATAGTATGTTACCTACATATGGCCCATAGAAACAAAACTTAGTGTTGTGAACTTTAAGGTTAGAATTGAGTTTACTGCATGGACACAAAGACACAGGTGAGGTCTGTGGGGTTGGAAGAGGGAGCTCTGAGCTGGCAAAGGCTGCTCTCACCTCGAGGCTTAGAGGTGACAGGGATCCCTCCTTGCACCTTAGACACAGCTCAACAGTTCACTGCTGCCTGCATGCCCTGTCAGATGTGAGGTGAGCAGGTGTGAAATCTGATACAGACTCATTATCACATATTGTGTGAAGCAGGTGATAACTGGGAGTCTTGGCATGGCAGCAGAGAAGCAAATGTACATGTTTGGCTGAACAACTAGGAAACCAGTGAATGCCCTGTGGGGGTTTCCAGCACATTAGATAATAATCTGTTCTGATGGAAGTTATCACATTTTTATTGTCATTATTACTAATAATAAAGTCAATATCAGCATTATTTTGCCTGGATCCCATTTCCAGAGAGCAGCAATCGAACAAACACGAAGTGCAGCTGCTGTTGAATAATAGTGAGCATCACCTGGGGGCAGTGTGGGGCTGGAGGGGGTCGTATGTCAGAGAGGGGGTGCAGAATGGGATAAGGTTATTGTAGTAAAGGGCAGATGTGGTAGTGATTTATTAGCCTATTCTACAATGGCGGTATGCAGTTCCTAAATATTAAAACAGGAGGTTGTGTATGTTCATGGGCTCCACATGGTGGTTTAGAGTCAAAGAAGAATGGAGAAGAGTTGTCTCCTTTTTGGAAAAAGACCCTCACACACCCAGCCAGCTTGGTGCCTTGCTTCATCATCGGGTCTGCTCCTTATCGGGTCGGCGCTGCAATACCCGATCGGCACCCGAGATGGGGCCTTCCTGGCAGAGATCTTTATTCCTAATGCCGATGGGTGAAGTGCGTGGAGGGCCCTAGGTCAGTGTAGGTGATAGTGGTGTGTAGGAAAGTGGGTTAAAATAGGGGAGGTGGTCCACTCGAGATAATTTTAATGAAACGTGGCCCCTACCCTAATTAAAAGTGAAAGGGCGCGTATTTTCACTCTAAAGATGTGAAATGTATGCGCTTGTCAAAAAGGTCAACATGTTTCTTGCCCCTCAATCTATTAGATGGCAATTCATCATGACTAGTTAGGATCTACCTACACTTATTGGTAGTGGTCAACAATTGTGTGAAGTGAGAAATTGACCACCAGTGCACAGCCTCCCACAAGCACATATCAGAAAAGATTTTGGTATCATTTGGAGTTCTGGCATGGCTGTTTGGAGAGGTACGCACTGGGCAGTCTTGTTGGCGGCCTTTCTACTCGGTTTGCCCTCCGATCCTGCTGGCCAATGCACCGAGGATTCCTTTTTCTCACGCTCTCTCCCTTTATCTCTTCTCTTTTTTTATCAACTAGGACACTATACATTAGTGTCTACACAAGCCGGTACTGATGCCGTGCATTCTTGACCCTAATGGGGTGAGTTTTTTCATTCAGTTCTCTCCTCTGCCACGTAGTTTTCTTGATTCGTTTTTATTATTGCTAGACACCATCGAGTGCCCACACCACACATGCCACTACCCACCTATGTGTAGCATGCTTGAACTGCACCATGAATACTTTGTGGTGCGTGCTTCTATCATTATCTTAATATCGTGACATGAATTATTAATGTTGTTATTCTGTTTTCAATTACAGGTTGTGTTTTTAGATCTACAGGTACCACTTATTTGGGTGCTGTAATGGTGGCCAATTTCTCACTTCACACAATTGTTGACCACTACCAATAAGTGTAGGTAGATCCTAACTAGTCATAATGAATTGCCATCTAATAGATTGAGGGGCAAGAAACATGTTGACCTTTTTGACAAGCGCATACATTTCACATCTTTAGAGTGAAAATACGCGCCCTTTCACTTTTAATTAGGGTAGGGGCCATGTTTCATTAAAATTATCTTGAGTGGACCACCTCCCCTATTTTAACCCACTTTCCTACACACCACTATCACCTACACTGACCTACGGCCCTCACACGCACTTCACCCATCGGCATTAGGAATAAAGATCTCCGCCAGGAAGGCCCCATCTCGGGTGCCGATCAGGAATTGCAGCGCCGACCCGATAAGGAGCAGACCCGATGATGAAGCAAGGCACCTAGCTGGCTGGGTGTGTGAGGGTCTTTTTCGAAAAAGGAGACAACTCTTCTCCATTCTTCTTTGACTCTACACCACCATTTGGAGCCCATGAACATACACAACCTCCTGTTTTAATATTTAGGAACTGCATACCACCATTGTAGAGTTTCACCAACAGGCATGTATGCTGGACCTGGATAAAAAATCGCCTGTACTTCCCTCCTTTTGTTTCAATTTATTAGCTTATAACATAGAAGTCTGAAAAAACTGTATAAAGCCTGTCTGTAATTTTATTATTAAAGTGTAGTTGTGACTTCACTGCTAACCTGTAATTGGCATCACTACTCTTCTATAATAAGTCATCACAGTTCAGTAGTGACATCACTGTGCCTCCTGCCAGGCGAGGCAGACACTGCAGAAAGCCCATCACAGAGCAGAATGAAGAAAGGTGGTTAAACATTGAAAGTGATAACTAGCTTTTCAGCACTTTCCTGATAGCTAGTTCTTCTTGAAAATCTGCAGTTATTGGCTGGAAGTTGCCATTAAATAAAGTTTGGTCATTTAATGCACCCTTGGAGTTAATTACTAGAATATTCTGAACTGTAGCCACATTTGAAAGTGAAGCTGGGTTCTGAGAGTGCGGTGAACTGTTACTTTACTGTGCTGTGATGTAGTGTTCTTCAAAGTTTTGCGTCTTCGGTTATTTCCCGAATTGGAGCAGGATTGTGGGAGTCCTGATAGATACAAAGATGCTGTTCCAGATCCTAGGTGCATATATTTAGGCCTATTGCCTTCTTGGTTTTTGGACAACCTTATCTTTACCGAGAGCCACTGGCTGCGGTGACCTGGTCTAATCAAGAGTGATAGGCGAAAAAGTATTAGAGCTTGACCAGAACTTGTGAGAAATGGTTTGAGGTTCTCTCAGAGAGAGAACTGAAATCAGGATGCTTCGGTTTTCTTGGTGATGCATTCCATGAGGATGAGGTTGGCTGCATCGGAGTGACTTGGCATTCAGTGTAACTTTGGGTTTGAATCTGTCCAGGTTCATGTTGCTGAGCTAAATTCAGACTAGTTGTTTCTTGCTGTTCATGTTGAATTGTGTTTGCTTTGTTCGCCCTAATTTGGCAGGGTATGCTCAGATGTGGGTCCTTTGCTCACTTTGCCACTGGATTCAAGCTAGACTGGCTGATGAGGGGTTTTACCCCAAAGTTGGTCCCAGTATGCTTGTTTCCAGTCCAGAGAAGACCTGGCTTGGCAGTTCGGGCTGGACTGTTCCCATGAGGCACAGGGTCAATACTTATTTGCATATGGCTGGGTCTGAACTGAGCTAGTGAAGTGAGCTAAAAAACGATGATGGATTCATCCCAGAACTGTGACTGGGGGTGAGTGTCTGAAATTTTTCAGCGCTCCATCCATCATCTCCTTGTGTTTGCTTTGTTCTCTCTAAGTTGGCAGGGTATGCCCAGATGTGGGTCCTTTGATCACTTTGCCACTGGATTCAAGCTAGCCTGGCTGATGTGGGGTGTTACACTGAAACCGGTCCCAGGATGCATGTTTCCGGTCCAGGGAAGACCTGGCTTGGCAGTACGGGCTGGGCTGTTCCCATGAGGAACAGGGTCAAAACTGATTTGCACATGGCTAGGTCAGAACTGGAGCGGTGAAGTGAGCTAAAGAACGATGATGGATTCAACCCAGAACTGTGACTGGGAGTGAGTGTCTGAAAAGTTTCAGCGCTCCATCCATCCTCTCCTTGTGTTTGCTTTGCTCATTGGGTGTTGGGACGAGAATGCCCCCTGTGTGGAGCTTAGCTGTGTTCCTATGCCATTGGTGTGAGACTTCAAGCATCTGATGTTCTTGTTTTCGATTTTACCCCTAGCCTCACACCAATCTAGTGTGCATGCATGTATGTGCATTGACACAAGTGAGGTCCTGGACAAGTCCTGTATCCTAACCAGTACACCTAGCCTGCCCTCAGATACTGACTCATGAGTTTAGCATATAGAATTTTGGTGACAGCATACAGCCTTTTGTTAAACCATAGTTGGGACCAGACCTTTTAAACTTTGCTACTGGTTTGGAGGCCCTGCACTGACTCACATGTAAACACTTTATTTTCTTTAACATTTGCCTTGTCAATAGTTTGACCTGTCCATCTCATGTCAAGTTCCACTACTACAAGCTAAACCAGATTCTAGTGTCAACATCTCATGTGCATCTTGTGCTTGCTTGTGTGCATGAGTGAGCTTGAGTAATGGAGGTCTATGGGTACTAGTTTGGCAGCCCCTGGCGTGTTCTTGTGCACAAGCTAGAGATGAGGTTGTTTTCCCAAAAGGTGGAAGTTTATTGCTGACATATATGATCCTGGAACCGGGAGACTAAGGCACTTCAGTGGGGATGGAGGAGACAAGACTCCTTTTGAAACTCAATCGGGTCTTTTGCTGAGAGGAGTTCTGATAAGTCTCCCTTTGGCACTGCCGTTTGGTAGGAGTGGGGGGTGAAGGGTGAGACTGCTGCCTCTAATGCTAAAGTGAAAAGGACCCCTCTAGGTGAGTTCAACCTTTTGTCCTTTCCTGATCACTGCTCAGAGTGGCTGCTGATAGCCAGGTGCAGAACACTCACACCTCTTTGTGTCTCTGTTGTATGTTCTCCAGTCTGGAGACTACCCTGCTGTGAGAAGCAACACTCTAAATTTAGGATTTGTTTGGAAAACAACCAGGAGAGGACTCTTGAAAGAAGAACCACCCCAAACCAGTTCTGAATGTGCAGAGAATCCCCATGTGCTTTCTTCTTTTACTGTATACATGTGTGGACCATGGATCCACTTGTTGCTGCTGTTCCAAGTTTGCTTTGACCAAGGAACAGAGTGTTCCACAGAAGACTTAGAGAACTGCAGAGCAACCAGAGCTGGTGTCTGACTGACAGTCAGCTTCCCAGAGGCGGGGTACATCACCGTATGTCTTGCCTTGATGGCAGGAGGCATGACGGTCCTGTGAGCGCTAGACGCAGCTCAGCCTCAGTGTGGTGTGTGGGTCTGCCAGAAAAAGGAAGACTGTTGGGAGTGATCTGCGTGCCCTGAGGAGCTTGGGTGTAGTCTCTCCGTGATAGACGGTGCCAGGCGTGAACCATGGACAGCAGTCATCACGTCTGTAAGCAAGAATTGTGTCCAGGGTGCACTTTGTCACTGCCACAAAGAAACATGCTAAATTCCTACATTCTTACTGCCCAAAAAAATATTAAATACATCGATTTAGTTAGAGATATGATGGTGTCTCTAAATAAATCGATGTATTTCAATCTGGGCAGCCTATCCCAGGCTGCTGCCCTTCCTCGCTCTGAACAAGGAGCAGGAAGCCAGGCAGTAAATCAACTTTCTGCAATGCGATGTATGACACAGAGCGTGCCTTTCTAAAGCCCTTCAGTGCCATGGGAGTCTATGGTGGTATTCCCTGTAGGCCAGTGATGCTCCTGGCGTCACAGTTTCCGGCATTGCAGGCTGCATCCCTGCATGAGGTCACACCTCCGTCATTCACAGGCACAGATCCCACCCTTTCCCATTCGTCATAGGGTAGGATTGGATGCGAGCAGGATAAGATTCTGCACCTTGTCCTCGGTGATGGTAAGTGTTAATGCTAATCTTGTGTTATGTATATTGTGCTGAATCACCTAGTCACACTGACCTCACCCCTACCCCACAGTGACACCCCAGACCCTAGCTGTAGGTTGCTGGCCCCTTTGGAGGTGTTGCTGCATGTGTTTCCCAGTTGATCGAAAGGACGTGCAGGGTTTTTTCTACCTGACAAAGTCGATCTAAATATCTGATTCAAGTGCAAAGAGAAATATGTGCTTATATTGTCCTGATTTGTGGAATATGAGAAAAATTGCCCAAAATATGAAATGCTATAAGTGTGAGTGCCTAGAATATGGCACACGTACTTGGTGCTTATTATGGTCTGCCATATATATCAATCAAACAGAAATTGAAACGGGCCCCTGTCGGACCCTACATTCATGCTCCGAACATTAATGGCAAAACCACTGATTGATTTCCAAACAATACATTTTAAAGAAGTTAAGGTAATGCATGTCAGCGATTTAGTTCCTGTTTCTATTTCATGTGCTTTACTTAATCTTGCATTTCTTAAGAGTATTACCTATTTCCATCATGCTGTGTTTCTGTATTTTCTTTGTGCATCCCATTACTCTTGTATTATGCATACTTTGAGTCATGCCAGGTGTTTATGATGGGCTGTGATTGAGAGCTCTGGCGCTGGGGGTGAAGGCAGTGTGAGTTTCTTTTCAGTGCCTGTCAGCGGGTTGGCCGCTCTACAGAGCAAACAGAGCTATAGTCACGTATTCCAGTTGCAATTGAAATTCTGTGTAAATTTATGTGAAGGGGTACACAGATGTCAAAATATTGACAAAGCAAATATAAAAGAAAAGAAAGTGCCTATATGTGAATGAGTGCAGTTTATGTTTTGCTGTTGTGAACTGAAAGTGATAGGAGGAAGTACATTCAGGAGAAAGTGAAAAGAGGCTCTGAAGAGAAGATAGATGAGGTTTAAGATATATGCAGATGGACGAGCTGTGGAGAGAAAACGGCGCACATGTCTAACATAAAGTGCACATAACTGAAGGCCAATACTACTTCCAGAGGCCTCGGAAAAATGTAATTCACAGTCTCACAAGTAACTAAGCTATGGGGCAGTTTGTAATGTGTTTAAATGTTTCAGGACTACACGTTAACAATTGCTTTATAAACTCTCTTAATTTTTCACTAAATTCTTTAGTAAAATTAGCTTTAAAATGCACCATTTGCAAATCTTATTTTATTTTGTTGGGGGTGGGGGGGCTCCAGCCCCCAAACCCCACATTTTTCCATTGGACTCTATCGTTTTGCTTTTACACCTCATCACTTTTAAATGTCACCAGCAGTCACTGGTTGAGACTGTGTTGAAAAAGAGACTTGTTCATTAACTCAGCGACAATCTGCTCATGAGCGTTATATATGCCCTGCAAACCTTGCTACAGTTACCAAAGAGGGGGTCACCCAGGACTAGGGCCAAAGGAGGAGGGCAGAATCCAAGACACAGTGGCCCATACACTAGTGTGCTAATTACTTCTGTGGCCTGGTTTGTGGGGAGCAGTGTTTTAAGTGTGTATATTAAAGTACTTTTGTTTGCTGGGTGGGACAGTCAGTTATTGTGCTGCTGTGTGACTGTTGAGTTCTGGGTTTAAACTCCCCCCGCTACCTCCCACAGAAGATGTTGACTGCTCACCATTGCTTCCCTTGAGAGTCAGGTGCAAAAGGGGTTGAACATGGCCAGGTTTTGCAGAGCCGCCACATGTGGGACCCCGGGACTACAGAGGCAAACCACTGTAGTCCTCACACCTGAAGCCCTGTTGCACCTGAATGTGCCGCAACTTCCCGACCAGGGTCTGACAGAGGGTAAGCTGTCTTGACGTGAATTAGATTTCGGTAGGCGCTGGACATTGAGGTCTGGATGAGGTGGACGCAGTGTTTGAGGCACTGGAAGTCTGGAATGGAGGAGACTTCCAACTAGAGCTTTGTGGGATGTATGACGTAACAACGCGAGTCATTGCAACGCGTGCAGTTACATCGCGGTCGTTACAACGACTGCGATGTTACTACGCTATGCCATTACAACGCAAGTCTTTACATCGACTTGCGCTAGATGGCGTACTAACATTAGAAAAGCGTAATTTAATATTCCAACTCCAGTCCACTTAACAGTAGGGAAGGTGTTGGGATAGTAAACTACACCATTTGTAATGTTAGCACGCCATCTAGCACAAGTTGATGTAAAGACTTGCGTTGTAATGGCATGCGTTGTAAATCCACTTGCGTTGTAAAAGTTTTGTTGTAATGGTAGTGCGTTGTAAAAGTTGCGTTGTAAAGGTTGTTTACCAGCTTGGTGGCATCGGTGTGTTGGTGACTTTTGATGACTTTTGACCCTGTGCCTAGAAAAATGTTCTGCAGTTGGGCGTCCTGCTGAGTACTTTGTCAAAGTCTGAAGGCCAAGGGACTGTGCAGTGGTCAGGGTGCAGGCAATGCAGACCTTTCAAGACTGTTAGGACAGCTCTAGGCCAGAGGTCTTGGTGCCCAGTGGTAACCAAGGTACACAAAGTGGTCACAGAAGAAGTATAGAAGAAGAAAAATACTATCCGTCTGCGACGATTAACAGTGAAATGAAAGCAAAGCCCCTACAGCTACATAAAGAAAGAAAATCATTTGTAACCTCAAATAAATATCAATTAATTGAAATATGCAAATATGTTTAATGGAAAACAGAGAGTAAGGACAATGGGTAAATGAACCAGACTAAACATTATGAGGAAGGTCGAACAAGCAGGAGGTGCAGGTGTGGGAATGACTATATAAAACCTAAGATAAAGCATGCCATTTTAATGAGAGTAAATGGGACGAAAATTGAGGAATTTTGAACCAATGTTAGCCTTAAAGGGAAAAGTCACAATTGTGTGTGATAGTATGCCACAGCAAAGATTGCACCAGCAGTCACTTTATGTGGTGTCGTTAATCAGAAAAGATAGAAGGAGACTCTACTATCTTCTCTTTAATGGAAGGAGGTTGAAGGAGTATGTGGGACAGGTGTGTGAAAGATAGATTTTGAGAGGGAAAACTGTACCAGCCTAGCCTAGCCGAGGAAGTGAAATCAAATAGAGGCAAAAGCAACCCTAACATACAGGGGAAAAGTCAAACATGGAGAGATAAGAAACTAAGAAGAAGTGGAGTAGAGCGTACCTAATGTAGTGCAGAACATTTAAATGGGAAGATGACAAAGAGTGGGGAAAATTGTTCCAATCTTAACTCAGTAGGGGAAAGTCAAATCTGAAGGAAGAGACAAGGACTGGCAAAAGGCAATACTGGTCCTAAGCTAGTCAAAAGAGAGAGAGGAGGGAAGACGGTGGAAGGAATACACCACCACCTAGGCAATAAGGCAAAAAGGTTAGGCACTGAATACTTGAACTAATGCCAGGGCTACTGGAATTATGGTATTGTGCGGCAGCAGCGATTTTTGCATAGTCATTCATTTGCCACATAATCCATCATCTGCCACATAATCTGCTGATTTTACAAAAGAAATGCTGTTTCTCAGAAAGTTCAAAAGGTACTAAAAATGCAGCGACACGTGTTGACACGCAGTGGAAGGCCCATTGCAAAGCTGGACTGGTCACCTTTCTATTGCTTATTGCTAAATTTGGGTGTTCAAATGGTACTAATGAGGTACAACCAAAGCCCAGACAGTGGTATCAAGTTTAAAAATGACGAAATAATGAAGTAATACTAGTATATAATGTAGCGCTTTCTGCTGCATAATTTGCCTTTTGCTTGTGGCATAATATGTGCAACCCTGCCTCATAATGTGTCCCTCTCCTGCCACTTAATTCCAGTTTCCCTGAGTAATGCTGACTTATTAAGGTAAAGTTGCATGAATGACAAGAAGGGTTAGTCCATGTGGAATCAGTAGGACAAATGTACTACAGTCAGCAAAGTATATATATATATAGAGAGAGAGAGAGAGAGAGAGAGAGAGAGATGGAGAGAGAGGGAGAGAGAGAGGAGAGAGAGAGAGAGAGAGAGAGAGATGGAGATAGAGATGGAGAGAGAGAGAGAGAGATGGAGAGAGAGATGGGGAGAGAGATGGGAGGGCAGGGCCCCGCCCCAGCCATAATGCGGTAACTTTGAGCAGGGAATAAGGAACTGCTGGGTGAGGCTATGCCGGATGCACTTAGATGAGAAAATTAACTTAGCTGTTGCCCTACCAGAGCAAACCCTGTGCGCGTGCCCTGCTCACCTAAACCTGAGGTTTGGCACCAAGGCCCCATGTCACCCTGCAGGGTGGGTATGGACCTTGAGAGCTTGGCTGTCTTAGAAATAGAGGCCCGTGCCTTAGAGGAATCTGCTTACTCCATCCTTCAGCACCAAGACCCCTTCGGGTATTCGTGCGCTTAATAAATGTATTAACATAACGTATGTGCCCATATTTAGGCAGCGGTCACCAGGGGCACAGATGGCCCATTGTCTCCGTGCTCGTCGGAAGCCTTCCAAGTAGGCTGTTAGCACAGTGGGGATTTACTGATCCCACACTTACAATCGGTCGGATGTTTGATCAGTGACACTTCCATATAAAGTGCACATATTGTTGACCCTTCGAGTACACAGCAATCACGCACACCTCCTAAGCAAAGACAAGCGCGCCGCCCTCGTTTCTTGGAATCAGACATTGAAAACAAGCCTTTGCAAGCATGCACACAATTCTGTAAAGTCATATGGCTCAAGCAGCACCGATATGCAATATGCGACCTATCAAAAGAATGAGGACACTGACACAGAGAAAGGACTACACGTTGTCCCCTTTACAAATAGGAATTGTACCTATGTGGGGTTATACCTATGTTTAGAGTAACTTTCTGAGCTTCCTACGAGTTCTGTCAGACTTCCAGGAGCTCTTCTGGGAATCTGTGACTGCTGCAGGGAGTACCTACGTGTATGCTGCGCACAGGGAAGTGTATAGCGCACATGGAAGTGTATAGCGCACATGGAAGTGTATAGCGCACATGGAAGTGTATAGTGCACATGGAAGTGTATAGCGCACATGGAAGTGTATAGTGTACATTTCTGCATTTGCACTTTGTTACTTTTGTATTTTTCCTCCTCAGGGAAGACATTTTCCTCCTAGAAATAGCTCTTTCTCTCGACTCCACCCACATAATGGGTGTGCACTCCTAATCCCCACTCTAAAAACAGATTTACTCATACCTTTGTCAAGTCCTTTTATGGTGGGAAGCTACTTGTAAAAGTTTGTGGTTGTTCACAACCTTATTAGACGTCAGAGCTTACTTTGTGCTGGAAGTTGCATGTAACTCGCACGGACACATGTTTGACACCAGGGCCTTTTGCAGGCGACCTCCCATGGGCAGAGTGACAGGCCAGGCACAACACGAGCGCCAGGCTGGTGAAGGTTTTGGAATTAAACCTACCAGTGGGTGTTAGTTAAAGTTGGAGTGTCAGTCAGATCAGCACAGATGAGAAATCTACACCCGTTGGCAACTGCTAGCCTGGGTCAGTCGCGAACACGAAGAGGCGTCACTCAGTTGGAGCCGCTCTCAGTCAATCTACAGGTAATGAGATGAAGTCACCTGACATGTGAGCTGCACTGGCAGAGAACTCAACGCTACACCAGTCAGCGGGAGCCCGGGTCAGGCAACATGAGCCGCGTTGCAGAGCGGGCATGGGTTCCTAGTATTAGGGGCCCAGTGCTTAATTTGAGCAGGTGGTTTCCGGTGCTATGCACCAACACTTAATTGTCAACACTGGTGCTTGTGACAGTCTGGCACATGGTGGCGCTGTCTGTCTAATTTAGAGATAAACATAACAACAGTTGCTTATTAATTCAAGCTAGATCTAAAATAAAGGTTACCTGCTGCCTAAGCCATTCTTACAGCTTTAGAGGCCTGGAATAGTCTGAGTTGTTGTCACACTTGTAGGAGTGGGATGGCTAGAAGTATTGTTGTTACTAACATTAGCAGCATGGCAGGGGCATGTGTGGTGCAAGCTGTAGTGGCCTCCTGACGATGGCCTTGGCACATACTTAGTTACAAATTAAGCACTGCAGAGGCCCAAAGGCTGGACGGTGCTGACCTCCTCCCAGGCTACGCAGGCCCCTCCCTGGGTCAGGCTGTCCTCACAGGACACTTGGAAGCCGCTGTTGCCAAAGAGTCGAGTGTACCAAGACAGCCGCCTAGTGAAAGTCAGGGCTGAGTTCATCAGTGTCACGCGTGTGCTGTGTGTAGCTTGCGGATGTGAGGGAGTGTGACCATTGTGGTACCTCACCCCTTTATGGGGCGGGGGATGAGAAGAGTCAACAACTAGGGAGGTAGGAGTTTTCAGACACACCCTGAGCTCAGTAGGTGCACCACGAAGGTACAGTAGGTTCACCGTGGAGGTACAGCATGAAGGAGAGACCATGTGGGGGAGGCACGGCGAGACCCAAGGAGGCATTTATTGACTGCTGGGGAGAGAGGATCAGAAAGCGTGGGGAGTGAGTACGCTGAGATCATGAGGTACATGATTGATGAAGAGGATGGGCCTCATGCAGAAGTCTGAACTGGGGTGGCAGAGTGGGCTAAAGAACGGTGATGGATTAAACCCAGATCAGTTGACTGGGGGTGAGTGCTTGCAATGTTCAACACTCCGTCCATCATTTCCTTTGGTTTTGCTTTGTTCGCCATAAGTTGGCAGGGTATGCTCAGACGTGAGTCCCTTGCTCACTTTGCCACTGGATTCAAGCAAGCCTGGCTGAAGACGGCTGAAATGCCAGAAACCGGTCCTAGGAAGCTTGTTTCCGGTCCAGGGAAGACATGGCTTGGCAGTTCGGGCTGGACTGTTCCCATGACGCACAGGGTCAGACTGATTTGCATATGGCCATGTCTGAACTGGGGTGGCAGAGTGGGCTAAAGAACGGTGATGGATTAAACCCAGATCAGTTGACTGGGGGTGAGTGCTTGCAATGTTCAACACTCCGTCCATCATTTCCTTTGGTTTTTGCTTTGTTCGCCATAAGTTGGCAGGGTATGCCCAGATGTGGGTCCCTTGCTCACTTTGCCACTGGATTCAAGCAAGCCTGGTTGAAGACGGCTGACATGCCAGAAACCGGTCCTAGGAAGCTTGTTTCCGGTCCAGGGAAGACATGGCTTGGCAGTTCGGGCTAGACTGTTCCCATGAGGCACAGGGTCAGACTGATTTGCATATGGCCATGTCTGAACTGGGGTGGCAGAGTGGGCTAAAGAACGGCGATGGATCAAACCCAGATCTGTTGACTGGGGGTGAGTGCTTGCAATGTTCAACACTCCGTCCATCATTTCCTTTGGTTTTTGCCTCATGCAGAAGGCCAGTCTTTGGGGGAAATAACCAGAAGAGACGGAATATGCTAAGACCAAGAGGCACTGACTACAGCAAGAGAAGACGGCAGGCATGAAGAGCATGACAGTCTGTGGGGTTTAAAGGACATTGCGGGGGACCCCGAGGGGTGGAGCACAGAGACCAAAGAGAATGACTTCACGGAGATCAGTGGGGACCGGCAACAAGAACTGGGGAGACAGACTGAGATCGCGGGGTACATGACATTCAGCAAGGGTACAGTGAGGGCTGGCAAGGGGGACAGCCTATGAGAAGGACTATCTCATGAAGCAGGGGAGGCGGAGAAGATGGGCGCGGGAAAGGGGCACGTGCATGGGTTGGGAGGGTCACTGCTGCTTTTGGTTGCTTGCTGACAATTCCTGCTATGACTGTTCTCTGACTCCTGCTGCTGTCTGTGGCCTCTGTATGGAAGATGAACCTATCTCTGATCCTGTAAGTATCTGTGACTGAGCAGCAGCATCCTTGAATGAGCCTGTGTGATTTGTCAAACCCTGCTGCCTGCTGCCTGCTGCCTGCTGCCTGCTGCCTGCTGCCTGTGGCCTGGGATTGTGAGATCTATACACATTTAACTCTTTCCCTCCTGCAACGTCCAAGCAGAGTCCCATAGTCGACGTGGAAGGGTCAGGATCAAAAATGAAGTGACGAAGAAAGATGCTGTCGGGATGTGGAAATCGCTCTGCGTGGTTCGGGCAGTGTGCACCCTGCCCCGAGTTCCTGCAGCGAGTATATGGATATTCAAATGTTTGGCCTCAGCGCACACGACAATCGTATGTATACTGAGGACCCATGTGACATGGAATGCTGCCATGGATCTGGGCGCTGTGGTCTGGAGAGACACACATGGCAGTAGAGGCAGAAACCAAGCATGAGACGGTTTTCATGGAGTCACTAGATCCCCCCAGGGTAGCATCAATCTTCTGGCGGTGAAGGAGCATGCACAAACCATGTAAGAGATCACAGGAATAGCATGTTTGCCAACACCCCAGAGTCTCTAAGAGAAAATATTACGAGAACCCAGGTGGTTTCAGGAGTTCTAACAGGCAGCGTGAAAAGGGCCCACAATGTATCCTCCAGCGCACTCCACGTGGAGTGTCCGAAAGAGTATCAAGTGGTCCAGGAGAAGAGGATGCCGGGCTTGTCTTCACCTCGTGGACCGCACCTTCCGCAACGAGCCATTGGAGATAGGTTTCCGGTGAAGAGTGTTTAAGCAGACCAATGCCAATCTGGTAAAATCTTGCAAAAATGTATTTTAGCCCCTATTCCTCTGTCATGCGTCCCGGGCAGCTCTCGCCAGACGTCTTCTATAGGTGGTCTTAACTAGCCTTAAGAAGTTGTTCTAAGGTTTTGGAGCACACTTCTCCGATCATTGCTTCATCCAGACCTGATTCCAGATTTTGTACTCCCCCCCCCCCCCCATAGTATCAGGTAAGCATGTTAAAAGGATTCAGGCAGCTCAAATGACGTTTTGCAAGTTTATCACTCAGTGTCAAAGCTATATGTATTTCCAATATTGGTTTTGTCCAATTTTTAGTTACACTTTAAGCGCCTCAAAAGATTTCAGGGATCTGTCTGATGGAATCTGTTTGATGGTTAGTACTCCTTTAAAGGACTAGTTAGGCCAAGGAAACAGCTGCCACCCCTGCAAGAAATAGAACATTGTTCATTGTGGGAGCACTGAGATGCAGAAAACCATTCTGATCCAGCGACTCATGCTTGGATTTGTTCATATCTTTGCAATTTTTATTTGAGTCGTCTGTCTTCTCGTGAACTTCTGACGTCCGTATGAAACCTGTGACCGGTCTCATCATTCCATAGGTGTCATTCCAGTACCTCCCAACGTGCCTTTTCCAGGTCACCATTGAGGTGATACGTCACCTGAGAGAGCTGCTGTGCTGTATACTTACATTCAGAGGGAGAGGCGGAGCACACGCGAGGGAGTGATGGCAAACAATTTAGACATGTTAAACCTCAGAGAGCCTCCCTCCCTCTGTATAAGCAAATCCAATGCACATTGGCAAAGTCCAGGCATTGGCATTTCATAAATGCTTGTATTTGCTCAGCTGAGATTGCTTTGCTGAGCAAAAACCTTTGACAGTCGGACCTAGAACTAGCCACGATACCTTTGCTGCAGCAGCCTGTTTCTGCGTTTTGCTTGGACTTTTACAGCACCCGCATTCAGGCTCCTGTCTTGGCTTGGACCATCCCAGTACCTGCAGTCGGGTTGCTGCCTTGGCTTGGGCTGCTGCAGTACATGCAATCAGCATGCTTTCTTGCTTTGTACTGTTGCAGCACGTGCAGTCTGACTGCAGTCTTGCCTTAGACTATTGCAGAACCAGCAGTCGAACTGCTGTCATGGCTTGGATCCTCACAGGATCTGCAGGCTGACTGCTATCTTTGTTTGGACATGTGCAGAACCAGCAGTCGAACTGCTGTCATGGACCATTGCATTACCTGCAGGCAGACTGCTGTTTTTGCTTGGACTCCTTCTGTACCCATAGCCCGACTGCTGTTTTTGCTTGGAGTACTGCAGTACCTGAAGTCTGACTGCTGGCAGTGCTCTGCTTATTGAAGCGCCTGTAGTCAGAGTGCTGTTTTATCGAGCAGTTTTGCAACACCTGCAGTCGGACTGCTGTCTTTGCTTGGACCATCGCAGTACCTGCAATTCTTCAATTCCTCTTAGGAGTCCTAGTCCTTTCGTCCTCAGTCATAGATGACTTTTACGAGTTGGGAGAAACCCGATACCGATACCTCTGACATAGGAATATGAACTTTTGAAGCATGGCTGTTCCCTCACATACGTTGGACCGTTTCTACTGAATGAGTGCTAATAACTTACGTAAGAAAAACTGAATTGTCTGAGGAGGAAAGGACTTGGACTAGTAAAACGAATTGGAGAATTATGGCAAAGATCTGACATTTCCTATTGTGATCCACACAAAGTGACCTGAAGAAGCCCTTGTAGGGCGAAACGCATTGGCTGTGCCCACATGATTGTGAAGAAAATGAAAAAAATAATAATCCTGGTCACAATGAAAACAGTGGATTGAATAGCATTGAAATTTGAACTCTCATCTTTCTGTTATACTTGTATTTAATTTATCGCCATGTGGCAGCTGGTCGTTTGAGGTGCACAGTATATAATTTATGACTTAGGAGTGACTATACTGGGCGGTGTCGTAAGTTGTGCCTTACTGTCTTGCTTTGTCCTCAAATCACTCCACATGAAGGCTCATGGCTGAGCCATTTTCATATCTCTTCGAAGTAAATACACTAGAACAGGTGTACCTACTCCTAAAGAGCAGTGTCCCCAGAAAGTGACATAAATGCCCCTTTATCCCTGCAATTGCATTCCCAAACAGGAAACATTTTTTAAATAAAATCAGCCTGTAACCTATAACCGAACCGGGGCAGCTTTTAAAATAAACCGGTTTTTGATCAAGGGGACCACTGCCTTCTCCCCCTAGGCCACCGTCACGATTAACAAAGTAGAAGATGTCTACAGAGATCATTTTCCCTTTACAAATCAGACACCACCCCCTTTGAGGCGTCTGTGTCTGGTCCATGGTTTACCAACGCAACTGCAGTCTCAAACAATTGATTCCTCTCTGCACTGCATCCAGGAGAGGTACGCCCCCTCTGATTTGTGATTCAGAAAGGGTAAAAAGAGACCTTTTACAGCTCTGACAATAAAAGAGCTTTTGTAAATAGTAACAAAGTATTTTGTGATCGCAAACTCTCTGATTTTACAGGTCTGAGGCTTTGCGACCTCAAATAACCAATAGGCTGTGTATGGACCAGATGTACAAAATCGTGTTTGCGATTTCCTAATAGCAGATTTTACCAAATCGCTATTAGAAATCGCAAACTGTGATGTACAGCAGTGTGGATGACACTGTTAGTGATTCGCAGTGGGCCGCAAATGGACCTGCATCATTAATATTTATGAGGCAGATCGCAATTTGCGACCCGTTGTGAATGGCTACAGTCGCCGGGGTGGTGACCGGCTGGGGTCAGCAGAACACCATGTCTGTGATTGCTTTTCGAATAAAGCATTATTTTTTATTGTAATGCCGCCCATTTTCTTTAAAGGAAACGGGAATGAAGTTGGTGGTAACTGCGAATGTTTTGCGACTACATTCACGGTAACAAAATATTCATGGTACCGTTAGGATTCGCTGTTTGGAAGGGACGCCCTAAACACGCCGCTTCCTAATACCGAATCGCAAAAGCAAAATGCGATTTACTAACAAGTTACCGAGTCGCATTTTGCCTTCTGTACATGGCAAAATGCATTTTACTGGTCGCAAACAACCCGATGGGCAGTTTGCGACTGGTAAAATGCTCTGTACATCTGGCCCTACATTCCTACAGGTGGCGCCAGAGGCAATTGTGTTGCTTTTAGGGAAGGAAAAGGGATTTCTAAAGCTTCACAAGGCACACAGGAGAAGGAACTGAATTGGCATGACTAGGCAGCCTGCCAGTCACACATGGGAGCGCACATACATGAGCACACACCTCCTCACATGTATACACACACAATGTAAACACTACACGCACACACACACACACACTCTCTCTCTCTCTCAGTCTCTATCTCTCTCACTCGTTCCCTCTGCACTCTCTCTCTCTATCTCTCTCGCTTGCTCTCTCCCTTTGTTCTTTCTCTCCTGTTGCTCTCTTTCTCCCCCTCTCTCTCTCTCTTGCTCTTTCTCTCTCTCTCTCTCCCTCACTCTCTCTCTCCCTCTCTGCCTCTCTCTCCCTGCTCTCTCTCTCTCACTCTCTCTCTCCCTCTCTATCTCTCTCTCTTTCTCTCTCTCCACCGCTCTCTCTCTTGCTCTCTCCCTCTGCTCTCTCTCAGCTCTCTCTCCCTCTCTCTCTCTCCTCCTCTGTCTCTTTCTCTCTCTCGCACTCGCTCTCCCCCTCTCTCTATCCCCTGCTCTCTCTCTTTCTTGCTCTCTCTCTCACTCTCGCTCTCTCCCTCTGCTCTCTGTCTCTCTCGCTCTTTCTCTCTCACACTTGCTCTCTCTCTCACCCTCCCCCCTCTCTCTCGCTCTCTCCCTCTGCTCTCTTTCTTGCTCTCTCTCTCTCTTGCTCTCTCCCGCTGAGCTCTCTCTCTCTCTCTCTCTTGCATCTGCTCTCTCTCTCTCTCCCTTTGCTCTCTCTCTCTCCCTCTCTCTTTCTCTCTCTCTCTCTCTCTCCCTCTGCTCTCTCACTCTCTTGCTTGCTTGCTCTCTCTCTCTTTATCTCTCTATCTCTCTCTCTCCCTCTCTCTCTCTATCTCTCGCTCTCCCCCTCTGCTCTCTCACTTTCTTCCTCTCTCCCTCTGCGCTCTCTCTCTCACTCACTCTCTCCCTCTGCTCTCTGTCTGTCTGTCTCTCTCGATCTCCCCCTCTGCTCTCTGTCTCTCTCCCTCTGTCTCTCTCTGCTCTCTGTCTCGCCCTCCCAGTGTGGGCACAGCAATAGCAAAGTTTATACTTTTATATTCAAGTGTTTGACAGAGCGTGCAGTACAAATAGATGTACAGTTTTCTTTACACATCTCGTCTTTCCGGTGATAAGGATTTACATATTTGATACACAGATGTGATAACACTTGGATGGATCGGCTACCAGGGTAACAAACAATAGCGAGGGGCACAAATCACTCCAGGCACATGGCAGGGAGCGGTGAAACTGGCTCAGACAGCTGTGTCTCTAAAGAGGAAGTTCATGTCTTCTGCTTGAGACATAATTGTGCACCATCCACCTGCCAATGAGGTGAAGCAATCACCCTGAACCTTGGAGAGAGATCACAGGCTGCTCTGTACGCTCCTATGGGAGGATTGTATCTTTCATTCATTTGCATAGATGTGTTTCTTTGATCCGCCCCTTCCCTTTCGAGATGCTGCCATGGAGCTGCTTTTCATTTACCGCCTGATTTACCTTGGACTCAATTGCATTTCTATATTTTCTTATCGTCCAGCTTCTTTTTCTAGTATTGTTTTGGCAACAAGGTCAGTGTGACGTATACTGCCCACAGTATTCTTACTATTGGGTGGGTTCTCTGTTTTACTGGTTGGGTCTAAAATATCCCATCTCTTTTGCTCTGTAGACAGGACCAGTGTTCGTCTTTTTGTGCATTTTATATTTCTCTGCTTTAGTGACAACATGCAGAGAGCATGGATTTGCTCACACGAACATGATGCTGTTGCACTTGAAACACATGTCCTGTGACTTACGGACATGTGTTTTCCTGTCATATGTCAGCTGGGCCTCAAATGAACCGCCATCTTGTTCCTCATGGATGTCTCCTCGTGTATGTTCACTGTTCATGGTTTCTGCAGCACACAGTCAAGCACAGCCATGTCTGTTTCTTTTCATTCACGCTGTTCTTTTCAATACAACCCTATGATTGCTGCCCTTCGCAAGGCGCGTCCGCCCGCTGCCTGTACCTCGTTCATTCGCAATAGCAAGCTGCTGCTCTTGGAACCAGTTTGTCCTGCCATCTCTGGGTGACCTTAGCATAGGGTGGGCAGAATCAATATCTTCATGTCTTGGGATAGTGCTTAGATGCTAAGGCAATAGGACGGCTCATAAAACCTTGATATTATTTGCTGAGAGTATAATTATTTTGCTCACACCGTGCTTTGTTTTCAGAATTTGATGATTTTCTATGTAAGGAAACTGTACATAAGCCCTTGATTTTAGGGTGAGCCACAATACTTTCTGATGCTACTTGGGGTGATGTCCATTTTCTTATTGATTTTGCTGCTCACTTACGGGCATATCAGCAACAACCGGCGATAATTACCGCTAAGCGCACTTAGCGCTAGGATAATTATCGCCGGCCAGCGTGGATTTTTATCGCTGAGATAGCGTGCTATTAGCAACGCTTATCTCAAAAGCGATAAAAATCCTAGCGCTAACTGCCTAACGTGAGATTATCGCTGGAAACCCAGCGATAATCTCACGTAGTGTGACGTTAGCTTGCTGATAGGGCCTCACAAACTTACCCATGATATCCACCTTCCATAAGTCAGTCCTGAAGCAGGCGTAAGGAAAGTAGCAATAATAGGGGTTATCGCTACTTTTCTTGCCGCTATGCTTCATAGCGTGGGGCTTGATGATAGGAGAAATGTCGCTTAGCGACATTTCTCCAGTCATGTCAGATCAGGAACGCCCACTTTGCATCTCATTAGAGATGCAAAGCTGGGCGTTAAGAATTCGTATGCTAATGCAAGGTTTCACGCGTTAGCGTGACCTTGCTAATTAGGCGATAAAATTATCGCCGCTTTTCGGCCGAAAACGGCCGCAAAAGCGGTGATAATTTTCTGTCGCCGCCTTGTAAATATGCCCCTTAGGACTTCTCAATTATCCTATTTACTGAGACCCTATCTGGCAATTGACTTTATTCATTTGCGTTCATGATCTCTGTACCATACCTTTTACATTTTTGTAATAAAGCCTTAAAATGTATATTTTCGCTCTAGAACTCGATTATTGAGTCTGCCCTTGCGGAATCTCCTTGAGTTTGCCTTTTCTGAGGATAGGCACTCCTGCTTCTTGTAGCCTTTGAGTGTCGGCCTTCTGGATCACCGTCACAGCTCTTCCTTCATTATGCCTGCACCCCGCCAGTCTACTTCTTTCCTTTGAACCTCCCTGGAAAGCACAGACATATCGCCACACCCAGTATTGTGAGAATGCAGACAATAATAATCGCTTTATACAGCGGCGGCTTTAATTACTGGCACAAACACACTTTTTTTAATGGAAACATTTTTGCACGTTCATTGACTACACATGGA
The DNA here is from genome assembly GCF_964204655.1 of Triturus cristatus. Taxonomy (NCBI): domain Eukaryota; kingdom Metazoa; phylum Chordata; class Amphibia; order Caudata; family Salamandridae; genus Triturus; species Triturus cristatus. The sequence continues at coordinate 1,060,826,093 of NC_140588.1, read as the reverse complement.
TACATTTTTTTATGGGAAGTATTTTTTGTAAGTTTATTGACTAGACAGGTTGGTGAATTTACCGGCCATTAAGGTATTTGAAGTGAGTTTCAGTAAAAACAGTGTCAATCGTTCGGAGCAAACATGAGCTGTGCAACTAGTAACCGATATTCACCCTTCAATTTTTTTATTTTCCGCCAAATTTAAAGGGCTCTCACCTTTCCAGCAATTTGATTTAACGCTCATTACATGTAAAGAGCTCTAACTTTAGCTTAATTCACAGCTTCTGACAGGTCACGGCTAATCCTGCCAGGCTCCACAATTCCTCAGGATTCCAGGTGTCCCTCGAAGGATTAAGGAGTGCCATCACCTACATTTCAGGATCCACCGATGACTCCATGTGGACTGAGAAATCCATTTGTGCCTCCCATGTCCACTGTCTGAAAGCATGTGTACCAAACCGCTTTAAGATCACACCGTGCCTCCGCCTTGAAACTCTAAAAATGGAATTGTTCGGCAAGATCTCAAAATTCTTACTCTTTTTAAGAGCAAGCAAAATTCTTGAGCGTTAGTTGGTGGGAAGGTAGGAAAATATCTTCCTCTCTTTCTACTGGTTTCTCATAGACCACGGCTGATGGACACCTTGAGTCTGTGAAGACATTTTCCATTTCGGTCATTTCAGACTGCCTTCATCCCCACAGATTCTCTCCATTGCACCTGCGGGCCCAGAAATTAGGGACGTTGATGTTCATGAAAAAGATAAGAAATGTGTCATTCAAGTCGTGATAACATAAAGGGGATAAATGTATTCTTCTAACAGTGCAACTCATCTAGAATAGGCATGGGTAGCAACCTTCATAGTTTCATTTCGCATGTGAAAAAGTTAAATGGAAGACTAAGCATCTCTGAGTTACAAAAGACCTTTTCCTTCCTTAACCATATATCTGATGTATCCAAGAGACACATATTTGGGTGACAAATCTTTAGCTCTTGTGATCCTTAGTGTATCGGCAATATGCAACAATATGTAGGGTTGCCTTCTCTTCAAAGGCTTGGACTGGGGTTGTACAAACAAATGGAACAGTAAGAACCGCCAGCTCCGCCGATCTCGCCCTCGCCTCCGTCCCCCGCATCCAAAGAGCGACCTCCGGCGGCAGATCGTTCTCCCACCTCGCCGCCAAGACCTGGAACACCCTCCCCATCCTCCTACGGCAGGCCCAGGACCTGCCAACCTTCAGGAGACTACTCAAGACCTGGCTTTTCGAGCAGTAGCAGCACCCCCCATCCGCGCCTTGAGACCCCCACAGGTGAGTAGTGCGCCTTACAAATGTTCTGATTGATTAAGATGTGACTAATCAATCAGTCATCATAAAGATTCAGACTGGGGGTACTATATACCTGCTTTGTCAAATCCTGAACCAATGTTCTCCCACAAGACCATCTGAACTCAGGAAACAACATCTTTAATACAAACTATGTTGACTGTAGCATTTGGATGATCTCAAGTTGGCATGGATCATTGGGATTTTCAGAATCGTGTATAAACAAGTTGTATATTTAATGGTTTCCACTAAAACCTGGTATCTGACGAGTTTGGTGATTTTAGGGATTAAATAAGTGCTTAAGGATTACCTTGAAACTCAATCTCTAACATTCTTGCTAGTATTGTATCATCAAAGCAAAAGTCTGTATCAATCAAACTGTAAAGGGTCTTATAGTTTAAGGAAAGATATAGTCAATTTGTTCATTTGACTCACCAGTCCTCCAAATTCTGGAGTAAAACTGAGCTGATCGAGGGAAGGCTAAGCCTAGGTTTTTAACCTGACGGGATAACATTCAAAATCATTCTTTCAAAGTTTGAAGAACAAATTGACTGTAGATGACATGGATGTGTCATAAATAAAAATTAAAATAGTGGAAGCATTGATATTTTAATTATTGCTGCCAATCCCATGATTGAGATCGGCAGATTCTTTTCAGCTGTCAACAGGATCTCCAATCTTTACCAATAGTGGGCAATACTTGAAATCTCAAAGTTCTTCAAGCTTCTCTGTCACCCAAATACCAGGATAACTTTTAGGATTATGGCATTAGCCTCCATGACGAAACTGAGGAATCTCCATGATAGAGGTCGATATTAACAATATCTCTTTCTTATTTGTGGTGCTTTTACACAGACCTAATTTAGGAAATTCACTGAATATTTTCAAAGCATGTTCTATATTCCCTTGTGCAGCTTTTAAGAAAAGGGAAATGTCATCTGCATATAATTTTAAAATGATATGTTAATTCAGTGAAATATTGAAGTTTATTCTTCTAATTGCGGTTGCTAAGGGCTCCATGAGGATGGCAAAAAACCTGAAGATATTGGGTATCCCTGGCGGATTTTTTAATTTAGTAATGAGTTTTGTATTCTTATTATTTCCTTTACTTACCAGGCTAGCTTTCAACAGATTCATTTGGCTTCTTCATAAGCCCTTTGTCCTCTTATATTATTTACCAAACAATGGTGCAGGAATTAACCCTCAAGCTTTTCTTTGGCTTGACCCATGTTTAATAAACTTCTCGCAGCCATGCTCTAAGCATCTGATCCTCTCATTCATCAATTGCTTCCTTTGACAATTCTAAATGATGCTTCAAATGTTTCTTATTTGGAATGTAATTTGAAATAATAACCACTCTCAAAGCAGATAATAAATGCTTCCCATACTATTGGTTTACCCACAGTGTTGCCTCTGTCCAAAAGAATTGCAGTTTGAATTTGGAATTTCTTGAAGAAACGACTCCTCTTTCAAGAGCTTTCTATCGAATAGCCATCTAGTCTGGCAAATCTTTGACACTCGTTCTAGTCTGGCAAATCTTTGGTTTACACTCCATCTAATCTGGCAAATATTTGATTTACACTCCATCTAGTCTGGCAAATCTTTGATTGACACTCCTTCTAGTCTGGCAAATCTTTGGTTTACACTCCATCTAATCTGGCAAATATTTGATTTACACTCCATCTAGCCTGGCAAATCTTTGATTGACACTCCTTCTAGTCTAGCAAATCTTTGATTTACATTCCATCTAGTCTGGCAAATCTTTGATTGACACTCCTTCTAGTCTGGCAAACCTTTGATTTACACTCCATTTAGTCTGGCAAACCTTTGATTTACACTTTATCTGGTTTGGCAAACCTCTGATTTACACTCCATCTAGTCTGGCAAATCTTTCATTTACACTCCATCTAGTCTGGCAAACCTTTGATTTACACTCCATCTAGTCTGGCAAATCTTTCATTTACACTCCATCTAGTCTGGCAAATCTCTCATTTACACTCCATCTAGTCTGGCAAATCTTTGATTTAGACTCCAACTGCCGCAGAATCATCTGAAAAGGTTGAGAGAAGTTAAATTGTGCTGCCCTGTGGAAGTAATTTAGAAATCTAACAACAGTCTTATCTGGTATTGAAGGAGGGCATTTGAATGAAGTTAAAAGTGCCTCCTATAATTATTTCTGATCTGGAAGCTGCTGGTTCTATTATTAACTCATACCTAGGTTTTGGATTGTCCTCTAGTACTCTATAGAAAAGTGACTATAAGTATTGACTTGTCTCGCCGCTTACATGTCACATATACCCAGCCAACTTCTTACTTCCAAACTGAGGGAATCATTTCCTCCCGGTGATTATCCCTGATCAGTATTGCAAACACACTATGTGAAGCCAAAGTTGAGGAGAAAAAATCTAGTTGCAACTTAATATTTTCAAGTTTGTATGTGTGAAGTGGGCATTCTAAAGGGCAATTATAGAGGGATGTATTCTTTCAGCATAGCGTGATTGTGTGTCTCTTCTTCATATTCTTCAGGCCATTTACAAGAATCGAACTTACCTTAAGCCTTGTCAGTGCTTGCCCATGTGCATACAACTAACATTATCTACTGCACCTTGTCACCAAGAATATCTAATAATGTTCACCAAAGTTCCATTCATTGGAATGTCTTATTTATTTTTCCTTTGGATGAATCTGTCTCTCCTTCTTTGCTCTTCATAGCACCTACATTCTTGACCTCCCCTCCCCTCCCTTCATACATTCGCCGCCCAACATCTGGGCATCGTGTCCAATGCCACCGCTGTGACGTCTGATCCACCCTCCATGGGTCTGCCCTCACAGTACTTGCTACAGAATTACAAACAAGGGCCATCTACATGCATTCTCTTAAATAGTCTTTTATTCCGAATAGGAAGGTGTATTTCAAAAGAGCGCATTCGCAAAGTATTTGGACTTTACGTGTGAGGTACAGGTGTCGGAGCCTTGCACCACCTTGGCACAACTAGGTGGGCACTTACAAAGCTGATGTGCTGATCCGTATGAGAAATGCTTTAATTGTATAACACCCCTGAGACTAGCACAGAGGGTGAGGAACACCCCTGAGACTAGCACAGAGGGTGAGGAACACCCCTGAGACCAGCACAGAGGGTGAGGAACCCCCCTGAGACTAGCACAGAGGGTGAGGAACCCCCCTGAGACTAGTACAGATGGTGAGGGACACCCCTGATACTAGCACAGAGGGCGAGGAACACCCCTGAGACTAGCACAGAGGGTGAGGAACACCCCTGAAACTAGCACAGAGGGTGAGGAACACCCCTGAAACTAGCACAGAGGTTGAGGAAGACCCCTGAGACTAGCACAGAGGGTGAGGAACACCCCTGAAACTAGCACAGAGGGTGAGGAACACCCCTGAAACTAGCACAGAGGGTGAGGAAGACCCCTGAGACTAGCACAGAGGGTGAGGAACACCCCTGAGACCAGCACAGAGGGTGAGGAACCCCCCTGAGACTAGCACAGAGGGTGAGGAACCCCCCTGAGACTAGCACAGAGGGTGAGGAACACCTCTGAGACTAGCACAGAGGGTGAGGAACACCCCTGAAACTAGCACAGAGGGTGAGGAACACCCCTGAAACTAGCAGAGAGGGTGAGGGACACCCCTGAGACTAGCACAGAGGGTGAGGAACACCCCTGAGACTAGCACAGAGGGTGAGGAACACCCCTGAAACTAGCACAGAGGGTGAGGAACACCCCTGAAACTAGCAGAGAGGTTGAAGAACACCCCTACAAGTATGCCAAGATTAATGGACACTGTAGGGGGTACACTGGGGCTGAGGTGTACCCCTGAGAGGTGCAGAAGGTACATTGAGGCTGCAAAGAACTCATCAAAGTACACTTAGTCTGAGGGACACCTGTGAGAGGTGCACAGAGGATGAGGATGATAGATATACTGAAGCTGAAGAACACCTCTGCAAGGTACACTAAGGCCGAGGAACCTTGATGGGGGTACACTGAGACTGAGGGACACCCCTTAGAGATTCATCGAGTCTGAGAAACACTGTTGAGGACCACACAGTGTAACAGCCATGAGGCATACATTGAAGCTGAGGAACACCCCTGAGAATTGCACAATAAAAAGTATAGTAAGGCTTATGAGCATCTTTGAGAGGCACTCTGAAGAAGAGGAATTGAATTGAATTGAATTGAAAGTAAATTTGTAAAGCGCGAATTGCTGCCCGGGGGCGTCCAAGCGCTGGAAAATAACAGAGGAAACCTCGTAGAGTGATTAGCAGATATTTAATGGGGAGAGTTGAATAAGAAAGTCTTTAACTGCTTGCGAAAAGAAGAGAGGTTGGGGTTGGATCTAAGATGTATGGGAAGAGTGTTCCAGGTATTGGAGGCATTGTAGGAGAACGTCCTACCGCCAGTCCTTGTCTTTTTTATTCTAGGTGCTTTAGCCATAAAAGTCTGGCTTGAGCGCAGGTTTCTGTTGGGTTGGTAATGGGTGACTAAGTCACGAGTAATCAAAGGACCTGTGTCCCAGAAGGCCTGATGGGCAATGCACATGGCCTTGAAGAGGATTCTTTGACGCACTGGTAGCCAGTGAAGGCTGACCAGACCGGCTCTTACTGATTGCCTGCGAGGAAGTTCAAGCAGCGAGCGAGCCGCGCAGTTCTGCACTGTCTGGAGTCTGCGTAAGGTGTAATCTGGGGCGCCAAGGTAGAGTACGTTGTTAAAGTCTAGGCGAGACTGTATTAGACCCTGAATAGCTACCTGCTTCGCCTCCATGGGTAGAAGGGGGAAGATTTTTGTTAGCATTCTAAGGAGGCCAAAACAGGTGGCTGAAAGTTTTGTGGCCTGAGTGTTGAAAGAGAGAGTACCGTCAAGCCACACCCCAAGGCTCTTGATGTTGTCCTTGGGTACTGGAGGGGTGCCTAGACAGGGGGGCCATAAGGAGTTGAAGAGGCTGGGGTTGGGGGGACCCAGGAGCATCAGCTCCGTTTTGTCCCCGTTTAGTTTGAGAGATGATGAGGACATCCAGTTCTTTACTTCCTCTAGACACTTTCCAAGTCCGCCTGATATTGGCGTGTTGGCCTCCTGCGCCAATGAGACCACCAGCTGGGTGTCGTCTGCATAAGAGATAATCTTGACCCCAAATGGACGGACAACCTCAGCCAGTGGCCTCATATAGATGTTGAAAAGTGCGGGGCTTAAAGAGGATCCCTGAGGGACTCCACACCTCAGTGGTCTACTATTGGATACAGACTCGCCATCGAATACTCGGAAGGATCTGTCCTCCAAGAAGGATTTGAACCAAAGCCAAGCTTGGTCCTTGATGCCGACACCAGACAGACGGTTCAGCAAGGTGTCATGGCTGACCGTGTCGAATGCTGCGCTGAGATCAAGGAGGATCACTGCCACTGATCCTCCCTGATCCAGGATTTTTCTAGATTCCTCGTTGACCATAAGGAGGGCGGACTCGGTTCCGTGTTTGGGTCTGAAGCCCGTTTGAGTGGGGTCTAACAGTTGGTGGTCTTCAAGGAAGTTCACCAGTTGGAGATTGATGTATTTTTCCAGAATTTTACTCATCCAGGGGAGCAGGGAGATGGGCCGGTAGTTGCTGAAATCTAAGGGGTCCAGATTGGGTTTTTTTAACAGTGCTCGGACTTTGGCCCGTTTCCAGACAGGAGGGACAATGCCGGAGGTGATGGATGCGTTCAGGACATCCCTAATGGTTGGCAGCGTGATCTGGGATGCTGACATTATGATGTCTGGCGGGGCTGGATCGTCAGGGGAACCGGATTTAACTTTCCGAGCCATGGACTCAAGGGTTGCAAGGTCCATGAGGAGGAAGGCCATTCATAGCTATTCTGACAATGAGTAAAACTCCTGAGTGGTACCTGTGACTGATGAGCATCCATGAGAGGTACACTGATGATGGAGAAAGCCATTCATAGGTACTCTGGGACTGAGAACGCCCCTGTGTGGTACACCCCTGCGTAGTACACTATGGCTGAGGAGTATCCGTAAGAGGTACACTGATGATGAAGAAAGCCATTCATAGCTACTCTGGGACTGAGGTCACACTGTGTGGTACACCCCTGTGTAGTACACTATGGCTAAGGAGTATCCATAAGAGGTACACTGATGATGAAGAAAGCCATTCATAGGTACTCTGGGACTGAGAACGCCCCTGTGTGGTACACCCCTGCGTAGTACACTATGGCTAAGGAGTATCCGTAAGAGGTACACTGATGATGAAGAAAGACATTCATAGCTACTCTGGGACTGAGGTCACACTGTGTGGTACACCCCTGTGTAGTACACTATGGCTAAGGAGTATCCGTAAGAGGTACACTGATGATGAAGAAAGCCATTCATAGCTACTCTGGGACTGAAGTCACACTGTGTGGTACACCCCTGTGTAGTACACTATGGCTAAGGAGTATCCATAAGAGGTACACTGATGATGAAGAAAGCCATTCATAGGTACTCTGGGACTGAGAACGCCCCTGTGTGGTACACCCCTGCGTAGTACACTATGGCTGAGGAGTATCCGTAAGAGGTACACTGATTATGAAGAAAGCCATTCATAGGTACTCTGGGACTGAGAACGCCCCTGTGTGGTACACCCCTGCGTAGTACACTATGGCTGAGGAGTATCCGTAAGAGGTACACTGATGATGAAGAAAGCCATTCATAGGTACTCTGGGACTGAGAACGCCCCTGTGTGGTACACCCCTGCGTAGTACACTATGGCTGAGGAGTATCCGTAAGAGGTACACTGATGATGAAGAAAGCCATTCATAGGTACTCTGGGACTGAGAACGCTCCTCTGTTGTACACCCCTGCGTAGTACACTATGGCTGAGGAGTATCTGTAAGAGGTACACTGATGATGAAGAAAGCCATTCATAGGTACTCTGGGACTGAGAACGCCCCTGTGTGGTACACCCCTGCGTAGTACACTATGGCTGAGGAGTATCCGTAAGAGGTACACTGATGATGAAGAAAGCCATTCATAGGTATTCTGAGAATGAGTGACACTCCTGAGTGGTACCTATGGCTGATGAGCATTTGTGAGAGGTACACTGATGATGAAGAAAGCCATTCATAGGTACTCTGAGACTGAGGGACACCCTTGTGTAGTACACTGTGTCTAAGGATTATCTTTGAGAGGTACACAGATGATGAGGAAAGTCATTCATAGTTAGTCAAAGACTGAGGAACACCTCTGTGTGGTATACTATGGCTGGGGAGCATCCAGGAGAGGTACACTGAAGATGAAGAAGGCCATTCATAGGTACTCATAGACTGATGAAGACTCCTGTGTAGTACACTATGGCTGAGGAGCATTCGTGAGAGGTACACTGAAGATGAAGACGGCCATTCATTCATAGGTACTCATAGACTGATGAAGACTCCTGTGTAGTACACTATGGCTGGGGAGCATCCGTGAGAGGTACACTGAAGATGAAGACGGCCATTCATTCATAGGTACTCATAGACTGATGAAGACTCCTGTGTAGTACACTATGGCTGAGGAGCATTCGTGAGAGGTACACTGATGATGAAGAAGGCCATTCATAGGTACTCATAGACTGATGAAGACTCCTGTGTAGTACACTATGGCTGAGGAGCATTCGTGAGAGGTACATTGATGATGAAGAAGGCCATTCATAGGTACTCTGGGACTGAGAACGCCCCTGTGTGGTACACCCCTGCGTAGTACACTATGGCTGAGGAGTATCCGTAAGAGGTACACTGATGATGAAGAAAGCCATTCATAGGTATTCTGAGAATGAGTGACACACCTGAGTGGTACCTATGGCTGATGAGCATTTGTGAGAGGTACACTGACGATGAAGAAAGCCATTCATAGCTACTCTGGGACTGAGGTCACACTGTGTGGTACACTCCTGTGTAGTACACTATGGCTAAGGAGTATCCATAAGAGGTACACTGATGATGAAGAAAGCCATTCATAGGTACTCTGGGACTGAGAACGCCCCTGTGTGGTACACCCCTGCGTAGTACACTATGGCTAAGGAGTATCCGTAAGAGGTATACTGATGATGAAGAAAGCCATTCATAGCTACTCTGGGACTGAGGTCACACTGTGTGGTACACCCCTGTGTAGTACACTATGGCTAAGGAGTATCCGTAAGAGGTACACTGATGTTGAAGAAAGCCATTCATAGGTACTCTGGGACTAAGAACGCCCCTGTGTGGTACACCCCTGCGTAGTACACTATGGCTAAGGAGTATCCGTAAGAGGTACACTGATGTTGAAGAAAGCCATTCATAGGTACTCTGGGACTAAGAACGCCCCTGTGTGGTACACCCCTGCGTAGTACACTATGGCTAAGGAGTATCCGTAAGAGGTACACTGATGATGAAGAAAGCCATTCATAGGTACTCTGGGACTGAGAACGCCCCTGTGTGGTACACCCCTGCGTAGTACACTATGGCTGAGGAGTATCCGTAAGAGGTACACTAATGATGAAGAAAGCCATTCATAGGTACTCTGGGACTGAGAACGCCCCTCTGTTGTACACCCCTGCGTAGTACACTATGGCTGAGGAGTATCCGTAAGAGGTACACTGATGATGAAGAAAGCCATTCATAGGTATTCTGAGAATGAGTGACACTCCTGAGTGGTACCTATGGCTGATGAGCATTTGTGAGAGGTACACTGATGATGAAGAAAGCCATTCATAGGTACTCTGAGACTGAGGGACACCCTTGTGTAGTACACAGTGTCTAAGGATTATCTTTGAGAGGTACACAGATGATGAGGAAAGTCATTCATAGTTACTCAAAGACTGAGGAACACCTCGGTGTGGTATACTATGGCTGAGGAGCATTCGTGAGAGGTACACGGATGATGAAGAAGGCCATTCATAGGTACTCTGGGACTGAGAACGCCCCTGTGTGGTACACCCCTGCGTAGTACACTATGGCTGAGGAGCATTCGTGAGAGGTACACTGATGATGAAGAAGGCCATTCATTCATAGGTACTCATAGACTGATGAAGACTCCTGTGTAGTACACTATGGCTGATGAGCATTTGTGAGAGGTACACGGATGATGAAGAAGGCCATTCATTCATAGGTACTCATAGACTGATGAAGACTCCTGTGTAGTACACTATGGCTGATGAGCATTTGTGAGAGGTACACGGATGATGAAGAAGGCCATTCATTCATAGGTACTCATAGACTGATGAAGACTCCTGTGTAGTACACTATGGCTGAGGAGCATTCGTGAGAGGTACACTGAAGATGAAGAAGGCCATTCATTCATAGGTACTCATAGACTGATGAAGACTCCTGTGTAGTACACTATGGCTGAGGAGCATTCGTGAGAGGTACACTGATGATGAGGAAGGTCACGGATTGGAACGCTGAGGCCGATGGCAGCCCTGGAAGGAGGGACTCTGGGACTGAGGAAACATACTGCATCATATTTTGAGTGAGGACAACAGTGACAGAACATGATCACTCTTGGAGGGCAGGGACCCAACCCTGGACGGTGGCACCGAAGAGAGCCCATCACCCCTGTGGGCCGAGGACATTCACTGAGGTACTCTCAGGAGGGCACTGAGGGCTTGATGCGAGGATGAGTTTAAAGGGTCTCTAACTCCATCTGACAGAGCGGTTTATAGAAGTTATTCGGTTAAGAAAAAGAAACAGACTGCATGTGTGCCGCGGGGTGTGTTGCCTGGAAGCAGCTAATAGCGGGTTGTACTCAGGGCTCGAGTCGGGGTACCACGCGGGTGGACGGCGTCCCCCCACTTATTTTACCAGGTTTTTCCGGGTGGACGCCGTCCCCCCTGCCCAAAAGCTGGACAGCATTGTGTGAGCAGAGAGCCCGGGTCGGAGGGAAGTTTCCCGTAAATTACCAAAGATATCCTAATATTTGTAATTGGAGACTTTAAGAGGCACCGGTGGTTTGTGCAGGCTGGAGTGATTGGGAGGCGGAGCGAGCAGGCGTTGGCGGTTAACGCTTGAAATGTGTGTCCTTCTGTATCTTGTGCACTTTTTAGCACTTCGTTGTGCAACTGGGGCACCCCCTCGGGGGAGTGGGGGGGAGGGGGGGTTGCAAAGGACATCGAGGAACAGACCAGGGGTAGCAGTGCTGTGAAATGCCCCGTCATCTAAAGGCATATGAATACTCATGAGATTCCTGTTGTGACGTCACTTCCGGTGACAGCGTCCCCCCACTTCTTTTCATGCGATTCCTGTTGTGACGTCACTTCCGGTGACAGCGTCCCCCCACTTCTTTTTTTAGGACTTGTGCCCTGGTTGTACTGTCACTTAACCCAGGGGTCGTCATTAACTCACTTTAGGAAAGCGAGAGGCCGAGTCAGACCCACCGGAGATCATGTCTGTGCATCCACAACAGAGGAGTCTGCCGTCTGAGATATCTTACCGGCCACGTGTGATCTGCCTCCTGCACTGGGATCGAGGAGGGAGGGGAGAGGAGAGACGGGGAGCATATAGAGAGACCGACAGATTGAGACGGGTGGGGAAAGAGGAGAGTGGGGAAGAGACGGAGAGAAAGGGGGCGGGAGTAAGAGGATAGCAAGAGAATGGGGAGGTGGAGAAGGAAAGTGAGGTTTTGGTGGAAGAGACAGAGAGGAGAGACTGGGGTGGTTAGAGACAGAGAGAGGCGATAGAGAGAGAGAGAGAGAGAGCGAAGCGAAGCGAAGAGGAAGAAAGATGGAGAGAGAGCGATGGAAAGAGAACAAGCGAGAATGGCGGGAGAGCGGCCAGGAGGGAGTCCCAGTGAAGGAATAAACCGCAGCGCGTGGTGCAGGAGAGCGAGTTTCTCCACCCCGCCCCCTCCACACGCCCCTCCACCTCACTGAGGTGGTGCCCGGGGCAGATTCCTCAACTGAGACGGAAAGGGGGTGGGTGGGAGCGTCAGGCTTGGAGAAAGGTCGGTTGTGAGGTGGGGCGCCCCCTCGGGCTGCTTTCACAGGCCCTCCTTCACTTTTTCTCTTCAGTGTCTTTTTTGTAATTTTTTTGTAACATTTTCACATGACTTGTCACCGCTTGCAGACTGCAAACCCTCCCAGGAATGTGCTGAGGGCACCCTGTTCACTTCCCACCCGCCATGCTGGTAAACTGACAGCCCTCCTTGCCCCGCCTCTCTCATAACTTCCCCCCCCGTCCCCCCCAGCCCACCTCCGGCGTGCTGGGTCAGACCTGGCGTGGCACTGTCTTAAACCCGAGAGGAGGCAGACTGTCAAACAAATCATTACCACGGCAGGTGTGAGGTGCGGTGGGCGGGAGTGAGGAGGATGTCTGAAAGGTAGAAAAACAAGCATTGGCATAGCCAATAGGTCTCGCTGTTGGGACCTCATAAGTGTTCAGGTATGCAGCACAATATCCTTGGTGCAACACTGTGAGAAGTTGGCCTGGTATATGCTGTTCACTAGTTCTAGTGACCACCTTGTACCATGCCAAGCAACCCTTATGGTGTGGTTGTAAGTCAACCTTTTTGGACTAGCTGCCCTAGTGGTAGCGTAGGCTAAGCAGTCTTTGAGGCTAAACTCGTGAAGCGTGTTAAGCAAGCTGTTTTACCAATAGCAACCCCCTTTTATACCAATGAAAGGACACCACACAGATATATATTCAAAATATATATGTATTTATTTCTCAAAGTAACCCCTAGTCTCTTTATGAGCACAGGAGCACAAATCGTCAAACAAGATTACAGTAGAATACACAGAAGTTGCACTTTATATGGATAGGCCCTGGTGGCCACTCAAACCATATACTAAAATAGTGGTATAAGTACCACGAACAGAAAAGGGAAAAGGCCTAGGGCCTCTAGAATCGCTGGGCCTACAAGGAGCTAACGTCAGTTAGTGACCAGGAGGTCCACGGGTGGCGTGTGCAGAGCAAATAGTCACACGCGGGCTCCCATAGGTTTCAATGGGTGCGTAAAAAGTACAAAGTTACTGCAAAAGGAATCTTCCGGATGACCTAGGAACTTAAGATTTGGAACACAGGCACTAGAGATGTATTACTACACATGGGCACCGGAGTACCAGCTTTACCTCACCCACAGGAAGCGGGTGCATAGGCCTCAAAGTGCGTCGGGTTTCTTCTATCTGTTCCGTTGAGCCTGGGACAAAGATGCTGCAGGCGGTCGGTCGGGAAGAGATGCAGTGGATCCAAGAGTGGATCGGAGATGTTGAAGACCTGTAAGCAGAGGGGACAGTGTTCACAGTCACTAGCCAGTGACCAGCGTGGCACCAGGTGGGTACCAGGCGATGTCGGGTGCAAACAGGTGATGAGGGGTAGCTTGTCTCCGCAGCCACGTGGTCCCTGAAGGTCGACGACGTCCAGGAGTCGGCTCACGAGCTGTCCCACGCAGGCTCTCGCTGTCGGCGGTGTCGGCGACTTGATCGAAGCAAACAAGCCTTGGCAAAAGCAATTGCAGGAGGATTCGGAAATCAGCTGTTGGTTCTGACCAGCAAGGTCAGAGGGATTGCTCCTTTGGAGGGGAGCAAGGGCCAGTCTGGAGCAACCAGACCAGCGGTGTTTGTCGTAGATTTCGTCGCCAAGATGGCCACTAGCCAGCGGGCCAGCAACCGGTTAGGCGCGTCGAGTGGCAAAATGCAGAAGGGCCCCACGCAGATCGTGGAGATGCTGGAGGGCTCACCTTTGGTGCAGATGCTGCTCGAGGGTTGGGCTTCTCAGGACCCAAAGCACAACTTGGAGGGAGCCTCGGTTGTTGCACTGGTCAGCTTGTCGTAGTCGTTTCAAGATGGCTGGCTCCACGTGTCTCGGTGCCTCCACGGGTCTCCTCTTTTCAGGGACTGTGGATCGGGCGGTGAGAGGTCTGGAGGTCCAGGTCTTGTCAGTCTCTGGGCTCGGGCTCCGGCGGGAGGCGGCGGCAAAGCAGACGGTGATTCGCTGGATGGTGCTTGCGTTAGCAAGGTGGTCACTCCCTGACCACAGGGGAGATTTTCTTCAGTCTTCTGTGCAGCAGAATGTCGAAGTTCCCGTCTTCTTCTTAGTTTCAAGTTGATTCCAGGATGTCTGAAGTCTTAGGACACAGCTCCTACCTTTATTCGGATTCTAGGGGCCGGACTACCTGCTAGGTCCCTCCCTATGGGTGGGACCAGGAAGGGGGGTGGTTACACCCCCAATCCTTTGTCCAGCTCGCCCCAGGCCCGGGACTGGTGTGCCCCAGGACCGGTTTGAACTGGCATATGCACCGAGGCTCCTTGTGAGCCACAGGCATGTCTGGTTTCTTTCAAGCCCTACCTGACCAATACACAAAATCCTGTCTGGGGTGGTGCACGCACCTCCCCTGGCAGGAAACCCTTTGTCCACACCTCCCAAGCTGGAAGGACTCCCAGCAGCAGGAGGGCAGACTTGTGTCTGTGGTGGCAGCATCCATTTTGTGGAGCTGAGGCTATGTCTGATTTTACCCGGGTTTCAGGTACTGTACATGTCGTGTCCCTCTAGGAGGGTGGAATGCTAACCCCGTCGCCAGAATTGGCGAGGGGTTAGTATTCCAATTCGTATGACACCTTACTCGACATGTTTTGATAAAGCCAAACCAAAGATAGCATTTAACCGCGAGGTTCATAATGCACTTAAGAGTATATGGTATGACGATATCTGGAAACAGTAGAAGGAAGTTGTTCCGACCACTGCAGACAGGCTCAGCTCATGCCAGAGCACCATCTCACATGGAACCAAGCACTCTGCCTTCAGGATTGTTAAGGCCTGCCATAGGAGTGACTTATAGGTTACCAGGTGTCCCATTTAAGGTTAGGTATAGGTATACTACACCTAAGTAAGAGGTGATTACACCAACTTACCCCAGCTGAGTGATCAGCCAGTTGTGTCAGATTGTTAGGCCAAGCCTGGGGTGGCATAATACATGCTGCAGCCCCTGGCAGGCCTTGGGTACACCAATGCCCTGGGTACCTAGTGTACACTGGTACAGGGGCTGACAGGGTGATCCACTTCCAATTGGTTATGCACCTAGGGTGCATAGTTTTAATTTAGTAGAGAGAACAGCAGGCTGGGGGTCTGATTGGCAGGCCCACAGCCTCAATATGTCAAAAACCAGTGAAGCAAAAAGCAAAAATTTGGGGTGACCATAGGATAGCAGACCCTACTCTCCTACACAACCCCCCCCCAAACGCTGGGACATTAAACTAGCCTTGACCAGTCTCGTCTTCATGTCCTAAGTGGAAGTACCTGGAGAGACCATCTGCATTCCCATGGTCAGTACCTGGCCGGTGCTCCACTGTAAAGTCCATCCCCTGTAGGGAAATGGACCACCTAAGCAGTTTGGGGTTTTCACCCTTCATCTGATTTAGCCACAAGAGGGGCTTATGGTCGGTCTGAATCTTGAAGTGAGTGCCAAACAAGTATGGCCTCAGCTTCTTCAGGGCCCACACCACAGCAAAGGCCTCCCTCTCAATAGCTGACCAATTCTTCTCTCTGGGGGTCAACCTTCTGCTAATAAAAGCAATGGGTTGGTCTTGACCATCTACATTAAGTTGTGACAGCACAGCTCCCACACCCAACTCAGAAGCATCTGTTTGGACAATAAACTCTTTGGAGTAGTCAGGACTTTTCAGGATAGGTGCAGAGCACATGGCCTCCTTCAGGTCATCAAATGCCTTTTGACAGCTTACTGTCCACTGAACCTTTTTGGGCATCTTCTTGGATGTCAGATCATTAAGAGGAGTCACAATGGACCCATAGTTCTTAACAAACTTCCTGTAATACCCAGTCAAGCCCAAGAAAGCTCGAACTTGAGTCTGGGTGGTTGGAGGGGACCAATCCTTGATGGACTGTATCTTACTCTCCAGTGGTTGAACTTGGCCCCCACCTACAAGGTGGCCCAAATACACAACCTTACTCTGCCCTATCTGGCACTTAGTAGCCTTGATAGTGAGGCCTGCCCTTTGCAGAGCCTCAAGAGCCTTCTTCAGGTGGATCAGGTGATCCTCCCAGGTGGAACTAAAGACAGCAATGTCATCAAGATATGCTGCGCAAAAGTCATCCAACCCAGTAAGGACTTGGTTCACCAGCCTTTGGAAGGTGGCAGGTGCATTCTTCAGACCAAAGGGCATCACCACAAACTGATAATGCCCACCTGGGGTTGAGAATGCTGTTTTGGCCTTAGACTCCTCAGCTAACCTGATTTGCCAATAGCCAGCTGTCAAGTCAAATGTGCTCAAAAACTTTGCAGAAGCTAGTTTGTCTATGAGCTCATCTGCCCTTGGAATAGGGTGTGCATCTGTCCTGGTGACAGCATTGAGTCCTCTGTAATCCACACAGAACCTCATCTCTCTCTTGCCATCTTTGGTGTGAGGTTTGGGGACCAGAACCACTGGGCTAGCCCAGGGGCTCTCTGAGGGTTCAATGACACCTAATTCCAGCATTTTATGTACCTCAGCCTTTATACAGTCCCTGACGTGGTCAGGTTGTCTGTAAAGTTTGTTCTTTACAGGCAGACTGTCACCAGTGTCCACAACATGGGTACACCAGTCAGTTTGACTAGGTATCAAGGAAAACATATGTGAAAATGATTGTAGAACCTGTCTACATTCAGTCTGCTGATGGGCAGTGAGGTTGCCTCCAAGGGTCACTCCTTCAACTGAGCCATCTTCAGGGTTCTGAGACAACAGGTCTGGGAGAGGGTCACTCTCTTCCTCCTGTCCCTCATCTGTAGCCATGAGCAAGCCCATGTCTGCCCTGTCAACATATGCTTTAAGCCTGTTAACATGGAGTACCCTGTGGGGACTCCTGGGAGTTCCTAGGTCCACCAAGTAGGTGACCTCTCCCTTCTTTTCCAGGATTGTATGGGGTCCAGACCATTTGTCTTGGAGTGCTGCTGGGGCCACCGGCTCCAACACCCATACCTTCTGTCCTGGCTGATACTCAACCAAGACAGCCTTTTGGTCATGCCAAGCCTTCTGTAAGGCCTGGCTTGCCTCAAGGTTTTTAGATGCCTTCTCCATATACTCAGCCATCCTGGAGCGGAGACCAAGTACATAGTCCACTATGTCTAGTTTAGGCTTTTTGAGAGGTAACTCCCATCCTTCCTTCACCAAACACAGTGGGCCTCTCACAGGGTGCCCAAACAACAATTCAAAGGGGCTGTAGCCAACTCCTTTTTGTGGGACCTCTCTGTAAGCAAACAGAAGGCAGGGTAGAAGGATATCCCATCTTCGCCTGAGCTTTTCAGGTAATCCTTTGATCATACCCTTTAGGGTCTTGTTGAATCTCTCAACAAGCCCATTGCATTGTGGGTGATAAGGGGTGGTGAACTTGTAGTTGACACCACATTCCTTCCACATAGCTGTTAAGTATCCTGACATAAAGTTGGTACCTCTGTCAGATACTACCTCCTTAGGAAACCCCACTCTGGAGAATACTCCCAGCAGGGCCCTGGCCACAACAGGAGCTGTAGTGGTCCTAAGGGGAATTGCCTCTGGATACCTGGTGGCATGATCCACTACCACCAGTATAAATCTGTGCCCAGATGCAGTGGGAGGATCCATGGGACCCACTATGTCTATTCCCACTCTTTCAAAGGGAACCCCCACCACAGGTAGTGGTATCAGGGGGGCCTTTGTTGTGCCACCTGATTTGCCACTGGCTTGGCAGGTAACACAGGAGCGACAAAACTCCTTTGTATCTTCATTCATATGGGGCCAGTGAAAGTGAGGGACAAGCCTGTCCCAAGTCTTGTTCTGGCCTAAGTGTCCTGCTAAAGGAATATCATGGGCCAAGGTAAGAAGGAAGCCCCTAAATTGCAGAGGTATAACCAACCTCCTGGTTGCACCAGGCTTGGGGTCTCTAGCCTCTGAATAAAGGAGCCCTTCATCCCAATACACTTTATGGGTACCTTGAGCATTCCCAGCAGCCTCAGCAGCAGCCAGCTGTCTGAGGGGTTCAAGAGAGGGACAGGATAACTGAGCCTGCCTCAAGTCAGCCCTTGAAGGTCCCCCTGCCCCCAGAAACTCAACCTGATCAGGTTCAAGCTCTTCAGGGACAGTTCCTTCAGGGTCCTCTAGATCAGCTTCCTGGGAAGGCTGATCATCACTCTGAGGCAGGGGGGAAGGCACAGCCTTGACCCTCCTGTTCTTCTTCTTGGTAGGTGCTTGGTCCATTGTTCCAGGATCCAAGACCTGAGGTTCAGTGAGGCACTTTTTGGCCTGTGACCTGGTCACAGCAAGGACATGTGATGATATACCTAACATCTCTGCATGAGTCCTGTACTCCACTTCTGACCATAGAGAACTCTCTAGGTCATTGCCCAACAAACATTCTACTGGGAGGTCTGCACTAACCACAACCCTTTTGAGGCCAGTTACCCCTCCCCATGAGAAGTTAACAACTGCCACACTATGTGAAGTAGTGGCATTGCTGGCATTGGTCACCAGGTAGTTCTCACCTGGTATGTACTGTCCAGGGTCCACAAAGCCTGGTGTCACCATAGTGACACTGGCACATGTGTCCCTGTAGGCTTGAGCCACTTTGTCATTAATTAAAGGAGTCTGTCTGTACTTGCCCAGGTTACTGGGGCTCACAGTCAGGGACAAATCAATGTCCCCATCACAGATCAAGACTGCCTGTGTAAGGGTTCTGTCTAAGTCAGAATCTCCTTCAGTTCCCATAGTGATTCCCACTACACCCTTTGTCTGGGGACCAACACTGCTAACAGTAGTACTGGGAGCAGGTGCCTTAGGGGCAACAGTGTTGGGGGCTCCACCCTTTTTGCAATCACTAGTCCAGTGAGTTGTATTTTTACAATGATTGCACCAGGGTTTCTTCTGACCTTCTTTCTTCTTCTTGGACTGTTGGGACCCACCCTCCTTAGCAGTAGTTTGGGGCCCTGTTGAAGACTTCTGGTCTTTAGGTTTCTGATCTCCACCCTTTTGGTCTGTTTTCTTCTGATCACCCCCTTGGCCCTGGTTCTGGTTCTTTTGCTTAACCCTGGTTCTGACCCATTTGTCTGCCTTCTTTCCCAATTCTTGGGGAGAGGTCAGATCAGAGTCAACCAAGTGTTGATGCAGTTGCTGGTTTTGACAGTTATTTAAAATCTGTTCTCTCATCATCAAATTATACAATCCTGTAAAATCAGATACCTTACTTCCCAGCAACCAACCCTCCAAAGCCTTAGTGGCACATTCAATGTATTCAGACCAGTCCTGAGTCTGTGTCTTTTGGGTGTCTCTGAACATTAACCTGTACTGCTCAGTGGTTAAGCCTAACCCATCTACCAGAACACTCTTCAGGACTCTGTAGTTTCTGACATCCTCTTCTCTAACAGTGAGGAGTCTGTCTCTGCCTCTTCCTTCAAAGGAGAGCCAGAGGATTGCTGCCCACTGGTCTTCAGGAACCTGCTGTACTTTGCAGGCTCTCTCAAGAGCAGTTATCCATTTGTGGATGTCATCCCCACTTTTGTAGGGGGGCACAACCTTAGACAGGTTCCTATTGTCAAAGACCCTATCTTTGTCCTTAGGGACAATGCTGCCACCAGTGGGTATAGACCCACTCTCTTTATGCTGTCTAGCCTTGCTAAGTTTCTCTTCCATCAGGGCTACTTCTAGCTCCTGCTTCCTGATCCTCAGCTGAGCCTCTTGCATCTTGGCCTCATGTTCCCTCCTCTGAGGGGTGGTCATCCTTCTCCTGGAGTGACCTTGAGAGCCTCTAGAGCCATGGGAAGCATGGGAGTCACCTGAGCGATTCCTTTGCCTTCCAAGCCCTGTGTTAAGTCCACTGGGGAGATCCAGTGGGTTGAACCCACTGTCAGTCCCCAATAGCCTTGGTTTAGCTGGGCCAAGTATAATACTTGGCACTGGGCTAGTTCTCCCTTCATCCTTACTACTGTCAGTATCCTTTTCACTCTCATCCTCTGTGGTAGGCATCCCATCTAAGGGGTGACTATTGGAACTGGGTACCTCTGTAGTATCTTCAGAAGGGGGGCCTCCTGTTCCTGACCCTAAGGGGGCTAACTGGGAAGCTTTCTTGAGTGCTCTCTGATTCTCATCATTCTGTAAGAGCTCTCTGAGCTCAGCAGAGTTTGGGTTCTTGGGCTGTTTAAGGCCTCTAAGAGTTGCCAAATGCCTGAGCTCATTCTGATTAAGGGTAGCAAAGCTGGATGGTGCCCTCTGGGGGTCACTCTCAACAGAGATGGGTACAGTGGACCCCTCTGCCCCGGCCATTGCTCTTAAGTGTGGGTGGATGTGTTGCAATCTACCTACACTTGGGTTTACCTACTAAACCTATCTAGTAGTTGTAGTCAGGGTGTGCTACTCCCTTTGCTCTACAACAACTAAGTCCAGTAGAACTTATGTATATCTAATCTTGTTTTATATGTACCTACAGGTACCTATGTGATCTTTCAATTGGTAACCAAGAGATTACAATGGTAAAACACAGCAAGCTCAAATCCAACCGCTGCTCACCAATGTGAGAAGTTGGCCTGGTATATGCTGTTCACTAGTTCTAGTGACCACCTTGTACCATGCCAAGCAACCCTTATGGTGTGGTTGTAAGTCAACCTTTTTGGACTAGCTGCCCTAGTGGTAGCGTAGGCTAAGCAGTCTTTGAGGCTAAACTCGTGAAGCGTGTTAAGCAAGCTGTTTTACCAATAGCAACCCCCTTTTATACCAATGAAAGGACACCACACAGATATATATTCAAAATATATATGTATTTATTTCTCAAAGTAACCCCTAGTCTCTTTATGAGCACAGGAGCACAAATCGTCAAACAAGATTACAGTAGAATACACAGAAGTTGCACTTTATATGGATAGGCCCTGGTGGCCACTCAAACCATATACTAAAATAGTGGTATAAGTACCACGAACAGAAAAGGGAAAAGGCCTAGGGCCTCTAGAATCGCTGGGCCTACAAGGAGCTAACGTCAGTTAGTGACCAGGAGGTCCACGGGTGGCGTGTGCAGAGCAAATAGTCACACGCGGGCTCCCATAGGTTTCAATGGGTGCGTAAAAAGTACAAAGTTACTGCAAAAGGAATCTTCCGGATGACCTAGGAACTTAAGATTTGGAACACAGGCACTAGAGATGTATTACTACACATGGGCACCGGAGTACCAGCTTTACCTCACCCACAGGAAGCGGGTGCATAGGCCTCAAAGTGCGTCGGGTTTCTTCTATCTGTTCCGTTGAGCCTGGGACAAAGATGCTGCAGGCGGTCGGTCGGGAAGAGATGCAGTGGATCCAAGAGTGGATCGGAGATGTTGAAGACCTGTAAGCAGAGGGGACAGTGTTCACAGTCACTAGCCAGTGACCAGCGTGGCACCAGGTGGGTACCAGGCGATGTCGGGTGCAAACAGGTGATGAGGGGTAGCTTGTCTCCGCAGCCACGTGGTCCCTGAAGGTCGACGACGTCCAGGAGTCGGCTCACGAGCTGTCCCACGCAGGCTCTCGCTGTCGGCGGTGTCGGCGACTTGATCGAAGCAAACAAGCCTTGGCAAAAGCAATTGCAGGAGGATTCGGAAATCAGCTGTTGGTTCTGACCAGCAAGGTCAGAGGGATTGCTCCTTTGGAGGGGAGCAAGGGCCAGTCTGGAGCAACCAGACCAGCGGTGTTTGTCGTAGATTTCGTCGCCAAGATGGCCACTAGCCAGCGGGCCAGCAACCGGTTAGGCGCGTCGAGTGGCAAAATGCAGAAGGGCCCCACGCAGATCGTGGAGATGCTGGAGGGCTCACCTTTGGTGCAGATGCTGCTCGAGGGTTGGGCTTCTCAGGACCCAAAGCACAACTTGGAGGGAGCCTCGGTTGTTGCACTGGTCAGCTTGTCGTAGTCGTTTCAAGATGGCTGGCTCCACGTGTCTCGGTGCCTCCACGGGTCTCCTCTTTTCAGGGACTGTGGATCGGGCGGTGAGAGGTCTGGAGGTCCAGGTCTTGTCAGTCTCTGGGCTCGGGCTCCGGCGGGAGGCGGCGGCAAAGCAGACGGTGATTCGCTGGATGGTGCTTGCGTTAGCAAGGTGGTCACTCCCTGACCACAGGGGAGATTTTCTTCAGTCTTCTGTGCAGCAGAATGTCGAAGTTCCCGTCTTCTTCTTAGTTTCAAGTTGATTCCAGGATGTCTGAAGTCTTAGGACACAGCTCCTACCTTTATTCGGATTCTAGGGGCCGGACTACCTGCTAGGTCCCTCCCTATGGGTGGGACCAGGAAGGGGGGTGGTTACACCCCCAATCCTTTGTCCAGCTCGCCCCAGGCCCGGGACTGGTGTGCCCCAGGACCGGTTTGAACTGGCATATGCACCGAGGCTCCTTGTGAGCCACAGGCATGTCTGGTTTCTTTCAAGCCCTACCTGACCAATACACAAAATCCTGTCTGGGGTGGTGCACGCACCTCCCCTGGCAGGAAACCCTTTGTCCACACCTCCCAAGCTGGAAGGACTCCCAGCAGCAGGAGGGCAGACTTGTGTCTGTGGTGGCAGCATCCATTTTGTGGAGCTGAGGCTATGTCTGATTTTACCCGGGTTTCAGGTACTGTACATGTCGTGTCCCTCTAGGAGGGTGGAATGCTAACCCCGTCGCCAGAATTGGCGAGGGGTTAGTATTCCAATTCGTATGACACCTTACTCGACATGTTTTGATAAAGCCAAACCAAAGATAGCATTTAACCGCGAGGTTCATAATGCACTTAAGAGTATATGGTATGACGATATCTGGAAACAGTAGAAGGAAGTTGTTCCGACCACTGCAGACAGGCTCAGCTCATGCCAGAGCACCATCTCACATGGAACCAAGCACTCTGCCTTCAGGATTGTTAAGGCCTGCCATAGGAGTGACTTATAGGTTACCAGGTGTCCCATTTAAGGTTAGGTATAGGTATACTACACCTAAGTAAGAGGTGATTACACCAACTTACCCCAGCTGAGTGATCAGCCAGTTGTGTCAGATTGTTAGGCCAAGCCTGGGGTGGCATAATACATGCTGCAGCCCCTGGCAGGCCTTGGGTACACCAATGCCCTGGGTACCTAGTGTACACTGGTACAGGGGCTGACAGGGTGATCCACTTCCAATTGGTTATGCACCTAGGGTGCATAGTTTTAATTTAGTAGAGAGAACAGCAGGCTGGGGGTCTGATTGGCAGGCCCACAGCCTCAATATGTCAAAAACCAGTGAAGCAAAAAGCAAAAATTTGGGGTGACCATAGGATAGCAGACCCTACTCTCCTACAAACACCATCAACTGCTGCATGGCTAAACACTTATAAGGTCCCAAAGGCGAGACCTATTGGCTATGCCAATGCTTGTTGAAAATGTCGGAGTGTGGCGCTGCCAAATTTGGTGGTGCTTCAACATGTTCGAGTATATCTTCCCCCTTGTGGTTTGTTTTGTCTTCCTTGTTTGAACTGTGTGACTTGCGTATAACAAATATAGTTGCAGTGCCTTCCTAAAGAATAAAAAGCCACCAGGCTTTAACCTGTATTGTGGTGGTTACTGTGTCACAAGGTACCTGGACGGACAACTGCAAGAAGCAGGTTTTGAAGGCTCAAAGGCACACACGGTGTGCTGCTTTCAGACTGGCATGCAGTGGTGTCGTACCCTCAAATGAGAAATAATGTGACTGCCCAAGAGTCCATTACTATTGCAAGACGCAAAGACAACATCTGCTTGTTTGATGCAAGGCTAAAATAAAAGGCACTAGATTTTCCTATGAAGCTTTCCAAGGCATCTTGTCAATAAAGATCGCAATCGATAAGTGGAATTTTATTGTTTTATGCACCAATAAAGCAAGCGTGGTGCAATAAAGCGCATCATTAATATCTGGCTTGTAAACTTCCACACTTAATTCCATTCTTGAAAATTAGGAAAACATGTTAGAAACACTATGAGCTATCCTTGACAGTAATAGATTACATATTTCACTCATAGACTAAAACCTGTCAAATGTATCGCCATCATCGCTCACTCGCCCCAACCCTCTGTCCTTTAAAGCACCGTTCCAAAAGAGTCCTTGAGTTAGTATCTGTGGCATGATGGTGCGCGGATCCATGTCATTTGTAGAAGCAGGGAGCATATGGGTGTCATCTGCACGGGAACACCGCCATGCACGCACAGGCAGTCTGCGCGTGTTATCACGGAAGAGGACACGTCTGCAGCGCCAAACACAAGATGATCTAACTCGATGGAAAATGACTCGCTGCCAGATGCGGCTGCACTGGAACAGTTTATTCCATATCCTCTGACAGCATCAACATGACACAGTACATCAATTTCATGGGGATTTCACTGTTCCAACCCGCGGCATCAGATATGATCCAGGCTTTCGTAGTGCTATTATGAGAAGCAGTGATATCTCGGTCCTCCTTTGATTAGGAAGATCTGGGTGCCATGCAGAAGCAACACGTATTTAGCACACTGACTATAAAGGTGAGGGTGATCAAAAGGATCGGGCAATTACTACATCTTCTCACCAGGAACGGAGTAGCAACTTGCAACATGACTCCGATGCCATTGTACCATGTCCATGTGCTTTATAGTGGGTTATATAATATCGATAATAGTGCTTAGAAATGGCAAAAGGGCAGTGGGAAATGCTATATAATAACCGATGTACCCTGTGCTAACCGTGAACCGTGAGAGGCAGTGCAGGGCAGCTGTATGATGACCAAGCCTCTCAGTATTATTCATCCCAAGTCGCCCGACGGGCGGTCTGAGCCCACGCCAAGACCTGAACTCGACATCAAGAATAAATGAAAACGGCAGATTTTGCTTCCTCTCACAGGCGCGCGCTCGCTTCTCGTGAACTGTGGCCACTGAGAGAACGTGGATATTATCTGGTAATCGCAAAGGGAGCTCTGGCCGGTTTGTTTTCCCTGGTACTTCAAACCCCCGAGCGGCTCATTTCATGAAGATAATTGCGTTAGGATTGCGGCCTTGCAGGTTGCCCCTCGCACGCCGAGCACTTTGCAGCACGTGGCGCCAGGGGTGGCTTCACCCTCCGGATGGAGCTAATGTGGCCGGTTGTACACAAAGTCTCCCTTCCCGCTGAGCAGCCAATGTTTAACGACGCAGGGACCCGCGGGCATGGCGGCGAGATTTGCTTGTGGAAGAAGCAGCTGTGCAGGGGTCTTGAAATGGAGGGGACACCTGCCAGTAATGCTGCATCATTAACCTGTGAGAGCTGCAAGGGCTTCTGGGAGCATGAAGATTTCTAGATGTATGAGGCCAAGATTTTTGGTCTGGAGGATTTAGCAAACCATGCCCAAGTCTAATGATAAAACAAGCATTGGCCGCGCGGCCGTGAAAGTGATCACGAGCGCGATGCACTTAATGACCCATGATGGAGGAAAGACAGATGGCGGGTGCGCGCGTTCACGCGCGCGTAACTGCAAGCTTGAGCCCAGCAAAAGCCTGTAGTAGCACTTTCAAAACCCACTTACTAAATGTCTCGCAGAGCAGTGCATGCGCTGGCTCAGGCAAGACCTAAAAATATTAAACAGACACTGGCTAAAACAATAGGTTACTCTCTCTCTCTCTCTCTCTCTCTCTCTCTCTCTCTCTCTGGATTATTGCTTTGTATTGATTCATTGTCATTATATTAGTCTTGGTATATTTAATATTTTTTTTATGTAATTTATTGATGTGGGCTTTGTATACTGTTGATACTGTGTCTTTTATGATTTTTAATCGAATAAAGACTAATGAAAATGAAATGAATATATATATATACATATATATATATGGCTGTTGCTTCTGGGGGTGTGTGTGGGGGCGATTGGTGTTTGGGGTGCTACATCCCCACTAATACATGTATTTTTGGGTAACTACTTGGGTACAGGTGGTTTCAGTCGGGTCTGGTAAGGTGTTTGTACGATTTCACTCAACATGTTTACATAAACAGAGGCAACAACGCGCACACACGCTCCCTCTCTCTGTTTTGACAGTCTTCAAAAATTAATTTAGTTTACAAAATATTGTGCTTTTCCTTACTTAGTGCCCTTCCCAATCCGCATTCCTCTCCCTTTCCACTGCCCCTTAGACCCCTCTCACATGCCTTACTAGTTGTATAATATATTTTAACATTAAATGCCAGCGTGATTGGGGGAAGGGTGTGTGTGTGTGTGTGTGTGCGCACGTGCATTGATGCTAGGTGCAGCCGGTCAGCTATAGGTTGGTGGCTGTCCAAGGTCATATGACCGGTCACGAGCCTCCATGTGGCATCCAGGCAGGTTTGATAATGTGCTCTTATTCATGAGCAAATTAAGTTACACAAATGCCACTGCGCCTGCGTGCCAAATTTGCTTCTCATTTCCCCTGTGTTATTGCCACAAATACCAGTCTTTGGACCTCAGTGCCTCATCAAAGTGACTTTTCTATGCTGATGAGTGTTGTTAATGAAGTTCTTCTTCCATGCCTTATGCCCGCTGCCGTACTGTAATCCGACATCTCTGTCGGTGCCATGTGCTGTTTTTCAGCTTTCCGTTTCTCCTGCACAGGTAGGTACATGGACTTGGTTTAAGTGGCGTGGGCGGCAGCTAATAGTCATTTTTAATGTGTATTGAAGTAATAATTTAATGTGCTGACGATTAAGTGCTGTTACCGACAATTAAGTGCTGCTGCCGAGCACTGGACGTCTCTGACTGGGAACAAGAGAGAAATGTAACCCCTGGTCTGGCAGATAGTGGGAACCGGATAGAGGAGGGAGATAAAGAGAATGTGGAGACAAATGAAATATAAGAGTGGGAGAGAAGATGTAATTGTCCAGTATTTGTAAAGCGCAAACAATTACCCAAGGGTGTCAAGGCGCTGGGGGCCGTCGGGAAGATTAAGCGAGCTATTGCCCAGAGTCACATGGTGCTGGGCTGATCTGCCACCGGCGCCGGGGATCAAACTGTGAGCCCCCGGGTTCCGGAGTCAGTTGCCCTGGCCACTGCACCACACCTCTTCCCTGGATGGAAGTGAATGATACAGGAAGAACACTAGAGAGAGGAAGAAAGCAGGAGTCACAGGTGGAGTAAAGTAGGGAAGACAGAGGGAGAGAGTGCAGGAGAAAAATAGATAGAAAGCATGACTAGAGTTGGGAATGTTGAGAAACGAGAGGGAGAGAGAAAGAAAAGTGAGAGCAGGCGGGTCCAAGCAAGATGGATAATGTTCTGTAAAAGAGAGCTGATAGGGAGATAAAGAGAGAACATGAACGCAGGTGAGTTTTAAGTTATAAAATTCATAATCAGCACACAGCCTGCCAGAGGAGAGGTCAAGGGGTGTCTCGGGATGTCTAAAGCCCCCATCAATAGCCAGAGCCTGTGTGGTGCACAACGAGGACAGTGAGGAGATAGCACTGGTGAGCAGTGCGAGCACCTGGCACTGCTGGGCCGCTTGAGGAGCCGGCAATGGTGGATACTAGTGGCAGAAACCAAAACTAGCGGGTAGGGCCAGGGGCTGGTACTGGTGCATAGTAGTACAAGTTGGTACTAATGAGAAGTGGAAAGAGCTGGCACTGGTGACCAGTGAGGTGAAAAGCTTGCACTTGGGAATAGTGTGATGAGCTGACCATAGTGGTCAGGGTGAGGAGCCAGCTCTAGGGGTCGCCAAGACTTTTGCAGCAAGCTTTCAGAATTCTCCTGTCACAAAACCACTTCCATATACAGCATATTTGACCATCAACAAGACCTTGTTACTGCTGCAACTCAACTTCCCATCACGGCCGAAGAAAGAACCCTGACCTCATATCCCGCCACCACCAACATCAAAATCGCTGATAACATAAAGAACATCCACTTGGGCCCCCTCTCACCATTACCCCTACCACGCCTTCGCTACCAAGCAGCGAAGCACTAACAGATCCTCAATGCCTCCATCGACTCAGCCACATTCCCGTAATGCCCCTGCTCATGGGCTGAACCGGCCAAGCTTATCAACTACAGACCCATCTCCCGCCTACCATACCCAGCAAAGGTCTAAGAGAAACTAATCTAATGACGCCTTCTCAGCCATCTCAGGAACCACCATCTCCTTAATGCCATGCAGTCCGATTCAGGCCCAACCACAGTGCAGAAATAGCACTGATCGTTGGACACAGACGACATTCACATGATCCTTGACAGAGGAGACACTGCAGCCCTCATGCTCGTGGACCTCTCGGCAGAATTTGACAAGGTCTCCCACTCCATCCTCATCAGGCACCTGCACGAGATTGGCATTGAAAGACCCACTCTCCACTGGATCTTCTTAACGGATAAAACACAAGCTGTCAACCTGGCGTCTTACTTCTTGGTAGCCCCCCAAATGATCTGTGGAATGCCTCAGGTTTCATCGCTCAGCCCCACCCTCTTCAACGCATACATGATCCCTCTGGCCGACCTCATCTGCGTACACAACATCAACATCCTTTCATATGTGGACAGCACGCAACTCAAACTAAGACCCCCAACAACAAGCCTGCATGAACAAAGTTGCTAACCGAGTGAAAGCCAACTGTCTCAAGCTCAACACCAACAAAACAGATGTAGTGACCTTCGGCAAGAACACCTCCTCATGGGGGTCCAACTGGCGCAGGCTAAACTTGGACCCACACCCACATCCACACCCAGCACCCACACCAGGAACCAGAAATAATCATCAGCAACAAACTACATGACCGCACAAGTCAACGCCATCAATGCATCCTGCTTCCACGCCCTGAAGCTGCCGAGGAAGATCTTTAAATGCCTCCCAGGCAACACCAGAAGCACCCTCACTCATGCCCTTGTCACATTGGTGGGCAGTGTATGGAGGTTGGACTAGTGGCAGTGTAATTAGTGGCAATGGTGAGCAGTCAGAGGCTGGTAGTGATGACCATAAGAGAAGCTGTCACTGAAGTCAGTGTGAGAAGTTGGCATTAGTGGTCAGTGAGGAGTGGGCACTGACGGGCACAGTTCACAGTGGTGCAGGTTTAGTCTGCAGCAGTCTCCAACATGCACCTTTTACGTGTAGTAAAGTCATCTTGATGGTTTTGCACATCAGTAGTTCTACAGTCCTTTTATTGTGCTAGTGACACAAGCACACACACCTTTGCTGCATTTTCTCTCAGGGTTCCTAGAAGACGATAGAATACTTCCTGCCCACAGAGACTTCTGACACCTTCACTATCATCACTCACTCGAACGAAGGGACCCGGAAGTACAATCAATATCTGAGTGAACCACAGCTCAGTAGAGCGAGGCTCCCACATACATGGTATAGCTTAAAGCTGTTTACACACCACACATATGTCTATTCAGCACCTGAAACAAGCAGAAGCAAAAAAAACAACAATGCAGAAATCTGCTTGCATTGCCAATCCAACCAGCTAACCAACAAGGTCACTGAGCATGTTCAACTTCTTTAGAAAGGCAATGCGTGTTGATTAAGGGTGTGCATCGTTGCGTTTTTCCTTTCCTCTGCAAACATGTGAAGTTTCGTTTTTAACTTTACAATCGCAGTGAAGTTACAAAGAGGAGTACAAAACATGCCCTAAAAGTAGTTTTTTTTAGACCTTCAGACTTTTTTCAGACTTTCTAACTTCTTAAACTGGTGTTTTGTCTTGTAAAATATTTTAGCACGAAAAACAATTTGTAGTAATTTTCATCCAATAGGCAAAGTTCTGTGAGGTTTACCCAATTATGCAAACATTTGACACCTGAGTTAGGTCTACTTTAGGGTTTTTTAAAAGAAGAAAATAACTGTGTCTTTTTCCATGCCAGGAGAACTCCCCCTCCTGCAAGGACTGAGCAATGCTTAATTTGCAGATGGGGCCCACCGACACGCCTTTTTTGGGGACCGGGACTTACTTTTAATCATCAGGCTTTGACCCACGACGAGAGAGAAAGGAAGCAAAAGAGAAAAGAAGCGGGAAGAGAAAGACTGAAAAAATAGTGACAAAGGCAGAAAGCAGGAGTTGAAAGAACCCAAAAGAGTGAGGTAAACAGGCAGGGAGTGCATGTTTCTGAAGGAACGAGGCATGAAATCATCATCATCAAATCTTTATTTCGGCCGCCAGGGCCATAAAAGAAACACTGTACATCATTACAAAACAATATAAACAATAACATTTACATTGATACAATTTTAAAATCATCAGCATTAAACTCGTCTATAAAGACTTGATGTATCGCATGCGGGTAAACCACATAGATGTTACAAATTTTGCCACTGCAAAAACTACTGGAGGGGAGAGGTCCGTTTTCAATATTCTAAAAGCAGGAGCACATTGGCTGAAACCCATGTTTTTAAGAAGGGGCCGAAGCCAATAGTTCCTTGCTCTGCGGTAGGTCGGGCAGAAAAATATGATGTGGAGATCCGTTTCCTCAGGGAGTAAACATATGGGGCATTGAGCAGAATGATTTGTATGTGCCCAGCGTGCTGTATAGGCCCTTAATGGCAGTGTGTTGTATCGCCATTGCATAAATAGTTTCCTCGTTAGGGGGGGACCCATATCATCATAAATAAGCTCTAGATAGAATGTATCTTTAAAACCCAGGAAGTATGCTGTTTGGGAGCCCTCGCGGGCGCTTGAAATGGAGAGACTCAGGTGATACTCATAGTAGGCCTTGGAAAGAGACTCTCGTGAAATCTTTGGGCACGCCTGTGCTGGATATGACCACAGTTCTGGTCTACCAAGTGCTTCGCAGGTACGTTTGATGTAAGTGAACCATGGTATTGAAGTACTTTTGCACAGACGGAGAATCTCCACCAGTTCGGCTCTATATTTCCAGAGTTCCTGAGACGACCAGATTTTACGCCAAAAGGTCAGGGGTTTGAGACCGAGGACCTCTGAAATCGGTCTCAGGCCCAGGTCCAGTCTGAGCGGCATAAGTGGAGTACTAGTTGGTAATGCGGTCAACCGTCTGAGAAAATCATTCTCCGTTGTCTGGAGTTTCTGCCCCAAGGTGTGACCCCATAATTCAGCTCCATATATCACCGATGCTCTTGCTTGGGTTTTATAGATCTGCAAGCGGGGCGCAAACGGCCTATACGTCAAACCCCTCGCCATCCTTGCAATGCCCCCCACAAGCTGGACAAGCTTCATATTCATCTTGGACAAGTGGGGGTCCCACGACATGGACTGGCTTAGGACCACCCCTAGGTATTCAAAAGTTAATACCCGTTCTAGCCTGACTGTTCCAATAGAGGGCGGTGCTCGAGTTCTGGAGGGTGGATTGAAGATCATATATTTCGTTTTTGTGGCATTGATCTCCAATCCACGGTCTGTACAAAAACGCACAAACCCATCCAGGACTCTCTGGAGACCCATGGGAGATTTAGAGAGCAGCAGGGTATCATCCGCAAACATAATTGCGGGAACCCTGCTGCCATCAAGCTTGGGAGCGTCGGTGTTACTCAGCTGGTTGAGGAAACTAATGACCCCGTTGACAAAGAGGCAAAAGAGAGTGGGTGCGAGAACGCACCCCTGACGGACCCCCCTGTCAACGGGGAAAGCATCAGACAGGGAGCCGTCCCTACCACACCTGACCCTGGCAAAATTTCCATGGTGGAGTCTCTTCAAAATTGATAATATGTCAGCCGGGACCCCTAGGTCCATTAGGACTGCCCACAGCTTGTCCCTTGGGACCAAATCAAAGGCGGCCCGTAAATCCACGAAAATCGTGAATAAACTGCCACCCTCAAGAAGGACCGTTTCCCAGTAAATAAGGTGCA
Organism: Triturus cristatus; assembly: GCF_964204655.1. Taxonomy (NCBI): domain Eukaryota; kingdom Metazoa; phylum Chordata; class Amphibia; order Caudata; family Salamandridae; genus Triturus; species Triturus cristatus. The sequence continues at coordinate 1,060,794,143 of NC_140588.1, read as the reverse complement.
AACGGAAAATTTGGTCAGTTGTCGAGATCCCCCTTTGGAACCCTGCCTGGTATGGGCTCATAATCTCGTTAGCTTCGATCCAGTCCTGAAGGCGATTCAGAATGAGTCTACCAAAGATCTTCTGGGAGACGTCGATTAAGCGAATAGGTCTGTAGTTGGCCGGGAGCAGAGGCGAACCCTTCTTAAAGATTGGGACAATCTCTGCGCCCAGCCAAGTACCAGGGATAGCCATGCCTTCGAGGATGGAATTAAAAAGGATCGTAAGATAGGGCGCCCAAACATCCGGCTCCTGTTTAAATAGGTCACCTGGGATGCCATCCAACCCAGGTGCCTTCCCGGATGCCAGGGCAGCTACAGCCACACGCACCTCATCGACTTTAAGAGGGACCACCAGCCCTTCTTGATCTAAAATGGAGATGGTACTATTTAGGGCATCCTGTGGCGATTGGTAAAGGGACTGATAATGGTCTTGCCAGACTTTTGGTGAAATATTGGAAAGTGTGGCCGGGGCCAGTTCCTCTAGGCCAGAGTTGACACAGCACCAAAATTTGCGCGAGTCAGCTCTGGCTAAGAAGGTAGTCAATCTTTCCCACTTATCATGCTCCCATTCCCCTTTGGCATTAGTAATTAGGGTTTTATAAGCTACTCTTCTTGCCCTAATATCCTCTTTGTCCTTGCCCATTTTAATGGAAAGTAAGAGGTCGGTTTTTGCCTTTCGGCAAGCTTTATTGTACCACAAGGGGAGGGGGCTTTTCCTACCATGACTGTTTATTTTTTGGGTTAGGCACTCTGAAAGATGTTTAACCAGATCTTCATGGATCTGCCCAAGTTGCATAAAAATGGTCTGGGGAACTCCTTCAATTCTAAGTGCCTCAAGCTTTTCAAAAATAGGAATGACCTGTGCGTAAAGTAGAGGGACCTTCTCTTGGTGTGAGACTAGATGTTCCCATTAAACTCTACGCCTGTTATTGGCGAGAGCCAAGAGGTTCTCCTCTGCAGTCCCCAGAGTACCTCTCGAGTCCAGTCCTGGATGGTCATAGACTAGTTCGAGGGCGTTATGATCACTATCCTGTCTAGATAGAACACTAAAGTCCCTTGCGCGTGTCCATGAAGAGAGGGGGACCATGACATAGTCTATGCGAGATTCGCAGCCCTTTCGGTTAAATGTACAACTAGAAGGGATATCCGACTTTAGCCTACCATTACAAGCTCTAAGGCCAAATTTCAGGGACAGAGAAGTAATTTGTAAAACTAAAGGGGAGCAAGCTCTTACGGCCGGAGCCTGCGTAGGGGGCATGGACCACAGGAGATCTTCTTTCGAGGACAGCCCCTCTAATATGCCTGGAAGTGGCTCGTAATGACAATTTAAATCGCCACCAATGATAAAGTGGATGTCCTTGGGAATTGTTTCCAAGACCGTCGCTAATTTTGCAATAGTGGGCGATTCCTGTGCGATGCTCACTGGCCGTGCATAAATATTGACCAGGAGCAGATTATGGGAGTTAGGCCATTCCAGCAATACAGCTAGAATGTCTTCTGAATCGGTTGGAAAAATAGTGGCCTTACAGCCCAGATCTATAGCCACCCAAATGGCTAGACCGCCGGACGGGCGGCCCCTCCCTCCCCAGGTCGCATGTACTGAGAATGTGGCGAAGCCGGATTGTGGGACCTCTTCTCTTGCCCAGGTCTCCTGGAGGAGGCAGATATCTTTGCCCCCTATAAAGGAGTTCCAGGCCGGGTTGGACCATTTGTTGGCTAGCCCCGCAACATTCCAGGATAGAATCTTTAGGGGAAACAGAGCAGCCGTCACGTTTTGACATTCTGGGCTGCATGGCTGGTCTGGACATGGCTCCAGATGCAGATCAGAAGACAAACTAGGGATTTGAGCATTGCTACCCATAACCAAGGTGGGCGGAGAATAGGTAGTCCCCTCTCGACCATCTGCATTTTGGAGATTAAAATGGTGCTCCTGTGCGATTAAAATATCAAAAGGCAGGGGGGAGATGGGAAAAATCTGATGCGAGGCTGCACCACCCCCCCGAGTGGGTGGTCAATCCACCATGTCTAGAGGGCTAAACCTGTTGTATGTACGTGGGTAGTCGTAACATGGGGGTACGACAGAAGAGAAGTCCCTACTAAACCCTGAGCTGCCCCGCTTCCCTCCCCTGCCAACCAGTGTCCATCGTTCTTGCTCCTGGGCCAACAGTATATTCGGATAGAAAAATGTAAGAGGCTGGGGTTGGATCAGGGATCCCTGGGTGTTGTGGGGCCAGTTACAAATATGTGCCACCGTCCGTGGATCACGGAAGTTGATCAGTACACAGTCTCCCTTAGTAAGTTTGGTGGTAGTCCCCAACCATGGCACCCTCCTCACCATTAGAACCTCGCTATGAATACCCTGGGGTAGAGGTCTGTTTTGAGAGAGCCAGTGGATGACCTTGTTTTTCAGGGCATCCACTGGCTCCTTGGCAAAAGGGCGGAGTTCCGGAATACCAGTTAAAACAACAATATATGGAGCAGCCTCCGGGGGCAGATGAATTGGGCCACAGCCAGTGTCAGTACCTCGTGTCCCTAGTGTAGGATCAAATGTCGGCCCTCGAGAGTTGGAATCAGGAGGACAAGGTGTGGGCAAAAGTTCAGGTATGTGCGGGGTGGATGCAATTTGGACGCCTAGCTGAACGGACTTGGGCGGAGAACAGATTTCCTTCTCACATGGAATTTGGGGATTGCTTACATGGTGCTTCGCTAGTCTGGGTATTTCTAAGAGTGATTGAATTCCCTTCTGAAGATTCACTAAAGAAGCTTCCACTAAAGCAAAGCGATCCATCAGTGGCAAAAGTAGGTTCTTCAGGAGAGAACTAAGATCAGAAGTGAAATGGCCAGCCCCACACGAGATAGGATTATGTCCCTGAGATATAGGGGCGGATATATCTATGGGATCTGACCCTGTTTTGGTTAAACTTGATTGATTGGGTGCGATCCTCATGTTGGGCTTAGAGATCTTGGACTTTTGCCCTTTATTATTTTGTACATTTCTTTTCCTCTTCGAGATTGCGCCCTCTCGCTCTCCCTGACCGGATGGTTTAATTGGGGGATTGCTACAGTGAGTGTTAGTCTGTTCTAGGGTTAGAGGGGGCCTTGGTGGTGGAAGGGAGGGGAGACTAAGTTCAGTTGAAGCTGAAATGTCAGAGTCGATGTCAAAAATAGGTGAGATAACTGGCTCAGGGATGCCAGAATCTGGAGCAACAGAAGCTACATTAGAATCCTGCGCATGAGGTGGAGATAGAGCCTGAGCAAGGGGACCCAATGAGGATCTTCTTACCCAGTCAATCTCCTGGGAGATGCGTCTTTCCAGGACATTAATCTCATCGATGAGCAGAGAGCCCGCCTTGGCGAAGTACATATCTAAAGTGCCAGAGGCAGCTCCGGCAGCGAGGGCAGATTTGCTTCTAGTTTCCCTGGCAGACATGGGTGCGGTCAGGTCAGGCAAAGAGCCTTGGAGGCCCCTTAGTAAAAACAATCAATAACAGTAATGGGGCCCTGGGCCTGGCTCGCCCGTTCTCGAACGGCCTCAAACGGCCCGCTCTTTGCCCGGTCTTAGCCCCGGACTACGACCCGCACGCGTCCCGCTATCGCGGTAGTAGGCGTGACTTAAATTGAAGAGAGGGGAGGAGCCGGGAAGAGGCGCCAGGTGCGATGACCAAGAGCACCCTGGGCCTCGCAGTCCCAGCCGCGGGAGTCAGCCTTCTCTGGGTAAAAGTCACAAGGGTCCCGATGTCCCCGATGTCCCTCCGACGATGGAAAGCTCCACAGCAGCAACCAGGTAAAGTCCGCGCCTGCGAACGGCACCCGCGAAGCGGGGGCCGTGAGGCGTTATCAAGGGGAGATAATCAGGGGGAGGAGCCGGGAAGAGGCGCCAGGTGCGATGACCAAGAGCACCCTGGGCCTCGCAGTCCCAGCCGCGGGAGTCAGCCTTCTCTTGGTAAAAGTCACAAGGGTCCCGATGTCCCCGATGTCCCTCCGACGATGGAAAGCTCCACAGCAGCAACCAGGTAAAGTCCGCGCCTGCGAACGGCTCCCGCGAAGCGGGGGCCGTGAGGCGTTATCAAGGGGAGATAATCAGGGGGAGGAGCCGGGAAGAGGCGCCAGGTGCGATGACCAAGAGCACCCTGGGCCTCGCAGTCCCAGCCGCGGGAGTCAGCCTTCTCTGGGTAAAAGTCACAAGGGTCCCGATGTCCCCGATGTCCCTCCGACGATGGAAAGCTCCACAGCAGCAACCAGGTAAAGTCCGCGCCTGCGGATGATAATGAAGTCCGACCACTGCGATCGGCACATAATTAAACTGAGAACTATGTTCTTTCATAAATCATATTTTCCTGTGCCTTAGGTCAGTTGTATTAACCGCAATGCCTTTGGACTATTCCTCCCAGAATGCACTGGATTGTAACAGAGCGCCTAGAAATGATTACCCTCCATCGGTTGGTCCAAATATACCATAGTTTGTAGGTCAGTGCAGAGATGTTTGTTGACATGAAATAAACTTTAAAACTTTTTAACTTTAAAACAAACCCTATAATATAGTTATTAAAATCTGAAAGCAGCCCATGCGTCTAAATGCTATGTCCAAAATATGCACGCTGCGTAACCACCGCTTTTCAGAAAATGGAAAACCTAATTGCCTCTGAAAGGGTGAGACAGTCTCTTTTCACCCAGACGGCCCGGTGCTGCGTTGTGCCTTCTCCCTCGCGGTCTACCCGAGTTATCACTCACTCACCGCTGTGCGCGTGGCTGTGTGCAAGTCCTTCGGCGCCACTCTGAGCAAGCAGTCCCAACACCACCGCACTCGCTGTTACACAGAGCGGCCTCACAGGTACGTGCGACCGCCCGCTCCCTCCGCTTTAACTTGCGGCTCTGCAGCGCATCCACACAGCGGGAGCCAGCACAGGTTCCCACACGTCCTCCAGGGTTTGTACACGTCTGTGTCTCGGGTTTCGCCACCAATGTCGGGTCGCTCAGCGCCCAGTCCGCATGCCTATCTTCATCGAGCTCCACAGACGTGTCCGAGAGCTGATGTCTCTGTCTCTGCGGCTGGTTCCTCGCTGTGTTCGCATGAAATCAATGGGCCTGATTCACAAAGGTAAACTTGGACCAAAAGTCTAAGTCTAGACCTAAAGTCTAACTTTACTGCTACTAAAATTAGACTTTCGGTCCAAGTTAAGGCCAAACGTCTAACTTAGACCAAAAGTCTAACTTTAGTAGTAGTAAAGTTAGACTTTAGGTCTGAACTTAGACTTCAGGTCTAAACTTAGACTTTTGGTCTAAGTTTACTTTTGTGAATCAGGCCCAAGGTATCTTTTGTCATTTAGTTGTTGAAACACAGAAAACAACTTTTCTAATCAGTGTGTGGTCTAGAGGTAGGTGATATCTCTTCATCAGTAATAATAACATCGAACACTGGAATGTTAAGAGCTCCACTGAAGACAATGAAATTGCTCAGGGCATTAACAGTCGGTAAGGACCTTCTTTTCCAACATTCCAATACTAGTCTTTCTGTTTCTACCTTTTTATTTTAGAACATTCTACCCTTGAACCTGGTACCCTCAGTAGGTGCAATGGTCAAATAGTATTATAGTCCTTCTGCCTCAGGAATATACCTGTTGTTAAAGGCCCTTTCCCTAGTTACAGGCCCTTGCCTGTGTCTCGGGCCTAAGACTTGTGAAGAGGATCTTTAACATCCACTTACACCTCTGCAGCGGGCTATAATGATATAATCAAGCTATAGTCAGCGTTTGATGAGTGCAACCATTTGACAAAGCTTCAGACACACTAGTGTTATGTTATATCTCACAATTATGTGGGTAATGCTAATTTATGGAATTTTATATATTTATATGTCAGGCATTTCCTTACAGATCTCACAAATGTACACTTCACAAATATAACTGGATTTTGCTGCTAAATAATAGTCTTCCTCCTAAATCAAGCACATTGAAATAATGTTATCGCATTTAGAGGGACAAAAGTATGAATCAGCTCTGCTTGGACTGAAACATGTCTTGTAGCTTATACACAGTTTCTCAATTAAGGAAATCAAGAATGGCATTTACTATTTTTTTATTTCATTTTCAGATGAGGCACTAGACAGAGGGATCACGATAAAGCAGTCCAAGTATGGAGGACGCAGGGAAGACTCGGAAGTAATATACGTCTTCATAGAAAGAGTTTGAAATTGAATAAAACTGCCTTTCAGCAGGAGGAACAGGGACAAAAAGAATTTAACAAGCATTGACAAAGCCAATCGGTCGTGCTAAAAATGAGTGGTGAGCTACTGCCTTTGCTTATGCTTTTTTTTCCCTTTAGCAGAGGTTAATGCTTTTTGCAGAAGATGTTTAGAAAGTAATTCAATGCATCACTTTTAAGAATTATTAATGCACACCATAAAATATTTTTTTTCTTTAGTTTCTTGAGGTGCGATTTTATTTTTTAATTTAAACCTCTGAATTGTTTTTTTTATTTAATTTCATATATTTTCATTAATTAAAGTTTTAATTCAGAATTAAGTTAGTAATGCTGTGGCATTTTTTAAATTTTGTTCTACATTTAAAGTATGTATATAAAATGAGTTTAGATTAATAGTTAACATAAAATATTGTTAATATTTACTTTTATACAAAATATACTTAAAGTATTTCATAATTAAGGAAAAAATATAAATATGAACTGTTTTTATATTTTTTCTAACATTAATTAATACGTATTTATATTTTAAACAATTTTAAATATTTAATTTAACTTAATATTTCCTATGGGGTTTTCTTTTAAGCCCATGCCTCCATTATTTTCTATGGAAGGCTGAATCAGTACCAGTGGTTGGCCATTTGTAGTGCTGGATTTACTACTATGGGGCCGATTTCGATCCGGGTCGGAAGGGCACTGAACGCGATCCGGCCGGAAAAACTACGAGCCGTACGCGTGTTTTCCGGCTGACTCGTACAGCTGTACGAGCAAGCAAGTACGATGCGAGCTACATGAGATTCACTGACCGAGTCGTTTCCGGGTCCGAACCGCTCCGTACGTCTTGGTCAGAAGCTAACCGTGGCGTGCAAGGGATGCGATCTACAACCGAGCCAGTGCGATGCACGCGTCGGACAGCCTGTGCGAGCCAGAGTGTCCGGCTCGCAAAAGCTCCCGGAGTCGGACTTCGGGGATCAGCGTCGGACCCCCTGACACCCGCAGCCCTACGACTCGGACACAGGGGGAGACCTATGGGTCTCCCCAACACAGGCATGTACGGTGCAGATGGCACCGACGCGTACCCGTTGTAGGGGGCGCACTTGTTTGAGACGTACCCATTCAGTCAATGGGAGCGCATGTATGCATCGTACAACTGGCTCCCATTGACTTCTATGGGAATCCGACCGAACTGAGTCCGACAGCATACGTGCGCATCGTACTCACTCAGTCGGACTGTAGGGGTCTGGCTCGGTCGGAAAACACTCCGGATCCGACTGGGTCGGAGTGCTTTCCGACCTGGATCGGAATCAGCCCCTTTGCCTCAGAAATCAAGAGGAAAAGGGAATAGGGGAGGGGCCTCGAAACTAAAGGGGGGTTTTAAGCTGCTCATGCTTTGATCCAGGAAAAGAGGAGAGGCCGCCTGGGAGGTGGGCTCACTCCTTCCCTCAGGTCCATCTTAAAGTTACCTGAGAGCTCTCTTCAGATTTAGCTATTAGGGCAGCTTCAGTCCTCACATCCTCTCAGGACAGTGATCCCCTAAAGGAAGAGGGGAGTTCTGGGCCGGACTAGGAGTGCAAACCGGCTCTGGCAATTGAATCAGACCGGCCTCGGGGGTGGGGGATGCATGTGGAAAACACTGCAGCTGCGTTTGGTACAGGGGGCTGATATTGTAGCACTGCTGCAAAACCGGCCCTCTCTACCCAAAGTGCCCCCCACCGGGCCAAAAGCATCCCCCACCCTTCCGACCCACCGGGAAAACGTCCGGTGCCCGCAACGGCCAGTCTGGCCCTGGGGAGGTAGAGAATTTCAGAAAAAAGTTCTTCTTCAACAACGGCAGCAGAGGAAACGAACAGATCGAAAGAAGCTCTGACATCTCAACCCCATTCAAACGTTTTAGCTTTGAATGAGCCTCTAGGAGTGATTACTTGCATATTCAAGGTGAAGGGGAAGAAAAATACATATTACTTTATATTCATTAAATGAAAATCTGAGCCAAGTTTTGTGGTGATAGTGTTCACTTGGAAACCAAAACATTTCACTTGTGTGCATTATTTTAAGAACGCTTGGCGCCAGGTCAGTTTACATAGATGGCATGACATTTCCTGATTCCATAGGTTGAACGGGTGAATTTTGCATGACATTTCCTGATTGCATAGGTTGAACGGGTGAATTTTGCATGACATTTCCTGATTGCATAGGTTGAACGGGTGCAGTGTCGCATGACATTTCCTGATTGCATAGGTTGAACGGGTGCAATGTCGCATGACATTTCCTGATTGCATAGGTTGAACTGGTGCAATGTTGCATGACATTTCCTGACTGCATAGGTTGAACGAGTGAATGTTGCATGACATTTCCTGATTGCATAGGTTGAACGGGTGCAATGTTGCATGACATTTCCTGATTGCATAGGTTGAACTGGTGCAATGTTGCATGACATTTCCTGACTGCATAGGTTAAACTGGTGCAATTTTACACTATCTAGACTGAACTGGCAGCAGATCACTTTTACAGAGACATCCCCCCCCCCGACATACAAAATAAAGTAACATTCATTTTCTTTAGTAGTAGTGATAAGTTTATTGTTGATGAATTAAAATCTTACAATATAAGGTCATAAAAACAACAATCATATTATACAGTCAAAACTATAATTGAGTAAAAAGATTCCAGAGTCAAAAAAAAACTTTTAAAGATTGTAAAATATATGCAACTATCAAGACCCCAAGAGAAGTAATTGTCATATATATATATGATGGCAAAGGGTTCATCTTATTGGATAAGATAGACATTAAATGTTGTCAAACAAATGTGCAACTGAACATTTACCAGGAATATTTATTAAGTAGCACCTCCTACATTTAGGTTACTTAACCCCTTCGACGCTTATGACGGAACGGTTCCGTCATGCACGTCGGTTGGGCTGTGCTTATGACGGAACCGTTCCGTCATGGCCCCGCCCGCGCTCAGAACCTTCAGCACTGCGCGGAAATCCGCGCAGCGCTGAAGAGGTTAAACCAGCAACACTACACGATTGTTCCTTAAAAGAATAGATTTGTAATTCTAATCTGTGTTTGAAAATAAGAGCAGTTCAGTCATAGCTGTGAATTCAAGCCAAGATGTTTATGAGTCCAATGTTCTTACCACAATCTTCAAGAATGTTGTAAATATCCAATTCAGGGATGGTTCTGATGGTTTGAAGCATTCAATCATGGCTTGCCTGCATGTACGAATTAAGGGTGGGCGTAGTTCGCGAAGTAGCACTTCGCGAAGCTACGCAAAGTGAAGTTCGCACTACGCGAGCTACGCGTAGCACTTCGCGAACTGCGAAGTAACATGTTCACACTGTGCAAGATGTTGTTTTCAATGATTGCACAGTGCGGACAAGCAACCGGCACTGTGCAATCATTGAAAATGGCATCTTGCACAGTGCGAGCTGTAGTTTTCTGCTGCTCGAGTAGATTTTTCCTCGAGCTGCAGCTTTCTCAACGCGAACTGGTAGTTTCTCATCGCGAGCGGTCGCGAGCATACGCGACCCCTCGCAATGAGAAACCTGACCTTCTCGCGTTGGGAATGTCGCCGGGAGGTTTATTTTCCATGCTCGCGATCGCGAACAAGGAAAAAGTCTCGCCAGGATGTCATTTTGCTTGCTCGCGGTCGCCAACTTGACGTTGAGGACCGCGAGCAAGCAAAAAATGACCGCAGCACTACGCAACACTACGCTACGCGTGTTCGCACTGTGCTACGTGCAGTTCGCGTAGCGCGAAGTAGCGCGAACTTCGCAAACTACGCGAGCGTAGCGTAGTGCTTCGCCCAGGCCTAGTACGAATCCCCCACTGGTTAAACGGTATCCTTAGTAGCCCCTTCTTTCTTCCAATAAAATAAGGCAGAGAAAAGTTAAATGAATAATTCATTATTCTTTCCTACTGACATTTGCATAGCGCTTTCTACTATTAGTAGGGGATTGTGGCACTTTCACAAGCCAGCACTGACTGAGCACTGCAAAAAAAGGGCATTTTGCACCACTTGATCGGTCCAAATGTCAATGTTAAATTGCACCACAGTATTTGCAGTCTAATTAAGCCACGGCCATGTGAGACAGAATCAGTAGCGGCTGACAAGGAATGAGGGTGGAGGGGCGGAGTGGGGGTGGAGGGGCAGGGTGGAGGTGGGGTGGTGGCGGGGACAATATTAAAAATGAAAATACAACTTACCATTTCTGCCGGCTGCATATCTCCTCCTCTTCTCTGGTGAGTCCCGGAACCAGGAAGCGCCCAGGCTCCCCATAGCCAATCACAATGCTGCAATGCAGAGTTGTGATTGCGCCCCTAAGCCAAACACAACACTGCAGAGCAGCATTGTTATTGGTCTGAGTGCCGTGGATCGGGGCTCAGATGGGGACGGGTGGCCTGGAACATGCAAAGTGCGCATGACTGTTTGGCCAGGCCAAGACGGCCGGCCAAGCAGTGATGCCCACTTGGAGTGTGCAAGACACTTCTCTCCCAGTGCCTCCAGCCCCACCCCACCCTAACCCAGCCCCGAACCGCAAAAAATAAAATGATAATAAATATGTTATTATCGTGCTATTTTTCCTGCTCAAATAACAGTGGGGCGATGCTCCTGCACGATAGTAGAGGAGTCGCCCTTAGACAGAATTCGGCACATTTCTTTCTGCTGGAAGCGCTAAACTCTTAAGATCTTAATTATGAGTGGTCCTTAGATTCCAATAGATCGGGTAATGAGAATTCAGGGTCAGGGAAACAACTGAAACTCTCTTGCTTTTTCAACAGAACGATAAAGTCTTTCACAAACTGCTAACATAAAGGAAGTATTCTGATGATAACTTGTGTTGAGGTCTTGCCACAGCATGAGTTGTACCTACTCACTGCTGACGTCAGGGAGCTATTTTTCTTTTTACATGTTTCTGTGAATTGTTTTGCTGAATCCTATTCCTGCTGGCTATAGAACTCTCTGAACTTTACCCCTACTAAGCAGAAGCAAAGTGCTCGTACTCCTCCTATCAACATGGTAACATTGGGATACTCCTAATTGGCACATTTAACTTACCTGTAAGCCCACAGTATTGGGCACACAATGTACCCTCCCACTGCCCTAAGGTCTAAAACCCCTGTCCCATAAGTTACAATACCCTGCACTCCCTTTGATGTCCCTTAAACTACCACAACCCACTTCACTGCCCTATAACCTATCCCGACCCCCTCCCACCCCTAAAAAGACCCTGACCCCCTCCCAGCCCTAAAAATAACCCCCAGCCGCACTTACCGCGCCGCAGCATCTTCCTGTTTCCTTAATCCAGCAGCTAGACCGTGAACTTCCTTAACCACGTATATGCATGGTAATGGCATATGTGTGGTTAAGGCAAGCGTGGTTGAGCTTACGTAGTCGGATTACACGTGGCTCAGACAAGGCATTTATGTGGCACCTCCTTGTATCCACTTCAGAACACTTTCTGGACCTACAGAAGATCAAAAGAGGACTGAACCTGGTGCCTGTGACCCAAGAGGACCCCTGAAGGACCAGACCTGCTCCCTGTTATACACAGGGCAAAGAAGTAGACTCCACGGGCCAGTTGGCTGAACTTCTGTCTAGCTACAGGGAGACGAGCTGCAAAATGCCTTTTCCTGAAGTGCCAAGCTGACCTGTGGCGGCTGCACTTGGACTGGACCTTCTGTTTGCTTCTGCCTGACACCCTGTGAGTCTCTAATTGCATTCTCTGAAGTTCTGTGGGGCCTTTAGAAGTGTACTCCTGCGGTGGGTTGGAACTAAGTCAGAAGATAAAATCTTTGACCAGGATGAACCGGATTCTGTCCTGCGCTGCATTGCAGTCAGTCTCAAATTGCACCTAGCTCCCGGTCTGCCACGACCATTGGCCATCATTGGCGCTTTGTGCTGCTATTTCTACTTTAAAAATTCATATCTCTGGTCCCCTTTTCAATTTTTCACATTTTTGTCATTTTACTTATTACATTTTACTCTATTTTTCTAATTTGAGTTGACATTTTTTTTGTTTGGCATTTTGGCTTTATTACTGCTTTGATATTACATAATTTCTTTATGCATTGCCTCTAAGTTACGCCTGTCTGCTCTGCGCCATGGCTACCAGGAGGTTGAACTCAAGATAATTAAGTGACTTTCAGGGTTCACCTGGACAAGGTCTGTGATTACTCCTTGAGGTGGGCCGTCACCACCCCAAAGAATAATTCAGTTTCTTCCAACACCCATCAAACAATAAGTACAGTAAGTGGATGTACCCTGTGGTTCTTCGCTGGGGACAGACTGGCTGTAACCCCCATGCAGCTCTGCCATAACCTAAATGCAGCTTTGGCAGCTAAGAAAGGGTCACATGCTCAACAAAGAGAGGCAAAGACACAATGTTTTAGTCAAGTTTTCTTAAGAGTGTTGGATCTGTGCAATTTGAAATGGCATTTGACTAAGTACATTAGACAGCAGTACTGCTTTTTTATAGAAAGGTCTAAATGAACGCTGACCCAAAGGCCCAATGTCAGCATGAAAATGAGTGAAGTATACCAGAACCAGGGCCATCCTATTCCCCCAACTGGACTCTAATTCCCTCACTTGGTTTCTCTCAATCGTCCTGTTTTTGTTTGCATCTTTTCGCGAGTTATACTTAGCTTAAGGCACGAGTTATAGTTATTATAACTGGTGAATTTCAGTGGTTTTGTACGTTTAAATCATTACGTTGTCATTGAAACTTTCACCTAACTATAACAATACTTTAAGTTTAGTTTTTTTCAGGGAATATCTAGTTTTTATTTTAACATCAAGTAATATTTTATTACCATACTTAAAGCCAACCCCTCACTGCGCAGTGTTGCAGCCAGGCCCTGCATCCAACTCCAAAGGGCAGCCAACTCTATGCTGCGCACAGCCTGTGGCCATGTGTAGCATAAGGGATGGACGCAGCTCCTGCAACGAGCCCATTGCACAGCTCACCTCCCAAAGCCACTTCAGGACTCGGGAAACCATCCTGAGCCCTTTATTTTTAAAAAGGGAGGGGACCTTTCCTAAGCCACTATTAGGCCCTGGAGACCCCATCATTTGGGGCCAAATGCCTTAAAAAAGGGGAGTGGGCCATGCTGTCGACCTTCCTGAACCTCAACAGGCCCCGAGTACCTCTTCCCGGTTGAGCTTTTGCACTTTTTGGGTAGGTGCCATAGGGCCCACCCAGAGCAGCCACCAAACAATAAGGTAGAGACTGCGGGATAGCCTCAGAGGCCCAATGGCCCAATCCAGCCCCCGGCATGCTGTGGGAGCCGGTAATACTCCCGCCCGGAGGGAGCAGCTATTTATTTATTTTTTGTTCCTGACGGGCGCGAGTAAAGTGTGTTTTCCTGTCTGCAGGATCGTGGGCAGGGAACCAGAAGTCTGCTCCTGCCTAGTGGGAGCATTTTTAAAGCTCCCACCAAGTGAGAGCAGATATGCCTCTCCTGCTCACTCCTGTACCAAGGGAAGGTATGTTTGCTCTTTCCCGACGGGAGTTTTAAAAATGCTCCCGCCTGGTGGAAGCACACATATGTTACCCTGCCTGCAGTAATGTGAGTGGGCTCCCTGGAACATAGTAATTGAGCTGGCCTCCAAGGATGGGGTCCCAAGGACTTTTACAGACGTGGCCCTCTCCCTTTTTCAGTTCTGTTCAGTACATGTCCAGGGTACGAGGTCCCCATATACCGTGTCTTCAAATCTCCTCTTTGGTGGCATTATTGTGTTCCTACTGATTCACAATTTATTTGCCAAATCTAGAAGAACTTTTGGGATTAAATAATGTTTTGTAAAAGAAATATTACTTCACCGACAGAACCAATTGTTGTTGCATACCACTAGTTTTCCCAGGTTCTCAGGGATACTGGGTCACCCCATTATTCTTAATGGGTCCAAGGGCCTATTAAGGCACTGGGAGGGGGCCCCTCATCCCCTTCCCTTATTTTAAATAACAGCGATGGGGGGTGGGATCCTTGGGTCTACCCTAGGTTAAGGGAGGGGGGACATACCCCCCTCCTCATCTGTGATGTTTGCACCACCCCCAGGGCCACCTCAGAGTTTTATTTCATTAATAGCGTGAAAGCCTGTGCTTTTTGTTTTTATTGCTACGGATTTGCTGATCCTCTGTGAATTATCAGCATAAATGTTTAATTTGTCCTAGGGAGTCAGGATAATCCTACCCTGTCCCCTTATGTTTTTTTTGCTCTGTTTCTAGGACTCTGGACTGAATCGCAAGTCCTAAAATGGCTACCACCACATCCTTGTTGATGTGGTGGCAGCCACTTAGATCTAAGCATGAGATGTGCCAGGTCCGCGGAGTCTCAGCGGCATGATATATACAACGTTTTTGAGCCCTAATTGCACAGAAACTTCTGAACGAATATACACCAAATCACAAAAGGCACTCCTTCTGGACCAAGATCTAGCTTTCTGCCAAATTTGGTGTAAATCCATTCAGGCGTTTGGGCTATAGCTGTGTCTGAAATTCCTATGGAAAAATTAAGTGGGGAAATACGTTTTGAGGACGCCCCCCAACCCCCTTTTTCTAGGCCAGTGCTTGCCAGATCACCCGAAACTTTCCATGCACAAACTAGACAAAAAGTAGCAGTTTTTGGAAAGCTTCATGAAGATTTGTCAAACGGTGACAAACTTATTAGCAACACAAAAAAGGCATCTCCTATGTAAACATGGTCCTTACCTATAATTACACAGTGGTGACTGACAATTTAGCTTTCTTCTTCCTGAAATTGCCCCATTTCAATAAAAATCAATGGGGAAAACATGCGCATACAGTTGATGGCCTTATGCAACCTGTAAATAGTAGATTTTAATACTAACATGTCCACTTAGCCTTTCATCTTTTCTAGAGTGATAAAATTCCTGGGATAGGGTCTCCCCCGAAATGTTATCCCTCGGCACCTATGGAGCCGGTGTCGGTGAAAGTACTGACTGGTACTAGTTTTATCTCTTTCGAAGCTCGTCTGACTAGTGATACAGTGTGATTTGCCCAGAATCACACATTTCGAGGACTGAAGCAGAGATTGGCACAGGGATCCGGAAGCGACAGCACGCACATTCAGCAACCGAGACACCATGACAACATGAGCACTTCCTAAAAATGCCCACTTGAGGGCACCAAATCTCTTTCAGTTACATAGAAAGGCTTCCAGGAACTCCCTTCTTCGTAAACCCCGCATGTAAAATAAGGACAAAAAAGTTATGATCCAGCCTGTGTGAAATTATAATGTAATTTACACTTTATAAACACAATGTCTGTACCTGCTGCTAAGAAAGGGTCATCCTAATTTGCAGTGTAGTTTTGCCTGCTCCAATTTTGTTCAGTTTCATCGATGGGTTAAGGCCATTTTGGAAATGATGGTTACTGGTTTTGCAAATAAAAGTTCTCTCTGATAATCGGTGAGGCCAGAGAAAGTGCCCAGAACCCTCGGAAAGTAAGAAGGAATAATAAAATAAAAAAGAAAGTAAGGTCGTGCTTAGTCACTCTACTATACTGTTGTTAACAGCAAAACTCCCCTTAAAAACCTAACATTGCTGAAGGTACAGATGAAGGTTTGCAGCAGGGGCAATTGTATTGCATTGTAATTGCATTTATATAGCGCTTACTACCCCTGACAAGGGGTAGAAGTGCTTTTTTGACGAGTAGCACTTACTCCGGAGCCCAAAAGGATTAGTGGTGAATTAGCATAGTGAAATATGAAATTAATTTAAGCAGTGGATATGTTAGTCTGTTATTTGGATTGGGAAGGATAGTGCAGGGATAGAAGAGGGAAAGGTTTGCATTTATATAGAGCTAGCTACCCCTGATGAGGTGTTAAAGTGGTTTTTGGCGGGTAGCACGCTACTCCGGAACCCAAACAGGATTAGTGCTGAATTAGCATAGTGAAATATGAACTCAATTTGAGCGGTGGATATGTTCGTCTGTTATTTGGATTGAGAAGGATAGTGCAGGGATAGAAGAGGGAAAGGTTTGCATTTATATAGAGCTAGCTACCCCTGATGAGGTGTTAAAAGCGCTTTTTGGAGGGGGAGCACGCTACTCCAGAACCCAAACAGGATTAGTGATGAATTAGTCTTGGGAAATTTTAAATTAATTTGAGTGGTGGACATGCTAGTCTTTTATTTGGATTGAGAAGGAGAGTGGAAGGATAGAAGAGGGAAAGGTTTGCATTTATATAGAGCTAGCTACCCCTGATGAGGTGTTGAAGCACTTTTTGACGAGTAGCATGCTACTCCGGTACCCATAAAGCATTAGTGGGAAATTAGTATAGGTAAATATTAAATTAATTTGAGCGGTGGACATGTTAGTCTGTTATTTGGATTGAAAAGGAATAGTGGGGGGATAGAAGTGGGAAGGGTTAAGGAAGCTATGTATTTCATAGCAGTAGGAAGAGGTTTGTGATGAGTAAAGGGGAGGTGGAGGGAAAGTCAGAGGGAAGGGTTTAGAAAGGCTTCTTTGGGAGATCTGAATAGTAAAAGAGGTTTGAGATGATGCAAGGAGGGGTAGAGGAGGGAAGAGTCTAGAAAGGGTTATTTTGGGGATCATAGTAGTGGTATGGGGTTTGGGATGAATAAGAGTGTGGAGGTAGAGGATATATTGAGAGAGGTATAGTGTGAGAAATAAGATAGTGTGTGGGAGAGAGTAGTAGAATGAGGTTTGAGATGAGTCAGAGTGGCGGTAGGGGAAATATTACTGAACTCCCTTCATAAACGCTTGTGGAAGTTGGAGGACAGTGAGGGAGAACAAGGCACAGGCAGCCAGTAGTGTTGCCCCTTCTTTATGCGCTGCATTACAATTTGATGTGAAGTATTTCTCTTTTTAAAAATAAATGCACTGGGATAGGCATTTACCTATTGGGTCTATTGCATGGTTGTTGAGCTCTGAGGGCCTGAGTCACAACGGGAAACATACACTTTTTTGCAAGTCCATGACCCCTAGACCCCAGGGTAGTACCCTGAATTGGTAGTGGTCATTGTAGACAAAGAAGGAATAGTTTCTTACCTGTAACTCCTGTTCACTCGTAGGGGAGTTTCCACTATAGTCACAGGCACTGAAGAGTCCCACCCACGTGCGGAGACCCCCAGAGCACTCCCCCATATTCATTTTCCCAAGTGTAGATCCTCGCCCCTCCCCAGGAAGGCCTGAAGGACAACCCAAGAAGACAAAGTTTAGACGGCCACAGGAATGTCATCTTAAGGATTGTGGGGCCCCGGAAAACAAATACTTTAGGGGCACCTGTTCAGAACAGCTTTGTGTTTTATAACCCATTTTATGTTGATGTTGAATGACATATTAAAGGTTGAGACAGAGAAATAGGCAGAGGTGAGATAGAGAAAGTTCACTCTGAGGGGCCACTTGAAAGGTGGGGGCCCTAGGCAATTGCCCACTTTGCCAATGCCATAAAACGTTTCTAGACAGTGGTGTAAATTGGCGAGCCGCATTGGCTTATTCCAGACAGTGGAATCAGAGCCTGGATACCCTCAGGGGTATAGCTTCTCGGGGGTGTTTGGGATGTTACATCCCTCTAATAAATGTATTTTCTGGTAAATAGTCGGGTACAGGAGTTTTCAGTCAGGTATTGTGAGATAACAGCAAATTTCACCAGGGGGGTTTACATACACACAGAGAGAAAAACGCACATACACACTTTCTCCCTCTCTGTTTTGAAAGTCTTTAAAATATTTCTCCCTTAGTACTCCTACAAATCCGAATTCTTCTCCTTTCCACTGCCCCTTAGGCCCCTCTCATGCACCCTGCTTGTCCTATCATGTTTTTAAACTCTGATTGTTGGAAAATCTGAAGCTCACCCTCCCCAAACATGCTGACCAAGCTATGCCCCTGGATACCCTGCATAGTTTGTCGGTGAGCAATATGGCACTAGAGAAGGATGCCATGGAAAGAGGAGAGTACAAGTTACAGCAGTGCAGACCCCTGAGGGACGCACAATACTGGAGGGAAGTGAGGAAAGGCGCAGAGCACTGGGACAGACTCTTGTTGGACTATAGACAAGGCCAATGGAATTATGCTGCAGGGGAGGGCCAAATTATGCTGTAGTGTTTGAAAGTAGACTATGTGTCAAAAATAGGCAATTAATGCGGCATTATGTGGCACGTTTTGTAATATTACTTTATTATTTCTTCATTTTTAGGTCTCGTCTGAGCTAGCACGCATGCGCTGAACTGCAAGGCTTCTAGTAAGCACTTCCAACTCGGACCACACGCTCGTGCGTGTGTTTTTTTCTTTGCTCACCCGCTATTGGCCTTTGCAAGCGTCTTTCTAAAAAAGACAGCACTCAATTGGCCAATGGCGGGTGCATGTCCCCCCTTCTCTCTCCCCTGGCCTAGGGAGCTCGGGAGCAAGCAGCAGCCCCGCACTGAGCCTGCTGCATTCCTTAAATTGTTTGCATTGCGCTCGACAGTCTTTTTTTAAAATTCCTTTTAGCGAGCGCACATGCACACACATGCGCACGCACCACTCCCAGGCTTGTTGTTTGAAAATTAACAGCAGCGACTGGGGTAGAGGAGGACCTGGGCTTCTCTGCTGCTTCCTCCTGTGTCCTGATCTCCTGCTTATTTTTGGTTCCCGTGGAGGAGATATTGATCTTTTTCGTCCCTTACTGCTAAAGTTCAATCTTCCCTGTTTTGCACCACAGATGTACTGGAGGATTTCACCAGGGAGCACGGGGCTTATGCAGATGCCCACAAAAGCTGCAAAGTATCCGCAAGCCTTTTCTTTTTCTCCAGGTCACCATTCATAAGATTTCTGACTTTCCTCCAAGGCAGCTCAAAAAACAAAAACAAAAAAATTATAGCTCTCGGGAAAAGGCTCTCCCTGGAGCAGGAAAGCGCAGTGTGCATGAAGGAGCAGCGGCCCTGGCAGTGTCCTGGCATCCCGGCCCAAGAGGACGCGGCGGGGGAGAACGAGGTCCGGCACGGCAGCCTCCTGCTCGCACAGCACTAGCACGAGGACGTTTTTACCTGAGTTTTTTTATTTATTTATTTATTTAATGCGATTTTATATAGCGCGAAAATTATCCGAAGGTGTCAGAGCGCTTTACAAAAGAACCAGTTGCGTTACATAAGGACTTTGGATTACATGAGTTACATAAGAGATATAAATAGGAAGAAAAAAATTGCAAATGTACAAGTGGAGCGAAAGGAGGGAAAAATTGCAAATGTACAAGTTGTAAAGTCTCTCAAGGAAGAGACACAAACAGATAAACTCTAAAATCACATAGGAATGGTAGTAAGTACAAAGGTCTACTACATATACTAGTGATTAGAGATATAAATATATACAAATTCACTCAGGATTACATTTTAACAGTGAGTAGGCTTGGACAATTATATATTACATATTTACAGAGCAGGAAATTCTTGCCATAGTTCAGCCAGGTGTTCAGGTGGTGTTGCACTCAAGGGTGGTGGTCTTGGGTCTGGAGGGCTCCACCATGTTGGAGATGTCTATAGGGGTAGAAGGCCGGATGGTGGTGAGGGAAGCAGCATCCTGGATTCAGGATGTGCTGGGCCACACCAAGTAGGCAGAGTCCGCAAAGGTGAACAAAGGGGTGGCCGATGCTCTTCCCCCTCTGATCCCTGCTGGTTTAGATAATATCCACGCCAATTGCTTCTGGGAGGGTTCAAGTGCGCAGATCCAATGCGGGCGTGTGGCCGCCATTTTAAGGCCAGGCATGTTCCAAAGTTAATGCAGCAACTTAGCGCATGTAAGGGTGCGCCCCCCCCAGGCAGCGGTCGGCGAGGGGCGCGGCAGCCTACCTCATCACAGTAGACAGAGTGCTCCGATGTTGGGCCGCAACTCTCCTCTCTCCCAGAGACAGCCGCTAAGTCCGACAGGTGCCATTTTAGAACCAGGCACCCCCGAAGGACTAGTGTTACCGGGATTCAGGTTGGGGCTATAGTACAAGAGCCACTTGCCCGCTGACCTTGGGAGGGAGGTGGCGGGTCGCTCCTCACTGCTGCACCTTTGGCCAGTGCGGGTCCGGATCCTTGACGGCATCAACGTAGCGTCGGCGGGAGAAGGGGGCAGTCCCCGGTCCGGTCCTGAGCATCTCCGCAGGCATTACGGCGTGCTCCGCAGGTGCCGACAGTAGGTCCACTGCCTCTCCGCTCTTCAAATGTGACTCCTCCGCCCCGTAGGTTGCGCTGCAGCAGCCTCGCCATCAGTCGCGGGCCCCGCTGATCGGGAGCAGGCTCCAGCGGCGGACGGTCTCCATCTTGTTTCTGGGGCCGGTGTCAGATGGAGGTAATTTTCTTGAAAGCTTGCACCAGAACAGGGCTCAGCCTTTAACACCAGGTTCTCTCCATATTCATGCACTGGGGTGCCAGTTTTCGGCAAGATGCGGCACGATGTGGCGGGAGAGTTTCACACCCGTGTGAGGAGCCTCGGCAGATCATGTCCGCTATGTCCAAGATGTTCCCTCCCCACCCACAGTTGACACCCACCATACAGCCTTGCAGCCTCAGGTCACATATCATAACAAAAAGAACAGTGTATTGGAATGCAATGCTGCTGTGCAAAACAGAAATCACTTATTTTACGGGAATTCACATGCACCGTGAGTGAGAACAACACAAGAAAATGTACAGTTTTAATGAGAAAATCTAAGAAATTATTTTACAGTGTTTGGGGGAAAATCTGGTAGTTCAGTTTAAAAAACAAAATGAGGCTCTTAACAGTGAGCAGCAGTGAAGCAAGACAAGAGCGGGCAATTGTAAGAAAACATGTAACCGGTGCCAATCGCAGGGATGTGTGTGGGTGGGTGCACGAGGGGGCATGGGACACCAACATTGCCAACAGTAATAGAGATCCTCCCGTCAGCCTACAAGGATGCTCCCAGGGCCACATGCACTACAAATAAGGAAAAAAACAAGCATTGGCATAGCCAATAGGTATCGCCTTTGGGACCTTATAGGTGTTTAGTTATCCAGCACAATATCCTTGGTGCAACAACATCAACTGTTGCATGGCTAAACACTTATAAGGTCCCAAAGGCGAGACCTATTGGCTATGCCAATGCTTGTTAAACTTGGTGACACTGTATGAGCATTGGTTACACCTCATTAGTACCAGTTTAACACCTAAAAATAGCTTTTAGCAACAGAATGGTGATCAGTCCAGATTTGCGAAGGACCTTCCACTGCAAGGCAAAACGTATCGCTGCATTTTTATGAAATTCTGAGCCGTTCGCACTAGAAACACTTTTATTTTGTTAAAATCTGCAGATTATGCAGTAGTTGATGGATTATGTGCAAAATGCAGTAAATATATAGTAATGTGAAAATCGCCAGTGGCCTTGACTACAGAAGACCCAGGGCCGCATCATTATGCAGTGTGCTGGCTCAGCGCAGGGCTGAGCGCCGTTTTTTTTGCATGCAAGGTGTCTGAGCTTCGAATATAAAACTTCAAATTTCTCTGAGTTAATGAGTTAACTTCAGACAGAGCAAGGTGGAAATAGCGAGCATTGATTGTCTGTCTCTATCTTTCCAAATTGTTCTGTACATATATATATTCAGTGAAAAAAACAAAGGTTTCATGGACGTTAAAGTTAAGCTGACATTTGAACAAATACAGAGAAATGTGGCTGTTGCTGGAGCCTGCCCTGGGGGGTGGAAGTCCCCAGGGCTATGCAAGGCCCCCCTCACTGCATGTTTAAAGCCCCTGGGAGGTGGTGGTCTCAGGGACTGGGGGTCCACAACGGATCCCTGCCCTTAATTTATGTTTGCCCCAGGGAGTTGGTGGTCCCCGGGGCAGTGGGGGGGGGGGGGGAGGGCAGGAGACCCCCACACACTTCTTTTAAAAATTGAAACCCTGGGGAGGTAGCAGTCCCCGGGGCTTGGGGGGGCTGTGAGGTCCCACAACCCATTATGTTATGTTAATGCCCTGGAGAGGTGGTTGTCCCCAAGGCAGTGTAAGGGGGCAGGAAATTCACAGCACACTCGGCGGTTTCAACATACTTCAATTTAATCGAGGCAGCAATACTAATGATATGCACAATAGGCATTGAAAAAGGCGTAATGCCGAAACACGTCTACCTCGATTAAATGGAAGTATGTTGAAACTGCTGAGTGCGCTCTGAATTTCCTGCTTGGAATTTGGTGGACATAATATGCGTGGCGGCCACAGTCACAAGACCAGCACCCAACCGTAAGTCTGTTCGGCAGTATAGGGGCAAATTGGTGGAAATTATGGGGTCTCTGCCGAAACCGCCGCCGATTGCCAGGATGTATATATCCATCAACACTCAGTTGTCACTACTATAAGGAGTCTGGTTACCAAACCGGTTCTTGTGGCTATACCGCTGTTTGATCTGGAGTACGGCAGGGCGAGGAACCATCTCTAACGCACAATACTGGAGGGAAGTGAGGAAAGGCGCAGAGCACTGGGACAGACTCTTGTTGGACTATAGACAAGGCCAATGGAATTATGCTGCAGGGGAGGGCCAAATTATGCTGTAGTGTTTGAAAGTAGACTATGTGTCAAAAATAGGCAATTAATGCGGCATTATGTGGCACGTTTTGTAATATTACTTTATTATTTCTTCATTTTTAGGTCTCGTCTGAGCTAGCACGCATGCGCTGAACTGCAAGGCTTCTAGTAAGCACTTCCAACTCGGACCACACGCTCGTGCGTGTGTTTTTTTCTTTGCTCACCCGCTATTGGCCTTTGCAAGCGTCTTTCTAAAAAAGACAGCACTCAATTGGCCAATGGCGGGTGCATGTCCCCCCTTCTCTCTCCCCTGGCCTAGGGAGCTCGGGAGCAAGCAGCAGCCCCGCACTGAGCCTGCTGCATTCCTTAAATTGTTTGCATTGCGCTCGACAGTCTTTTTTTAAAATTCCTTTTAGCGAGCGCACATGCACACACATGCGCACGCACCACTCCCAGGCTTGTTGTTTGAAAATTAACAGCAGCGACTGGGGTAGAGGAGGACCTGGGCTTCTCTGCTGCTTCCTCCTGTGTCCTGATCTCCTGCTTATTTTTGGTTCCCGTGGAGGAGATATTGATCTTTTTCGTCCCTTACTGCTAAAGTTCAATCTTCCCTGTTTTGCACCACAGATGTACTGGAGGATTTCACCAGGGAGCACGGGGCTTATGCAGATGCCCACAAAAGCTGCAAAGTATCCGCAAGCCTTTTCTTTTTCTCCAGGTCACCATTCATAAGATTTCTGACTTTCCTCCAAGGCAGCTCAAAAAACAAAAACAAAAAAATTATAGCTCTCGGGAAAAGGCTCTCCCTGGAGCAGGAAAGCGCAGTGTGCATGAAGGAGCAGCGGCCCTGGCAGTGTCCTGGCATCCCGGCCCAAGAGGACGCGGCGGGGGAGAACGAGGTCCGGCACGGCAGCCTCCTGCTCGCACAGCACTAGCACGAGGACGTTTTTACCTGAGTTTTTTTATTTATTTATTTATTTAATGCGATTTTATATAGCGCGAAAATTATCCGAAGGTGTCAGAGCGCTTTACAAAAGAACCAGTTGCGTTACATAAGGACTTTGGATTACATGAGTTACATAAGAGATATAAATAGGAAGAAAAAAATTGCAAATGTACAAGTGGAGCGAAAGGAGGGAAAAATTGCAAATGTACAAGTTGTAAAGTCTCTCAAGGAAGAGACACAAACAGATAAACTCTAAAATCACATAGGAATGGTAGTAAGTACAAAGGTCTACTACATATACTAGTGATTAGAGATATAAATATATACAAATTCACTCAGGATTACATTTTAACAGTGAGTAGGCTTGGACAATTATATATTACATATTTACAGAGCAGGAAATTCTTGCCATAGTTCAGCCAGGTGTTCAGGTGGTGTTGCACTCAAGGGTGGTGGTCTTGGGTCTGGAGGGCTCCACCATGTTGGAGATGTCTATAGGGGTAGAAGGCCGGATGGTGGTGAGGGAAGCAGCATCCTGGATTCAGGATGTGCTGGGCCACACCAAGTAGGCAGAGTCCGCAAAGGTGAACAAAGGGGTGGCCGATGCTCTTCCCCCTCTGATCCCTGCTGGTTTAGATAATATCCACGCCAATTGCTTCTGGGAGGGTTCAAGTGCGCAGATCCAATGCGGGCGTGTGGCCGCCATTTTAAGGCCAGGCATGTTCCAAAGTTAATGCAGCAACTTAGCGCATGTAAGGGTGCGCCCCCCCCAGGCAGCGGTCGGCGAGGGGCGCGGCAGCCTACCTCATCACAGTAGACAGAGTGCTCCGATGTTGGGCCGCAACTCTCCTCTCTCCCAGAGACAGCCGCTAAGTCCGACAGGTGCCATTTTAGAACCAGGCACCCCCGAAGGACTAGTGTTACCGGGATTCAGGTTGGGGCTATAGTACAAGAGCCACTTGCCCGCTGACCTTGGGAGGGAGGTGGCGGGTCGCTCCTCACTGCTGCACCTTTGGCCAGTGCGGGTCCGGATCCTTGACGGCATCAACGTAGCGTCGGCGGGAGAAGGGGGCAGTCCCCGGTCCGGTCCTGAGCATCTCCGCAGGCATTACGGCGTGCTCCGCAGGTGCCGACAGTAGGTCCACTGCCTCTCCGCTCTTCAAATGTGACTCCTCCGCCCCGTAGGTTGCGCTGCAGCAGCCTCGCCATCAGTCGCGGGCCCCGCTGATCGGGAGCAGGCTCCAGCGGCGGACGGTCTCCATCTTGTTTCTGGGGCCGGTGTCAGATGGAGGTAATTTTCTTGAAAGCTTGCACCAGAACAGGGCTCAGCCTTTAACACCAGGTTCTCTCCATATTCATGCACTGGGGTGCCAGTTTTCGGCAAGATGCGGCACGATGTGGCGGGAGAGTTTCACACCCGTGTGAGGAGCCTCGGCAGATCATGTCCGCTATGTCCAAGATGTTCCCTCCCCACCCACAGTTGACACCCACCATACAGCCTTGCAGCCTCAGGTCACATATCATAACAAAAAGAACAGTGTATTGGAATGCAATGCTGCTGTGCAAAACAGAAATCACTTATTTTACGGGAATTCACATGCACCGTGAGTGAGAACAACACAAGAAAATGTACAGTTTTAATGAGAAAATCTAAGAAATTATTTTACAGTGTTTGGGGGAAAATCTGGTAGTTCAGTTTAAAAAACAAAATGAGGCTCTTAACAGTGAGCAGCAGTGAAGCAAGACAAGAGCGGGCAATTGTAAGAAAACATGTAACCGGTGCCAATCGCAGGGATGTGTGTGGGTGGGTGCACGAGGGGGCATGGGACACCAACATTGCCAACAGTAATAGAGATCCTCCCGTCAGCCTACAAGGATGCTCCCAGGGCCACATGCACTACAAATAAGGAAAAAAACAAGCATTGGCATAGCCAATAGGTATCGCCTTTGGGACCTTATAGGTGTTTAGTTATCCAGCACAATATCCTTGGTGCAACAACATCAACTGTTGCATGGCTAAACACTTATAAGGTCCCAAAGGCGAGACCTATTGGCTATGCCAATGCTTGTTAAACTTGGTGACACTGTATGAGCATTGGTTACACCTCATTAGTACCAGTTTAACACCTAAAAATAGCTTTTAGCAACAGAATGGTGATCAGTCCAGATTTGCGAAGGACCTTCCACTGCAAGGCAAAACGTATCGCTGCATTTTTATGAAATTCTGAGCCGTTCGCACTAGAAACACTTTTATTTTGTTAAAATCTGCAGATTATGCAGTAGTTGATGGATTATGTGCAAAATGCAGTAAATATATAGTAATGTGAAAATCGCCAGTGGCCTTGACTACAGAAGACCCAGGGCCGCATCATTATGCAGTGTGCTGGCTCAGCGCAGGGCTGAGCGCCGTTTTTTTTGCATGCAAGGTGTCTGAGCTTCGAATATAAAACTTCAAATTTCTCTGAGTTAATGAGTTAACTTCAGACAGAGCAAGGTGGAAATAGCGAGCATTGATTGTCTGTCTCTATCTTTCCAAATTGTTCTGTACATATATATATTCAGTGAAAAAAACAAAGGTTTCATGGACGTTAAAGTTAAGCTGACATTTGAACAAATACAGAGAAATGTGGCTGTTGCTGGAGCCTGCCCTGGGGGGTGGAAGTCCCCAGGGCTATGCAAGGCCCCCCTCACTGCATGTTTAAAGCCCCTGGGAGGTGGTGGTCTCAGGGACTGGGGGTCCACAACGGATCCCTGCCCTTAATTTATGTTTGCCCCAGGGAGTTGGTGGTCCCCGGGGCAGTGGGGGGGGGGGGGGGAGGGCAGGAGACCCCCACACACTTCTTTTAAAAATTGAAACCCTGGGGAGGTAGCAGTCCCCGGGGCTTGGGGGGGCTGTGAGGTCCCACAACCCATAATTATGTTAATGCCCTGGAGAGGTGGTTGTCCCCAAGGCAGTGTAAGGGGGCAGGAAATTCACAGCACACTCGGCGGTTTCAACATACTTCAATTTAATCGAGGCAGCAATACTAATGATATGCACAATAGGCATTGAAAAAGGCGTAATGCCGAAACACGTCTACCTCGATTAAATGGAAGTATGTTGAAACTGCTGAGTGCGCTCTGAATTTCCTGCTTGGAATTTGGTGGACATAATATGCGTGGCGGCCACAGTCACAAGACCAGCACCCAACCGTAAGTCTGTTCGGCAGTATAGGGGCAAATTGGTGGAAATTATGGGGTCTCTGCCGAAACCGCCGCCGATTGCCAGGATGTATATATCCATCAACACTCAGTTGTCACTACTATAAGGAGTCTGGTTACCAAACCGGTTCTTGTGGCTATACCGCTGTTTGATCTGGAGTACGGCAGGGCGAGGAACCATCTCTAACGCTCTCATGTGGCGAGTGAAATTCAGCAAGCGATACAAAGCGGTCTGCCTGTATGTCTCTTTTCAGTGACAATCATTACTAAAATTGACTTGTACAATCATGCAGCCACACTCACTCGGAAATCATTAAAATTAACTTTGCTGATATGGCGGACACAGAAACGAAAGGAAAGGGCTTAGCCAATACTTGAATCCGTCATCACTTTCCACATTTTACCTGCTCAATGGAAAATGAGTAGGGATTTTAAAATGGGAGCAGTTAAATGCATCTGTGAGAGAGTGTGGTTATGTAGACTCGAGGGGCACTTTTAAAGGGTGGTAGTGAGGGAATCTGTGGCGGAGGTGGTCATTGGGGCACCAACAAACATTGTTGCACAGGGAGCCTCCAGTGCTTAGAGCCGGCCCTGACCTTGAGGCCAGTCTGCCTCACCGATTGGTACCTCCATTGGCCTTGTTACAGCAGTAGTAGCTGCAACTCACCAGGGATCGGCAATGCAGGATTTGCACGCACACCAAATTAAGTTCGCAAAATTTACAGTCTCTCTGCTTCATGTACAAGCACTTTTAACATGTGCTGTCTGCTTTGGGTCCACTGGAATTATGCAGCAAAGGAGGACAACATTATGCCGCAGTGTTGACTAAATTTTGCAGCTAAAAAAAGGCTGCAGCATAATGCAGTCTATTTTCTGCTACTTTATTATTTTTAAATTTTTACACATGCTAACAGTCTCTGAAAAGATTTTGTCTTATTAGTACCACTTGGGGAAGAGGTGTGGCGGTGTGGCGCCGCGGCCAGGGCGACTGACTCCGGAATCTGGGGATCACGGTTCGATCGCCGGCGGCGGATTAGCCCAGCACCATGTGACTCTGGGAAATAGCTTGCTTAATCTTCCCGACGGCGCCCAGCGCCTAGAGACCCTTACGGGTGATTGTTCGCGCTTTACAAATGTGGATCATATTTAGGGCTCCCTGTTTTATGGTATTTATTTTTTGCCCATTTCCGTCTGCATTTATCCATAATTATTTTGTGTTTTGCACATAAACGAAGTTGTAAAACTGTACATTTCCATGTCTATTTTACTGACAGACGCGCACTCATACGTTGAAGTCTGTCGTGTTTTGGCTATTTAAGCTGCCAAATATTACATAGCGATACATCTTGTGGTAAATACTAGCATTATACCATAAATGTATGTTGGCATAGCCCGTTATTTAAAGAAATTTCATCATGTTTTTTAATTTCCCGTGCTGTCCGTCTGCTCAGCTGCCAGCCTATAATTCATGAAAGACAGAACGGTGAGTCACTTAAATGAAGTACAATTTTCTGTATTTATCCACTTTTAAAAATAAATGCAGACAGAAAACACATTGCTTTCTGTCTGTATTTATCGGTAAAAATCCATAAAAACGGAAAACAGGGAGCCTTAATTATATTATGTCAGTGCAACATACCAATGCAGCAGTGAGAAAGGTGATCAGTTAACCTTTGCAAAGGGCCGTTACTTCGCAGCAACACAAGTCTCATTTTTTAGTAACTTTTGATCCGTTTGGGATACAATTTTTTAGTTAGAATTATCAGATTACGAAGCAGATGATGTATTATGTGGCAAATATGGCAGAGCCATAATTATATAGAAAACATTTGCAAACAAGGATATTTTTCCATTCATGTTTGAACTGCTCTTGTGGAAGAAGGGAGGAGAAGTGCTAATGACAGAAACTGCATGGCTCAGAGAGAAATGGCTTGTACTTCCACTTTTAAGTATATTTGGGACATTCTGTGATTGGAAACGTATCCCACTTTGTGAATGTGTTTTAATGTCAATAACTCATGTTAAGCCTTAATCACGTGCATCCATTGGGTAATTAAATAACATAATAAGCTGTAACTGGTCAGTAAAATGCCAAACAAATACTACAAATTGGGATGTTTTGTGCATACTAGCCACACCTCTGACTCCGCCCACTGATCCAATCCACGGGTTATTCCCGCCCCCTGATTCTCCGCCCACAGTTCCCCTACATTTTTCCCCCCACTTCGACCACTGCTCTACAGGACATGGTAGGTAAGGTGCGCACTGCCTTGAATAGACAGAGTCTACAGGACACGGCGAGGTAAGGTGTGTGCTGCATTGAATACACAGACTCTACAGGACACGGGGATGTAAGGCGCGCGCTGCCTTGAATAGACAGACTCTACAGGACAAGGTAAGGTAAGGCGCACACTGCCTTGAATAGACAGACTACAGGACCCAGGGAGCTAAGGCCCTCACTGCTTTGAATAGACAGACTCTACAGGTCACGGGGAGGTAAGGCGCACACTGCCTTGAATAGACAGACTCTACAGGACACTGTGAGGTAAGGCGCACACGGCCTTGACTAGACAGACTCTACAGGACATGGGGAGGTAAGGCGCGCACTGTCTTGAACGGAGGGACCCCTGACAGACTCTACAGGATACTGTGAGGTAAGGCGCACACTGCCTTGAATAAACAGACTCTACAGGACAAGGTGAGGTAAGGTGTGCACTGCCTTCAATAAACAGACTCTACAGGACAAGTCAAGGTAAGGTGCCCACTGCATTGAATAGACAGACTCTACAGGACACGTCGAGGTAAGTCGCGCACTGCCTTGAATTGCCAGACTCTGCAGGACATGGGGAGGTAAGGCACACACTGCCGTGAATAGACAGATTCTACAGGTCACGGCAAGGTAAGGTGCACACTGCCTTGAATGGACAGACTTTACAGGACACGGCGAGGTAAGGAGCGCTCTGCCTTGAATGGAAGGACCTTTGACGGACTCTACAGGACACGGCGAGGTAAGACGTGCACTGCCTTGAATAGACATACTCTGCAGGACACGGGGAAGTAAGGCGCGCACTGCCTTGAAGTGACAGACTTTACAGAACACGACGAGGTGAGGCGCACACTGCCTTAAATAGACAGACTCTACAGGACGCGGCGAGGTAAGGCGCGCACTGCGTTAAATAGACAGACTCTACAGGACACAGCGCGGCACTGCCTTGAATGGAAGGAACTTTGACAGAGTCTACAGGACACGGCAAGGTAAGGCGCACACTGCCTTGAATAAACAGACTCTACAGGACACGTGGAAGTGAGGCGCGCACTGCCTTGAATAGACAGACTCTACAGGACACGATGAGGTAAGGCGCACACAGCCGTAAATAGACAGACTCTACAGGACACTGTGAGGTAAGGCGCACACTGCCTTGAATAGACAGACTCTACAGGACACGATGAGGTAAGGCGCCCACTGCCTTGAATAGACAGACTCTACAGGACACGGCGAGGTAAGGCGCGCACTGCCTTGAATAGACAGACTCTACAGGACCCGGGGAGGTAGGGCACGCACTGCCTTGAATAGACCGATTCAACAGGACATGGTGAGGTAAGGCGCGCACTGTCTTGAAATGACAGACTCTACAGGACACGGCGAGGTGAGGTGCGCACTGCCTTGAACATACATACACTACAGGACACGAGGAGATAAGGGGAGTACCGCCTTGGATAGACAGATTCAACAAGAAATGGCGAGGTAAGGCGTGCACTCCCTTGAAATGACAGACTCTACAGGACACGGCGAGGTGAGGCGCGCACTGCCTTAAATAGACAGAATCTACAGGACACGGCGAGGTAAGGCGCGGCACTGCCTTGAATGGAAGGATCTTTGACAGAGTCTACAGGACACGGCAAGGTAAGGTGCACACTGTCTTGAATAAACAGACTCTACAGGACACGGAGAAGTAAGGCGCGCACTGCCTTGAATAGAGAGACTCTACAGGACACGGAGAAGTAAGGCGCGCACTGCCTTGAATAGAGAGACTCTACAGGACACGGGGAGGTAAGGCGCACACTGCCTTGAATAGACATACTCTACATGACACGGCGAGGTAAGACGCGCACTGCCTTGAATAGACATACTCTACAGGACACTGTTAGGTAAGGCGCAAACTGCCTTGAATAGACAGACTACATGACGCGGCGCGGTAAGGCGCACACTGCCTTGAATAGACAGACTCTACAGGACACTGTGAGGTAAGGCGCAAACTGCCTTGAATAGACAGACTACAGGACACGGGGAGGTAAGGCGCAAACTGCCTTGAATAGACAGACTACAGAACACTGTGAGGTAAGGCGCAAACTGCCTTGAATAGACAGACTACATGACGCGGCGCTGTAAGGCGCACACTGCCTTGAATAGACAGACTCTACAGGACACTGTGAGGTAAGGCGCAAACTGCCTTGAATAGACAGACTACAGGACACGGGGAGGTAAGGCGCAAACTGCCTTGAATAGACAGACTCTACAGGACACGGTGAGGTAAGGCGCAAACTGCCTTGAATAGACAGACTACAGGACACTGTGAGTTAAGGCGCAAACTGCCTTGAATAGACAGACTACAGGACACGGGGAGGTAAGGCGCACACTGCCTTGAATAGACAGACTACAGGACACTGTGAGGTAAGGCGCAAACTGCCTTGAATAGACAGACTCTACAGGACACTGTGAGGTAAGGCGCACACTGCCTTGAATAGACAGACTCTGCAGGACACTGCGAGGTAAGGCGCCCACTGCCTTGAATAGACAGACTCTACAGGACACGGTGAGGTAAGGCGCTCACTGCCTTGAATAGACAGACTCTATAGGACACGGTGAGGTAAGGCGCACACTGCCTTGAATAGACAGACTCTATAGGACACGGCGAGGTAAGGCGCACACTGCCTTGAATAGACAGACTCTTTAGGACACGGCGAGGTAAGGCGCGCGCTGCCTTGCCCGGAGGCACAGGGCAGTTAGTCGGGCTCCTAGGTTAGGATTACACGCCGTGGAATGCTGTGGCTTGAGTTTGAAAGGAGGCTCGGCTCGGGCTTGGACCTGAACACCCTTTTGGGCCTTTAATGTCTTATTCTTCTTTATATTGTACAGCCCGCCCCGGCTGGCCTGCGGGCTGCTTTCTACCTTGCACGTGCTCCACACTGGCGCAGGGGGTAGAAGACGACGGATCACTTAAGTGGACTTGTGACGTCACTGGAGGCAGATGAGTGGGCGTGGTCTGTGTGCTGCCTCAGGGGTTCCTCCGGAGTGAGGCTTTAAAATACTTATCCATCATGAATAACTCATTAGAGTGGTCTCCGAGGGGACTGCAAGGCCGGAAGAGATCCGACGGTCAGCGCGAGACCAGAGCTCGGGGCAGCTGAGGTCACTTCAGAATACTCAGGGTGGCCAGTGCATAGGACATGAAGCCCTTGCACACATCAGGTTTCTGCTAGAGGGACTAGTGGGCCACCAAGCTAGCAGTATGAAGTGTACACGTGAGACAACAGGGAACACCAGGCCAGTATTGTGCAGTCTATCAGCAGCACAGGGACAAGGGGCGTCAGGCTAGCAGCAGGCAATTCACCAGCAACACTAACTACATGGGCACTAGGCTACCAGTAGGGAGTCTAGCAGTAGCACAAAGGGCACATGCAGCAGACAGACAGTCGACCAGTGGCTCTAGAGGGTACCCACACCAGAACCAGGCAGGCTACTAGCAGCATTAGTTGAGCACTAGGCCAGTATCATGCAATCTACCAGCAGCACAGAGAGCATCAAGCTAGTAGCACGCAGTCTACTAGCAGCACTGCATGGGAAGTAGGCAAGCAGCAGGCAGTCTACCAGCAACACTGCACGGGCACTGGGCCAAAAGTATGCAGTCCTGTCAGTAGCACAAGGAGACCAGACTAGCAGCAGACAGTCCACAAGCAGCACTGCATGGGGGCTAGACAAGAAGCATGCAGTCTGCCTGTAGCCCAGGGGGCACGAGGCCAGCAGCAGAGAGTCTATCAGCAGCACTAGATGGGCACTAGGCCAGAAACATGCAGACCTGTCTGTAGAACAAGGAGCTCCAGACCAGCAGCAGACAGTCTACCAGCAGCACTACACGGGCACTAGGCCAAAAGCATGCAGTCCTGTCAGTAGCCCAGGGGCACCAGACCAGCAGCAGACAGTCTACCAACATCACTACATGGGCACTAGGTCAGAAGCATGCAGTCCTGTCAGTAGCCCAGGGGGCATCAGTAGCCCAGGGGGCACCAGACCAGCAACAAACAGTCTACCAGCAGCACTACACGGGCACTAGGCCAGAAGCATGCAGTCCTGTCAGTAGCCCAGGGGGCACCAGACCAGCAACAAACAGTCTACCAGCAGCACTACACGGGCACTAGGCCAGAAGCATGCAGTCCTGTCAGTAGCCCAGGGGGCATCAGTAGCCCAGGGGCACCAGACCAGCAGCAGACAGTCTACCAACATCACTACATGGGCACTAGGTCAGAAGCATGCAGTCCTGTCAGTAGCCCAGGGGGCATCAGTAGCCCAGGGGGCACCAGACCAGCAACAAACAGTCTACCAGCAGCACTACACGGGCACTAGGCCAGAAGCATGCAGTCCTGTCAGTAGCCCAGGGGGCACCAGACCAGCAACAAACAGTCTACCAGCAGCACTACACGGGCACTAGGCCAGAAGCATGCAGTCCTGTCAGTAGCCCAGGGGGCATCAGTAGCCCAGGGGCACCAGACCAGCAGCAGACAGTCTACCAACATCACTACATGGGCACTAGGTCAGAAGCATGCAGTCCTGTCAGTAGCCCAGGGGGCATCAGTAGCCCAGGGGGCACCAGACCAGCAACAAACAGTCTACCAGCAGCACTACACGGGCACTAGGCCAGAAGCATGCAGTCCTGTCAGTAGCCCAGGGGGCATCAGTAGCCCAGGGGGCACCAGACCAGCAACAAACAGTCTACCAGCAGCACTACACGGGCACTAGGCCAGAAGCATGCAGTCCTGTCAGTAGCCCAGGGGGCATCAGTAGCCCAGGGGGCACCAGACCAGCAACAGACAGTCTACAAGCAGCACTACACGGGCACTAGGCCAGAAGCATTCAGTCCTGTCAGTAGCCTGGGGCACCAGGCCAGCAGCAGACAGTCTACAAGCAGCACTACACGGGCACTCGGCCAGAAGCATGCAGTCCTGTCAGTAGCCCAGGGGGCACCATGCCAGCAGCAGAGAGTCTACCAGCAGCACTACACGGGCACTAGGTCAGAGCATGCAGTCCTGTCAGTAGCCCAGGGAACACCAGACCAGCAGCAGAGAGTCTACCAGCATCACTACACGGGCACTAGGCCAGAGCATGCAGTCCTGTCAGTAGCCCAGGGGGCACCAGACCAGCAGCAGAGAGTCTACAAGCAGCACTACACGGGCACTAGGCCAGAAGCATGCAGTCCTGTCAGTAGCCCAGGGGGCACCAGACCAGCAATAGAGAGTCTACAAGCAGCACTACACGGGTACTAGGCCAGAAGCATGCAGTCCTGTCAGTAGCACAAACAGCACCAGACCAGCAACAGGCAGTCTACCAGCAGCACTCCAGGGCAGTAGGTCAGAAGTGTGCAGGCCTCTCAGTAGCACAAAGAGCACCACACCAGCAGCAGACAGTCTACAAGCAGCACTACACGGGCACTAGGCCAGAAGCATGCAATTCTGTCAGTAGCCCAGGGGGCACCAGGTCAGAAGCAGTCTACCAGCAGCACCAGATGAATACTATGACAGTATCATGCTATCTACCACTTGGGGGAGGGTGGCAATCATCAAATGACACTACAGGGGGCACTACACAACAACAGACAGTCTACTAGCAGCACAGGGGTCGCTAGACCAGCAGCATGCTGTGTAACCGTAGCACAGGGTACATCAGACCAGAATGAGGAAGCCTAATAGAAGCACTAAAGGGGTAACATGTTATTTATAGGCAGTTTACACATGATACTACAGGGGGCACTAGACTAGCAGCAGTCAGTGTACTGGAGGCACTTGTGATTCCACCAGAAATGCACGAGGTGTGTACCAGCGCCTGTAGAACCGCCATCGGAACAAGGAGGAGGCTCACACTCATCCCCACGGGGAGTGTCTACATGTCTCAACAATAAAAAACACGCTTTATTGGCATGAAAAGCCAGACAAGTGTTGCCAAAGTGAGTACATTGGGTACAGGGTGTACTGCACAAGTGACAATGGTGTACGTCCACTTTCAAAGGTATGTTCTTTTAAATGCTCCTTTTTGCGTTGAGCGGGCCTTGCAAAAAACTTACTGTTGGCTTACTAATAACTTACAGAGGACTTACAGCCCACCTATTGCTTACTATTGGCTGGTTGTATTGTCACTCTCATACGCTTGCTTCTTAGTCAATGGCGTTCCTTGTCCCAACTTATCAGTTTTGTGTTTGTCTATCCCTTGAAGCATTGCCTTTGAACAACCTCCCTGATTGGGTGGTTTCTACCCTTCCACTGCTCACTTTAAGAGCACTACTTTCGTTATTTTTGCTTAAGCACTCTATGAGCTTGCATGTGTTTTCCAGCTCTCTACTTCCTGTGGTTCCACCCACACTTCCCCGTGGTGTTATCTTCCTCATGTTGCAAGTTCTCTCTCATGCCTAACAACAACAAAAAATGAATGTGTCCTCATGTAATGCAACTGGTGCTATGTAAAGCGCTCTGATACCCGATTCGGTTCAAGTTCGCGCTATATAAAATTGTAAAAAAAAATAAAAAATACATGTTTAACCTGTAACTGGATTCCTGGCGCCTCCTGATTGTATGTGTAGCATGTATGAGAGTGCTTGGGAACATGTAAGCTAGGGTGCCCGTTTCAGGATCTACCCCTCTGTGTGTGGACCTCCTAGGGTTATAAGATGCTCTTTAAGGTTTTATTTTATTTTTTATTTTAACAATTTATAAAGCGCGCTAATACCCGTAGGTGTCTTGGCGCTATGTACTGGAAGAATAAGCCGAAATATGGAGAAAGCCTATTGCTTTAAGAGCCACGTTTTTATTTGTTTTCTGAATGATAGCAGTGTGGGACTAGTCTTAATCTGCATGGGGAGAGAGTTCCACAGTTTGGATGTGGCCATTATGAAGCTTCTGTCACCCCAGTTGACTTTCTTAGTTCTGAGGACGATCAGAAGGTTGGCATCTGCTGAGCGAAGAGATCTATTGGGTGCATAAGCCAAGAAAACCCTCTTCAAGCCTTCTGGTCCTGTGTTGTGAATTGCCTTATCGGCAATGCAGAGAGCCTTAAAATGTGTTCTGCTTGTTACGGGCAGCCAGTGGAGCTGTCCCACCACATTGGAGATGGGTTAGTGAGAAAGAGAGTGTGCTGCCCCCCCCCTCCCTGCCCTGCATTCTCTTCTCAATTCTGCCCTTCCTCCACAATGAGTTATAAAGCCAAGTGCAACTCTCTGGCACTCAAGTGCACTTCCTGCAGGAAGGCGATGGAGAGACCTTTTGTCCTTCACTGGACCTGGCTGAACGAGTTCCAGAATGCCAGCCTGTGACCTGCACAGAGAACTGACTGAAGCCAGCACACCTACTGCAGAGAAGGAGGACTGCCTGTCCCACTCAAGCATCCTGGGCTCACTGCTGCTGCCAAAGAATGTCTGAGATCAAGTCACAAACCTAGAGGATAGCTGCTCCTGATACTGGTCGCCATAAAGGCACTTTGAGTTCACGATGCCCAGAAAAGGTTTGCAGCTTGAAAAACATTTGACTTTGCATCAGATAAGAGCCCCCAGAATGGGACAGGATCCAGCCATGAAGCATACCCAGGGCCCACCTTCTCACTCTTCAGCTCTGCCCACAAGTGTAGAGCTGGTTGAGAGCAAGAAACCGGAATCATGTATGTCTCCTTTTAAGGGTCAAGGCAATACACCTTAAGGAATGAGGGAAGGGCCTATGTGTTGCTGGTAAAGGACACGGGAGGTGCCCTGCCATAGCAAGAAGATGACTCACCCTAGCCTAGGTTCTCTGTTCAGAAGCTTCCTATATGAAGGTTAGAAGCGTGAATCCTGCCAAGACCGGGATCTAGCGACTGGTCCTCAGCCCTACCAGCCCCTCTCCTGTGAGCGGTGCTCCTGAACATGCATGCTTTTTCACTGCTGCCAACCCTTGGCACTGAGTACATTTTGTGGAGATGAATCAATGATGCCCTTGTGCCTGCATAGGTCCTTGGACATTTGGTGCAATGACTCTATGAGGTCCACGCTGATCCTACATTTGCTGCACAACCTTTCTTCAAGCAACGTGAGAACCCTCCAAGGCTCACGTGACGTCACCATGCACGGCTGTGCAGCATTGGTGTCAATCAGCGTGATAACCCTCCAAGGCTCACGTGGCCTCACCGTGCGTGGCTGTGCAGCACAGTGTTCAAGCAGCGTGAGAACCCTCCAAGGCTCACGTGGCCTCACCGTGCGTGGCTGTGCAGCACAGTGTTCAATCAGCGTGAGAACTAGGCCTGGGCTAAAATTCCGTTCCGCTCGCGGAAATTGCGATAATTTGACATTTTCACGTTCCGCGGAGAGCACGAAAATGTCAAAATTTCCACAATCCGCATTTTACCAGAAATGTTTTGCTTGCTCGCGCTGTAAAATAATACATTCTCGCGTGCGCGCGATCGCCTTACCTGAATCCCTGCGTTCGCTGACAAGTTTTCCTGATCCGGTCGCGTTCTTCACGAGATGTTGGATTGTCGGTAGCCATTTGCGCTGTCTCGCGACAGATCGTGCCCGCAGTAACGTCATTCGTCGCGCGAACACGTCTTTCTTCTCGCGATCATGCACCGCGAGACAAGTGAAAACAGGATGGCCGCGTCCGTGAGCAACCGCATGGGTAAGTTGGCGAGCCGCGACCATGCAGAAAATACCGGTAACGGGCGGGAAAAAAACTTCCGCATCTTCGCGATATTTCCGCGTGTTTGCGGAGATTTTTAACATTTTCGTGATAATTTGCGAAAGTGAATTTTGCAAATTCCGCCCACCCCTAGTGAGAACCCTCCATGGCTCACGTGGCCTCACTGTGCGTGGCTGTGTAGCATTGGTGTCAAGCAGCGTGAGAACCCTCAAAGGCTCATGTGACGTCACCGTGCGTGGCTGTGCAGCACAGTGTTCAAGCAGCGAGAGGATCCTGAGATGTCCATGTGCCAGCACCCTGTATCCTCTTTGAAAGATTTCTCCTGTGTGAGTGGCAGCTTGAGCTCCCCCATCCATGCCCCCCAACCGTCCCCCTGCCTCCTCACCCCCGTTGCACCTGAGTCGGAAGCTAACTTCCCCAAAGCGGCCATCAGCCGCAAATTGTGTGTCCGCTTCAGACCAGACGAGGCCGAGAAGCACTGTCAGTGCACAGCTCCTGGGCAGGTGTCCGGCATCAAGCAACATATGATATCATTATTATTATTGCTTTATTGTCTTTGCTCGTTAAATAATTGTTAAGCTCTGATACCCACAATGGTCATATTCAAGCTATACAAAATTCTAAAAAAAAAAGATAAATAAATTGTAAGCAGTTACTGACCTATGCTGTACAAATGCCCACAGAGGACACACTTTTGCGGGGTTATCGGATAAGGTTAGCCCCACTAAATGTGCCCACAACAATTGCTTTGAGAAAGAGAAGCATTAAAGTAAACGAGATTCTGTTTGAGAAGATTGACTAAACACCTAAGAACTTGGGGGCATATGCATCAACATCACCATTTGCGATTCTCAAATAGCGATTTTTAAGGAATCGCTATTTGAGAATTGCAAAACGGGATGTATTTAAAAAATTGCAAACTTTTTGTGATTTCTTAAAATTCCTTAATTGCGATTAGCAAATTGCGAAATCGCAATTAAGGAATACCTGCCCATTCATTCCCATGGGCCAGGAGACCCATAGGAATGTATGGAAAGTAATTCTCAAATTGCGAATCGCAATTTGCTAATCGCAATTTGAGAATAATTTCAAAGGTGCAAGGGTGTCAAGATGACACCCTGATACACCCCTGAAATTAGCATGTGTGGTCATATGGCGCACATACATGCCCTAAGGGCATGTATGTGCGTCACGTGGCACTTTGTAAAATTACAAAACGTGCATTTTTAAAAGAAATCGCAAATTAACACCAACTAGTAGTTGGTGGTAATTTGCGATTTCTTAAGGATTAATCGCAATCCTTTGGTGAGTGTTACATTTCATTTAAGAAATCGCAATTTGCGATTTCTTAAATGCTTACGCAAACTTAAGAAATCGCTAAATTAGCGATTCCTTAAATTTGCGTTGGGAATTTGCCTAATACATCCCGTTTTGTGAATTTTTAATCGCAAACGCTGTATTTTGCGAATCACAGCGTTTGCGACTAAAAATTCGCTTGATACATATGCCCCTAAGTCACTGCACATCCTTGCAAAAAGGCCGTTTGTAGGTGGTTTGGCTTTGCCAAGTTTAGTGAAGCAATTCAACAGGCATGGACAATCCAAAATGAAAGCACACAGAAGCATCGAACCCCATCCTGCACTGAAGGTGTGGGGGGTTTCTTGAGGGTGGGGTGGGGGTGTGGTGAAGTAACAGCAAGAGACAGCAGCACTGTTGAGTACTTTGCAACGCAACACTACTTACAAACCCATGGAACCTTCCACAAAACTTCAGGACTTTAAAGATAACCCAACCAGCCAATGACAACTTGAAAATGAACTAAACACTTAAACAAAAAAAGTGGTGGTTTGGATTCTTTGATTAATCTCAGTCCCTGGTAATGTCTTGGGCCCCATCCCAGTCCATATTGTCTTTGCCCCCAGTGACACCTCAGGTTAGACCCAGCTGTATGAATGTCAGCCTTGTTCCTGCTCCAGTAGGAATGGTTGAGGCTGAAACACCAATCCAGACTCCATCCAAACCAGAACACAAGCAAATCAAGACCGGTCGCCCCCTATTGGATCAGGACCAAGACTGATTTCCATACGGCTGATTGTAATATGAGGTGACATGGTGGACTACAACTAACTGGATCTGGGATACTGCCCTGAGTAATTACCAGTGGCTACGACAATTTTAAACATTTCACCCATCACTTTTTTGTTCACTTTTAAAAATGGCACCGGCCAATGGCTGAAAGGGGTTGACCTAATGCCAATTCTATTTCTGTATGTATTGATGCATATGTGCATTGGTAACATGAAGTCTGCAACATAAAGCTACAGCTGTCTGTAGGCAAGACCTAAAAATCCACAACTGCAGAAACAGATGTCCATTCACATTGCTCTTTACAGCTGAAATATAGTCTTAGTACATCAGAGTAGAGAAAACGGAATAAATACCCAAGTTAATGACTCAAGTCAGAGACCATGTCCTCTACAACAGCTGAATGTATCTCACTTCCGGGAGCTTGATGTGTCCAATGACAGACTTTATATACGGTCACCTGAAGGCATGTATGATGAAAACAACATTGAATCTGAACACGCCTGCGGCTGCCCTCAGCCCAATGGCTAATAGTACAGATCTGATCATCTCTTTACTGAGGTTGAGGAGAATGACTACCACGCAGAAGGCCTTCAGACGAGGACGTTCCAGAGCTGGGAGATCATTTTCCCACCAGGTATCGCTTCAAGACACATGTCTGGGGTATACCTCTGGCAAGATGCAGGCTTCTGAGTAATTAGGTTTATAAAATAAAGATGGTACTGAACCCATACCAGTGCACCCGATATCAAATCCGTGTTACTTCCACAGAGACAGAACTGATGCGAATTATCTCCTCCGATAAATTCCAAACAGATCAGTGACGGAATTTTAAACAAGTATTTCTCATCCCTGAAAATTCAGGAGCGAAACACAGGAGCAAATCGAAGCAAAGTCAGCAGTAAGATGCAATGACTCACAGAAGGAACTTAGTGAATTGGACCCCATGTCAATAGTGAGTGCAAATAAACATTATGGGCCTTATTTAGGAGGCCCTTGTGCCGCCGTTGCGCCACTTTTTTGTGACGCTGATGTGGTGTAAGCAATATGTCCCAGTGCGCCATATTTACAAAGTGACGCATCTAAGCAGATGCCTCACTTTGTAAACCCGTGCGCTACATTATACCCGCGTAAGGTATAATGTATGCAGGGTGGGTGTTCCCTCGTTAGAAATGGCTTGTAAAAGTAACACAGTGCATTCTCTGATATTTCGCTGCGCCACTTCTACGAGTTCACTGCATCGAATCGTTACGCCTGCTTAACAGCAGGCGTAAGGAGTGACGCTGGGCCTTTTACATGGGACTCGCCCATGTGTAATGACACATTGCTGGAGTTGCGTCTGTTTTGCAACTTTACTGCGCCACCAGATACATCAGGATTCCTGACGTATCTCGTCAATCGTTACAACATGGAGCACCGCACTGTATATACGGCGCATCCAAGGTATCGCAAGGAGGGTGCAATGAAAAGTGTTGCAACATTTTTTATAAATGAAGCCCTTAGCTCATAATAACCCAGAGTTTAAGAAATGCCCAAAGCCGCCTGTTTCACAGAGCGACCGGCTTAGAAACGCTGCGACTCTGAACACGTGTTTTGCTTTCGCTGCGGGGCGAACCGCCCAGTTCCTTTTCATTTGCGCGGCGGTATTAATGTTCCGCGTGTGTTATGCAGCAGCCTATGTTAATTCGTGGTGGGTGTTCAGAATATGCGCATACATTAAAGTGGGAGGAGAACACCCAGCTCAAGAGGCAAGATTACTTTTCTGATGACTGCAGGTGGGCGGGGAGTGGTGAATACGCCTGAAGGGAGTTTAGTACAACTGATTTGTATGATAAACAGAAAGGAAACACAATGAGCTTTGCAGTAAGCTGGCAAATTGTCAATTTGAATAGAACCTGTATTTTTAAATGTTTTCTACGAATCTTAGCAGCTGCACAGTGTTCCCTGTCAAGGGAATGCCAGCAGCTTCTCAGAAGGAGCTATTGCTTTGATGCGCTGGATGTGCCTGAGGCCATCATAATTCCTGAAAAGCTACAGAACCGCGCCTTATTTTTGGTAAAATATGTGCCTTTGCAAACTTCATGGGACTTCTTTGAGGCTACTTGATTACATTTCGTTATAAATAAAAATAAGGAAAGTAACCATAAATAAATAAAAGAGGTCCCATCGAGTCCTTCCTTTACCATAGGGATTACTGTCTGCCTTCTAAATCATGCATAAACGACTCAGTCCCACTTCTAAAACTATTTTTGGATGCTTTCACTCACAAAATGCTGTGATATAAAAGCCCATTTTTCACCAGTTCCTGATCAATATTAAATATTTATTTTATTTGTTGGCTTTGTAGAGCACTGCAAACTCCCAGGATTATTCACAAAGGTAATTTACACTTGTGAGTAATTTACATGTGTAATTTACTTGTACACTTTTGAGTAACTTTACTACTTTCGGCTATTCGCAAAATCTGAGTGTAAAGTTAATCAAAATTGTAGACTTACACATCTCCACAAATGTAAGTTACTACTGTCAAAAAAGAAACAGTAGTTAGTCTAGCAAAACACATGGCCACCCACTGGTACTGCAACACGCTTGCATAGAAAATAATGGAGGTAGAGACTTTAAATAAAACCCCACTAGAAATAATATGAAATTAAATTACATTATTTAGAAAATGTAAAAATAGAAATATATATAATTTTATAGGGGTGGTTGTCCCTCTATAACCCCCCCAGCCCCTCCTTACTCCTCCTTAACCCTCTCCCATCTAGTAGTAAGTAGGACCCTTTTCCAGATACTCCTCCTGGCCCTGCCCACATTTACTACTAACTGGTAAACGTACATATGTGAGGATTTCCCCATAGGAGCCGTGTAGGGGGTGATTTACACTCGTAGGTTTGTGAATAGCATATTGTGATACTTTAGTAGTAGTATTGTAGGGCTACCAAACGTATGACAAAATGCAGTTTGTGAATAGGCCGTTGTGCATTTAGCTGCTGCTTCTTCTTGAGCACTCCAAGGGTGGGGGACAGAGAGGGGTGGTGAATGGGCCGATCCTTGATAAAGTGACTCATATCCAATACACACATGTAGTTTTGTTCCACCAGGGTGAGAAAACTTATAGTAACCACCACTTTCCTAATGTGTATCTTGATTTCCGTACAGTGTTGACCACTTGAGGCTGCCTCCTGTGTGTCCTCCATACAGTTAACAGTGTTAAGAGGGTAAGCCCTAGAATCCTAATATGGCAAAGTTTGAGTTTGTGTATATCATATTTGTGTGTTTTATCACTAGGTGTGTGTTTTGCAATGCTTCACAAGACACCAAGTGCATACTGGGGACGATTTGTCTGGACTTATGCCCATGAATGAGCATGAGTGTACTCATCTCTTCCCCATAAGGATGCCACGAAGGAGCGGAGACCATGTTAAGTATGACAACTGCATGATTAGCAGGCTTTGAATGAATGTCTTTGTATGAATGATCACATTTGAGTTAGAG
Source organism: Triturus cristatus (assembly GCF_964204655.1). Lineage (NCBI taxonomy): Eukaryota > Metazoa > Chordata > Amphibia > Caudata > Salamandridae > Triturus > Triturus cristatus. The sequence continues at coordinate 1,060,750,767 of NC_140588.1, read as the reverse complement.
CAGATAAATGAACTGCATTCCGATCCTGAAGAAAGCTCTTTTATGGCATTTATGTTGGCTGAAACATGTAGACCAATTTTGATGTGGGAATAATAAAAACTCCTGGACATCATGATTGCTTTTAACCTTATTCTTAGGGCCCACCATGGAGACAACCACTCTGAGGTTCCAAGAGATCATTTTAAGGTCATATGGTCCTGTTCCCTTCCAATAACTAATCTTAAGAGCTCAATGACAATCCCTGACAATCAACTACAGGTTGTTGACGGATACCAATGATGAAGCATGCCGTGAAATGTGGCCGAGGTTTTCTGTCCATAAGATTCATGCATCTATGCATGCGGGAGTTAGATACTAAATAGAACAACTTCTCAACTGTAACAGCTTTATCTAACAAGCATTTGCAATGCAATAGGTCTCGCATTTGCGAAAGTTTGAGCTATTGGCATTTGTAAATGACACTGCCTTTTATTTATGTGTTGTTTTTTAAAACTGATAAATAAAAGGCATTGTCATTTACAATGCCAATAGCTTAAACTTTTACAAATGCAAGACCTATTGCATTGTAAATGCTTGTTAATATATGGGAGCATTTTTACAACCATGCACGCAGCCGTTTATAAATAAATTACTGAGAACCTTGTCAATGCTCCATGGTGGGCTTGAACTGCAAGCGGTGCACGGTAGAACCACGGAACCAAGCACAAGCCCACTCCGGCATTGCACCTTTAGGCTGCGCAGTTTCATGCAATTTACCAGACACGCACTGTGGTTTAGCACATACTTTACAAGGGCCAGCGCCCCCCCGCAGTGCATGCCTCCTCTCTTTAATGCGAGGCTTGTGGCTAACTGTAATGCAATTGGTGCTGATTTAAAGAGCTCTGATACCTTTGTGTAAGGTTTGTGCCATATAAAAGTGCAAACAAATAAATAAAAATGCCTACCTGTACCACGTCCGATCTTATTCTGCGATGCTGCATGCCTTTGGGTCCCTGTACTGAATAACTGCACCCGGCTATGGGAAACCTCCATGGCAGGAACAATGTGTTGCGGTCGCCAGTTCCGGACTTGCTCCCCTGTTTTGTCATTGTTCCAAGTTACCTTTCGCGGGTTGTGGGACATGCTCCCCAGTTCTGGACATGTTTCCGAGTTTCATGCAGGGGTCAGTGGACATGCTCCCTAATTCTGGACATTATCCTCTGTTGTGAACATGGGCCCCCGAAATAAGGGCATGTTGCTCACTTTTGCACATTCTCCCAGTTCCAGACATGCGCCCCCTGGACTCACCTGTGCTTTAAGGGACACCCTGCCCACACCAGCTGTTCTGCGGCCCTCCCCACATACCATCCTTCCCTGCTCCCTCTGAGGTTCTGTAATTCTCGAGACTGACTCCATTTTATTGTGCCACCATTTTGTGTTGCCCTCACGTAGGCCTGTGAAGGTAGCCTGGCGAACAAAGTGGCCTGGCCTTCTTAGTCTATGTATATATTAACTAGGTTTCTTTCTGACTCTGGAATGAACTGTAAGAAACTGACCTCTTCACCTGAAACTGACCTCGCAAAGCCAATTTCCCTGATCGATCTTTGTCTGAGATTGCCAATCAAGATACTGTACATGTAATCATGCCATGCCCTGCAGTGCCATCTAAATCAGATTAAACTTTGTGAACTATGGAGTTATAATGTTTTGCCCATATCCTGCTAAAACCCCAAAGGCTACTCACCTGCTGAACCTCCAGATTTTCCATTTGTTTAGGAATGTAATTGGTACAACTCCCTTTCATGCCTGGGGCAGGATAAAGAGTATATAAGACATGAAGTAAGACCATTCTATGGACTACCTCATTCAGTTGCTACGGCTTCTGTGTGACGTAGTCACACTCATTTGAGTTTAATAAAAATGTTCTTTTATATTTCAGCTTCTGTGCCAAATTCTTTATTATTGGTTTGAATGGACTAAGTATCAGTGAGATCCCTGAGAAGGAAATCAAATTTCTTCACCTCCCTCCATTTTCCCCCCGTCCCAAAATACATTTATTAAACTCCCAGCTCTTATCCTTTTACTATCTGAGCTTGTAAAAATGTTCTTTAAACACAAATGTTGTGGCTGACATCTGACAATTAATTAACCCGCTCCCAAGGAAGAGGAGCCCCTGCCCTGATTTATGAGCAGATAAAAAATATGCTTCATGTGACAGAGGTGAAATAAATTCCTCCAAAGTGGCATGAAAAGCTGCCAGTCAGAGGGAAAATCGCCCATCCATCAGCTCTGCAATAAAGAAAAAGTGCCAGGGGGCGGGCAGTCACTCATCTGCGCCGTTCAGAGGATGCCTCAATTAACTGCTAATTAATTCTCATTGAGGTACCTGAGATCGGATGGTCACCAAACACGGGCCTTATAAACAATATCAAACTCCCTTTGTGTTCCTTCATCTCTACACTTCATTTTGTAGTGCATGTAGGTCTCGAGTTTTTTTTTTAGGAAATTCACAAAGATAACCCCGAAATGTTATTTCTAACCCCGGGCGTAGTACTCCGCTACGCCCACGGAGTGTACATAGCGCTGCCTGCTTCGCAGTTTTCGAAGTAGGCGTAGCAGGCAGCGCTATGCACACGCCAGGGCGAAGCGGAGCTGCCTGCCACCCGCCACCCGCCTCCCGCCCGCCCTCCTTTTAAAATAATGTAAACTATAATAGAAAAATTAAATATAATGCCTTACCTGCAGCGCGGCATCCCGGGGCTCCCTCTTCCTCGTTGCCGATAACTTCTTTTCACAAATGCGCATGCGTGGACACTCGCGCATGCGCATTTCTCGGAAGAAATGCACATGCGCGGGCGTCCGCGTATGCGCTTTTGTGAAAAGAAGTTGTCAACGAGGAAGAGGGAGCCCCGGAGACGCCGCGCTGCAGGTAAGTCATTATATTATTATTTTTTATCATAATTTACATTATTTTACAAGGAGGGCAGACGGCGTGTAGTGGGGCTACGTGGAGCACGCGAGTGTGCGTAGATTTGGGCACCCTACGCGCTGCTCCACATAGCCCCACTACGCCTACTATGCCCAGGGTTAGTTATTTCACGACTATTAGACCATTATGTTCAGAAATATTTTGTACATATTTTCTTTAAATCGGCTAATTACAACTTGGAACAACTGAAATACACACACAGCCCGAGGCACTATGAAATACAGCAATTTGACCAAAACTACACAATTATGTTGGTCACAGTAAAAGCCAGGATTTGAACCAAAGGCTCTGTTTAAGCTCGGTTCACACACCTCTTTTCTTAAAGCGCTTTGTTACTTCTGGAGACAATTTCTGCAAACTCATTGGCACGATATATGTATCTCCTTGATAAAAATAATCACTGATCCCGTGTTATTTCCAAACACACTATTTAAAAGGGAAGCAGTCTGGGCTGACCCTAGGCCATAGGGCACGAGCTGGGTTATTTTTCAGTTGTCGCACCATTCAGCAACCTGAAGCACTGCCCTGACCAAAGGCCGGACCTAAAGGCAGACGTCTGTGTGAGGTCCGAAAATAACCGTTTGAGTGGTATTGCTGGAAGCTCTTCAATTGTGTTTTTATCTACGTTAGGGGCCATATGTAGGTAGCCTAACATTTACCACTTCATAAATACCGAATTTTACCGATTCGGTATTTATGAAGTGGTAAATGATATGTAGGTAATCCATCGGTAATATTTACCGATTCGGAATGGGTCGGTAATTTAGAATCGGTATTTACCGATTCGGTAATGGTAACTGGCTTCCCATTGATTCCTATGGGCCAGGAGGCCCATAGGAATCAATGGGAAGCCAGTTACCATTACCGAATCGGTAAATACCGATTCGGTAATGGGGGGAGCACAATCAAGGGTGGCAGGGTGTCACAGTGACACCCTGTTGCACCCCGGATTCCTGCATGTGTGCACATGTGGCACACATACATGCCCTAAGGGCATGTATGTCTGCCACATTGCACACTTCAAAGTGCAAAAAAATGCTTTTATCCAGCTATTCGTCATTTACCACCAACTTTTAGTTGGTGGTAAATAACGAATCCCCACAACAACCACACACTCCCCCTACATATCATTTCAGGATTCGGTATTTACCGAATCGGTAAAATTACCGAATCGGTAATTTTACCGATTCGATAAATTACCGAATCCTGAAATGTGCCCCCTACATACCAAAAGCCTGAATACCGGTCGGTAATGGGATATTTACCGAAAATCGGCCGTTACCGACCGGTATTGGGCTTCCTACATATGGCCCTTTGTGTTTATAATTTAGATGCTACCTATTGTAAAGTATGAAGTAGCTAAAACAATAAAAACAACATATCCGTGTACATTTAACACGCGCACACCGGGCCCCTTAGTCAATAGGAAAAATATGAACGAACAGCAGCATTCCATTTCATGAACTTATCATTTATGGCTTTTGTTTTATATTCTTCGCCCCCATGAATTGCGCTCTCTCCACTGGCTCTTTATTCAGCCTGGATATCCACTTCCCTCTTTTACAAAAAGCAATATCAATCTTCCCCGAGTGCGGGTCATTATTCCTGGGCTCACGGTCCTCTGGCCCCTTCGCAGCTGGTGTCAGCGGCGCTAACGGATGTCTGTGTGTGTTTCCTGAGCTGTCACCGCCACCACCCTGCCCGTCTACAGCTTGGGCCTACTGTCACCCTCTCACCCACTCACGGAATTGTGAAGCGCGCTACTCACCCGTGAGGGTCTCAAGGCGCTGACATTCAGTGGCGGCTGGTGACATCTGTAAGTAGTGGGGCGTAAAAGTAGCGAGCGGCACACTGTGGCGGCCGAGCATAACGTATCAAGTGGGGTTCGAGAACATTTTGAAAAAAGACCGGGCAAATCGTGCATTTTCAAGGATATTTCACAAAGCAAGAATGCTAATAAAGCAATTGGGAAAGTGTATCAATTACATCAATAAAGTTTTTTTTACATGTGGATAAGTTAACTAGACGTGGGATTCGATCATTCATATAATACTCATATATATATATATATATATATACACACACACACACATACACTGCCAAAACACACACAAACAACATACACATTTGCAGAAAGCAGATCAACAGCTGCATATCCTCTACCGAGAACCCAAAAGACAAAGTAACTACTTTATGTTAAGCGCAGCATGTTCCTCGCACCTAAGAGCAGCAACACACTTTACAGAGAGGATTGTTATTGTAGCAGGGCATCTAAGCCTGCACATAGAACAGTATGGTGTGTGGGTCCAGTTGAGACCGAGTTACTGAAAGCAAGATGTGACTGTGGTAGGGATGCTCCTGAACTATTTTGCACAGGTTTATAGATTGCGAGGGGGACAGCGTAACTTCTAGAGCACATCACAGAAAAATATCCAGATGTGTTTCCTATCATATGGATCAAGAGTCGAGCATTTATTAATATTCCGCACTAGCATATATGTATTGAAATGGCTAGATTTCAAGTAGTTATATATTTTGAAATAAGAAATAATCGATTTGTCAAAATTCACGAAGGACGCATGCGCTGGACCGTTCCTGAATTTCAACTAAAAGTGTATAATGGGACAAACAAAACTCCACGTTGTTACTAGCCAATTCAATAATTGGGTGGGGTCAAGAGGTTTGCTGGATCCATACTTCTAAGTTTCAGCCACGCTTTCTCATACAGAGCCATAGTAATAACTCCTCCTTTTATAACAATAAGTTAAATGCCATCCCTGAAAATTCAGTCCATGGTTTGTGCTGGTATGCATTCTGACTCGCATGAACATCGTACTGCCAACGGAGCCCTTAGTATGTGACGCAGAGGGTCAACTGGGGAGGAATAGCTGGACTTTCATGTCTGCTTTTCAAATTTTAGTTTGTAACTCGTATGGTAAAAAATAATTTTTGTACTGAGTTGTCGTCTTAATCCCAAAAAAAACCCTAAACATTCTAATAGACTTACTAAACAAGAAACGAGTCTGGCGCTAAGGAGAGCACAGTAACATTTGTTAATGTGGTTTGACTGACAATCAACTTCCCAGTAATGCACGCCCAGCCAGATCCCAGTAACCTGCCAACATAGTCCGTATATTTGGCCTTTACAGTCAATCAATAAATCACGTCAATAAAACACTTTCTCACGCAAGTTCCCAGCCTGGTCAAGAATGCTCCATTCTGCAGTCCGCTATTCAATTAAATTGCCGTTCTCTCCCCAGTGTCTCCCCAACTGACAAACTCAGCTCTGCAAATGGTGCTATTAATTGGAGATGGGAGGGAGTTGTGACTGACATGGTCAGCAGAGGAGTCAGCACACGTCTGGGGGTTCCCTGGTGTTCTTTCCCTTCCTAGCCTAGTACTCTCACCAACCCCGCAAAGTGCACTCCATTGAGCAGATGCTTAATATCGAGCTCCCCCGCCCCCTCAGATTTAAGGACTGTGAGCGCATACCTTGCTCGAGGAGTTTGGTGGAGCACAACAAGACAGGAACCAGGTCCCACAAGGCGCTGAAAGCGCTTCAGCAATACAGGCTCCACAGACCTTTCAGGAATCAGGCTAGCCCTTCCACATTGCGTATCGGCTGCCGGGCCCGGGTTTCAGTGATTCCAATGGGTGCAGCTAAGGGCCAGCAAAGCAGACACACAAACTATCATTTAACAAAAAATGTGCCATAAAATACGCCTTAATCTAATCGGACTTCATAGATCGAACGTGTGGCTTTTCAGTGAGCAAAAAGCCCAGTATGCTTCCTAAGCTGACCAGTCAAACAAAAACATTTTGCCTCTTAATTTCAATTGATTACTTTCCCCTATTTTACATACTAAATTCTCAGACAACCCCTCGTGGAGGCAAAGCTGCAGAGCCCTCACGGGGACTTCTGGTGTTCTCAGCAGCGGCCGGCATGCTCGAGGGAGGGGGTGGGGGCCGCGGGTGGGGAATACTTAAAACAATTAAAAATACGTAACGTACCTGTGTGTTGGGTACCTCACCGCCTCAGCTCCTGGCCGGTCACGCTGTACTGGTGCAGCGGCAGCTAAGGTCCACGTGTTCCTGCTGCAGGAACAGGAAGTAGCCAGCAGGCAGCTTCCCTCCTCATCGCAAGTCAGTCACAACGCTGCCATAGGCGCAACAGGAGAGCGCCCCAGCCGGGACATTTTCTCTGCATAGAGAAAAAGTGAGTGTGGGCGGTTCTGCGCCAGGGCAGGGGGGAGTGGCTTACCCACACTGTTGTGGGTATTGACTGTTTGGTCGGCTCAGGGCCGACGGCCAAACAGTCAGTATCTACATTCTACAACAGTGGGTAAGCCACTCCCCCCCTGCCCTCGAGCATGACCGCCCACCCTCCCGCCCCCAACCAAGCACAGAGACACAGACACTTCTGCTTTCTCGCAATGCGAGAAGGCAGAAACATAAATGGTCGTTTTTACCATTTATGTTTCTGCCTTCTCGCACCGCGAGAAAGCAGTAGGGCAACGCCCCAACGCCCTAATGGGGGAGCCGCCACTGCTGACATTAGAATATGGCATGTGGCAATTGAGACTGCTGGTTATGTAAGGTTCACAGCAATGTTAAAGCGCTCTCTATCTTTACCCTTTCGTCTAGCTTTCTCTTCCCTGTTGCTACTAATTTGAGCATTCGCATAGAGTTTACTGCCTCTGGGCACACGTTACCTGCCCGTAACTACGTTTCAGCACAAATGCAGCAAACCAAAGCACCCATTTTGCGAGTGTCCTCTTTTTTGAGTTTAAATTGCATTTATATAGCGCCTACTACCCCAGACGAGGCGGCGTTGTGTGCACGTGCACTCCTGTCTTTCTGCAGAGCCCGGTGTAAATAAACATCAGTGTGTGCTCTTCTAACCAGAACAAACTCGGGTGTGACCCCTGTGACGCAAAATGCCTGCTGCACCTTGGTGGTAGATTTGCACCATATATACCCCCAGTAAGTGTGTCTGTAAGCGCGGACATCCTAAACACGGGCGGTAGACATGTTTGCACGCGCACGGTGTGAAGCAGACGGAGTGAATCAAGGTTGCATCAAACGCGGTACAGGGGGAACTTTTCCATTACTTTGTGACAACAAGCACAAACCCACCGAGCTATCTTAATGCGCTAATACTCCGGCACAGCTGAACCGAAAGAAAAGCGCGTGTTTCAAATAGACGTAACCATTTAGATTTGAATTTATTTTCTTAGCATTTGCATTGGATATGGAACTATGCACTTTTTAACACCAATGAGTTATGTCGTTTCCCCTTATTTAGTTGTTCCACGTGTTATGTTTGAGCTAGAAGATTTCCGAAAGTGGCATGGATGAGGGCACCATGCCAACGCTGCCTTAAAGCATGGCCGAAGCAGACCGCGCAAGTGAATTCCCAGTGTGCAAGGAAGGCCCCCCGGGCTCATTAAAAACTAGAAACTGAAAATAAAACGCTGCAATGTCAAGCTAAGAGTCAGAGCTTACCTCGCACACAATAAAGGAAGTCATAAACGAAGTGCTGCACGGCATGTGTGACATATTTAAAACGCCACTTGCGAGATGTAGCGAAATCCAAAAGTGAAACCAATACATATAACCCCTAATTAACAAAGCCCTGTGTAGTCCGCCGTTAGCAAAACAGACACCATGTTCATGCACATGTCCTGTCCGGGCAGGCACGCCGAAGGAAGACGGGGAGGGAACCAAACATGCTTCCCTCCCAATAGAAAGCACGGATTTGGCAAGCGCGCCAGTAAGAAGCGTGGGTGGAGCTTCCATGCTCGCTTCGCAAGCCAAACCGACGACAATAGGATCTCGCCAGGAGCGAGCAGCGCATGCGCTGCGTCGCTAGGCGAGACCTAAAAAGGCAGACACCGGTGGTTATCCGGCTCAGTCCAATTACCATGAATTTACAGTGAGTGAGACACAGGTAGTGAGACTCGCCTATAGTAAAAAGTCCAAAAAACGGGTAGTCATAAGCGAAAAACCCTGGTGGTCTGAAAGGATGGAACTCATCCACAATTATCCACAATCGTAACTTATGTCTTGCATTCCTTTTAGATGGAATGCTGGTAAGGAAATGTCGCTGAAACAGCCCAATTACTGCACAATTTGTAGCCAATAAATGTAAGAGGTGTATTATAGGGGGCAGGTACCTGGTGAACAGTAGAATCCGCCCTACCTTGTGCCTGGATAAGTGCAGAGGGTGGGGCAAGGGACTGACAATCTGAACATGCTGCCGAAGGGGGCTATGTACAAATGCTTTACTTGGAGGGGTTTCTGCTCATAGCTCTGAATCCTGGTGCGAGATTCGTGAATTGAGTGCACCACATTGACAGTGCTTAATTTATGAAAGAAAAAGTGCCGGTGCTCAAAACTCTGCTCAGAAGACAGCAGCGGCTGCAATTAAACGTCGGCATGACGAATAACAAGGCTGGTAGTCTTTAATCCACTACCCGACACTCCTTGCCCCTTTCGCTCTCTCCTGCAGGTTCCTGCTTTCTCCCTTTGTGATGGTCCTGCTGCCTTTCTCTTCCTCCATCTTTCCGATCTGTATGTTTTTCCCTCTCTTGCACTCAGTAAACATCTGATGCAGGAAATTAAGTGACAGAGGTCCCCAAAAATAAGTGCTGGCAGCCCTCAACCGGCAACCACAAGCAAACACTAAGCACTGCTCATTGACCTGAAGAAATAGGAGGTCTCCAGAAAGGAGCTAAGGGGGAAACTAGTCTGCGACGATCTTTGGGAAGACAACACCATGCACGATTTACAACATACAGATAAGAACAAATTGTAAACTGATGCACTAGATTTATTCGGCCTAGAAAGGGAAGAAACTTTGGAAAAAGAGCTAAGAGATGTAAATGGGGTATCTGAAAAGGACACTACCTTGTGTCCTTACTGCTGTGCAATTCTGCCCTCTCAGAAGTGCACTCCTAATCCTCAGAGCTTTGGTTTCATACACACAAGACTCCAATGAGAGTCCAGATGGTACAGGAGTGTGGGAGCAGCTAAGGCGGCATGGTTTGTATGGGCAAAAAATAAAGGAAGGTTTGCAAGTGAAAATACAGTGGTCCTTGCACCTCAAGTTCCACTGGTAGAGCGATAGCAGGTGCAACACTAAGGGGGATATTCACAAGGATCTATCACCGAGTTAACAGCACTTTATCACAGCAAAAGTTGCGATAAACTTATCACCCCAATCACAAGCTGGTGTTAACATCCCACAGCACCAGTTTACCCTCGAAAGCAGCTGCAAAAAACATCGCCACAGATGACCTCCGCATCTATCGCTAATGAGATGCAGAGTAGGCGTTCCCGCGCCAAAAGCCGCGACAACACCACTCCACAACATTCACAACGATCAGCTAGAACTGCGATAAGAACACAAAACAGGTGATAAGGCGCGTTAGCAGCAGGAAAATAACACCTGCTCTGGCCTGGTGCAAAGTCGTATAACAGCCTGCACCACAAAAGGGAGCCCAGCCCACAGCCACATCGGAAGGGCAACAGATGCACCCAGGCAACTGAATGTGTAGCCCGGAGGGCCGAAAGGGAAACAACACCCGCCACCACCACCCCCAGGACCCCCCAGCCCCACTACCCCCCGACCAAAGACATGCCACATCAGCTACACCTTAACATGTACAAAATAATCCGCTTGATTTCGCACAATCACAACTGGTGACATGCATGTGTTGTCACAAAAATGAGCATCACACATTCACTTTCGAAGCAACAAATGAAACTTTATTAAAATGAACACAGAACAGAAATGAAGACACATGGCAGCTCCCCTCGAAACAACCCGTAGGTCACAGCCTGCAAGACAAAAATCATGATGAGAAGGTGTGTCCTGCGCACATCAAAGGACAGAGAGAGGAAGAGAGGGAAGAGAGAGAGACAAGAAGAGAGCGGGAGAGAGAGAGAGAGAGAGAAGAAGAGAGGAGGAGAGAGAGAGAGAGGAAGAGAGGGGGAGAGAAAAAAAGAGATGGGGAGAGAGAGAGAGAGAAGAAAAAAGGGGGAGAGAGAGAGAGAAGAAGAGAGGGGGATAGAGAGAGAGAGTGATGCCCCTGCGCACCCAGGCCACACTACTCACCTGCTACCACCGGGGTGTCTCCAACCGCTTGCCGGTATGTATAGCAGTACACCAAGTCACACATCTGAGACAGACCCATCATCTGAAACAGAGTCCAGAAACATGATTGGCACAGTACACATAATTGCACAAGACAACATTGCCTGCCCGCCCATGCACACCCAGGCAGAGGCACCCCAGCCCCTCCCGCCGCCCATCGGAGCATGCCCGCCCATGCACACCCAAGCCTCACTGCTCACCTTCTGCCACCGGCGTGCAGACAGGAAGTCCCACCACGTGCCGCTGCAAGCCACAAGCCCGGGCCCGCGGACATGGCACCCTCCACACCATGCAGCCCCGCTCCGCAGGCCACCAGGTCTCATGTTTGGTAATACCAACACAATACCTCATTACCCAAGTTGTTGGTATTATTTACTTATTTGGTTTAGAAGGGAGGACCAAGTTACATCATGGGTTAAGAGGCAAATAGATTTTTTTTTTTTTTTTGGTTGGTATGTTAATTGTGTGTGATTAACGCATCTTTAAACCATTGTAGATACCCCTGAAGAAGGTTTATAAATAACCAAAATGCATTGGGTGAACTGTATAAGATGGAGGAATGAAGTTTATACGTGCTTGTGAATAGGCCCGGATGGGCAATTCCTGTGCAAAGTAAAATGCGTGAAAAGATAAAACTTTATTTCTTTGATGTGACGGACAAACATGGATAAAACATTGAGAATAAAATGGAGGATCTTTGAGAATACTATTGAGTACGTGGTTATTTAGTTCACAAAAGTGTCTCAGGCTGTGCAACTCTTCTGTGACAGGCAAAGTTGCGTGTCACTTTCTTGCGATGTTTTCATATTGCACTAAAGAAACGGAGCTCTAAAAGAGTGCATGCACGCCAAACTTGGAAAAAATATGATCAACAGAAACTTTTGGACAAAACAGGGCGTGCTTCAGGTCTACTTGAAATCCCGGAAGCGACGCCACGTGGCGGTAGGCCCGCGCTGCCCGCTGGCTCTGGCCTACACTGCGGTCCAGCAGGGCACACAAAACCTCAGCTGCCCGGACCGCCAGGACGGGGCATCATCGCAGGCTGCACACCCGCTCAGCAGCTTAAGGTGTCACTAACTCAGTACACCCAAAGTCAGCGTCTTGTGGCGGGGTGCCTGTGCCGTCCGCAATGCACCAGGTGCCACTAACCCTGTGCAACCCCAGTCAGCGCCACGTGGTGGTAGGCCCGTGACGGCCGCAAGTCCTCGGGTGCCACTAACCCTGTGCGCAACAACTCACAGGCCCTTTATGATTGAGAACCGTGGAGCGTCTGTCATCCAGTCACCACCGGCAGAGGGGAATGTGACGTCGTCGGCCCCTTATGTTGGCGGAGTCACATGGCCTGTGACGCTTGTGCCGGATGGGTGTGGTGTGTGTGCAAACCTGCCTTCAGGGAATGGCTGTGACATGCTGACAACTAGACCAGTGACCTGCACACCACCAGCGAGTACGCCTGCGACGGGTAGCAATGAGGTCCCCCCCTTGGAGCATAAGTGGAGTGGTCTGGCCTGCCGTATGCTGGACCAGCGCAGGGCTCGCAACAATGACTCGTGGGCTCTGGGCGTGGTTCAGTCCATGTCCAGACATGGAAGTGACTGATGCGTGTGTCCCTGCTGTAGTGTTCACGGGACCCGGTACGCAATATGCAATGTAGCACCCTCTCACTGGCATCCCACAGGATGAGCATCATTGACACAAGGGAAATCACTGTCCCTACATTCATCCACACATTCATACATGAATAATGAAAGACATAACACAGTAGTGCGTCACTGGATGTTCATTGCACATCCAGTGCAGTTCTGCAGCTGGAGCTATACAGGGCAATGCCGAGCACACTCCACAATATGGGCCCGTGGAGGGCCAGGCAGAGTCCATCCGGGGATGAGAAGTACTGCGGAAGAGGAAGGGTACAGTCCGCAGTCTGGTCGCCGTGTCATTGGTCTTTAAACAGGATATGGCAGTCCATGTCGCTTTCCAAGGTGAGTGCATCGGAGTGTATCGGGGGTCAGTGGAAGGTCATGGGGCCATATGCGGCACCAAGCAGAAACAGGCCAGGTGGCGGAAATAAATGCTAGTGCCTTCTGATTACAGACCCATCCACGTCCTCATCCCCGGATGTGTGCTCTGCCCCACCTGTGGGTATTGCGGTACCGGCTGCGGCACTGTGTGTCACTCACACATCAGGTGCCGGAGTGGATACGTCTGCCGCACTGTGAGGCAATGGCACACCAGGGGGCGGAGATGTGGATGGTGTGGGGGCAGCAGCATTCATCTGCGCCACGCCTTGTGGCAGCAATGCCATGATGATGATCTGCAGGGCATGGTAGATCCCAGCTACATTTTGCTGGTGTGCAGCAGTGGCTTCCATCCTTTCCACCTCCATCCACACCATGTCCTCCATGAGCCTCCGCATGTGTGCCAGCTCACGGCTGGTATCGCTGGTGCCCCTCTGAGCGGACAGGTGTTCTTCCCTCCGCTTCAGGACTCCAGCGATATCAGTCAGGGCTCGTTGGAGACCATGGGGCGGGCCTAGACACCCATGGATGGGGCCCAGTTTGGTGGCCATGAGGTCGAACCCCACCTGCACCTGCTCAGCTGTCTCCCTCTGTGCCTCCAGCCCACGGCGTTGGAAGGCTGTGTGTTGTACCTGGGGGTCTTGGGAGACTGATGGGGCTGTGGGTGCCTCCTGCTGGTTGGTTTGGGTGGTGGGTGGGGTCTCCTCGATGCAGCTAGTCAGCCCTGATACTGGAGGTGAGTCGCGGATGATGTCAATGATGTCTAGGAGGGCTTGTGCGTTGATGCTGGGGTTGTCCTCCTCGTCATCAGTGAAGAGTGGCTGGGACTGCTCTGCAGGGAGTGTTGACGGTGGCCTTGCAATGTGAAGGGGAGATGGTGTATTGCAATGTGTCCATATGTATGTAGCCGCATGGTACATGTTGACATTCAGACAGCATGGCATTGTACATTGTGACAGTCCTTAGATCTGGGCGATGACCCAGAGTCATTGAGGGTGTGCACTGTGCTCTGCTTGATTGTGCATGTGTGCCATTGTGGCCATCTCCACCCGTCCCCCCAGTACCTGGTGGTCACTCACCCTGTTGCGGTTGTGTTGTGTCCTGTCGAGCAGTGTCCGGTCCCCCAACTTCAGCCACTTTATCCACACTGATGACTGTCGACACCAGCTCCTCCATGTCATCCAGCATGAGCTGTGGCTCTGAGCCCCCACTTCCAGTCTGCATTGCTGCCTTCTGGTTGGCTGCTAGATGTCCTTCCATTGCCTCTTGACCTCGTCCATTGTCCTCTTGTGCTCTCCGACAGCATTCACCTTGTCCATGATGTCCCGCCATATTTCCGTTTTGGTGCCCAATGACACGTTGGAGGTGACGAACAGTTGTTGATGGTGTTCCATCACCTCCGTGACTATGATCCTCTTCGCCTGTGGATTGAACTTCGTCTTCCTCTTCCTCTTCTTCTAATCCTTGCCCTTCCCTGTCCCTGAGGTCTCGGGCTGGTCGTCCGGGGGGGTTGTGGGGTTGCGCACGTCCTCTGTGCCTGCTCCAGCTGCCTCCATGGTGCTTGGGTGTTTTTTCTACTTTTATGATGATTTTCCCCGCCTGCCAGGTGTGTGTTGCAGGCCTGGCGCTGCTTATTGCTGATTTCCTCATCGTGCTTTGGCCCATCACAGGTTTTTTTGTGTTGTGGTTTGTGTTTTTATCTCCATCGAGGTGTATGTATCGCGGACATTGTCCGTGGTTTCACACAGACTATCGCATGGTACCGCTTTGTTGTGAACTCCACGATGACACAGAGTTATTTTCCCACGATAGGCTGCGATGTGGAAAGTTGCGTTAACATTATTTGGTGATGTTTAGCACTCATTTTTGTGAATATACCCCTAAGAGTATGGCAGGCAACTGACTGCACGGCGATTGTAAGTACAATAAACACTTTACTAGTAGGTACAAAGACGCAGGGATAGCTTTCAGGAGATAAAGCATAAAGGGATTCTAATCAAGCCTGCTCGTGTAAACTTATGGACTTATTCTGAATATTTTTAAAAGAGCACATCCCCCCAGCAGACATTTAGAGTTATTTGAATATTTATCACTGAGCACATCATGAATTGCACAAGTTTTAATAACTAGCCAGGTCTAGTTAAAATAGAAATGTGTTATATGTAAGGGTGGGCGTAGTTCGCGAAGTAGCACTTCGCGAAGCTACGCAAAGTGAAGTTCGCACTACGCGAGCTACGCGTAGCACTTCGCGAACTGCGAAGTAACATGTTCGCACTGTGCAAGATGTTGTTTTCAATGATTGCACAGTGCGGACAAGCAACCGGCACTGTGCAATCATTGAAAATGGCATCTTGCACAGTGCGAGCTGTAGTTTTCTGCTGCTCAAGTAGATTTTTCCTCGAGCTGCAGCTTTCTCAACGCGAACTGGTAGTTTCTCATCGCGAGCGGTCGCGAGCATACGCGACCCCTCACAATGAGAAACCTGACCTTCTCGCGTTGTGAATCTCGCCGGGAGGTTTATTTTCCATGCTCGCGATCGCGAACAAGGAAAAAGTCTCGCCAGGATGTCATTTTGCTTGCTCGCGGTCGCCAACTTGACGTTGAGGACCGCGAGCAAGCAAAAAATGACCGCAGCACTACGCAACACTACGCTACGCGTGTTCGCACTGTGCTACGTGCAGTTCGCGTAGTGCGAAGTAGCGCGAACTTCGCAAACTACGCGAGCGTAGCGTAGTGCTTCGCCCAGGCCTAGTTATATGCTATTCAGCCCTGTTTTATTGGGTTGTACTGTTGTTTTTAGTTGAACGTATGATAGTTTTAATTAACTATGCATGACAAATAAATAAATGTAAAAAAAAGTGGTGAAGCACGCGGATATGCAATATTGTAAAGGAACAGCAGAAATGTGTCTGGATCTGTACTGTCTTGTTGGTGAAATGCTATGTCGAACTGTGGTTTGGCTACTGATAAACACCTGAAATACCTGAACACCTAATATTCTGCTGGAAAATTGTGTCATGACTGGATCTCTAAGTAGGAGGATACTACTCTACCCCCAGGTGGATTAATTTTTTCAAGCCATAGTGCTGGTGGATTACTCCAAGCACTCCTCAGCATCAGAGGGTAAGGAGCAGGCTTGCATTCTTTTTTTGCACCACCAGTTACCCACTGATCTTTCTCAGGGATATGATTCACTGAGGATTCTCGTAGGCTCTGGGCCATGATGAAAAGGGGTGAGATTAGATTAGATTAGATTAGATTAGCATTTTGTAAAGCACCTGGTTACTCCAAACGGAGTGTCCCGCCCTAGGATTTGTTCCTAACCGTCTACGGAGAACCGCAACTACACACCAAGACGGTTAAGTGGTCAGGGATTGCCTGTAAAGCCAGGTTTTAAAATTCCTAGGGAACAGCACTTCTGAGGGCTGCACCCTAAGATCTAGTGGAAGAAGATTCCATATTTTAGCCAGAAGAAAGCCAAAAGATCTGCCTCCCAGACGAGCATGATGCACTTTCACGATGGTCAACCTTGCAGTTTCTTATGATCTAAGACTCCGATTAGGCTGATAGGGTTTAATCAGGGGGAACAGATATCTAAGACTTTTCCCATTTATGATTCTGTGGCAGAAACATAGGGCTTTGAAAGTCACTCTGGCCTGAATCGGGAGCCAGTAAAGCTCTACAAGAGCCGCACCCAGAGTGGAGCGTCGCGGCCTGTATCGGGAGCCAGTAAAGCTCTACAAGAGCCGCGCCCAGAGTGGAGCGTCGCGGCCTGCATCGGGAGCCAGTAAAGCTCTACAAGAGCCGCGCCCAGAGGGGAGCATCGCGGCCTGCATCGGGAGCCAGTAAAGCTCTACAAGTGCCGCACCCAGAGGGGAGCGTTACAGGATGTTGAGTAACATACAGGCTGCGGTATTTTGTACCCTCTGCAACATTCTCACTCTGCACTTGGTAGCTCCAAGGTACAGAACATCGGGATACAATCACTGCCTGGATGATGTTTTCTTGGCTGACTGAGGTAGCAAATCTAGTATTTTTCTAAGCATCTTCAAGATGCCGAAGCAAGTGCCAGCCAGAGACAAAATGTGCTCATCAAAAGACCTCTAGGGGTGTGGTGTCAAACCACACCCCTTGAGTTTTTATCTTGGGCTTAGGAATTGGTACCAACCCTAGTTCAGGAGGCCACCAAACATGGGACCAGTTAGAATGTTGCTTACCCACCACCAAAATGTTGGTCTTTCCTGCATTGCAAACAGCTGATCTTCATCCAGTTAGCCAGATCCACCAGGCCTGCTCTAGGTTTAGGAGCAGCCTCCACTTCATCATGTTCCAGTATGATAACCAGCTGAGTGTCATCCGCATATGACACTAACTTCACCCCATGGCTCGCTACTACGTCTGCTGGTGGGCGCATATAGACATTAAACAGGGTCAGACTTAGCGCAGATCTCTGCGGTACACCTTGCAACAAGGAGCAAGTCTCCGATTTGAAGGGCTTCTGAATGACTTGAAAGGACCAGTCTTGGAGGAAATCCGTAATACAGTCCAAAGCGCCACCCCTCACTCCTATGTCCCCCAGGCGTTCCTAAAGGAGGCCGTGGGAAACCGCATTGAAGGCGGCACTAAGATCCAACAGGATCAGGGCTGCTGTCTTACCCTCATCTGCCGCTATTTTCAGAGTTTCAGAAGCTAAGAGCAAAGCAGATTCGGTCCAATACATGGGTCTCAAACCAGATTGCGTCTCCTGTTGCACAATCTTTTCTTGTCAGTTGGAAATTAAATAAACTTTCAGCTAATTTGGCAAAGAAAGGAAGTAGGGAGACCGGTCTCAAATTTTCTGACAGCGTAAGATCCATCGAGGGTTTCTTAAGTAGAGGAACCACGATTGCATGTTCCCAGTCCCTCGGGACTAGCCCAGAGGTAAAAGAACGATTCCTAAGTTTAGAAAGAACAGGAGCAATGGCTTCCTCACCTCTTAGCAGCATGTTTGGGGGGGATAATATCGGTAGGCGAGCCAGATATTACCGCTGAGATAAGATATAGTGTATCCACCACAGTAGGAGCATGAAGATTAAAGACCTTCATGAGGTAGCGTATTTTCCGGGGGAGTAAATTTAATATTCCTACTGGCTTCAGGAAAGGTTGCACAAACCCTATCTATTTTTCCGGAGAAGTAACAGGCCACTTGGGTGAGGTGGAAGTGTGGATCATTTCTTGAAATATCCGCAGTGAGAACTGGGAGCTTCTCGCCGTTGCAACCCTGGACCTCAGCACATGCAGAAGTGGCAGCTCCCGCTTCATCGACTCTTGCCAGCCAGCAGCTCAAGAGACACAGGGACCCTTCTCCGGATTATGCACTTATGTCTTTCTCTACTCGGAATGACCAGCAGCTTTCTTTGTCATTCCCCGATGTCACATGAATACAGTATCTACAGTACCCACCTGAGCACCCCATCAGGGTGCAGAACCTTCTCACCTTTTAGAATCCCTCTCATTGTCTCTGGAAAGTCCCGCATGACATCACTCGTTCACCTGCCCCCACCAGCCAATGTGCAGCAGACAACCAGTCTTAGTAGATTCTTTTTTACTTGTAATAAATAGTTAATTTGGTTTATCACAAACTTTAAATCAAAATTAAACAATTCAGCACATAAAAGGCTTGTTAAATTATATATCAGTTCTTCATTTTCTGCATAGCGCTGTAGATCTAATGACTCAACATTATTATGATTCCTGAATTCATTAATATGCACAGAAATGAGTTCCTTCCTCTCATTTTTGATGGCCTCACAGTCCCAAAAAATATATTCTGGAATTTCTGTATGGGATTGGCGAAACCGACACGACCAAGACCCTAGAACAACTAATAGCTGCAAGAAATTAAAACAAACCAACAAGAACCATTGTCTTAGGCAAGGATTGAAAGAAAAAGAATCATATCCCAGTGATCTATTATCTTAAATTTCGGTTAGATCCAGTTCACTAGATTTGTTTAGTATATTCAGTGTCTTTCTGCTCAATTCCGAAGCAAGATTCTATTTCTAGATTAGTCATTTAAGACATCCGTGTGGTTTTGCACAACCGCTCATCAGCTCACGTATTCTTAGTACTTCATCCACCTATTAAACTTTGTACCTAAAGATTCTGTTTCAGTTCTGTTGCTCTTAAATTAGTAAGTTGTTACTCTGGGGCCTTTTTGCTTGGGCCGGGACGCCGAATGACTCCTCAGTTACTCTGGTCTTAGCTGAACCTTTGAGTAAGTTGAACCCAGCTGCCTGAACGGGTACCAAGTTGCACCAACCCATGGCAACTATAAGCAAGCCCCCTCATGATCCAGTCTTGATGGAGGGGTATGAGCCTGGATACAGGAAGATACGGAATGATGGGATTGACACAATGTGCCATTTGGTAATTCCATCTGAACGGCTGCGCTCTCGTGGGGGTTTTAGCCTTTGGTCACTTAGCACACGTTACTTGCTTCCGTTTCAGCTCAACCATTGATTATGAAGCTAAAAGTGCAGTACTTCTCCTCCAGGCTTCCATTGATATTTGGTATTGAACAAGCAAAAAAACAGGATTTTGCCTCTAAACTGGTTCACATGCAAACATTTACGGGATATTGTAGCCTTATAGGCTTAGTTGGCCTGACGGCTAGGGCGGTCGACCTCGAATCTGTGGATCCGGGTTCAGGTCTCGGCAATGACGCTGAACATCCTGTGATTCTGGGCAAGTCACGTAATCTCCCCGTGCCTAACAAAAAGGAATGTGTGCTAATGTAACGCAAATGGTGCTATGTAAAGCGCTCTGATACCCAATACCGGGTCAAGTTCCTGCCATATAAAACTCCGTAAAAAAAAAATGATCATGCCATCAAAATATTTGTATTTTTAGTTTCCCCATTTTGTTAAACAACTTAATCTATCAAATGCGTACTTATAGATGTAAGTGGGAGTGGCATTTGGACCAATATCTTACCTGCTGCGGACGTATGTTTATGAAACCTAGGAAGGGAATATGGGCGGGCTGAGGTCTTTGCTGCCCACTCTTGAAGCTCTTTCCATGCCCAGCACCTTACTAAGATACATCTGCCCATGGCGCCTCCATGGTCCTCTGATCTCTGAGCAGTGCTGGAGTCCAAGATGCTCCAACTCGATTCATAAGATATGAGTTAGTACTGATTCACATTATTTATGCTCCAGCGGCTGTGGGCAGCCCCAATCTTCTTAAAAATCTAGAGTCCAAGTCCTTGTGTGTCTCCAGAATACCCAAAGTTTGCAGTAAGACATCCAAGCCTCAGTTCACCCTGAGATTGAACTGCAAAATTTGAGGATTCTAACACTTTAAATGAACTGTCAATTTGTGATTTTGGTTCAATTCTCTGACTTTGTGATCTGAAGATTTACAGGGAGCTGCAAGTGTGGCAAGAGAGGACACAGGTGTCTCAGTTGTGACTTTTACACGAGTAATAGGAGTATGAGTGAAGGAGGACTGGTCGAAAGAGGGAAAGGAGGATCTGGGGAGGGTGAGTGTGAGTCAGAGGCTGAGGGAGTCAGTGTGAGAGGAGTGAATGTGAGTGAGAGTTGGTGAGGCTGTGAGTGAGAGTTAGAAGAGAATGTTGAGTCTGTTCCTAGATTTTCCATCGACTACCAGTCTTCTTGGATGCCCACATATGAGGTGAGTGGCTGTGCAGCATTGAGATTGAGGAGGACAACGGGTCTCCACCGTCACTAGCCAGTAGTTTAGCGCTGTATGTCAGGCTTCCTTGCCTCAGCATATATATATTTTTTGCAGTTTTTATATAGCCCTAACACAACTCAAAGATATTGGAGAGAATTAATTGAGCACCAGTTACATTGCACAAGATCACAATTTGTTTATGGCACGGGATGATTAAGTGATTTGCCCAGTATCACGGGATGTTGAGACGAGCCATGACTCAAACCTGGTTCCCCAGTTCCAT
Organism: Triturus cristatus; assembly: GCF_964204655.1. NCBI lineage: Eukaryota > Metazoa > Chordata > Amphibia > Caudata > Salamandridae > Triturus > Triturus cristatus. The sequence goes on along the minus strand of NC_140588.1, from coordinate 1,060,729,663 downwards.
AGTCCATAAGGCCACATCCTCTCCCCAAGATATTATTGTACTTAGAGTGGTCATATTTCTGCGGTAAGACTTGTGATTGTGTGTCTGCAGGGGTCAGATATCTGAGGTAAAGACCTGTGTGTGTGTTCCTGCAGGGATCAAATGTCCGAGGTAAGACCTGTGTAGGTGTGCCTGCATGGGGTCAGATGTCTGAGGTAAGAGATGTGTGTGTGCCTCCAGGGTCAGATATCTGAAGTAAGACCTGTGTAGGTGTGCCTGCAGGGGTCAATGTCTGAGGTAAGAGCTGTGTGTGCGTCTGCAGGGGTCAGATATATGAGGTAAGACCTGTGAAGGTGTGCCTGCAGGGGTCAGATATCTGAGGTAAGACCTGTGAAGGTGTGCCTGCAGGGGTCAGATGTCAGAGGTAAGACTTGTGTAGTTGTGCCTGCAGGGGTCAATGTCTGAGGTAAGAGTTGTGTGTGTGCCTGCAGGGTCGGATATCTGAAGTAAGACCTGTGAAGGTGTGCCTGCAGGGGTCAGATGTCTGAGGTAAGGCCTGTGTATGAGTGCCTGCAGGGGTCAGATGTCTGAGGTAAGACCTGTGTATGTGTGGCTGCATAGGTCAATATCTGAGGTAAGAGTTGTGTATGTGTGTCTGCAGGGGTCAGATGTCTGAGGTAAGACCAGTGTAGGTGTGCCTGCAGGAGTCAATGTCTGAGGTAAGATGTGCGTATGAGTGTCTGCAGGGGACAGATGTCTGAGATAAGGCCTTTGTAGGTGTGCCTGCAGGGGTCAGATGTCTGAGACAAGACCTGTATAGGTGTGCCTGCAGGGGTCAATGTCTGAGGTAAGATGTGCGTATGAGTGTCTGCAGGGGTCAGATGTCTGAGGTAAGGCCTGTGTAGGTGTGCCTGCAGGGGTCAGATGTCTGAGGTAAGGCCTGTGTAGGTGTGCCTGCAGGGGTCAGATGTTTGAGGTAAGACCTGTGTAGGTGTGCCTGCAGGGGTCAGATGTCTGAGGTAAGACCAGTGTAGGTGTGCCTGCAGGAGTCAATGTCTGAGGTAAGATGTGCGTATGAGTGTCTGCAGGGGACAGATGTCTGAGATAAGGCCTTTGTAGGTGTGCCTGCAGGGGTCAGATGTCTGAGACAAGACCTGTATAGGTGTGCCTGCAGGGGTCAATGTCTGAGGTAAGATGTGCGTATGAGTGTCTGCAGGGGTCAGATGTCTGAGGTAAGGCCTGTGTAGGTGTGCCTGCAGGGGTCAGATGTCTGAGGTAAGGCCTGTGTAGGTTTGCCTGCAGGGGTCAGATGTTTGAGGTAAGACCTGTGTAGGTGTGCCTGCAGGGGTCAGATGTCTGAGGTAAGACCAGTGTAGGTGTGCCTGCAGGAGTCAATGTCTGAGGTAAGATGTGCGTATGAGTGTCTGCAGGGGACAGATGTCTGAGATAAGGCCTTTGTAGGTGTGCCTGCAGGGGTCAGATGTCTGAGACAAGACCTGTATAGGTGTGCCTGCAGGGGTCAATGTCTGAGGTAAGATGTGCGTATGAGTGTCTGCAGGGGTCAGATGTCTGAGGTAAGGCCTGTGTAGGTGTGCCTGCAGGGGTCAGATGTCTGAGGTAAGGCCTGTGTAGGTGTGCCTGCAGGGGTCAGATGTCTGAGGTAAGACCAGTGTAGGTGTGCCTGCAGGGGTCAGATGTCTGAGGTAAGACCAGTGTAGGTGTGCCTGCAGGGGGTCAGATGTCTGAGGTGAGACCTGTGTAGATGTGCCTGCAGGATTCTACGTTGCCTCTTCTATTTTCCCCATTGGAAGCCTCCTTCCAAAGGAGCTTGACTTACAGTGCACCTTCCACATGTCGAAAGTAGTCATTAGACAATACATTGTCATTCCTGAGTCCTGCTCTATCTCTGTTGCTTGCTTTCTCTCCTGGCTGGCTTTTGCTGATTCTAATCTTGTGCTCTGTTTGCCTCCCATGGTTACCTTGCTTCTCTCTTACAAGACTCCTGGACCCCTCCAGCAAACTGTGACTCGCCATTCTACATCCGTGAACCATGAACAACCCATCACACCACTGAGTAGACCCTACAAGAATGAGAGCCGGGCGCTTGGGAAATAAGGAAGTACCACGAGTATGGTATAACATGGGAACGCACAGGGGCAGGTAGAATCTGGGCCCAGGAAGGACTTGAGTGCTCAAGCTGAGAATCTCCGATCGAGGCTCGGCCAAAGAACAACTAAAGAGGAACTTATGCAGCCCTCCCATCCCAGGGCGATCTCCCTCCCATGTTCAAGAAAGCAGTGATGCAGTAAGTGAAGTAGGGTGTCAAGTGAGACCCCAGGGGACCTGTTCTACTTCCACAGGTGCCTCGGTGGGGAAGCATCTCCACTCTCCTGATGTTTTACATTCTGCAGAGATAGCTCAAACGTATATCCCTCGCACAGGGGTACGGCAGGTACAAAGAATCACCCCCTACATACCCGACCCGGAGGGAAAACTCTGCATGCATTTACAGTACACTGCTCATTGGGCCTGGGCAGGCCCACCAGCATCCCCAATGGAGCACCCACGACATGGCTACTCCTCAACCACAGACAAGTGCAGCCCCAAAAATAATGGTCACATTCCCTTCTTTTTAGGTCTCGAGACATGCTGTATTCAGGTATGGACTTTAAGCTCCTCCCATTTTCCGCCCATCTTTACAATTGGCTCCTGTCCCTGTCCTTTGCAAATATTGGCTTTTGATTCATGAATAGGCTTAGTAGTCCCTCCCTCTCTTCTGTTGTTACCTCCCATAATGACAGTCCCTCTTACATGTGTCCTTGTACGTGAGCTTTCATTAGCAGTCAGGCAGCACTATTTACTTTATTCATGTCTTGCTGAAGCAGGCACAACATGCTTCTGAGTGCATAGCAATGGTGCTGCTTCTTGTTTGTATTTGCAGCGCGCCATGCGCGTTTTCACTTTAACAATGGCCGCCTCTTATTTTACATGCTGCCCCACATAGCACTCGCAGGACGCCGTTTTCGGCAATGGCGGCCGTTTCTTGTTTGTATTTGCAGTGCGCCATGTGCGCTTTCACTTTAACTACAGCTGCCACTTTTTTAGATGCAGCCCACACAGCACCAGCAGGACGCCGGTTTCGGAAATAGCGGCCACTTCCTTTTTAGGTCTCGCCTGACCCAGCGCATGCGCTGGTCTGGCGAGACTTATTGAGAGGGCTCCAAAAAGTGCTACCAGGCCAGCCTAGAGCTACAGTGCACGTGCGCGGGCGCGCGCGCCGCGCTTTACCGCGATTACTTTCACGGCCGCTTTGAAGTTTGATCGTGATCGCGGTTGCGATCACTTTCACTTTCGCGGCCGCAGGGCCGCTTTGCATAGCCAATAGGTCTCGCTTTTGGCACCTTATAAGTATTTAGTTATGCAACTGTTGCATGGCTAAACACTTATAAGATCCCAAAGGCGAGACCTATTGGCTATGCCAATGCTTGTTGTATTTGCAGCGCACCATGCATGCTTTCACTTTAACAATGGCTGCCACTTATTTTTGATGTAGCCCCACACAGCACTCGCAGCACGCCGGCTTCAGCAATGGCGGCCGCTTTTTGTCTGTATTTGCAGCCCGCCATGCATGCTTTCAATTTAACAATGGCTGCTGCTTATTTTAGATGCAGCCCCACACAGCACTCGCAGGACGCCGGCTTCGGGCAGGGGCGGCCGCGTTTTGTTGGTAACTGTACGTTCTGGGAAATCTTGTGTTCTGCTACTTGGCTTTCTTTTCCCAGAGGTCCTTAGAAATAAATTAAGGACTATGGTAAAGAGCAATATAAAATCGAATAGTCACATTTACACAACGTAACATACTTAAGTTCATAATTATGTTGCCTCAAGAGATAATCATATTTCAGCAAAAATCAGCACTTGTGTCTTTCCTAGTTTAATAACCTGAAAGTGTGTAGCATGTGACCTACACAGCCCTCTCATGAAGCCTGCTCAGTCGGCTTGAACTACCGCCTTCCGCTCGTGACCAGATTGGATGCCATCTCTGCAGTCACCAAGTTTGGGAGACATGAGTCTCGGTAACTCAGTTAGCGAAAGTGAAATGGAGTGAAAAAAGATATTTCTCGCGCCTTTTCGGACATGTCATATCTATGGAAGTAGCAAGCGTTTCTTGAAGTACTTCTGTGTGCTCATATGAACATTTGTTTTTACATCTGCCGAGGTACAAAGTGCACGTGAGCATACACCAACCATTCCTACATTTGACCCCGTTGGTCTATCCCTGTGTACATGATCAATCAATCAATGATTGACATTTATACTGCGGATGCTGATGGCCGGCATCAAAATGTCCACGTAGTTATAGACGTTTGGGGGCCCATTTGTATGTCGGGCGGAACGCCCGGTGTTGCAGTGGGCGTTCCACCGCAACACCCATTGGTTTTGACGCTGCCTCCTATTTACAAGGGCAGCGTGAATAGGGGGCACCGCCAAAATTAAGACCAGGGGAAACCTTGGGGGATATGTACAATGAAGTGGCAGAGCATGTCATTAGCCTCCTGGGCTTAACGGCACGCTCCGCCACTTCGGAAACCCAAGGCCGCACCATCTTTACAAGAATGTGGTGCAGCCTTGCGTTTCCCCCTAAGATGGTGCTAAGTTTAACAACTTAGCGCCAACGCAGGCACCCTTGCACCAGAGTGCAAGGGTGTCTGTATGCAGGGGAGGATTGGTTATGTGTAGGAAGGTATCCCTTCCTGCACATGAACAATCCTAAAATGCCATTTTGTAACTTTCATGTGTGCTGCTTCAAGGGGCGGAAGACATCCTTTACAACGCAGGCATTACAACGCAATGCCTTTACAACGCAACCATTACAACGCAGATACACTTACATCGCATGATTTTACAATGCATGCTATTACAATGCATGTACAAGTACAACGCATGCTTTTACAACATATTGGTAAGTATTGTCTAGTAAGTGTTTAACTTTTTGAGATTGTATGTTTAATAATATAACAAATATTAATTTCGATTTTTTATTACAGTTATTAATATTTAGGCATTAATATTGTTATTAAATAGTTAATATTTCTGATAATAATCATATTAATTATTTTATGGAAGAGGTCTATTTTTTGGTAAATTAATACTCAGGTATGAATATTAATCCTAACTTGTTATTAATTAGGCAAACATTTATAGAAAATATTTGTTTGATTTTGAGAAAAAAAATGAATTCTCAGGTAGGAATATCAAAACTAACTTGTTACTAATTAGGAAAACAATTATAGAAAATATTAGTTTTATTTTTAGAAAAAATAATAATAGTCAGGTATTAATTTCGTTATTGAATAGTTTATATTTATGTTTATAATGATACTAATTATTTCATGGGTTAGGTATAGCTTTTGGAAAATGAATATTCAGGTATTAATATTAATTGTAAGTAGTTACTTGTTATGTAAAAATTAATAGAAAATATTGTTTTGAGTTATAAAAAAGTATTTTAATATTCTAAACATAAAAAATGAGTAATGAAAAAATAGGTTTTGTGATGTTTAATTATTATGATGGGAAAATTAAAAATATTATTTAATGTAAAGTAGATGTAAATTCATAATTACATATATATATATTTAAATGTGCAAATTATAAAAACATTTTTTAGTATTTTTAACTTTTTGGGTGATATAAATAAACATTTATAAACAAATACAACACAAGTAATGTATTTATAATTATTTTTTAATCATAACATTTACATATTTATAATTATTGAAAGAAATTAAGAAAGAAATTATAAAAAAATAGAGTAGACATAGACATATTTTATAAAAATAATTTGGTATTTTATTATGTACAGTAACATTTTATAATACATTTTTGTAACATTTTCTCACGCTTTTCCATTGTTTTCAATGAAAGAAAACCTCCTTTTTTTATATTTACAGAAAAAAATGATGTTGACGCGTTAACGTAACTTTCATCATTACGGAGATCGTGGCTGCAGAGAACAGAAGCAAGGGTGAGCTGCGTTAAGGTAAGACAAATTTACATTATTAAAATACATAATGTAGTGGTAATGTTTATTGTAAGGAGAGATGAGGGAGGTAGATAGATGTAGCAAATGTGTTTTACGTATTTTTGATGTGTGTTTACCAACTAATTTCCGCCATTACATGTTGCAGTAGTAGGCCCACGTCGGGTCTCTTTCTCTTCACAAACTATTTTTGTTTCATAATGTCGTTAATGGTATATATTTTAAACACTTTGGGGCCGATTCCGATCCGGGTCGGAAAGCACTCTGACCGAGTCGGATCCGTTGTGTTTTCTGACCGAGCCGGACCCCTACAGTCCGACCGAGCTAGTACGATGCGCACGTATGCTGTCGGACTCAGTTCGGTCGGACTCCCATAGAAGTCAATGGGAGGCAGTTGTACGAAGCATACATGCGCACCCATTGACTGAATGGGTATGTCACGAACAAGTGCGCCCCCTACAGTGGGTACGCGTCGGTGTCATCCGCGCCGTACATGCCTGTGTGGGGGAGACCCATGGGTCTCCCCCTGTGTGCGAGTTGTACGGCTGCGGTTGTCGGGCGTCTGACGCGGACCCCTGAAGTCCGACTCCGGGAGCTTTTGCGAGCCGGACGCTCCGACTCGGTCGAGCTGTCTGATTCGAGCATCGTACTCGTTTAGTCGAGAATCGTCTCCATTGCGCGCGTCGGTTTGCGTGCGACCGAGTCAGACGGATCGGGTCGGAGCTGAGAACGAGTCAGTTGGAGAATTTGCGCACCTTCGCATCGTACTTCGTCGTCCGGACCCATGTACGGATCGGTCGGAAAAGAAGCATCGGAATCGGATCCCCTAAGGCCGAATCCGATTCCTTGCGCTGCCGCCCGAGATCGGAATCGGCCCCCATATGAAACAAAAGTGTTTTGAAAGGTGTCCTTTTTTAGTTTAGCGACACGCTTTTTAACAAAAAATAAATTTTTATCATTGTTGCGGTTAGATGTATTTACAATGTGATTTATAGTAATACATTTTGGATGTGTTCATCATTATTTTTCAACAGGATTTTTGGGCTAGATGTATTGAATTCTTAGAATTTGTTGCGTTTTTTCGACAAAGAAAAAAAAATTCAGGATTTTTTATTCGGTTGACTCTTTTGGATTTCTACAGATATCGAAATGGCATTGTATTTTGATCAGAATTGACTTGCAACATTGGAATTTGTTGCATTTTTTTAACAATATCTTTATTTTTCAGGATTTTTTATTGGGTGCGTTTTTTAGATATGCACAGTTTTTAGTGTGCATATTAATATCTTTTTCATCGGTCTATGGATTTTTTTAATGGAATTTTTGTTATTTACTTTGGATTTAAGAAAAAATAAAGGACTGTTCGTGAAGTAATGGATGGAATGTAAGTCCAAGAGTTGAAAAAAGAAAACATCTGAAGGCAAGGAGACCCGACTTTTATAATTAATTTAAAAATGTTTGGAAATAATCAATTGAATTAGTGGGAGTTGTTTTAGGGCAAAACAGACAAGTAAAAATATTTTGTGTGTTAGAAATGAGGAATGGGAGCAAGATTATCAAGGTAGTCTGAAGCCACTATCAACGTAAACTGTTGAATTACACCCAATAGTCTTTCAGACATTTCATTAGAGCTGGTAGAAATACGTGGGTTCAGACTACCTGATAATGATTGCGACATTCTCATTTCTTGGAAATGTTGCTCCTTCTTCAGAATTCCAAGAAATTATAGAAATTAGGATGAGGTTTGCCAATTGATTTGTTGAAGGAGTTGTTCCATCCCTCTATGGCATTGTTTGTTTTTGCTCCTCCCTCTAAGCAGGTCGAGTAACAGTTCCACAACTCCACATGGAAACGTGGTCTCCTGCTGTGACCCGACCTGCTTAGATGACCAATCCATGTGCCTTAAAAATAATTTAGTATAGGTGCCAATTTTGCTTCATTTGTTGTAAAATATTCAGATTCTGTAATTGAAGTGTAGTACCCGTCTGCACTGTCAGGAGGAACAAAGCAAAGGGCAATTAGTTTTTTAAGTTCAAACTGTAGTTTGGTATCTGATATATAATCCTCAATTAAGGATGTTTTTTGAAGTTTTCGCCAATGTGCCTGAGAAAAGTGAAAGAAACATCCTTGAATTTGGGTATCTGGTTATGTTTTTGTTATTGTATTAATCATAGTTAACCCCTTCGCTGCTGCGGACATTCCGCTGCAGCGCTGGGGGGGGCAGGGGGGCAGCGCGGTGGGCCTGTGCTCATGACGGAGCCGCTCCGTCATGAGCCACAGTTGAGCTGTGCTCATGACGGAACGGTTCCGTCATGACTCCGCTCATTTGCGTTGTCGCCCCGCACAGGCGGGGAAACAGCGCCGCGCAGGCGGAGCGGCCGCCGACAGGATTGTCATGACGGAACCGTTCCGTCATGAGCACACGCCAACCGTGGCTCATGACGGAACGGTTCCGTCATGAGCAGGGAAGGGGTTAATTCAAAGTCAAATATTTATTTTCTCGGTCTTTTGTAGGATGTTTTAGATTTTATCACTGACAATAATTCAGTGTATGTTGATGATTGTTTATCAGCGAGTAAACTGTATACTAAGGGAATTACAGTATTGTTAATGTATGTGTGAATAGTGTATATTTGGGTGCATGGATGGGGCGTGCTTTTAAACGTTCCATCCTTCATCCAAATATCACTGTTTTCTTAATCTTACTAGATTATGCGGTGTGCTAAAGATTATTATTCTCTTTTGAGGGTTTTGGTTGTCATGCAATAGGAAAGGTTCGTTAGAATAAGTAGCAGAGAGTTCAGGTGGAATTATTATGTCAGAGTAGGTTTGGGGTGTTACTCTTTGTGGGTTACTTGTCTGTTTTTGACGTTGAATAATTCTTCGCAAATTAGGTATGGTGGGCATACTACTTGCAACATGTGGAGGAATGTGTTGGGATACCTCCCTTAAAAATGCACCACAGGTTTCACTGGAGGTGGATGCAATATCTTTAATCTCATTAATTGTTTCTCTAACTTCAATCTCCATTGCAGAGGCAGAGTGGTTATGGTCTGTGGTTCTTAAAACAGTGTCACCAAGAGTAACTGCTGTGCCTGTGCAATGGGTTGAGTAATATTGCACACACGTTCAATGACACCTGGGTTCAGATAGTCTCTCCTTACAATAAACATACTCACTATGGTTCAGTAGTCTGTTCCCTCTTTTTGATGTCAGGTATTTGGCTTCCTTGGATGGGGTAGACATTATTTTTTCGGTAAAGAGGAAAATAATAATTAATGTTCTAATATTTAATATTTTATAGTGTATACCTGTTTAGAGGGAAAATTACAGTATATTTTATATAATCAATTTAACAGTTTACAATTCATGCATTTTCAAGTTCTGTTTAATATTTTAACTGTTGTTTTTCTATCTTTGTTGGTTTATTATATAAAGAATCATGCTTTATTGGGAGAAAATAAAGTTAATTTGTTGTATATAAAAATATTTCAATTTTTCTTACCTTTGAAATAGATGTTGTTTAATTCTTTTAGTTTGGTAAATTTATTGATTCATTCGGTGTTTCTGAAATGAAAAATATTTAATGGGTTTTATTATGTATATATAATTTATGGAAAAGTTTCCTAGGGAGAGAACTCTAGTTTATTTTTTGTATTGTTTTTTGTTTCATAAATCTTGCCTTTATAATATTGTTTAGGTTGTTTCTTGCTTTTGTTTGTGAGTTTGAGTTGTGTTGTGGTCTGAAAAAGTAGAAAGAAATGTATTGTTAGTATATTGAAAATATTTAAAAATATTTGTCAGAAATAGAATAGTATATTTTTGGTTTAGGAACAACAGGTTCAGGTTTTATAATTGGACAAAGGTTTTTCATTTTTATTTGAAGAGATACATTTGTGCTTATTTGCCTATATTTCTTTAGTCAAGTTTAAACAATTTATTTACCTGCTATATGTCTTTTTCTGTGGTAGAAAAAAAATCAATTTATTTATAATAATAGAAGTACAATTTTTAATGTAATAATTTATTGATGTGAAAATTACCTTGTTATGTTTTTCTTCTTAGGGGCCGATTCCGATCCGGGTCGGAAGGGCACCGAATGCGATCCGGCCGGAAAAACTACGAGACGTATGTGTGTTTTCCGCCCGACTCGTACAGCTGTACGAGCGAGCTAGTACGATGCGAGCTACGTGAAATTCACCGACCGAGTCGTTTCCAGGTCCGAACCGCTCCGTATGTCTCGGTCGTAAGCTAACCGTGGCGTGCAATGGATGCGATTTATGACCGAGCCAGTACGATGCATGGGTCGGACAGCCTGTGCGAGCCGGAGTGTCCGACTCGCAAAACGTCTGGGTGGTTGCCTTTGGGGGTCCGCGTCGGACCTCCTGACACCCGCAGCCCTACATCTCGGACACAGGGGGAGACCCAAGGGCCCCCCCAACACAGGCATGTACGATGCGGATGGCACCGACGCGTACCCACTGTAGGGGGCGCCCTTACTACCCATTCAATCAATGGAGCCCATGTACACGTCGTACGACTGGCTCCCATTGGGAGTCCGACCGAACCGAGTCTGGCAGCATGCGGCCGCATCGTACTCGCTCAGTCGGACTGCAGGACTCCGGCTCGGTCGGAAAAAACTCCGGATCCGGCTTGGTTGGAGTGCTTTCCGGAACGGAATCGGCACCTTAATGGTCGTTGAAAGTTTTGACAGCTGAAAGAAAAAATATTTGAACATTGTTTATAATTTGTAATGATGATGTTTTTTAATTTGTTTCATTTGTGTTTGTATGCTATATAATTTATTTGTTTTTTGTTTATATTTAAGGAAATGACCTTGCAATATGCTTTTCACAACTTTTTGTGGATAGTTAGATATGTATTTCCGTCCAAATGTTCTTGGTGTTTTGTTATTGGATGTAGTAGTAACCTGTTGATATATAAAAAAGAAGTATAAATATGTTTAGATTGTGATAACATTTATTAATTAGTTAAAAATACAACAGTATGTTTTACTGAGATAAGTTAATGTTTTAGTAGAATTAGGAATTTAGTTTTTATCAAGTTAGGCATGCTTTACATTAGAAATAATAGTTTTATCTTCATCTCTATTTAGTACTATTTTTAGGTGTGCATGTTTTGGGGTAGGAATAGTACTTTAAACCCCACCACTATTCATCTTTTTCTCTGTGGCAAGCACTCTTTGGAGTGGGAATAGTAAATTTAACATACTACTATCCTGTACCTTTTCTGAAGCAAGCACCTTTTGGAGTTGGAACAGTAATTTTAACTCCACTACTATCCAGCGTTTTATCCGAGGTAAGCACCCTTTGTAGTGGGAATAGTAATTTTAACTAATCACTATCCTGCACCTTTCCTGCAGCAAGCATCTTTTGGAGTTGGAATAGTAATTTAAACCCCAGCACTATCCAGCGTTTTCTTTGAGGCAAGAACCCTTAGGAGTAGGAATAGTAATTTAAAAAGATCATTATCCTGCACCTTTAATGAAGCAAGCACCTTTTGGAGTTGGAATAGTAATTTAAACCCCACCGCTATCCAGCGTTTTCTCTGAGGCAAGTACCCTTTGGAGTGGGAATAGTAGTTTTAACATACCACTATCCTGCACCATTCCTGAAGCAAGCACCTTTTGGAGTTGGAATAGTAATTTTAAACACACCAATATGCAGCATTTTACAGGAGGCAAACACCCTTTGGAGTAGGAATAGTAATTTTAACATAACACTATCCTGCGCGTTTTGTGAAGGAAGCACCTTTTGAAGTTAAAATAGTAATTTTACCCCCACCACTATCCAGCGTTTTCTCTGAGGTAAGCATCCTTCAGAGTGGGAATAGTAATTTTAATATACCACTATCCTGCACCTTTCATGAAATAAGCACCTTTTGGAGTTGGAATAGTAATTTAAACCCCACAACTATCCAGCGTTTTACAGGAGACAAACACCCTTTGGAGTAGGAATAGTAATTTTAACATAACACTATCCTGCATCTTTTCTGAAGCAAGAACCTTTTAGAGTTGGAATAGTAATATTAACACCACCACTATCCAGCATTATCTTTGAGGCAAACAGTATTTGGAGATGGAATAGTAATTTTAACATTTTTATAGTTTGCACCTTCCCAGAGGCAAGCACCTTTTGGTGTAGGAATAGCAATTTTAACATACCACTATTAACTAGCATTTTCCCAGAGGCAAGCACCTTTTGGTGTAGGAATAGCAATTTTAACATACCACTATCCTGCACTTTCCCTGAGACCAGCATACTTTGGACTTGGAATAGTAATTTTAACACCACTATTAACTAGCATTTCCCCAGAGGCAATCACCTTTTAGAGTTGGAATAGTAATTTTAAACCCACCATTATCCAGCATTTTAAAGGAGGCAAACAGTCTTTGGAGTAGAAATAGTAATGTTAACATACCACTATCCTGCACCTTACTTCAGGGAAGATTATTTTTTATTTGGAATAGTATACTTTATTTTTGGAATATATTTATAAACCCACTATTATACATTTATTTAAAAACGGTAAAAATATATATAGTTTTTGTCACTTACTTTATATATATTGTCCAAAATAGAGTATTTTGCAGTGTTTTGTCGGATTTTGAAAAGTTTTTGAACAAACTGAAAAAAAGTTTATATACTTCATTTTAGTATGTTTGCTTATCTAGAAATTGTTAAGTAGTTAAACATTTCTATAGTTTGTACTTACTTCGTGTCTTAGATGGCTCGCTCTGAGGTTTATCAATCTCAGTAGAAAAACGCGTGTGCAGTCTCTGGTAATCAGGTAAATACAGTTTTTTAAATGGTGGTCGGCTTCTTTTATACGTTTTGTTGTGTTGAACGTAATTTGAAAGGAAAATATGCTTTGTGCATAATTTTTCTTTGTGTTTTTAATGGTGTGTGAGAATGTAAATAATTATTTTGTTATGTTAGTTTTCGTAACTTTTTATTTTTGTCTGTTATAACATCCGTTTTGGCTATTTCCCGGTCAAAGTAATTTAACTGAAAGAGTTGTAGGACTTTTATTTTCCTGAATTTAAAAAACTGAAGTTTTCTTCTTTGTGTTGATATTAGTTGAGTGTTATAGTGTTTTTGTTATGTGAAACTTTACAATTTATTAATGGTACTTTACTTTGTGTAATTAAGTGTATTAATATTTGTTTTTTTAGTTTTGTGTTCACATTGTAACTTTTTGAAAATGTTGGTTAAATGTATGTTATGTTAAAATATTGTATATAAATTATTTTATATGAATTTAAGTTTGATATTTATTTAATATGTGTTTTATACCTTTTTGGTAATGTTCAGTAGAATATATTAAAAAAACAAATTCATTGGTAAAAAAAAGTACCCGAGCATTAATTTTATTACCCGCGTATTAATTTTACAATTGGGTAATTTTATTAAATAGTGTGTTATAAAATAGTATTTGTTGTAGTAATATTTTTAATACATGTATATAATAAAACAATTAAATATATTAATGCTTTATGCGAGCATTAATTTTGGTACTCGAGTATTAAATTTAATACTTATGTATTAATTTCCAATATCCATGTTTTAATACACTCCTCCACCCAAAAGCCCTATTTTCCCTGCATCCCGCTCCAGGTGTTTATTATACAAAAAATATATATATATTGCTTTGTAAAAGTGTGTGTTGTTGTAGTATGCGTTGTAATGGATCATTCAATGTAGTATACTACATTTGCATTGTAATGGTATGCATTGTAAAAACATGCGATGTAATGTCAGTTGCGTTGTAAAAGCATGCGTTGTATTTGTTTGCGTTGTAAAGTCATATATTCTCAAGGGGCACCTTCCTGTACATAAACAAACCATGCCATGCAGCACACATGGAAAAAGCAAAAACAAGAAGAAATAATGCATTTCTCCTCCTTTCGCCAACTAAGACCAGGATTTTCCTTGTCTTAATTTAAGCACTGCCTCCTATGTACGCCACCCTTGTACATAGGGGGCAGCGTGAAATACAATGGGTGTTGCGGGTGGAACAACCACCATAACACCCACTGCATGCCCCTCTCACGCTAATCATAGCATGAAAGGGTGCCTTATGTACAAGGCAGTGTTAAGCCACATTAAGTGGCTTAACACTGACTTGTACATGAGGCAAGAACCCCTATCGCCACGGGAACATCACAAAAGGTGACGTTGCTAGGGGCTTGTACATATGCCCCCTGGTCTTAAACATGCGAAACGAGGAGAAATGTTTTATTTCTTCTCGTTTTTGCTGTTTCAATGTGTGCTGCCCCGTGCAGCACACATTTAAACAGCAAATTGCCTATGATTGTTTATGTGCAGGAAGTTTCCCCGTCCTGCACATAATCAATCATTTAAAAAAAATGCCATTTTGCAATTTCTATGTGTGCTGCATGGTGCAGCCCTGCGTTTCTAATGTGACGAAGTGTGTCGGTAGCCTTCTTGGATTGACGACACGCTTCGCCACTTTATTGTAAATATGCCGCTGAGTTGCCGCTGAGTTGTGAAGAAAAAACAGACGTTCCTGTACTTTTCAGAGCTGTCTCATCACTTTTGCTCATTCAGATTTTAACAATGCCCCAGCCCTTGCACAAAGGTATGTACACAATGTGAAATCCCACAGGCTCTGGGTGGAAAATATAGGTCTTCAGAGCATCGAGTCAAAGCGCCTGAGAGGGATGTCAGAGTAATAGCAGTGTCTTAGCTAAAAAGTGACATTGAACTGACATTTTTGTGCAGTTTGACTTGCTTATCTGTGCCGCGCCTTCCTCGTTTATCAGTCATTCAATGCAGTGAAGACACGAGGAATGGAAACAACAAGCATTTGCAATGCAATAGGTCTCGCATTACTGAACATTTGAGCTATTGGCGTTGCATTATTATTAGCAACGCCAATAGCTCAAACTTTCAGTAATGCGAGACCTATGGCATAGCACATGCTTGTCAATGACTAAGCTTCAGTTCCAGGATGCATTCAATACGATGCATCACCCCATCTCAGACATGGAGTATGGCTGATACTTGAATGGTCCACCTTATTTGGAGTGGCCTGGGGTATCTGAGTGAATCGCACAAGAAACGACGAAAAGAACTGGTTGCAGACCAGGCGAGAAGATTTACCTGGGTTGTAAGAAGTGCAAAGCCTGTCAACATGCCAAGGATATAGAGGAAATTTAGAATCCAAGCACTAAATGTAAAGATGTCAGAGTTAAGATAATGTTTATTGACATACTTGGCATCTGTCCTTGAAGGTTGCTCCGGCCTACACTAGAGAGGTGACACAGAATATGCGTAAGGATGCAGGAGGGCTGATAGAGAAAGGCATGGACCGCTCACACGCTGTGCCACATATGGACATGAGAAACACCCTGGACAGTTGAAACCCTTACGGTAAACTTGAGCAAACATGTAAGGAAGCTTCTCTGTGGTGGTGGGGGCACGGAAGAAGCATGACAAGCATGAACAAGGGGTACTGGTGACCCCAAGACTCCGCACCCAAGGGGTTCTAGTCAGGATAAAGAACTCCTAAAATCCCTGATGGACCAGATGGGAATGAGGTCAGCACACAGGTTGTGCACCACTAGCTTGAGATGGCAACTTCTCCTCTTCCACAGAACAGGATCTAAAGTGCTATGTGCTGAATAGTAACTTTCCATGGGTTTTACCCTGGACCAGTTCTGAAATCTCTCGCTGGAGACCACAGACGGCTTCTGAGCAGATGGGCCTACAGGCATCAACTATATAAACAGGACAAAAGCTAGAGTAAGGAACTCAGAGGGGCAGCTGTGCTACATACCTCACATGAGTTGGAAGACATGTACAAGATCTCTTTCTTATGTGTCCTGAATGATCATTAGTAAATACCAGTAGCAAATCAACTGAAAGCGTATAAACCCATCCTTTGTTCCATTCCCACATTGCCCACCCTCCTTGCAATCTAGTTCTCTACAGTGGAGATTTTATGATAGGGTGTGCTTGCCACTTAATAAATACGTTTGTGCTTTTTTGTACAAAATAACATTCTAACAAACGAAGGAAAGCAACCGTTGCATAACACAAAGTATACAAAATGTTGCTACATAGAGAATACTGTACAAATAATGTGCTACCTTTGCTTAGAGTGCATAAAATGGTGTATGCACATATAAAGTCATTTTCCCCAGTAATTATTTTAATGAGTATAAAAAATAGGCAATTCATTTATCAATAATAAAGCTTTTTGTATTGCACTTCTTTTGTTTATAAGCACTGTAAATATCAGGTTTCACTATCACCCAATTTACTAGTACTCAAATACCTGACCTTGGGAAGATAGAAAGCTGAATCGACCATGTAAGGATTTAAACCTGTGACTTGAAGATTGTATAGCATTCAACTCACTGAGCCATACTGCCATCCTGTTGGAAACAGCCCACTCCCACTCCGAAGGGTGGTGGTGGACTCCTCGAACACACTGTGGTAGCTTGGCTCGAGTGGTCAGGAAACAGGCACAGTGCTAAGCATACAATATACCCATACAATTACCATGCGTGCATCCGTTCCAAAAACGACTCTACACCGTAAAAATTATGAAAATATTCTTTCTTTATCTTTTTCTCTTAGTTGCTGATTGGAAAAATAAATAGGTCAATCACAATATACAAGTTTCAATTAGTGCAGGTCAAATAAATATTGGCTGTTTGATGAAATAAATAGGGGTGATCATAAATAACAGGGCATAAATACAAGTGCAATATATACAGACAATTAAATACTTTGAGGCAATAAATACTGTATCAATAAATATTGTACACCAACAAGTCCTGTGGACCTATAAATATAGTGCAGCAATAAATAGGTAAAAACTCAATAAATACAGTACCCCCAATAAATAATTAAAAGTATACAGCAACCCTCATATAATCAGATGACACTTCAATTCTTAAGGGCTGATTTGGCCCAGGCACAGCTTGTAGGGTTGTGGAAGGCTTGAGGGGGGAGGCTACTCCCTGGCTGGGACAAGGCTGAGGCCTAAACTGAGGTAGATCAAAGGGGGGAATACCAGTGCCCTGGCTTTCTCTCTCCAGTACAACCTCTCTAGGTTAGTCCCAGTTCACCCCAGGCACAGTCAGGTTGGTTTCAGCACCTCCCTAGCCCCTTAGAGTAGTCTCTCAGGTCTCCACAGGGCCTTAGGCGCCCTCTACTCTACTTACTGCCCTTTTTCTGATGTTCCGACGCCGCTGGAGTCGTGTCGACGCCGTGAGGCGGTTCCGGTTCGGTCTCGGCGGCCTCGGCACAATGTCAGTTCTTTGACGACGCCGGTAGGCGGTTCCGGTCCGATGTCGGCGGCCTCGGTTCGATCTCTACCTCCGATTTGACGGCGTCGGGCAGTCTCTTCACGATGTCGACTTGGGCGGCTCCGGTGACGTCGGCCGGCCTGGCCTCGATGTCGACTTCCGGCGACTCCGGGGTGCGATCCTCACCCCCGACCTCCGGTGCTCCTCCTCACAGGTTCCGGGCGACTCCGGAGTGCGGTCCTCACTCCCGACCTCCGGTGCTCCTCTACCTCGGTCTCCGACGACTCCGGAGGGCGGACTTCACTCCTCCGATGACGCCGCTCGCTCGACCTCGGTTCACTTCCTCCTCGACCTCTGGTATTCCTCACGACCTCCGTCGGCGCCCTCTCACGACCTCAGGCGGCTCCGGGTACGACGTCTGCTACTTCAGTCAGCGCCGCTTCTCCACCTCGGGCTCCAGGTCTCAGGCTACTCGACGCCGGACTCCAGGGAAACCAGTTTCCAGGTCAGGATCTTGCTGCTTTCTGCTTCTAAGGCCTGTTCCTGCTGTTCAGGTCCTTAGGATGAGTTTTTCTGTCTTCTTCCCACACAGGGCTACAGGCTGGGATCCATCAGTAGGGACAAGTATCAAGGGTGGGTTTATGGACCCCACTCCAGGCACAAGTTTCCACCCCTGCTGCTTCACTCCTTCCTCCTTCACTGTTGTGCTCTTCTCCCTTCACCAGTCAGGTGCCAACTGCCAGCTCCAACTGCCAACTGCCTCTCTTGTCCTCCCAACATTCTAAACCGCCTCCAACGGTCACAGGGTTCTGGAATCTCCTGGAATGTTCTGGAAGGTGCTGGTAGGTTCCAGTGGATGCTGGTGATGTCACAGGTGGCCACCATTTTGTGCTCCAGGCCCTCAGACAGAAGTTTCAGGGGTAGCTAAAATGGTTCCCTGAATCTGTAGCAACACGAAAAAGTCTGGTGGTTCCCAAAAAAAAAAGGAAAAATTCAAACAGGGTTTGAGACAAAAGTGGGACAAAATAAATAATGATGAGGAGGGACCACCCAAAGGGCTGACAGGTCTAACACGCGTCCCCCCCAGCTGAAAGTGGGGAGAGCTACCCAACCCCTTGGGAGTTCTCATCACTAAGGCGGAAATACCTTGAGAGACCCTCTGCATTGGCGTGGTCCACTCCAGGCCGATGTTCCACCTGAAAGTCCATCCCCTGTAGGGAAATAGACCACCTCAACAACTTGGGATTCTCCCCCTTCATTTGCATCAGCCAACGAAGGGGTCTGTGGTCGGTCTGAACCAGGAAGTGCGTTCCAAACAGGTATGGCCGCAACTTCTTCAGAGCCCATACCACTGCAAAGGCTTCGCGCTCTATTGCACTCCACTTCTGTTCCCTGGGAAGTAGTCTCCGGGATAGGAAGACCACGGGTTGATCCAGACCCTCTTCGTTGAGTTGCGATAACACTGCCCCAATGCCATGTTCTGATGCATCTGTCTGGACAATGAACTTCTTGGAAAAGTCTGGGGCCCTTAAGACCGGGGCCTCGCACATGGCTTTCTTCAATTTCTCAAAGGCTTGCTGACAAGCCTCCGTCCAGACTACCCGTCGAGGTTGTTTCTTGGACGTGAGCTCCGTGAGAGGGGCTACGATGGTACCGTACCCCTTCACGAAGCGGCGATAGTATCCCGTGAGGCCCAAAAATGCTCGGACCTCAGTCTGTGTCTTGGGGGGTTCCCAGGCCATGATGGCCTCGATCTTCGCCTGGAGGGGTTGCACCGTTCCCCTACCCACCAAGTGTCCAAGGTACACTACCGACCCCTGCCCGATCTGGCACTTGCTGGCCTTGATCGTCAATCCAGCTTGTCTCAGGGCCTGGAGAACAGCTTGCAGGTGACGCAAGTGATCCTCCCAGCTGTTACTGAAGACGGCTATGTCATCCAGATAAGCAGCAGAGAAACTCTCCATTCCGGTGAGGATCTGGTTTACCAGGCGCTGAAACGTGGCAGGTGCGTTCTTGAGCCCAAAGGGCATCACACAGAACTGGTAGTGGCCATTGGGCGTGGAGAAGGCTGACCTTTCCCTCGCTCCATCAGTCAAAGAGATCTGCCAGTACCCTGAAGTAAGGTCAAAGGTACTTAGATATTGGGCAGCTCCCAGCCGGTCAATCAATTCATCCGCCCTAGGGATCGGATGAGCATCAGTTTTTGTCACTGAATTCAGTCCCCGGTAGTCCACACAGAACCTCAGTTCTGGTTGGGCACCCGGTGGTGCAGCTTTCGGTACTAACACCACCGGACTAGACCAGGGGCTGCTAGAAGGTTCAATCACTCCTAGCTCCAGCATCTTAGTGACTTCACTATGAATGCTGGCCTTCACCTTGTCTGACATCCGGTAGATCTTGGACTTCACAGGTGGGCTGTCTCCTGTGTCCACGTCATGGACGCACAGGTGAGTCCTACCCGGGACAAGGGAGAACAACGAAGAGTACTGCCCCAGGACCTGGCGACAGTCCTCCTGCTGTTCAGGAGTTAGAGATGGGGAGAGAATCACTCCCTCCACCGACCCATCCTTCTCTTGAGACGCAAACAGATCAGGGAGAGGCTCGCTTTCCACGTCCTCTCCTCCGTCAGTCACCATCATCAAGATGACTTCGGGCCTCTCGTGGTGGGGTTTGAGGCGGTTGGCATGCAGCACCCGCAGGGGCTGACGAGGGGTCTTCAGGTCCACCAAGTAGGTAGCCTTACCCTTCTTCTCCAACACCTCAAAGGGTCCTGACCAGCGATCCTGGAGGGCACTAAGCTCTCCGGGTTCGATCACCCACACCTTCTGGCCAGGCTCCAACTCCACCGGGTGAGCGTTGTGGTCATACCACGCCTTCATCACTGCTTGGCTGGCTTCCAGGTTGTCAGAAGCTTGCTTCCACAACTTAGCCATTTGGCTCCGGAAGGCCAGCATGTAGCTCACCACATCCTGGGGGAGCTTTCTGGGAGTTCTTTCCCATCCGTCTCTCACCAGGTTAAGAGGTCCACGTACAGGGTGCCCATACAGAAGCTCGAAGGGGCTGAAGCCCACTCCCTTCTGTGGCACTTCCCTGTAGGAGAAAAGTAAACAGGGTAGGAGGACGTCCCATTTCCTCCGCAGGCTTTCAGGCAGACTTCTGATCATGCCCTTCAAGGTTTTGTTAAACCTCTCCACCAGACCATTGGTCTGGGGGTGGTAAGGAGTGGTGAACCGGTATGTCACTCCACACTCCTTCCACATTGCCCGCATATACGCTGACATGAAGTTGGTCCCCCTGTCGGACACAACTTCCTTGGGAAAACCCACTCGGGTAAAGATTCCCATCAGGGCCCTAGCCACAACAGGTGCTGTTATGGTCCTCAGAGGTATTGCCTCTGGGTACCGTGTGGCATGATCCACCAGAACCAGGATAAACCTGTGACCAGCTGTAGTCGGTGGATCTAATGGACCCACAATGTCGATGCCCACCCTTTCAAAGGGGGTGCTAACGACAGGAAGTGGTTCCAGGGGAGCTTTCAGCTTCACCCCTGTTTTCCCACTGGCTTGGCAAGACACACATGTCCGGCAGTAGGTATCGGACGACACTTTCATCTGAGGCCAATAAAAGTGTGGGACAAGACGGGCGAAGGTCTTGTCTTGCCCCAGGTGTCCTGCCAAGGGGATCTCGTGAGCCAACTCTAAAAGGAAGGCTCGATAACGTTGAGGAACTACCAAGGCTCGTGACGATCCATGTAGGGGTGCCTTGGGTTCACTGTAGAGGAGGCCATCCTCCCAGTAAACACTGTAGTTCCCTTCAACGTTCCCTGCTGCCTGGGCTTCGGCCTGTCGCCTCAGCCCCTCAAGGGTAGGGCACTCCCTCTGGCCCTGGCAGAATTCCTCCCTGGACGGGCCTCCCTCCACGTGCCACTCGGCCGGGATGGGTAGGTCCTCCAGGTTGGTAACGTCCCCCTCCGCAGACTCCTGGTCCACCACCTCCGGTGGCCTATCCGTCCTACGGGGTGGAGACGCCGAGGCAGGCTCCTCCTGTCCACGGTTCTTCCCTTGACTGGCAGCTGGCTGGGCCTTTGTTCCAGGCTCCAGCCGGAATGAACTCCCCCTTCGGGTAGTCACGGACCTTGTGCTAACACAGGCCCAGTCAGGTGTACCCAGCATCTCGGTGTGAGTCCGGTATTCCACCTCCTTCCAAGCGTTGTGCTCCATGTCATTGCCCAGCAGACAATCGACTGGCACGGCAGGGCTTACGGCAACTCGAAGTGAACCTGCAACCCCCCCCCATTCAAAGGGAACCTCGGCCACTGGATAGTGACCTGTTCTGCCGTCAGCCATCGCGGCTGGGTGGAGTACATCAGGAATTACCTGCTCTGGAGACACCAGCTGGCTACGCACCATAGTCATACTGGCTCCTGTGTCTCTCAGAGCCTCCCCTCTTTGGCCGTTGATGGTGATCCACTGCCCATACTTTGCGGTATTTGCGGGCACCTGGATCTTAGGAACCATCTCCCGTTCTCCCAGGGACACTAAAGTGACACCCGCCCACTCCCTTCCCTTAGTTAAGGGCATCTCCTCCCCGAGCACTACACTAGCTACTCCGGGGGGCTTTCCTCCAGTGGGAGGGGGTGATCGTTTCTGACACTTCGGATCTCCTTTATAGTGTCCAACGCCACCGCACTCGTAACAATGGACAACCCTTGGCTGCTGACTCTGGCCAGGATTAGGGTTTCTGGGTGGGTTAGCCTTAGAGGTGAATCCTGTTCCCTTCCCTTGGAAGTTATTTTGGGGGCCTTTGGAGAACTCCTTTTTCTTTTCCCCTCCTTCCTTCTTCTGGGGGGCGCCCTGTCCGGCCTTTTGAGTATCCCCTCCAGTCCCCCTTGTGGACACCCGGGTACTAGCCCAAATGTCCGCCTCCTCAGCAAGCTTCCGGGGGCTGGTCAGCTTGCTATCCACCAGGTGTTGCCGCAGTTCAGGGAAACATTTCTCGAGTAGGTGTTCCTTCAGTACTAGGTCAAACAGCTCCTCGTAGTTCCTTACTTCACTGCCCTGAATCCAACCTTCCAGTGCCTTCTTTGCATAGTCCAGGAAGTCCACCCAATTCTGTGTGCCCAGCTTGTGACTACCCCTGAACTTCTGTCTGTACTTTTCAGGTGTTAGTCCAAACTTTCTGATGAGCGCCAGTTTCATGGTGGGGTAGTGGGTCTGCTCATCCTCTTCGAGGGCCAATAAAGCATCCCTACCAGCTGGAGGCATGTACTTATACAATCCCCCTCCCCAGTACTTCACTGGAACCCCATGGGCCCTCAACGAGACCTCATAGGCTGCTAGCCACTTGGCGATGTCGTCACCCGCCCCATAGCTAGCTACTATGTCCTTTGGCAGGTAAGGTTTGGATTCCCTGGTGACCTCTTGGTTTTGGCTGCCACCATTAGGAACAGGTTGTGCCCCTATTCTTAGGATCTGAAGCTCTATCTCTTTCAGTCTTATCTCATGAGCCATCCTCTCTTTCTCCGTCTCATGAGCCAACCTCTGTTCCTCCTTCTCCTTCTCCAGCTTTGCTAAATCCCATGTGAGCTGTCTTTTCTCTCTCCGATCTGCTAACTCCACGCTGGATAAGCCCCCGCTAGAGACAGTGCTGCCCTTCCTAGAAAGTGTCCTGGGCCCTGCTGACAGGTTCCCCACCTCAGGTTGGTACATCTCAGCCCCCTCGGGGTTAGGCTCTCCATCCCTGTCTTCCTCCTCAGCCTTGCTTTCTCGGCGTGCCTCCCCCCAAGCCCTTAAGCTGGTTTGGAGTGCACCCTTCTTTGCTCCTGGGGGACAGTACACCCCCTCCCGCTGGCAAAACTCCCTGAGTTGGGCCACAGTGTACGTTTCTAAATCTTCCAGTACAAACTCCATCTTGCCCACTCAGGTTAGAGGACAGGTTTTGTGCAGTAACAATGCAGGGGGGTACCTTATGTAATACCTCCTCCCACCACCAGAGTAAATTTGGAAAAAAACAAAAACCCACAATTTGGAAGGCCGCTGTGAGAAAACTCCCGGTGTAGGCCTATGGACTACCCACAGTTATTGTTGAGTATATGTAGGCACAGCTCTATCCCACCACTGAACACCAATTTATGTTGGAAACAGCCCACTCCCACTCCGAAGGGTGGTGGTGGACTCCTCGAACACACTGTGGTAGCTTGGCTCGAGTGGTCAGGAAACAGGCACAGTGCTAAGCATACAATATACCCATACAATAACCATGCGTGCATCCGTTCCAAAAACGACTCTACACCGTAAAAATTATGAAAATATTCTTTCTTTATCTTTTTCTCTTAGTTGCTGATTGGAAAAATAAATAGGTCAATCACAATATACAAGTTTCAATTAGTGCAGGTCAAATAAATATTGGCTGTTTGATGAAATAAATAGGGGTGATCATAAATAACAGGGCATAAATACAAGTGCAATATATACAGACAATTAAATACTTTGAGGCAATAAATACTGTATCAATAAATATTGTACACCAACAAGTCCTGTGGACCTATAAATATAGTGCAGCAATAAATAGGTAAAAACTCAATAAATACAGTACCCCCAATAAATAATTAAAAGTATACAGCAACCCTCATATAATCAGATGACACTTCAATTCTTAAGGGCTGATTTGGCCCAGGCACAGCTTGTAGGGTTGTGGAAGGCTTGAGGGGGGAGGCTACTCCCTGGCTGGGACAAGGCTGAGGCCTAAACTGAGGTAGATCAAAGGGGGGAATACCAGTGCCCTGGCTTTCTCTCTCCAGTACAACCTCTCTAGGTTAGTCCCAGTTCACCCCAGGCACAGTCAGGTTGGTTTCAGCACCTCCCTAGCCCCTTAGAGTAGTCTCTCAGGTCTCCACAGGGCCTTAGGCGCCCTCTACTCCACTTACTGCCCTTTTTCTGATGTTCCGACGCCGCTGGAGTCGTGTCGACGCCGTGAGGCGGTTCCGGTTCGGTCTCGGCGGCCTCGGCACAATGTCAGTTCTTTGACGACGCCGGTAGGCGGTTCCGGTCCGATGTCGGCGGCCTCGGTTCGATCTCTACCTCCGATTTGACGGCGTCGGGCAGTCTCTTCACGATGTCGACTTGGGCGGCTCCGGTGACGTCGGCCGGCCTGGCCTCGATGTCGACTTCCGGCGACTCCGGGGTGCGATCCTCACCCCCGACCTCCGGTGCTCCTCCTCACAGGTTCCGGGCGACTCCGGAGTGCGATCCTCACTCCCGACCTCCGGTGCTCCTCTACCTCGGTCTCCGACGACTCCGGAGGGCGGACTTCACTCCTCCGATGACGCCGCTCGCTCGACCTCGGTTCACTTCCTCCTCGACCTCTGGTATTCCTCACGACCTCCGTCGGCGCCCTCTCACGACCTCAGGCGGCTCCGGGTACGACGTCTGCTACTTCAGTCAGCGCCGCTTCTCCACCTCGGGCTCCAGGTCTCAGGCTACTCGACGCCGGACTCCAGGGAAACCAGTTTCCAGGTCAGGATCTTGCTGCTTTCTGCTTCTAAGGCCTGTTCCTGCTGTTCAGGTCCTTAGGATGAGTTTTTCTGTCTTCTTCCCACACAGGGCTACAGGCTGGGATCCATCAGTAGGGACAAGTATCAAGGGTGGGTTTATGGACCCCACTCCAGGCACAAGTTTCCACCCCTGCTGCTTCACTCCTTCCTCCTTCACTGTTGTGCTCTTCTCCCTTCACCAGTCAGGTGCCAACTGCCAGCTCCAACTGCCAACTGCCTCTCTTGTCCTCCCAACATTCTAAACCGCCTCCAACGGTCACAGGGTTCTGGAATCTCCTGGAATGTTCTGGAAGGTGCTGGTAGGTTCCAGTGGATGCTGGTGATGTCACAGGTGGCCACCATTTTGTGCTCCAGGCCCTCAGACAGAAGTTTCAGGGGTAGCTAAAATGGTTCCCTGAATCTGTAGCAACACGAAAAAGTCTGGTGGTTCCCAAAAAAAAAAGGAAAAATTCAAACAGGGTTTGAGACAAAAGTGGGACAAAATAAATAATGATGAGGAGGGACCACCCAAAGGGCTGACAGGTCTAACACGCGTCCCCCCCAGCTGAAAGTGGGGAGAGCTACCCAACCCCTTGGGAGTTCTCATCACTAAGGCGGAAATACCTTGAGAGACCTTCTGCATTGGCGTGGTCCACTCCAGGCCGATGTTCCACCTGAAAGTCCATCCCCTGTAGGGAAATAGACCACCTCAACAACTTGGGATTCTCCCCCTTCATTTGCATCAGCCAACGAAGGGGTCTGTGGTCGGTCTGAACCAGGAAGTGCGTTCCAAACAGGTATGGCCGCAACTTCTTCAGAGCCCATACCACTGCAAAGGCTTCGCGCTCTATTGCACTCCACTTCTGTTCCCTGGGAAGTAGTCTCCGGGATAGGAAGACCACGGGTTGATCCAGACCCTCTTCGTTGAGTTGCGATAACACTGCCCCAATGCCATGTTCTGATGCATCTGTCTGGACAATGAACTTCTTGGAAAAGTCTGGGGCCCTTAAGACCGGGGCCTCGCACATGGCTTTCTTCAATTTCTCAAAGGCTTGCTGACAAGCCTCCGTCCAGACTACCCGTCGAGGTTGTTTCTTGGACGTGAGCTCCGTGAGAGGGGCTACGATGGTACCGTACCCCTTCACGAAGCGGCGATAGTATCCCGTGAGGCCCAAAAATGCTCGGACCTCAGTCTGTGTCTTGGGGGGTTCCCAGGCCATGATGGCCTCGATCTTCGCCTGGAGGGGTTGCACCGTTCCCCTACCCACCAAGTGTCCAAGGGACACTACCGACCCCTGCCCGATCTGGCACTTGCTGGCCTTGATCGTCAATCCAGCTTGTCTCAGGGCCTGGAGAACAGCTTGCAGGTGACGCAAGTGATCCTCCCAGCTGTTACTGAAGACGGCTATGTCATCCAGATAAGCAGCAGAGAAACTCTCCATTCCGGTGAGGATCTGGTTTACCAGGCGCTGAAACGTGGCAGGTGCGTTCTTGAGCCCAAAGGGCATCACACAGAACTGGTAGTGGCCATTGGGCGTGGAGAAGGCTGACCTTTCCCTCGCTCCATCAGTCAAAGAGATCTGCCAGTACCCTGAAGTAAGGTCAAAGGTACTTAGATATTGGGCAGCTCCCAGCCGGTCAATCAATTCATCCGCCCTAGGGATCGGATGAGCATCAGTTTTTGTCACTGAATTCAGTCCCCGGTAGTCCACACAGAACCTCAGTTCTGGTTGGGCACCCGGTGGTGCAGCTTTCGGTACTAACACCACCGGACTAGACCAGGGGCTGCTAGAAGGTTCAATCACTCCTAGCTCCAGCATCTTAGTGACTTCACTATGAATGCTGGCCTTCACCTTGTCTGACATCCGGTAGATCTTGGACTTCACAGGTGGGCTGTCTCCTGTGTCCACGTCATGGACGCACAGGTGAGTCCTACCCGGGACAAGGGAGAACAACGAAGAGTACTGCCCCAGGACCTGGCGACAGTCCTCCTGCTGTTCAGGAGTTAGAGATGGGGAGAGAATCACTCCCTCCACCGACCCATCCTTCTCTTGAGACGCAAACAGATCAGGGAGAGGCTCGCTTTCCACGTCCTCTCCTCCGTCAGTCACCATCATCAAGATGACTTCGGGCCTCTCGTGGTGGGGTTTGAGGCGGTTGGCATGCAGCACCCGCAGGGGCTGACGAGGGGTCTTCAGGTCCACCAAGTAGGTAGCCTTACCCTTCTTCTCCAACACCTCAAAGGGTCCTGACCAGCGATCCTGGAGGGCACTAAGCTCTCCGGGTTCGATCACCCACACCTTCTGGCCAGGCTCCAACTCCACCGGGTGAGCGTTGTGGTCATACCACGCCTTCATCACTGCTTGGCTGGCTTCCAGGTTGTCAGAAGCTTGCTTCCACAACTTAGCCATTTGGCTCCGGAAGGCCAGCATGTAGCTCACCACATCCTGGGGGAGCTTTCTGGGAGTTCTTTCCCATCCGTCTCTCACCAGGTTAAGAGGTCCACGTACAGGGTGCCCATACAGAAGCTCGAAGGGGCTGAAGCCCACTCCCTTCTGTGGCACTTCCCTGTAGGAGAAAAGTAAACAGGGTAGGAGGACGTCCCATTTCCTCCGCAGGCTTTCAGGCAGACTTCTGATCATGCCCTTCAAGGTTTTGTTAAACCTCTCCACCAGACCATTGGTCTGGGGGTGGTAAGGAGTGGTGAACCGGTATGTCACTCCACACTCCTTCCACATTGCCCGCATATACGCTGACATGAAGTTGGTCCCCCTGTCGGACACAACTTCCTTGGGAAAACCCACTCGGGTAAAGATTCCCATCAGGGCCCTAGCCACAACAGGTGCTGTTATGGTCCTCAGAGGTATTGCCTCTGGGTACCGTGTGGCATGATCCACCAGAACCAGGATAAACCTGTGACCAGCTGTAGTCGGTGGATCTAATGGACCCACAATGTCGATGCCCACCCTTTCAAAGGGGGTGCTAACGACAGGAAGTGGTTCCAGGGGAGCTTTCAGCTTCACCCCTGTTTTCCCACTGGCTTGGCAAGACACACATGTCCGGCAGTAGGTATCGGACGACACTTTCATCTGAGGCCAATAAAAGTGTGGGACAAGACGGGCGAAGGTCTTGTCTTGCCCCAGGTGTCCTGCCAAGGGGATCTCGTGAGCCAACTCTAAAAGGAAGGCTCGATAACGTTGAGGAACTACCAAGGCTCGTGACGATCCATGTAGGGGTGCCTTGGGTTCACTGTAGAGGAGGCCATCCTCCCAGTAAACACTGTAGTTCCCTTCAACGTTCCCTGCTGCCTGGGCTTCGGCCTGTCGCCTCAGCCCCTCAAGGGTAGGGCACTCCCTCTGGCCCTGGCAGAATTCCTCCCTGGACGGGCCTCCCTCCACGTGCCACTCGGCCGGGATGGGTAGGTCCTCCAGGTTGGTAACGTCCCCCTCCGCAGACTCCTGGTCCACCACCTCCGGTGGCCTATCCGTCCTACGGGGTGGAGACGCCGAGGCAGGCTCCTCCTGTCCACGGTTCTTCCCTTGACTGGCAGCTGGCTGGGCCTTTGTTCCAGGCTCCAGCCGGAATGAACTCCCCCTTCGGGTAGTCACGGACCTTGTGCTAACACAGGCCCAGTCAGGTGTACCCAGCATCTCGGTGTGAGTCCGGTATTCCACCTCCTTCCAAGCGTTGTGCTCCATGTCATTGCCCAGCAGACAATCGACTGGCACGGCAGGGCTTACGGCAACTCGAAGTGAACCTGCAACCCCCCCCCATTCAAAGGGAACCTCGGCCACTGGATAGTGACCTGTTCTGCCGTCAGCCATCGCGGCTGGGTGGAGTACATCGGGAATTACCTGCTCTGGAGACACCAGCTGGCTACGCACCATAGTCATACTGGCTCCTGTGTCTCTCAGAGCCTCCCCTCTTTGGCCGTTGATGGTGATCCACTGCCCATACTTTGCGGTATTTGCGGGCACCTGGATCTTAGGAACCATCTCCCGTTCTCCCAGGGACACTAAAGTGACACCCGCCCACTCCCTTCCCTTAGTTAAGGGCATCTCCTCCCCGAGCACTACACTAGCTACTCCGGGGGGCTTTCCTCCAGTGGGAGGGGGTGATCGTTTCTGACACTTCGGATCTCCTTTATAGTGTCCAACGCCACCGCACTCGTAACAATGGACAACCCTTGGCTGCTGACTCTGGCCAGGATTAGGGTTTCTGGGTGGGTTAGCCTTAGAGGTGAATCCTGTTCCCTTCCCTTGGAAGTTATTTTGGGGGCCTTTGGAGAACTCCTTTTTCTTTTCCCCTCCTTCCTTCTTCTGGGGGGCGCCCTGTCCGGCCTTTTGAGTATCCCCTCCAGTCCCCCTTGTGGACACCCGGGTACTAGCCCAAATGTCCGCCTCCTCAGCAAGCTTCCGGGGGCTGGTCAGCTTGCTATCCACCAGGTGTTGCCGCAGTTCAGGGAAACATTTCTCGAGTAGGTGTTCCTTCAGTACTAGGTCAAACAGCTCCTCGTAGTTCCTTACTTCACTGCCCTGAATCCAACCTTCCAGTGCCTTCTTTGCATAGTCCAGGAAGTCCACCCAATTCTGTGTGCCCAGCTTGTGACTACCCCTGAACTTCTGTCTGTACTTTTCAGGTGTTAGTCCAAACTTTCTGATGAGCGCCAGTTTCATGGTGGGGTAGTGGGTCTGCTCATCCTCTTCGAGGGCCAATAAAGCATCCCTACCAGCTGGAGGCATGTACTTATACAATCCCCCTCCCCAGTACTTCACTGGAACCCCATGGGCCCTCAACGAGACCTCATAGGCTGCTAGCCACTTGGCGATGTCGTCACCCGCCCCATAGCTAGCTACTATGTCCTTTGGCAGGTAAGGTTTGGATTCCCTGGTGACCTCTTGGTTTTGGCTGCCACCATTAGGAACAGGTTGTGCCCCTATTCTTAGGATCTGAAGCTCTATCTCTTTCAGTCTTATCTCATGAGCCATCCTCTCTTTCTCCGTCTCATGAGCCAACCTCTGTTCCTCCTTCTCCTTCTCCAGCTTTGCTAAATCCCATGTGAGCTGTCTTTTCTCTCTCCGATCTGCTAACTCCACGCTGGATAAGCCCCCGCTAGAGACAGTGCTGCCCTTCCTAGAAAGTGTCCTGGGCCCTGCTGACAGGTTCCCCACCTCAGGTTGGTACATCTCAGCCCCCTCGGGGTTAGGCTCTCCATCCCTGTCTTCCTCCTCAGCCTTGCTTTCTCGGCGTGCCTCCCCCCAAGCCCTTAAGCTGGTTTGGAGTGCACCCTTCTTTGCTCCTGGGGGACAGTACACCCCCTCCCGCTGGCAAAACTCCCTGAGTTGGGCCACAGTGTACGTTTCTAAATCTTCCAGTACAAACTCCATCTTGCCCACTCAGGTTAGAGGACAGGTTTTGTGCAGTAACAATGCAGGGGGGTACCTTATGTAATACCTCCTCCCACCACCAGAGTAAATTTGGAAAAAAACAAAAACCCACAATTTGGAAGGCCGCTGTGAGAAAACTCCCGGTGTAGGCCTATGGACTACCCACAGTTATTGTTGAGTATATGTAGGCACAGCTCTATCCCACCACTGAACACCAATTTATGTTGGAAACAGCCCACTCCCACTCCGAAGGGTGGTGGTGGACTCCTCGAACACACTGTGGTAGCTTGGCTCGAGTGGTCAGGAAACAGGCACAGTGCTAAGCATACAATATACCCATACAATAACCATGCGTGCATCCGTTCCAAAAACGACTCTACACCGTAAAAATTATGAAAATATTCTTTCTTTATCTTTTTCTCTTAGTTGCTGATTGGAAAAATAAATAGGTCAATCACAATATACAAGTTTCAATTAGTGCAGGTCAAATAAATATTGGCTGTTTGATGAAATAAATAGGGGTGATCATAAATAACAGGGCATAAATACAAGTGCAATATATACAGACAATTAAATACTTTGAGGCAATAAATACTGTATCAATAAATATTGTACACCAACAAGTCCTGTGGACCTATAAATATAGTGCAGCAATAAATAGGTAAAAACTCAATAAATACAGTACCCCCAATAAATAATTAAAAGTATACAGCAACCCTCATATAATCAGATGACACTTCAATTCTTAAGGGCTGATTTGGCCCAGGCACAGCTTGTAGGGTTGTGGAAGGCTTGAGGGGGGAGGCTACTCCCTGGCTGGGACAAGGCTGAGGCCTAAACTGAGGTAGATCAAAGGGGGGAATACCAGTGCCCTGGCTTTCTCTCTCCAGTACAACCTCTCTAGGTTAGTCCCAGTTCACCCCAGGCACAGTCAGGTTGGTTTCAGCACCTCCCTAGCCCCTTAGAGTAGTCTCTCAGGTCTCCACAGGGCCTTAGGCGCCCTCTACTCCACTTACTGCCCTTTTTCTGATGTTCCGACGCCGCTGGAGTCGTGTCGACGCCGTGAGGCGGTTCCGGTTCGGTCTCGGCGGCCTCGGCACAATGTCAGTTCTTTGACGACGCCGGTAGGCGGTTCCGGTCCGATGTCGGCGGCCTCGGTTCGATCTCTACCTCCGATTTGACGGCATCGGGCAGTCTCTTCACGATGTCGACTTGGGCGGCTCCGGTCCGATGGCGCTCTCGGCTCCGATGACGTCGGCCGGCCTGGCCTCGATGTCGACTTCCGGCGACTCCGGGGTGCGATCCTCACCCCCGACCTCCGGTGCTCCTCCTCACAGGTTCCGGGCGACTCCGGAGTGCGATCCTCACTCCCGACCTCCGGTGCTCCTCTACCTCGGTCTCCGACGACTCCGGAGGGCGGACTTCACTCCTCCGATGACGCCGCTCGCTCGACCTCGGTTCACTTCCTCCTCGACCTCTGGTATTCCTCACGACCTCCGTCGGCGCCCTCTCACGACCTCAGGCGGCTCCGGGTACGACGTCTGCTACTTCAGTCAGCGCCGCTTCTCCACCTCGGGCTCCAGGTCTCAGGCTACTCGACGCCGGACTCCAGGGAAACCAGTTTCCAGGTCAGGATCTTGCTGCTTTCTGCTTCTAAGGCCTGTTCCTGCTGTTCAGGTCCTTAGGATGAGTTTTTCTGTCTTCTTCCCACACAGGGCTACAGGCTGGGATCCATCAGTAGGGACAAGTATCAAGGGTGGGTTTATGGACCCCACTCCAGGCACAAGTTTCCACCCCTGCTGCTTCACTCCTTCCTCCTTCACTGTTGTGCTCTTCTCCCTTCACCAGTCAGGTGCCAACTGCCAGCTCCAACTGCCAACTGCCTCTCTTGTCCTCCCAACATTCTAAACCGCCTCCAACGGTCACAGGGTTCTGGAATCTCCTGGAATGTTCTGGAAGGTGCTGGTAGGTTCCAGTGGATGCTGGTGATGTCACAGGTGGCCACCATTTTGTGCTCCAGGCCCTCAGACAGAAGTTTCAGGGGTAGCTAAAATGGTTCCCTGAATCTGTAGCAACACGAAAAAGTCTGGTGGTTCCCAAAAAAAAAAGGAAAAATTCAAACAGGGTTTGAGACAAAAGTGGGACAAAATAAATAATGATGAGGAGGGACCACCCAAAGGGCTGACAGGTCTAACACATCCCATTCACAATTTTAAACACCATTTGTGAAGTTTAAGTTATTATGGCCATAGTAAAAGAACTTTTTGTAACAGAGTAAAGAAATAGCCAAGATTTGAATGAAGAACACAAGGTTGATGAGTCTTCAATGCTGCATCAGTAGGTGGGCTTCGGCCAGACCCTTCGCGGTCCTCGGATGTGCCCCGTTTGCTCGGTGCATAGCCTGGCCATACACGTCACTCCTGAGTGCCTCGGCTCCTGTACTAGCTTCAGTGATGTCAGTGATGCCGTTTGTGATGTCACCTGTGACATCATGTGTGAAATCCAAGTCATGAGCAGAACTCACTTCTTTTGGACCAAGAAATCGACACCATAACACTAGAGGGCTTGTCTTACCATCTTTGCCATTATTTATTTATTGTATTATTTATCATCATTTTATATTTTTTGCCATTATCATTTATTATTTTTATTTTTCATTATGTTATATTTTTTGCCATTATCATTTCTTTATTTTTATTTTTCATTAT
This sequence comes from Triturus cristatus, assembly GCF_964204655.1. Classification (NCBI taxonomy): domain Eukaryota; kingdom Metazoa; phylum Chordata; class Amphibia; order Caudata; family Salamandridae; genus Triturus; species Triturus cristatus. The sequence goes on along the minus strand of NC_140588.1, from coordinate 1,060,696,713 downwards.
GTTATATTTTTTGACATTATTATTTTATTATTTTTCAATATTTTTTTTAAGATGTGCACAATATGGGACAAGCCCAACAGGCTTCGATTAGCTTGTTTTCTAAACCACGAGTAATGTTTACAATACAACAGGGAGTGCAGTTTGATGCACTTTTGCCATTATGTCTGCCATTGGTCTAAGAAGCGCTAATAAGATTTTCACTGTTGTTTCACGCAAAAATGTGAAAATATTTCAACATATTTTTACATATTTTCCACAGATCTGGACCCACTCTCCCTAGAAGACTTGAAGAGTAGAGAATCAAAAATAGATGAACATGACAATATTAATGTTTTCGTCATGTAAATTAAGCAGTAACCAAATGACAAAGGGCACCTCCCTTTATGCTCAATTGTACTGTTGTCCTCACTGCCACCTATCCCTAGCAAGAGTTGAGAAATTAAATATTATTTTTCAGAATGACTAAAAAACAGTTTTTTGATCTCTGTACTGCATCAAGTTGGTTGTAATGTACATTGATTGCACTCCATTACTCAGACTGTAGGTCATGCACCTCCCCAGGGTGGCTATGTGCACATGTGATGGAGGCTGGCGCCGCGTCCTTCTGACGGGGCACGCCTGACGCGCTTTCACTGGGTTCGCACAGTGATTGACGACTTTAATTTGAATATGCCATGCTCCAAATGAGATGGATGCGAATATGTATTCATTGCATAAGAGTAATTTTTGTTCATTTTCTGAAATACAAAGATGTCATGATGGACCTCCTCCGTCCAAGGGCAACGAGAATGCCCGTCATGGTGCCGCCTCGTGCAAGGTGAGCGGATGTCCTTCAACACACCGCACTTTAACTCCAGACCTTGCATCCTCTTCACAATGACACCCCCTCATGCACGCCATGCTTGAGGGGATATCATTCATTAGTCCACTTCCACAAACTAAAACAAGCATTGGCAATGCCAATAGGCCTGGGTTTGGGTTCATAATGAAAAGCTTTTGTGTGCTAAGACCAAATGCATGTATTGTTCTTTTTTGAGCTGCATTGTGTTCTTACACAAAAAAGTGTTATACTTGGGTGACTTTATAACCACTTAGGGGCATATGTGTGTAAAACCCGTTTTGCGAGTCCTTAATAGCGATTTTTTGCGAATCGCTGTTAAGAACTCGCAAAATGGAGTGTATGAAGCAATTGCAATATTAATTGCAAATCCTTAATAGTCCTTAATTGTGAATCGCAATTTATAGATTCTTTCAATTACAGCTTGTGATATAGGTACCAAGGCTACGTTTACTTGTAAGTTTGAAGAACCTATTTGCATATATTGCAGTACACATTCTATTACAGCAGATATGGACCTCAAGCCCTTGTGTGCTGCAACATTGAACATCTCACTAAGGGCCATATGCACGAAGCTTCCATTTTGCATTCCCTAAATAGTGAATCCTAAGAAATCCCTAATTAGTAAATGCAATTTGGAATATACTAAAATTGTGATTTCCTCTTAGAGATTCCTTTGGTGTCGCAATTGCTATTAGGAGATCACAAATTTTGAAATGCAAAACTATTCGTACCTATGGGCCTAATTGAAAAGGAAGTGGTCCTGTGTCAAGCACTCCAATGCCCTCGGCAAACTCTATAACACTGCAAAAACAGCATTTTGGGGGGCTTTTTTATATGTACACCTGGTTACCATCAGATTGGATTCAATGGTAATATCATTTCCTAAATGCCATTTCCAAATTTGTGATCTCCTAATAGCCTATGGCTCTTAGTGAGATTTTCAATGTTGCGGCACACAAGGGCTTGAGGTCCATAGCTGCTGTAAATGTCTGCTTAGAACTCGCAAAATGGAGTGTATGAAGGAATTGCAATATTAATTGCGAATCCTTAAGAGTCCTTAATTGTGAATCGCAATTTATAGATTCTTTCAATTACAGCTTGTGATATAGGTACCAAGGCTACGTTTACTTGTAAGTTTGAAGAACCTATTTGCATATATTGCAGTACACATTCTAAGCAGACATTTACAGCAGCTATGGACCTCAAGCCCTTGTGTGCTGGAACATTGAAAATCTCACTAAGAGCCATAGGCTATTAGGAGATCACAAATTTGGAAATGGCATTTAGGAAATGATATTACCATTGAATCCAATCTGATGGTAACCAGGTGTACATATAAAAAAGGCCCCCAAAATGCTGTTTTTGCAGTGTTATAGAGTGTGCCGAGGGCATTGGAGTGCTTGACACAGCACCACTTCCTTTTCAATTAGGCCCATAGGTACGAATAGTTTTGCATTTCAAAATTTGTGATCTCCTAATAGCAATTGCGACACCAAAGGAATCTCTAAGAGGAAATCACAATTTTAGTATATTCCAAATTGCATTTACTAATTAGGGATTTCTTAGGATTCACTATTTAGGGAATGCAAAATGGAAGCTTCGTGCATATGGCCCTTAGTGAGATTTTCAATGTTGCAGCACACAAGGGCTTGAGGTCCATATCTGCTGTAAATGTCTGCTTAGAATGTGTACTTCAATATATGCAAATAGGTTCTTCAAACTTACAAGTAAACGTAGCCTTGGTACCTATATCACAAGCTGTAATTGAAAGAATCTATAAATATTAACACCGCACGACACCCCAAAGAGTGCCCGACGTCGAGCAGCGTCCATTTGGTTACTCGACTAGTCTTCAATCGTATTAAGCACGGAGGGAGGATTCTTATGGTCAAGAGTCACAGAACCTAAGAGGAGGCAGTTATGACAGGAACTGAGAAGTGACCTGGTCTGGACTGCCCACAGCTGAGCACCCTACTGGACCACAAGTGGAAAATAGCAGGCCGAGACCCTGGGCTCACCCACCACCAACTGGACCTTAATTTCACCGGGGCTTCCTGTTTTACTGACTCTGGATCACTTGTAGCGCCCTGAGGCAACCGAAAAGAGGCATGAAGGGCTGTTTAGAACATCTTCCGAAATAATACTTTCACAGCTTTATCTTTGAAAGGCAGCTTCCGTCTGTGATCTATATATCAATAAATGTATTTTTCAGAGCATGCACGTTACATAATGCGCTCATTTCTGTGAGAGGAACACATAACGCACCAACCAGTTGTATGTGCGATGTAGTTGTGTCCTACTGCATTATTTGTTAGTGTCACGGCTTGTAGCACACTCTCACTTCTTGTCTGTGCCATGGATTGGTGCACTGTCTCACTCATTGTTAGTTAGTGTCACAGCTTGTGGCACGCGCTCACTTCTTATCTGTCCTATAGATCAGTGCACTGTCTCACTCAACATTCTCACTTCTTCTTTGTGCTATGGCTTGGTGCACAGTCTCACTCATTGTTTGTGTCACGGCTTGTGGTACACTCTCACTTCCTGTTTGTTCCACGGGTTGGTGCACTGTCTCACTCCATGTTTTAAGTGCCATGTTGTCGCTCATAGTCTCACTCATTGTATGTTAGTGTCACAGCTTGTCACACACTCTCACTTCTTGTCTGTGCCACAGGTTGGTGCACCATCTTGCTTCATGTTAATTAAGTGCCATGACCTGGTGCACAGTCTCACTCATGGTTTATTTGTCATGGCTTGTGACACACTCTCACTTCTTGTTTGTGCCATGGCTTGGTGCACAGTCTCCCGCAATGTAAGAGTCATGGCTTGTGACACACTCTAAGTTCCTGTTCTTACCATGGCTTGATGCACAGTCTCACTCATATTTAGGTCTCGCCTGACCCAGCTCATGCGCTGGTCTGGCGAGACGTTTTGTGAGGGCTCAAAAAAGTGCTACCACTGTAGCCTAGAGCTACAGTGCATGTGCGCGGGCGCGCGCCTCACTTTCGCGGCCGCACGGCCGCTTTGATGTTCTCCGTGAGCCAGTTCTTTTTTCCTGTTTATTACTTCTATGTAGTAATGGTGGCACCCGTGCGCCGCCATTACTACAGAGCAGTAATAAACAGAAACAAGCATTGGCATAGCCAATAGGTCTCGCTTTTGGGACCTTATAAGTATTTAGTTATGCAACTGTTGCATGACTAAACACTTATAAGGTCCCAAAAGCGAGACCTATTGGCTATGCCAATGCTTGTTTATCAGTATCATGTGACACACTCTCACTTCTTGTCTGTCCCATGGATTGGTGCGTTGTCTCATTCATTGTTTGTTAGTATCACGGCTTGGTGCACGCTCTCACTTCCTCTTTGTGCGGCGGGGTGGCTCTCTACATCCCTCCCATCGTTTAATCAAGAAAACCCAATTAAAAAAAATACTCAATAACCTTAACACATTAAGCCTCTCAGCTTTCAGCTTGGTGCAGGATTCGGTACCCAGTAGGTATTGCTGACTTCTGGGCACTGCTCCTGGCACCAGACCAGTTAGCCACCTGGACCTCCACCTGAGGCATCGCTGGAAGGCGTTGACGTGGACCCTCAGGACGGATCACCTGGCACCCTGCTTTCTTGTGTCACCATGGCTGCCGGCTGGGGGAGAGTGACATGCTCCTGCCATGCCGGGCGGGTATTCTTCATCCTCCAGACCGCTTCCTTCGCATCTCTGGGTGTTCGCTGGGGCAGTGTTTGGCGGTATCTCCTTGAACCTTGCCACATTCCTCACCACCGTGTGCCGGCTGCATCTGGCTGTGATCATGGTTCCATCGACCTGTACAACCATCCATACAATCGGCTCATAGGAAGTACAGAATTTCCACCCCTGGTGGTGATCCTTGGCTACTACGTGAGCTCCAATCTGCAGGGTTGGGGTCCTTGTGTGCTGATCTTTGGTGGCCTTGTCAATTGTTGCCTCCCACTTCTGCTACATCTTTTTCCACATCCAGGCTGGTGGCACCCACTCAGGGTCGTCAGGAATTACATCCTCTGGTGGCCGTCAGAACAGTAGGGTTTTAGGGGCGCACCCTGTGGTGGAATGTGGGATCTGTCGGTACACCTGGGGGAATTGGTGAAGACACACTTTGGCATCCTGATGCTGGTCAACCCCTGTCCTGAGAGCTTGATTCAGTGTCCTCATGAACCTCTCTACCTCCCTGTTGGCTAGTGGCGATTGGGGGGTGATACTTCATTGCGTGACCGCTTTCTGTGCCAAAAAGTCCTGAAACTCTAGCCCTAAGATGGGGGGTCCATTGTTCGACTTCACTTCCACTGGGGGACCAAGCAATGTGATGGTCTTCTCATGGACGAACGAGGTAGAGGGTACCAGCTTGACAGCAGGAAACTTGGAGAACAAATCCATGACCACCAGAGTGTTTCGCCCATCAGTAAAACTCCTGAAGTCAATGCTGACTTTCGCCCATGGTGTGAGGCATGATTCTTCGGTCAGCACGGGCGCAAGGGCAGGGTATTTGCCGGTGATGGTGCACGGGTGGTAGCGTCTGAGTTCCTCGTCCACAAGTTCATCCATGCCCGGAAAACAGACCTTTGCTCTGAGCCTTGCTTTGGCTGCCCCTTGGTATCCTTGAAGGGCGAGTGTGACCATCCGACTCTGGTGGTTTTTGGGAATGACGATTCTCTGCCCTTGCAATACCAGGCCAGAGCCACTCATGCTCAGCTCATGCCGTACTTTCCAGAGCTGGCGATGTATGTTTTGCTTGACGGACACTATTGACTTGGATTTGTCGAGGAACCGGCGCCATTGCCCCCGTGCCAGGGTTTCCTTCACCTTCTGGACGGTGTTGTCGGCATCCGTGGCCTCCCTTATGTCTTCACGGCTGACGGCCACTGGGCACGCGTTGGCTTCAACCATGTTCTCGACGCACTCAGTGCTTTCTTCATTCAGGGCTTATCTGATGGGGGTGCTTGGTGAGGGGTGGCATGACAGGAAGTTAGCTGGGTTATTGGCACCGGGTCTATAGATCAATTGGAAAGAATACGCCTGGAGCTGTATGGCCCACCTCTCTATCCATGGGGGGCAGGCCAGATGATCCATTGAACAGAGGCAAGAGTGGTTTGTGATCTGTCACCACCCTAAACCTGTGACCACCGAGGTAGAGGTGGAAATGTTGATATGCCCATCTGATTGCCAGAGCCTCGCATTCTATCTGTGCGTAGCGGGTCTCTGTTGGTGATAGTGCCCGACTTGCATACATCACTGGGGGACACTCCCCTCGAGTATCTACCTGCAGGAGGACAGCTCCGAACCCTACCGGGCTGGTGTGCAGAACAAGTCTGGTCCATCACTGCAGGAGAAAGTAGGCCATGGTGACCTGGTCAAGCAGCTCTGTCTTTATGTTGCAAAACAAGTTCTCTTCCTTGCAGCCCCAGGTCCATGGCACACTGGTTTTCGTTAGTTGGTGCAAGGGTTCCGATAGAGTGGCTAGGCCGCGTATTAACCTCCTGCAGTACATTGCCATTCCTAGGAAACTGCACACCTCCAATGGATTTTGTGGTACTGGGGTGCTACGGATTGCTACCACTTTCTTGGGGTCGACTTTGATACAATCTCGGTAGAACACATAGCCAAAGAAATCAATTGAATTCTGATAGAACAAACATGTTTTTCGGTGAAGGGTGAGGCCACGGTCTGACAGGCATTGTAAGGTGGCTCTCATTATGCTCTTCCAGGCTCTGAGATCATGAGGATATTGTCACTCAGGTTTATCACACCTACCAGCCCAGATAGGGTTTCTTGGTTAATTTGATGGCGTTCTGAAACACCTCCCCCGCTGAAAAAACGCTGAAACTGAGCCGAGTGTATCGCCGGGGGCCTACGTGCATGGAGAATGTCGTGGTGTAACGACTTTCTGGCGTTAGCTCCAACTGGTGATATTCCGAGTATCTAGTTTTGAAAACCATTGTGTGCCGTTGAAGGCTCCTGGCTGTTTGGGTTTTGGCGCAATGACCAGTGGAGATACCCACGGGGTAGGACCTGATACCTTCTCAATGACTCCTTGACTTTCAAGTTGTTGAGTTCTTCCTCTTCTAGTGGGCAGAGATGAAATGGAACGCATCGGTTTCGAAGTGCCATGGGCTTGATGGCTTTGTCAATGTGCAGAGTGACTTGGTGATCTTTGAGCTTTCCCAGACTTTGGAACAGTTGAAGGAAGTCATTCAGGATGTCTTCCGCGTGTGTGTCGTGGATTTGTTTCACGAAGAACACCAGCTCTAAGTCCTCTGCAGTGTGGCATCTGAGCAGTGTGCCTTTCTGGCCTTCGGTGATGTGGAATTAGATCTTGAGAGTGTGGTCAGAGCTTGTGACGTCAACTTCAATAAGGCTCATGAGCGGGAGAGGCTCGGTACCCCCATATGTGTAGATTTTTTTCAGGCTAGTGGTGGACGAGGAACTAGCTTCTGGCTCGAGTACAGCACGTTCACTTATGCTCCGATGTCAATTAGGGCTTGAATCAGGATGTCGTTGGCGTGTACCGTGCATATGAGAGAGTCAACTGCGTAAAGGGAACCTCACACAGCGGAGATGTGGGAATGATACCACTTCCCCTGGGAGCACAGCTTACCGGACCTTAGACGCGTTTTTTCCTCGTCCACCGGTTTGTACCCCCTTCTCCCTCCCCCTCCTCTTTCACTCTCTGTCTCTCACCCTCCGCCACCGCTTTCCCTCTATCATTCTTTGTCTACTTCCTCTGCTCCTATCCCATCTCCCCTGAATCTCTCTCTCTACCTGCTACACTGCCTAGCCCCATGTCCCTTGTGCCCTTTGACTAAGCACTCCTTCTCCCCTTGTTGGGGAAAGATCCAATAATTATACTCTGGAGTCTCAGTGTTCCATCTGAGAGAGTCCACAGCGCTTAGGGAGCCACTCACAGTTGAGGTAAAGTATGGCGCCCCTTGCCAAAGCACTCCCTCTCCCCTTTTTGGGGAAGTATCCAGTAGGTAGGCCTTGGAGTCTCAGAGACCCCTCTGAGAGAGTCCACTGCGTAATAGGGAGCCTCTCGCAACTGAGATGGGGGAATGATGCCACTTCCCCTGGGATCACAGTTTACTGGACTTTGGATGCAGCTTTTTCGCATCTACCGGTTTGTGCTCCCGTCACCCTCCCCCTCTTCTTTCTTGCTGGGTCTTTTACCCTCCCCCTCCTCTTTCCTTCCTTCATTCTCTGTTTACTTCCCCTGCTCCTACCCCCTCTCCCCTTGAATCTCTCCCCTCGCCCGCTTTTTCCCTTACGTATATGTCCTTATTGTTTGTCTGGACCTAACATGTAACTATGTAGCTATGCTCTAACAACTGTGTAACGGTTGTAACGATGTAACCTGCAACTATGGTCTGATACTCATGTAAAGCGCTCTGATACCTCCGGGTCTAGCCAGCGCTATATAAAACCTTTTAAATAAATAAATACATTTCTTAAACATGGGCAGGGGACGTCTCTCGTAACCAGAGCCTCCGGGTAAAGAGATTACGAAAATGTTGTCACCATCGTCCTCGAAATTGGCGGTGGCCCCTTGCTGGGGCTGTACCTTTGCGTTGGGGGTCCTCCGTTGCCATATTACGCAGGGTTGTGGCGTGTCCCCTCGGTTTACCACCTCTGGGTTGCCCTCTGCCGCCGCGGCAGACACTTGGGTAGTGATTGATTTTGCCACATTTAAAGCATGTCTGACCTCGTGCTGGACACTGGTCCGATGGTTTATGTTCAAAACTGCAATACCCACACTTTTCATGTTGCCCCCCTGGGGTAGTCCGCGGCTGTGCCAGCCCGGGCGTCGTTGCACCGCGTCCACCGTCTCTTCCTTGATCGGGGTAGTCGTCACGGCTGAGGGAGCGGTGGTATTCTGAACTCTAGCGGCTTCCATTTCTTCCCCCCAGCTGTTGGAGAGTTCAGTCGAGCATGCAAGGATCAGGATTCCATCCAGGGAAATTCCCGGTTGCAGACTATTTGGCGTCGAAGTGCGACTGACTTGCATCTCTGTATGATTTGCGCGTGGATCTCCTCTCGTTGATCAATGTTCACGCAGTTGCGTGCAAGCCTCAGCAATCTGGCGTAGAACATGTCTGCTGACTCCGCATCCGTCTGCATAGCTTGACGCAGTTTGAAACAGCCATATTCGGGATTCATCTGTGGTTCGAAATGCCTGTTGAGGGCAGCAATAGCCAGGTCATAGTCATCTTCCTCTCCAGAGTTCGGCAGATTCTCAAAAGGTACGTAGAGCTCATCACCCCTGTAGTGCATCAGCAAGGAGCGCTTCACGGCCCCGTCGGTCTCTCTCGTGCCGCTGAAGTAATGCTTGAGGCGCCCAAGCCATGGACACCACTGAAGCGCAGCCGCTGCAGGATTGGCTAGCTGGCTGAAGGGGGCAGTGGAGTAACAGAGGCGTGCGAATATCGCATGGGCGGTACCTGGGCGGGCTGAGGCTGCTGAGGAGGTGGTAGGTTCCCCATTGGTGCTGTGGTACTGGCTGTGGAATGCTCTTGGGGCAGCTGTGGAGGCGTGCTCTGGTTCACTCTTGTGGTGTCTTGCTGACAAGGGTGCTCCCTCGTGATGATGCCTGGACGCTGTGGGTGTGATGGGAATGAGTCTGTGCAGATGGCAGCCCTAGTGCTGCTAGGCTAATTCACACTCCCCTGTCTTCATGCAGGCCGGCAGCTACGTCTCCTTCTCGCCTGGGCAGCAGTGAGCTCACGCAGGGATGGAGGCACTCACCGCATGCAGCCAGATTGCATGTGCCTGCCACTGGATAAATCATTTCTCACCTGTCGTGCCAGACATGGGCGGTGATTCACACAGCTGCTGCCCGACACTGTGCTCACAGATGTGAGGAGATGGATCTGGTCGACACCATGAAAACAGGGCTGCAGTGTAGGAAAGCCATGCCCCTTACAAAGCACACACAGTGCGGACCGCGACTGGAGCCGGAAGCCGCTACAGGCTGGAGTACAGAGTCTCTGGAGGTAGGCACACCCAAATAACCCTGGGCGTAGTTTGCGTAGTAGCTCTATGCGTAGCTACGCGAAGTGGACTTTGCACTATGCATATGCCGGATGCTTGTCTGCACTGTGCAATCATTGAAAACGGCATCTCGCACAGTGCGGGCTGTCGTTTTCTGCCGCTCGAGTAGATTTTTACTCGAGCGGCAGCTTTCTCAAAGCGGACTGGCAGTTTCTCATCGCAATGAGAAACCTGACCTCCCCGCATTGAGAATCTCGCCGGGAGGTTTATTTTCTACACCCGCGATCGCCAACTCGATGTTGCTGATCGCGAACGAGGAAAAAGTCTCGCCGGGACGTCATTTTGCTCGCTCGCGGTCGCCAACTTGACGTTGAGGACCGCAAGCAAAAAATGCCAACTACGCTACGCGTTTTTGCACTGTGCTACGTGCAATTCGCGTAGCGCGAAGTAGCACAAAGTACGCGAACTACCCGAGCGTAGCGTAGTTGGCCACCCAGGGTTACACCTAACGCCGGGACTCGTTATGGCAGGCGGGGGCGCCGTTGACCACCCGAGACATTGAGTTGTCAGGAGAAGAAAAGCTGTGTCCTGCCAAGGCCGCGAAATAGTGAGGACGTCTAGGGGTCGAGGCGAGGGGTCAGCTCTCCCCTTGTTGCCAGTGTGGCATGCTGCTCCAGGTAAGGGGTGGTAGGCCTGGCAGCACGCAGCAGTAACGAGGCCTGCACACAGATGGCTCATTCGCCAAAGTGGTCACGTGTGACATCAGCCCCTCTATTTATCCCCTCCAGCCAGGCACGGCCACGAGGGGTGCAAAAGGATACAAATTGAAGGGAGAGGCCGGGTGGCTCTCTACAGTGTTCACCGGGGGCAGTGCAGAGGAGGAGAGGAGGTCATGCACTTTTGTTTCTTGCAGCCAGACACTGGAATACTCTGCCTTTGTGTTTGTGCCTCCAAAAGGATTACCCTAAGTTTTGGAACGCTCTCAAAGTCTAGTCTTTTCATTCACGGAAAGCATTAGTTCCGAATTAGTGGTGCAGCTTTTCCAGCGACAGAGCTCCAACACGCTTCATAAACACCCCTGCCTCGCTCATTCACTGCATTTAACATACATGTGCATTTACACAATTAACCTATATTTGGTTCACCATATTTCCTCTTGGAAAACCCCCAACCTTCACATTCCCAATAAATATGAGGTGCTCGATCGTTCCAAATTCCCCACTCTACAAATGCGCTTACTCCTGACCTTGAGGGGGGTATATCCAGGGTTGGATTGGAATCAAAAATAGGCCTGGGCACACTAAAAAAAGTGTGCCACATTGGCGGAATGTGCCTTTTCGCACAACACTGCTTCCGTGTTTTCAGAAGTATGAAAAGAAGGAGGGGGCGTTCTCTAAAAGAGGCGTGTTTTCTTAACTTCTGCCTGCATGTGCAGGGTGGGAAAGTATGTGCAAGGGGTATTCGCCAAGTTTTGCTGTAACACCCACCCACAAAAGTCCAAATTCATCCCATAACTTTTAAGTGGCGGCCAGCAAGGATCTGGGGTGGTGGACGAGTGGGTAAGGAGGTATAATTGTACAAAAATTAAAAATTCGCTTACCTCCTCGCCGCTCTGTCCCACGTCGTCTCTCCTCTGCCGAACAGGAAGCAGCCAGGCTCCCCTGAGCCAATCACAACTCTGCATTGCAGCATTATGATTGGCTCCTCTAAACCAATCACTATGCTGCAATGCAGTGCTGTGATTGGACTGAGCGCTGTGGTTCTGTGCTCTGACGAGTAAAGGTGGCCTGGACATGTTCTCCATGCAGGCTGTAATGCAGTCTGCATGAAGAACATGCTAAAGTGCGCATGACTGTTTGGCCGGCCCATGAGGGCCGGTCAAAGCATCATGCGCACTTTAGTGTGCCCTCCCCTCCTCCCCTGCTCTGGCAGCAGAGCAGCCCCGCCCTCATGCTTCTGCAGCAGGGAAGAATACAATGATAATAACATCATGTTATTATCATTTTATTTTTCCAGCAGCAGTGGGGCGGCGCTCCTCCGCCTTAGCCGAGGAGCCACCACTGTCTATTACCATTGTTATAAAAGAAATAATAATTCAGTTGCCAACAGCAGGTGAAGACGTTTGGGCTCTGTGAGATTGTTCTTCTTCTACAGAAGGCATTACTGGTGGTGACCCTGTATTCAGGTTTACATATCCTCAGTGGGGAGCGTCCAATGTACTGACGGGGAATGGATTCCAGCTGGAACTATGGGCCGAGAAACACCTGGCACACGCGAGCACTGTGAATATTTGTTGAGTGAACAGTAAGTGCGTGGACATGGACTAAGACACTCCCAACGTAGAACTTATTCTGATGACATCTTGGTATTAAAACATAACCTCTATGGGATTTGATGGTGTCCGCCATTTTTGTATGGGATTAAAGAACATTTACTCTGTCATTTAGACAGAACAATGACATTAAAAAACACAGAAAACCGTTGGCTGGCAGCGAACTATGCCATGACATCATCGGATGAAAACAAGATGTGTGGATGGTAACATTTGGTAACCTCTTGAAATGACATTTCTAAGAAAAGTTTATTTGTAGAGGTTTTATTGTACAGCTGTTTGACAATAAAGTAATGTTCTACCAAAAGGATACAATCATATGGTTACGAGGAGTATAATACAAACTTAGGGCACCATTACGATGGCGGGCGGACACCGACCGCCAGAGGTGGGGCGGTCCCACGAGTCAAATTAGGATGCGCCCGCCACACTGGTGGGCGCATTCTTGCCTTTAACATTGCAGTGGGCGGTGCTGTAAACAGCACCCATCGCAATGTTAAAGGTGCATGTCGTGCATTGCAATGCACAACGTGACAGGCACCGTGCGGTGCCTCCTACCTTGTGTATGGCAATGAAGGGGGTACCACAGGTACCACCCCGTGCAGCCACCCACACCCCATCCCCCGGGGGCCCCCAACGGGCCCCCAAACTCAATCTCTGCATGCCTTTCCATGGCGGAGTCTCAGCCATGGAAAGGCATGCCCACCGCACACATCATAATATGGATGGCGGTGCCTGCAAGACCCCGCCACCATATTGTGGGCCTTTTCCGCCCGGCAGGCAATCGTGACGATTGCCTGCTGGTGGAAATGCGACAGACGGTCTTTGTGTCCGCCGCGGTACCCCCCGCCATGTTAATATGGCAGGGGTAATTTGCGGTCGGGCAGGGAGTTATGGTGTGCGGTTCGACACCGTCGGTTGGGCAGTGGCGATCTGCACCCCATCATAATAGGCCCCTTAGATATTATTGTGAAAGTGTGAATGCGTATTACAACTAAGGGCCTGATTACGATGTCGGTCGGAAAGGCTCCGAATGGCATTCAGATTTTCCCAATCCGAGTCGGAACCCATGTTTCCGACCGACTCGGAAACATTTCCGGCTGACCGATTGCGATGGTAGGGAACCGTTCCGCCTGTCCAACTCGGTTCCGCCCAGCATTTGGAGACTCTAAGTCGGTCTGACCTGAATCGTACAGCTCTATGGACCTCGTTTCCGACCGACGCATTACGATGTTGGATTCGGACAGCCTCCCCAACTTGGTTTGTCAGACATGGAATGGCTGTCGGAAACTGACTTTGGGGGCCTGTAGCAGGCTCCCCTTCCCTCCAAGGCCTCTGGGTGGGGCCTGTGGGGGTACCCATGGGACCCCTCTTTGCAACCATGCACAGTGTGGCAGGCACCATGGAGTGCCTGTCACAGGGTGCAAGGTTTTCCGCAACCACCCCATTTTTCAATGGGAGCCTGTGTTGTCGGTCGGAACACAGGCTCCAATTGAAGTGAATGGGAGCCCGACCGAATGGTGTTCTGAAACATCGTAATTGGTCGGTCGGACTCGCCGAACCAGAATTGGTTGGAAAGGATTCTGACAAGGAGTCGGTTGGAATGCTTTCCGACCCACATCGTAATGAGGCCCTAAATTGTTACATAAAGGCACACTCCAAAGATTGTAATTTAGTGGAAAAGAGAAAGGTGAAAAGGAGGTCAGATGTCTCTATGAATATCGAGGTTGTAGGGAATGAGCATGAGGGAAAGAACAGTAATGCCGAGAAGTCAGATTGGAAACTAGAAAATGTATGTGCTATGAGTACGAATCTTAGCACAGTAATTTTCTGTTGTGGAAATTTCATCTGTGCAATATTTCAGAAATCCGTAGGATGGGAACCATGAGCTCTACACCCAACCTAAACGTAGGGGCCAGCAGGGAATTCACGTTCAAATCATAGCGCTATGTGAGTAGACGTAGACACGTAGCGCCTACGGGTGACGACATGGGAGCACGTCTGGAGAGTTCAAGAAGCCATCCTTCGCGCCAAGAGCAGGTCTCGTGCTGGGTATCTGGAGGCGACCCGAGGGTCTGTTTGGACTGCCTGTGTGTGACCAAGGTCAGGGAGGTCACCTTTGGAAGTGGGGATGCCGGCCCACGGTGACAGACATGTGGCTTCCAAGCCCTGCTCTGTGGCTGCGAGTCCAGGGGGGCGGGAGGTGCCCCTGCCTGTGATTAATACAGCTGCAGAGGCCAGGACAGCCCCTCCCCCCTCCCTCCCTTTGGGGGTCAGACAGGGAGACCCCATTAGCTGATCACAGCATGGACGCCGTCCAGTGATGGATGGGGCCAGGTCTGGCCTGGGGCACCCCTGGACTGCTGGTACCCCCGGGGTGCCACGCACGGCGAACACTCGGGGCCCCGGGCTTGTTGTGCCTACGACTGACTCATGGGGTCACGGGATATTAATGAGGTGGTCTCGAGCCCAGAAGAGAGGTCAAGGGAAAGCGAGGGGTCAACAAACTTCCTTGACTCTCCCTGCTCCGGCCTGTCCCAATGCGCTCCTTTCAAGTGTGCCTCGTGGCGCACAGCAGAGGTGATGTGGAGTCTAACATGTTATATTACTTATGTTAACATAACATGTGGGGTCATGCATGATACGACGCATCATAATTATTTCATGACATTTTACGTAACTTTCAGTCAAGTCAATTTATGCGTCCATATGTGAGCGGTGACATTTATGTAGAAAGGAAGGATCTACATGGGCTCAGGACAGCGCTGTAGGAGCCGGGAGACAGCCCAACATTCTGCACTGCAAGGACGAGTTTACACATGTGAATTACATTACATTTCACATACCACTAGTTGTTAGTTTTTAGTCATAGAAGGATTTGGAGACATGCGCAAGGTCACACAATTTTCGGGCGACTGCAGAAGCCAGGATTCGAACCCAGATCTCCACGTCCCAAAGTCATCAATCTAGACACGATGTCACACGTGTTGCGTTGTGTTACTGTTAGTCTTTCTCAGGCTATTGTGTAATCTTGTGCTATGACGTCATTTTGATTTTTGTTGCGTCGCATCCAGTTATACTATTCTCTTTCGTGTCATTAGCTTCGTCATCATATGTTATTTTGCTGCGATACGTTATTTTCCTTTGTGTTATCTTTACGTCACGTCACATTATATCTCTCCATGTCCTGTTCGCATGTTATGCCGAGTTTTCCAGGGGTTGTAACAGGCTGACATGGCAGCGAGCACCGGAAATGCCTCTCCTAGCTTGTCTCCCACCTCCCTCTCCCTTCCTGCAGTGTGTATAAACCCGCCGAGCTTTCTTTGTGTGTTTGACACAGCCCTGGAGTAAGGTAGCCACACTTGGTGTAACAATAAACGGGTCCCAGGTACAACAGGCGCTCTGATGCCCTCCACAACCAATAGTGACCACACCGTCATCCGCTCCACTCAACACGCATGCACAGACGTCACCCAAGGATTACACTGACACTTTCATTGTGGGTGAAGAACTGCTGCAGGTTTATTTCATACAACATAAGTATGACGATAAGTGGGTTATCTTACGGGCGATCCAGGGCAAGCAGCCCCTCGCTGCTCCGCCCGCCTGGCGAGCCAGCACGCACGGTGGGTCGATGCCCGGCAGTGCGGCACATATTTTCAGATCATCCACTGGATCACGTGATCTGTTTACTACTCCCGCCCCTTTTGACGGGGGCGGAGCGTGTTGTGGCACACCCCCGGTTGGTCAGGCCCCCCAACCGCCCGAAGGACTAACGGGGCGCCGTTTCGGTCTTCCCAGAACCTCCTTCGGCTCCCGGACCTTGGCTCGGGCACCCTTACTGTGCCTGACAGGGGTACCCTTACTGCACCGCCTGTCGCAGAGGTACCCTTACTGTACCCTTCTGCCTCCAGATCGCCCTTTAACTCCGCCTGCAACGCAAGAAAAAACATTAAAACATTCCAATAGCGCGCTGCCTCCGCCGCGCAGGGTAAGCGGAAAGGGTGGGAATTCGCGTGGCCAGGAGGAGCGGCGCAGGAAGCAGAGGAAGAACTGAGGGGGTGAGGCGCCTAAAAAGGGGGGGTCTAGCCTCGCCCACCCTATTGGCACGCCTCCCTAAGGCAAACCCATTGGGAGCCTCCCCTCCCCGAGGCGCGGCCTCGCTAGCGAGGCGGAGCAGGGGGGGGGGGCTCCGATGGGCGGCCACTAGAAGGCTGCCCTGCTGATGTCCCACTGCGTGGGACGCGGGCAGCGGCATAGTGACCACACCGTCATCCGCTCCACTCAACACGCATGCACAGACGTCACCCAAGGATTACACTGACACTTTCATTGTGGGTGAAGAACTGCTGCAGGTTTATTTCATACAACATAAGTATGACGATAAGTGGGTTATCTTACGGGCGATCCAGGGCAAGCAGCCCCTCGCTGCTCCGCCCGCCTGGCGAGCCAGCACGCACAGTGGGTCGATGCCCGGCAGTGCAGCACATATTTTCAGATCATCCACTGGATCACGTGATCTGTTTACTACTCCCGCCCCTTTTTACGGGGGCGGAGCGTGTTGTGGCACACCCCCGGTTGGTCAGGCCCCCCAACCGCCTGAAGGACTAACGGGGCGCCGTCGCGGTCTTCCCAGAACATCCTTCGGCTCCCGGACCTTGGCTCGGGCACCCTTACTGTGCCTGACAGGGGTACCCTTACTGCACCGCCTGTCGCAGAGGTACCCTTACTGTACCCTTCTGCCTCCAGATCGCCCTGTAACTCCGCCACAGCTCTGGGGAGGCTTCCGTCGCTGCCAGAGCCCCCCTTCCTCCCTTCGCTGTTATAGGTGCTCTGCCCCTGCGAGCCAGCTTTTAGTGGGCTAAATTATGGGTCCTGTTCTGTAACCCGTAAATGACGGCATTAATTTGCAACATTACTCAGAAGCCCAGGGCAGACAAACAAAGGATGTCTTTTGGCCCCACTGCCGTTCAGCTTAGACGTGAATGGTGTTCCTAACTTTCTTAGCGATGCCACTGCAGATCTTCCTAACGTAATTATGGGAAGATCTAGCACCTACATATGGAGCCAGAATTGAACCATAGCTGAAATTCTTCATTCCATCGATTCCCTTCATATCCTAGCACGAAGGTTTTAATTTCGACTTTGTCTACAAAGGTGATGTATTGATAGCGTCATGGTTCCCGAATTGCTGCTGCTTCGTGGTTTGCATGATTTCTCGGCAGGGCAAAACATTTAACGTAGCTGCTATATGGACGCCTTTTATCATGACTCCGGATAAAGCCAATATGACTGACTGAGCTGCCGAAGAATACATCTCTCAGCTCGAGGACCCAAATTTGTGAACGTTTCCCAACTCCCTGGCTCCAAGGAAAGGCTGAGCGAGAAGAGCAACACCTAAATCTGTTTCTCAGGCTGGAAAATATGGCATGGGTAACAAGGCATTGGTGAAATAGGCGCTTATGGACCTGCAATCCTGTTAAGAATTTTCAATTGGCCAAATTAGGGGCCTTCCTGGCTTAGAATTGTGTTCCCAACAGCTACAGCACAATAAGCAGGGTGAAGGTAACGTGTGAGTTAACCGCTTTCCCTACGTATATAAACACATGCTGACATCACGGGTATCTAATGAGGGGATGGGCCCTTAAAAGCTGTGAGCATCAGAAAGTATGGGGGCAACAGCCTCTGTCTATGTGCTCTCACCCAGCACACGGGAAACATATGCTCACTGTCCCTGGCTGCTTCATGTCACTGTCTCTGAATGGTTGCTGCCACAAACCTTAGCTGGTGACAGCATTGTTGGCAAGTGATTCGCTGAGCAATCCCACCTTCCTACAGCATGCCAGTCCAAATAAATGAACAATCGATAAAACTGCTAACTCTGCCATGTTTACCTTTTCGGCCATTAACTCCCTAAATTTGCTTCCTTTCACATTGTATTATCCTATTGTTTATTACAAACTGACCCATATCTTAGCAACATCTCCTCGTTTTAGCCTTTCTACGTGCAAATTAAGTTACATTAAATTGGACGACAGAGTCTTATACTCGTCCCGCTGTTCATCCCAATCTTTTCTTGCTCTCCACTGGGACAGCGTATCCAATTTCTTTGCTTGTTGAATAGAAGCTAACTTTTAGACTTTATTGCTGCTGAAAGGAGCTAATAGGTTTGCCTACAGTCCTTGTTATACCGGTGTTGCTGTGCTATAGGTCATTCGTGGCACCGACATAGTGGCTTGAAAAAGAAACTTCTTATTTTATCAAATAATATGGTGTGAGCCCCAGTTATGATTTCGTTCACATCTTCATAGTTGGCAGTGTCTCTATCTTGCCAGTACCTGGGTCACGTCTGCCTTAAATGATGACAATACATCTGGCTTTTCCGCTAGCCTTGCCCATTAACCTGTCAAATGTCAGTGGAAGGCAGCACATATCTGGTCATGCTCATTTCAGAAGGTGTTAAGCCCTTTCCATTACTGGAAAGTTTAAGTGCAAAATTCAAGAGGTATGGTCGCTCTCTGCTCTCTCAATTATTACCATGTAGATGAGGGCATGCCATTCTGGGGTGTCAGGTTGAAGTATGCACAGGTAATTGACACTCATTCTGGGATGTCTGGTTGAAGTATGCACAGGTAATTGACACTCTCCCACGTGCAGTGCTGTGAAACGTTTGAAGTAGTTCATCAAATTCAGCCAGCCACCCCCCTAGGTGGAGGCTTGCACTCCCAAACTTCTGCTAGTGTAAAACCCGGTCACACCTCCAGTTCAGTAGAATTTAGTAATTTACGACACTGACAACCCCAGGGGCCTGATACTGGGCTGTGTATATGCGGCCCAATATCACCATGAACAATTAGCTTGGAGTGGATGGGTGTTAACCTAGACTGGCTGAAGGCAGAACCTTTGATAATCACTCCTGACAAGATGTGCCAGCGCAGGTAGAATCGAGCCCGCCTTACTTCCTTT
The DNA here is from genome assembly GCF_964204655.1 of Triturus cristatus. Taxonomy (NCBI): domain Eukaryota; kingdom Metazoa; phylum Chordata; class Amphibia; order Caudata; family Salamandridae; genus Triturus; species Triturus cristatus. The sequence continues at coordinate 1,060,677,562 of NC_140588.1, read as the reverse complement.
CCCAGTTCGACACAGGTCGAAGAAGATGCCCCTTCCAGAAAGGTCATGGCCTTATCCCTGAAGCCTATCCATACAGCATTCTACCGGAAATCTACAGCATTGCTTTGTAAAGCTTTTTCTGGTGCCACAATTAATTATGTTCGATATGCTCTCCCTCAGTTTGAACAAAATCTTAGCTAATCGTACGCCTGCCGAATTCCCAGGGCTGGCTGGCTTAATGCTTTACGCCTGGAATTGCTCTACCAAATGTGGCCTTTAGAGCTAGAAATGCCCCCCCGTGCTCCTTGTGCTTACTAAATGGACCCGCTCCTTAGTTTCCAGCACACAATGCACTTAAATGTCATCTGGCCCTGGTGCCTATCAAACAACAGAGACAGCCTCTGTCACCTTCATACAATACATAAACAAACCTCACAAGGTCGCAGAAGCGGCAAGCCAGGCTAAGTCTCGGTAAACCATGTCACTCTGTGCTTTCCCTGGCCTCCCTGTGGAACAAGGTAACATATCTATATATATATACCCTCCCTTATCCTGTTGCACCACTTGGGACACATAACTTCGTCCCTTCGTACCTACAGGCATGGAACTAATGCCAAAGAGATTCCCCCCTAGTACTGGATAACCCTAATAAATGCTGGATTTTGGGACAAAGATACCAGGGAATAAATGCAAAGGGGGTTCTCCAGTGCATGTGAACCCATGTCATTGCGATTAGTAACTGTTGCTCTGTTTGAGCTAGAACATGCGACTTTATTCATTTAATCAATTAATCAGCAAAGCATGCTGGAGATGAAGGAATATGTGGCCGGCCCAAGGATATACAAAATGAGCCACGGCATTGCATGGTTCCAGAGACATGGCTGGGTGAAGCGGCCTCACGACTTTCGTGACCGTGCAGCGCAGGTACGACTGGCCCTCAAAATTTATTTTAACTGACAACACCAAGATGAATCCCTGCATGTGTACCTACGGAAAAGCTGCTGTATTGCCAGCGGTGCAGGAGTCTGCATAAGACACTGCATAAGGGCATAAGAAATGTGGGTTTATATTCCTATTAAATGCGTGCCTATGCACGATGCTGCCGGGAGCACCACAATGCAAGCTTGCCCGTGTCTGCCTGCAGCCCTAGCTAGCCCTATGTTTCTCAAAATGCTCACCATGAACCGTAATGAGTACAGACTCATCATAGATCACCCAGTATAGTTTAAAGGTTGCTTGGTGTGGAGAAGCACAAGCTCAGGCGATTTCTAGCCAAAATGACCCTCTTTGCAACATTAATCAATGTTCTAATAATGAATGTTTTGCGGTGTGTGTGCAGCCCTAGGATGAGCGTTCGTAGCTCACTGTTGACTATTAGGGCTTTAAGATATACCTTGCAAGTAACAAAAGGATGCCTCTTTGGAACACAGTAACCCGCTGACCTATTTACATCATACGCACTCTGAAATTTACTTGGCACACGTTCTTTGCAGCCGGCATATTAACCCTCTGCACTAACTACACCGAAGTCAAAAACCCCCCACTATACAAATTACTGATCTCTCTCCAGGAAGATAACGAATCCCCCGAGCTATCTAGACATTTATGTGAGGCCTGGAATTGCCACGGGAAGAAACGCAGCATCCGGTGCTTAAGCATAATAAACTTCCAAACCCGGCAGGAGGAGACGGCAGGGAACCGCGACGGGGGACAAGATAGCTGAACATGGTGGCATGTCAAGAAAAAAAAAAAAAAAAAAAGATCGGTGGTGAGCCCTGAAACGTATAACTGTCTTATGAGAGCAGCGCCTGCTGGGCGTGAAGGGCAGTGTGTAGCCTGCCCTCGAATGGATCCTGTCCGAACAGTGTAGGGGGTTAGCAGTAACGTTATGGAGGGGTGGACACATTAGAGCGAGGTACTCTCAGCGGCACCGGGGCAGTGACGTATGCTAGAAGACGCAACCCTTTCTACGATAATGACTGGTTCCTACCCCCCCGCACCCTCATAACGAACGTAATCTCGGCAGGGTTTGTACTTCATCATTCAAAGGCCGATAACATTAGTAGTACTAATAGTACCCTCACGTTGCGAAACAAAGCAGCTATATTAAGAGCCAAGCGTCATTTTTGTTTATGCTCTACATCATTTCATTTTTTTTTTTTAACCACTTTTGATTATTGTGTCGACGTTGCTTATTCCTGAACTAATAGTAGGCCGAATAAAAGGGTTGGTAAGTGACGGAGGAACTAGGGCCATAACATTTTCGCCCACAGCTACATTACCTATTTCAAATACAGGTACTATGCGGATGCTCCCATTTCCATCACGTGGCAAGAGCAATTGTGTTGCGGTGTGGAACTACAATGCAGATCAACAACTGGAACGTTATAATAATGTCTGCTAGCGGTGTGCATGCAGTAGTAGAATTTCCAGACTCCCCGTTATAAATTGCAAGTAACAAGAAGGATGCCTCTTTTGAAGACAGCAAACCACCGACCCACGCATCTCGTGCCTCCCGACACCTCCGCCCGTCCGTCTCGCGAGTAGACGGGCGGCAATTCACCTGGTTTCATCCCTTTTCCCAGCCCCTCGTTCAGCAACCATGCATTCCCACGCTGGGCCGAAGTTCCGGACCACAGCCGTCTGCAAAAAGGAAAGTCTGGCACCAGAAACTCGGTGCAGCACTGGGGACAACCACACAACAACGCTCCTCGTTTGCTTCCTCGCAAATTCTGACGCCACACAACTACCAATGTAGAAATCCCGATGCACTCCTAATGCACCTTCTGGTAAACGCTTTTTTTTTTTTTTTTTGGGGATTGAAACCAAATGTGTGGTGTAGCATATCCATTCAACGTTGGAGCATTCATCCGCAGCAACGGCACCATCCTTCCATACTAGAGGCACACAAGAAAACCACGTTATACCAATATGGCTCCAAACGAGCCCGAGAGCAATCACACTGCCAAACAACTCATCCTAAGTAATGATTGGGAAACGCTGGGAAACAAACGGCAGTCGCCAGTTCTGTGCAATGGAAACCAATCATGTCTGCTGCACTGAGCCTGCTGCTCGCAGCGGCATGTCTGCACCCAGCCTGCCCGAGGATACCGCCCATTAACCCTCTGCCCGAACTCCACCGAAGACGAAACCTCAAATATACAAATCCCGCTCGCTCTCCATGAAGACAATGAATCACACTCATAAGCTCAGAGTCGAATTCCGGCCATATTAACCCTTTTTGCCACATTAATCAGTGGTCTAATAAGGTATGCTTCGCGGGCGGAGCAGGGGGGGGGGGGAGGCTCCGACGGGCGGCAAACTTGTGGTGGTCTGAATTTATTGGGATTCGGGTGGAGCGACCATGTGGGGAGTGTCACCGTCCGATAGTCCTCGGGGTCGCACGATGCTGTAAGGGGTCCACCTCCAGATAGCCCCTTGGTCTGATATAAAGATGACAGACACAGAAGGGCGATCAGGCGAGGGAAGGAAAGGATGGGAACTGCGGGGAGGGAGACCTGAAAGAGAAATAAACAGTAGGCTATGGTTAGAACCGCCCTAGAACCCTGGGCACATTGCTATCCCCAGCTACCCTGCAGTACCTGTAAAGGAAATAACGGCTTGGGAGACGTGGATCCCCTTGAAGATGATGTTCGTGAGTCCTACAGAGAAGGCAGGGATTAGCATAGGGGTCACCCTCTCACTCTACTCCCACGCTCACGTATCTCCCTAGGTTTTCAGTACCTACCACCAATCCTGGGTTTTCTAACCGTACAGGGGGGGAGGACGTATGCCAGAAGTCACCTCACCGCCCCTGTATGGAGTACAAAATAAACAAATGACGTGCAGACGGGACTAGCACCCCGGGTAATTCCTGCACCCCTGTGAGGTGTTCAACACACCCCTATAGCACTGCTCCAATACGTCTTGTGCAGTACTAGCAAGTAACAAGGTATGACCCCCACCAGTATCGCAGAGGTCTTACTACCACAATGTTCAGGTAGTAAGTACTGCTAGCTCTGGGAGCCGTCGCTGAGTCCCTTCTAAGACGAAACCGCTGTATGCCTGGTTTCTTACGGACTCGAACCTCTGATTGTCTCGAGGATTCTATACCATGAATTCGCGACCCCGCAATGCCTCGTAAGGCGCCCAACGGGATCGACAATGGTCTATCCGGAAGCAGAAGCAAAAAGCCTTGGCGATCCCGCAATGCCTTGATCGGCGTCCAACGGGATCGACTACGTCCGAAATCACTACCGAGTAAGTTCAGACCGGTAATGCTCAAGAAGTGCAAGCCCTTGAGCCTGCGAGGAAAAAGTAAGTCGGTGCGGAGCACCCCTACCAGTACGCAGCACTCTGTCTTGCTCGAACCAGGAAACCAAAATAACCGGCACCTGAGTTCCGCCGGATGTTCCTTTTGTTCTTGATTGCGCCGAGCGCGCTGACGTATGTACGTCTGCCCGCCTTGCGCCCTGGGAACTGTAGTTCCCCTTACTCCCGTTTACCACGGGTGTTCTTCCTGTAACCTGGCAGTGCTCGTCGGCGCCCTCTGTGGGTCGTGACAGTACATCCCTCCCCCGAAGAGCACTGACATAAACATGCCTTCTTCGGATGGGCCTTATGAAACTGAGCAATCAGCCCGGGAGCATGGACGTTGGAAGCAGGTTCCCAAGAGTTCTCCTCCTCCCCGTATCCCTCCCACGCCAGCAGGTACCACAACCGGTTGCGATAGATCTTGGAGTCCAATATTCCCTTCACCTCGTATTCGACCTCACTATCTATGATGGTAGGCGCAGGGGTTTTACTGGGCCCTCCCACGGCAGGTTTCACGAGGGACACGTGGAATGCCGGGTGGATTCTCAGCGAGGAAGGCAAGGAAAGCTTCACCACTACAGGGTTTACTAACTGCACCACCCTATATGGCCCGATGTATTTGGGATTAAAGATGCTATAGCGTTTGAACCGTATGTGTTTTGTGGACAACCACACGTAATCTCCTACCTTATAAACAGGACCCTGCCTTCTACTCCTGTCCGCATAAGCCTTGTAACTGCCCTTCGCTGCTCTTAAATTGGTTTTTGCTGCCTGTAGGTTCTTCCGGATGCGTTCTATTCTATACTGCGCCTCAGGCACCTTAGTAGCAAGAACTGGTTTAAGGAAGGGAGAAAACCAGGGGTGGAAACCATACGAGCAGAAAAAAGGAGTAAGCTTGGTGGACGCGTGGGAAGCGCTGTTATATGCCACTTCCGCCAACCAGAGTAAGTCCACCCACTCGTTCTTGGATGCGCTGGAATAACACCTAAGATATTGTTTCAGGGTTTGGTTCACTCGTTCGGTTTGCTCATCCGTCTGTGGGTGGAAGCTGGTGGAGATGTTGGACTCGATCCCCAAGGCCGAACACCATGCCTTCCAGAAATGGGCAGTGAACTGACCACCTCGATCCGAAACAATCTTCCTTGGCAATCCGTGCAGTCGCACCACGTTCTCTAAAAGCAGGTGCGCTAATTGTCCTGAAGAGGGTAGTGTCTTACAAGCCACGAAGTGTGCCATTTTCGTCAAATAGTCCACAATGACCGTAATCACGGTACATCCTTTATCACTAGGCATTCCAACGATAAAATCCACTGAAACGTTTTCCCAGGGGAGGTCGGGTGTGGGGAGAGGATGCAATAGTCCTGCTTGTTTAGTATGTGAGGATTTCATCTGACTGCACACTCGACATTCCTCAACCCAGGCTGTGATATCTTTGTGTACTGAAGGCCACCAGAATTGACGCAAAACCCTGTCTAGAGTTTTCTCTTTGCCATTGTGACCTGCACAAGGTAGTTGATGACACCATTTAAACGCCTGCAGGCGTAGAGATCGGATTGGAAGGAGCAACTGCTTTTCCCTCATCGGCAGGCCTTGCACTATCTTCCATTCAGCATTACTTCTCAGCCAGTCCCGCCACCTGGGAGTTCTGACGTTCTGAGCTATACTCCGTAGGAACGGATCCGTGCAAGTAGCCCCGATGACGTGCTCCGAACTGATGATGGCTCCTTTGGGAACTGCCGAGGGGACACCCTGAGAGGCTTGTCGGGATAAAGCGTCTGCCTTTTTATTCTCTCTCCCGGGCCTGTAGGTAACAAGAAAGTTGTACCCCGCAAAAAAGAGAGTCCATCTCAGTTGACGGGGTGTGAGGTGTCTCGCGGCCGTCATGAACTGTAAGTTCCTGTGGTCGGTGTAAACCGTGACCACATGTCTGGCGCCCATCAAGTGGTGCCTCCATTCGCTGAACGCATCCTTGATGGCAAGCAGCTCTTTTTCTGCGATGTTATAATTACACTCCGCGGGATTTAACTTCCTGGACATGTAAGCCACTGGATGCAGTCTGCCTGTCTCGAAGTGTCGCTGCGATAACACCGCCCCCACGGCTGTGTCAGAGGCGTCTGCTTCCACGATGAATGGGTATTCCGGGTGAGCATGAGCAAGACCGGGGCCTTTGAGAATGCGTCCTTCAGCTCTTCGAATCCTTGTTGGGCTCTTGCGGTCCACTGAAACACTGTTTTCTTGCACAATAGTTGAGTGAGGGGATTTGCCATGTCGGAGAATCGATCGATAAACCGACGATAAAAGTTGGCAAACCCCAGGAAACATTGAACGTCTCGAAGGTTGTGAGGGGTTGGCCAGTTCTTCACTGCCAGTATCTTCCTTTCCGACATTTCTTGGCCCCAGGGGTTGAGGTTCACCCCTAGGAATTCCACCATGGTTACCCCAAACTCACACTTACTGATCTTACAAAATAAGTGGTGTTTTCGCAAGGTGTGTAGTATGATCTATACATGGCGAGTATGATCCTTGGTGTCTTTAGAATAGATCAAGATATCGTCTATGTAAACTATGACGAAATGATCAAGGTATTCATGAAAGACGTCATTTAGGAAAAACTGAAAGGCAGCCGGGGCGTTGCACAGCCCAAACGGCATAACCAAATACTCATATAGGCCGAAGCGCGTTTTAAACGCAGTCTTCCACTCATCACCTCTCCTCATACGGACCAAATGATAAGCTCCTTTTAGGTCCAGACGCGTGTATATCACAGCCTCCTTCACCTGCTCCAGCAGCACATTAATTAACGGTAGAGGGTACCGTTTTTTGACTGTAATGGCGTTTAACGCCCTGAAGTCCACACATGCACGGAGCTCGCCATTTGCTTTGGGAATAAAAAAAAGAGGTGACGCTGCGGGAGACTTAGATACTCTGATAAACCCCAGGCCCAAGTATTTATCAAGATATTCCCTAAGGTATTTATGTTCGGGCTCCGTTAGGGCATACACCCGTCCGGCTGGAATGACTGCTCCGGGTATCAGATCTATTTGGCAATCGTATGCCCTGTGCGGAGGTAAAACTTCAGCCTTGTCTTCATTAAAGACGTCTTCGAATTCGGCATAGGCTTCCGGCAACGCAACCACGTGTTCCACCGCAGTTGCCACTTGATAACCAGTTGCCAACGAGGAGGCTGGGTTCCGAGGGGAAACGGAGCAATTAGCCATGCAGTAATCCGAGGCGAACTGTAGGGTCTTATCGTGCCAGTTGATGAGCGGGTTGTGGAGACGTAACCACGGCAACCCCAAAATGACTCCGTAATGGGGGGCCGGAATAACATTAAAGGAAAGAACCTCCTGGTGCTCCTTTTCCTGCCGCACCGACAAGGGTCATGTATGGAATCTCACTGGACCGGAATCCAACTTCTTTCCATCCACCGCAAACACCATCTCTCGCTTACTCTTCTCCTGTAAGGTTATTCCGAGACGTACCACCTGGTCCTGATCGATAAAGCACCCTGTGGCCCCAGAATCCACTAACGCCTGGACTGGAAGCCACTCCCTCGCTACCAGGATATGCAAGTCCACATAAAAGTGATTTCTGTTCGGGGTTTTCAGCTCTTCCAATGAAGGGATATACAAGGTGCTCAAAGAATTCCCTTCCTTCTTCTTTAAGCCGAGTCGTTTCCCGCCGAAGAGAAACTAGTTCGGGTTACTGCTGCCTTTTGATCGGGACGCGAAACTTTCGGCCTCATACTGCATTCCCGTATGAAATGACCCTTCCGCCCGCAATACAGACACAGGCCTCTCTTCCTCCGATACTCTCGTTCCTCGGCGGTGAGCGGGGACCGTACCGCTCCAATTTCCATGGGCTCTGGTTTAATGGGCGCCGCGTTGTGGGTCGACCTGGTATTCTCCATGTTAGGTACTGGTCTCTCTCGCCTTCTATGCTCCCCTTTTCTCTCGCTCATCCTATGGTCCAGCCGAAGGACCAGACTTATGAGAGCCTCACAGGAAGTGGGTTGTGGGTCGATCTGTGCCAAGACGTCTTTCATCTCGTCGCATAAGCCCTGATGGAATATAGCCGCGTGTTTCCCTTCTGGCCACTCTGATTCCGCTATTAGTCGCCTGAAATCATTGAGATATGAGATGACATCCCTATTGCCTTGTCGCAACTCCAGCAGATCCCTGTCTGCCGAAAGCGTAGCGGCTCTGCGATTGAAGGTTTTCTCGAATTCTGCCAGAAAGGCGGTCCAATCGTACAGGAGCTGGTCGTCCCTCCTCACTAAGGGAACTGCCCATTGGGCTGCATCCCCTGATAAATAGGAGAGAAGGAAAGCGACCTTCGAATGGTTGGTATTGAACGCCCTGGCCTTACATGTAAAATGCAACATAACTTGCGCCAGGAAGACTTGCAATTTACCGCTGTCCCCGCTGTACCTTTCCGGGGTGGCTAAAGGAATTGGCGTGGGGATTTCCACCACTACAGGGGCTACGGGGTGAAGGCGTTGTGAGCCAACATCAAAGGGATTCCGCTCCAAGCGGTCTACCTGCGCCTGTAGTGTGGCAGTTTCTGTTCTAGAGGCAACCACCTCGGCCTGTAACAGGGCCAAAGCGGCTAAGACGTCCTCTAAGGTGGCCATCCCACCGTGCGACTAGGAGGACAGCAATTCGTGGGCCGGTTATTTTGTCACCGTCCGATAGTCCTCGGGGTCGCACGATGCTGTAAGGGGTCCACCTCCAGATAGCCCCTTGGTCTGATATAAAGATGACAGACACAGAAGGGCGATCAGGCGAGGGAAGGAAAGGATGGGAACTGCGGGGAGGGAGACCTGAAAGAGAAATAAACAGTAGGCTATGGTTAGAACCGCCCTAGAACCCTGGGCACATTGCTATCCCCAGCTACCCTGCAGTACCTGTAAAGGAAATAACGGCTTGGGAGACGTGGATCCCCTTGAAGCTGATGTTCGTGAGTCCTACAGAGAAGGCAGGGATTAGCATAGGGGTCACCCTCTCACTCTACTCCCACGCTCACGTATCTCCCTACGTTTTCAGTACCTACCACCAATCCTGGGTTTTCTGACCGTACAGGGGGGGGAGGACGTATGCCAGGAGTCACCTCACCGCCCCTGTATGGAGTACAAAATAAACAAATGACGTGCAGACGGGACTAGCACCCCGGGTAATTCCTGCACCCCTGTGAGGTGTTCAACACACCCCTATAGCACTGCTCCAATACGTCTTGTGCAGTACTAGCAAGTAACAAGGTATGACCCCCACCAGTATCGCAGAGGTCTTACTACCACAATGTTCAGGTAGTAAGTACTGCTAGCTCTGGGAGCCGTCGCTGAGTCCCTTCTAAGACGAAACCGCTGTATGCCTGGTTTCTTACGGACTCGAACCTCTGATTGTCTCGAGGATTCTATACCATGAATTCGCGACCACGCAATGCCTCGTAAGGCGCCCAACGGGATCGACAATGGTCTATCCGGAAGCAAAAAGCATTGGCGATCCCGCAATGCCTTGATCGGCGTCCAACAGGATCGACTTCGTCCGAAATCACTACAGAGTAAGTTCAGACCGGTAATGCTCAAGAAGTGCAAGCCCTTGAGCCTGCGAGGAAAAAGTAAGTCGGTGCGGAGCACCCCTACCAGTAAGCAGCACTCTGTCTTGCTCGAACCAGGAAACCAAAATAACCGGCACCTGAGTTCCGCCGGATGTTCCTTTTGTTCTTGATTGCGCCGAGCGCGCTGACGTATGTACGTCTGCCCGCCTTGCGCCCTGGGAACTGTAGTTCCCCTTACTCCCGTTTACCACGGGTGTTCTTCCTGTAACCTGGCAGTGCTCGTCGGCGCCCTCTGTGGGTCGTGACAGGGAGTGCCTCTGTTGTGTAACTGGTGCTTAAGTAAAGCGCTCCAATACCTTCGGGTCGAGTTCGGTTACATGAAACTGCAACAACAATAAAAGAGCAGTTCGAACCTTTCACGTATTAAAAGAGGATTAGAACGCGTGAACAGCATTTACTTCTGGGTGAGAGGATTCCCTTTAAGAAAAAGTTGACCTGTCAGCGAAAGTTCACATACAGGCGAACACAGCTGTTGCCATTTTGCAGCCGTGACTGATATGATTTCTTTTAAAGAAAACGGTCGCTTTCCGATTCAGCAAATAAAAGAAGTTGAAAGCAAATAGTAATTGACAAAATTACATAAGCTTATTAAGAATACTTTGGGTAACTGGATGCTTTTTCAAGGAATACGTAATAAGAGCAAAACCAGTGAGTAAGAAACCTATATAATATATGCCAATCATTACCGAATTGCTAATTGGTTAGAATGTCTTTAGAACACTAATACTTGGAGTACACTCGGTAATTCAAATTCTTCTGACAATTCCTGCATCACTTGCATAAGAATCGAAGCTGCAGTCTCATTTCTATGTCTATAACCCCCTGTACGGACAGGTTCACATGACGGATTTAACATTGTCCTAGACGGCCCCCGTAGTGAGGTTGCCAGGATACAAGCCGTGAAGCTTCCAGTTACACGCACTCTGTAATCTACTTTGTCTTTGCGGCAGGCACATTAACCCTCTGCACGAACTCCACTGAAGTCAAAAACCTCAAACATACAAATCCCGCTCGCTCCGCATGAAGACAACAGCGCGACAGAAAATCAAAGGAGAGGCTCCGCGCCTCGCAACACGGCACAAACCACGCCGCAACACACTGCCCCCCCTCCAACAGCAGAGGCAGGACACGTCCCGAACCACATGGCGAGCCGGCAACGAGACCCGCTCTCGAACCCCAACACGGAAACACCCGGATCGCCACGCCGGGCCCGGCCAAAGTGGGAGCACCAAGAGTGAGGGAGGCAGCACTCGACAATGGCCCGTACTCACCGCAAACAGCCGGACCCGACGACGACACACCACAAGGCGAACAGGAGGACATCTCGCGCACACGAGGACGACGACCGCGAGGACGACGACCTCCCGAATTCGCGTGGCCAGGAGGAGCGGCGCAGGAAGCAGAGGAAGAACTGAGGGGGTGAGGCGCCTAAAAAGGGGGGGTCTAGCCTCGCCCACCCTATTGGCACGCCTCCCTAAGGCAAACCCATTGGGGGCCTCCCCTCCCCGAGGCGCGGCCTCGCTAGCGAGGCGGAGCAGGGGGGGCGGGGGGGGCTCCGACGGGCGGCCACTAGAAGGCTGCCCTGCTGATGTCCCACTGCTTGGGACGCGGGCAGCGGCAGGTCCAGCATACATCAACCACCGCCTGAACCACCACCAGCCCTCCCGACACCTACGCTCCGCCTCCCTCGCCCACATCCGCATCTGCCAGAGCTACAGCGGAGGGGCTGCTTCTCCAAACTCCGAACAGCATCTGCTCTCACGGGATTCAGAAAGGGACTCAAGATCTGGCTCTTCAGAATTATAGCGCCTGGATACCTTCACGGGTGACCAGCTGCATGACTGATTGATGCCCTCACCCCCACGTGGGCATCGCCTGCACTGATCTATCTGCTGTATTTCGGGCTCCAAACCCTTTCACACCAGACAAAGATACAATGAAAGGCCCGGAGTTGCCCACATGAATTCGTTGTAAGAACCTGGGGCCTCATTTATGAGGTTTTGCCGTAGGGAAGCGCAGCAGGCCTTCCTGCTGCGCTTCCCTACGCCAAAGAAAAGGGCAGGGATACGCCGTATCTATAAAATGCGGCGCATTCCTGTCCTTTTCCCCTGCGCCGGCGCACATTGCGCTGCCTGCGCCAACGCAGGCACCTCTGCACCATGGTGCAAGGGTGCCTGCGTTGCGGGGATGAATATTTTTGTACAGGAAGAGAAACCTTTCTGTACAAAAATAATCACAAGAGGTTTTTCCTCTTTGTATGGGTGCTGCAGAATGCAGCACACATAGAAAAAGGAACAAGCATTTACAATGCAACGGTCTCGGCATTGTTAAAGTTAGAGCTATTGGCATTGCTCATGACATTATTTTTGTTTATGTTTTTGTTTTTAAAACATTTAAAGAAACGGCATTGTTATTTACAATGTCAATAGCTTAATCACTCTGAAATGCGAGACCTATTGCATTTGCAGCCACACACAGAGCCACACACACAAAGCCACCCACACACACAGAGCCACCCACACAAAGCCACTCACATAGAGCAACCCACACACAAATAGAGCCACCCACAGAGCCACCTACACACACACACACACCAAATCTTGCCTGTTTCTCACTCCTTATACATCATGTTCTCCTTTAGCCCACTCACATGTTTAAGTCCACTTTCGGTTGTTGCCACCACCATTGTGCTCATACCTGTAAATTGGTTGTTCTCTGTGTAATACAAGGCAGCTGCCCTCCTTCTCTCCTCTGTTAATATTCACTTTGTTTCTTCAGATCCCATCTCTCTCTCCCCTCTCTCTCTCTCTCCTCTCTCTCTCTCTGTTCTTCTTTCTCATACCCTCTTTCTCTCTCCAGCTTGTTCTTTTTCTCTCTTACTCTCTCCGACATATAATTGCTAGCACTTTATTGTTTTACATATATTCAATTGCAGACATCCTGCGGCTCCACTCAAAGTAACATCCGACAGCTGATCCGCGGTACCTTCCCTCACGCTCATCCCTTGCCCTATATCATCCTGTCCGTACATACTTCAGCACCCCTCACTGTTCGACCATTCTTCCGTATTCCTGTCCGGTACCCCGAAATAGTCTCCACTGTCTGCTCTCCCCTCCAGCACCCATCACTCTCCAACTACTACCCAGTACCTCACAATGTGCGACCCCAATCGCAATCTATGCGAGCCTCCATGAGTCCCTCACACTGTCCGATGCCACACCAGGGTCCCTCACAGAGATTTCTTTAGTACTTTACACTGTCCGCTCCCTGTAGCCACACGGTCCCCCTGTCCAATGCAGACACGTTTGCGCCGTAGTTTCTTACCTTCCCGCAAGAGTAGGACCCCCGGCGCAGTCCTCAGTGTCGGGTTCCTGAGCTTCACGTCCGACTTGCGGGAGCACAGGCTGGAATCCGCCTCCACCGGACAGGAAGAACAGAGGGGCATCCGTAGGGTCCAGCCCCGGGGTGCCCTCGGGCTTATCCAAGTCCACGCTCCGCACTTTACGCAGCCGCTTGCCCCTCCAGTCAGCTCTGGGCAGCTCCCTGCCACCACCGCCAGGATCCCGGAGGCCAGCATGACCTCCAGGCTCGGCACCACTAGCATTCCCGGAGCCTGACCCGCCAGACGCTTGCAACCCAGAGGGCGCACTCCTGTTCCCGGCCGCGGCCACCATTTTTTCGGCCAAGGTTCACATTCACTCTACTGGACCCCGGCACGGAGCCGTGGGAGGGGGCGTGGTCAAGGGAGGCGGGTCTGCCGTGATGTCACCACACGAGCTGTGGAACCACGCCGAAGAAGGATGGTACAACTTGGAAGGCGATAGACATAAAAGATATACTACGACTTGCACATTGTTTGCCGAATTCATAGACCAATCAGACTGCCGCGTGAGTGTGGCCGCAGTACTTGCGTACTTAAGGTAGTTAAGACTACTGGTCCGTTTACCGTACATATAGAAGAGGAGTGTTTTTTTTAACTTGTCTAACCATGTAATGGTCGTCGTATGTTTTTCAAAATGTATTCTTATCCCGGAGGATTGGCTGGCTCACCTGTAAAGCAAGCACACCACCGCCTTTCTCCGAGGCGAAGCAGAAATGCCTCGGAGAAAGGCAGCGTCGTTTCCGGATTCGGGGGCGTGTTTTTCTGTTCTCTCCTCTTGCCATTGGCTGGAGGAGATAATCAGAAAAGTAGCAAAAAACACGCCCCAGAATCCGAAAAGGACGGGGCCTGTTTGGAGACACAAACCTCTTCTCCAATGGCTGGCCAGCATTCAAGAGGCCAGCCAATGGAGAAGAGGGGAGAAGAGGAGCGGGTTCAAGCCCATCTTCTCCAAAACATTAAATCTCCGGACTTCCGGTTCTGCCTTCGGCAGACCGGATGGTCCCGAGACCTAAAAACGAGGAGAAATAAAGATATTTCTCCCTGTTGCGCCTCCCTTACGCCTCCACTGGGGAGGCGTAAGCTTTTGGCGCTGCCTCAGATTTACGATTTCTCGTAAATCTGGGGCAGTGTCAAAAGGCCATGGATGTTGCTGGGAACGCCCCCAGCAAAACCCATTGCACGCCCCTTTAACGCAGAACACTGCGTTAAAGGGACTGATATTTATGAGGCAGCATTAAGCCACAAAAAGTGGATCAGCGCTGCCTGATAAATATCACGCAGGCTTCTGCGCCACGGAACGTCACAAAAAGTGACGTTCCGATTGCGCAACGGGCCTCATAAATCTGCCCCCCCCGGCCTATTAACACTCCGCAGGCTTTAAACTGGGGCATAAAATATTTTATTTAGTAATATTTCCAATTACTTTCTGCTGCTGAGCTTTTCAAATGTTTAAATATGAAAGATGGGATGAAGTTTGAGGACAGATTACCGAAATTCTTGATCCAGAGGTGGAAAGCTCAGTAAAACTGCTTCATTTCAGCTGAGTGGCGCTTGCCAAGTCTGGAGTGATGTGTAAAGAAATGTGGAAGATTGTTTGGGTTGCAGATTCTGCACACATCTTGAAAGGATTCCACTCATTTCTGTTTACCAAAATATACACAGCTTGGCATGGCTGTGTGTACCCTGGAGACAAACTCATGATATATTTTAGCATTAATATTCAGAGCAGCAAGATAAAAGGGCCAGAGCTGCTGACTTGGGAACTGGGGAGCCAGATTCAAGTCCCGACGTCGGCTCAACAGCCTGTGATTCTGGGCAAATCCCTTAATTTCATCGTGCCTCGACACTAATAATGCAATCTGGTGCTCCTGTAAAGAGCTCCAATGCCTTTGGGCTGCGTCTGTGCTGCAGAAAAGTACAAAAATCCACCCTACTCCCTCCAGGAGATCCCCAGAAGGGGCTGCTCAGACAGATCACAGATCTCATTCGGCCTCCATGACCTGCCTCACACGCCCATCACTTGAACTAATGGCGACTCTTTCCAAGACCCCATAAGGGCCGATTTAAAAAAAATAAAAAACTCTCAGGAAGCCTTTGATGTATTGTGGTGGCAGCGAACAAGTCGGGCCAATCCACAGCGGCGCGCGCATGCCTTTAAACCTGAACATCAGTAGAACATGCGACTTTGCAGCTTAATATAGATGAGTGGGATGCACGTACATTATTTGTCTTAGAATAACAATGTACATACAAGAAGACTAGAGTCAGTCATTCCTTAGAAAACCCTTAAAATAGCTTTGACATCAATTTCAAGGAAAAATCAAGGAAAACCCATTTCAAGGAAAAGTCAAGGAAGTCAAGCAAAAGGTGATCTATATAAAATATGATCATTTATTCAAAGCATGTTTCATATGATCAGTCTGAGGAGACATAGGATTGTGTTGCACCTGTTGCGGCACATTAGCCTAGGGCTTTTTCAAGGCTTTTAAGAAAAACCAATTCCCTTGTAAGTGAGAAAGTCACGGTTTTGTGTAATGATTCCAAAGTGCTTGAGTGCCCGTGCATCGTAAACACGAATATCACCAATGACTGCCAATATTAAAACCACTTCTCAGGCTCTCGGTCAAAATTTCAAGGAGAAGGAGGGGCCGTCATTGCCCCCGGAGAACATGCCATGGACTGGCACCTGGTGATCTGCTCCTTAAGAATTTAACAATCTCACTTACAAGTGAAAATGTTTTTTCTTAAAAACCCTCGGCTGATTTGCTACCACAGGTTGAAACACGTGTTGACTGTGTTGGATATATGTCTCCTAAGATAATCATATGAAACATGATTTGAATAAACAATCACATTTTATATGGATTACCTTATTGATTTTATTTTGATTCTGATGTCAGAACTATTTTAAGGATTTTCTAAGGAATGACTAATGCTAGTCTTCTTGCATTAGCATCATTATGCTTGAATAAGTAATATATCTGCATCGCGCTCATCTATATTAATCAGCAATTTAGGTTCTGGGCTTCACCTAACTGGATGCATTTCCAATCAAGAATCTGCCAGGGTATTATTGGAGAAGATGCTCAAATAAATGGCTCATTTCCCCTCATGGGACTTTGTACCTCTTTGCCGAAACAGGATACTAAAGCTGCAGAATATACATTGGGCCAGAGCGTCGGACTTAAGAGGTGTGTTATGGTGCTCGGGGGGAGGGGGGTGCTATGATATTTTGGAAGAGGCTAATAAGAGTGCATTAGGGTGGTCTGAGGAAGGAAAATGGACGGGGGTCCAAAAGATGTCAAATGAATACTTGAAAATTGAGCAGCATCAGGTCTTCAGGTAGCTTTAGAATGTTGATGGATGCGCTCAGGTTGGGTACAACGTTGTGGCAACCAGGGACCCTCCCAGGTCATGGACATCCTGCACCACCGCCAGCCTTCTCTTCTCTTCAGAGCAGCAGAGCGGCGGCAGAATCTCTTCTTCGCCGCTCTGCCCCTGAAGCAGCACCACCTCGCCAGCCACACGCAAAGGATTCCAGGAAGCCTTCCTTTTTAATTTCCCCACCCACCATTCCCTGAGGCAGCGAGGTTTTAGGAACTAATTGTGTCAGGCTTGTGTTTAGTGATTTTTTGCTTGTTAGGTTTAAGTTTGTAAACTGGTTGTCTTTTACTGAAGAATGCCATTCATTATGTTTTACTTTACAGGTTAATGTCAATTCTCTTGTCGTATTTTATGTCTGAGTATCCGTGGTCTGCGGTAAGGTCATGATTGCTAGGTCAAATTTTACATCTCTTAATAGGCATCCCATTGTTTAACCGGGACGCCTGGGGGCGGGCTCCAAGGTGCGCTTACGACTGGAAGACTGAAGGGTGTGGGGGTAGGAAGTTACGCTTCCGGTAGGCCGCTTGGGCCAACACCGGCACAGGCGCATTGGGCGCCAACGTGGCATAACATCAGCCCCTGGGAGGTAGGATGGAAGGGCGTAGGAGGTGCCCACGAAAAAGAATCTGGTGAGCACACGGGCCTCCTGCACAAGGTCACTCCGGTAAAGGGGGACCTGGCAAGTAGTTGGGAACAGTCATGACCTTGCTCGTAGGCTCATACAGGATACGCCGAAAACAAATTGTACATATTCCAGTTTAAGGTTAGGTATGGCTATGTATTAGACTCATGTTAAGGTTATCCATAAAATGTGTGAAATATCTGTATTTAAAATGTGATTGAATATGTTTGGGTTTTCTGCGTATATGTTATACATTTATTGTGTTATGAATTTTAATTATGTTTTATTAATTTGTAATAAAATACGGCCGGGGTTATATGACCCCTAATCCAAAGAGTTGTCTTTGGATGTTTCATTATCGATGCCTCAGGGAAGAGAGGGTTTGGGTGTAAGGGTAAACTGATCATTTCATGGGAGGGCACTCGGCAATACCAGGCCATATCGAGCAGAGATGTTAAACTGAAATTGACAATAAAGTTAAGGAGAACAAGCACAGACGTCAAAGTCTGGTGGGGGAACACCATAACACCGGAGAAGTCTTTGAAGTGCAAAAGCAGTTTATCACCAGCACAAAGAAGCCCACCACCTGGAGCACATCTGGCAGGACCAGGAGTTCCCGGCAACTGAACATTGGGCTGTGATGCTCTAGAACCTCTAGTCAAGATCCGGAGTAGAGAGAGACCACCTCTCAAAAGATAGCACGAGCGCAAGAAAAGTAAGCAGTATAAAGACTTCATAAGAATAGCCACACTCTACATTAACACCCTTTTAACGAAAAAAAAAAATGACAAAAGGTAAGGTAAAACAGTCTGCTTAGTTTCACAGGCGGTGTAATTCTGCGATTGCATCAGGTGCTAACATTTGACAAGCCATCAACTTCATGTTCAATCGAGTGACAAGAACACAACACTTCCGATGTATTTTAGGAGATAGTTTTAGAAGAATAACCACTCAAATTGCATTCATATTTCACTATACTAATTTTTAACACTAATCCTTTATGGGCTCCGGAGTAGCGTGCTACTCGCCGAAAAAGCGCTACATCACAATCAGTGGTAACAAGTGCTATAGAAACACAAACCTTTTTCCTGCTTCCATCCCTCCCCTACCCTTCTCAATCCAAATAACTGACTAACATATCCATCACTCAAATTGCTTTCATATTTCACTATACTAATTCACCCCTTTATGGGTTCAGGAGTAGTGCGCTACTCACCAAAAAAGCACTTCAACACCCCGTCAGGGTTAACAAGCACTATATAAATGCAATCCTTTTCCCCTCTTCTATCCCTCCTCTATGCTTCTCACTCCAAATAACTGACTAATATCCACCACTCAAATTACTTTCATATTTCACTACACTAATTTACCACTAATCCCTTATGGGTTTTCGGAGTAGTGTGCTCAGAGGCGCAACTAGAGCCAAATTTCGGGGGGGGGGGGGGGGCTGAGAAAATTTTTCGGGGGGGGCTGAATCTTTTAAGCCATAGGCAGAGTGGAGCTGCAGGGGCTCTTAGAAGGGGTGAAACAACAGCGAGGCCTCATTAACATGCAAATGGTCTTTTAAAGACCTGTGAAGTGCTCGGGAGCGGCTGTGTGTGTGCCGCGAGGCTGTCTCATCCCGGGCTGCCAGACGCGACGGGGGGGGGGGGGGGGGGGCTGAAGCCCTGTGAGTCCAATGGGTGTTGCACGCCTGAGTGTGCTACTCGCCAAAAAAGCGCTTCAAAACCCCATCAGGGGTAACAAGCGCTATATAGTTACAAACCTTTTTTCCTCATCTATCCTTCCGCTATCCTTTTGAATCAAATAACAGACTAACCTATCCACCACTCAAATTACTTTTGTATTTCACTATACCCATTCAACGCTAATCCTTTAGGGTTCCAGAGCAGCGTGCTACTCGCCGAAAAAGTGCGTTGACCCCTCGTCAGGTGTAGTAAGCGCTATGTATATGCAATTACAATATAATACAATCTCTCCCTTCCCAACATACAAAACACTGTACCTCCAACAACTGCTACCTTCCCTTGTCTCTACTCACACACTAACCATATCCAAACCACTTCTTGCCTGCCCTAGGAAAGCCACTACCCAAGCCCCAACTCAACTGCCTCGAGCACTGTTTTGCCATGAATTTGGACATTGCCTGTACCGCGCTTGTTGTCCAGTTAACTCAGTATTCATACAGAAGTGAGGATTCATTACTAGCGCCATGGTGCCATGAATGGACACTGTGCGCTGTGATAGTGTTAGAAGGTTGTTGTCTGAATACAACAAGATCTTCTAGGAGCCCACAGGTTCTAGGTGGCCAGAGGTTCTAGGGCCAATACAAACAGGAGATGATACACCAGACATCCCTGTTGTGTTCCTATTTTGGCAGAACATGCTCCAGATGAAAAAAACATAATTGTGTATCTTGGCCGTAGGTTCTGTGAGAAGCCAGTAATTTGTTTTTATGAAACCGGCACACAAGCAAGCCCTATAATAATAAAACTGGAACCTCCTTTCAGGCCGTCAAATGTATTTTTAATATCTAAAGATTAGGCCACGTTCTCATTTTAGTCATCCATAGCCTTCCACAAGAAGTAAAGTAATGTCCTCATATTGTCCCCTAGAGATTTTCCAGGGACCTAGTCTACCTGTATTGTATTGTAATTGTATATATATAGCGCTTACTACCCCGGTCGAGGCGTCAAAGCGCTTTTCAGCGAGTAGCACGCTACTCTGGACCACAAAAAGTATTAGTGGTGGATTAATATAGTATAGTGAACTTTGAGTTAATTTGAGTGGTGGACATGTGAGTGTGTTAGTTGGATTGAAAAGGATAATGGGGGATAGAAGAGGGAAGAGTCTAGAAAGTGTTTATCGGGACATCCTAGTAGTAAGATGAGGTTTGGGATGAGTTTAAGGAGAGATGGAGCTCAGAATCTCTGTAAATGGATGAGGGAGATCATAGTAGTAAAATGAGTTTTGAGATGAGTCAAAGGAGGGAAAGGTGAGGGAAGAATTTAGAAGGGTTGTTTGGGTGATCATAGTATTAAAATAAGGCTTAGGGTGATCCATGGGGGGATAGAGGAGGGAAGAGGCTAGAAAGGGTTATTTTGGGGATCATAGTAGTAAAATGTGGTTTGAGATGAGTCAGAGAGTGGAGGTAGAGGATATTTTGAGAGAGATATAGGCCAAAATATGGAGCAGTGCATTGAAAAGAGTCAACCTTTTTTTTTTACAGTAGGAGTAAAGTAATGAATATATACAAACATAAGTATAAATACACATATCTAGATACATACATATAATCAAATTAAATGTTTGTATACACAGGGATATGCTGTACATGTGTGTTTGAGTAGGGTGATTATGAAGGAAAGAGCCCGCTCCTGAGTAGTCTTCTGAAGATGTGTATTGGATTGGATGCATAAGAGCTGTGGCGGTCTGGGTAAGCCTGTTGGGAAGGACTCATACAAAGATATCAGTTTATTAATGATGGGAACCGGCAGTTGGTTCCGATGAAGGGATCTTCTTCACCTGGTTTTGGTACCAGTAAGATACTGCAGGGTTAAATTCAGGTGACATTGGTCCGAGTGTTGTTCATCTTTGAATGCCCTACATAACACTGTCGAGACCTCAGCACTGCTGATCTTATAAGACTCCACTGAGAACCCGTTAGCCCTTGGGCTCTTTCCAGCTCACGTCATCAATAGTCTTTCCTATTCCTTCTTCCAAGATGCTTCCATCTAAGGACACACTCTGAGGCACCAGCCAAGAATTCACCCTGAACGTGAAAGGTGTGAGTATGACCTGAAGCATCTCAACTAGGAAAGAAAGCGATAAAGTTCTTTTATTGAGTGAGGGAGTAGGTCAGTGTGCCCATTGCGGTTGTCTGCAATAACAGACATCGATTCTCTCTGATGAAGCTGAATTGCAAAAAATCTACCCGCCTTTCCCGATTGCATAATGTTTGCTTTTCAATCGGAGAAATACATATTCAGCTTGTGATATGAGGCGATCGTTGAGATTAAACTTAGCCCTACATAGCCCAGGAACAGTGGGGCACTAGGAGATTTATTGTAAAGGATTTCTGAAACCCCATATGGACACCTCCAGCTTCTTCTGGGCTTTAAGAGCTTGTTTTTCTCAAGGAGGATTCCCTCATAAGTGCCCTCACCTCCACCTCATCAGCTGCTATATATGGGTTGTATATACTGCTCCTCACTCAGAGATCCGCCCTTCCTCAGATCACAGTGACCATATATCGGTGTCCAGTCACACAGGGGGACAGTAAGACTTGTCACCGAGGGATGTGAAAGGGTTCAAGCCAGGTGCGTGAGGGTAGAAGACACAAGGGTAAAGGAGTGTGTGTAGGGGACGGAGGAAAGGAAGGGTAAAGTACAACAATGAAACAGTAACAGTGCACAGTAAACAGGTGAACCCCCTTGTGTCCAAAGTCAGGCATTTATTTCCTTTACTCGATTAAAAGCCGAATCTCAACTTTAATCAATAGTAAACCAGGGGCGGCACCTCCAGGATGGCGGAGGAGCGGCGCCCCACTGCTTTTCAGCAGTGGGAAGCAGAAATATAAAATGATAATAAATGTGTGTTATTATCATTTTAGGCTGCTTCCTGCTGCTTTGTGGGTAGATGAATGGGCGGTGCTGCTCTGCTTTTGGAGCAGGGAAAGGGAGGAGTGGTTTGCCCACTCCGAAGTGCGCTATTACTGTTTGGACAGCCCTCTCGGGCCGTCGAATCCAGTCATGTGCCCTTTCCCCATTCTCCATGCAGGCTGCATTACAGCTTGCATGGAGAATATGCCCACCCCTACAGCCCGGCTGAGCGCCGTGCCACAGCACTCAGACCAATCACAATGCTGCATTGCAGAGTTGTGATTGGCTAAGGGGAGGGAGCCTGGCTGCCTGCTTCCTGTTCCTGTCAGAGATGGAGGCGGGAGAGCAGGAGCAGAGAAGACGTGGGACCCAGGCCTCAAGGTAAGTTTTTAAACATTTTTATTCTGATCCCTAACCCCCACATCTCCACGCGATCCCTCCCCGAGACACCCCGCGCCCGCCTCGCCACACGTGAGCCATGCTGACCGCCACTGTGCACCACAGCGACGTTTTAGCCAAACCGAACAAGGGTAATTGTGAAATTAGAGCAAGAGACCCTTTGGGAATCATTCAGTTGCACATACCACCCAAGCCACTCTGTGGTACATAAGTATACCTATATATATGATTTGTTGAAAACAGAATCAATCACTAATGAATGCACAAAAGTTACAACAGCCTTTCCTTTTTTCAGAAAATATATTTGGTCCAACAAAATATAAATAAATGGCGCAAAAAAGTGATTGATATAGTGCAGATGGCTCAGTGCTCATGAACGTGTGCACATATGTACAATTTATATACATGCACTTTCAATGCACAGGGTGGATATCTCTGTTCTAGACAGATGCAACCCTAACAGTGAACATTCCAAGGTTTTCAAAAGAAATCATAATTCCACCCATAACATGGTATATACGTTTTGACCCACCAGGACAGTAGCTGACAGTCTATGCACTTAACAGAAGCAAGCATTAGCAAGGTTAACAGGTCTCGCCTATGCAAAATCTATTAGCTTTCTCAATATTTTTTAGCATGTTGTACAACAGCCCACCTGCTCTGCAGCATAGCTAAAAATAAATAAAATTCTTGCCTGGTATAGTATGGAATGGTGTGGCCTGTCATTCAATAGTTTAGTATGGTATGGTACAGTACAGTATGGTATGGTATGGGCTGTCATTGTATAGTATGGTAAAGTATGCCTTGGCCAGTCATTGTATAGTATGGTAAGATATGTTATGTTATGCTGGTATGGTATGTTATGGAATGGCCTGCAATTGTATAGTACAGTATAGTATGGTATGGTATGGTCTGTCATTGTATAATATGGTATGATATGTTAGGCCTGTCATTGTATAGTATGGTATGGCCTGCCACTGTATTGTATGGTAAGATAGGGCCCCGGTATATGGGATGGTATGTGGCTTTATAGTACAGTATGGTACAGCCTCTTATTGTATGGTATGGTATAGTTTGGTATGGTATGGCCTGTTGTATAGTATGGTATGGCATGTCCTGTCACTATATAGTAAAGTATTGTATGGCCTGTCATTGCAAAGTATGGTTCGGTATGGTATGATCTGTCATTATATAGTATGGTATGGTCTGTCATTGTATGGTATGGCATGGTATGATTATGATATGGCTTGCCATGTATTGTATGGTATGGTATAGCATGGACTGTCATTGTATGGTATGGTACTGTATGGTATGTCATGTATAGTATGGTATGGTTTAGTCTGGACTGTCATTGTAGAGCATGGCATGGTATTGCATGGTATGGTATTGTATGGTATGGTATGGCCTGTCTTTGTATGGTATGGTTTGTCCATTTATTGTACAGTATAGCATGCTATGACCTGTCATTGCATGGTACGGTACATTGCAGTATGTTACGATACGGTATGGTATGGTACGATCTGTCATTATATAGTAGGGTATGGTATGGCATGTCTTGTCATTATACAGTATGGTAAGGGATGACCTGTCATTATATAGGATGGTTTGGTATGGCCTCGTTTTTTATAGTATGGTATGATCTGCCATTGTATAGTATGGTATGGTCTGTCATTGTATGGTATGGTATGGTATGATTATGATATGGTTTGTCATGTATAGTATGGTATGGTATAGCCTGGACTGTCATTGTATGGCATGGAATGGTATGGTATAGTATTGTATGTATAGTATGGTATGTTTTAGTCTGGACTGTCATTGTACAGCACGGTATGGTAGTGCATGGTATGGTATTGTATGGCCTGTCTTTGTATGGTATGGTTTGTCCAGTCATTGTACAGTATAGTATGCTATGACCTGTCAATGCATGGTACAGTACATTGCAGTACGTTAAGGTATGGTGCGTTATGGTATGGTACGATATGTCATTATATAGTAGGGTATGGTATGGAATGTCTTGTCATTATATAGTATGGTAAAGGATGACCTGTCATTGTATAGTATGGTTTGGTATGGCCTGTTATTTTATAGTATGGTATGATATGACCTGTTGTTGTATAGTATGGTATGGTATGACCTGTTATTGCATAATATGGTATGGTATACTATGGTACGGCCGGCTTTGTATGGTATGGTATGTTATGATATGGTATGGTATGTGTATGGCTGGTCATTATATAGTATAGTATGGTATGGCCTGTCATTGTATAGAATGATATGGTATAGTATGGTATCGCGTGTCATTGTATAGTATAGTATGGTACAGTAGGGTAGGACCTGTTATTGTATAGTATGGTATGGTATGGCCTGTCATTGTATAGTATGGTATGGTATGACCTGTCATTTTATTATATGGTTTAGTATGGTATGGCCTGTTATTGTATAGTATGGTATGGTATGACCTGTCATTTTATAATATGGTTTAGTATGGAACGGCCTGTCATTGTTAGTTGAACGGCACAACTTTTTCAAAAGGAAGCTAGCAAGTGGTAAAAGTGTTGAGGAATATGTAGTGTAGATGTTTTTTTTTATAAGAGATCAATTTGTTTTATATTTGTTTTTCTAAGAAAAAAAAGCATGAACATTTGATAACCTGTAGAAAATCTACTTTGATAGAGACAGTGGCTATCACTAGAAGCACTGAAAATCAATGGGTGCAGCTAATGCTCTATTAATACGTGAGAGTTTTTCACCAGTAATCTGCGTAAACGAGGAAGAATGTATATGTGCAGTAAATTCTATGAAATATACTATGAGGAAAAAAATGAACAATTGCTATAGATGGGGTTTCAGAAACCATTTCAGCACCAATCCAAATTGTCCAGCTTTGGGCAAAAAATTTAACAATTGTGTGAAAACTGGGCATTATCAGATTGCATGTCAAGCTAACCATAATAACACCAAAATAAGCACTGTAGCAGTTTGTGAGTGTGAGAATTGTTTAAACTGTTTTATTCTGACTGTAAATTCAGAATTGTCTGCAATTGAGAGTACATCTAGAAAGATCAGGGAGCCTATGTTTGATGAGTATTTCGAAGGAGAGGCTCTTAGGTTCATGGCGTATTCCGGGGCCCTAGTAACAATTATTGCTGACACAATGTTCTTTAGGAACAGGCCTGAGAGTCAAAAACTAATTAGCACTGATATTAACCAAATACATTTGTGGATCAAGATATTGATACATTTGGAACCCTTGTGTGTGTGGTTGAGTGTTTGGGATTGTCAAATGAAACCAAAACGTGTTTGGCCATTACAGGTCCTGGCACACTTGGGGGGATGGATCAGGTCATTTCCAAAAACTGAGGTAAGACAATCTGATTGATTTCAGAAATTTACCTGTACTGGCAGTAAACACTGATGAAAACTGCTCTCTGCAAATGATTGCTGAGTTTGCAGAGGTGTTTATCAGTTGTGTTGGAACTATTAAAGGTTATGAACACAACTTCAAATTAAGAAGAAATACATTACCAATGATACTTAAAGTAAGATCTGTGAGGATTAGGAGTGATTTTATGCAAAAAAGGGTGATATATATATAAGTCTCAAACTTGTAAAAATGGGTATCTCTAGTTGCTCTGACATGCAAACAGTTAAATGATCTGCGGATGTGTATTCGACAAAGATACCTTAAACAAAACATTTCCACCCCTTGACGAGCATCCAGTAAATATTGGCCAATTTAAGTGAGGCAAGGCATTTATCCACTATTGAGCTACAATCCGCCTATCACCAGATTTCACTCACTAAACAAATCCTGAGACCTCTTCACATTTGGAACACCTTTTTATGGTTTAAATACTTACATTTACTATTTGGCCTTACCCCTGTGGTAAGCACTTTCTAAAGATTGATGGATTAGCTCTTTGTTGATCTACCTAATGTTCCAGATTTCCCAGATGACATTCTAATTTTCACTAAAGTGCATTGGTTCTTGAAAATCTTTTGAATATTCTTAAATCAAGGATATGAAAGTTAAGCCTGAGAACTGTAAATTGTTTACAGCTGAAGTAAACTATTTTATGTCTCTCGAACACTTAATGATGCAGAAGTACACTACAGTACAAATGAAAGAGAGGTGCAATATGGGATTCCCCTGGTACTCCGGTGTGTTTGAAAGATGGCTTAAGTCTTCCATTAAGGTGGGCTGGTATCATTACCTCGGCGGATTTGATGACATCAGAAGTCCTCCTCCCCGGGGAAGTTTTAAAAGCGAAAATGGGCGATAGCCTCTCTAGGTTCAAATTTGTTCAATTATTTCCTTGTATGTGGCTTCAAAGCTGGAGATAGGGGGGGATTGGGATTTAAAGTTTTCCCTTCAGGACGTTAGACCTAAGAACAAGGAAGTTGCAACTTGGTATTGGAAACTCTTAGCTGCTGATGAGTAAAACCTAATACCCCCGTATTTAGTGTGGAGAGCTGTTTTTAAAGAGACGGATCTTTTGTCAGTTTGGAGTATCTCTTTGAAGCTTCTATATTCCATTGTCAAACCAGGGAACTTAAAGCGGAATCATTTCTTCGCCATTAATCAACTTTATTGGGCACTATCTAAAATTGCTAAGTTTGCCCCCTCTCCTCCATCCAAGTGTAGATGGTGTGGCTATGTGGAAGCTAATGATGTCCATGTGTTTTTCCTTTGTGCCGGGTTACAGGAATTTTGGGGTGGGATATAGCTTATTTTGAGAGATATCTTTGGGGTGGAAATTCTTTTCAACTCAATTGTAGTCCTTCTGTTAGTCGACGAGACAACGCGTAACCTCTTGCAATGGCAGCAGAGTGGGTTACTATTTTATCAGCTACTCATTGCACGGAGGGAGGTCTGTAAGATGTGGATTGATTCAATACCCCCGAAGGTAGGGGACTGGATAAAGACGACTGTCTGGGTTTGGCGGTCAGATCTGAGATTCAAAACGGGCTGTTCTTCTGCATTATGGGTCGATCTTTCGAAGTGGTGCAGGGATCAAGAAATTGGCCAAATATTCCTATGATTACACCGAGGCACCGTTGGAGGTGATGGGACCCTCGGCGAATGCAGTAGACCGCAGGGCGGATAGATCGAGCGTTCCGAGATTTGCAGACGATCTTGTTGATATGAGGAATAAAACATTTTTTTTAAAGAAAAGAAAGAGAGGTGCCAGGCTGTGTGTGGGCAGTGTTAGAATTTAAAACTTAAATTTGGGGAACAAATTTTGATGGGTTTACAGGTATATATATAGCTTTACAAAGAAAAAGTCTTGGTAAAGCTTTAGTTCCTCTAGTTAGATTTTTATCCAAGCTACAGGACTATGGTATGTAAGACAAACGTACAAGATGGCAAGAATTTCAGGGCTGATTGTCTTTCTAGAATGCCGTTGGTGGAAAATCTTTCTAAAAATTAGGACAAAATTATCAGGAGCGTGTGGGGGCGCCAGTTGATGCAGAAGTGTTATCAAGAGTTTATTTTCAGAAACGGATTTGCTTCGGGCTGTAGAGCAGGATATTGTTTTGCAACAGACAATTCAGTATGCCGAGAATGGTTTGTCATATGAAAGATGTTTATCAGATGATCTCAAGGTGTTTGCACAAGTGGCTTCGGAGCTCAAATGTGAGAATAATATTTGTTTAAGGCAGCATTTGTTTATACCATCAGCCACTCTATGGCTTGCTCTTGTGAAACTGGCTCCTGCTGGTATCCTGGGTGTATCAGTCACCTGCAGGAAGTTGCGTCAGTTGTATTGGTGGCCTGGGATGGATGCCCAGAGACATGATATGATTGATCCATGTCCGTAATGTTTGGTTTCAGATAGACATTGGAAAGTGTACCAAAGGCCATTATGCTTAGCACCTATTCCTGATGGTCCACGGTAGCTTTCAATTTTTCAGGACCATTTGTTTTACTACCGATGGAAATTATAATTTTAATTGTGTTGATGGATTATTATTCCAAATGGATCTATTTTTTGTTGACTCATCTAGTACCATGAATGCTATCAAGTTCCTGAAGAACATCTCGATGGGGGAGGGATTCCCTAAATGCATTGTCCCAAACAACAGTACACACTTCTGTTCTAATGAAGTGTGTGATTATTGGGCTTCTTGTGATATCAAGCACATGCAAGTTGCTTTAAACACTCCTCTTTCTAATGGCTTACATGAGAGAGCCAATCATTTTAAGAAGGGTATACTAGCAGTATTATCTTCTGGTTTGAATGTTGATAGGTATCTTAAGGAAAACATTTGGTCATGCATCACTTCGCCACATTCCACTACAGGTGTGTCTCAGTTCAAGCTGTTGAGAGGCGGATTCCCCAATATCACACTTCTTCCCAATTGGTTAGGTTCATCTGCTTGATATAGATCGCAATATTGACAAATCTGGTGTGCGTAGGGAAGTTTTAAGGTCATGGGTAACCTGCAAGTAGGAGAACAATTACTATGACAAGAAAACGGCCAAAAATGTAGACTTCAAATCTGGGGGTTGGGTTATTAAAAAGGACCCTTATTTGGCTCACTAAGGGAGAGCCCACTTTCACCATACCTGCTAAGGTGATCAGGGTGAGCAGAAAGTCTGTTCTTCTATATGAGAAAGGTTGGTGGTACCTGAGCAATGTAATACCCATTGCTGATCATCAAGCTGAGATAACAAAACCTGACTTCATTCTAAAAGTAGAAGCAGTGCTGCGTAGGATGACCATTCATGTCAGCTACTGATGTGTTGGAAAAAGATGGGTCAAGGTATATTCACAGATCATCCACCAACGTCAGTCTATATGATTGTCCTGAAAGTTGTGGTTCGCAAAATTCTTTGGGTTCAGCCGAGTCTTATATGTTATTCAGTTATTAGGATGCGAGAAGAGAAGGAAATACTTTGACTGACAAAGGTTGAAGAGGAATCCGTGCAAAGGGACCCAGGCTGGCAGAGCTGCCTGCCGGTGTTATGCTGTGTGAGGAGCGGTGAAGTCTTTGTTGGAAAAGAGTAGAAAAAGGACTGAAGTACCCAAAAGGAATTGACCCATGATAACGAGGGGAGAGGGAGCAGGAAGATAATGAGTGTAAGTAGCAGTAAGAGTAGCAGTAGTAGCTGGGGAGGTATGTAAGGGGACATGGCCATTGGAAGTGAAGAAGGAAGAGTGCAGTGAGGTGAGGGTGGAGGTGTCTTTGTGGGAGAAGTTGGATGCGGAGGAAGTGAGATTAGATGAGGTGAGGAGGGAAGAGGTGGGGAATATTAGGCAAATGAAAAAGGGCTAGAGCAACGGTTAAGGATACTGGGTTATTTAGAGAGAAAGTTGTGATGAAAGGAAGCCTCAGGATTGGTAAGGAATAGAGATGGAAGGAGGCACTGAGAAGGCAAGAAAAGGGCAAGAGTGGAGTTTGGGGTTTGGATGGTGGTTATGGAAAGTGCAGGAGTAAAGCAGAGGAATGGATAGAGTAGGTAAAGGAGTTAAGAAGATGAGAATTAGTTATGTGGGTGGAAAACAAATCAGACGAGAGGCATTTTGCATGATAAGAAGTATGATGTGTACAGTAGGTCGAGGCGAGGGTAAGTGGACTGACGAGAACTTGAAGTGTAGCAATGAGTAATGTGAGTTGGAAACTGAAAGAAATGCAAAGATCTAAGAGAGGGTAAAGTTATGTGACGAGTAGTGTAAAAGCAAGGCTGAGTGATTAACATGTAGAAGGAGATTACCACTGTTGTGAGTAGAACATAATCTAGGAGGAGATGGAGAGGGTAAGAGGTTCAGGTCATAAAGGATGTAGTAGGAGGATGAGTAAAGAGGAGACAAGATGAGGTGGGGAGTATATCTGGGGGCAGAGTACAAAGTAAGTAGTAGCACTTGCTATTGGAGATAATATAGGGGAAAGAGAAAGTGAAAGTGAATTGGTGGTCAGAGAGAAATCAATCTCTCTAGGATGTGGGAGAAGCAAGAGAAGGGCTGGATGGGTGGTGAAACTGTCATGGGTGAGGGACATTGTAAAGCTAGAACAGGAACCATCAGGCAAATAACTACCAAGAAAACCAAAGCCTAAGGAGTTCCCCTGAGAGTGAAAATGCACAACAATAGGAAGCTCAGATTCCAAACCACCATGAAACGAGCTGCTGTTATAGGGAACTAAAAGCGTTGTAAATGCCCCGCCCCCACCCCCACAAGAACTTCGAGTACCACCAGGGAATCAAACTACTTAGAAGGTGCATAGATGTAACATTGAGAAAAATGCAATTCCAAACTACTAGGAAATTGGGAAAGTATCTAGTCAATCCAAAAGTGACTTGGTGCAAGCCCCATGAAGAGGTAGCTTCCACCACCAACTAGGATTAAGAATCTAAGAAATAGCGCAGGCACAAGACACGAGGAGACACTTTCTGAACAACAGTGGGACTTAAGAACTTACGAAGTCATTCTAGAACCACATAGGCACCACCCAAGGGTAGCATAGCTTCCAAGATGATCCAAGGAATTAAAACACCGTTTCGAAACAAGCGATGAATTACTGTCTGAGGAATCTAAGCAGTCCATTTAGAAGCAACATATCTGCAACTAACTAGAGGACGGAGCCGCTGATTTCACTTGTGAAATTAAGAAACTATGCAGTCCTCCTAGAAGTGACATGGGCTCAATACACAGAAGATGCAAATTCCCGAAGCAATCTGAGAATTAAGGATCTGTGAAGAACATGCAGGCACTACCTTCAGTAAGGTACAGGATCCAGAAGCAGCAGGGAGGTAAGAGTCTGAGCATCCACCTACAAACAGTGTAGGTTCCATCCATCAGAAGACGCAACTTGCAAATACCCCTAGAGAGCGAAGAGTCTAAGAGGTCCACCTAGAAGCACTGGAGGTACAAGTCACAGAAAAACAGAACTGGTAGACCACCAATTTGTGTCCGGTGGCTGGGAGCTGTTCAATCAGCCTCTATTTGGAGATTGCTTGACAAATACATTAAGAAAAGGAATTATAACAGTGAGGGAGTGACAGATGAAGGTTAGGTGGAAGGAACTTAGTAAGATACTGGCTATGGAGAATGGACAGTGACGATGGCCCTAGATCCTACTGGACCATAACAGGCCTAAGCAGGGAACTCATTGGCCTAATTGTCTCCTTCTTGACCAATCCCCTGCCACACTCACCATAACAGAGCCTCACACTAGAATCTCCTGTAATCTTTTAAAAACATTGCTTTTGGTCACAATCACCGCTCTCCTGGGCATTGCCTGTCTTGAACTTTCTTCAGCTCCAGGTGCCTTCACAGGGTTTGGACAGGGCGTATTTGTCGGTGCAGTTTTCTGACGATAGAAGAGTCTTCTGAGACATCTATTAGCCGCTTGGTTGCTGGTTGAAAGACATGCAAAAGTAACTTTGTCCTTGCTATAATGAAAATATCTCATTGCACTGAGCGAGAACCCGAGAACCTCTAGGAAATGAGCATTCTCCAGGTAAGACCTGAGGGGACGTCACTGCACTTAGCCTGGCGTTTCCCAACGGTTGGGTGATGGATGCCAAGTCGCTGGGGGAAAATCAACCTCCTGCTCGGTTACCCACACAAGGGGAGTGTGAACGCTGTAGGAAAGGAGTTAAAACCACTCGCATTCAAGGCAAATCTCAAGGACTTCTTGATTGATCATGCAGCGATCAGAATACCCAACATGAATGATGTTGACTTACTAGAAATGTAATTCATTTTACACTACACATGCACAAATGACCTGATTTTACTATATAATGTGCACAATTTAAAACATGTTTCTCCTACCATTCATGCCCTCACATGCACACATTACTCTATAGTGATCTGTATCCACAGTGGACCGGATACCTACAACATTTTTGGTCTATGTATCTGGACGCGTCATTCGGCACTGAAGTTTCTGCGATTTTTAAAAACGCTTATTAATTAAATAAAAAATACACAAAGACTAAATCTCTTTTGCTTGAACTTTGTGAATGTATCACACTTTCTCGCATATAAATGACCCCATAATGGACAGTTGCACAAATCATGGAGGAATAAAGAAAGAGTGGTGAGATTTGTGGTGCTACATTACATTAATCCATCAGCTGACCTAGTTAAGAACAATTTCCACTTCCAACCACTTGGGGTTACGAAAGCTTTTTCCGGTGAGTGGAAATGTCTCTGATCACCAACCTGTAGAAACACACTTCATAGCATTCAGTGCCGGATTAAGGCCTTTAGAGGCCCTACGCAAAGATGTTGGTGTCCCAATATATAAATGAGTTGTAAAATAAACTGCTATTTTTCCAAATTAAACAAAACATACAGTAAGATGAAAAATAATATTTATTTTTGTATACTTCCACGTTATTTATATTTGAAAAGTTTTCTCCAACGTTTTCTAATTGCAAAGTCTTTGATCAGATCCTCAAAAGCATTCTTACATAAATTTCTGTGGTGCCCCCTTCCCTTGATGCCCCAAGCTTGTGCTTACTTTTGCTTAATGGTTAATTCAGCCCTGATAGCATTGTGAAAAGATTTCCACCACAAGGATATGAAGGTGAGTGACTCTTTTTTACAGGTCTCCATCCCTGGCAGAAACTGCCACCATCAGAACCTCCACCTCTTACCAACATTCTAATTCCATTTGCAATCCCCACACACATCCCCTCTGAACAGCTTTCACTAAATACGGGAAACCTAGAAACCCATACAATATAATAGTAAAACATAGTACAACGTTTCATAAATATAGTTACAACATAACAAGATTGACTAAAGTATAATATACAAGTGTTTGAAGCATATCATTGAAAAATACTATGACATACAACAATTAAAAGAAATACACTAAATGTCTCACAGGAATTTGTGAGACATTAGTGTTAGACACCTAGCTCATCACGTAATCCTTATCACATATAGGAGGTATTTTCTCTCTAACACCGACACCACCACCCAAGGTGTCTTTATTATGACCTCTTTAGGAAATGCACCATCTTGTTCACCTTCCTGTTGAATACCTCCATCCTTGAACACCACATTCTCACCGCAATGCAGCCTATTATGAACCACAGATGTCATACTCACAGGAATCACAGACACCATACTCTTATTCCATACCTTTCCTCCCGCACCCACATTCACATGGTCACAGAACCTCCACAACCCTCTTGGGAACAGCAAATCTAGACCACCCTTTTTTCACAAAACATGGTCTTTTTATTCAAACCCAGTCGCCCACAACCACTGTCACACCCCTCCCAACATTTCTTTGACCCACTTTTCCAGACAAAACCTTTGACACATCCAGAACCTTACCCAGGACATCACAATTCACTGTATTTCAATTCATCCAACCCCTGTTCAAATCTTTACTTGCCAGGCTGCCACTCTCCTCAAATGGGTAAAAAGTGACACCCCAGTCACACTATGATGTTGTTCTGTAAGCCCACGACATAGCCTTCATCACCTGCCTCCAATTCATGGTATTTACCAAAGCCAACTGCAACTGATCCTTCATCACCTGATTAAATCTTTCCACCAAGCCATTGCTTCTTGGATGATAAAGAAAGGTTTTAATGTGGCGAATACCATACTTTTGAAGACATTGCCTCATTTCCAATGACACCAACTGTGTACCATTGTCTGTAACCAACTCCTCAGGATAACCTTCCCTGGCAAAAACTTCACTGAGAAAATCCAAAACAGTGGAGGTAGATACACTCTCAACCATTTTTATCTCGGGCTATCTAGATAAGTCATCAATGGGCACCAAAGCAAATTTCGGAGTTCTCCCCAAAACACCAAAAGGTCCAAAAATGTCTGGAGCTAACTTACTCTACAGCATAAATGGTGGTTCTACAGAGATGAGAGGAGACACTATTGTAACATGGGACTTGTCACTGATGACACAAGCATTGCAATCCTTAACAAAATGTTTTGCCATTCTATCCAAACCTGGCGACCAAAAGTCTTCTCTGATTCTACTTTAAAGTGCCCTGATACCACCATGACCACAATGTGCAAGATTCAACCCTTTACTCCTCAGACCGTTAGGTACCAGTAACAAACTTTCCCTTCGCTAGATACCATCAACAATGGACAATTCATCACGCACCCTTTCAAAAGGAATAATATCCTCATGCATCTCCTTGGTCTTAGGTCAGCCTTGAACTAAATAATCCATAAGCTTGGCCAACACTTCATCCTTCTCCAACATTTGCATCCACACATTTTTGCATAATACCCTATCCAACACCTTGTCCAAAGAATTCAACACACAGACTATTTCTAAATCCTCCTCCTTGTGACTGCTTTCCCAATTGTCATCCTGTACAGGAAATCTTGACAGACAATCGGCTGCAAAATTATTTTCTCCTGAAACATGTTCCAATTTGTATGGTAATTCTTGCATGCAGTACTGCCATTTAGCAATGCAGGGAGTGGTTCTTCCCCCACTACAAGTGCAGAACAAAATCAATAAAGACTTGTGATCAGTACCCAAAATAAATTCTCTACCCCACAAGTTTTAAAATACTCTACACCTAAACACATAGCTAGAGCTTCCCTTTCAATGGTTGAATACGTGGCTTCAGCTCCACGCAGGGTCCTTGATGGAAAAGTAACAATTTCTTCTCTTCCATTTGTGAGCTTCTGCATCAACACCACCCCCAAACCAACAATACTGGCATCAGGGGCATATGTATCAAGCCCTCTTCCCGTTCGCTCGGCCCGTTTGCGAACATGAAAAGGCCTTTTGGGATGTATCATCCCAAAAGGGCATCGCAAATTAGAGAATCACAAAATTTGCGATTCTCTATTTTGCAATTGTATTTAAGGAATCGCAAATTGCGATTCCTTAAAACTCCATCAGAGATCATCAGTTCAACAAGTACTTACTTGCACCCACTGGGGTGAACCACTCAAGAACTTCATGTACCAGCTTCCCTTGGGGCGACCCGGAGGAGGAGCTAGCGGAGTGCGGTCCATTGCGGTTGTTTATAAAAATGGCTCCCTCGAGCTTTGAGCTGACGAGCTCCTGGACGACGCACCTGCGTGCCTGTGCGGGCACTGAGGCCCTTGACGGTTGCTTGGCGCCCCTCTCTTCCACCCCTAACTATTTTCTCTACTGAGGAGGGAAGTTATCCCGAAACCCGAGCCATGTCTCGGGTGATATTTTAAAACCCGGGACATGTATCGGGTCTAGAGATCATCAGTTCAACAAGTACTTACTTGCACCCACTGGGGTGAACCACTCAAGAACTCCATCAGAGATCATCAGTTCAACAAGTACTTACTTGCACCCACTGGGGTGAACCACTCAAGAACTTCATGTACCAGCTTCCCTTGGGGCGACCCGGAGGAGGAGCTAGCGGAGTGCGGTCCATTGCGGTTGTTTATAAAAATGGCTCCCTCGAGCTTTGAGCTGACGAGCTCCTGGACGACGCACCTGCGTGCCTGTGCGGGCACTGAGGCCCTTGACGGTTGCTTGGCGCCCCTCTCTTCCACCTCTAACTATTTTCTCTACTGAGGAGGGAAGTTATCCCGAAACCCGAGCCATGTCTCGGGTGATATTTTAAAACCCGGGACATGTATCGGGTCTAGAGATCATCAGTTCAACAAGTACTTACTTGCACCCACTGGGGTGAACCACTCAAGAACTCCATCAGAGATCATCAGTTCAACAAGTACTTACTTGCACCCACTGGGGTGAACCACTCAAGAACTTCATGTACCAGCTTCCCTTGGGGCGACCCGGAGGAGGAGCTAGCGGAGTGCGGTCCATTGCGGTTGTTTATAAAAATGGCTCCCTCGAGCTTTGAGCTGACGAGCTCCTGGACGACGCACCTGCGTGCCTGTGCGGGCACTGAGGCCCTTGACGGTTGCTTGGCGGCCCTCTCTTCCACCCCTAACTATTTTCTCTACTGAGGAGGGAAGTTATCCCGAAACCCGAGCCATGTCTCGGGCGATATTTTAAAACCCGGGACATGTATCGGGTCTAGAGATCATCAGTTCAACAAGTACTTACTTGCACCCACTGGGGTGAACCACTCAAGAACTCCATCAGAGATCATCAGTTCAACAAGTACTTACTTGCACCCACTGGGGTGAACCACTCAAGAACTTCATGTACCAGCTTCCCTTGGGGCGACCCGGAGGAGCTAGCGGAGTGCGGTCCATTGCGGTTGTTTATAAAAATGGCTCCCTCGAGCTTTGAGCTGACGAGCTCCTGGACGACGCACCTGCGTGCCTGTGCGGGCACTGAGGCCCTTGACGGTTGCTTGGCGGCCCTCTCTTCCACCCCTAACTATTTTCTCTACTGAGGAGGGAAGTTATCCCGTAACCCGAGCCATGTCTCGGGCGATATTTTAAAACCCGGGACATGTATCGGGTCTAGAGATCATCAGTTCAACAAGTACTTACTTGCACCCACTGGGGTGAACCACTCAAGAACTCCATCAGAGATCATCAGTTCAACAAGTACTTACTTGCACCCACTGGGGTGAACCATTCAAGAACTTCATGTACCAGCTTCCCTTGGGGCGACCCGGAGGAGGAGCTAGCGGAGTGCGGTCCATTGCGGTTGTTTATAAAAATGGCTCCCTCGAGCTTTGAGCTGACGAGCTCCTGGACGACGCACCTGCGTGCCTGTGCGGGCACTGAGGCCCTTGACGGTTGCTTGGCGGCCCTCTCTTCCACCCCTAACTATTTTCTCTACTGAGGAGGGAAGTTATCCCGAAACCCGAGCCATGTCTCGGGCGATATTTTAAAACCCGGGACATGTATCGGGTCTAGAGATCATCAGTTCAACAAGTACTTACTTGCACCCACTGGGGCGAACCACTCAAGAACTCCATCAGAGATCATCAGTTCAACAAGTACTTACTTGCACCCACTGGGGTGAACCACTCAAGAACTTCATGTACCAGCTTCCCTTGGGGCGACCCGGAGGAGGAGCTAGCGGAGTGCGGTCCATTGCGGTTGTTTATAAAAATGGCTCCCTCGAGCTTTGAGCTGACGAGCTCCTGGACGACGCACCTGCGTGCCTGTGCGGGCACTGAGGCCTTTGATGGTTGCTTGGCGGCCCTCTCTTCCACCCCTAACTATTTTCTCTACTGAGGAGGGAAGTTATCCCGAAACCCGAGCCATGTCTCGGGCGATATTTTAAAACCCGGGACATGTATCGGGTCTAGAGATCATCAGTTCAACAAGTACTTACTTGCACCCACTGGGGTGAACCACTCAAGAACTCCATCAGAGATCATCAGTTCAACAAGTACTTACTTGCACCCACTGGGGTGAACCACTCAAGAACTTCATGTACCAGCTTCCCTTGGGGCGACCCGGAGGAGGAGCTAGCGGAGTGCGGTCCATTGCGGTTGTTTATTGATTCCTTAAATGCGATGTAGAAAGCACCTGAGTTGTGCGAATTTGGCATAAGAAATCGCAAATTACCACCAACTGACAGTTGGTGGTAATTTGCATTTCTTTGAAAAAACACTTTTTTGCTTTTTTCAAAGTGCCATGTGGCGCCCATAAATACCCTTAGGGCATGTATGTGTGCCACATGTGCTCACATGCTCATTTCAGGGGTGCATCAGGGTGTCCTTATGACACCCTTGCAACCTTGAAATCGCATTCTCAATTTGCGATTCTCTAATTGGTAATCGCAAATTGAGAATGTCTTCCCATTCATTCCTATGGGCCTCTACGCCCATAGGAATGAATGGGAAGGTATTCCTTAATTGCGAATCATGATTTGCTATTCGCAATTAAGGAATATTAAGGAATCGCAATTATTATTGCGATTCCTACATACATAGCATTTTGCGATTCCTTAATAGCAATTCGCTAAAAATCGCTATTAAGGAATCGTAAAAAGGGCTTGTTCATACATATGCCCCATAGTCCTCAACATTTTCTAATCCTCTGTGTTAAATGACATCAAAGGACGTGCCGAAACTGTGCTTTTCCTGATTTCACCAAAGACTTCCTCACATTCATCCGACCACTCATAGATCACATTCTTCCTTAAAAGTTCATGCAACACTGCTGTTTTGCTGGCAAACTGTGCCACAAACTTAGCATAAAACTCAACTAACCCAAAAAGGACTTGAGCTGATCTTTGTCGCTTGGTAATGGCGCCGCTTCAATAGCCCGCAAAATTTCCAATTTAGGATTTACACCACTAGCAGATACATGATGACCCAGATAATCAACACCAAATTGAGCAAATTTACCCTTATCCCTTCTCAATGTCATTCCACTCTTCATTAAAATGTCCAACACCAGTCTTGCTCTTAAGTCGTGTCCCTCCTTATCTTTGCCATATATTAAGATGTCATCCAGGAAACACGTTACACCCTCTGTTCCTTTAAGCAAAATGTTCATTACTCTCTGAAACATAGAGGTTGCCAACGCCAATTCAAACGGCATATGGATATAGAAGTACGCACCCTCTGGTATCACAAACAAGGTAAGGTGCTTTGAATCTTGATGCAGCTCCACCTGGTAATATATGCTGCCGACATATCCAATGATGTAAAAACAGCAGCATGATTCAAGGTGGCCAACATTTCGTTAACTTTTGGCAGAGGTTGACCATCTACCCAAATATTAAGATCACGAAGATCCACTCATAGATGCAAAGATTTATCTGCCTTATGCGCCAAAACAATTGGTGAAAACCATTCAGACCCTTCAATAGGTTCAATGATAGACATAGCACACAGTTTGTCAAGTTCTTCCTTCAATTCTTGCCTAAAACAAAAAGGCACCTTTCGTGGTTTGTGAACCACTGGAACTGCATCACTTTTCAAATTTATGTGATGCTTAAATCCCAGCAATTTCCCAAACGATCACAAAATACTTCTCCATAGTCACTGATTCACCTTGCTCTCTCAACATTCTGCTCCAATGCAACTGCATTCAAACATGAAGCTAACAACTTATCTTTGGTTATTACCAATTCTGGATGTTTGGGATCCAAAATCATGTTGAGTTCCCCTTGATCATCCCAACCCTACAAATTCGATCCGTTATTCACCACAAATACCTCAGTTTGGGCACAGTTTCACTAAACATCAATTTAGCTTTAAATTTGCCCAAAACTTCAAATTGTTTCCCTCTGTAAGCAAATAGTTTAGTATCTGACGTTTCTAGCACTTCACCGTTAAACTTTGCAAATTCATTTTTTTCCTAACAACGTAAATGCCGAACCAGAATCCACCT
This sequence comes from Triturus cristatus, assembly GCF_964204655.1. Lineage (NCBI taxonomy): Eukaryota > Metazoa > Chordata > Amphibia > Caudata > Salamandridae > Triturus > Triturus cristatus. The sequence continues at coordinate 1,060,638,049 of NC_140588.1, read as the reverse complement.
TAATGTTGACACTATGTCCATTGACTAAAAGATCACAATACAGTGGTTTCCGTTTCCCAACTTGTTTGATAATCACACAATCATTTGCGACAGCTTCTAGCTCTTCCTCCTTTATCATTAAAACGCACCCATCACCACATTTGCTTTTCATATCATCCTCACATACAGCACTTATAGCTTGTGTCTTGAAATTGCTCTCTTTACAAATATGCATAATATTCCCTTTTCCCTGTATTTGAAAAATGTCTGAGTTAAAACTGGACAATATCTGTAATTGCCCATATGTGACCTACTGCCACACCTGAAACAAGTAAGTTTCCTTTCCACACCCGGTGAAGAACCCCCAGGTTTGATAAATTGTCTAACATTTTGACTCTTAAACTTCTCACTACTCATCTTCTGTATGGCTTGTACTTCCCTGCACTCCATCACGGGTCGACCCGCAGCTAATTCCTTCATACATACATCTGATTGTTCAATGCTATGTGTTATCTTTTTCTTTTTTAACACATTTTATTGTGTCAAAAGTCATGTACAGTGTAGAGCTCCTTGACCTAGGAAACATCTGCCATATAAGACATTGCACATTATTGTCATTGAGAATTAGTTTATGCATTAGTCTTATAGTTATTAAAAACAATATAACATAAACACATTGAACCCCCTTTGCACTAACTCAGTACTGCGTTTCGTTTGCCACACAGTCATCCATCCCCACAAATCAATTCCCTCACCTCACTTCAGGTTCCCTACCCCAAGGGCCCACATATCAACATAGATACTGATGAATCCACCGGGGGCACGGGGTCCAAGTCTAGTTCTCGATAATCTGCCAATCTCTTCCAGATTTTAGGATGCTTTTGCAGGCAACCCCTGGTCTTGAATATTGGGATCTCTAACCCCATGCAGAAGTCCAGCCCATTCATCCATGCAGAGAGTGAAGGTGGGGCCGTCACTTTCCACAGCCTTGCTATATCCCTTTTAGCCAATGTCAGCTCCCAGCAGTAACAAGTACCTCTTGTAAATGTTACCTCCTATACCCTCACTAATATATAAGATTGCCAAAAACAGGACACAGGTGAGTGGTGTGTCTCCAGATCTTTGTTTAGGTGTTACTAGCTCCTCTCTGGGTATGTACCATGCTCTTTTAGGGGCCGTTTTGACCAGTTTACAGGGGTATCCTTGATTTAACAACTTGTTTTTCAAAACTTCTGCATTTGCAAAGTAATCATTTTTATTCGTACAATTTCTTCTGACTCTTAAAAATTGCCCATATGGCAAATTTTCCTTCAGGCTTCTAGGATGTCCGCTTGAAATATGTAACGGCGTATTTTTATCTGTTGGTTTGGTATACAAACTAACTTCTAATGTACCACTGGTGCATTGAATCCATACATCAAGAAAATTGATCTTTTCTCTGTCACTAGACACTTTAAATTTTAAGTCGACTGACCGCAAATTAAGCCAATGGTGGAACTGTGATAAAGCCTCTTCTTCGCCGTCCCAGATCATAAAGATATTGTCTATATAGCGACACCAATGTCTGATGTTCCCTCTGTAGAGATTGGTGTCGCTATATATCCACACTTTCCCAAATTCACTCATCACAAGGTTTGCTATCTCTGGGGGGAAATTACACCCCTTGGCGACTCCCTTCACTTGGAGGTAAAGGGAATTGTAATAGTTGAAAAAATTGTTTTGAGACATATAGTAGCTAAAGCTACTATGAATTCAGTTAGTACCTGGTGTTCTTGTTCTCGTTGTTCCAGTGTGTTGCTTAATACAACCAATGCTTCATCTTGCAGTATGTTAGTATATAATGATTTAATATCAAAACATACTTACAATTGTTTATCCTTATCATAGGGGAGGTTTTCGATCTGGGATATGAAATCCATAGCGTCGCAAACATAAGATTTGGATTTCTTGACAAAGGGGATAAGAAAAGTGTCGATATATTTGGCAAGTGGCTCTAGAAGGGGGATACTTTGTTTTATCTTTAATGCCAAGTCCAAATTGGGATCTTCACTAGTCAAAAGCTGTTCCTGAATTTTCTTGCTAATAGTTTTCTCTATTAATTGATCACAAATGATCTCTTCCTTTAACTCCCAATTGTTACTGTTTATAGCTAAAGTGAGTAAAGCGGAAGCAAAATCATCAAAGGGTTCTCCTGGAAGCTGGGCTCGCTGTAAACACCTATGCCTTTCCAACACCATGTTCCACTTAGGTGAAAATCTTTTGCTCAAGTTTGAATTATTGATGCATAGTCATCGACTATTGTTTCAGCATCACCACTACCACTAGGAAGCGCATGCACAGATTCTAACTGTAGAGTCTTCAATATCGATCTACCTTCATGACCCAAATTATAAACCAATGGGGCTTTCTTTTTCTTGGAAGTGAAAGTATCCCCATCAATTGCTTCAAGATATGCAACAAACGTTTCACGCCACTGTACCCAATTCAATGGTGGTAAACCAGATTGGCTAAAAATGGAGGTGGTGGAGAAATTACCTCCATGGCTTTTTTATGCACGCAAGGTGAGTTGCTGCCCCCACTGTTTAATAGGTGCAACATTGCCTAGGTTTGCATGAACAGGTGAACAAAAATTAGGAGCAAAAGAGGGACTATAGCCAGGTTGCCCTCCACTCACGGAATACATACAAAAATAACCTGGTTAGACAAAACACTTTTAGTAACTTGTATTAAGCGGGTATTCTATACTCCTAGGTATGGCTATGTTAAATTGTCTAATCATGCCTACCTCGTAGTGTTCTTAAAAGAGTTTTTATTTAAACACTTTTATGAACCATCTGAGAATAATCTCACACCCACAAAGAAAAAATGTGGGAGAAGCCAGAAAGTGCCTCACATATGCACCATCCATGGAGCTACTTGTTGGTTCTGCTAAAATTTAAGAAAGGTTGAGGTATTTAACACATCTGATAATTATTGGGTGTGTTGAATAACACTCAACTCGTAATTTCAATCCCTGTGCAAACAGGGGTTTATGCAGTGGTCAGAAAATAACGTCCTGCTCGCAATTAGGCAGTTAGTGGTGAGAGGCTACTGAATTTTGCCAGGTGTTAAGCAGCATAAGCACAGTGGTGGCAGCATACTGTGTAGTGATCAGTAGGCACATCCTTTTTAGGTCGAGCCTAGAGTCAGCATGCATGCGCTGCTCTGCGAGACTTGTGGTAGAGTATAGAATAGAAGCCCTGCCCACTCTCCACCCATATTTGCCATTGGCTTGTGTCATTGTGTCTCCTAAATGCTGGCTTCTGATTCGTAAATAGGATTGTTAGTCCCTCCTTAGTACCGCCTCCTCTACATTTGTCACCTCCCATGGCGATTGGCCCCTTTACTTCGGTTGTTACACGTACGTGGTATTTAGACTGTGAGCACTATTTTCTTCAATTAGGTTCTCCTACTGCAGGTACAACATGCATTGGTGCCTTCTTTACCCCCCTGCCCACCCTTCTGTTGTCCATGCCCTCTTCCACCCCGCCCGACATCCCTCCTGTTTTCTGTGCCTTCACCCCCCACGTCCGCCCTTCCATTCTCAATGCCTTTCTCCGCCCTCCCTCCCATTATCCGTGCCTTCTCCCTACCCCTGTTGTCCGTGATGCCATTAATTTCCAATGCAAGAGGACTTGTGTAAGCGAGACCTATTGCATTGCAAATGCTTGTTACTTTTGTCACTGGAGTGAGGCCTACAGGATCACTCATTTTGCTGCAGTGTGCTCAACTCACCCTTGAGCTACATTGCTTTTGTGTATAGTGCTGTGCAGTGCATGTGTGGTGTACATGTGCTGAGTGTATGTGTGATTGTCAGAGGTACAATACAGGGATAATGCAGTGCTGTGCAGTGTGTGCATATTCTTTACATGTGCCAGGTGTCTTTATGTCTGTGAATGGTACAATACATAAAGGATGTAGCGCAGTGCAGTGCGTGTATGCTGTATGCATGAGCTGGGTGGGTGTGTGCCTGCGATTTGTACAATACATGGAAAACTCTAGCTTCCATTTTGGCAGGTCTTACTGGAGGAACATGAGGAGTGCAGGTGGAGGAATCTCCAGACAGATTTGTGGATTCCTGCATCCCTGTAAGCTGGGTGGGACACACGGGGGAAAGGAAAGCCAGGCTCACCAGTAAACTTCAAAGGTTGCTCTTTGATTCAGAGAAAGGTCATTAGAAAGGGGCCTGGGCACATCTCAAGAAGGGCATGGGGCTTACAAGAGAATCATAAAGGGTAGGGCTGAGACTCTGGGGTAACCTTTTGATACACGTGTCACTGTGTCTGACATCCAGGTGTGAACCTCTAGTCACTCCCATGGCCTGTGCAGATTTGGAGTTGCTTCTGCTGTGACAGACTGCTTTCTGGAGGAACGACAGGGCAGAGAGGAGAGGGCACTACAACAGGAAGCAGACCCTCAAGATAAACTTCAAAGGCTCACACACTAGTGTCAAGCAGCCAGTTGGGCTGTGCGAGGGGGAGAAGCTCTGAAAGACGTCCGCCTGTGACCAGGACTGGTGGCCAAGGCCTGCTGGTCTCCCAGCTGGTTGAGGAGACATCACCTAGGGAATCCAAGACCACCTGTGAGGAAAAGGAGAGCATTGGAGGGAGCGAGGTCAAGCGGGGGATCCAGGCAATTGGATCCTTGTAGAAAGGTGTGAGGAGACAGTTGTCTGTTGCACCAAACAGGTAATTGCCCTTGTGCAGGGTAAAGTCGATGACCCCCATATACCAGAGAAGAGCTGCTGTGGAGCGAGCCCTGAACGTTGATGCACCGATCGGGTCATCACACGTGTGCAGGTTTAAAATTGGTGATTACATAGGCCAGGTGGGGTGGTCGTGAAGAGTGCTGCTGTGTCAATTGCACTGTAGCCCGTGTTAAGAGGAAGTACAGTGACCCCGTATGCCAGCTGGGGCAAAGAGCATGGTCTTGTCAAGATCATCATCAAAAGAAGGAGGCCACCGTGGTGACCTGAGCGGGTCCAAGCCGCATCTGAGAACCCAGCACCAGGAGCGTTGCACCGACCCACCTCTAGGGGAGATCCCAAGAAACCAGCATGAGAGAAGCATCAAGAGCCCTCATGGCCACTGCCTCAGCAGGACCGCATGTGAGGATCTCGAAGACACCCGACCGCTGCCTCGCCTGCACAGCGTGAGAGACATATCGAGACAGCAGCTGCAACTTCAGTGGCAGCGAAGGGGGCATGCTCAGAGACTACGGTTGTTTGGATCTCGCTGGTGCTGGTAAGACTGATTTCCAGGCCCGATGGCCCATGGGGACGTTACCTGCCAGATAGCGCTTTGGTGCTGGAACACATGTGACTTTAATATAGAGTCAGAGTGGCACTCCTGAGACTCGGACTACTAGTGGGGCTTAACTTGAATGCTGTCTATAGTGAATGGAGAATACCCACTACGGCTATTGAGAAGGGAGAGGGACTCATGGACCTGCCTATGAAACTCTAGAGCTCTGACTTGAGGGGACTATGTGCATTGTTTGTGAATTTCGTACTTTACTTCGTGTTTGTATTAGATACTCATTTTTGCATAAAAGAAATTATTTGGTTGGACATCAGTTAATTGCTGCTGCTGAAAGTCTTTTAAATTGTGAGCCTATCTTCACCCCTTCTGTCTACCTCCACCCCGAGAAGCCTTGATCTGCTCGACCAATGCTATCACTGTGGGTAAAAGTACTGAAGGGATATTTGGCCCAGCTGTTCAGGATCCAGAGTAGGCTGGGCCCTGTGACATGAGTAGTGAAAGCCAAGGCCTCAACCTCCATGGTTGGGCTCAGTAGCTCTTGCTTGCCATGTGGCCCTCTGAACGGGGTTCTGATAGTGTTGTTCCTGTTGTGAGGATGCATTGGTCTCTTTTAGGTCTTGTAAAATATTTCTGACTTCCATTTCAGTAATATTAGGGGATTAGTTATATTCCTTAGCACTTTCAACTATTTGATTTTCAGTGGTAGCCCTGCCACAGCATGCATTTGAATTATATTTGATGCATTTTCAGTGTGTTTTCTCACTGGTGGTGTGTTCCTCAATATAGGTATGTACTTTAATTTAATAAAATTTAATAACAGCTTCCCTTTTTGTGAATTGATGCATTTTGCATTTCTGACATTTTATCTGTGGCTTTTAGAGTACAGAATATGTACATTAATTGTATGAAAAGCAATAGGCGATGGTATATTAATTTAAATTTATTTGCATTGAAGGTGCACCTTTTACCTAATGTTCAAGATGTTGTGCATATCTTTTTAGTTGTAATATTTTGCTTTGCGGATCTGTTTGGAGTTGTTTTTGGCAGTTTTCTTTTGTTGCAGCCTGTTAAGAGGAACAATGTGGTACGAGTGTTGGTTTATTTTTAATGCTAAAATTTAGTTAGTGGTTATTTTGTTTTAATTTTAAATTTGTTAAAGCACTAATTTTTAGTTTAATGGCAGTTTCTGCTTCGATTACTATAGTTACTTTCGAGTATTTTGAATTTCAAGAAATTTGTCTATATTTCTTTACCTTTTAGCGGTTTCTCCTTCTTGTGGACGAAGTGACTGTATTTGGAGAAAAAAACATATTGTATAGTTAAAAAAATATGTTATTCTAGAATACTTTTATTATTTGAGTATGTTACCTTTCTTTGATTATCAACACACTCATACAACCTGGATCAAGAATAGAGCCAAAGAGTTACACAAAGACGTCTAAACAAACCCCATACTCAAATGACAACTCTATTGGAGAGCACTCCCCTCACCAGGACCCATCAATCACTTAAGGTGGTTAATTGTTATTATCATCTGGGTCTGGATACTCCATCCCGCCGGACCAGTTCATAAAGCAGTGATCCGGTCACTGGCATAGAAGGAGCACCAAAGGAGGATTGTCACCTGACCTCTCACAAATGTTGTCTTGGATGAAATACTACCCATAGAACGAGGTGAGAAATCCTAATAATCAGCAGTAAAATCATATGTGTGAGTTAAAAATGGCTAAGGGTACCCAAAAGTTCTTTAATAGTAGGGAACCCCTGTCATGTTTAAAAAGCAAGATGGCAATATTGCATAAATTAAATTGACATTATGCTATTGTCCAAAGCAATTATGGTCAACATGTTTCTGCCCTTAGACGATCGATAGTATCTGGGCTTTCATCAGGACCTAAATTACTGCTGTGGTTTTCAGTGAGAAAAACGTGTGTATAAATTATATCAAAGTGGGGTGCAGATAAAAAATTCCTACCGCACCGGTCAAGTTGATACAGCAATCAAAACCGGATACCTGTGGAGAAATTTAGAAAAAAACAAAGACCCAATGTGTAAAACAGGCTCAACTACAGGTCAAAGTAAATTTATATGACCAACAATAAGCATTCACTAATGCTATGTGGCATTCAGTACTGTTTGTTTTGAATTGCACTTACCCATAAATAGTGGGTATAGCCCTCACCTCAACCTGGTCTCAACTCAGGGAAAAGGGGCCCCGCTCTAAAAAGAAGGAAATAGTAGGAAAAAGAAAAAACAGGTAATACCTGAAAAAACCTTCCTCTTCACAAGCTTAGTTAAAAACCTGAGAGAGATTCATCCAATCCCAAAACGAAAAGACACACATGATATATAAACCGTTGTTACAGGAATCATTCAAATGTATCTCAACTGTAGATGCTTTATAACAATTGCTGCCACCTGGGGTGGAAATTGTGCCATCTCAAAAGGTGAGAAAAGCATATGAAAAAATATAGAAAGACACACACTCTCAACAACTGGTAAGTGCCTCCAATAGGAATTGTTTCAACAAATTAGAAAGTCACATATACCGAATACAAAAGCAAGTGCAAAGGGCAAAATAACCATTGTGAGAGTGTCTCAGGTCCCATGCGCCCAGGCACTCAAATGTAAATCAAAAATTCAAAAGAAAACTTTGTCATAGTATCAGGTTAAATGTACTGAATATCCTGATACATAGAGCATAAAAGTAGTAAGTAAAGTAATCTCCTAAAACTCCTGAAATTATAGAGTCAGTTATTCCAGAGTAGTGATAGTGTCTATGGAATAGACAACAATGAAATCAAGTCATCACCTAGTAAATTGGAAAACAACACAAATAGAGCACTCACCTATCCGTCGGTACCCCAGGGCGGTCATTGAGGTAAGACCGGAGGTACCGACGGACGCACACGTGAGGTATAAGTAGCTTAACTAAGTGTAAATACCTACAGGTGCGGCGCGCCGATTAGGCTGTCCAGGGCACTGCCTGTCAGGAGCATAACGCGCATGCGCGAATGAAGCGAATGCGTGTTAGATGTTGACACGCATGCGCGGAGTGTATAGTGTATGCGAGTGCGTGTGAGTTGACACTGCGCATGCGCAGTGAATACAAATGCAAACGAACTTCCATGGAGCGTGCGTGATGAGGAAGACACACATTGGTGATCCCGTGTCTGTTGCGATTGCCAGCACAGCGATCTTGAAGCACCCCATCGTACTTCAAAATGCACGAGCATGTATAAGCTTATAACATGGTTGAGTTCAAAGCCTGCAACGGTGCATCATAGGCCACAATATCACACCCGGATACAGGACCTACACTAAATGCGTATATATTAGAAAATCCAGCATACACGGTCATCTAAAGAGACGCTGCCAGTCAGATTCAATTCAAAAAGGAAACCCTTTGTCAGGGAGGGTCTTTAATGTGTGCAAATGAATAAGGGGCCATCATTAAGAGAACCACATTGCCATTTATAGGATACCAATAACCCTTATAACCAATATATCATCATAATATCCTAAAAAGGATGTATTGTCCATGTCAAGACACACTCTATAATGAAGTGAGGTTCTATTTTGATCTTATAGCAACAGCCAAGGGAAAAAAACACTTTAATAAACACTGAGGGTTTATTTTGATCTTATAACAACAGCCAAGGGATTTCATCATTCAGTCCCACTGTGTCTGAATGAAGTCTGTGTACCCATCTCTGCTCCCTCACCAGAAGGAATTTCTGAATGTCAGTGATATGTACTGGAATGTGTGGTTGTTCTAGAACCACCCACTGTAGCTCAGTCTCTTTGTGTCCCACTGAAACAAAATGGTTAGTGAGTTTGGTAGCACTCTTTTTACATCGGATAGTACTCTTATGTTCCGATATCCTCACTTTTACTTTTCGTGATGTCATACCTACATAGTTTTTATTGCAGGGACATTTTATCAAGTAAATCACTCGTTCACTGTTACAGTTTGTGTGGGATTTAAGGGACCAAGGTCTATTCGTCCCTATCTCTACCTCTGTAGTGTGTTGAGTCTGGGGGCATACTGCACAATTCCCGCATGGAAAGTGACCTACAACAGGTGGTAACCCCCAAAGTGTACTCGTGTCTGGATTTCTCAACAACCTCGGGCGTGTATGTACTAATCGATCTTTCAGATTAGAGCCCCTTTTAAAAGCAAAAAGGGGAGGGGGTAGGGAACTGCCCTCTATTTTTAGAAACCTCCAGTTTCTAAGAATACTTTTCTTGAGTGCATTGGAATAATTGCAGAAAGTATTGACACAGGTAATCCTTTTGTTCTCCTCCAAAGGATTCTGTATCTTCTTCTCGAGCAGAGCTTCCCTGTGGTTGTTTCTGGCTCTCTTCATGGATTTCTTTATGATTGTTTTGGGGTACTGTCTCTCCTGTAATTGTGCAGATAGGAGGGTGGCATGTTCCTGATATTTCGCTACCTCAGAACAATTCCGACGAATACGAAGAAATTGCCCGAAAGGGAGATTCTCCCGTAGGGCTTTTGGATGGTAGCTCTTGAAATGCAAGAGGGAGTTCCGTGCCATTGGCTTCCTGTATAGTTCAGTGCTAAGGTTGCCATTCCTCGGTTCAATCCGTAGGTCCAAGAAAGAGATACTTTCCTTTGAAAACTCACAGGTAAATTTAAGAAACCTGTTCTGGTTATTCAACCAGGTATGAAAATCATTAATGGTCTCAAAGGTTCCCCTCCAGATGACAAAAATGTCATCAATATACCGTTTCCAGGTCACTATGTGACCTAGAAACGGATTCGTCACAGAGAGGATCTCAGTTTGTTCGATCTGGTGGACGTATAGATTCGCTAGGGATGGGGCGAAAATACTCCCCATAGAAGTCCCTGAGATCTGTAAAAAGAGATCCTCCTCAAACTTGAAAAAGTTCTCCTTCATGGCTATGGTAGCGCATGTCATGATAAAGTCCACTGGTGTGGGACTCTGCAGCGATGCATTCTCCAGGAGCATTTTGACAGTAGATAGTGTCTCATCCTGCGGGATGCACGTGTATAATGACTCGACGTCAAAACTCACTAGAATATCCTGATTTACATCGAATGGCATCCCGTCCAGGATCCGAAGCAGATCTTTAGTGTCCTCAACAAAAGTGGGCATGGTTCTCACCAAAGGTTTCAAAAAGAAGTCTACAAACGTAGAGAGGGGTTCCAAAACAGACCCTATTCCCGAAATTATGGGTCTTCCAGGAGGAGGAAGCACCCCCTTATGTATCTTGGGCAATACATAGAAGTACGGAATCACGGGAAATGCTGTATTAAGGAACTGCGCCTCATGAGCTGTAATCCAGCCCGCTTCAAAGGCTTCGTCTGTAAGATTTTTAATAGTAGCCAATAGTCTCTTGGTGGGATCCAACTTGATACGATGATAGAAATTCGTATTACTTAGTTGTCTCCTACACTCTGTTTGGTATGACTGTGCATCCATGATGACCGTCGCTCCCCCTTTATCTGCAGGCTTGATGACGATGGATTTGTCCTCTGCAAGCGATCGGATAGCAGAACGTTCAACATTCGATAAATTAGAGAAATGGCGATGTTCGCTCTGAAAGATTTCTTCAACATCCCTAAGCACCGCCCTTTCAAAAGTAAGTACTTCTGGCGGGACCATATGGAGTGGTGGAGTAAAGGTCGATTTTGGGCGTAAACCAGTGTTGGAGACGTCCTCTTGTGTGTCGTCAAGTGGTTTATCCTTAAAGAAAGCCCGTAATCTGACCTTCCTGAAGAAACCTGCAAGTTCTTGTCTGGTACGAAAAGTGTCACCCTTGTGTGTGGGAACATACCCTAGGCCTTTCTCAAGGACTGAGATCTCATTTCCGTTGAGAGTGCGGTTACTGAGATTCACGATCAAGCTGTCGTGTTGCTTGGGCCTGCCACCGGAGGATCCTTCAGGTTGCTCCGTGTGCGGGATGACGGTGGGCTCCAGTGCACGTTGGGTTGTGTTGATCTCCTCCGTCCTCTTGAACGGCGTTGGCCTTGCCCTAAAAAAGGCTGTTGTTGGAAGTTTTCTTGATGGAACGGGGCCTGGAAACCTGGATGAGGGAAGAATGGTTGTGGATAATTGAATGGACCTGGTGGCCACCATTGTGGTTGTTGTGGACCCCCATAAAAATTACCTCTTTTTTGACCTCGCTTGTTCCAGTTACGGCCTCTAGATGGAAAACTACCACCATTATCCGAATCTGAGGAGCCATTCTCACTCCCTGAGGTCGAATAATTAGAGCCAGGTTTTCTTCCATGTTGATTAAACACCGGAGGGGTATAGGAGTCGCTGGTATAGGGATAAATCTTGGTCATAGAGAACTTAGTCAAATCTTTCTTAAATTTGGCTATTTTACTTGCCAAGATAGTATCCCTGAACTCCTTAGTAGTCTTGTCTGTTTCCTTAGACTGTTTATTGAAACTGGAGGTGACTAAAACTGACTTAATCTGGGACTCAAGAAGTTGAATCTCAACCAAGATGTTATCTGCAATCCTCTTGGCTGTTGTTATGATCAGAATGAGCCAGTCGCGCGTACAGCGCCAAGCCACCAAAGACCAGTCTTTAAGGAAACCCTTATCATCCAGGAATAACCTCGGGGCATTGGTTACTATTAGGCCAGTAGGAGCACAATCTGATCGCAAATACTCAGTCATGATGGCTCCGTGGACCTGAGTGCGTGCATGCGTGCGCTTAAGGAAGAGCACTCTATTCCAGTCTTCATCTTTAGTAATAGCAAGGTTAGGTGGTAAATCTATAATACTAGGTGTCTGTAAAATGTCTAAGGCTACTGCGTCGTCAAACGACAGTCCTTGTCTCTCAGACATCTTAAACTGTCAAGAAGTAAATTAACAAAAGAGTGTGTAGGAGAAAAGAAGAGATTAGAGAAGAACATATATGTCGTGACAATTAACGAGATACAGGATGAATACTCAGGAAAAAAAAAAAAAAAAAAAAAAAAAAAAAACTAGCATTAGAGCATATCGATTCCCAATCTCGGAATCGATGAATCACGATAAACAGACCTACGGCGAATGCCGTTCTAGCACTAATAACACATAACAACGTGGGGGAGGTCTCAGGGAATATTAGCAAAGATGCAGACCAGCAGGTTGTGTTTCCCCTAACAATAAATATCAACACACTCATACAACCTGGATCAAGAATAGAGCCAAAGAGTTACACAAAGACGTCTAAACAAACCCCATACTCAAATGACAACTCTATTGGAGAGCACTCCCCTCACCAGGACCCATCAATCACTTAAGGTGGTTAATTGTTATTATCATCTGGGTCTGGATACTCCATCCCGCCGGACCAGTTCATAAAGCAGTGATCCGGTCACTGGCATAGAAGGAGCACCAAAGGAGGATTGTCACCTGACCTCTCACAAATGTTGTCTTGGATGAAATACTACCCATAGAACGAGGTGAGAAATCCTAATAATCAGCAGTAAAATCATATGTGTGAGTTAAAAATGGCTAAGGGTACCCAAAAGTTCTTTAATAGTAGGGAACCCCTGTCATGTTTAAAAAGCAAGATGGCAATATTGCATAAATTAAATTGACATTATGCTATTGTCCAAAGCAATTATGGTCAACATGTTTCTGCCCTTAGACGATCGATAGTATCTGGGCTTTCATCAGGACCTAAATTACTGCTGTGGTTTTCAGTGAGAAAAACGTGTGTATAAATTATATCAAAGTGGGGTGCAGATAAAAAATTCCTACCGCACCGGTCAAGTTGATACAGCAATCAAAACCGGATACCTGTGGAGAAATTTAGAAAAAAACAAAGACCCAATGTGTAAAACAGGCTCAACTACAGGTCAAAGTAAATTTATATGACCAACAATAAGCATTCACTAATGCTATGTGGCATTCAGTACTGTTTGTTTTGAATTGCACTTACCCATAAATAGTGGGTATAGCCCTCACCTCAACCTGGTCTCAACTCAGGGAAAAGGGGCCCCGCTCTAAAAAGAAGGAAATAGTAGGAAAAAGAAAAAACAGGTAATACCTGAAAAAACCTTCCTCTTCACAAGCTTAGTTAAAAACCTGAGAGAGATTCATCCAATCCCAAAACGAAAAGACACACATGATATATAAACCGTTGTTACAGGAATCATTCAAATGTATCTCAACTGTAGATGCTTTATAACAATTGCTGCCACCTGGGGTGGAAATTGTGCCATCTCAAAAGGTGAGAAAAGCATATGAAAAAATATAGAAAGACACACACTCTCAACAACTGGTAAGTGCCTCCAATAGGAATTGTTTCAACAAATTAGAAAGTCACATATACCGAATACAAAAGCAAGTGCAAAGGGCAAAATAACCATTGTGAGAGTGTCTCAGGTCCCATGCGCCCAGGCACTCAAATGTAAATCAAAAATTCAAAAGAAAACTTTGTCATAGTATCAGGTTAAATGTACTGAATATCCTGATACATAGAGCATAAAAGTAGTAAGTAAAGTAATCTCCTAAAACTCCTGAAATTATAGAGTCAGTTATTCCAGAGTAGTGATAGTGTCTATGGAATAGACAACAATGAAATCAAGTCATCACCTAGTAAATTGGAAAACAACACAAATAGAGCACTCACCTATCCGTCGGTACCCCAGGGCGGTCATTGAGGTAAGACCGGAGGTACCGACGGACGCACACGTGAGGTATAAGTAGCTTAACTAAGTGTAAATACCTACAGGTGCGGCGCGCCGATTAGGCTGTCCAGGGCACTGCCTGTCAGGAGCATAACGCGCATGCGCGAATGAAGCGAATGCGTGTTAGATGTTGACACGCATGCGCGGAGTGTATAGTGTATGCGAGTGCGTGTGAGTTGACACTGCGCATGCGCAGTGAATACAAATGCAAACGAACTTCCATGGAGCGTGCGTGATGAGGAAGACACACATTGGTGATCCCGTGTCTGTTGCGATTGCCAGCACAGCGATCTTGAAGCACCCCATCGTACTTCAAAATGCACGAGCATGTATAAGCTTATAACATGGTTGAGTTCAAAGCCTGCAACGGTGCATCATAGGCCACAATATCACACCCGGATACAGGACCTACACTAAATGCGTATATATTAGAAAATCCAGCATACACGGTCATCTAAAGAGACGCTGCCAGTCAGATTCAATTCAAAAAGGAAACCCTTTGTCAGGGAGGGTCTTTAATGTGTGCAAATGAATAAGGGGCCATCATTAAGAGAACCACATTGCCATTTATAGGATACCAATAACCCTTATAACCAATATATTTGTTGAAACAATTCCTATTGGAGGCACTTACCAGTTGTTGAGAGTGTGTGTCTTTCTATATTTTTTCATATGCTTTTCTCACCTTTTGAGATGGCACAATTTCCACCCCAGGTGGCAGCAATTGTTATAAAGCATCTACAGTTGAGATACATTTGAATGATTCCTGTAACAACGGTTTATATATCATGTGTGTCTTTTCGTTTTGGGATTGGATGAATCTCTCTCAGGTTTTTAACTAAGCTTGTGAAGAGGAAGGTTTTTTCAGGTATTACCTGTTTTTTCTTTTTCCTACTATTTCCTTCTTTTTAGAGCGGGGCCCCTTTTCCCTGAGTTGAGACCAGGTTGAGGTGAGGGCTATACCCACTATTTATGGGTAAGTGCAATTCAAAACAAACAGTACTGAATGCCACATAGCATTAGTGAATGCTTATTGTTGGTCATATAAATTTACTTTGACCTGTAGTTGAGCCTGTTTTACACATTGGGTCTTTGTTTTTTTCTAAATTTCTCCACAGGTATCCGGTTTTGATTGCTGTATCAACTTGACCGGTGCGGTAGGAATTTTTTATCTGCACCCCACTTTGATATAATTTATACACACGTTTTTCTCACTGAAAACCACAGCAGTAATTTAGGTCCTGATGAAAGCCCAGATACTATCGATCGTCTAAGGGCAGAAACATGTTGACCATAATTGCTTTGGACAATAGCATAATGTCAATTTAATTTATGCAATATTGCCATCTTGCTTTTTAAACATGACAGGGGTTCCCTACTATTAAAGAACTTTTGGGTACCCTTAGCCATTTTTAACTCACACATATGATTTTACTGCTGATTATTAGGATTTCTCACCTCGTTCTATGGGTAGTATTTCATCCAAGACAACATTTGTGAGAGGTCAGGTGACAATCCTCCTTTGGTGCTCCTTCTATGCCAGTGACCGGATCACTGCTTTATGAACTGGTCCGGCGGGATGGAGTATCCAGACCCAGATGATAATAACAATTAACCACCTTAAGTGATTGATGGGTCCTGGTGAGGGGAGTGCTCTCCAATAGAGTTGTCATTTGAGTATGGGGTTTGTTTAGACGTCTTTGTGTAACTCTTTGGCTCTATTCTTGATCCAGGTTGTATGAGTGTGTTGATATTTATTGTTAGGGGAAACACAACCTGCTGGTCTGCATCTTTGCTAATATTCCCTGAGACCTCCCCCACGTTGTTATGTGTTATTAGTGCTAGAACGGCATTCGCCGTAGGTCTGTTTATCGTGATTCATCGATTCCGAGATTGGGAATCGATATGCTCTAATGCTAGTTTTTTTTTTTTTTTTCCTGAGTATTCATCCTGTATCTCGTTAATTGTCACGACATATATGTTCTTCTCTAATCTCTTCTTTTCTCCTACACACTCTTTTGTTAATTTACTTCTTGACAGTTTAAGATGTCTGAGAGACAAGGACTGTCGTTTGACGACGCAGTAGCCTTAGACATTTTACAGACACCTAGTATTATAGATTTACCACCTAACCTTGCTATTACTAAAGATGAAGACTGGAATAGAGTGCTCTTCCTTAAGCGCACGCATGCACGCACTCAGGTCCACGGAGCCATCATGACTGAGTATTTGCGATCAGATTGTGCTCCTACTGGCCTAATAGTAACCAATGCCCCGAGGTTATTCCTGGATGATAAGGGTTTCCTTAAAGACTGGTCTTTGGTGGCTTGGCGCTGTACGCGCGACTGGCTCATTCTGATCATAACAACAGCCAAGAGGATTGCAGATAACATCTTGGTTGAGATTCAACTTCTTGAGTCCCAGATTAAGTCAGTTTTAGTCACCTCCAGTTTCAATAAACAGTCTAAGGAAACAGACAAGACTACTAAGGAGTTCAGGGATACTATCTTGGCAAGTAAAATAGCCAAATTTAAGAAAGATTTGACTAAGTTCTCTATGACCAAGATTTATCCCTATACCAGCGACTCCTATACCCCTCCGGTGTTTAATCAACATGGAAGAAAACCTGGCTCTAATTATTCGACCTCAGGGAGTGAGAATGGCTCCTCAGATTCGGATAATGGTGGTAGTTTTCCATCTAGAGGCCGTAACTGGAACAAGCGAGGTCAAAAAAGAGGTAATTTCTATGGGGGTCCACAACAACCACAATGGTGGCCACCACGTCCATTCAATTATCCACAACCATTCTTCCCTCATCCAGGTTTCCAGGCCCCGTTCCATCAAGAAAACTTCCAACAACAGCCTTTTTTAGGGCAAGGCCAACGCCGTTCAAGAGGACGGAGGAGATCAACACAACCCAACGTACACTGGAGCCCACCGTCATCCCGCACACGGAGCAACCTGAAGGATCCTCCGGTGGCAGGCCCAAGCAACACGACAGCTTGATCGTGAATCTCAGTAACCGCACTCTCAACGGAAATGAGATCTCAGTCCTTGAGAAAGGCCTAGGGTATGTTCCCACACACAAGGGTGACACTTTTCGTACCAGACAAGAACTTGCAGGTTTCTTCAGGAAGGTCAGATTACGGGCTTTCTTTAAGGATAAACCACTTGACGACACACAAGAGGACGTCTCCAACACTGGTTTACGCCCAAAATCGACCTTTACTCCACCACTCCATATGGTCCCGCCAGAAGTACTTACTTTTGAAAGGGCGGTGCTTAGGGATGTTGAAGAAATCTTTCAGAGCGAACATCGCCATTTCTCTAATTTATCGAATGTTGAACGTTCTGCTATCCGATCGCTTGCAGAGGACAAATCCATCGTCATCAAGCCTGCAGATAAAGGGGGAGCGACGGTCATCATGGATGCACAGTCATACCAAACAGAGTGTAGGAGACAACTAAGTAATACGAATTTCTATCATCGTATCAAGTTGGATCCCACCAAGAGACTATTGGCTACTATTAAAAATCTTACAGACGAAGCCTTTGAAGCGGGCTGGATTACAGCTCATGAGGCGCAGTTCCTTAATACAGCATTTCCCGTGATTCCGTACTTCTATGTATTGCCCAAGATACATAAGGGGGTGCTTCCTCCTCCTGGAAGACCCATAATTTCGGGAATAGGGTCTGTTTTGGAACCCCTCTCTACGTTTGTAGACTTCTTTTTGAAACCTTTGGTGAGAACCATGCCCACTTTTGTTGAGGACACTAAAGATCTGCTTCGGATCCTGGACGGGATGCCATTCGATGTAAATCAGGATATTCTAGTGAGTTTTGACGTCGAGTCATTATACACGTGCATCCCGCAGGATGAGACACTATCTACTGTCAAAATGCTCCTGGAGAATGCATCGCTGCAGAGTCCCACACCAGTGGACTTTATCATGACATGCGCTACCATAGCCATGAAGGAGAACTTTTTCAAGTTTGAGGAGGATCTCTTTTTACAGATCTCAGGGACTTCTATGGGGAGTATTTTCGCCCCATCCCTAGCGAATCTATACGTCCACCAGATCGAACAAACTGAGATCCTCTCTGTGACGAATCCGTTTCTAGGTCACATAGTGACCTGGAAACGGTATATTGATGACATTTTTGTCATCTGGAGGGGAACCTTTGAGACCATTAATGATTTTCATACCTGGTTGAATAACCAGAACAGGTTTCTTAAATTTACCTGTGAGTTTTCAAAGGAAAGTATCTCTTTCTTGGACCTACGGATTGAACCGAGGAATGGCAACCTTAGCACTGAACTATACAGGAAGCCAATGGCACGGAACTCCCTCTTGCATTTCAAGAGCTACCATCCAAAAGCCCTACGGGAGAATCTCCCTTTCGGGCAATTTCTTCGTATTCGTCGGAATTGTTCTGAGGTAGCGAAATATCAGGAACATGCCACCCTCCTATCTGCACAATTACAGGAGAGACAGTACCCCAAAACAATCATAAAGAAATCCATGAAGAGAGCCAGAAACAACCACAGGGAAGCTCTGCTCGAGAAGAAGATACAGAATCCTTTGGAGGAGAACAAAAGGATTACCTGTGTCAATACTTTCTGCAATTATTCCAATGCACTCAAGAAAAGTATTCTTAGAAACTGGAGGTTTCTAAAAATAGAGGGCAGTTCCCTACCCCCTCCCCTTTTTGCTTTTAAAAGGGGCTCTAATCTGAAAGATCGATTAGTACATACACGCCCGAGGTTGTTGAGAAATCCAGACACGAGTACACTTTGGGGGTTACCACCTGTTGTAGGTCACTTTCCATGCGGGAATTGTGCAGTATGCCCCCAGACTCAACACACTACAGAGGTAGAGATAGGGACGAATAGACCTTGGTCCCTTAAATCCCACACAAACTGTAACAGTGAACGAGTGATTTACTTGATAAAATGTCCCTGCAATAAAAACTATGTAGGTATGACATCACGAAAAGTAAAAGTGAGGATATCGGAACATAAGAGTACTATCCGATGTAAAAAGAGTGCTACCAAACTCACTAACCATTTTGTTTCAGTGGGACACAAAGAGACTGAGCTACAGTGGGTGGTTCTAGAACAACCACACATTCCAGTACATATCACTGACATTCAGAAATTCCTTCTGGTGAGGGAGCAGAGATGGGTACACAGACTTCATTCAGACACAGTGGGACTGAATGATGAAATCCCTTGGCTGTTGTTATAAGATCAAAATAAACCCTCAGTGTTTATTAAAGTGTTTTTTTCCCTTGGCTGTTGCTATAAGATCAAAATAGAACCTCACTTCATTATAGAGTGTGTCTTGACATGGACAATACATCCTTTTTAGGATATTATGATGATATATTGGTTATAAGGGTTATTGGTATCCTATAAATGGCAATGTGGTTCTCTTAATGATGGCCCCTTATTCATTTGCACACATTAAAGACCCTCCCTGACAAAGGGTTTCCTTTTTGAATTGAATCTGACTGGCAGCGTCTCTTTAGATGACCGTGTATGCTGGATTTTCTAATATATACGCATTTAGTGTAGGTCCTGTATCCGGGTGTGATATTGTGGCCTATGATGCACCGTTGCAGGCTTTGAACTCAACCATGTTATAAGCTTATACATGCTCGTGCATTTTGAAGTACGATGGGGTGCTTCAAGATCGCTGTGCTGGCAATCGCAACAGACACGGGATCACCAATGTGTGTCTTCCTCATCACGCACGCTCCATGGAAGTTCGTTTGCATTTGTATTCACTGCGCATGCGCAGTGTCAACTCACACGCACTCGCATACACTATACACTCCGCGCATGCGTGTCAACATCTAACACGCATTCGCTTCATTCGCGCATGCGCGTTATGCTCCTGACAGGCAGTGCCCTGGACAGCCTAATCGGCGCGCCGCACCTGTAGGTATTTACACTTAGTTAAGCTACTTATACCTCACGTGTGCGTCCGTCGGTACCTCCGGTCTTACCTCAATGACCGCCCTGGGGTACCGACGGATAGGTGAGTGCTCTATTTGTGTTGTTTTCCAATTTACTAGGTGATGACTTGATTTCATTGTTGTCTATTCCATAGACACTATCACTACTCTGGAATAACTGACTCTATAATTTCAGGAGTTTTAGGAGATTACTTTACTTACTACTTTTATGCTCTATGTATCAGGATATTCAGTACATTTAACCTGATACTATGACAAAGTTTTCTTTTGAATTTTTGATTTACATTTGAGTGCCTGGGCGCATGGGACCTGAGACACTCTCACAATGGTTATTTTGCCCTTTGCACTTGCTTTTGTATTCGGTATATGTGACTTTCTAATTTGTTGAAACAATTCCTATTGGAGGCACTTACCAGTTGTTGAGAGTGTGTGTCTTTCTATATTTTTTCATATGCTTTTCTCACCTTTTGAGATGGCACAATTTCCACCCCAGGTGGCAGCAATTGTTATAAAGCATCTACAGTTGAGATACATTTGAATGATTCCTGTAACAACGGTTTATATATCATGTGTGTCTTTTCGTTTTGGGATTGGATGAATCTCTCTCAGGTTTTTAACTAAGCTTGTGAAGAGGAAGGTTTTTTCAGGTATTACCTGTTTTTTCTTTTTCCTACTATTTCCTTCTTTTTAGAGCGGGGCCCCTTTTCCCTGAGTTGAGACCAGGTTGAGGTGAGGGCTATACCCACTATTTATGGGTAAGTGCAATTCAAAACAAACAGTACTGAATGCCACATAGCATTAGTGAATGCTTATTGTTGGTCATATAAATTTACTTTGACCTGTAGTTGAGCCTGTTTTACACATTGGGTCTTTGTTTTTTTCTAAATTTCTCCACAGGTATCCGGTTTTGATTGCTGTATCAACTTGACCGGTGCGGTAGGAATTTTTTATCTGCACCCCACTTTGATATAATTTATACACACGTTTTTCTCACTGAAAACCACAGCAGTAATTTAGGTCCTGATGAAAGCCCAGATACTATCGATCGTCTAAGGGCAGAAACATGTTGACCATAATTGCTTTGGACAATAGCATAATGTCAATTTAATTTATGCAATATTGCCATCTTGCTTTTTAAACATGACAGGGGTTCCCTACTATTAAAGAACTTTTGGGTACCCTTAGCCATTTTTAACTCACACATATGATTTTACTGCTGATTATTAGGATTTCTCACCTCGTTCTATGGGTAGTATTTCATCCAAGACAACATTTGTGAGAGGTCAGGTGACAATCCTCCTTTGGTGCTCCTTCTATGCCAGTGACCGGATCACTGCTTTATGAACTGGTCCGGCGGGATGGAGTATCCAGACCCAGATGATAATAACAATTAACCACCTTAAGTGATTGATGGGTCCTGGTGAGGGGAGTGCTCTCCAATAGAGTTGTCATTTGAGTATGGGGTTTGTTTAGACGTCTTTGTGTAACTCTTTGGCTCTATTCTTGATCCAGGTTGTATGAGTGTGTTGATATTTATTGTTAGGGGAAACACAACCTGCTGGTCTGCATCTTTGCTAATATTCCCTGAGACCTCCCCCACGTTGTTATGTGTTATTACCTTTCTTTGATTGTCAAGCTTAATTTGTGGTTTTATTCATTTGCAGAAGTGTTGGAGTATGACAATCATGTTTATTAAGAAGAAGTATATTCTTGCGCATTTTTGCGTGGTGATTTATACTGTTTGTTACATAGAAAAGCACTTTTATTTGTTAACTTTTTTAAGTTTCCTTTGATTGCTTGGTTGCAGACTGCTTTGATTTGTGTTTTTTGCTCCATTTATAGTGAACACTAATTCGTGTTTTCAAGCTATATTTAATTTATATTAATTTTAATTTCACATAGTTATAAATGTGTATAAATGTAATGAAATATTGTGTGTTTTATTTAGAATTATGTCGATTTTTCATTGTTTGAAATTTTGGATTTTGTGATTGTTATTTTTCCTTAGTTTTAACGTTTAGGCTATATTCGTTCTTTATTTATGTTTATGATGTATTTTAACTATTTCTTCTTCAATATGTTTTTCATCAATGTTTCTGTGCTTAGTAAATACATATAGGGCCATAATATTTTTGATTTCAATTTTTTTAATGATATTTGTGTAAATGGCTTTTTTTTCTATGGTGTCGTACACCCATCCTCACATAACTCTGCAATTGCTAACCTTTCAAGGCCTTTAGCGCATGTATACCTCTGCGATAGGGAGACGCTCAACTTCTGTTGTGCACATGACAGTAGACAAAAGCTATTAATGACATCTGCCTTTGATCTCTGAAAGGTCAAGGCATACTTCTTACATATGCTTTTGTGGGTACAGGTCAGTCATGGCCTGTTATCTGCATAACACTACTACTGTGAATACAGCAAGCTCATGGGCTGTCTACACTGCCTCTTTGACTGCAGCACACTCATGGCCTGCCTACACTCCCTCTGTGACTGCAGCACACACATGGCCTGCCTACACTAGTCCTGTAACTGCAGCACACTCATGGCCTGTCTACAATACTTCTGTGACTGCAGCACACTCATGGCCTATCTACACTAGTCCTGTGACTATGCACAGTCATGGCCTGTCTACACTACTTCTGTGACTGCAGCACACTCATGGCCTGTCTACACTAGTCTTGTGACTGCAGCACACTCATGGCATGTCTACACTAGTCCTGTAACTGGAGCATACTCATGGCCTGCCTACACTAGTCCTGTGACTGCAGCACACTCATGGCCTGTCTACACTAGTCCTGTAACTGCAGCACACTCCTGGCCTGCCTACACTCCTTCTGTGACTGCAGCACACTCATGGCCTGTCTACACTACTTCTGTGACTGCAGCACACTCATGGCCTATCTACACTAGTCCTGTGACTATGCACTGTCATGGCCTGTCTACACTACTTCTGTGACTGCAGCACACTCATGGCATGTCTACACTAGTCCTGTAACTGGAGCATACTCATGGCCTGCCTACACTAGTCCTGTGACTGCAGCACACTCATGGCCTGTCTACACTAGTCCTGTAACTGCAGCACACTCCTGGGCTGCCTACACTCCTTCTGTGACTGCAGCACACTCATGGCCTGTCTACACTACTTCTGTGACTGCAGCACACTCATGGCCTATCTACACTAGTCCTGTGACTATGCACTGTCATGGCCTGTCTACACTACTTCTGTGACTGCAGCACACTCATGGCCTGTCTACACTAGTCTTGTGACTGCAGCACACTCATGGCCTGTCTACACTAGTCTTGTGACTGCAGCACACTCATGGCCTGTCTACACTAGTCTTGCGACTGCAGCACACTCATGGCCTGCCTACACTAGTCCTGTGACTGCAGCACACTCATGGCCTGTCTACACTAGTCCTGTAACTGCAGCACACTCATGGCCTGCCTACACTAGTCCTGTGACTGCAGCACGCTCATGGCCTGTCTACACTAGTCCAGTAACTGGAGCACACTCATGGCCTGCCTACACTAGTCTTGTGACTGCAGCACACTCATGGCCTGTCTACACTAGTCTTGTGACTGCAGCACACTCATGGCCTGTCTACACTAGTCTTGTGACTGCAGCACACTCATGGCCTGTCTACACTAGTCTTGCGACTGCAGCACACTCATGGCTTGCCTACACTAGTCCTGTGACTGCAGCACACTCATGGCCTGTCTACACTAGTCCTGTAACTGCAGCACACTCATGGCCTGCCTACACTAGTCCTGTGACTGCAGCACGCTCATGGCCTGTCTACACTAGTCCAGTAACTGGAGCACACTCATGGCCTGCCTACACTAGTTCTGTGACTGCAGCACACTCATGGCCTGTCTACACTAGTCCAGTAACTGGAGCACACTCATGGCCTGCCTACACTAGTTCTGTGACTGCAGCACACTCATGGCCTGCCTACACTCCCTCTGTGACTGTGGCACACTCCTGGCCTGCCTACACTAGTCTTGTGACTACAGCACACACATGGCCTGCCTACACTAGTCCTGTGACTTCAGCACACTCATGGCCTGCCTACACTCCCTCTGTGACTGCAGCACACTCCTGGCCTGCCTACACTAGTCCTGTGACTGCAGCACACTCATGGCCTGCCTACACTAGTCCTGTGACTGCAGCACACTCATGGCCGGTCTACACTAGTCCTGTGACTGCAGCACACTCATGGCCAGTCTACACTACTTCTGTGACTGCAGCACACTCATGGCCTGCGTACACTAGTCCTGTGACTGCAGCACACTTATGGCCTGTCTACACTAGTCCTGTGACTGCAGCACACTCATGGACTGTCTACACTAGTCCTGTGACTGCAGCACACTTATAGCCTGTCTACACTAGTCCTGTGACTGCAGCACACTCATGGCCTATCTACACTAGTCCTGTGACTGCAGCACACGCATGGCCTGTCTACACTAGTCATGTGACTGCAGCACACTCATGGCATGTCTACACTAGTCCTGTAACTGCAGCACACTCATGGCCTGTCTACACTACTTCTGTGACTGCAGCACACTCATGGCCTATCTACACTAGTCCTGTGACTATGCACAGTCATGGCCTGTCTACTCTCCCTCTGTGACTGCAGAACACTCATGGCCTGTCTACACTATTCCAGTAACTGGAGCACACTCATGGCCTGCCTACACTAGTTCTGTGACTGCAGCACACTCATGGCCTGCCTACACTCCCTCTGTGACAGTG
The DNA here is from genome assembly GCF_964204655.1 of Triturus cristatus. NCBI lineage: Eukaryota > Metazoa > Chordata > Amphibia > Caudata > Salamandridae > Triturus > Triturus cristatus. The sequence continues at coordinate 1,060,613,347 of NC_140588.1, read as the reverse complement.
GCACACTCCTGGCCTGCCTACACTAGTCGTGTGACTACAGCACACACATGGCCTGCCTACACTAGTCCTGTGACTTCAGCACACTCATGGCCTGCCTACACTCCCTCTGTGACTGCAGCACACTCCTGGCCTGCCTACACTAGTCCTGGGACTGCAGCACACTCATGGCCTGCCTACACTAGTCCTGTGACTGCAGCACACTCATGGCCGGTCTACACTAGTCCTGTGACTGCAGCACACTCATGGCCTGTCTACACTCCTTCTGTGACTGCAGCACACTCATGGCCTGCGTACACTAGTCCTGTGACTGCAGCACACTTATGGCCTGTCTACACTAGTCCTGTGACTGCAGCACACTCATGGCCTGTCTACACTAGTCCTGTGATTGCAGCACACTTATAGCCTGTCTACACTAGTCCTGTGACTGAAGCACACTCATGGCATGTCTACACTAGTCCTGTGACTGCAGCACACTCATGGCCTGTCTACACTAGTCCTGTGACTGCAGCACACTCATGGCCTGTGTACACTAGTCATGTGACTGCAGCACATTCATGGCATGTCTACACTAGTCCTGTAACTGCAGCACACTCATGGCCTGTCTACACTACTTCTGTGACTGCAGCACACTCATGGCCTATCTACACTAGTCCTGTGACTATGCACAGTCATGGCCTGTCTACACTACTTCTGTGACTGCAGCACACTCATGGCCTGTCTACACTAGTCTTGTGACTGCAGCACACTCATGGCATGTCTACACTAGTCCTGTAACTGGAGCATACTCATGGCCTGCCTACACTAGTCCTGTGACTGCAGCACACTCATGGCCTGTCTACACTAGTCCTGTAACTGCAGCACACTCCTGGCCTGCCTACACTCCTTCCGTGACTGCAGCACACTCATGGCCTGTCTACACTACTTCTGTGACTGCAGCACACTCATGGCCTATCTACACTAGTCCTGTGACTATGCACTGTCATGGCCTGTCTACACTACTTCTGTGACTGCAGCACACTCATGGCCTGTCTACACTAGTCTTGTGACTGTAGCACACTCATGGCCTGTCTACACTAGTCTTGTGACTGCAGCACACTCATGGCCTGTCTACACTAGTCTTGCGACTGCAGCACACTCATGGCTTGCCTACACTAGTCCTGTGACTTCAGCACGCTCATGGCCTGTCTACACTAGTCCAGTAACTGGAGCACACTCATGGCCTGCCTACACTAGTTCTGTGACTGCAGCACACTCATCGCCTGTCTACACTAGTCCTGCAACTGCAGCAAACTCATGGCCTGCCTACACTAGTCCTGTGACTACAGCACACTCCTGGCCTGTCTACACTCCTTCTGTGACTGCAGCACACTCATGGCCTGCGTACACTAGTCTTGTGACTGCAGCACACTCCTGGCCTGCCTATACTAGTCTTGTGACTGCAGCACACACATGGCCTGCCTACACTAGTCCTGTGACTGCAGCACACTCTTGGCCTGTCTACACTAGTCCTGTGACTGCAGCACACACATGGCCTGCCTACACTAGTCCTGTGACTGCAGCACACTCTTGGCCTGTCTACACTAGTCCTGTGACTGGAGCACACTCATGGCCTGCCTACACTAGTCCTGTGACTGCAGCACACTCATGGCCTGTCTAGACTAGTTCTGTAACTGCAGCACACTCCTGGCCTGCCTACACTCCTTCTGTGACTGCAGCACACTCATGGCCTGCGTACACTAGTCTTGTGACTACAGCACACTCCTGACCTGCCTATACTAGTCCTGTGACTGCAGCACACTCCTGGCCTTCCTACACTAGTCCTGTGACTGCAGCACACTCTTGGCCTGTCTACACTAGTCCTGTGACTGCAGCACACTCCTGGCCTGCCTACACTCCTTCTGTGACTGCAGCACACTCATGGCCTGCGTACACTAGTCTTGTGACTACAGCACACTCCTGGCCTGCCTATACTAGTCCTGTGACTACAGCACACTCCTGGCCTGCCTACACTAGTCCTGTGACTGCAGCACACTCTTGGCCTGTCTACACTAGTCCTGGGACTGGAGCACACTCATGGCCTGCCTACACTAGTCCTGTGACTGCAGCACACTCATGGCCTGTCTAGACTAGTTTTGTAACTGCAGCACACTCCTGGCCTGCCTACACTCCTTCTGTGACTGCAGCACACTCATGGCCTGCGTACACTAGTCTTGTGACTACAGCACACTCCTGACCTGCCTATACTAGTCCTGTGACTGCAGCACACTCCTGGCCTTCCTACACTAGTCCTGTGACTGCAGCACACTCTTGGCCTGTCTACATTAGTCCTGTGACTGCGGCACACTCATGGCCGGTCTACACTCCTTCTGTGACTGCAGCACACTCATGGCCTGCGTACACTAGTGTTGTGACTGCAGCACACACATGGCCTGTCTACACTAGTCCTGTGACTGCAGCACACTCATGGCCTGCCTACACTCCCTCTGTGACTGCAGCACACTCCTGGCCTGCCTACACTAGTCCTGTGCCTGCAGAACACTCATGGCCTGTCTACACTAGTCCTGTGACTTCAGCACACTTTTTTCTATGGTGTCTTACAGCCGTCCTCACATAACTCTGCAATTGCTAACCTTTCAAGGCCTTTAGCGCATGTATACCTCTGCGATAGGGAGACGCTCAACTTCTGTTGTGCACATGACAGTAGACAAAAGCTATTAATGACATCTACCTTTGATCTCTGAAAGGTCAAGGCATACTTCTTACATATGCTTTTGTGGGTACAGGTCAGTCATGGCCTGTTATCTGCATAACACTACTACTGTGAATACAGCAAGCTCATGGGCTGTCTACACTCCCTCTGTGACTGCAGCACACTCCTGGCCTGCCTATACTAGTCCTGTGACTGCAGCACACTCATGGCCTGCCTACACTAGCCCTGTGACTGCAGCACACTCCTGGCCTGCCTCCACACTCCCTCTGTGACTGCAGCACACTCCTGGCCTGCCTACACTAGTCTTGTAACTACAGCACACACATGCCCTGCCTACACTAGTCCTGTGACTTCAGCACACTCCTGGCCTGCCTACACTAGTCCTGTGACTGCAGCACACTCATGGCCTGCCTACACTAGTCCTGTGCCTGCAGCACACTCATGGCCTGTCTACACTAGTCCTGTGACTTCAGCACACTTTTTTCTATGGTGTCTTACACCCATCCTCACATAACTCTGCAATTGCTAACCTTTCAAGGCTTTTAGCGCATGTATACCTCTGCGATAGGGAGACGCTCAACTTCTGTTGTGCACATGACAGTAGACAAAAGCTATTAATGACATCTACCTTTGATCTCTGAAAGGTCAAGGCATACTTCTTACATATGCTTTTGTGGGTACAGGTCAGTCATGGCCTATTATCTGCATAACACTACTACTGTGAATACAGCAAGCTCATGGGCTGTCTACACTCCCTCTGTGACTGCAGCACACTCCTGGCCTGCCTACACTAGCCCTGTGACTGCAGCACACTCCTGGCCTGCCTACACTAGCCCTGTAACTGCAGCACACTCCTGGCCTGCCTCCACACTCCCTCTGTGACTGCAGCACACACCTGGCCTGCCTACACTAGTCTTGTAACTACAGCACACACATGCCCTGCCTACACTAGTCCTGTGACTTCAGCACACTCCTGGCCTGCCTACACTAGTCCTGTGACTGCAGCACACTCATGGCCTGCCTACAATAGTCTTGTGACTACAGCACACTCATGGTCTGCCTACACTAGTCCTGTGACTGCAACACACACATGGCATGTCTACACCCGTCCTGTGACTGCAGCACACTCATGGCCTGCCTACACTAGTCCTGTGACTGCAGCACACACATGGCCTGTCTACACCCGTCCTGTGACTGCAGCACACTCATGGCCTGCCTACACTCCCTCTGTGACTGCAGCACACTCCTGGCCTGCCTACACTAGTCCTGTGACTGCAGCACACACATGGCCTGTCTACACCCGTCCTGTGACTGCAGCACACTCATGGCCTGCCTACACTCCCTCTGTGACTGCAGCACACTCCTGGCCTGCCAACACTCCCTCTGTGACTGCAGCACACTCCTGGCCTCCATACACTAGTCTTGTGACTACAGCACACACATTGCCTGCCTACACTTGTCCTGTGACTTCAGCACACTCATGGCCTGCCTACACTCCCTCTGTGACTGCAGCACACTCCTGGCCTGCCTACACTAGTCCTGTGACTGCAGCACACTCATGGCCTGCCTACACTAGTCCTGTGACTGCAGAACACTCATGGCCTGTCTACACTAGTCCTGTGACTTCAGCACACTCATGGCCTGCCTACACTAGCCCTGTGACTGCAGCACACTCATGGCCTGCCTACACTCCCTCTGTGACTGTGGCACACTCCTGGCCTGCCTACACTAGTCTTGTGACTACAGCACACACATGGCCTGCCTACACTCCCTCTGTGACTGTGGCACACTCCTGGCCTGCCTACACTAGTCCTGTGACTGCAGCACACTCATGGCCTGTCTACACTAGTCCAGTAACTGGAGCACACTCATGGCCTGCCTACACTAGTCCTGTGACTGCAGCACACTCATGGCCTGCCTACACTCCCTCTGTGACTGTGGCACACTCATGGCCTGCCTACACTAGTTCTGTGACTACAGCACACACATGGCCTGCCTACACTAGTCCTGTGACTGCAGCACACTCATGGCCTGCCTACACTCCCTCTGTGACTGCAGCACACTCCTGGCCTGCCTACACTAGTCCTGTGACTGCAGCACACTCATGGCGTGCCTACACTAGTCCTGTGACTGCAGCACACTCATGGCCGGTCTACACTAGTCCTGTGACTGCAGCACACTCATGGCCTGTCTACACTACTTCTGTGACTGCAGCACACTCATGGCCTGCGTACACTAGTCCTGTGACTGCAGCACACTTATGGCCTGTCTACACTAGTCCTGTGACTGCAGCACACTCATGGCCTGTCTACACTAGTCCTGTGACTGCAGCACACTTATAGCCTGTCTACACTAGTCCTGTGACTGAAGCACACTCATGGCCTGTCTACACTAGTCCTGTGACTGCAGCACACTTATAGCTTGTCTACACTAGTCCTGTGACTGAAGCACACTCATGGCATATCTACACTAGTCCTGTGACTGCAGCACACTCATGGCCTATCTACACTAGTCCTGTGACAGCAGCACACTCATGGCCTGTCTAAACTAGTCATGTGACTGCAGCACACTCATGGCATGTCTATACTAGGCCTGTAACTGCAGCACACTCATGGCCTGTCTACACTACTTCTGTGACTGCAGCACACTCATGGCCTATCTACACTAGTCCTGTGACTATGCACAGTCATGGCCTGTCTACTCTCCCTCTGTGACTGCAGAACACTCATGGCCTGTCTACACTGGTCCAGTAACTGGAGCACACTCATGGCCTGCCTACACTAGTTCTGTGACTGCAGCACACTCATGGCCTGCCTACACTCCCTCTGTGACTGTGGCACACTCCTGGCCTGCCTACACTAGTCTTGTGACTACAGCACACACATGGCCTGCCTACACTAGTCCTGTGACTTCAGCACACTCATGGCCTGCCTACACTCCCTCTGTGACTGCAGCACACTCCTGGCCTGCCTACACTAGTCCTGGGACTGCAGCACACTCATGGCCTGCCTACACTAGTCCTGTGACTGCAGCACACTCATGGCCGGTCTACACTAGTCCTGTGACTGCAGCACACTCATGGCCTGTCTACACTCCTTCTGTGACTGCAGCACACTCATGGCCTGCGTACACTAGTCCTGTGACTGCAGCACACTTATGGCCTGTCTACACCAGTCCTGTGACTGCAGCACACTCATGGCCTGTCTACACTAGTCCTGTGACTGCAGCACACTTATAGCTTGTCTACACTAGTCCTGTGACTGAAGCACACTCATGGCATGTCTACACTAGTCCTGTGACTGCAGCACACTCATGGCCTGTCTACACTAGTCCTGTGACTGCAGCACACTCATGGCCTGTGTACACTAGTCATGTGACTGCAGCACACTCATGGCATGTCTACACTAGTCCTGTAACTGCAGCACACTCATGGCCTGTCTACACTACTTCTGTGACTGCAGCACACTCATGGCCTATCTACACTAGTCTTGTGACTATGCACAGTCATGGCCTGTCTACACTACTTCTGTGACTGCAGCACACTCATGGCCTGTCTACACTAGTCTTGTGACTGCAGCACACTCATGGCATGTCTACACTAGTCCCGCATACTCATGGCCTGCCTACACTAGTCCTGTGACTGCAGCACACTCATGGCCTGTCTACACTAGTCCTGTAACTGCAGCACACTCCTGGCCTGCCTACACTCCTTCTGTGACTGCAGCACACTCATGGCCTATCTACACTAGTCCTGTGACTATGCACAGTCATGGCCTGTCTACACTACTTCTGTGACTGCAGCACACTCATGGCCTGTCTACACTAGTCTTGTGACTGCAGCACACTCATGGCATGTCTACACTAGTCCTGTAACTGGAGCATACTCATGGCCTGCCTACACTAGTCCTGTGACTGCAGCACACTCATGGCCTGTCTACACTAGTCCTGTAACTGAAGCACACTCATGGCCTGTCTACACTACGTCTGTGACTGCTGCACACTCATGGCCTATCTACACTAGTCCTGTGACTATGCACTGTCATGGCCTGTCTACACTACTTCTGTGACTGCAGCACACTCATGGCCTGTCTACACTAGTCTTGTGACTGCAGCACACTCATGGCCTGTCTACACTAGTCTTGTGACTGCAGCACACTCATGGCCTGTCTACACTAGTCTTGCGACTGCAGCACACTCATGGCTTGCCTACACTAGTCCTGTGACTGCAGCCCACTCATGGCCTGTCTACACTAGTCCTGTAACTGGAGCACACTCATGGCCTGCCTACACTAGTCCTGTGACTGCAGCACGGTCATGGCCTGTCTACACTAGTCCAGTAACTGGAGCACACTCATGGCCTGCCTACACTAGTTCTGTGACTGCAGCACTCTCATGGCCTGTCTACACTAGTCCTGCAACTGCAGCAAACTCATGGCCTGCCTACACTAGTCCTGTGACTACAGCACACCCCTGGCCTGTCTACACTCCTTCTGTGACTGCAGCACACTCATGGCCTGCGTACACTAGTCTTGTGACTACAGCACACTCCCGGCCTCCCTATACTAGTCTTGTGACTGCAGCACACACATGGCCTGCCTACACTAGTCCTGTGACTGCAGCACACTCTTGGCCTGTCTACACTAGTCCTGTGACTGCAGCACACACATGGCCTGCCTACACTAGTCCTGTGACTGCAGCACACTCTTGGCCTGTCTACACTAGTTCTGTGACTGGAGCACACTCATGGCCTGCCTACACTAGTCTTGTGACTGCAGCACACTCATGGCCTGTCTACACTAGTCCTGTAACTGGAGAACACTCATGGCCTGCTTACACTAGTCCTGTGACTGCAGCACACTCATGGCCTGTCTAGACTAGTTCTGTAACTGCAGCACACTCCTGGCCTGCCTACACTCCTTCTGTGACTGCAGCACACTCATGGCCTGCGTACACTAGTCTTGTGACTACAGCACACTCCTGACCTGCCTATACTAGTCCTGTGACTGCAGCACACTCCTGGCCTTCCTACACTAGTCCTGTGACTGCAGCACACTCTTGGCCTGTCTACACTAGTCCTGTGACTGCAGCACACTCCTGGCCTGCCTACACTCCTTCTGTGACTGCAGCACACTCATGGCCTGCGTACACTAGTTTTGTGACTACAGCACACTCCTGCCCTGCCTATACTAGTCCTGTGACTGCAGCACACTCCTGGCCTGCCTACACTAGTCCTGTGACTGCAGCACACTCTTGGCCTGTCTACACTAGTCCTGTGACTGCAGCACACTCATGGCCGGTCTACACTCCTTCTGTGACTGCAGCACACTCATGGCCTGAGTACACTAGTGTTGTGACTGCAGCACACACATGGCCTGTATACACTAGTCCTGTGACTGCAGCACACTCATGGCCTGCCTACACTCCCTCTGTGACTGCAGCACACTCCTGGCCTGCCTACACTAGTCCTGTGCCTGCAGAACACTCATGGCCTGTCTACACTCACTCTGTGACTGCAGAACACTCATGGCCTGTCTACACTAGTCCTGTGACTTCAGCACACTTTTTTCTACGGTGTCTTACACCCATCCTCACATAACTCTGCAATTGCTAACCTTTCAAGGCCTTTAGCGCATGTATACCTCTGTGATAGGGAGACGCTCAACTTCTGTTGTGCACATGACAGTAGACAAAAGCTATTAATGACATCTACCTTTGATCTCTGAAAGGTCAAGGCATACTTCTTACATATGCTTTTGTGGGTACAGGTCAGTCATGGCTTGTTATCTGCATAACACTACTACTGTGAATAAAGCAAGCTCATGGGCTGTCTACACTCCCTCTGTGACTGCAGCACACTCCTGGCCTGCCTATACTAGTCCTGTGACTGCAGCACACTCATGGCCTGCCTACACTAGCCCTGTGACTGCAGCACACTCCTGGCCTGCCTCCACACTCCCTCTGTGACTGCAGCACACTCCTGGCCTGCCTACACTAGTCTTGTAACTACAGCACACACATGCCCTGCCTACACTAGTCCTGTGACTTCAGCACACTCCTGGCCTGCCTACACTAGTCCTGTGACTGCAGCACACTTATGGCCTGCCCACACTAGTCTTGTGACTACAGCACACTCATGGTCTGCCTACACTAGTCCTGTGACTGCAGCACACACATGGCCTGTCTACACCCGTCCTGTGACTGCAGCACACTCATGGCCTGCCTACACTAGTCCTGTGACTGCAACACACACATGGCCTGTCTACACCCGTCCTGTGACTGCAGCACACTCATGGCCTGCCTACACTCCCTCTGTGACTGCAGCACACTCCTGGCCTGCCTACACTAGTCCTGTGACTGCAGCACACACATGGCCTGTCTACACACGTCCTGTGACTGCAGCACACTCATGGCCTGCCTTCACTCCCTCTGTGACTGCAGCACACTCCTGGCCTGCCAACACTCCCTCTGTGACTGCAGCACACTCCTGGCCTCCATACACTAGTCTTGTGACTACAGCACACACATGGCCTGCCTACACTTGTCCTGTGACTTCAGCACACTCATGGCCTGCCTACACTCCCTCTGTGACTGCAGCACACTCCTGGCCTGCCTACACTAGTCCTGTGACTGCAGCACACTCATGGCCTGTCAACACTCCTTCTGTGACTGCAGCACACTCATGGCCTGCGTATACTAGTCCTGTGACTGCAGCACACTTATGGCCTGTCTACACTAGTCCTGTGACTGCAGCACACTCATGGCCTGTCTACACTAGTCCTGTGACTGCAGCACACTTATAGCCTGTCTACACTAGTCCTGTGACTGAAGCACACTCATGGCATGTCTACACTAGTCCTGTGACTGCAGCACACTCATGGCCTGTCTACACTAGTCCTGTGACTGCAGCACACTCATGGCCTGTGTACACTAGTCATGTGACTGCAGCACACACATGGCATGTCTACACTAGTCCTGTAACTGCAGCACACTCATGGCCTGTCTACACTACTTCTGTGACTGCAGCACACTCATGGCCTATCTACACTAGTCCTGTGACTATGCACAGTCATGGCCTGTCTACACTACTTCTGTGACTGCAGCACACTCATGACCTGTCTACACTAGTCTTGTGACTGCAGCACACTCATGGCATGTCTACACTAGTCCTGTAACTGGAGCATACTCATGGCCTGCCTACCCTAGTCCTGTGACTGCAGCACACTCATGGCCTGTCTACACTAGTCCTGTAACTGCAGCACACTCCTGGCCTGCCTACACTCCTTCTGTGACTGCAGCACACTCATGGCCTATCTACACTAGTCCTGTGACTATGCACTGTCATGGCCTGTCTACACTACTTCTGTGACTGCAGCACACTCATGGCCTGTCTACACTAGTCTTGTGGCCGCAGCACACTCATGGCCTGTCTACACTAGTCTTGTGACTGCAGCACACTCATGGCCTGTCTACACTACTCTTGCGACTGCAGCACACTCATGGCTTGCCTACACTAGTCCTGTGACTGCAGCACACTCATGGCCTGTCTACACTAGTCCTGTAACTGGAGCACACTCATGGCCTGCCTACACTAGTCCAGTAACTGGAGCACACTCATGGCCTGCCTACACTAGTTCTGTGACTGCAGCATACTCATGGCCTGCCTACACTAGTCCTGCAACTGCAGCAAACTCATGGCCTGCCTACACTAGTCCTGCGACTACAGCACACTCCTGGCCTGTCTACACTCCTTCTGTGACTGCAGCACACTCATGGCCTGCGTATACTAGTCTTGTGACTACAGCACACTCCTGGCCTGCCTATACTAGTCTTGTGACTGCAGCACACACATGGCCTGCCTACACTAGTCCTGTGACTGCAGCACACTCTTGGCCTGTCTACACTAGTCCTGTGACTGCAGCACACACATGGCCTGCCTACACTAGTCCTGTGACTGCAGCACACTCTTGGCCTGTCTACACTAGTCCTGTGACTGGAGCACACTCATGTCCTGCCTACACTAGTTCTGTGACTGCAGCACACTCATGGCCTGTCTACACTAGTCCTGTAACTGGAGAACACTCATGGCCTGCCTACACTAGTCCTGTGACTGCAGCACACTCATGGCCTGCTTACACTCCTTCTGTGACTGCAGCACACTCATGGCCTGCGTACACTAGTCTTATGACAACAGCACACTCCTGACCTGCCTATACTAGTCCTGTGACTGCAGCACACTCCTGGCCTGCCTACACTAGTCCTGTGACTGCAGCACACTCTTGGCCTGTCTACACTAGTCCTGTGACTGCAGCACACTCCTGGCCTGCCTACACTCCTTCTGTGACTGCAGCATACTCATGGCCTGCCTACACTAGTCCTGCAACTGCAGCAAACTCATGGCCTGCCTACACTAGTCCTGCGACTACAGCACACTCCTGGCCTGTCTACACTCCTTCTGTGACTGCAGCACACTCATGGCCTGCGTATACTAGTCTTGTGACTACAGCACACTCCTGGCCTGCCTATACTAGTCTTGTGACTGCAGCACACACATGGCCTGCCTACACTAGTCCTGTGACTGCAGCACACTCTTGGCCTGTCTACACTAGTCCTGTGACTGCAGCACACACATGGCCTGCCTACACTAGTCCTGTGACTGCAGCACACTCTTGGCCTGTCTACACTAGTCCTGTGACTGGAGCACACTCATGTCCTGCCTACACTAGTTCTGTGACTGCAGCACACTCATGGCCTGTCTACACTAGTCCTGTAACTGGAGAACACTCATGGCCTGCCTACACTAGTCCTGTGACTGCAGCACACTCATGGCCTGTCTACACTATTTCTGTGACTGCAGCACACTCCTGGCCTGCTTACACTCCTTCTGTGACTGCAGCACACTCATGGCCTGCGTACACTAGTCTTATGACAACAGCACACTCCTGACCTGCCTATACTAGTCCTGTGACTGCAGCACACTCCTGGCCTGCCTACACTAGTCCTGTGACTGCAGCACACTCTTGGCCTGTCTACACTAGTCCTGTGACTGCAGCACACTCCTGGCCTGCCTACACTCCTTCTGTGACTGCAGCACACTCATGGCCTGCGTACACTAGTCTTGTGACTACAGCACACTCCTGGCCTGCCTATACTAGTCCTGTGACTGCAGCACACTCCTGGCCTGCCTACACTAGTCCTGTGACTGCAGCACACTCTTGGCCTGTCTATACTAGTCCTGTGACTGCAGCACACTCATGGCCGGTCTACACTCCTTCTGTGACTGCAGCACACTCATGGCCTGCGTACACTAGTGTTGTGACTGCAGCACACACATGGCCTGTCTACACTAGTCCTGTGACTGCAGCTCACTCGTGGCCTGCCTACACTCCCTCTGTGACTGCAGCACACTCCTGGCCTGCCTACACTAGTCCTGTGCCTGCAGCACACTCATGGCCTGTCTATACTCCCTCTGTGACTGCAGAACACTCATGGCCTGTCTACACTAGTCCTGTGACTTCAGTACACTTTTTTCTATGGTGTCTTACACCCATCCTCACATAACTCTGCAATTGCTAACCTTTCAAGGCCTTTAGCGCATGTATACTTCTGCGATAGGGAGACGCTCAACTTCTGTTGTGCACATGACAGTAGACAAAAGCTATTAATGACATCTACCTTTGATCTCTGAAAGGTCAAGGCATACTTCATACATATGCTTTTGTGGGTACAGGTCAGTCATGGCCTGTTATCTGCATAACACTACTACTGTGAATACAGCAAGCTCATGGGCTGTCTACACTCCCTCTGTGACTGCAGCACACTCCTGGCCTGCCTACACTAGCCCTGTGACTGCAGCACACTCCTGGCCTGCCTACACTAGCCCTGTGACTGCAGCACACTCCTGGCCTGCCTCCACACTCCCTCTGTGACTGCAGCACACTCCTGGCCTGCCTACACTAGTCTTGTAACTACAGCACACACATGCCCTGCCTACACTAGTCCTGTGACTTCAGCACACTCCTGGCCTGCCTATACTAGTCCTGTGACTGCAGCACACTCATGGCCTGCCTACACTAGCCCTGTGACTGCAGCACACTCCTGGCCTGCCTACACTCCCTCTGTGACTGCAGCACACTCCTGGCCTGCCTACACTAGTCTTGTAACTACAGCACACACATGCCCTGCCTACACTAGTCCTGTGACTTCAGCTCACTCCTGGCCTGCCTACACTAGTCCTGTGACTGCAGCACACTCATGGCCTGCCTACACTAGTCTTGTGACTACAGCACACTCATGGTCTGCCTACACTAGTCCTGTGACTGCAGCACACACATGGCCTGTCTACACCCGTCCTGTGACTGCAGCACACTCATGGCCTGCCTACACTAGTCCTGTGACTGCAGCACACACATGGCCTGTCTACACCCGTCCTGTGACTGCAGCACACTCATGGCCTGCCTACACTCCCTCTGTGACTGCAGCACACTCCTGGCCTGCCTACACTCCCTCTGTGACTGCAGCACACTCCTGGCCTGCCTACACTAGTCTTGTGACTACAGCACACACATGGCCTGCCTACACTAGTCCTGTGACTTCAGCACACTCATGGCCTGCCTACACTCCCTCTGTGACTGCAGCACACTTCTGGCCTGCCTACACTAGCCCTGTGACTGCGGCACACTCATGGCCTGTCTACACTAGCCCTGTGACTGCAGCACACTCATGGCCTGCCTACATTCCCTCTGTGACTGTGGCACACTCCTGGGCTGCCTACACTAGTCCTGTGACTACAGCACACACATGGCCTGTCTACACTACTTCTGTGACTGCAGCACACTCATGGCCTGCGTACACTAGTCCTCTGACTGCAGCACACTTATGGCCTGTCTACACTAGTCATGTGACTGCAGCACGCTCATGGCCTGTCTACACTAGTCCTGTGACTGCAGCACACTCATGGCCTGTCTACACTAGTCCTGTGATTGAAGCACACTCATGGCCTGTCTACACTAGTCCTGTGACTGCAGCACACTCATGGCCTGCCTACACTCCCTCTGTGACTGCAGCACACTCCTGGCCTGCCTACACTAGTCCTGTGACTGAAGCACACTCATGGCCTGTCTACACTAGTCCTGTAACTGCAGCACACTCATGGCCTGTCTACACTAGTCTTGTGACTGCAGCACACTCATGGCCTGTCTACACTAGTCATGTGACTGCAGCACACTCATGGCCTGTCTACACTAGTCTTGTGACTGCAGCACACTCATGGCATGTCTACACTAGTCCTGTAACTGGAGCACACTCATGGCTTGCGTACACTAGTCCTGTGACTGCATCACACTCATGACCCGTCTACACTAGTCCTGTGACTGCAGCACACTCATGGCTCGCGTACACTAGTCCTGTGACTGCAGCACACTCCTGGCCTGCCTACACTAGTCCTGTGACTGCAGCACACTCATGGCCTGTCTACACTAGTCCTGTGACTGCAGCACACTCATGGCCTGTCTACACTAGTCCTGTGACTGCAGCACACTCATAGCCTGTCTACACTAGTCCTGTGACTGCAGCACACTCATAGCCTGTCTACACTAGTCCTGTGACTGCAGCACACTCATGGCATGTCTACACTCGTCTTGTGACTGCAGCACACTCATGGCCTGCGTACACTCCCTCTGTGACTTTAAAGCCTGCATTCACCCATTGCTTCAGCGGAGAGATCTCACCTCATACATAAGCACTTCTGACGCCGTCTGAACCGCCTCCTCTCGGTAGATCTCACGGCGGGCCCGGACGCTATCATCGCCCGAAGGGAGAATTAAGTTATTTCTGTATTTATCAATCGTATAACTTTCAGAGGCAGCGCGCGTGATAGCAGGCGCCGAAAGGAAGTTCATCCGCATAAAACAACGTGTGCGCGGAGCGCCACTTTTCAACTTGTTTCTCTGCAGGGTCAGTGCTGGTCACGGCATTAAACAAAATATATTGTAATAACTGTGTTTTTCTGTTTCCAAAACACACTATCCTGTGCAAAAAGCAAGGGGGGCAAACCCACACCGTGATGGCACCATCGCCCCTCGGCGGTCATCACGCACGACGTTAAAAAGCACATTCCACATAGGATCGAGAACCAAGACAACACCTACCAACCGCACACCCTCGCGGCGCAGCTTGCTGCTATGTAGGCACGCGCTTCGGTACCTTACACAGGGCTATGAAGCGCTATAGTAATGCTGCAAGCAATACAATACAAGAGGCATCTCGGTGCAGGTTAGCGCCAGTGTGCAGTTGATGTCATCTTTCCTGCCCTGGCCTTAACACCGGGCCCCCTCAAACAGATGGGCGCTGCCCCCCGTGATAAAAGCCTTCTTACGGGATTAAGAGCGGCTGAAAGGTGGAGCAGATGAACCCGACAGGCCCCGGATGGGACATCCATCTTAGCTTATCTGCGCCACGGAACATCCTGTGTCCTGTGAGAGGTAAACAGCATCATGTCCAGGGAGGGATCAAAGCGGGTACCAGCTGCCTAATGAAAGCAGACATGGGCGCCGCTGCATCCATCTTGGGTAAGTGACAGGGCTCCTAAATATTTACGGTCTGCTAGCCGCCTCTTGCGTCCCGCTGCCCCTCGCTCCTTCCTGCCATTGTCTGCAGCCTCGAGGCGGGACTGCGCACGTGGGCCTGAGAGGCCAAGATGGGGGCCATGGGACAGGCCTGTGGGCCAAGATGGCGGGCTATGGCACGGTCCCGTGGGCCTAAGAAGCCAAGATGGCGGGCCATGGGACGGTCCTGTGGACCTAAGAAGCCAAGATGGTGGGCTATGGCACTTTTCTGTGGGCCTTAGGAGCCAAGATAGCTGGCTATGGCAAGTGCCTGTGGGCCTAAGAAGCCAAGATGGCGGGCCATGGCAAAGCCTGTGATCCCCAGGGGCCAAGATGGCCGACCATGGCATGGCCGTAGGGACGACCCGCCCAGTGGTGTCTTGGCTGCTTCACTCTGTCCAATTGGGGCGTGGGGGTGGGCAGTGTGGAGAGCCTCCCTTATTCAACCAGGCACCAGGGGTCCCTCAGGGCGGTGACTACCTCCACCTCAGTGTGGAACCTCAGACCCTCACTGTGAGAAGTTGGCCTGGTATATGCTGTTCACTAGTTCTAGTGACCACCTTGTACCATGCCAAGCAACCCTTATGGTGTGGTTGTAAGTCAACCTTTTTGGACTAGCTGCCCTAGTGGTAGCGTAGGCTAAGCAGTCTTTGAGGCTAAACTCGTGATGCGTGTTAAGCAAGCTGTTTTACCAATAGTAACCCCCTTTTATACCAATGAAAGGACACCACACAGATATATATTCAAAATATATATGTATTTATTTCTCAAAGTAACCCCTAGTCTCTTTATGAGCACAGGAGCACAAATCGTCAAACAAGATTATCACAGAATACACAGAAGTTGCACTTTATATGGATAGGCCCTGGTGGCCACTCGAACCATATACTAAAATAGTGGTATAAGTACCACGAACAGAAAAGGGAAAAGGCCTAGGGCCTCTAGAATCGCTGGGCCTACAAGGAGCTAACGTCAGTTAGTGACCAGGAGGTCCACGGGTGGCGTGTGCAGAGCAAATAGTCACACGCGTGCTCCCATAGGTTTCAATGGGTGCGTAAAAAGTACAAAGTTACTGCAAAAGGAATCTTCCGGATGACCTAGGAACTTAAGATTTGGAACACAGGCACTAGAGATGTAATACTACACTTGGGCACAGGTGTGCCAGCTTTACCTCACCCACAGGAAGCGGGTGCATAGGCCTCGAAGTGCGTCGGGTTTCTTCTATCTGTTCCGTGGGGCCTGTAGACAAAAGCGCTGCAGGCGGTCGGTCGGGAAGAGATGCAGTGGATCCAAGAGTGGATCAGAGATGTTGAAGACCTGTAAGCAGAGGGGACAGTGTTCACAGTCACTAGCCAGTGACCAGCGTGGCACCAGGTGGGTACCAGGCGATGTCGGGTGCAAACAGGAAGGAAGGTGTAGCTTGACTCTGCAGCCACGTGGTCCCTGAAGGTCGACGACGTCCAGGAGTCGAGTCACGAGCTGTCCCACGCAGGCTCTCGCTGTCGGCGGTGTCGGCGACTTGATCGAAGCAAACAAGCCTTGGCAAAAGCAATTGTTGTAGGCAAGGAGTTTAAGCTGATGGTTCTGACCAGCAAGGTCAGAGGAACTGCTCCTTTGGAGGGGAGCAAGGGCCAGTCTGGAGCAACCAGGCCAGCGGTGTTTGTTGTAGATTTCGTCGCCAAGATGGCCACTAGCCAGCGGGCCAGCAACCGGTTAGGCGCGTCGAGTGGCAAAATGCAGAAGGGCCCCACGCAGATCGTGGAGATGCTGGAGGGCTCACCTTTGGTGCAGATGCTGCTCGAGGGTTGGGCTTCTCAGGACCCAAAGCACAACTTGGAGGGAGCCTCGGTTGTTGCACTGGTCAGCTTGTCGTAGTCGTTTCAAGATGGCTGGCTCCACGTGTCTCGGTGCCTCCACGGGTCTCCTCTTTGCAGGGACTGTGGATCGGGCGGTGAGAGGTCTGGAGGTCCAGGTCTTGTCAGTCTCTGGGCTCGGGCTCCGGCGGGAGGCGGCGGCAAAGCAGACGTTGATTCGCTGGATGGTGCTTGCGTTAGCAAGGTGGTCACTCCCTGACCACAGGGGAGATTTTCTTCAGTCTTCTGTGCAGCAGAATGTCGAAGTTCCCGTCTTCTTCTTAGTTTCAAGTTGATTCCAGGATGTCTGAAGTCTTAGGACACAGCTCCTACCTTTATTCGGATTCTAGGGGCCGGACTACCTGCTAGGTCCCTCCCTATGGGTGGGACCAGGAAGGGGGGTGGTTACACCCCCAATCCTTTGTCCAGCTCGCCCCAGGCCCGGGACTGGTGTGCCCCAGGACCGGTTTGAACTGGCATATGCACCGAGGCTCCTTGTGAGCCACAGGCATGTCTGGTTTCTTTCAAGCCCTACCTGACCAATACACAAAATCCTGTCTGGGGTGGTGCACGCACCTCCCCTGGCAGGAAACCCTTTGTCCACACCTCCCAAGCTGGAAGGACTCCCAGCAGCAGGAGGGCAGACTTGTGTCTGTGGTGGCAGCATCCATTTTGTGGAGCTGAGGCTATGTCTGATTTTACCCGGGTTTCAGGTACTGTACATGTCGTGTCCCTCTAGAAGGGTGGAATGCTAACCCCGTCGCCAGAATTGGCGAGGGGTTAGTATTCCAATTCGTATGACACCTTACTCGACATGTTTTGATAAAGCCAAACCAAAGATAGCATTTAACCGCGAGGTTCATAATGCACTTAAGAGTATATGGTATGACGATATCTGGAAACAGTAGAAGGAAGTTGTTCCGACCACTGCAGACAGGCTCAGCTCATGCCAGAGCACCATCTCACATGGAACCAAGCACTCTGCCTTCAGGATTGTTAAGGCCTGCCATAGGAGTGACTTATAGGTTACCAGGTGTCCCATTTAAGGTTAGGTATAGGTATACTACACCTAAGTAAGAGGTGATTACACCAACTTACCCCAGCTGAGTGATCAGCCAGTTGTGTCAAATTGTTAGGCCAAGCCTGGGGTGGCATAATACATGCTGCAGCCCTTGGCAGGCCTTGGGTACACCAATGCCCTGGGTACCTAGTGTACACTGGTACAGGGGCTGACAGGGTGATCCACTTCCAATTGGTTATGCACCTAGGGTGCATAGTTTTAATTTAGTAGAGAGAACAGCAGGCTGGGGGTCTGATTGGCAGGCCCACAGCCTCAATATGTCAAAAACCAGTGAAGCAAAAAGCAAAAATTTGGGGTGACCATAGGATAGCAGACCCTACTCTCCTACACAACCCCCCCCCAAACGCTGGGACATTAAACTAGCCTTGACCAGTCTCGTCTTCATGTCCTAAGTGGAAGTACCTGGAGAGACCATCTGCATTCCCATGGTCAGTACCTGGCCGGTGCTCCACTGTAAAGTCCATCCCCTGTAGGGAAATGGACCACCTAAGCAGTTTGGGGTTTTCACCCTTCATCTGATTTAGCCACAAGAGGGGCTTATGGTCGGTCTGAATCTTGAAGTGAGTGCCAAACAAGTATGGCCTCAGCTTCTTCAGGGCCCACACCACAGCAAAGGCCTCCCTCTCAATAGCTGACCAATTCTTCTCTCTGGGGGTCAACCTTCTGCTAATAAAAGCAATGGGTTGGTCTTGACCATCTACATTAAGTTGTGACAGCACAGCTCCCACACCCAACTCAGAAGCATCTGTTTGGACAATAAACTCTTTGGAGTAGTCAGGACTTTTCAGGATAGGTGCAGAGCACATGGCCTCCTTCAGGTCATCAAATGCCTTTTGACAGCTTACTGTCCACTGAACCTTTTTGGGCATCTTCTTGGATGTCAGATCATTAAGAGGAGTCACAAT
Organism: Triturus cristatus; assembly: GCF_964204655.1. NCBI lineage: Eukaryota > Metazoa > Chordata > Amphibia > Caudata > Salamandridae > Triturus > Triturus cristatus. The sequence continues at coordinate 1,060,594,196 of NC_140588.1, read as the reverse complement.
GGACCCATAGTTCTTAACAAACTTCCTGTAGTACCCAGTCAAGCCCAAGAAAGCTCGAACTTGAGTCTGGGTGGTTGGAGGGGACCAGTCCTTGATGGATTGTATCTTACTCTCCAGTGGTTGAACTTGGCCTCCACCTACAAGGTGGCCCAAATATACAACCTTACTCTGCCCTATCTGGCACTTAGTAGCCTTGATAGTGAGGCCTGCCCTTTGCAGAGCCTCAAGAGCCTTCTTCAGGTGGATCAGGTGATCCTCCCAGGTGGAGCTAAAGACAGCAATGTCATCCAGATATGCTGCGCAAAAGTCATCCAACCCAGTAAGGACTTGGTTCACCAGCCTTTGGAAGGTGGCAGGTGCATTCTTCAGACCAAAGGGCATCACCACAAACTGGTAGTGCCCACCTGGGGTTGAGAATGCTGTTTTGGCCTTAGACTCCTCAGCTAATCTGATTTGCCAATAGCCAGCTGTTAAGTCAAATGTGCTCAAAAACTTTGCAGAAGCTAGTTTGTCTATGAGCTCATCTGCCCTTGGAATAGGGTGTGCATCTGTCCTGGTGACAGCATTGAGTCCTCTGTAATCCACACAGAACCTCATCTCTCTCTTGCCATCTTTGGTGTGAGGTTTGGGGACCAGAACCACTGGGCTAGCCCAGGGGCTCTCTGAGGGTTCAATGACACCTAATTCCAGCATTTTATGTACCTCAGCCTTTATACAGTCCCTGACGTGGTCAGGTTGTCTGTAAAGTTTGTTCTTTACAGGCAGACTGTCACCAGTGTCCACCACATGGGTACACCAGTCAGTTTGACTAGGTATCAAGGAAAACATATGTGAAAATGATTGTAGAACCTGTCTACATTCAGTCTGCTGATGGGCAGTGAGGTTGCCTCCAAGGGTCACTCCTTCAACTGAGCCATCTTCAGGGTTCTGAGACAACAGGTCTGGGAGAGGGTCACTCTCTTCCTCCTGTCCCTCATCTGTAGCCATGAGCAAGCCCATGTCTGCCCTGTCAACATATGCTTTAAGCCTGTTAACATGGAGTACCCTGTGGGGACTCCTGGGAGTTCCTAGGTCGACCAAGTAGGTGACCTCTCCCTTCTTTTCCAGGATTGTATGGGGTCCAGACCATTTGTCTTGGAGTGCTGCTGGGGCCACTGGCTCCAACACCCATACCTTCTGCCCTGGCTGAAACTCAACCAAGACAGCCTTTTGGTCGTGCCAAGCTTTCTGTAAGGCCTGGCTTGCCTCAAGGTTTTTGGATGCCTTCTCCATATACTCAGCCATCCTGGAGCGGAGACCAAGTACATAGTCCACTATGTCTAGCTTAGGCTTTTTGAGAGGTAACTCCCAGCCTTCCTTCACCAAACACAGTGGGCCTCTCACAGGGTGCCCAAACAACAATTCAAAGGGGCTGTAGCCAACTCCTTTTTGTGGGACCTCTCTGTAAGCAAACAGAAGGCAGGGTAGAAGGATGTCCCATCTTCGCCTGAGCTTTTCAGGTAATCCTTTGATCATACCCTTTAGGGTCTTGTTGAATCTCTCAACAAGCCCATTGCATTGTGGGTGATAAGGGGTGGTGAACTTGTAGTTGACACCACATTCCTTCCACATAGCTGTTAAGTATCCTGACATAAAGTTGGTACCTCTGTCAGATACTACCTCCTTAGGAAACCCCACTCTGGAGAATACTCCCAGCAGGGCCCTGGCCACAACAGGTGCTGTAGTGGTCCTAAGGGGAATTGCCTCTGGATACCTGGTGGCATGATCCACTACCACCAGTATAAATCTGTGCCCAGATGCAGTGGGAGGATCCATGGGACCCACTATGTCTATTCCCACTCTTTCAAAGGGAACCCCCACCACAGGTAGTGGTATCAGGGGGGCCTTTGTTGTGCCACCTGATTTGCCACTGGCTTGGCAGGTAACACAGGAGCGACAAAACTCCTTTGTATCTTCATTCATATGAGGCCAGTGAAAGTGAGGGACAAGTCTGTCCCAGGTCTTGTTCTGGCCTAGGTGTCCTGCTAAAGGAATATCATGGGCCAAGGTAAGGAGGAAGCCCCTAAATTGCAGAGGTATAACCAACCTCCTGGTTGCACCAGGCTTGGGGTCTCTAGCCTCTGAATAAAGGAGCCCTTCATCCCAATACACTTTATGGGTACCTTGAGCATTCCCAGCAGCCTCAGCAGCAGCCAGCTGTCTGAGGGGTTCAAGAGAGGGACAGGATAACTGAGCCTGCCTCAAGTCAGCCCTTGAAGGTCCCCCTGTCCCCAGAAACTCAACCTGGTCAGGTTCAAGCTCTTCAGGGACAGTTCCTTCAGGGTCCTCTAGATCAGCTTCCTGGGAAGGCTGATCATCACTCTGAGGCAGGGGGGAAGGCACAGCCTTGACCCTCCTGTTCTTCTTCTTGGTAGGTGCTTGGTCCATTGTTCCAGGATCCAAGACCTGTGGTTCAGTGAGGCACTTTTTGGCCTGTGACCTGGTCACAGCAAGGACATGTGATGATATACCTAACATCTCTGCATGAGTCCTGTACTCCACTTCTGACCATAGAGAACTCTCTAGGTCATTGCCCAACAAACATTCTACTGGGAGGTCTGCACTAACCACAACCCTTTTGAGGCCAGTTACCCCTCCCCATGAGAAGTTAACAACTGCCACACTATGTGAAGTAGTGGCATTGCTGGCATTGGTCACCAGGTAGTTCTCACCTGGTATGTACTGTCCAGGATCCACAAAGCCTGGTGTCACCATAGTGACACTGGCACATGTGTCCCTGTAGGCTTGAGCCACTTTGTCATTAATTAAAGGAGTCTGTCTGTACTTGCCCAGGTTACTGGGGCTCACAGTCAGGGACAAATCAATGTCCCCATCACAGATCAAGACTGCCTGTGTCAGGGTTCTGTCTAAGTCAGAATCTCCTTCAGTTCCCATAGTGATTCCCACTACACCCTTTGTCTGGGGACCAACACTGCTAACAGTAGTACTGGGAGCAGGTGCCTTAGGGGCAACAGTGTTGGGGGCTCCACCCTTTTTGCAATCACTAGTCCAGTGAGTTGTATTTTTACAATGATTGCACCAGGGTTTCTTTTGACCTTCTTTCTTCTTTTTGGACTGTTGGGACCCACCCTCCTTAGTAGTAGTTTGGGGCCCTGTTGAAGACTTCTGGTCTTTAGGTTTCTGATCTCCACCCTTTTGGTCTGTTTTCTTCTGATCACCCCCTTGGCCCTGGTTCTGGTTCTTTTGCTTAACCCTGGTTCTGACCCATTTGTCTGCCTTCTTTCCCAATTCTTGGGGAGAGGTCAGATCAGAGTCAACCAAGTGTTGATGCAGTTGCTGGTTTTGACAGTTATTTAAAATCTGTTCTCTCATCATCAAATTATACAATCCTGTAAAATCAGATACCTTACTTCCCAGCAACCAACCCTCCAAAGCCTTAGTGGCACATTCAATGTATTTAGACCAGTCCTGAGTCTGTGTCTTTTGGGTGTCTCTGAACATTAACCTGTACTGCTCAGTGGTTAAGCCTAACCCATCAACTAGAACACTCTTCAGGACTCTGTAGTTTCTGACATCCTCTTCTCTAACAGTGAGGAGTCTGTCTCTGCCTCTTCCCTCAAAGGAGAGCCAGAGGATTGCTGCCCACTGGTCTTCAGGAACCTGCTGTACTTTGCAGGCTCTCTCAAGAGCAGTTATCCACTTGTGGATGTCATCCCCACTTTTGTAGGGGGGCACAACCTTAGACAGGTTTCTATTATCGAAAACCCTATCTTTGTCCTTAGGGACAATGCTGCCACCAGTGGGTATAGACCCACTCTCTCTAGGTTGCCTAGCCTTGTTCAGTTTTTCTTCCATCAGGGCTACTTCTAGCTCCTGCTTCCTGATCCTCAGCTGGGCTTCCTGCATTCTGGCCTCATGTTCCCTCCTCTGAGGGGTGGTCATCCTTTTCCTGGAGTGACCTTGAGAGCCTCTAGAGCCATGAGAAGCATTGGAGTCACCTGAGCGATTCCTTTGCCTCCCAAGCCCTGTGTTAAGTCCACTGGGGAGATCCAGTGGGGTGAACCCACTGTCAGTCCCCAATAGCCTTGGTTTAGCTGGGCCAAGTATAACACTTGGCACTGGGCTAGTTCTCCCTTCATCCTCACTACTGTCAGTATCCTTTTCACTCTCATCCTCTGTGGTAGGCATCCCATCTAAGGGGTGACTATTGGAAAGGGGTACCTCAGTGGCATCTTCAGAAGGGGGGCCTCCTGTTCCTGTCCCTAAGGGGGCTAACTGGGAAGCTTTCTTGAGTGCTCTCTGATTCTCATCATTCTGTAGGAGCTCTCTGAGCTCAGCAGAGTTTGGGTTCTTGGGCTGTTTAAGGCCTCTAAGAGTTGCCAAATGCCTGAGCTCATTCTGATTAAGGGTAGCAAAGCTGGATGGTGCCCTCTGGGGGTCACTCTCAACAGAGATGGGTACAGTGGACCCCTCTGCCCCGGCCATTGCTCTTAAGTGTGGGTGGATGTGTTGCAATCTACCTACACTTGGGTTTACCTACTAAACCTATCTAGTAGTTGTAGTCAGGGTGTGCTACTCCCTTTGCTCTACAACAACTAAGTTCAGTAGAACTTAAGTATATCTAATCTTGTTTTATATGTACCTACAGGTACCTATGTGATCTTTCAATTGGTAACCAAGAGATTACAATGGTAAAACACAGCAAGCTCAAATCCAACCGCTGCTCACCAATGTGAGAAGTTGGCCTGGTATATGCTGTTCACTAGTTCTAGTGACCACCTTGTACCATGCCAAGCAACCCTTATGGTGTGGTTGTAAGTCAACCTTTTTGGACTAGCTGCCCTAGTGGTAGCGTAGGCTAAGCAGTCTTTGAGGCTAAACTCGTGATGCGTGTTAAGCAAGCTGTTTTACCAATAGTAACCCCCTTTTATACCAATGAAAGGACACCACACAGATATATATTCAAAATATATATGTATTTATTTCTCAAAGTAACCCCTAGTCTCTTTATGAGCACAGGAGCACAAATCGTCAAACAAGATTATCACAGAATACACAGAAGTTGCACTTTATATGGATAGGCCCTGGTGGCCACTCGAACCATATACTAAAATAGTGGTATAAGTACCACGAACAGAAAAGGGAAAAGGCCTAGGGCCTCTAGAATCGCTGGGCCTACAAGGAGCTAACGTCAGTTAGTGACCAGGAGGTCCACGGGTGGCGTGTGCAGAGCAAATAGTCACACGCGTGCTCCCATAGGTTTCAATGGGTGCGTAAAAAGTACAAAGTTACTGCAAAAGGAATCTTCCGGATGACCTAGGAACTTAAGATTTGGAACACAGGCACTAGAGATGTAATACTACACTTGGGCACAGGTGTGCCAGCTTTACCTCACCCACAGGAAGCGGGTGCATAGGCCTCGAAGTGCGTCGGGTTTCTTCTATCTGTTCCGTGGGGCCTGTAGACAAAAGCGCTGCAGGCGGTCGGTCGGGAAGAGATGCAGTGGATCCAAGAGTGGATCAGAGATGTTGAAGACCTGTAAGCAGAGGGGACAGTGTTCACAGTCACTAGCCAGTGACCAGCGTGGCACCAGGTGGGTACCAGGCGATGTCGGGTGCAAACAGGAAGGAAGGTGTAGCTTGACTCTGCAGCCACGTGGTCCCTGAAGGTCGACGACGTCCAGGAGTCGAGTCACGAGCTGTCCCACGCAGGCTCTCGCTGTCGGCGGTGTCGGCGACTTGATCGAAGCAAACAAGCCTTGGCAAAAGCAATTGTTGTAGGCAAGGAGTTTAAGCTGATGGTTCTGACCAGCAAGGTCAGAGGAACTGCTCCTTTGGAGGGGAGCAAGGGCCAGTCTGGAGCAACCAGGCCAGCGGTGTTTGTCGTAGATTTCGTCGCCAAGATGGCCACTAGCCAGCGGGCCAGCAACCGGTTAGGCGCGTCGAGTGGCAAAATGCAGAAGGGCCCCACGCAGATCGTGGAGATGCTGGAGGGCTCACCTTTGGTGCAGATGCTGCTCGAGGGTTGGGCTTCTCAGGACCCAAAGCACAACTTGGAGGGAGCCTCGGTTGTTGCACTGGTCAGCTTGTCGTAGTCGTTTCAAGATGGCTGGCTCCACGTGTCTCGGTGCCTCCACGGGTCTCCTCTTTGCAGGGACTGTGGATCGGGCGGTGAGAGGTCTGGAGGTCCAGGTCTTGTCAGTCTCTGGGCTCGGGCTCCGGCGGGAGGCGGCGGCAAAGCAGACGTTGATTCGCTGGATGGTGCTTGCGTTAGCAAGGTGGTCACTCCCTGACCACAGGGGAGATTTTCTTCAGTCTTCTGTGCAGCAGAATGTCGAAGTTCCCGTCTTCTTCTTAGTTTCAAGTTGATTCCAGGATGTCTGAAGTCTTAGGACACAGCTCCTACCTTTATTCGGATTCTAGGGGCCGGACTACCTGCTAGGTCCCTCCCTATGGGTGGGACCAGGAAGGGGGGTGGTTACACCCCCAATCCTTTGTCCAGCTCGCCCCAGGCCCGGGACTGGTGTGCCCCAGGACCGGTTTGAACTGGCATATGCACCGAGGCTCCTTGTGAGCCACAGGCATGTCTGGTTTCTTTCAAGCCCTACCTGACCAATACACAAAATCCTGTCTGGGGTGGTGCACGCACCTCCCCTGGCAGGAAACCCTTTGTCCACACCTCCCAAGCTGGAAGGACTCCCAGCAGCAGGAGGGCAGACTTGTGTCTGTGGTGGCAGCATCCATTTTGTGGAGCTGAGGCTATGTCTGATTTTACCCGGGTTTCAGGTACTGTACATGTCGTGTCCCTCTAGAAGGGTGGAATGCTAACCCCGTCGCCAGAATTGGCGAGGGGTTAGTATTCCAATTCGTATGACACCTTACTCGACATGTTTTGATAAAGCCAAACCAAAGATAGCATTTAACCGCGAGGTTCATAATGCACTTAAGAGTATATGGTATGACGATATCTGGAAACAGTAGAAGGAAGTTGTTCCGACCACTGCAGACAGGCTCAGCTCATGCCAGAGCACCATCTCACATGGAACCAAGCACTCTGCCTTCAGGATTGTTAAGGCCTGCCATAGGAGTGACTTATAGGTTACCAGGTGTCCCATTTAAGGTTAGGTATAGGTATACTACACCTAAGTAAGAGGTGATTACACCAACTTACCCCAGCTGAGTGATCAGCCAGTTGTGTCAAATTGTTAGGCCAAGCCTGGGGTGGCATAATACATGCTGCAGCCCTTGGCAGGCCTTGGGTACACCAATGCCCTGGGTACCTAGTGTACACTGGTACAGGGGCTGACAGGGTGATCCACTTCCAATTGGTTATGCACCTAGGGTGCATAGTTTTAATTTAGTAGAGAGAACAGCAGGCTGGGGGTCTGATTGGCAGGCCCACAGCCTCAATATGTCAAAAACCAGTGAAGCAAAAAGCAAAAATTTGGGGTGACCATAGGATAGCAGACCCTACTCTCCTACACTCACACTCAAAGTTTCGAATGGAAATTGGAAATACCCCAGTTCAGGAGTAAGGTGATTACACACAGAAGGTCAAAAGCTTCAAAAGCAGCCCTATGCTGCGGAGTGAAGGCCTAGAGAAACCTAGTGAGGGTGCGATTGCGTCCAGATCTGCCAGGCCCTCCTATCCATCTCTTCACTGCATCAGATTATTGTATTGCTCTGATGCTACCCACATACACTTTATGTAGTAATATTAAGGTGGAATAATATAACAGTGGTGTTTGGCAAATAACCGGAAGTGGTGAACAGCTTTAGAAAAGACAAATAATATATAAACATCTCTATTGCTCTCTCTCTCTCTCTGTCTCACTGTCTCTCTGTCTCTGTCTCTCTATCTGTCTCATTATATAGATATTCACACACAAGAGACCTCTCATGCGGCTGCAGGTAATGAGTGTGGCACTGAGATGTCCCGGTTCTTCTCATGCTGTGTGGAAGGATGAGAGAGGAAGGGTCCTAGGAAGCAGACACAGTGGTCTACACCCACCGAGGCTCCAAGGGGTGCTAATCACCACAAGCAAGGATGATGCATCACCTCCACGTTCACTCCTTGAGGCATCCTGGCGCTAAATAACAGATGTTGTTTGTTACTCCACTCAATGATACCCATTGTATCAACCTCGGAAGGATGAAAAGCTGAGTGAACCGACCTGTGGCGCTGTTATATAACAGGTGCACTTTCCCTGTCTGCTCCAGGCTCACCTTAAAACAGGTGCACTGTGTGCAAACAGGGAAAGTGCACCCTATGACCTGGAATGCGCACCCCCCAGGGCAGCAGTGAACTCGCACTGCCCCTAGGGCAGTGCATTCTGCTGAAATACAGAGCGACTGCTTTGAAGTCGCTCCCTCATTTGCGTGGGTGCATGGCCTCATCCAAGTGAGGGAATCTCTGTGCCTCAGTGCCCATGCTGTATTATAGACGCGAGCGCAGTAGCAAAGAAGCTGTCAGGTGGCGCACTGACAGTGTGCCACCTAAAATGTGGTGCACTTTCAGTGCGTCCCCTGAATGCAGCCCACTGGAGGGAGGAAAGGATCCCATTACAGACAGGTACAGCCCCTCACTGCACCCGCCTGGAAAGGAATCTCTAATCCCCTTTAAAAGTGCAGGTGGGTTGCTTTACAGATGTAGCAAACATAATTTTGCGACCGAATCGCAAAAATGGGGTAGCGATTCGGTATTAGGAAGGGGCGTGTTTAGGGCGTCCTTTCCTAATACTGAATCGCATCGGTATGTATGAATGTTTTGTGACTGCAATCGCGGTTGCAAAACATTCACATGTTACCACTATTTGCAAATGGGATGCGGTCCCCAAGGGACCCCTTCCCCTTTTTGAAAGGTTGCAAAACCATTTTTAAGAGCAGGCAGTGGTCCCACGGACCACTGACTGCTCTTAAAAAATGGAAAGAAAACTTTTAATTTTCTTTTTGTAAAGCATTTCGTTTTCCTTCGAGTAAAACAGGCTGCTTTACAAAAAAGAAATAAGCTCAGTGAGTGCCCCAGAAGACTCAATCCTAAACTCAGGGAGTGCCCAAGAAGACTCAATCCTAAACTCAGTGAGTGCCCAAGAAGAATCAATCCTAAACTCTGTGAAGACTCAATCCTAAACTCAGGGAGTGCCCAAGAAGACTCAATCCTAAACTCTGTGAAGACTCAATCCTAAACTCAGGAAGTGCCCAAGAAGACTCAATCCTAAACTCAGTGAGTGCCCAAGAAGAATCAATCCTAAACTCTGTGAAGACTCAATCCTAAACTCAGGGAGTGCCCAAGAAGACTCAATCCTAAACTCTGTGAAGACACAATCCTAAAATCCGGGAGTGCCTAAGAAGACTCAATCCTAAACTCTGTGAAGACTCAATCCTAAACTCAGTGAGTGCCCAAGAAGACTCAATCCTAAACTCAGTGAGTGCCCAAGAAGACTCAATCCTAAACTCTGTGAAGACTCAATCCTACACTCAGTGAGTGCCCAAGAAGACTCAATCCTAAACTCAGGGAGTGCCCAAGAAGACTCAATCCTAAACTCAGTGAGTGCCCAAGAAGACTCAATCCTAAACTCTGTGAAGACTCAATCATAAACTCTGTGAGTGCCCAAGAAGACTCAATCCTAAACTCTGTGAAGACTCAATCCTAGACTCAGTGAGTGCCCAAGAAGACTCAATCCTAAACTCAGGGAGTTCCCAAGAAGACTCAATCCTAAACTCTGTGAAGACTCAATCCTACACTCAGTGAGTGCCCAAGAAGACTCAATCCTAAACTCAGGGAGTGCCCAAGAAGATCAATCCTAAACTCAGTGAGTGCCCAAGAAGACTCAATCCTAAACTCTGTGAAGACTCAATCCTAAACTCTGTGAGTGCCCAAGAAGACTCAATCCTAAACTCTGTGAAAACTCAATCCTAAACTCAGTGAGTGCCCAAGAAGACTCAATCCTAAACTCAGGGAGTGCCCAAGAAGACTCAATCCTAAACTCAGGGAGTGCCCAAGAAGACTCAATCCTAAACTCTGTGAAGACTCAATCCTAAACTCAGGGAGTGCCCAAGAAGACTCAATCCTAAACTCTGTGAAGACTCAATCCTAAACTCAGTGAGTGCCCAAGAAGACTCAATCCTAAACTCTGTGAAGACTCAATCCTAAACTCATGGAGTGCCCAAGAAGACTCAATCCTAAACTCTGTGAAAACTCAATCCTAAACTCAGTGAGTGCCCAAGAAGACTCAATTCTAAAATCAGTGAGTGCCCAAGAAGACTCAATCCCAAGGCCTCTCCTTTTCTCACAACAGACCATCTCCCTCTGAGATATTATCTCTTCATATAGGTTTGTATGCCACCTGTCTGCTGACAAGCACTCAGCTCTTTTTCTAGTTTCATTATTTTTCATCCTGACTTCAGTAGCATGCAATGGGCTCTCTGACTGATCTCTCACTGCTTCTTGTCACTTCAGCACCCACCTCTCTAAATGATCCAACCTCCTTCCTAACAGCAAATACAGTGAGGCACCAACTATTAGACATGCGCAAGGTCTCTTTCACACAACAAAGACACTCATGGACACACACTGGACCTCAGTAAGTTTAATTACTGCAAGAGTGTGTTTGTGTGCCCACCCCATACTTCTTGGCACTGCCCAACATAGTCTTATTACACTTTGCCAACAGAACTTTGAACAAGCTTCCGAGTCACACCCCCACCTCATCTGATCCTCACAGAGCTGACTTGCTGCCTTCCAATCATAGGGTAGTTTACAAACTAATTATGCTTATTTTCAAGGTAGTCCCTGACGGAATCCCTAACTACCTCTCTGAACTCGAAGCTCCCCACTCACCTCCTCAACTTACCACAGCCCTCTGGTCAGTCCCAAACTGCCAAGTGGGGACACCCTACTGCTGGTCCCACCACCTCCTAGAGCCCTCTTGGGGTTCCCTACCTACAGGCATGTGGGCTGTCCCCATAGTCTTGCACTGAGGAGTCAATTCAATTCAATCTCACTTTATTCAAATATAATAATATCCATAAAATAATCATAAAAAAGATAATGCATTCATTTCATTTTAAAAACATTACACTTCCTGTCTCATTTCATTTATCGAGATGCAAATAAATTACACATAGACAGACTATAATTATGTCAAAAACGACATGTAGTGACAATTTCTTTGCTTTAATTAAAGACATCTCTAATTGCAAAAAGTACGCTGCATTTATGCCGCTTACATTTTTCGGATCCTTAAAGAAATTATAAAACAGAATCACGTGTATAGTGCTTTGACTGGATGTGCCATCACATGGGCATTCTGGTAATATCTGAGCCCAGGCCCCCATGTTTGGAAAAGCCACCTTCAAGTGCAATGTTCCTAAACGCGATCTGGTGAGGTAAAATCTATGTTGAGTATTCTTAATAATTACTTGGGGGCATATCATCAAGGCGGCGCAATAAAATTATCGCCGCTTTTGCGTCCGTTTTCGGCCGAAAAGCGACGATAATTTTATCGCCTTATCAGCAAGGTCACGCTATCGCGTGAATCCTTGCCTTAGCGCTCTTTCTCATAACGCTCAGCTTTGCATCTCTAATGAGATGCAAAGTGGGCGTACCTTGCCAAACTTACGTGTAGAATGCCGCTAAACGACATTTCTCCAAACAACAAGGAAATCGTCAACCTGCTTAGCGATAATAAAAGAAGGGCTAACCGCGCTTAACGCAGGTTTCTGTACGCCTGTTTTTAATCTCATTTAGCCTTGTAATCTAATGGGAGGTGGATTACATGACTAAGTCCACCCTGCCCTATCAGCAAGGTATCGCCTGTCGCAGTGCGATTATCGCCGGTTTTCCAGCGATAATCGCACTGTTTTGTAGCTAACGCTTGGATTTCTATCGCTTTGGAGATATGCATTGCTGATAGCACGCTATCTCCGCGATAGAATCCAGCGATAGCCGGCGATAATTATCCTAGCACTAAGTGCGTTTTGCGATAATTATAGCCGGTTGTTGATGATATGCCCCAAGGTAGTTTTTGCAAATCAGCTCGTTCCAGGCGATTGAGGAGTCATGTACAGCAGCTTGTAGGGTTTGAGTAAATACCACCCCAGTCTCCAGACGGCTGTAAGTGTGGGCATGTCATGTCTGGAAGCATAAGGAATTGTAGACTAGTTATTATCCAAGAAAGGTCTATGCCCTCACCAGCAGCTCAACTAATCCATACCTAACTGGTACGTCTGTTATTCCTCATTCACCGCCTCGACGCCACAGCTCTGTGCTCCATCAACGCTGCTTTTGTAAAACATTTCTGAGCTAAATGTTACTGTTGTTAAATAAATAGTTGGATGTGCAAGCCCCCCCCCCCCCTGCATCACGAGCCCAGCCTGTTATTGCAGCTCAAACTGGATTTTAATTCAAATGAAGGTCGCAATGGGCACAGGCATTGTCTGCATATCTCTCAGGATTATTTGCCTAATTTCCTACAAGATATTGTGAACAGGAACTGCCTAAAGGGACGTTTAATCACGAGCGTATAATATGTTCGTTAAAGTATGCATAACGCATAGCCGTGCTGCGTCAGAGTGAACAGGAGTACGAAGGCTTCTGACACATCGCTCCCCTGCTCTGCGTATTTTGCATATTAAGACACTTGACAAATAACGCCAAGTGAGTGGGGATCAGCTTACAGGAAGCGTGTCACTTTCAGGAACACTCAACAGGAAGCTAATAGCGACCACGTGGGCAGGCGCGAGCCCTATCTGCACGACGTGATGAATGCAGCCGCAAGGCTTGCAACAGGATAGATCCACAATCGAATATTTAATATTCATGTTCAATATATATGTTAATCATGGTCTGATAGATGGTAAACACATCCCTCTGCGGTTACGGGTACACGTGTACAACATCTTATTAGCTTCACCTGCCTTCTGGGTTTAAAAATAAGGCATTGTGAAGGGTAAGTACCTAATACTGGAACGGAAGGTTCTGGTGGAGCAGTGCGCCCTGTTGGATGTGCATGTTGCCTGGTGTTTCAAGGACGAGCCAAGTGCGCGTGCGGCAATCTGTCTTTACAAAACCTTTTTGGTGATATGCAAATAAGGGACCCTATTATGTATGTTCAATGATGGATTTTAGGATCGAGTTAACGAAAGAAGAATGCAGTACCATGCATGGGGTTTGCAGGTTTGCTGCTGCACCGTGAGTACCTCAAGGCTCCTCTCTCTCACCCACCTTGTTCAACCTCTTCATGGAACCTCTCACAGATCTTCTAAGCCTCACCAAGATACACTTCCACATGTACGCAGACGACACACAAATATACATCAAGATACACTCACTAGAGGACATCAAATCGCTCAACACCACACTTCAAAAAACCCAAACATGGCTGGCAGAAAACCATCTGAAACTTAATTCTCTCAAAATGGAATTCCTTTTAATCGCCCCCCCTAACAAAACCCACACTATCCTGGACTGGATGAAGCACCTAACAGCTCTTAACGGTCACACGCTCATAGTCGACTCAGCGAAATCTCTGGGGATAACGCTAGACAGCAACTTAAAGATGCAGAAACACATTAGCACCGCAACTAAAGGAGCTAACTTCCAACTAAAGACCCTAAGAAAACTGAAACCCTTTCTGCCTGCACACGATTTCAAACAAGCAGTTCAAGTCCTAGTAATTCCCCGAGTGGAATATGGAGCAGTTACCCTATGCGGCCTCCCAAGATCCTCAACAGCACCGTTAAGAGCCACAATCAACTCAGCTGCGAGACTCATCACAGGATCAAAAAGAAACGCTCACATCTCCCCTGACTTGAGAGCCATCAACTGGCTTCCATTTGAAGCCAGAATTCACCTAAAAATTGCCTGCATGACGCACAAGGCCCTCTACCACAAAACCCCACAATACCTAGCACAGAAACTGGTTCTCTCTGCGGGCAACAGAGCCTCTAGGAGTGCCAAAACCCTTCTCCTTCAACCTCAACGTTTTGCCAAGAAAAAAACTTATAACCGTTCCTTCTCGGGTATGGCTCCTAAGATATGGAACGCTTTGCCCAGTGAAATAAGAATGAACCCTTCCACTTCATCCTTCAAAAAAGAAGTGAAAGCTATCTTCATGGCTAAATTCACTTGAACTCTATATCTATTCATTGTGATTTTGTCTTATTGTCTGTTGTCTATGTACACTATACTTTGCCTCCTTCCATCCTGTAAAGCGCTCTGATACTGGCAAGAGTCTTGTTCGCGCTATATAAAACCTTCAACATAAATAAATAAATAAATAAATAAATAAATAAATAAATAATGTTGCATCTGCTGTTGTTGGAGGCATTGTTAAAAGGAGTTGATCTGTCTCCAGGTAAACCATTGGGTGGAGCCAGGCATCTGCTGTAATTGCCTGTGTGTATCCTTCATACCCAGACTGAAGCAATTCATTCATTTACTTCCAGTTCAGTGAGTCTTACCTTCCCTACTTCCCTTCCCATTAAAACAGTTTATTGCATGTGGATAATGGAAACCTTTACAAGCCGAGCACAGCACAGCAAAGCAAAGCTCTGTTTCTTTTAAAAGAAGAAACATTATAATACGTGACACTGACACCATCACAAGCGGAAAGGCATCCTTTGTGTGCACCTCCCCAGTGTCCTCTACTCATGTGTGAATGTGATATTAAGTAAATACAGAGCTGAGAGGCAGTCTAGGGTGGACTCACCAAACTAGAAAGACAGTTTCTATGTCACAAGCGAAGCATGTACACACTGGGTTATTACAGATTGAGCCCCTATTGTACATGAACCAGAGGGGACCACTGCACATCACTCAGTGCTCCACTGATGCACAGATCGAGAGCACCACTGAAGCCTTCCCTCTGTGTTCCACTAAAGCATACAACACAGTGTGCCGTGAACCACATCACTCAGTGCTCCACTGATGCACACATCAAGAGCACGACAGAATCCTTCCCTCCATTTTCCACTGAGGCCTACCACACAGTGTGTCTAGAAGCATATCACTCAGATACTTCAGGCTCTGCTGTTTGAGCTGCTCACTGTATAGATCCTCCCGGCTCTTCTGTGAGCTCCTCACTATATAGATCTCTGGGCTCTGCCCTGCGAGCTCCTCTCTATATAGATCCTCCCAGCTCTGCTGTGTGAGCGCCTCACTATATAGATCCTCCCAGCTCTGCTCTGTGAGCTTCTCACTATATAGATCCTTCAGGCTCTGCCCTGCGAGCTCCTCACTATATAGATACTTCCGGCTCTGCTCTGTGAGCTCCTCATTGAGCTCCTCACTATATAGATCCTCCAGGCTCTGCTCTGTGAGCTCCTCACTATATAGATCCTCCAGGCTCTGCTCTGTGAGCTCCTCACTATATAGATCCTCCCAGCTCTGCTCTGTGAGCTTCTCACTATAGCAATCAATCAGGAATTTGTGAAGCGCGCTACTCACCCGTGAGGGTCTCAAAGTGCTGGGGGGGTGGGTTTCATCCAGCTCTGTCATACTCGAAGAGCCAGATCTTGAGGTGCTTCATGAAGGCTTGTGGGGTGGTTGAGTGACTGATGCTGATCGGGAGTTTGTTCCATGTCTTTGCCGCAATGAAGGAGTAGGCTCTTCCTCCCGTTCTACTATATAGATCCTCCTGGCTCTGCTCTGTTAGCTCCTTAATATATAAATCCTCAGGCTTTGCCCTGTGACCTCCTCACTATATAGATCCTTCAGGCTCTGCCCTGCGACCTCTTCACTATATCGATCTTTCAGGCTCTGCCCTGTGACCTCCTCACTATATATAGATCCTCCCAGCTCTGGTCTGTGAGTTCCTCACTATATTGATCCTTCAGGCTCTGCCCTGCGACCTCCTCACTATATAGATCCTTCAGGCTCTGCCCTGTGACCTCTTCACTATATCGATCTTTCAGGCTCTGCCCTGTGACCTCCTCACTATATATAGATCCTCCCTACTCTGCCCTGTGAGCTCCTCACCATACAGATCCTCCCAGCTCTGCCCTGTGAGCTCCTCGATATATAGATGTTTCAGGCTTTGCCCTGTGAGCTCCTCACTATATAGATCCTTCAGGCTCTGCTCTGTGATCTCCTCATTATATAGATCCTTCAGGCTCTGCTTATGCGAGCTCCTCACTATATAGATCCTTCAGACTCTGCTCTGCAAGCTCATCACTATATAGATCCTTCAGGCTCTGCTCTGCGAGCTCCTCTCTATATAGATCCTTCAGGCTCTGCCCTGTGACCTCCTCACTATATACACCCTCCCGGCACTGCCCTGTGATCTCCTCGATATATAGATCCTTCAGGCTCTGCCCTGTGAGCTCCTCACTATTCAGATCCTCCTGGCTCTTCCTTGTGAGCTCCTCGATATATAGATCTGTCAGGCTTTGCCCTGTGAGCTCCTCACTATATATATCCTCCTGGCTCTGCTCTGTGATCTCGTCAGTATATAGATCCTTCAAGTTCTTCTTTGCGAGCTCCTCACTATATAGATCTTTCAGGCTCTGGCCTGTGGCTCCTCACTATATAGATCCTCCCGGCTCTGCTCTGTGAGCTCCTCACTATATAGATTCTCCAGGCTCTGCTCTGTGGCTCCTCACTGTATAGAGCCATCAGGCTCTGACCTGTTAGTTCCTCAGTATATAGATCCTTCCGGGTCTGCCCTGTGAGCTCCTCACTATATAGATCCTTCAGGCTCTGCCTTCTGAGCTCCTCACTATATAGATCCTTCAGGCTCTGCCCTGCGAGCACCTCACTGTATAGATCCTTCAGGCTCTGCCTCGTGAACTCCTCACTATATAGATCCTTCAGGCTCTGCCCTGTGGCTCCTCACTATATAGATCCTCCTGGCAATGCCCTGTGAGCTCCTCACTATATAGATCCTTCAGGTTCTGCCCTGTGGCTCCTCACTATATAGATACTCCTGGCTCTGTCCTGTGAGCTCCTCACTATATAGATCCTTCTGGCTCTGCCCTGTGAGCTCCTCACTATATAGATCCTTCAGGCTCTGCCCAGGGTGTTGCGGGGATTCTGCTCATGCACAGAACTATGCAGAGGAAACCAGGACCTCAGTGAATTGTGGTGTACCAAAAAACTCACCTCAGTACCTAGAACCCCTAACCGACTAGCATCAGTGTCTCATTCGTTCTCCGTATCATATCGAAGCTACCAATGATTAGACAACCCAGAACAAGCGACTTAGAATACTCACAGGAATAGTGGGAATCAGAAACACCTTTTCGTTGTTATTTTCATATCAGTCCACAACGTGAGTAATCAGAGACACGGAAAAGTTTAAAATGTTTATTTTTACCTATGTGCTCTAAGGTGCAGTACTTTGGCTAACATAAGAAAACAAATGAGAAAAAATAAAACCATCAGCATTGTTCAATCCCATAGAAAACGAAGGGAGAAATCATATTACAATGATAGTGGAAACAAGTTCTAGAATACCTTGTCTACCACCCTCCCCTGGCTAGTAAGCTAGTTTTATATAATAATAGAAGGTCTCTAGGTTTGAATGGGGAACCCCATACCTCAAAGATCAGCTTAGGTGAATAACATCACAGGATCAGCACTGCTCTCTGTGTCTGGAAAGGTTATCTTCAAGTGTCTGAATCATGCATGCAAATGCAATATTAAAGGCACCCGAGTTTCAGATATTTGCAGCTGTGTGCTTGTTGTGTCTAGAGCGTGGGCCGATCAACCTGAATTCAACAGCATACATTGTTATTTGACCTGGACGGTTTCTGCACACAGTGTTCAGACTAAGGTCGCTGTGTAAGTCTAGGGATGTGAAAATCAGACCGTTCTCATGTGAAGAAAAAAGCAAGCAAGCAGTTTTACTTATAATAACAGCTACCTGTAGTGTTGTGTGCAAAAGCAGCAAAGTGGCAAGATGGCGTTTAACTTCTAAAAACGCTTATGCTAACATAGCAAATGTGTGCAGGCAAAACCCTGTCTTCACTACAAGGGATTTTCTCACTCTATAAATCCTTCAAGTTCCACTTAAACATACCACACAGTGCTCCCCTGAAGCACGTCACTCAGTGCTCCTCTGATGCAAAAATCAAGAGCGGCACTGAAGCCTTCCCTCCGTGTTCTGTTGAGATATACCACACAGTGTGCCTCGAAGCGAATCACTCAATGATCCTCTGATGCATGCTTCAAGATCACCACTGAAGCCTTCCCTCCATGTTCCGCTGAAGCATACCACAGTGTGCCTCTAAGCACATCACACAGTGCCCTTCTGATGCACACATGTAGAGCACCCTGAAGCCTTCCCTCTGTATTCCGCTGACACGTACCACACAGCGTGCCTGAAGCACATCACTCAGTGCTCCTCTGATGCACACATCTAGAGCACCCTGAAGCCTTCCCTCCGTGTTCTGCTGAAGCCAACCACACAATGTGCCTCAAAGCACATCACACAGTGCCCTTCTGATGCACACATGTAGAGCACCCTGAAGACTTCCCTCCATGTTCTGCTGAAGCCAACCACACAATGTGCCTCAAAGCACATCACACAGTGCCCTTCTGATGCACACATCTAGAGCACCCTGAAGCCTTCCCTCTGTGTTCCGTTGACACGCACCAACCAGCGTGCCTCGAAGCACATCACTCAGTGCCCTTCTGATGCACACATCTAGAGCACCCTGAAGCCTTCCCTCTGTGTTCCGCTGACACGTACCACGCAGCATGCCTGAAGCACATCACTCAGTGCTCCTCTGATGCACACATCTAGAGCACCCTGAAGCCTTCCCTCCATGTTCCACTGAAGCATACCACACAGTATGCCTCGAAGCAAATCACACAGTGCCCTTCTGATGCACACATCTAGAGCACCCTGAAGCCTTCCCTCTGTGTTTTGCTGACACGTACCACGCAGCGTGCCTCGAAGCACATCACTCAGTGCTCCTCTGATGCACACATCCAGTGCACCCCGAATCCTTCCCACTGTGTTCCGCTGACACGTACCACGCAGCGTGCCTCGAAGCACATCACTCAGTGCTCCTCTGATGCACACATCTAGAGCACTCTGAAGTCTTCCCTCCGTGTTCTGCTGAAGCATACCACGCAGCGTGCCTGAGGCACATCACTCAGTGCTCCTCTGATGCACACATCTAGAGCACTCTGAAGTCTTCCCTCCGTGTTCTGCTGAAGCATACCACGCAGCGTGCCTGAGGCACATCACTCAGTGCTCCTCTGAGGCACACATCTAGAGCACCCTCAATCAATCAATCAGGGGTTGGTAAAGCACGCTACTCACGCGTGAGGGTCTCAAGGCGCTGGGGGGGGGGGAAAGGTAGGGCTTCACCGGTCAGTCGAAAAGCCAGGTCTTGAGAGCCCGTCTGAAGGTGTGCAGGGCTGGCTAGCGTCTTATTTCTATTGGGAGAGTGTTCCAAGCTGTGGCTGCGGTGTATGAGAAAGCTCTCCCTCCAGCTCTGCTCCGGTGGATGCATGGGACCTCTGCTAGCGCGAGGTCGGCTGAACGGAGGTTCCGCTTGGGTGCGTGAAAGCTCATTCGGTTGTTGAGGTATTTGGGTCCGATGTTGTTGAGGGATTTGTAGGCGTGCGTGAGTAGTTTGTAGGTGACCCTCTTCTCGACAGGGAGCCAGTGGAGTTCTCGCAGGTGTGGAGTCATGCGTTCGTGGTGCGGTGTCCCTAGGATGAGCCTGGCGGCCACGTTTTGGATGGTTTGGAGTTTGCGTAGTAGGGATTTGTTAATTCCGCCGTAGAGGGCGTTGCAGTAGTGGAGCCTGCTGGTGATGAGTGCGTGGGTGACGGTCTTTCTGCAGTCTGGGGGATCCACTTGAAGGTCTTAAGTAGGATCCGGAGGCAGTTGAAACTAGTGGAGGAGATAGCGTTGATTTGGCGGGTCATGGAGAGGGAGGAGTCGAGGATTTTGCCGAGGTTCCGAGTGTGGTCCGTCGGGGTGGGTGGGGGCCCAGGGCGGGAGGCCACCAGGAGTCGCTCCAGGCGGAGGGGCAGGGTCCGAAGATGAGAACCTTGGTCTTTTCGGAGTTGAGTTTGAGGCAGCTGTCCTTCATCCAGGTGGCCACGTTTTTCATTCCTTCCTGGAAGCTGAGTCTAGTGTCTTCTGGGTTGCTGGTGAGGGAGAGGATAAGCTGGGTGTCGTAAGTGTAGGACACGATGCTGAGCCCGTGCTGCCTGACGATTGCGGCGATGGGGGCCATGTAGATGTTGAAGAGAGTCGGGCTGAGAGAAGATCCTTGGGGAACTCCGCAGATGATGTTGGTGGGTTTGGAGAGGAAGGGGGGGGAGCCTGACCCTCTGTGTTCTATCGGAGAGAAAGGATCGGATCCAGTTGAGGGCGTCGCCCTGAATTCCCGCGTTGTGGAGTCTGGTGGTTAGTGTGCGGTGTGAGACGGTGTCGAAAGCTGCGGTGAGGTCCAGGAGGATGAGGGCTGTGGTGTGGCCCTGGTCGAGCAACATAGAGATGTCGTCGGAGGCGGCGATCAGGGCTGTCTCGGTGCTGTAGTTGCTGCGGAAACCGGATTGGGAGGGGTCAAGGATGTAGTTATCTTCGATGAAGGTTGTCAGCTGGGCATTCACGAGCCTTTCTGTGACTTTGGCAGTGAAGGGGAGGAGGGAGATGGGTCGGTAGTTCTTGAGGTCATGAGAAATATTCAGCAATAGCACTTCCTAAAATACAGTTGTAAACGGCAGTGTCTGCCTTAAGTTAAACAGAAAACGTTTCATATATGTTATTCATAAAGGCATGTCCACAAGCGATGTATACAAGTCTTCTTTTATTGTTCTTGAGTGCGAAAATTCCCAGCAACAAATGAAAAATGGGCCAACACGTGTTTCGTTTGTACCACAATAGGTATGCAGACTTTGTCAAGGCACAGCATCGGTAGTAGAAAACCGCAATGAATCAGTTGTCCTCAAGTTTTAAGAGCGCGTCAAAACCAATAGAAAGAACGAGAAGGCGTGACACATCAAAAAAGTCTCTATAGCTCTCTTGGAAATATACAATTATCGGCAATATGGAACAGCAGGACTAATATGGTACAGGTAATGAGTATAAGTTGAGTAACTATAGTACGGTGGATCCTTACTGAAAAGCTAATGCAGGTAAATGTCAGAAGGATGAGCCACGCCTTGTGTAAGTCAGCAATCTGTGTAAATCAAACGATAACAGATCGTCAAGAGTGGTAATTAAAAGAGGGAAGACCACGCCATGGTAAGCCGGCTCCCGTATGTGACACCACGCAAACCGAACGTCTGATGCTGTAGTTTCGCAATCAAGAACAATAAAAGAAGACTTGTATACATCGCTTGTGGACATGCCTTTATGAATAACATATATGAAACGTTTTCTGTTTAACTTAAGGCAGACACTGCCGTTTACAACTGTATTTTAGGAAGTGCTATTGCTGAATATTTCTCATGTTTTGCACAGGTTTCTGATCTGTTGACCAGCACTGTTGGGTAATCAGTGTTTTCAGTACTCACAGCACTCCTACCCTACATACTATTTGGGCGCTTTTACTTTCTCAATATTAGTGATAGGTTTCTGTCTACCAGAAGTGCGGCTTATCCCTGATTAGGGATTGCTATTACCCTCTTCGTGTTCTCTAGTTCTTGAGGTCAGTCGGGTCGGCCGATGTTTTTTTGAGGAGGGTCTTCACTTCCGCGCATTTCCAGTCCAAGGGGCAGGAGCCGGAGGCCAGGGAGGAGTTGATGGTGCGGGCTAGCTCGGGAGCGATGGCCGTGGAGGCTCTGTGGAAGATGTGAGGGGAGCAGGGGTCCTTGGGGGCTCCTGGGTGAGTTTTCTTCATGGTGGTGGCAATAAGTTCGATGGATGCAGGGTTCCAAGTGGTGATGGTTGGTTTGGAGGTGGTAGTGGTGGTAGGGGTGAAGGCATTTGTTGGCTCGTTGAAGTTGTCGTAAAGGGTCATGATCTTCTGGTGGAAGAAGGCGCTGAGCTTGTTGCAGAGATCTTGGGATGGTGTGATGTCAGAGGCTTCGCATGAGGGTTTGGTGAAATGCTTGATGAAGTTGAAGAGTTCCCTTGTGTTGGCTGAGTTGGTGTTGATTTTTTCCCTGATGAAGGTTCTTTTGGTGTCCCTTATCAGCTGGTGGTAGTTCTTCATGGCGATCTTGTGGTCTGTGTGGGCTTCAGTGGTCTTCTGGTTCCTCCATGTTTTCTCGAGGCGCCTGCAGGCGCGTCTGGCCTCTAGGAGTTCAGTTGTGAACCAGGCAGCCTTAGGAGGGCGTTTGGTGGTTGTCTGCCGGAGAGGGGCCAGTTTATCGGCGCAGCTGGTGATCCACCGGTGGAGTTCCTTGGCAGCGGCGGCGGGGTTGGCGGTGGCTGAGGGCGGGTCTTGGAGGAGGGTGGTGTTAAGAAGGTCTTCGGTGATCTTACTCCAGTTCCGTCGAGGCGGGCGCGGAGCTTGTTTGGGTGCGGTATTGGAAGTGAAAGTGAAATGGATGCAGTGGTGGTCTGTCCAGGGGTGCCGGGTGGTGTGTGTCAAGAATTCCTGTCATACAAGGGAAACACGCCCTTATGTAAACAGGAGAGCTGTTACATAACTCAAGGGAAACACGCCCTTATGTAAACAGGAGAGCTGTTACATAACTCAAGGGAAACACGCCCTTATGTAAACAGGAGAGCTGTTACATAACTCAAGGGAAACACGCCCTTATGTAAACAGGAGAGCTGTTACATAACTCAAGGAAAACACGCCCTATAAAGGGAGGAACCGGGAGGTACAAGGCTGTCGGATATTGTGTTTACACCGACGTACCTGCTTCGTGAAGAGCAGTGTTCCGGAGTGGTGCTCCAGTAAGGCAAGAACGGAGGTAGGTCGAGTCGTTACTCCCTGGGCCGTGTCTTGCCCCATCGTCACCTGTGAAGGACCCAGAAGCTCTACCGGTCAACCATTGAGCTTCGCTTTTTGACTCGGCTGAGTCCAAGCGCAGTGGCGCTTTTGCTGGTTGGAGTCGTAACTCCCAGCCCGACCAGAGACACAGGGACTGCCAGCTGTAACGCACACCAGGAGGTGTTTGCCGCGTTACAGACTCGGAAGTCCACAGGATCGATCGAGCGGCTGCTCTCGGTTCAGTCTTCTTGCTTGTGATTGGGGTATCGGTGACGCATCACCAGGAGGTGACTCCGCGTCCCGGTGCAGTCTGAGGAAGAGGTTGAGCGGCTGCTCCCTTCAGGTAGAGACCCCGGCTGGGTGTTTCCCTGACTCCTCGATTCTCCCCAACACTCTTCGTGCCCCTCACAGCCTACCGATTGGCATTGTCGGCCATTTCATTTCTGCCCTCTGTTGGCATACGCCGGGATCGGCGTATATGCAGAGGACGGTTAGGACCATCCGTGCTGTGGGCTGGTAACGTACTTAGCCTGGAGGATTCCAGTGACTATAACTTTTGTTTGTTCTTTGTATTTTATTTGCCTTCATTAAAAGAACTAACCCTTCACAAGTGGTTGCGTCCTCATTGTCGTGTCTGTTAAACGATCCTGAGACGTTCAGGGCGTTACAAAATATCCGACCTTAATAACACTAACTGTCTCCCGGTCGATAACAGACATGGCAACACTTGATGATGTGCTGGCTGCTTTATTGGCCATGCAAGTTGAAGTGGCTGCCTCTAGGCAAGAAACAGCCGATGTAAAAGCCAGACTGGATGCTATCCAATTGGACCCGCTCACGCCCAGCACCTCCCTCACGAACCAGACCCCTGCGGTAGTAGTGGAAATGCCGGTAGCCGTCCCCTTGGCAACACCAGAGAGGTACAGTGGGGATCCTAACACAGTGCAGGTATTCCTCACACAAGTGGCGCTACATTTATCGTGCAAACCAAAGGCGTTCCCCACGAGTCAGGCTCGTGTGGCTTTCCTTATATCCTATTTGGCTGGAAACGCGGCACAATGGGCCGTACCTCTGGTGAGCAGGGACGACCCCCTCTTATGTGATTGGGGTGCTTTTCGCGAGGAATTCCTGAAGGTATTCGACAGAAGGGCTGACTCGTACACGGCGGACCGTGAAATGCTTGAGTTGAGACAGGGATCCAACGACCTGGTGCAGTATCTCAACGCGTTCCGAAGGCTGGGTGCGGAAACCAAGTGGCCTGTTGCTAAACAGACGGCGCTCTTCCATCAAGGGCTGTGCGATGAGCTCAAGGACGCCGTGGCTCATATTGACCCTCAACCCAAGACATGTGAGGGCCTTATCAACCTGGTATTACGGCTGGAACATAGGCTAAGTGAAAGAAAGGGGGATC
Organism: Triturus cristatus; assembly: GCF_964204655.1. Classification (NCBI taxonomy): domain Eukaryota; kingdom Metazoa; phylum Chordata; class Amphibia; order Caudata; family Salamandridae; genus Triturus; species Triturus cristatus. Next base: position 1,060,569,932 of record NC_140588.1, on the reverse strand, counting down.
ATGGGAGAAAAGGAAAATCCCTTCCATCCTATGTGACGGTGGGAAGTCCTGAAACTTCCACCGCATCCAAGGGAGAACCCATGGACATCAGCGCAATACGAGCGAGCCTCACAGCCACGGAGAAAGAGTCACGCCGTAAACAAGGATTGTGCCTATATTGTGGCAAAAAAGGCCACTACGTACGTGAATGCCCTGCCAAACCGAAGACGTCACGTTATCGGGCCAACCGGTCGGTAACAGCCGTGGTGGACATACCGGCGGAAAACTAGAGGACTCCAAGACCAGAGAAGGGGCATCTCGGAGTCACTCATCCATCCCTTCACTTTCCAACTCGGTCACTAAGGGACAACGACACCTGTTTATCACGGTGCACGTGGGAGTGCATGACCAGTGGATACCCGTTGTGGCCATGGTGGATTCAGGGGCCACTGGCATGTTTATGGACCACAACGAGGCATGCAGGCTAGGGCTAGTGCTTCTTCCCAAAGCAGTACCCGAAGACGTCTATGCGGTAGACGGAAGGCGATTGGTGACGGGGCCCATCGGACAGCACACGGGGGTCCTTCCGATGAGATATGGGAGGAACCATTTGGAACAAATCGATTCTAACATCATCCGAGCGCCCCAATATGGCGTCATATTGGGATTGCCGTGGCTACAGAAACACAACCCCTTTGTGGATTGGCCAACACATCGCATCGAAATGACGTCACCGTATTGCATCCTGCATTGTGGAATAAGAACGGAATCCCTTGACGCAGATGAGAGCGGGAGTCAGACGGTGGCTACAGCGGCAGAAAAAGATGTGGCTCTCCCCCAGGCTTATCACAGTTTTGAGGATGTATTTGATGAGGTGAAGGCGGAAGTGCTACCACCACATAGACAGTTTGACTGCCAGATCGACCTGGTGCCAGGGGCCAGCGTTCCCAGCGGCAGGCTGTATGCCCTGACGGAGCCTGAAAACGTGCATCTCCGGGGGTACCTGGATAAACTCCTCAAGCTAGGATTCATCCGCCCGTCCAAGTCTCCGGCCGCCTCGCCACTCTTCTTCATCCCGAAGGCTAATGGGGAGCTGAGAGCCTGTGTGGACTTTAGGGCATTGAATGCGATAACCATAAAAAATCGGTACCCCTTGCCTCTCATCAGTGTACTTCTGGAACAGGTCAAGAAAGCTCGTATCTACACCAAGTTGGATTTGAAAGGGGCATACCATCTGGTGCGCATGAGGGACGGAGACGAGTGGAAGACCGCCTTTAAGACCAGGTTCGGCCTTTTTGAGTACCTCGTCATGCCGTTCGGTCTGTGCAACGCCCCGGCAGCCTTTCAGTACTTTTTGAATGAGGTATTCAGAGAGGAGTTGGATATCTACGTGGTCGTATATATCGACGACATCCTCATCTATTCGTCCAGTGTGGAGGAGCACGTACACCACGTCAAAGCTGTGCTCCAAAAGCTGAGGGAAAACATGCTGTTTTGTAAACTCAGCAAGTGTGACTTCCACGTCACATCCGTGGAATTCCTCGGAGTGATGCTGAGTCCAGAGGGACAGGAGATGGCAGAACGAAAGATCAAGGCGGTGAAAGAATGGCCGGTGCCCCAAAGCGTGAAGGACGTCCAAAGTTTCATTGGCTTCGCCAACTTTTACAGGCGGTTTATAGATGGATTTTCAGGAGTGGTGGCCCCAATCACACAGCTACTGAGGAAGTCCAAGGAGTTTGTCTGGTCCCCTGAAGCGAACAAAGCCTTTGAGGCCCTGAAAAGCGCCTTTGGTAAGGCGCCGGTGTTGGCTCACCCCGATCCGGATCTCCCCTACGTGGTGGAAGCGGACGCGTCGGATGTGGCGCTGGGGGCTATCTTGTCCCAACGCAACCACGACACAGGGGTGCTTCATCCCGTTGCGTACATGTCCCGCAAACTCAACGACGCCGAACGCAACTACCATATTGCGGAGAAGGAGATTCTCGCAATCAAGGACGCCTTCACCGAATGGAGGCATTGGTTGATGGGGGCAAGACATGTGGTATCGGTGTACACGGACCATCGGAACCTACAGTTCATGACGGCCACTAGACACCTTTCTCCCAGGCAGCTGCGGTGGATGATCTTCTTTGCGGGGTTCAACTTCCGCATCACATATCGGCCGGGGACGGAAAACCGGAAGGCGGACGCCCTGTCCCGTCAATCTGCAGTTAAGGAACCATTGCCTGCAACCGAGCGTTCCATCATTTCCCCGAGGATGGTATTGGGGGTTATCCAACCGGATACTTTCCTGAGGGGAATAAAGAGAGGGATCAGGTCATTCGCATGGCGGAGGTGGCTCCTCAGTCACAGAGAATGGCAGCTGAAGGACGGGATACCCCTGAAGGGCAGGTGCCTATTGATACCCACGCCTAGGCTAAGGAAACAAGCATTCATCTGGTGCCATGACTCTCCATGCGCAGGTCATTTGGGCTTTGAAAAAAAGGTGTGCTTGCCCCAGTCATTGCGGATACACCCTGTCTTTCATGTATCATTGCTCAAACCAGCACCCTCCAAGCCGTCTGGGACACCTAGGCCGGTATGCGTGGAGTCGGAGGTGGAGTATGAAGTGTCGGGCATACGGGTGTCCAAATGGCGCAGGGGGAAGCTGTGGTACCTGGTTGCGTGGAAAGGCTATGGCCCGGAGGAGCATTCATGGGAACCGGCTGAAGGGGTTCATGCTCCGCGCTTGGTCTCCTTGTTCCATCGGCGTTTTCCTGCCAGCGCTGGACCCGTGGGGAGCCGCTGAGAGGGAGGATGTACTGTCAAGAATTCCTGTCATACAAGGGAAACACGCCCTTATGTAAACAGGAGAGCTGTTACATAACTCAAGGGAAACACGCCCTTATGTAAACAGGAGAGCTGTTACATAACCCAAGGGAAACACGCCCTTATGTAAACAGGAGAGCTGTTACATAACTCAAGGGAAACACGCCCTTATGTAAACAGGAGAGCTGTTACATAACTCAAGGAAAACACGCCCTATAAAGAGAGGAACCGGGAGGTACAAGGCTGTCGGATATTGTGTTTACACCGACGTACCTGCTTCGTGAAGAGCAGTGTTCCGGAGTGGTGCTCCAGTAAGGCAAGAACGGAGGTAGGTCGAGTCGTTACTCCCTGGGCCGTGTCTTGCCCCATCGTCACCTGTGAAGGACCCGGAAGCTCTACCGGTCAACCATTGAGCTTCGCTTTTTGACTCGGCTGAGTCCAAGCGCAGTGGCGCTTTTGCTGGTTGGAGTCGTAACTCCCAGCCCGACCAGAGACACAGGGACTGCCAGCTGTAACGCACACCAGGAGGTGTTTGCCGCGTTACAGACTCGGAAGTCCACAGGATCGATCGAGCGGCTGCTCTCGGTTCAGTCTTCTTGCTTGTGATTGGGGTATCGGTGACGCATCACCAGGAGGTGACTCCGCGTCCCGGTGCAGTCTGAGGAAGAGGTTGAGCGGCTGCTCCCTTCAGGTAGAGACCCCGGCTGGGTGTTTCCCTGACTCCTCGATTCTCCCCAACACTCTTCGTGCCCCTCACAGCCTACCGATTGGCATTGTCGGCCATTTCATTTCTGCCCTCTGTTGGCATACGCCGGGATCGGCGTATATGCAGAGGACGGTTAGGACCATCCGTGCTGTGGGCTGGTAACGTACTTAGCCTGGAGGATTCCAGTGACTATAACTTTTGTTTGTTCTTTGTATTTTATTTGCCTTCATTAAAAGAACTAACCCTTCACAAGTGGTTGCGTCCTCATTGTCGTGTCTGTTAAACGATCCTGAGACGTTCAGGGCGTTACAGTGTGGGTGAACCGGATGTTCGACCCTTCTGCGAAGATGGGGTCCAGAGTGTGTCCTGCAATGTGGGTGGGAGTGTTTACCAGTTGATTGAGTCCCAGGTTGGCGAGATTCTCAAGTAGCGCGTCGGAATTGGGGTCCTGGCGGTTCTCAAGGTGGAAATTTAGATCTCCTAGCAGAATGTAGTCCATGGAGGTGATGGCGTGGGATGCGGCGAGTTCTGTGATGGTGGTAGTGGGTTGGGCGCGAGGTCCTGGTGGTCTGTAGATGAGTGTGCCCCGTAGCGTTGTCCTGGGGTTGGTGTGGATCTTGAAGTGGAGGTGTTCTATGCTGGGAAGAGCGCTGCTTGGGCTTGAGGTGGAGAGTTGGAGGGAGGTTTTGTGAGCGATGGCGAGGTCTCCCCCTGGGCGATTAGGGTGGTCAATTCTCTTGAGCTTGTAGCCGTCTGGTATAGCCGTGGCGAAGTCTGGTCCGGAGCTTGCGTTAGTCCAGGTCTCCGTGAAGAAGGAGACGTCAGGAGCGAGAGTGTCGAGTAAGTCCCATATCTCTATGGCATGCCGGTGAAGGGATCGTACATTGAGAAGGATGCAGTTAATGGTGTTGGCTGGCTTGGCGGCAGGCGGTACTTTGCTGGCTACTGGCGTGGCGTCCATGGAGAAGATGCTTCGGCAGTGAGCGCAAGAGAAGACTCCTTGAGTGTTGACGGGCGAGGCTCGTGCGCAGTTCTCGAGGTGGTTGGGTTTGAGTGCAAGGAGGCTGGCGAGGGTGTAGTGGTGGAGGCTTAGAGAACCAGGGTCCCTGGCGCTGGGCGCGGTCCAGGCGCGGGCGCAAGCGGGATTGCCTTAGGCGTGCCAGAGGAGCATCTAAGGCGCGACCGCGCAGCAGTCGCCGTAATGAAGGGGAGGGGGGTGGGATCGAGGAAGAGGCAGGCGGGAGTCAGGTAGGGGTCGGGGCTTAGAGGAGGGCACGGAGCTTAAGTGGCGGGAGGCCCGAGGCGCGAGTTAGGCAAGGAGCAGAACCTGTGGAGCAAAATAACACAAGAAAACACAAATGTCACACACAAGCGCTTGTCAGAGCGCGAAATCCCAAAAAACAGAGACCTGTGACAGAGTCGAGCGCGAGGCTCGAACTCTGCTGCTGGGGCTGCTGAGGCTGCTGAGGCGGTGATCGGCTGGCGGAGCTGCCGGGGAGCATTGTAGAACCGGGCTCATTAAGCCTGGCGGCGCAGGGTATGCCTGAAATCTTCGGAGTTCGCCTTCCAAATTACAGAGACACGAAACATTCTGTTTGGCATAGGAACTTCAATTTATTACCTGCAGCTAGGTACAGTTGTCCTAGAAGTACATCAGAGGTAGGTTCTCAGTAGACTGACACTTCAATCCGTGGCTCACAGTCTTTGTACAAGATACAGGATAATGGGTAATTGAAATTCCTTCCCTAAGGTCGTGTTCTCTACCCGACCCTATAGGTCAGGTGGCATAGCCATCCCTTGGTTAAATTAATTTACGACAGGACGTGTTTGCGTGTTGAAGATGGTGATTCGTAAAACAACTGCAGAGGCTGAGAACGGTCACCAAGGGTCAATAGATGGTTATCTCGGGGATTAGTTGCTTCGAGCGGGGTCTCAGAATGGACTTAGCTCAGGGAAACAGGAAAGGTTGTGTAATATGTGCAACAGTATAGAATGTGAAAGAAACACTATGAAGGTTTAAGGGCCCTGAGTGAGGGCAACAGCGTAATGGTGTTACAAGCAAAGATGGGGCCGTATTTGAATTTCCTCAGACCCTCCTTTTGCCATTACTCAGGCAAAGAAACCAGAGGCTGGTGTTAATCTGAATCGACTTCAATAGCCATGAAATCTACAAGCTGTTGTTGCAGCATTATCTTTGTGTTCGCTGCTTTCTGTGATACCGGATTTGGAACACACAGGGTGGCGCAGAGCCCGCATATAGCTGGACCACATTGTAGGCAAAGGCAACATGAGAAGAAAATGGCCAAAGTCGCTCCGACAAAGGTAAGAATCTTCCATCCCCATGTAGACAGTAGTCCCCCAAACCATCCCATCAGAGACCAATTGCCTTCATCCTGGTGAACGGACTCAGCGATCTTATGTAGCTTAGAGATGGCTTGGTATACTGTAGGGGCGTCGTCTGGAATAAAAATGCAGCAGCTACATCCGATCAATCTGCATACGCCCCCACGGTCAGCAAGGATGATATCTAATACCATCCTGTTCTGAAGCGTGACAAGGCGGTCAGCAGCGAGTTCTGCAGTGATGTTACTCAAAGCTCCAGCTGTGTCATTGACAGTGGCTTCTACAACTCAAATTAGTTGTCTTATGTCTCTACTGTTGGCTATTGAGCCCCAGAATGGAAGGAGTCCTTTCAAGACATCCCCGACTTCTTGTCCTGACGTATCCTGGTCAGACGCCACCCCTCTTTTCTGTAAATGATGCTTGGCATCTGCTATATATGTAGGGGGTAACAACCAAGCGATATAACAAGTGCCTCTCCAATTGCCTGGTAGAGAAGTGTAAGCCTTATTTCCACACACGAAGTATGTATTGCGTGAGGGAACCATGCGAGGCCAATCTGTCCCATTCAATGTCACAATATGTTGGCAATTGCTTGTACCTTTATATTCTAACCCTCCTTTCCTAATACAGAATGGTGCTTGTCCAGGTACCACTAGAAAAGTTTGTCCTTTTCGAGAGGTTCTATTAGAGGGCAGAAAATACAAATCCGTAGATTTGGTTTGGCGATCAGCATATTCTGACTTCTCACTATCCGTCCCATATATCCTTTTTCTGTCCCGCCAACATAAATGGTATAGATGTACTCCCAAGCTCCTTACTTCTCGAGTATCCCCATCTCCAGAAAATACCCAACTGGCGCTCAATTCCCACCATGCACTACAAGAGTCATTAAATGAAAAAGGAAGGGTAATGTATGGCATTCCAGTATTCACTGAACTTGGCAGAAGACCACAAACCCAACAGTTCATCGCATTAGTGGCCAATTGATGTTGGTGTAGCATGGAAACAAATGTGTTGTTGCGGAATTCACTCCTTCTTGACTCAACATGAGGTGGTAGGGTGACATGTGTATGCATTTCAACGGTAACTTTGGGAGTAGGCTCTGTAAAAATGACGTGTAGTCCCCATTATATACAAGACAATATAATACATATCAAAATCAATATTATTAAAGCCACTATAAAACGATTATGCAATAATTTACAATGCTTTGTGCTCATTGTTTGCATTTTGTTCATTCCCTTGTTAACAGTTATTTCCAGCTCTAAATATTGCCCGTAACGGGAGGTTGCTTCACTCAGCTGTGATTGTCTGTAGTTCTTTATACTTTCCTACAAGTCCCACAGGCCTAGAGCCACATCTTAGGTCACAATTCTGAGACTTACAATCACGGCCCTGCAATCATGTGGAAATCGGGATAAAAAACAAAGTCAATGAAGCACTATTGAGGTATTTTGTTCAGTCTGGGCCTCAAATCGTACCTCCGGGAACCAGGTACTGTTTGCTCTTGGAAAAGGAGATGTGGTTTAGTAGTGTCCAATTTCACTGCCGGTGGTATAGCTGTCTGGAGGACCTCGTCTTCGTCTTGTCCTGCTCCGGCAAAGTCTAGGCGCGCATCGCTGAATAGCCCAAATCTTGGTACTCTTCCGGTTTCAGAGTCGCTAATTCGTTTATGAACCCATTGATCATAAGGCAATGGTAGGGGCACTTTCTTGCAATGTACCCCATGCACCCAGTTCTTTTTGCCGACCACCTTTACTGCAGTACGCGTCATCAGTAGTACCTGACGAGGTTCTCTCCAGCGAGGTTCCAAGTTCTTTGACCTCTGGAAGTTTTTGACACAGACCCAGTCTCCCGGCCGCATGGTTTGACCAGGATCCGTTGAAGCCTGGGGCATAGTATCTTGTACCTGTTGGTGAAGGACACGTAACTTAGTGGTTAGATCATGTAAATAGTCAATCAACAATGGATGCTCTATCTCTGAGTATTTCTTTGGCCTTGGGACTCCCCAAACATTTGCAGGGCGTCCAAAGATAACCTCATAAGGACTAAGCCCCATACGGAAATGGGTGGTTGTTCTGGTGGATAAGAGCCAAGGGCAAGGCATCAGGCCAGGCAAGACCCGTGCTGGCTTGTATTTTCGCCAGTTTAAGCTTAAGGGTGCCATTATAGCATTCCACCAAACCTGCTGACTGAGGCTGGTTTGCTGCGTGGAATTTTTGCTGAATGCCAAGGCCTCTACATACTTTCTGCATGATCTGACCCACAAACTCACTCCCATTGTCACTCCAAATAATTCTGGGTAACCCAAATCTTGGCAGAAACTCCTTCAAAAGGACTTTTGCCATGGATAGAGCAGTATTATCTTTCAGGGGATAGGCCTCTACCCATCGGGAGAAGGCACATACCACAACAAGAACGTACTTCAGATTGTTACATCGTTCCATGTGGATGTAATCTATTTGTAAAACCTCAAAAGGGTAAGTTGGGGAAGCAAAGTGTCCTGCTGGTGTTGGTGTTCCCTTCCCTGGGTTATGCATCAAGCATACAATACAATGCTTAACCAGATTGTCCGCAGATTTGGGGATCCCCACATTCTTCCATACCGGAGCCAGAAGCTTGCATATACCATTAGCGCTAATATGGGCTGGACCATGTGCCATGGTAACTACTGTGAGTACATAAGCATCTGGTAACAATCAGCGTTGATGTTCTGACAAGTCTGTCCAGCACCCTGTCACATCCAATCTTCCTATACTTTCTTTCCATGTACTCAATTCTTTCTCTGTGGCCTCTGCCTGGATCATTTTCACACTGTCCACAGTATTCTCACACATCCCTCCTTTTGCAACCCATCTAGCAGAGCCCGCAACATACATGCGGTTTGTAGTGTCTCTAGCTGTCTCTTTCGCTATGTGGTCTGTGAAAGCATTTCCTTGACCTACATCATCAGTGATCTTATGTGCACTACACTTCACAATCGCTATTTGAGTGGGCAAGGTGAGTGATTCAAGGAGGTCATTTACCAATTGGCCATGCTGTATCTTAGTGCCATGTGATGTGAGAAACCCTCTTTCCTTCCACAGGCGGCCAAAACTATGGGCCACTCCAAACGCATACTGACTATCAGTATACACATTCACCCTTTTTCCTTCAGCCAACACACAAGCTCTAGTCAGTGGTATCAATTCATCTGCCTGGGCTGAGTTATGTATAATACGCGCTGTTTCTACAACAATGTATAAGGTAGTGACTGCATAGGCTAAGGTCGTTTCACCATTGGGAAGCTTAAAACAAGGACCGTCCACCCATAAGGTCCCATGCGGGTCCGGCAGTGGAGTATCCTTTAAATCAACTCTGCCTTTTGTCTCTTCCTCCGTGCGGAGGAAGCAGTCGTGTTGCTCCTGAGTGTCATTTTCTACTGGAATTGGCAGCAATGTTGCCGGGTTCAAGGTATTACATCGTTTAATGTGTATGTGGCTAGCCAAGAGCGTCAATTCGTACCCCGAAAGGCGGGCACTCGTGAGGTGTTGAGTCTTTGTTCTGTTTAGGAGGGTGTCTACTGCATGCGGTACCATGACAATAAGGGTATTATCTAATACCAATCCAGCAGACTGGCGAATGGAAACTGCTGCTGCTGCTGTAGCCCTCAAACAGCTAGGTAATGCCTTGGCCCCTGGATCTAACGTGGCCGAAAAATAGGCACAGGGGCGTTGCTTGTCCCCAAATCGTTGTGTTAAAACTGATAACGCGCAACCTTCTTTCTCATGAACATAGAGTGTGAAAGGCTTACTGTAATCAGGAGTACCTAACACAGGGGCAGAGCACAAGGCAGTGCGTAAATCAGTGAAACTTTTCTGACATTCTGCAGTCCATGGAAGCGGGTGTGGTGTATCTTTAAGAGTGAGTGCCAACAAGGGTTTTGCAAGGAGGGAAAAATTGGGGATCCATTGTCCACAATAGGAGGTAATACCTAAAAAGGCACGCACCTCTTTTTGCGTACATGGAATAGGCATTTGGGCAATTGCTTGGATACGTTCTGGAGTCAATCGCCGTCCCTCCTTTGACAAGAGATGACCTAGGTAGGTAACCTCTTGGCAGCAATATTGCAATTTTGATGGTGAAACCTTGTGGTTGTGGTCAGATAAGTGGCGTAACAGTGAAATGCTAGCCTTCTTACAAGTGTCTTCAGAATCTGCTGCAACCAACAGGTCATCCACATATTGAATGAGAGTGGCCCCTGGTGGTAAACACAAAGTATCGAGCTGTGATTTCAATGCTTGACTATAAATGGAGGGGCTCTCGCAATAGCCTTGAGGAGCTCGCTTGAACCGGAAGCTTCGGCCTGCTAAGGAGAAGCCAAAAATAACCCTACTTTCCTCAGCAATGGGAATGCTGAAGAAAGCATTTTTGAGGTCAATGACGGAAAACCAGGAAGCTGAGGCTGGTATCATTGTCAGCAGGGCATTAATATCCGGGACAACAGGGAATTGAGGTACCACAATCTTGTGGACCTCTCTGAGATCAATCACAAAACGATAGACAGGTGGCTGAGAAGGGTTGGTTCGTTTAAAAACAGGCAGAACAGGGCTATTGCATACATTTCCCCTAGTCTCTTCGACCACATTGTTTTGTACCAAATCATGAACTATAGTCAAAAGAGCTTTTTCGCCGTCACTGGAAATTTTATATTGTGTAATGCGAGGAAATTTAGTATTAGGCTTGAGTGTTACAATGTAGGGAGGAATCCGCAGGAGGCCCACATCATTGGGGCCGGTGGCCCAGAGGGTGGCTGGAAGAGATTGTAATTCAGGGGGAAGCTGATCTTTAGACAAGTACATCGGTGAGGTCAATTTCTTACCTAAGGTAAGACGTACACCAGAAGGGGAACAGTGTAATGTCGCATACAATCTCTTCAATAAATCCAATCCCAACTAATTTTCACCACAACCAGTTGTTAAAAGGAGCGGGGCCTCCAATTTGTAAGGACCTATTGAAATGGGCAAAGGGCATGAAACGGGGTTCTGAACTGGGGCGCCAGAAATACCTACAGAAACATTTGTACAGCCAGACAAAGGTGCCCCAGGGAGTTTAGAGTGAATCATAGAGCTCTTTGTTGCACCAGTGTCTAATAGGAATGGCTCTGTAACACCTAGTGCTTCCACGTCAACATAAGGCCCGCTTTGGTCCACGGGAACTGATACTACTCCCTTACTTTGTCCATGGCTGTCTTAGCTAGGTTGGGAATTCTGACTCTCATCCTCAGTGTTGTAATCACTGTTGTAATAGTTGGTAGACAGAACATTTTGATGATCAAAATAATTTGTGGAGTTTCCAGGGGGCATGGAACGTTGGTTATTAGGCTGCGTACCTCGTCCTCTACCTCTTGGTGCTGACTGATAACCACCCTGGCCTCGTGACGCGGGAATACCGCTCGTGCGCTGTAACAAAACCGGGCAATTATACTTTAAATGGCCTTCATCTTTACAGTAGGTGCATTGATTTTGGCCCAGTGGGGGTGGGGGAACGAAAGGCCCAGACCTCTGCAACTGTCTCTGGAATTGTGGTAATGGCTGATATTCACGTTGGGCAGGGCGAGGAGGATAAGCTTGTTGTAAAAGAACTTTTGTTTTCAACTCTTTGGTCTTTTTATCAAGTTTCTCTCTTTCCTCTTTATCCCTATTTTCATAATACTGAGCAGTAGCCAATATCTGGGCCGAAGAGGAGACCGCCCACGCACTTTCGGAATTCTTCAATTAATTAGATATTTCCGGAACCAAATTTGACACAAATTTGTCTACAAACAATCGTTGGCCACCTTCCGTGCTCATATCCTGACCACTATGATCGATGAACGTCTCCTCAAAACGAGTGAAGAAATCGGAGACGTTTTCATCCGCTTTCTGCTTACAACCTGCTAACTTATCCCAATTAACTCGCAGAGGGGGCATCATAGTTTTCAGTAAGGCAATGATCCTAGCTGGGAGTTCTGTAATTAGAGCCTCAGGTTTGGCACCGCCCACTTGGAGTCTGTCCGCGGCGAGTATGGCAGCCCAATCACCCCCCAGTTCCCTCACATGGTCCTCCTTCTGAATCCTAGCCCATAACGGTTGTGGGACCACATTACCCATTAGCATGTCTATATCGGCCAAATTCATAATACATGCATCGACAGTTTGGGACAACTCTTTGTAGTACCCAGCAGGATTTTTACGGGGGTCCGGTAACGACTGCTTAAGGGCCAATACCTCAGATCGTTTCCAAGGAACGTGTACCCACACACGTTGAAAGTGAGCAGGTATAAGAGGATTACCACCCTGAGCTGCAACCTCCTCTCTCCACACTTGGGGAACCTCTCTCATGGGATAGTGTTTTAATTTTCGCCTAACGGAGGAATCGCGTTTTGGCAAGGACCGGCAGGCAAGCATCATTCTAAAAGTGACAAGCGTTCCTACCGCGTCCTCAACCTCTGCGCCCACAATCAGCCCTTTATCAAACTCGGCCTGTACATCGAGCAGGCCCTGAGGGGCTCGTCCCAATCCCATATCCTCCCATTCTTGACTTAAAATGTTACACATAGTATCAAAAACATATCTCTGCGTTGGTGACTCCCACTGCTGAAAGGTGACCATAATATCTTGCACACTATACTGGGGGCCATTCGTGATCCACCTTCGGGCTTGAAGATCTAGCACTTCCCGTTCCTCTGGACCTGGGAGCTGACTACGAGTTTGTCTACGAGGAGGAACAGAGGTCATTTGAGATGTGCCAAAGAGAGGGGACAAAAGGCCAGAAATGGTATCAATCATTCGCCTCTGAGCAGAGGGAGAATTCGTCATCAGGACAGGAGACAGAATATTAGGCGGGGCAGAAGGGGGAGTAACATTTACGAAGGGAGCCGAAGGTAAGGGAGAGCTCGGTAATACCGGAGAAAGCTCTGGTGGGGATGCAGGAACCGATTGAGGAGCGACAGGTGGGACAACAGGCGGAACAGGCGGGGCAGGTGCTAATAATAAAGGTGCATTCGCTCCGGGGGCAGGCGGTAATCCAAAAGGTACATTAGCTCCCTGCGCATAGGGCGGGGGTAATCTCAACAGATGGGACATTAAAGGATCCTTCTCAGGGTCCACATTTTTCTCCGCAGGGGAAGTTGGCAACACTGGATAACATTTATCTACCGCCATACGATGTTGCCTATCTGAGACCTCAATCGCATGATCGGTTTCATTATTTTTAAACTGTTGCGCAGCTTGTAAAATAGACATATCCCTCCTATCTCTTTTAGCTTGTTTTATTTCTTTCTGTTTGGCCTCCTTACGCCATAGGCGAAAAGAGTCAAACATAGCCGGCCGGGCTTTTCGCTTAAACAAAGTGTTCTCCAAAATATCTAAAATATTGAGCTCAAAACTGCCGTTCTGTGGCCATCGTAAAACACCACCTTTTCTAGTATAGCGAACCCATGCCTCATTAAAAGCTATGGGGCCAATACCATGTTTAGAATAAACTTCATAAGTGGGAGTTCCGGACGGAGGAATTGGACAAGAGTCCTCCAGTCGGGAAGCCCTATCGTGATTACAACAAAACCATCTTCCAAACTTACTGAAACCAGGCATCGCTACCACAATAGTTTCGTTACAAACTTCAAGGGGTTAATTAGTCACTTTATAATACAAAAACTGCACTCACCCCTTGGTTTCAGCTTTTTCAAAAGTCGAACAAAGACAAATCAAAGACAAAGGAGTGGCCACTATACTTAACTTAACCAGATGTTTCCGTACGCCAACAGAGGTCCGTCTGATGTCTCGCGATACCAATTACCAAGGGAGCCAAAGCGTGGCCGCAGTCAGGGCAACAGGTCTTCGCAGCCGTTGGAAGGGAGAAGCCACACGGTAAAAGCCTTCGGTCCACTTACGACATGCAGGGGTCGATCACGTGGTGCGCGTCCTCCGGAATTTCCTTGCAGGGCTCCTCACGATCCTCGGGCTGGACCCACGACCTCTGAAGCGGCCTCACAGAGGGCACCAATTGAAGAACCGGGCTCATTAAGCCTGGCGGCACAGGGTACGCCTGAAATCTTCGGAGTTCGCCTTCCAAATTACAGAGACACGGAACACTCTGTTTGGCATAGGAACTTCAATTTATTAGCTGCAGCTAGGTACAGTTGTCCTAGAAGTACATCAGAGGTAGGTTCTCAGGAGACTGCCACTTCAATCCGTGGCTCACAGTCTTTTGTAGCGCTTGAATCCCCTAAAGCAACAACCCCCTCAATGTGTAATAAAAATGCAAATCATCCACAAGAAAACATTCTTTGTACAAGATACAGGATAATGGGCAATAGAAATTCCTTCCCTAAGGTCGTGTTCTCTACCCGACCCTATAGGTCAGGTGGCATAGCCATTCCTTGGTTATATTAATTTACGACAGGACGTGTTTGCGTGTTGAAGATGGTGATTCGTAAAACAACTGGAGAGGCCGAGAACGGTCACCAAGGGTCAATAGATGGTTATCTGGGGAATTAGTTGCTTCGAGCGGGGTCTCAGAATGGACTTAGCTCAGGGAAACAGGAAAGGTCGTTTAATATGTGCAACAGTATAGAATGTGAAAGAAACACTATGAAGGTTGAAGGGGCCTGAGTGAGGGCAACAGCGTAATGGTGTTACAAGCAAAGATGGGGCCGTATTTGAATTTCCTCAGCGTGCTGCCTAGACCGAGGTCAGTTCAACACACCCTGAATCCTTCCCTCCATGTTCCGCTGAAGCATACCACGCAGCGTGCCTGAAGCACATCACTCAGTGCTCCTCTGATGCACACATCTAGAGCACCCTGAAGCCTTCCCTCTGTGGTCCACTGACACGTACCACGCAGTGTGTTCTGCTGAAGCATACCACGCAGCGTGCCTGAAGCACATCACAAAGTGCCCTTCTGATGCACACATCTAGAGCACCCTGAAGCCTTCCCTCTGTATTCCACTGACACGTACCACGCAGCGGTCCTGAAGCACATCACTCAGTGCTCCTCTGATGCACACATCTAGAGCACCCTGAAGCCTTCCCTCTGTGTTCCACTGACATGTACCACGCAGTGTGTTCTGCTGAAGCATACCACGCAGCGTGCCTGAAGCACATCACACAGTGCCCTTCTGATGCACACATCTAGAGCACCCTGAAGCCTTCCCTCTGTGTTCCCCTGACACGTACCACGCAGCGTGCCTCGAAGCACATCACTCAGTGCTCCTCTGATGCACACATCTAGATCACCACTGAAGCCTTCCCTCCATGTTCCGCTGAAGCATACCACAGTGTGCCTCTAAGCACATCACGCAGTGCCCTTCTGATGCACACATCTAGAGCACCCTGAAGCCTTCCCTCTGTGTTCCGCTGACACGTACCACGCAGCGTGCCTCGAACCACATCACTCAGTGTTCCTCTGATGCACACATCTAGAGCACCCTGAAGCCTTCCCTCCGTGTTCTGCTGAGTCATACCTCATGGTGCGCCTCAAAGCACATCATCAGTGCTCCAGTCAGCTACATTACCAAGTGCTGCCCTCAAATCCATCAGCCAGTGTGGCTCTCAGGAGCGCCACATTGTGTTTCCTTGATGCACAGCAACCTGGGCTCTCCTGGGAACAATATTTTGTGCCCTCCTGAGGCTCATCCTCATTGTATTTCCCAAGTGCATGTTTCTCTGTGCCCCTGGTGCACATCATCCTGCAGTTCTCTGATACATATCCCAGATTGTCCTTTGCAACACAGGGTTATGCACGGCATTTTGCCCTTGTACATAGATGCCCATCAGTCAATGTGCCTGTGTGCATAGCTGCCTGTATGCCTTCTGTCTTTAGAGGTGGCACTTGTTGGTCTGTGTGCAAGAGTGCCTGTGTGCTTCTTGGTTGCTGTGAGCAGAGGTCTATGTGTCTGCTGGCCTTTGTGAATCAATCAAACAATCAATCAATCATTCATTCAGCGACTTATAAAGTGCCATGAGGGTCTCAATGTGCTTGAGTTGCTAACAGCTTCTTTTTTTTAACAAGGGGAGAGCAAGGAAAAGACACTCAAAAAACGTGAAAACAAGGCAAAAGCAGTGAAAACGAGGGCAAAGCAAGGAGAAGGCACTCAGAAACCAGGAGAAAGCAAGGAGAAAGCAGTGAAAATTAGGGAAAAGCAAGCAGTAGGCACTCAAACACGGATAAAGCAAGGAGAAAGCAGTTAAAACAAGGGAGAAGCAAGGAGAAGGCACACGAAAAGCAGGGGAGAAAGCCGAGAAAACTAGGGCATGGCAAGGAGAAGGCACTGAAAAACACAGAGGATAAAGCAAGAAGAAAGTAGTCAAACGAGGGAATAGTACGGAGAAGGCACACAAAAAACAGAGGAAAAAGCAAAGAGAAAGCAGTGAAAATGAGGTAAAAGAAAGGAGAAGGCACTGAAAAAGCACAGAGAAGACAGGAGCAAGAGCGAAGCCGCAGCACAGGGAGAGCTGGGCCTGGGGTCTGCTCAACAGGTCGTGCCGCAGCCCCCATCAAGTAAGTTCTGGGAGGAGGAAGGGGCACAAGGAGGGGGTGGATGGGGTTAAGTGTCTGGGCTAGGCGGGGAATGAGTAAGGTGTGCAGGCATGCTGGTCCGTGTGCATGCACTCACCAAGAGCCAAACCTGTAAGATTTGTCGCTGCTTCTATAAGGATCTGGGACCCTGGACCAGGGGCACTTTTCGAATGTGTTTGTCACAGAGGTCTTCGCTTATGAGCTTCCTGAGCAATATTGACTGAGGAAACGCAGCTACTCAGAACCTGCTGTTGAGGAACCTCTTTGTACCGCATTTATGAGATAAATCAGAACTGAGCCTTTTAATGCAGCGCCAAATATACTTTATAATTGCAAAGAGACTGTGACTTGTAAAACAATAAAAATCAAATAACACAGCTGCATCCCCTGCATACACCAGCTTATGAGTTTATCAAATGTTGAATGCGTGAGGGATACTGTAGACATATATAATGAACAGTGGCATTGAGATAATCTGTAATTATTTGCATACTGTGACTGCTTATTGTGTATGTTAATTATGTGTAAACATATAGCACATCTATTTATATTATGCTACATCTGTAACCATGTCTTTTTCTGGTGCTTGGATGGTCTGCATCTGGAAGGAGAGGCCTGACACAGGCAGGATACACTCACGGAGCAGAGATGGATAACAGGTATGTACAGACAAGAGAGAGCTACAGCAAGATGGAGAGGGCCACATAGCAAGGACCTACTTAACAAGGAGCACACGGGGCAGAGCCGCAAGGGTCTATATAGTGAGGTCCTCAGTGCAGAGCCAGAAGTATCGATATAGTGAGGAGCTCACAGGACAGAGCCTGAGGGATCTATATACTGAGGAGATCACAGACAGAGATGGGAGGATCTATATACTGAGGAGATCACAGACAGAGATGGGAGGATCTATATACTGAGGAGATCACAGAACAGAGCTGGGAGGAGCTGGGAGGATCTATATACTGAGGAGATCACAGAACAGAGCTGGGAGGATCTATATACTGAGGAGATCACAGATCAGAGCTGGGAGGATCTATATACTGAGGAGATCACAGAACAGAGCCTGAGGGATCTATATACTGAGGAGATCACAGATCAGAGCTGGGAGGATCTATATACTGAGGAGATCACAGACAGAGCTGGGAGGATCTATATACTGAGGAGATCACAGGGCAGAGCCTGAGGGATCTATATACTGAGGAGATCACAGATCAGAGCTGGGAGGATCTATATACTGAGGAGATCACAGAACAGAGCTGGGAGGATCTATATACTGAGGAGATCACAGAACAGAGCTGGGAGGAGCTGGGAGGATCTATATACTGAGGAGATCACAGAACAGAGCTGGGAGGAGCTGGGAGGATCTATATACTGAGGAGATCACAGAACAGAGCTGGGAGGAGCTGGGAGGATCTATATACTGAGGAGATCACAGAACAGAGCTGGGAGGAGCTGGGAGGATCTATATACTGAGGAGATCACAGAACAGAGCTGGGAGGATCTATATACTGAGGAGATCACAGAACAGAGCTGGGAGGAGCTATATACTGAGGAGATCACAGAGCATAGTCTGATGGATTTATATAGGGAGAAGCTCACAAGGCAAAGCCTGTAGGATCTATATAGTCAGGAGCTCGCAGAGCAGAGCCGGGAGAATCTATATAAAGAGGAGCTCAGAGGGCAGAGCCTGAAGGATCTATATACTGAGGCAGTGACGTAACGAAACTTGAGGGGGCCCCCTGCAAAGTACACTGAGGCCCCCCACCCACCTGCGGCCCGGCCCACCACCTACCACTTTTCCCTACCACCCAGAAATCTGGTATATTTTGATTTGAAACCTCCATCATTTAAATGAAATGCCTCTGTATTGTCTCTCTAAGTTCTAATGAGAAAGTGGGAAACACTCTTAACATACAAGCTATGCCATTTGTAACAATACTGTCAAAAGCAGATTATTTAACTGAGGCATCAATCAGAACAATGCCAAGGAGCGAGCCTATTGTCTCAGGAACTGCCTATGGCTAAAGAACAACTATGAAGGGTCTGAAATAGAATTGACATTAGTGGACAATAACTTGAATCTTTGAAGACAAACTCAAACCTGCAGTTCCATAAAAACTCGACTGACAATATACACGAGAAGTACACAAGATACAACTCGGTATTGTGAAAAAGTCAAGAGAAATAGACTAGAATTTTTCTTTTGGCAACCCTACTTTATATTGCTTTTCATGAAATGCATTCTCACTGTCACACTACAGCAGCAAATGTAAATTTCAAATCTAAGGAATAGGCAGAGTGGGGGACCAGGGGGTACTGGAACCAGAAAAAACTAAGCCTCTGTAACCAGTTTACAAAGGTATGTAAATATGCAAATGGTCTCTGGCCTCGAGGGAGTTGCCTTCAACCCCTTTGCTTCTGGGCCTGGAAGCTCAGGTCACCTGCACCCACCTCACGCAGCATGCACCATTTAATTTATGAGGCAGGACTGTTATGAGGCAACTCATTGCTGCAACCAACGCTGGCGAGAGAGTGTAGTGCTGCCTGTGTGCGCTACAGCGCTGATGGATCCCCTGGAGACTGGACAACGGGGGCTGCTGGGGGCATAGCTGCCAAGGTTTTAGATTGCCATGTGCGACTGTTGTTGATGTATGTTGCATCCCCTGTCAGTAATCTCCGACATACACAGATAATTCATTTTCCAATAAAAACTTTACGGACTTAATCAAAATGTGAAACTGAGTTTTCTTTGCCGGGAGGCAGTCACAGGAGCAATGTTAGTTTTTGCAGGCCCCTCGGTCAGAATACTGGGAATATATTGGGACCTCATTTTCACTGCAACACTGAGAACCGTCACATTTCACCACAGTCCCAGCTCTGATTCGGTCTAACAGTTGCTCCCCTGGTTACCAAAGGCAGAGCCTTTTCCTTCTCAAATAAGATGGCCGCCACGTCTTTCACTCTCTCAACAAAGATGATTCCCATTTCACTTCTCTGGAGAATGGGTGTAGTCCAAAAATCTTTAATTCATGGAACCATGCCACAAATTCTCCCTTACTCAATCAATGTGTTGTCAATACCAAAATCCAAGATCTGGCAGTTGCAAAGTCTCAAAGTTTACTCAAAGGGAGCGGATAGTCAGCATACACTTCTCACCAGTGTTTCAAGGGTCATCTTACAGCGCCAACGTGTTTTACATAAGTCCTCCCAGCGCACACAACATAGGACCACCACAGCCTGCATCGTCTACTGAAGACGACCCACTGTGCAGATTAATTAAAGACTGACTACGTTCTGAGAACTGAATCATCTGAAGCAATAACTACATCCTTCTAAGTAGCAGTAAAAGACGTCGTTCCAGATCTTCCTTTCGGACACGAGTTCCTCAACCTAAACCATTCTTAAAATAATATATTTTACAGCCTAGTAATAAAGGGGAGCACTGTGCGTCAATCATCAGTCGAATTACTGCTAAAAAGTATCCAGCTGTTCCGATGCCGTGAGACGAGAAATGATCACCTCGTCAATTTATGCCAGATCACCAATGAAGGATAAGACGTCACCAGATACTCTTCGTGAGGCCCACAGAGGGGGGCCAGGAATAGTTCACAGAAGGACCCCACACCTGACACCACAGGAAATATCTTCAACCAGAAGCACCTTCACTAAACAACGGTGGAACCTGCAAATGAGCACACAATGTCCTACTGGCCTTGGGCTGGGGCAGGGCTGAGAGCTCCAGAGGAGGCTGTCCAGTCTACTGTAGAATGACTCCATGCACCTCAGTACGTCACTACTGTAGCCACTAAAAACACAGGGAGCATCCCTCTGCGGAAACGTTTACTGTGTGATCTACCACTGTAGGTAAGGTCCTGTCTTCATTATAGTAGCCCCAGAAACAGCTGACCTCCGCTGAATGAGCAGAGACGAGGGACTGGTTGAGTGCTCCGGACTGGCCTCTCGAGTAAGGTGAACTGTTGACCTCACTGTAATGTTCTTGGAAGGAGCAGGGAGTTGTGTGTGTTGCTTTGACTCCTCTTGGACTGAAAAGCATGGATGTCACTTACAGCTCAGCAGGGGTAGATGCTGCGACAACTGGCTAGCCCCTTGCGACCCCTGGCACTGCCGTTGCGAGCCCTGCCCCCAAAGGTGGCAAACACATTGCCACCCGACAGCGCCATTGCCATTCCAGACGGCTACAAGATCACCCGCAGAGACCGCCCCAACGGAGTCGGAGGAGGAATCTCCATCGTCCTCAAGAACAGCATCGGGGGCCTCGACCAGCACCAATGACACTCTCAGCACTGCCGAACACATGCATTTTCCAGATCCACACAGACCCCAACTCCACCCTCAGAGGCACCCTCGTCTACAGAACCCCTGGACCCCAACTCCAGTTCAGCGACTCCATCGCCGACTGCATCAGCACGCACGCATTGACCTCCACTGACTATATCCTCCTCAGAGACCTGAACTTTCACCTGGAGAACAACAACAACAGCAACTCCACCACCCTGATCGATAACCTCGCCAACCTCGGACTGAAGCAACTCGTCACAACGCCTACCCACTCCGCCGGCCACACGCTAAACCCCGTCTTCTCCTCAAGCTCCCACGTCTCCTTCAGCCACACCACGAACTCCCCTGGACCGACCACCAATGCATCCACTTCACCTTCCAGAAACCCACCACACACCACCGCACCCAACAGATCCCCCGCCTCTGCTGGAGCAAAATCACCGAAGACCAACTGCACGCAAACCTCGCTCCCAGCCCACCCACCGAACTCCACCACAACCTCAGATGCTGGATCAACGACTGCGCCAACACCCTCGCCCCGCTGAAGAAACCCTCCTACAGAGACACCAGCAAGAGGGCCAGCTGGTTCACCCCAGAACTCCTAGCCTCCAAGCGAGCCTGCCGGAAACTAAAGAAGAAATGGCATAGTGAGCAGACTCTGAACAGCCACGCAGCCCACAAGGACGCCACCCACAACCACCATCACCTCATCAGGACTGCCAAGAGGACCTCCTTCAAAGACCGCCTCGACAACAACGCACACAATAGCAAGGAGCTCTTCAACATCGTGAAGGAACTTTCCAACCCCAGCTCCAACACCAACGGCATCCCGCCATCGTAAGCCCTGTGCGACTCCCTCTCGCTTTTTTCCACCGCAAGATAACAGACATCCATGACAGCTTCAACAACTAGACAGCCCCCAACAGACATCAACACAACAGACTCTCTGCACACCATCGACCACGACCCCATGATAGCCTGGGCCAACGTGAGCCTCGATGACACCATCAAGACCATGAGCACAATCCAATCCGACTCCCCGTCAGACCCTTTCCCGCACCACATCTTCAACAAAGCCAGCAGCTCCATCACACCCCATCTGCGCAACGTCATCAATCTCTCCCTCGAGACCGCAACCTTCCCAGAGAGCTGGAAACACGCCGAGATCAACGCCCTACTCAAAAACCCAAGACGGACCCAAGAGACCTCAAGAACTTCCGGCCCATCTCCCATCTCCCTGCTTCCGTTCCCGGCCAAGGTCATCGAGAAGATCGTCAACAGACAGCTAACCCGATACCTTGAAGAAAACAGAATCCTGGACCCTTCCCAGTCAGGGTTCCGCAGCAACCACACCACTGAGACTGCCCTCATCGCCGCCACCGATGACATCAGGACCCTGCTGGACAACAGTGAGACCGCGGCCCTCATCCTCCTGGACCTCTCCGCCGCCTTCGACACCGTCTGCCACCGCACACTACGCACACGCCTCCATGCCATAGGGATCCGAGACAAGGCTCTGGTATGGACCACCTCCTTCCTCTCCGGCAGAACCCAGAGCGTCCGCCTCCCCTCTTTCCAATCCGAAGCCTCCAAGATCATCTGCGGCGTACCCCAGGGCTCTGCCCTCAGCCCGACACTGTTCAACATCTACATGGCCCCGCTCGCACATGTCGCCCGACAGCACGACCTCAAATAATCTCCTACACCGACAACACCCAACTGATCCTCTCCCTCATGAAGGACCCCATCACCACCAAATCCAACCTTCACGAAGGAACGAAGGCCGTCGCCGACTGGATGAAGATCAGCCGACTGAAGCTGAACCCGGACAAGACGGAGGTCCTCATCTTCGGCTCCAACCCTTCAGCCTGGGACGACTCCTGGTGGCCGTCGGCACTGGGGGCAGCCCCGACACCCACCGACCATGCACTCAACCTGGGAATCATCCTCGACTCAACGCCCTCCGTGACCAAGCAAATCAACGCCATCTCCTCCTCCTTCTTCAACACCCTCCGCATACTCCGCAAGATCTACAGGTGGATCCCGACAGACACAAAAAGAACAGTCACCCAGGCCCTCGTCAGCAGCAGACTCGACTACGGAAACGCCCTCTACGCGGGAGCCCCGACCAAGCTCATCAAATGTCTGCAACGCATCCAAAATGCCTCTGCACGACTGATCCTCGACGTACCACGCCACAACCACATCACTCCCCACCTGAGGTGGATATATCTGAAATTAAATGAGCCACATTAATGCCAGTTCAGAAAGAGAGTAGTAATGTAACTATATAGATTACGGGACCCAGACATCTACATACTGATTTGCCTGGGGCCGGGTGTTTTATTTAAATATATTCCTCATATTGGGGTACACTAAACAAGGCAACTCCACCAGTATTCAGTGGTGGGGTATTTTCTCCCAAGGATGAATGCCAGTTAATTTCTCAAACGAAAAAGATATAGCGTAATTTAGCCCAGAGTAACTAGAATGTAAAAATGAACTACTTAAATCGCAAGAGGCATGAATGAGGTCTGCGTGTGCAGTGCCTCTCCACCCAAAATCCAGTGTGCTACGACAAAAAGGTCAGCTACTGGTGACCCAAGTTCGTATGTGTAGAATAAAGCAAACAAGGCACAAGTCACGATGGCTAGATAGACAGGTCGGCTAACTACTAATGGCAGCCACAAGCTGTGAAACCTGCCTGTAGACAGAGTATCAAAGGATACCACCCCCATGTGGACTCTGGTGCGAAAGACGACTCGGGTCAACAAGTAGATGCATACGATATTATAATGGTGCAGGGTTCGTTTGTACATACAAAAGCTCTTGCAGGTGAAGTCGTTAGCCAAGTCAGCCAGAAGTAGGGTTGCATGTGGACAGTTATGCTCCATTTTTTGGACAAAAGAGGGACTCCTCGCCACCACGGACCACTCACTCCAGCTGCGGCTTCAGTGGCAGTCACGCTCATGCGCACTTTTAATTGCGCTGCGCATGACAATGGTATACTCAATGTAACATTCAGCGTGCTAACTCACCAGTAGCCCGCCCCACCCTATCCCCCACCCTGAAGACGCGCAGACGCGGGGACTTCTTCTGTGCATCGCGGCCCGCACGCCATAATTAGTAAAGAGCCTGCCTCAGAGGCCCGCCCGGGGCCCGGCAGACCATTTAATTAATTAAGAGGCCGGGCGTGCGCCGCTGCCATGCGCACCATTTTATTAGTGAGGAGGCCCTGACTACGGAAGTTCTGGTAATTGCACACGTGCGACAAAGTGCTGCCACATTACCTCACTGCTCCTTGCTTTGTTTTTGCTCGCCAAAACTTTCTTTTTCGAAATGTAATTCTCAGACCCAAGAAATGGATGTCCTACAGGGAGAGGAGATACAAGTAAATGATGGTTTATTGCAGTGGCGTCACTAGGGTTGGTGTCACCCGGTGCGGGTAACTCATGGTGTCACCCCTTCACGACTTACCGCATGGACCTCCTCCGCTCCGAGTCCGCCAGTGGACACAGTTGGCAAATAACGGAACCATACAAAATCCTTAGTAACGTTTGTAAATGTAGGTCCTATATTTACAAAGGCCATAGAAGAAAAATTGAATTCAACAAGGTCGGAGGTAAAATACTGTAATAAGTTAAGAACTAAGAACTACATAGAAAATATGTTACTTTTTCAACATTAAACTTTAAATTTTACTGTTACAGGAGATAAGGTTGTAACCGTTCTGTATTGGGTTTGCACAATCAGCAACTGCCAGAATAGAATGCAACAGTACAAATTACAATGTCACATTAAATCTCGACTAATCAGAACTTTCCTTTCCTGGCCTTTAAAGCTGCAAACTTGTTAATTACTTCATCAAAATCAACATCTTTCGCCAAATCACTTTCAATTAATAATATTGCAAGATCAGAAAGCCTTGACTGTCCCATGGTAGATCGCGAATAGTTCTTTATAAACTTTAGCTTTGAAAAACTCCTCTCACATGAAGCTACAGACACACAGATTGTGAGAAATAATTGTAGGCTCAATGAGAGATATGGGAGAGATTCTAGGAAGTCCCATTCAACTATGAATTTTAAAATGTTAAATACTGACCAGTCTTTGGCTTCTTCGACTTCAATCTCTGCTGCCTTCAGGTGCCTTCTCAGCCTTGGTATTTCTAATAAAAGCTCTCCCTCGGATAACTCATCATAGAAATTGGACAATTTTGGAATGGACACCAGTAACTGTTCTTCAGTGGCAGATATCAAACTCTTGGCTTGAACAGCCTCAAACATGGCTGCTACTTCCTTGATGGCTCTTGATCTGATCTGGAGTTCAGAATGAAAACGATCAATACACTCAAGCAATGCCCTCTTGTTTTCTTCTTGCAGAGTTATTCCAGCATCTCTTGTCTTCTCACCCGTCATCCTCTTCTTGAACCTGGGTCTGCTCTCTACTGAAATTCCATATTGGTCTGCTTTTAAAAGCTCCTGTTCAATTGCCTGCTCCACTAGATGATTGCGCTGCTCGTCGTACAGAAATAGTGTTAGTGTCTCTAGCTTTGTCACCACCTTGTCAAGAGTTAAGCCCTTAGTCTGAAGGTACAGCTGTGTAAGATTAACTTCTTCAAGTACATCACACCAAAAGTAGAGGTAGCACAGAAACGTGAAATTGCAGACAGCAGGCAAAAGACCACGGGCTGTACCTCTTGTGTCTAAATTTTCATCTGGATCACATAGAGCTTCAATTGCCGCCACACATTCATCAAATTTTTCTTTCACTGCCTTTACTGCAGCATGATGAGCACTCCAGCGTGTTGTTGATAGTCTTTTCACTGAGACTCCAGTGTGCTCCATTAAAACATCCCATCGGTGAGTAGAAGCAGCAAAGAAGGAAAACATTGTCTTAAGAGTTCCAAAAAAAGTCACACATGAAGCATTTTCAGCAAAAGAGTGTTGGCCGCACAGGTTAAGCGAATGATCCACACATCCATTAAAAATAGCTTTCTTGTTCTTTCTTTTCAAAATGGCTTGTACACCCCCATGCATTCCAGCCATAGTGGCAGCATTATCGTAACCTTGAGCGCGGCACATCATAAAGTCGAGTCCATCACGTTCCAGATTTTGAAGAATATCAGAACTGAGGTCAACAGCTTTTTTCCCCTTTAAAGGGAAAAATCCCAGAAACACTTCTTTAACTTCAACTTTCCTATTTTGGATTTTCACATATCTGATCACTTCGGACATTTGGTCAGTGTGTGATGTGTCAGGTGTGCTATAGAACATGATCCCAAAATACCCGGCAGATTTTATATCCAAGACAAGCTTCTCCTTCACATGATTTGCTAGGACATGTATAAACTCATTCTGAGTTTTTGGTGCAAGATAAGATACTGATGCTTTGAGTTTACATGTGCTTCGCTTTAATCTCATTAGGTGCTCTTTCAGCACTGGGTCATATTTAGAAAGCATCTCAACCATTTCAAGAAAGTTTCTTTTATTCAAGGAAGATTCATCTTCCTTGTGGCCCCGGAATGCCAGATTCTGCTTGGCAAGTAATAATGTGATATCGAGCAACCTGTGCAAGATGTCTCTCCACTTTTTCTTCTCTATGTCCATCAAAGCAACACTTTCGGCGTCAATTGTTTTGTGCAGTCTAAGTCCTGCTGCCAATGTTTTCCATTTTTCAAGGCAATGTAAGTGCTCTTCGGATGTTTCATGATTTTGCACTTTCGGGCTCAGTTTCCACCACTTCTGAAACCCAGTCACAAATTTGGATGTCGTGTCTGTAGCATGATTAGCGGCAAAGAGTCGGCAGCAAAAACAATATAATTTCTCACTGACGAGTGAGTAAACCATCCATGACCGCAAGACTTTCTCGCCATTTGGCATCACCTTGTAAAACCACTCTTTTGATAGCTGGCGAACATCTCCTTTTGCTTTTGGATCTTGCCTTGTGGCAATTCCGAAACGGCCATCTTTGTTCTGGAAAGAAGCACTTCCTCTTTTGATGATTACAACCCGCAAATGATCTGGAACAGGCATTTTCCAAAAAGAAGCATCATCTAAAATATTCAAATTTTCCCCCTTAACCTCAGTCCTCATCTCATTTACAGTATCCTGCTTAGAGTCACTTTCAGAACTCTCTTCTGCTTCAAATTCATCCATTTGAATTTCCATTTCCTTTCCTTGTTTTTCTGCTTCATTTTCTTCTATTTCAACTCCTTCCTCTTCTGCAGTATGCATACTAGCATCAGGATCAGCGTTATCAATTGGTGGCCGAGGAACTGTGTCTTTTGATGAACCCATACCCTGGCCATCATCTGGTCTCTTGACATATTGAAGCATGGATCCACGTAGTGTTGACAGTGATTCATTTTTTACCGTTTTTTGCTTTTCTTTGCTGGCATCCACTTGGCCTCTTTGATGTATGTTTTCCATGTAGCATGATTGATATAATATATCCTTGAACTATTATTATCCAAAAAAACGCGACTTTAAAAACACCAACAACAGCAAAGCGTGTTTTTAAGCACGTGTAGTGGGCGTGGGCTGATGAAACGGCGGGTCCAGTCAAATGTAGGATGTCAGTGTCACCTCTAGTACAAGTGGTTTGTTACTGTACAAATAATTTGGGAGGTTTTCATCTTGGTCGTTTTGTCAGTCGCCCTGTGCCGCTGTTCATGTTTTTTGTTTTCATACTTGCCGTCTATTTTATCGATGGTAATAAGCCTGTAAAAGACAGAAGCCGGGATTGACTGTCACTCGCTGGCCAAACATGCTCATTATTGCATTTTCTTAATAAGCATGATTAACAAACATGTTAAATTATACAGTACAACGGTGTAATAATAAAGACAGGCACTGCAAATTAAAATATAGAATTCAGCAGAATGATTATTTCTGCTTTACTAACCACAGTTGGGAATCATGGCATTATTGTAAAGTGGCCCTGCTGCAAACCCTGTAGATTTTAGCAAAAATAAAATTCTGTCTTTAGGTGAAGCAAATCAAAAGTTAATAAAAACGTGTGAGAAGTGCTCCAGTGCTGTTTAAGGCCCTCCGTAGAGGTGGACTGGTCATCATTCAGTCATACCCTATTATGACACATCACGTAATAACGCACTGTTCGACATAAAAAAATTACAGAGAATGCCCATTGCACAGGAACAACGCGAATGACAGACCAAGCGGCTGTTTGAGGTGCTTGTGTTTTTTTTGTACTTTTTTTTGCGCAAAATGCATTCTCACATTCAAAGCGGACACAAGTGTGAATTTCTTGCTAAAATACAATGGGGTCATCACATCTTCATAGCCCCTTCTTACATTTATTCTTTAATTTCTTTTATGGTGCTACTCATCCCAAGTGGGGTGTCAGACCACACTACTTGACACACACAGGTATGATGCTGAGACAATGATTTATACATGTGTAAATCAATGTATAGGAAATGTTGCATAAGACAATAAGAGATACGAGGTGTTGTAGTCACATGTAGTCCGTACTGGTAGACTTTGTATGCTATGAATGCTGAGTGTGGAAAAAGACAAAATTCAGGTTTCACAACGTGACAAAGTGGTTGGGGTTGTGTATACTAATAAGACTGTATCACTACCCAAAGGAACAGTATTTAGTACCTTAGAATGAGAAAAGATTGAGGGGAAAAATAGCTTTCTAAACTCACGTCTTGCAGTTTGCGTGCAGTGGTTCATAACTCACTGTGTTCTATTCCAAGGATTGTAACTTAGGAACTGCCAGTTACCAAATGTTTCTCTATGACAAAACCCACTAACCTATCTACAAATAAATCCAAATCTGTGGTAGGCATGTTACACTTTGTGGTTTGCGGAGGCACCTTAACTGACTATGCTACTTTATGATGAGTGAAAACTGTCACTAGACAAGGCTCGGTAATCTCCCGGCTCCACACATCTCTCAGCTGGGTCGTTGGCATCCCTGAACTGCCTGCATGCCGCATTATGGGTCGTTGGCTGTGTTCCGCTTTTTAGCAGGACCAAGACTGATTTGTATAAGATTATTTTCTGTCTAGGATGGTACAGTGAATGAAAAATTATGGACTGGAATGTGACCCTGGGCGATTCCTTCCATCACTTTGTTGTTTTTGTTGATGTGAGCGCGCTAGTCTTCTTCGCATCAGGGTATAGCTAAGTTGTCTCTGAAACGTTAATGATTTTTCCATTGCAGTATTTGTCCAGTGATAGATTTTGCTTCACATGGTGCCTGGCAAACTTTGTCAATCATTGCGTCACACTGCTCTTTCGATCTTCACAATACTTGATTTTGCCAATGATTTGGAGGAGAAGTGGAAAAATCTTTGCAATGTCCATGTCATTTTCCTCAACAATTCTAGCAAAATATTAGCAAAGACCTTAAAGGAGACTCATCTTGAGAGCCAACGTAAAGTTTAAGAGCACCCCATGCCAATTTCCACAACATAGACGTCACAGTGAATAGAATGAGGCTGATGAGTGAGTCGCGATTAAAACATTCCGAGCCATTTCAGAAGTCTTTTTGCGTCATAGGCACATATCAGCAGGCATCTGTAACAGCTTTTCAAGCAATGTTGCAAAAGCTGTGACTTTCATGACATTTGGCGTCCCTGCAGTGCCCACTTGCAGCATTGTGGGTTGTTGGCATCCCTGCACTGCTTGCATGCAGCATTGTGGGTCGTTGGCGTCCCTGCTGTGCCTGCATGCAGCATTGTGGGTTGTTGGCATCCCTGCGGTGCCTGCTTGCAGCATTGTCAGTCGTTGGCGTTCCTGCAGTGCCGTTTCTTGGGAGCAGTGTGCTGCACTGTATGCTAGGTGAGAGTTCACGTGGGTTTGTCGGGATGCTGTGGTTCCCTCGACTGTGTCGCACAGGCCCCTTGGTAGGAGGGTGGTCTGCATTTGTCGGGTGTCATATGTTGGGCTGTTTGTGCCTGGGATCTCCTCCGGTTCACTGTGAGTGCTCCTCATCACATGGAGGCCTGTCCTATTGGCTATGTCAATGCTGTGGGGATTGGGGGCAATGCGCTTGGGGATTGGATCCGACTGGTGACTCTGTGGCCAAGTGTACTTTCACATGTAGAGAAGTGCCTCGTCGTGCATTCCGAATCCGATAAAGGCATTTGATTTTTTTTGCAGTTTTATATAGCGCGAACTCTGCCCCAAGGCGTCAGGCGGTACCCCACCCTCATGTGAAATGTAAGCAGTAAGAACATGGTTTAGAGTTACCAATACACCGATCAATCACTCGTTGCAGTACCCCACGATTGGCGCACTTCCCCACCATGGAAAACAATGTTGTTGAAAAAAAGACAAGAAAAGAAAAGTACCGCTTCACTGGCAAACTCTGTAAAGTAGCGCTAATATGTTTGGGTGTGATTAAAATCAATGTATTTTTCATAGTTACAACATTGCATCAGACAATCCATGAGTATATGAAAGAATGTGTATTTGGAATTAAAAATACATGTGCATTTCACTTAATTTGCTGTATTCCGTGCCAAAACACCAGAGATAGGTCCGTCCTGCTCCATATTCGGTACCTTTGTCCCCAGTAAATGTGACGCATTGTCAGCAGGCATGGCATGACCCTACAGTTATGGTAGGAGACATAGCATGACAAAGCTTCCTACAATTTTATTACAGAGTAGTCAAGGCATCACGTTCTGACTTAGGTTTTGGCATTCTCACTTCTCAAAAATTCCATGCGGCAATACAAAAGGGCATCACAACTTCTGAGACTGGGCCCAAGCCTGTCAGCAACTATTCGACAACCCACCTAGCAGGCCACAGGGAAGAAGCAAGAGAAGCAGCAAGACTAAACAATCACACATAGGGGACAGACACACCAGGAAGCCAAGGAAGCATGGAGAAAGCTCAAACATAGACCTTAGGAGACACACTGTAGTTTCCAAAAGTAGACCGAAGAAACACTAAGTGCCCCTAAGTGACATCCGTAAAGAATAAACGCCAGAAGAAGTAATAGCACTGCGTCAAAATGGAAAAAAGATCCCCAGTTTCCACCCAAGTAGACTACGATGTGAAACATGAGACAATTGAAGACACAAGGCATTGCTGGTGAGTGCAGCTATGATAAGAATGCGCCCATGCAGTCTACAGTATGACAAGAGAAGTGGACAAAGAGCACAGAACGCAGATTACGGAGCTGCAAAGCAGGCCCATGAAGGCACCTTTCTGCACAGTGGTGTATACACCCCTAATGCTCCAAATACACCACAAGCCAGTACAAGCCAAGGGAAGCAAGTGGTGAGCCGGAACCCTTGTTGAGAGTATAGGTCCTCAAAATCCTAAAGGGCAGCCTAACCACCAAACCAGAGTTCCTTTTCAAGAAAACCAGACAAAACTAAAATTGCAAGAAGGCGTTGGACTCGAACAGGAGCAGTGATGCCCAGCAGGAAACAACTGCCTACACAAACACGTCACCTAGAATTTAGGACAGAGACACAGTGGCTGGTGACAATGGTGAAAGTGAACGGTGCCAAAGGTAGCACTGGAAGAGGTGTCGCACACAACAAATGGAGCTGGCTTGCATCATCAAGCAAATGAGCAATTTTGCCCAAACATGAGCAAGAACATAGAGAGGAAAAGGGACTCCCCCAGTAACCCACAGTCCTATCAAAAAGTGCAAAAACAGCTTACATCGGAACGAAGCAGGATGAAGATAAGACGGTATGTTCAACTATTGGAGAGCTATAGGATCAGTGGTAGGGACAAAGTTCACAGTAAAAAACATGTTGTGCATGGTTGATATTGTGTAGCCTATGTGGAAAATACATGGTATCGTGTTTGAGGATCACAATTGTGGCCCAGCCATTTATAGCAAACATTTGTTTGCGCTTTAGTATAAAGTGAGGCAGAGAGTTTTAATGGAGAGAGGGTTGCATTTTCAGACATGTTCCAACATCTTGGCTGTTGTATTTGGTTGATAGGTGGATTTATCAGAGGAGTGCTCCAATCATGTGACAGCAAGCTTGCATGGCGTGTGGCGCAAAAGTGTAAGACTAATGGAGTCAGACTTGTGGATATGTACCATCATCCACTAACCTGAGCTGTTTCTTATCATCTATGTGGAAAGAGCAAGGCCTCCTTCTCAATTCACACTAGTCATAAATGTACTTTTCCTTGCCAGGACTAGAGACAGCTGGATAACAGTATTATATTTTGTGAGTATTGCCATAGTTTTAGGTGGATGAAGGTAGGGCCAATGATGCAAAGGGTCCAGTGAATGGTGCAGAGAGCTTGGAAAGATCCTAATGTGGGCATAAGCAGCCAGTGGAGAGCCTGCAGAAATTATCCGGGTCGAAATTTAGGAGTTGAAGTAGGAGTTGAAAGGCAGCTTCATTTTGGATTTACCACACAGTGTGTACACAAATTTCATTTTGTGGTTAATTGTTAATCTATGAAATAGTTCTCAACTGTGAGGGATGGGGTACAGTTTCTTTTATAAGCTGAAACGGGCCTATTGCGGTTATTGATGTAGCTAAGGTGGTGAGATCAAAGTTTATCTTGCGGTGACCACACAAGGTTTATTTGCTATTACAATGAAGTGGCCTCGCATGGTGTGAATCCAATCCACTCTGCGCATGAGCAGAGATCAGCTGAGGCAAGTTCGCCACTTTTATGTTCAAAAGGAAAGATCATCCAGTTTGAGGACAGTTTAGTTTGTTGAACCAGATGTTTGAGCGCACTAGCGCAGAAACACATTGAATCGCCCCCCACCCACCGCCCTGCACTGAATAGGAAATAGGCCACTCACCTGCTGAGTTGGTGGTGGCACTGGCAGACAGGGGAGGGGGTGTGGGGGGGGGGGGGGGCGGGGGACTACCTCTCGGTCGGCCGGCCCGCGGCCGTTAGCCTTGCTTGGAATTTATTTTCAATTTGGAAATGGAATAAAAATTTAATTATAGTGGCGCTGTGGGGCAGTGTGGCGACCACCTGAGACCTCTGAGTCCTCACCTCCTAGTCGTCCCTCGTGAGTCACGTGCACTTGGAGCCCAATGCGCATGCGGGGGGATTCACAACATCGCCGACTGCACCCGGGCCCCTCTATTGACGACGTGACGTCAGGCGCGCAGACGCGGCAGAGGAGGAGACAGTGCGCACTGCGCACAGGCGGCACCTCCTCCTGCTGAAAAGAAGGTAAACCATTTAGGTTAGGTTGCGCGCGTCGCGTCCACGGTCCTTGCGTTTCGGTTTCGGAATCTGGATGTTGTTTGTTTACTTTCAATAAAATTCTGCCCGGAGGGTGCAGTGCACCACAGACACACCGACCAGACCGGCCCTTTGGTGTCACCCCCCGTGAGGGTGTCACCCGGTGCGGTCCGCACCCCCCGCACCCCCTTAGTGACGCCACTGGTTTATTGAAGTCAGAGCAGATTTAAAAGTATTCCGCAGGTGCGTGCGGGGTTAGGTCAAGTGGGTGCAATGTAGCACGGCCCCCCGCAACGCGACCCGGGGGCTGAAGGGGCCTCCTGTGTTATGCCCTTGGCCGTACCCGCACCATTTAAGTAATAAAAAGGCTGTTCGCACACCATGGCTATGCGCACCATTTCTTTCCTCTGCTGAGTGAGGGGGTCCCTGGAGCGAGGGGGCCCCTGAAGCACGGGGCCCCCCCGCAACACGGGGGCTGCAGGCCTGTGTTACGCCCCTGTACTGAGGAGATCACAGAGCAGAGCCGGGAGGATCTATATACTGAGGAGATCACAGGGCATAATGTGAAGGATCTATATAGTGAGGAGCTCTCAGAGCAGAGCCTGAATAATCTATATAGTGAGGAGCTCACGGGGCAAAGTCTGAAGGATCTATATACTGAGAAGATCACAGAGTAGAGCCAGGAGGACAAGTGAGTACAGAATAAAAGAGAGTGCACCAAAGCAGATTACATGGGTAAAGGGAGGGTTAAAAGAAAAAAGAATGAGATAAGCACAGACACACTCATTTAGTTTGTGTTGTACACCTCCAAGCACACTCTGATTCATTGATTGCAAATCTAACTTCTTAAAATGCAAAATTACTGGTTCTGAAATAGACCCGCACAGTGGTGACCAGTCTCTTTCATGAGTGTGAGTCCACAAGGCTTCCTCACTGGGTGAGTGTCCCTGCCGTGGAGCACATTCTCAAGCACTAGCATGAGGTTTACGTATTGGATCACACATTCAGTAACTGAGTTTGAGTTGAACGGCTTGGAGAACAGTTTCATTCAGTACGTGTGAGTATCCTATCTTGTTCTCAGGCCTGTGGGGAGGCTCAGTCACTGAATGTGATTTTCGCTTCTTCGAGTACAGCGATACGCATTACCTCCACGTTCCTTGTCCTCATACCAGTCCAACATGTGAGGTAAATCCCACCTCAGAGACAGGAAAAAAACAGGAATGCTGAAGGAACCCAGCCCACCATCAGCTGAGTGCTTTAAAATGATAGCATTCCGCCTACACTTCCTGTTTTTATCCTGTCTAGGGACAAGAATGGGGTATGTTGAAGTTCAGGCAGGGCCTGAGTCTCCTGCAGCTTTCTCACAGAGTGTTCCTCCCCTTTAAGGTTTTGGGAGGGATGAGCCCTGGTGCATTGATTGGCAGAAGACAGAGAACATGATGTATCCAAGCTCAAATGAGATGCAGTCTTACCAGATTTGGGCACTTGATTTCACATATGGTACTGTCGACTTTGTTTGAGCAGCCTGCAAGGAGAGCCAATGCTTGCTGAAAGGAGAATGAGCATGCACTGAGGAAGTCCGTCTGCTCATGGACATCGAGTCTTCAGCGCATGAGCATTCTTTTGTATGAGGTCCAAACAACGTAACTAGCACCATATCAAGTATTTACCTCGAGGTGAATTTTCTGGGGCAATATTGTTGTGATTTTTTTAAACCTAAGCACTTTTCAAGAATTGAGTTGCAGTTTGGTGACCTCAATGGGGAAGGGTTCTAGCAAGGGGAGACACATGTCTCCATTGTCTTTAGCTTTCCTCTCCCATTCCCATTGTTCTCCCTCTCCTCCCCTCAAGGGATCCAGAGACGTGGTAGAGGATTTTAATGAGTAGAACACCTGGAGGCTAGTCCTGGATACTATTGCTGCTATGTAGAAGGAAAAGCATTCTGACAATAAAGACTTAGGGATGTACGGCAACTTATACTCCGAAGTCTGTCGTTCAAAGTATAGCAATGATTAGACTTCCCCTATTGATCAGAAGAAGAAACATAATTCTGAGGAGATGATGCTGCAATTGCTGTCACATTTTACACAGAATTTCAGGTTTTCCATATAGAATGGAAACTGTTTTGAAGCAGTTCAAGAAAGAGCCTAATTTGGGTTTACCCAGTTTATATTAAATGTGATTTTAAATTAACAGAAAGACCCAGAGAAGATCAATCTTCCAACATATCTGTAAAGTTCTATCCTTTGGAGGAAATCTCATCATAAGGCACCTGAATCTGGTAAGGTGGACCCTGTCATGGAAAGCTTGGTGGGAAAGTGCTCGATGGCAGAAGAACATATTTTGAAGGGCCCTGTTGGACAGGCCACATGAAGGGCTTGCTTCCTCCCCGCATGACAGGGCCCGAGCCCCGGCCCTCCAGGTGTTACCCAACAGAAGCAACCCGCACCCCGTCTCATACGGGACTCCTGCCCCCGGACATCTCTGTATCATGGGGCCGAACCACTACCGGTTCCCTCGCCCGGCCCGGCCGCCATCTTGGACACTGCACCACGAGGCCGCGTGGCCTCAGCTCGACCCTAACCCTGGGCCTGGCCAGGCCCCGACATCCCGGCACCACCATCCACCCAGGAGGTGAACGGACCACTTGGCAGGTCAATGGGAGAAAGAAGTGTCGATGGCTCTCCCACGCCAGGTGCCGATCGCCCCCCAGCTCCCCCGGGCGCTGGCTCCACCCCCCTGCTGGGTGTCTGGACTCCCTCATCCCGGACCTCCCGACCTCCAAGTGCGAGGGTCCGGACATCAAAGGGGCGCCAGACCTATAACTGGGGCAGCTCCAGAGCAGGAGGGCAGTTGTATCCTGGAGTCGAGAGACACCGTGAAGAACTCATCCTTGACGGACTACTGGCGCTGCCGTAGCCCTGCCTTGCGAACTATCGTCCTACCTGCTGGCGCTGCCGCAACCTTCTGCATCCTTCATCCTCGTCGGGACCTGCTGGCGCTGCCGCGGACCATTGTAACTACCACCTTCACCGGGACCTGCAGGCGCTGCCGCGGACCGTTGTAACTACCACCTTCACCGGTACCTGCTGGCGCCGCCGCGGACCGTCGCTACCTACGATCATCTCGGGACCTGCCGGCGCCGCCGCGGCCCGTCCATCTAGAACGCCGAGCTCGAGGATTGTGAGCTGTCCATCATATCATCGCATCTACCAGATTGGTGACAAGACTGTCCCGCTACCCCCTTTCCCAACCCAGAGACTAGAATCGAGGGGACCCCTGAGTCCTGACCTCCTTGTACCATTCTATTGTACCTAAAGATTGCTTATAAAGAACGTTAAACCTTATCTTTGTGTGGTGTATATCTGTGGGGGGGAAGTTACTCGTCTGTACGATCGCTGGAGACGGCTCTCCCCGGAGACCTCTCCCCTTGTCCTCGGCCGACCCTCCCGGTCCGTCTAACAGGCCCTGCTGAAAAAAGTTGGACTCTGCCCTTAAGAACAACTATTGTTTCGAGCAGGGGTTTATTGAGCATAAATTGAGCAGTTTCTTATATCAGACCTTAAATATCAGCTCAAAGCGGTTCGCAAGGGTCACAAATGTTCAGATTTGCTGTACAGTATGGAGAAGCAAGGAGAAATGTTATCTCATGTAAGCCTTTATATCAGCCTGTGGTATTTCAATTGCAGCTTGTCCAGACTTATACCTTAAAGTGTGGTACACGGACGCTGCCCAACGGTCCACAGCCCTGAAGATGCCGTTTGAGAAGATTTGTCCTTTTGGATCAGAGTTGGAAGACAATTTTAGTAGTATTTTCAAGGGAAGAAAACATTCATTTCATCTAGAAGACAAAATAACAAGGATGCTAGTACATAAAGACAGAGAAAATATTTTCTCCAACCATCCAGAAGGCAGCAGACAAGTGAGATTTCATCCAGCTTCCATGAAAAGGATTTCTTCAGGAAGTGTCAGAAGAGGCAGAAGTCGGATCTAGGCCTGAAGGAACAATGTTTCTCACTATGCCAGAAGCTTGGAGGAAAATGGCACAGGATTACGGGTCGGAGAAAGGATCCAATTCTTCCTGCCAGAATGGGTCAAGTATATTTCAGATGGCTGAGTATTCTCCGTATCTCTCAACCCTTGTTTCTTCGGTTATCATACGTACGCCTCATCCAAAGGACCCAGTAAAGACAGAAATGCTGGAGAAGGAGATTTTAAGAAGGTGAATGGATTTGTCAAGAGGATTCTATTCAAAGATAGAGACTTTCCAGAGGGTGATACCATTGGTGCCAAAACGTCACTTCATACTTACTCTGTCTTTAAGATTGAATGGAAAATGGAAACAGTCAAAGATGATGAACGTGGTAGAGTTATTGATGCTATAAAAAGGGAAATATGGGACTCTAGGAAAATTATGGTGCATGCTTAGGGATGAACTGGTGGTGGACAAAGGAATATTGTTATGAGGGACTAGAATGTACCTCCTGAATCACTTAGGACCACATTAGTATTCTTAGATCATGTGGGCATTGTAAACAGAAGGAAAGGCTACATGCAAGTTTTCTGGAGATCTGGTCTGGACACTAAGTTAGAAAGATCTGTGTGCAAGTGTGTGGAATGTAACAATAGTGACAAAGTGACTAAGTGACTAGTGACTAGTGACTAGTGACTAGTGACTAAGGTTTAGTCACTAGACATACAGCGAGCATCGCAGCCCTGAGGGAAACGGCCAACACTTTCCAGCCGTGAAGGGAACGGCCAACACTGCCCTCACTTGTCACCATCCTGCCGTGAGGGGAACGGCCAGGGCGGAACTGCAACTCCCAGCAACCCCGTATTGGCGCCTGCTGTGATGCTGCCTCCCATGCCGGAGGCGCGATAAGATCTCTGCTGGCCTCTTGCAGCGTGGGATGCTGGTAATAGCGAGCATCGCAGCCGTGAGGAGAATGGCCAACACTTTCCAGCCGTGAGGGGAATGGCCAACACTGTCCTCACTTGTCACCATCCTGCCGCGAGGGGAACGGCCATAGACAGTATGCTAGAAAGAGCAGTTAACATTGTCGCAACTGAGATCGAGCTAACTGAGAGGCGGTTGTCCTTGGGACTTGCAGTTCCACGGACCACCCCTTTGGCAGGGAATGAACAAGAGCATTGTATTAGCCCCCCCTGACGCCAAATGCATTCAACAGTACTACTAGGCACTCACCAAATCTGGGGGGTGGTTGCAACATAGAAAATAACCAGGGCAATCAGGATGATGAGGGCAATGGAGCCTTTGAGGATCACCAAGTATTGTTCTGCAACAAGGATACCGTACCAAATATGGATGTCTCCCCCAACCCAGTAATCACAGGGGCAAAAAGAAAAAGAAAACTGGCTAAACCAACCAGCTCTAAGAGGAAACAAACCCCTCATTCAAAATAACAACGCACAGCCCTGAGCTCATGGATCCCAGGCACGGAGCCCCCTGCGATCACAGCGATTGAAATTGCGGAGACTGCTGATGCTACTGTCGACTTAACTTTATTGGAACCATTAAATCATTCCACCTTTACTCAGACTGAGTCCACAGCAGCTCCTCCAACCCACCCTAGATCTGGTGACATTTCAATCGAGATAAAAGTGGAAACTGTATATGAGTGTATTAGAGACCTTGTGGACAAGAATTTCACTGCTACTTTGGAAACGCTTAGATCGTTTGGATTCATTGACAAATAAATTAAAAACACACATTAATATCTTTAAATCAACCACCAAACAAGGGGTGGTCTCTAATTTGCAATCCCCTAGCGCAGTGAATTTGAATCAACAACGGCAAACTCCGACACCTATGTCCAGGGGCGGGTGGTGACATTTGAAAGTGGCGGAGCGTAAAATGATTGCAAAAGAAGCAAACGAACGTGTGAGCAGTCGCGAGGGGGGGGTCATGCACGGGGGGTGGGGGGGTCGCACGGGAGAATAAGCAAACGAATGTGTGAGCAGTCACAAGGGGGGGTCACACGCGGGGGGTCGCACGGGAGAATACTATTAAAATTAAAAGGAAAACTTACCTGACCGCCTCTGCTCCTGGTCCGCGTTGGCGCCTCTGCCCTCTTCAAACTGGATGGAACAGCACATCACGTCAGCACTGCAGTGGCAACCCCTCAGCCAATCCTGGCGCTGCTGCAGCACCAGGATTGGCTGAGGGCACAGCCTACTCCTCGCCCGCCGCCTGCCCATTAGGAGACCGAGGGGCTCCTAATGGGCATGCGCAAATCCGTGAAAACACAAGTGCGCATGACTGGGCACGGGCTAAAAATTAGCTCACCATGCCCACTGATGCGCACTTGTGCTGCAGTGCTGCCTGGTCTGACAATGCATGTCAGTCAACATGACGCCGGACCGCCCACGGTCCGACGTCATGCTAACTGACATGCATTGTCAGTTCTCCCCACCCTCGGCGTCTCTGAACTTGAGTAAACTAAGTTCAGAGACACCGAGGGAGCTGCGGGCACGGGCGGGTGCATGGCATCAATCATTACCTGTTCCATCTCATCTTGTTAACGGGCCGTCTATTTCGCCATCATCATCATGGACGGTGCTGTTGTGTCACAGTCATACGCATTGCGCAGATTGAGTGAGTCCCCTTCCTGTATTGAATTAAAAGCAATGTATCACCAAGATGCAGGAGAAGTACACATTTCTTGTTTGCAAGAAGGGGAAAATTGAATTCACCTTGAGTTAAGTTTAGTGTGTTCTGTAAAGTTGATTAGTGGCAGTGCACAATTACATAAATTCATGCGCAACAAACACAACAAAATCTACATCATTCAGTCTGCGACTCTGCGGCCAATGCATGGCATCAATCATTACCTGTTCCATCTCATCTTGTTAACGGGCCGTCTATTTCGCCATCATCATCATGGACGGTGCTGTTGTCTCACAGTCATACGCATTGCGCAGATTGAGTGAGTCCCCTTCCTGTATTGAATTAAAAGCAATGCATCACCAAGCTGCAGGAGAAGTAGAAATTTCGTATTTGCAAGAAGGGGAAAAATAGTGTGTTCTGTAGGAAGTTGATTAGTGGCAGTGCACAATTACATAAATTCATGCACAACAAACACAACAAAATCTAAATCAATCAGTCTGCGACTCTGCGTCCAATGCATGGCATCAATCATTACCTATTCCATCTTATTTTCAGTTAATGGCCAGTCTCTCTCGGCTCTGAAAGGAGGATAGCTATAGTAGTCATCTGATTCATGGTCCACTTGTTTTGGAAGGATGAGGAAAGTTTGAATTTGTTGTTACCATCATCCAATCATCATTCATGAGGGAAATGGAATTGAGCAGGAGATTCAGTATGATCGAGCGGAGGAGCTAGATTCGGAGGACTGTACTGTCAAATGGCAGACACCTGAAACTTTTATATTAAATTAGAAGAGTAGAAGACGGTGATAATGGATTTATTGCGATTCACAAGTTTATAACCGGAACGACAGACACATAAACAAAGGGGGAAAAAAGGGAGGAAGACAGTAAGTGCGAGCCTAATTGTCAGGGAAGTATAGCTCGTCCTCAAACTCTGGGGGTTCTTCCAGTAGTAGATAATCATCTGACACAATACTTCCGTCACCTGAGCCGCTGTCCTCATCTTCCTCTGGTGATTCATGTATTGTGTAATTCGGTGGTATGAAGTGCTGATTCATTTTGATCATTGTTAACCTCTCCACGTTTTTTGGAGATAGACTGGTCCTTCTCAATGTTACAATGGAACCAGCAGCACTGGAAACACGTTCGGAAGAGACACTTGCGACAGGGCAAGCCAGATAGCTTATCGCCAGCCTGCTGAGCTGTGGCCATTCAGACCTTTTCCTATACCAATACTGCAATGGGTTTTGATCAACGTACACCTCTGTTGGGTCGTCCAGATAGGCCTTGACCATCCGCTCAATGTTCAGGGTTGCTGATGGTAAGCTTTTGTGCTGTTTTTTCTGTGCATCAGCACTGTGCTTACAATAGCCCATCTTTACATACCAATCCTGTAATGATAATGATTGTACTCGGCCTAATGATCCAGTTTTTGTTTCTGTAGTCGATAGTGATGGTGAGTGTTGTGATTGTGAGCCAACCACACTGCCCTCAGCCGACGAAGTTGCACTTGATTCTGCATGGCCTGCTTCAGTATCAGTACTTGTTGTGGGTTGATGTGGCGGGCTTTTAATTAGCAGCCCTTCG
The DNA here is from genome assembly GCF_964204655.1 of Triturus cristatus. Taxonomy (NCBI): domain Eukaryota; kingdom Metazoa; phylum Chordata; class Amphibia; order Caudata; family Salamandridae; genus Triturus; species Triturus cristatus. The sequence continues at coordinate 1,060,528,871 of NC_140588.1, read as the reverse complement.
TTTTCAAACTTAATGGCTGCTTCAGCAATACAACTTTTGTAGCGGGCAACATCATTGTCGGAAAAAGCAAGGAATGTCTTCACTAGTCCTAATTTTGCACGTGGATCCAGAATTGTGGCACAAATGTAATGTTCTTGTGACAAAATTTTATTTTGTATCCTTACATTTTCAGTTAAGCGCCTGGATAAGCTCTCCACCAAGTCATGGGCTTGCCTTCTGTCCTCTACACCTTTGTAGGATTCAGACACATTATTCAGCTCATGCTCTAGCATTTGCAACAATGGGATAGCTTGGCCCATTGTACAGTCCTCCTTGCTGACTTCACGTGTGAAGACCTCAAAAGGAGACAGCATCTCAGTCAGGCATTTAATTAGGGTCCATTGCTCCCTCTGAAGGGTTATGCCTTTAACACTAGCATCACTGCTTCTGTACCAGACATATTCATGGAGGGACCTGTGCTGCTCGTACAGACGATCAAGCATGTAATACGTTGAGTTCCAATGTGTTGCCACCTCCTGGATGAGTGCCTTGACTGGCATCCTAAATTCACGTTGGATGATCCTCAGCTGCTTCCGAGCTTTAAAAGAATGGCTGAAATGAGTGCATATTCTTCGGCAGATGGGCAGTAAATTGCTGACTATGGGTTCTTTTTTCAGAAAGTCTTGCACTATAATGTTTATGCAGTGTGCCAAACACGGAACCCTGAAATAGGAACCAAGTTCCATGGCCTTAAGTACATTACTGCCATTGTCTGTGGCAACAAAACCAATACCAAGCGCTCTGGGCCGCAGCCATTCCAAAACCTTGGCGCGAAACTCTTCTAAAATGTTTTCAGCCGTATGAGATTTCTCCATGGCGAACATGGCTACAGTTGCATGTTTCCGAGTACCTTCAAAAATCGCAGCTGTGTCAACAACACCTCCTGCAGATAGTTTATCTCTAACCCCCACAAAAGAGATCCAGTGTGCAGTGATGCACATGTAATCTGTGGCTTGGCAACTGCTCCACATGTCTGTTGTCAGGTGGATATTGTGCACAGCACTCTGCTGCAAACCGTGACCAACCAATTCCAGCACATCATGATGTAGTGCCGGAACAGCAATTCTTGCGAAATAGGACCGGCTGGGAACTTTCCATTTCGGGCAGATGGCAGACACAAATTCAAGGAAACCCACCCCTTCCACAAATGAAAAAGGAAGAAGGTCCAGCGCTAACATTTTAGCCAGCTTCGCATTGTACAATCGTGCCATTGGGTGGTTCCGTTGGAACTGCCCCTCCAACCTAAACATGCTCTCAATGGTAGGCTGGCTTACTTTCCTTAGTGGTGCTGTTTTCATTAACCCACTAAGGCTCAACGACACAGATTGTCTCATTGAGGTACTCGCCGGTCGCCTTGGTGTCTCACCCAGACTCTGAGTATGGCTCTTACTGCGGTGCCACTCTGATGTTACTGAGGAGGATGTGGGCGTTACCACTGCAGTGACTGCACTACTGGAGACAGGGCTAGAAATACCTCCCTGTTCTTCACCTGCAACCACAATAATATCGCTCCCTGATTCATGACCAACTTCAATGGGTTTAGTTTTTCTACTTTCTTTTAACGTAAGTAGGTGATCCTCCCACATGATAGTGTGGTGTATTTTTAGATGACTTGCTTGTCCTCCGGTACCATACTTTGTACCAAGCTTAACACGCCGAACACCTTGCCGACAAATTGAGCATATAGCAACGTTCTCCTCCTTGACGCTAACAGAAAAGAAGTCCCAAACTGGGGAGGAGAACTTTCTGGCACTGCTGGATGTGCCACTTTCAACACCAGATGAACTTGAGGACGTGCTTGAAAATATGTGACCCTGTCCACCTACACTGTGACTTTTACTACCACTACCTACTGAGATGGTTGAGCTGGATGTAGGTCCCTGACGGGCCTTGGAAAATATGGCAGCTGGAGGTAGTGGTGGTGTAACCTGTGTTGGTGAGATCCGTGCTACATCCCGCTCACTAGCAGCCTTTCTGGATAGGGTGAGAATGTCGGTCTCCAATCCCTTTGGGGCGGGAGTAATGTGCGTGATGACTGGCTCGTCTTCATCAACATCATCACCCCCCTCTTCTACATCTACCTCCATAACTCTAAGTTTTTCTGGGACCTTTCTTTTCAGAAGCATTGTCTTGTGGCGTATATCACTCTCAGACCGAGCTGGTGGGACCCAAGTGTCATCACGATCATCAGAAGCGGGGCTTGAAGAAGAAGATGATGGACTAAGCCTCCTTTTCCTTGCTGGTGGTCTGGAAGACAATAGATCTTCTGAAACAGTGGTTTGACTTTGCTCCACTTTGTCTGCAGGAAGCTCAATTTCCTGAAATGCCCCTACGTCAGGAGCTACAACTACTATGGTGGGCTGTTGCGGCGGCTGCTGCTGTTCTTGTTGCGGCGGCTGCTGCTGTCCTTGTTGCGGCGGCTGCTGCTGTTCTTGTTGCGGCGGCTGCTGCTGTTCTTGTTGCGGCGGCTTGACACTGATCTGCTGAGTTTGCGCCTGCGTTGAACTTGATTGTGTACTACTTTGCGGTAATGACATTTCTTCAACATCGCTGCTCGTTAGTAGACTGGCTACCTCTGCGACACTAAAGCCCTTGGGCCTAGGTTGGTGGGGTTGGACCGCTGTGCTGCTCCCAGCTTGGTTCCCGGACAACGCTTTGGTGCCAAAAAAAACATTGGCCGGCACACCACCAGTCGTGGTTAATGGCACTTCCTTTTTCTGTTCCTTCTTCTCACCGGCAACTTTCTTGGTACTGGACCTGGTACCTTTCTTTGGGGCCATCTTCTTCAGATGTCAGGCAGGATGCAGATGCACAACAAGTTCTGGTCACACGTGGACGTGATGCGCAGCAGGACTTCTGTCTGGCTGGCAGTACAACGTGTAGCCGGGTGATGCTTATGACACCTCCTACTCTGTCTTTTGTGAACCTAAAAGCAAATAAGACAGGAGAAGAACATCAGTGAAATGTTGCATTTGTTGTTGTGGTTCAGTTACTTAGTACTGTACTAGTGCAAACAAAAGATAGTCTAGCCATTTATGACTTTTTTTTTAACTAGAGCTATGTTATACTACTAGTACTGTGTACAGCCACACACTACACTCTCAGGAAGGATAGGAAAGTTAATAATAAACAACAAAATAAAAATGTAATGGAAGTGGGGTGGACCATTGCATTATTTGAGCATCTCAGCATCCATGGAGCTGCTGCTGGCAAAGGGGGTGGATGGATGGAAGCAGTAAGCCAAAGAGCCAATAGGAAAACCATGCAGGCCTATGGCAAAAGCAGGACACTAATAACTCACAGTCCAAACACCAAAAAAAGCCGGGGGCCTGGGAAACACCAGGAGCTGACAAAAGGCCTATAAAAGCCAGATAAAGGATGCCTGCTAAAGCACACTGCTCTGCCCTTTTAATGCAACAAAATGTAAATACGAACATTCACAGGCCCCAAAAAGCTCTGCAGGGTGCATGCATTGCACACCAACACACCAGACACGTACAACAAAAGCATGTCTTTAAGACAACCAACATCAGAAAGGCCACCCCAAAAAACACACTTCCCCAACTCAATCCAATGCCATCCATGCCCTAAATGATGTCTAAATTCAACAGATCACACAGAAAACACTTGATTAATAAAGCTGTTGCTACCTGCTCTGATCCTAGTGGATGAAAAAGCAGGCCTGTTGGCAGACAAGGCCAGGCAAGCTTGCAGGCCTAGGCTTCAAAAAGGCCACCAGCCACATGGCCAGGCCCAACAACATCACAAAGGCCACCCCAAAAAACACACTTCCCCAACTCAATCCAATGCCATCCATGCCCTAAATGATGTCTAAATTCAACAGACCGCACAGAAAACACTTGATTAATAAAGCTGTGGCTACCTGCTCTGATCCTAGTGGATGAAAAAGCAGGCCTGTTGGCAGACAAGGCCAGAAAAGCTTGCAGGCCTAGGCTTCAGAATGGCCACCAGCCACATGGCCAGGCCCACCAACATCACAAAGGCCACCCCAAAAAACACACTTCCCCAACTCAATCCAATGCCATCCATGCCCTAAATGATGTCTAAATTCAACAGATCACACAGAAAACACTTGATTAATAAAGCTGTGGCTACCTGCTCTGATCGTAAGTGGATGAAAAAGCAGGCCTGTTGGCAGACAAGGCCAGGCATGCTTGCAGGCCTAGGCTTCAAAATGGCCACCAGCCACATGGCCAGGCCCAACAACATCACAAAGGCCACCCCAAAAAACACACTTCCCCAACTCAATCCAATGCCATCCATGCCCTAAATGATGTCTAAATTCAACAGACCACAACACTTGATTAATAAAGCTGTGGCTACCTGCTCTGATCCTAGTGGATGAAAAAGCAGGCCTGTTGGCAGACAAGGCCAGGCAAGCTTGCAGGCCTAGGCTTCAAAATAGCCACCAGCCACATGGCCAGGCCCAACAACATCACAAAGGCCACCCCAAAAAACACACTTCCCCAACTCAATCCAATGCCATCCATGCCCTAAATGTGCTTGAAAATGAAATACATTCAAAAAACAACACACACACCCATGAGGCCATGCCCATGGCTAGCTTGGGCCTACTACTACTACCCACAAATTAAAAAAAAAAAAAGGAATGATGATAATTAATTATCAACAATAAATAGTAGTTACAACAACTGCAATGCCCACAATCAAACAAACACAACAACCACTTACTTGTAAAATATCCTATTCCAAAAATCCTCAAATCCAATTGCAATGATGCAGCAGACAAAAAGAGTGATCTTTCCAGCTCCAAATCCAAAGGCAGAATGAGCAGGAGATGGACAAAGCACTGGGAGGAGCCTGCTGGACAGGAACAGGAAGTTGGAGATTCTGTGTCACTTCCTCCCTCTCTCCACCTTTTAAAAAAATGACTCCTTGCACAAAAAAGGAAAGCCAAATGTCAATGTAAGGAGTTGTTTTCATCCAAAATCAGCATTTGCAGAAGGTTTCATGCTGCTAGAGCCGATATTCCTCTCCAAATTGAAAATTTTACGTTGTTGAGTTCTCGAGCTTCAAATTACTTCCGCCGGCGTGTCGAAAACGACATGATTGCGTTCTCTTTTTTGTCCCTGTCGCGTTGGATATGACGTGTTCGGGGTCTCTTTCTCCTGTTCGCGTTCGATTAGACGTGCCCGCGTCCTCTGGCTCGCGATGTAGAATGACGTGTTCGAGATCTCAATCTTCTCATACTCGCGCGGTGCATGATCGCGAGAAGAAAGACGTGATCATACGATAAATGACGTGATCGCGCGACAAATGACGTTAATGCGGCCGCGAACTGTTGCGAGACAGCGCAAAATGGCTACCAAAATCCAACATCTCGTGGAGAACGCGACCGGGTCGGGAAAACTTGTCGGCGAACGCAGGGATTCAGGTAAGGCGATCGCGCGAACGCGAGAATGTATTTTTTTACAGCGCGAGCAAGAAACAAATTATCGCTAAGCTGCGGAATGCGGAAATTTTGACATTTTCGCGCTTTCCGCGGAACGCGAAAACGCCAAAATATCGCAATTTCCGCGAACAGAACGGAATTTTGGCCCAGGCCTAGTCTGGAGTGACTGTCTTCCATGCAAAGAAATGTGAGAAACTGCAGTGCTGCATTGCACAAATGATTTACAACGAGTTTCCCACTATGACCTAATCTGCACCCCTTGTTCTTGAAATGGCTGTTTTGCCTAATGGTCAGCCTTGTGCATAGGTGAGGCAGATGTGTCTAGGTAGGATCTGAACAACTGTTTTAAATGGAATAAAAGAAGTGCGGGTACCCTGTAGCAAAGTACCCGCTTGCTTCTGAGAAGTGCTGGCACTCTCCAATTGAAAGTATGGTGCCAGTGCTGCCTCCCTCTAAAAAATAAAGAAGTGCAGGTACCTTTTACCAGAGTACTTGCTTTTTTCCGAGAAGTCTCAGTATTCTACAAATGAAAGTATTGCACCAGTGCTGAGAAGTGCAGGTACTCGCCCTCTCACAATAAAGACGTGGGGCCTGATTCATAGAACTAACTTAAGACAAAATCCTAAACTTACTACCATTTTCGAATTCACAGAAGGCACTTACTCATTTTGGTATTCACAGAAGACACTTACTCACTTCGGTATTCACAGAAGTTAGGAGTCCTAACTTTAGGACTCCTAAATGCCTTCTGTGAATACCGAAAGTCTTAAAATTAGGACTTTTCTCAGTTTAGGAGTCCTAAAGTTAGGACTCCTAACTTTACTACTACTAAACTGAGACAAATCCTAATTTTAAGGCTTTTGGTATTCACAGAAGGCATTTAGGAGTCTTAAAGTTAGGAGTCCTAACTTTACTACTACTAAATTGAGAAAAATCCTAATTTTAAGACTTTCGGTATTCACAGAAGGCATTTAGGAGTCCTAAAGTTAGGAGTCCTAACTATACTACTACTAAACCGAGAAAAATCCTAATTTTAAGGCTTTCGGTATTCACAGAAGGCATTTAGGAGTCCTAAAGTTAGGAGTCCTAACTTTACTACTACTAAATTGAGAAAAATCCTAATTTTAAGACTTTCGGTATTCACAGAAGGCATTTAGGAGTCCTAAAGTTAGGAGTCCTAACTATACTACTACGAAACTGAGAAAAATCCTAATTTTAAGACTTTAGGTATTCACAGAAGGCATTTAGGAGTCCTAAAGTTAGGACTCCTAACTACTGTGAATACCAAAATGAGTAAGTGCCTTCTGTGAATACCAAAATGAGTAAGTGCCTTCTGTGGATACCAAAATGGTAGTAAGTTTAGGATTTTGTCTTAAGTTAGTTCTGTGAATCGGGCCCGTGGAGTTACCCTGTAGCAGAGTACCTGCTTGCTTCTGAGAAGTGCCAGTGCTCTCCAATTCAAAGTATGGTGCCAGCGCTGAGAAGTGCAGGTACTCACCCTTTCAAAATAAAGAAGTGCAGGTATCTTTTACCAGAGTACTTGCTTTCTTCTGAGAAGTGTCAGTACTCTCCAAATGAAAGTATTGCACCAGTGCTGAGAAGTATAGGTACTTACCCTTTCAAAATAAACAAGTTCATGTACCCTCTACCAGAGTACCTCCTTGCTCCTGAGAAGTGTCAGTGCCCTCCAATTCAAGGTATTGTGCCAGTGCTGAGAAGTGAAGCTACTCACCCTTTCAAAATAAAGAAGTACAGGTACCTTATACCAGAGTACCTGCTTGCTTCTGAGAAGTGGCGGTACTCTCCAATTGAAAGTAGTGCACCAGTGATGAGAAGTGCAGGTACTCGCGCTCTCAAAGTAAAGACGTGGCGGTACCCTGTAGCACAGTACCTGTTTGTTTATGAGAAGAGCCGGTACTCTCCAATTAAAAGTATTACGTCAGTGCTGTCTCCCTCAAAAAAATAAAATAAGTGCAAGTACCATATAAAGGAGTGCAGGTACTCTATACCAGAGCACCTGCTTGCTTCTGAGGAGTGCCAGTACTCTCCAATTGAAAGTATTGCACGAGTGCTGAGAAGTTCAAATACTCACTCTCTCAAAATAAAGAAGTGCAGGTACCCTATATAGAAGTGCAGGTACCCTATACTAGAGTAACTGCTTGATTCTGAGGAGTGCTGGCACTCCCCAATTGAAAGTATTGTGTGAGTGCTACCTCCCTCTAAAAAACAAGCCTTAGAAATGCAATATGTCTCGCATTTTACAGCTACTGGACAGAAATTCCCACTTTGCAGGTGCTGAACAGAGTATTGCTCCGTGAAACGGCCTGAAAGCCTAAAACAATGTTGATAGCCTACAAAATAAAATGGCATATCAGGATGACCAGGAGGAACCGCAGACGTATTGGGATGGCCAACGCAAGCATACAATGAGTAATATTGCCTGGGCGTGAGCCAAGCACGCAAAGGCAAGAGAATCAGACCCAATGCCCCAATAAAAAAAAACTGTATTTCTAAATGGCACAACAACGAACAAATGGCAATTCATGGGCATGCCAAATGCCAATAGAGGAGATAACAACAGGTCTTGCAGACAGCGCATTCGCGCTGCCTAGGCTCGACCTAATAAAGAAGTGCAGGTACCCTATGAAGAGATGCAGGTACCCTATCCCAGAGTACCTGTGTAGGAAAGTAGGATCTGCTTTCATGGTTACCCCTACTTTTTGATGGTGTCAGTATGTTTCTTTTTAATGGTCTGACTGGGATTGTGCTAATCAGAACCACAGTCACTGTGCTTGCTCCCTAAATTTGAATTGGTAAGTACTTTTGTACCTCCACAAATGGCTGCTGGTGTACTACTGTAAGTACCTAGTGAATGGTACTGAGGTACCCAGGGCATAGGTACACCAGGGTCCCCCCAGGGACTGCAGCATGTATTATGCCACCCATGAGATACCATGTTTGGTATCAAACATGTTTGAATCATACCTCCAACACTGTTACCGGAGTTGGAGGTATGATTCCATGCACTAGCAGTCTCCTCCGGGAAGTCCCCACTTCTCCCGGTAATCAGGGTCTGCTAGCAAGCTAGTGCTGCTGCCAACCACAGACACAATTCTGACCTCCTGCTGCTGAGCTGAGCTCGATTAGGGGAAGGTTCAACAATAGGTTTTCTGTCACAGGGAGGTGTGACCACTTCCCAGACAGGACTTAGTGTGTTGGACTGGGGTGAGGACGCATGCCAGCGCCACCAGACTGCTATGAAGGGCACTTTTGGTCCTCTTCATGTATTTCTCTGGTTTTAGCCAGTTTGAGGAGCCCTTGGCTCCCACTCTGGCTCAAAACTGGACAAAGGACATGGTAGTATCCTCCCCTCTGTCTAACCTCTCCTCTGGGAGGGACCCCTGAGTCATCGTTACCCCTTTCCTAGAGTATATAATGGGTCACCTGTGGATGGCTCCTCAGATTCGTTGTGGGACAAGACTCAAGCCTGAAACTACATCTGTCTTCGACCATCTGAACACTTGGAATTGGCTGGACTTCGCTTGGAACCGAGACTGCTTCACGGAAAACTCCTGTTGCTCCTGGTCTCGCTGTTCTACAAGTCTTCTTTGTCATCTGCATCTGTGCTTCATCCAGGATCTTCAACAGACCTGTGGGCATCAAGGATGCCGGAAGCTATCTCCTATGGAGTCATTCCCCTGCATCTGCAGACACTGCAAAGACCGCAACAAAGCTGACTGGTCTGCTGCTCCTGATGTCCCACGGACTCGAAAAGGCTCAGCAACACAGGTGGTACTTCTGTAACTCCTTCAAGGCCTGACCTGTCCTCTCTGCAATTTTGAGGCCAGTATCCCTCATCAGAGCTGCTGGGACTGAACCCCTGTGCTGTTGCCAAGGCTTGTTAGCTCTGCACTTCAGAGATCTTTGGGCTACAAGAAGCTCCAGCCTCCAGCACCTCATCCCTCAAAGATCAGCATCCTCACTGCATCCTCTGCACCGTGGCCTTCATCTTTGGTGAGCTGCTCGAGGTCCTCTTGCAACTCCTGTGCCTTCAGCCTGTGGGTCCTCTCGAGGGTCTTCTCCTGCGGGCTCCCCTGCTTGCTCAGGCCTGCTCTAACTCTCCTGCTGGTGGTGAGTCCCTGGGACCCTGCTGGTCCTAATGTTGCTCCTTCTTCACTTCTCATGCCTGTTGCAGCTGCAAAGGCTTGTTGGTGCTCCCGCCAGACACCGATCCCTGGTTCTCAATTTCTGACATGGGACAGCTCATGTACGGCTCCTGGTCTTCCTCAGCATTGCCTGGACCTCACAACTACAGCGACAATGTCACCGTCATCACTCCTGCACCTTCCGACATCGGTGGGCATTGTTCTCGCGTGCCTCCTCGTCACCTCCGAGTGGCATAAACTCTGTCCCCTCTCCTTATAGGTTATTCTCCTCAAGAATCCTCCATTGTGGTCTATGACGGTTTCCAACGTCACTTCGCACCTATGTACCCGGCTTCCCTGGAATAGGTATCCTGGCTCCCGGGGTATCCAAGGATGGGGTAACTCTCCAACATTCTGTCTTACACTAGGTTTCTTCAGGGTCCACTGAGATGGGTCCTTCTTCTTCAAAACTGCAATCACAACTTTCCCGTTGACTTTTATTGAAGGGCTGGAGACACAAGGAACCACTCAAGGTAAGTACCCAGGAACCCCACGGAGGCTGTGTGCAGAGTGGAAACACAGCCTGTATTTCCACTCTGCACACAGCCTTCGTGGGGTTCCTGGGTACTTATCTTGGGTGGTTCGCATTCCATTTATTTAGTATATGGTTTGGTCTCCCCCTAGAGACCACTGTGTATTGTGCTTACTTATCTATATCCAATTGAAGTATTGTTGTATATTTGTTTTGATATCTCCGGGTAGGAGATAAACCAATGTGTTAGTGAGTGGTGTGTAATAAATAGACATATTTTTATATATACAATGTGTGGTTCTTTTTTGTTTAACCTTCACTACATGATTAGATCTGGTAAAATAAGCTGCTTAACACTCCGTCATGAAAGCCTGAAGGCTGCTCACCACAGCTACCACTAAGAGAGTTTTCTATGGTTGTCTAAGACCACTAAAATCACCATAAGGGTTGTCTGGATTAGCGCAGGGTGCTTCACTTAAATAAGTGTGCACCATATACTAAGCCAGCCTTCTACAACTTGCTTGCTTCTGAGAAGGGCAGTACTCTCCAATCGAAAGTATTGCACCAGTGCTGAGAAGTGCAGGTACTCACCATCTCAATATAAAGAAGTGCAGGTATCCTATACAGAAGTGCAGGTACCCTATACCAGAGTACCTGCTTGCTTCTGAGAAGTGCCGGTACTCTCCAATTGAAAGTATTACACCAGTGTTGAGAAGTGCAGGTACTCATCATCTCAATATAAAGAAGTGCAGGTATCCTATACAGAAGTGCAGGTGCCCTATACCAGAGTACCTGCTTGCTTCTGAGAAGTGCCGGTACTCTCCAATTGAAAGTATTACACCAGTGTTGAGAAGTGCAGGTACTCTCCAACTGAGAGGCTGGTAGCCTATACCAGAGTACCTGCTTTCTTTTTAGAAGTGAAGTGTCAGTACTCCCCAGTTGAATGTATTGCACCAGTGCTGAGAAGTGCAGGCACTCTCCCTCTAAAAATAAACAAAGTGCAGGTACTCAGTACTTAAACAGTACTGGTCCATTCAAAGCACTGATGTGAACTCAAAGTCTTTGTGAGTGCACCAGTCTTGTAAGGTGCGTGGAGCGTGGTTTCCCAGGAAGCACGCACGGATAAGTGCAGGTGCACCAGGAGATGTACCACTTCACTCACTACTCTCCTGGTTTCACTTGGCATAAGAATGTGGCCTAAAGCAGGTCACACCACTTTAGTACATCAGGCTTTGTGCTAAAAGATAGTGGTGCTTGCGATGCTCCGCCCCTGACACGCCCCCTTTGAATGAATAAACACAGTCTGCCGTGTCGCAGAGTAAAGTGGCTCTTCGGTGCGTCAGGGTGAACTTTTGACACTAAACAATGTCCTGCTGCAAAGCAGATTGATGCTGTTGTATGCATCGCCTGGCACCTCGAGGCACCTCTGTGGGGATCAGCCATGCCAACCTTTAGTTTATTGGGACCTGAAGTCTGCTGACGTAACCAGACATTAGGAACGTAGATGTAGGAAGGTGGATATCTGACTATGGTTACCCCCAAATTTTTGCCTAGTGTCTAGCTGGTTTTTCGACTTAGTTGGCCTGAGATCCTGCCATTCAGGATCTCAGCCTGGCTGTTCTCTCTTTAAAATGGACTCCATGTACCCTAGGTACATACCCAATTGGTTGGATCACCCTGTCAGCCCCTGTACCAGTGTACACTAGGTACCCAGGGCATTGGTGTACCCAAGGCCTGCCAGGGGCTGCAGCATGTATTATGCCACCCCAGGCTTGGCCTAACAATCTGACACAACTGGCTGATCACTCAGCTGGGGTAAGTTGGTGTAATCACCTCTTACTTAGGTGTAGTATACCTATACCTAACCTTAAATGGGACACCTGGTAACCTATAAGTCACTCCTATGGCAGGCCTTAACAATCCTGAAGGCAGAGTGCTTGGTTCCATGTGAGATGGTGCTCTGGCATGAGCTGAGCCTGTCTGCAGTGGTCGGAACAACTTCCTTCTACTGTTTCCAGATATCGTCATACCATATACTCTTAAGTGCATTATGAACCTCGCGGTTAAATGCTAACTTTGGTTTGGCTTTATCAAAACATGTCGAGTAAGGTGTCATACGAATTGGAATACTAACCCCTCGCCAATTCTGGCGACGGGGTTAGCATTCCACCCTTCTAGAGGGACACGACATGTACAGTACCTGAAACCCGGGTAAAATCAGACATAGCCTCAGCTCCACAAAATGGATGCTGCCACCACAGACACAAGTCTGCCCTCCTGCTGCTGGGAGTCCTTCCAGCTTGGGAGGTGTGGACAAAGGGTTTCCTGCCAGGGAAGGTGCGAGCACCACCCCAGACAGGATTTTGTGTATTGGTCAGGTAGGGCTTGAAAGAAACCAGACATGCCTGTGGCTCACAAGGAGCCTCGGGGCATATGCCAGTTCAAACCGGTCCTGGGGCACACCAGTCCCGGGCCTGGGGCGAGCTGGACAAAGGATTGGGGGTGTAACCACCCCCCTTCCTGGTCCCACCCATAGGGAGGGACCTAGCAGGTAGTCCGGCCCCTAGAATCCGAATAAAGGTAGGAGCTGTGTCCTAAGACTTCAGACATCCTGGAATCAACTTGAAACTAAGAAGAAGACGGGAACTTCGACGCTCTGCCGCACAGAGGACTGAAGCCAATCTCCCCTGTGGTCAGGGAGTGACCACCTTGCTAACGCAAGCACCATCCAGCGAATCAACGTCTGCTTTGCCACCGCCTCCCGCCGGAGCCCGAGCCCAGAGACTGACAAGACCTGGACCTCCAGACCTCTCCCCGCCCGATCCACAGTCCCTGCAAAGAGGAGACCCGTGGAGGCACCGAGACACGTGGAGCCAGCCATCTTGGAACGACTACGACAAGCTGACAAGTGCAACAACCGAGGCTCCCTCCAAGTTGTGCTTTGGGTCCTGAGAAGCCCAACCCTCGAGCAGCATCTGCACCAAAGGTGAGCCCTCCAGCATCTCCACGATCTGCGTGGGGCCCTTCTGCATTTTGCCACTCGACGCGCCTAACCGGTTGCTGGCCCGCTGGCTAGTGGCCATCTTGGCGACGAAATCTACAACAAACACCGCTGGTCTGGTTGCTCCAGACTGGCCCTTGCTCCCCTCCAAAGGAGCCGTTCCTCTGACCTTGCTGGTCAGAACCATCAGCTCAAACTCCTTGCCTACAACAATTGCTTTTGCCAAGGCTTGTTTGCTTCGATCAAGTCGCCGACACCGCCGACAGCGAGAGCCTGCGTGGGACAGCTCGTGACTCGACTCCTGGACGTCGTCGACCTTCAGGGACCACGTGGCTGCAGAGTCAAGCTACACCTTCCTTCCTGTTTGCACCCGACATCGCCTGGTACCCACCTGGTGCCACGCTGGTCACTGGCTAGTGACTGTGAACACTGTCCCCTCTGCTTACAGGTCTTCAACATCTCCGATCCACTCTTGGGTCCACTGCATCTCTCCCGGACCGACCGCCTGCAGCATCTTTGTCTTCAAGCTCAACGGAACAGATAGAAGAAACCCGACGCACTTTGAGGCCTATGCACCCGCTTCCTGTGGGTGAGGTAAAGCTGGTACTCCGGTGCCCAAGTGTAGTAATACATCTCTAGTGCCTGTGTTCCAAATCTTAAGTTCCTAGTTAACCCGGAAGATCTCCTTTGCAGTAACTTTGTACTTTTTACGCACCCATTGAAACCTATGGGAGCACGCGTGTGACTATTTGCTCTGCACACGCCACCCGTGGACCTCCTGGTCACTAACTGACGTTAGCTCCTTGTAGGCCCAGCGATTCTAGAGGCCCTAGGCCTTTTTCCTTTTCTGTTCGTGGTACTTATACCACTATTTTAGTATATGGTTTGAGTGGCCACCAGGGCCTATCCATATAACGTGCAACTTCTGTGTATTCTGTGATAATCTTGTTTGACGATTTGTGCTCCTGTGCTCATAAAGAGACTAGGGGTTACTTTGAGAAATAAATACATATATATTTTGAATATATATCTGTGTGGTGTCCTTTCATTGGTATAAAAGGGGGTTGCATTTGGTAAAACAGCTGGCTTAACACGCTTCACGAGTTTAGCCTCAAAGACTGCTTAGCCTACGCTACCACTAGGGCAGCTAGTCCGAAAAGGTTGACTTACAACCACACCATAAGGGTTGCTTGGCATGGTACAAGGTGATCACTTTAACTAGTGAGCATCATATACCAGGCCAACTTCTCACATTGGTGAGCAGCGGTTGGATTTGAGCTTGCTGTGTTTTACCATTGTAATCTCTTGGTTACCAATTGAAAGATCACATAGGTACCTGTAGGTACATATTAAAACAAGATTAGATATACATAAGTTCTACTGAACTTAGTTGTTGTAGAGCAAAGGGAGTAGCACACCCTGACTACAACTACTAGATAGGTTTAGTAGGTAAACCCAAGTGTAGGTAGATTGCAACACATCCACCCACACTTAAGAGCAATGGCCGGGGCAGAGGGGTCCACTGTACCCATCTCTGTTGAGAGTGACCCCCAGAGGGCAACATCCAGCTTTGCTACCCTTAATCAGAATGAGCTCAGGCATTTGGCAACTCTTAGAGGCCTTAAACAGCCCAAGAACCCAAACTCTGCTGAGCTCAGAGAGCTCTTACAGAATGATGAGAATCAGAGAGCACTCAAGAAAGCTTCCCAGTTAGCCCCCTTAGGGACAGGAACAGGAGGCCCCCCTTCTGAAGATGCCACTGAAGTACCCCTTCCCAATAGTCACCCCTTAGATGGGATGCCTACCACAGAGGATGAGAGTGAAAAGGATACTGACAGTAGTGAGGATGAAGGGAGAACTAGCCCAGTGCCAAGTGTTATACTTGGCCCAGCTAAACCAAGGCTATTGGGGACTGACAGTGGGTTCAACCCACTGGATCTCCCCAGTGGACTTAACACAGGGCTGGGAAGGCAAAGGAATCGCTCAGGTGACTCCAATGCTTCCCATGGCTCTAGAGGCTCTCAAGGTCACTCCAGGAGAAGGATGACCACCCCTCAGAGGAGGGAACATGAGGCCAAGATGCAAGAGGCCCAGCTGAGGATCAGGAAGCAGGAGCTAGAAGTAGCCCTGATGGAAGAGAAACTTAGCAAGGCTAGACAGCATAAAGAGAGTGGGTCTATACCCACTGGTGGCAGCATTGTCCCTAAGGACAAAGATAGGGTTTTCGACAATAGAAACCTGTCTAAGGTTGTGCCCCCCTACAAAAGTGGGGATGACATCCACAAGTGGATAACTGCTCTTGAGAGAGCCTGCAAAGTACAGCAGGTTCCTGAAGATCAGTGGGCAGCAATCCTCTGGCTCTCCTTTGAAGGAAGAGGCAGAGACAGACTCCTCACTGTTAGAGAAGAGGATGTCAGAAACTACAGAGTCCTGAAGAGTGTTCTGGTTGATGGGTTAGGCTTAACCACTGAACAGTACAGGTTAATGTTCAGAGATACCCAAAAGACACAGACTCAGGACTGGTCTGAATATGTTGAATGTGCCACTAAGGCTTTGGAGGGTTGGTTGCTGGGAAGTAAGGTATCTGATTATACAGGATTGTACAATTTGATGATGAGAGAACAGATTTTAAGTAACTGTCAAAACCAGCTCCTCCATCAACACCTGGTAGACTCAGATTTGACCTCTCCCCAAGAATTGGGAAAGAGGGCAGATAAATGGGTCAGGACCAGGATCAGGCCTAAGAATCAGGGTGGTGACCAAAAGAAAGATACCACCAAACCTCAAGAGAAGGGAGGGGATAAGGCAAAAGAGAAATCTTCCTCAGGGCCCCAAAACTCCACACAGGGTGGTGGGTCCCAAGCTCCCTCCTCTACCACAGGTAAAAAGCCTTACTGCCATGAGTGTAAAACTCCTGGGCATTGGAAAACTGACAGCAGTTGCCCAAGGGCTACAAACAAAACTGTTCCTCCAATTACTCCTGTCACACCACCTATTACTGTCAGCAGTAATCCCCCAGGTGGTGGGAGTGCCCCCAAAAATTTGGGTGGGTTTACTTGGGGAACACAGGGGGACCCTGGCTTAGCCAATTCCCCTGCAGCAGATACTCTTGTCTGTGATGGTGGCATGGGGTTTGCCAACTTCACTGCCTGTCCCAACACTTTGGGTAGGTACAGACAAGAGCCCTACATCAATGGTACAAAAGCTGAGGCCTACAGAGACACTGGAGCTAGCATCACAATGGTGGCCCATTGGCTAGTTCCCTCTGAGCAGCTTTTGCCTGGTTTCTCCTACCAGGTGACCAACATTGATGGCAAACAGAACAGTCATCCCATGGCAGAGGTATGTCTCAGCTGGGGAGGTGTCACTGGCCCTAAAAGGGTGGCAGTGTCCCCAACCTTGCCTGTAGACTGCTTACTGGGGAATGACTTAGAACTCTCAGCTTGGGCTGGAGTTGAACAAGACACCCATTCTAAAATGGTAGGCCTTTCACAAAAGGGTAGTGGGGTTGTGCCATTCACAACCCCTGTCCAAATAGATTTCCTCCCTGGAAAGGTTGGAAGGGCAGTGGTAGCCACAGCCCAGGCACAGACAGACTTCCCTGTAGAGACTGGCAGAGCTGTGACAGTCACAGCTCAAACACAAACTGAGTGCCTCCCTGAAAAGGTTGGCAAGGCTGTAATGGTCTCAGCCTATACTCAGACTGACATAGGTGTAGTGAAGCCTGAAACTATGGATCACTCCACACAAACAGAGAGTAGTGGGGAGGAAGAAAAGTCTCCCTCTCCCCAGACATTAGGAAAACGCCAGCCTCCTCAGGGAGCTGACCTCACCCCTTGTGAAGGAACTGCCCCAGAGGTAGCCAGGCCTGGCCTGGCAGAGCCTCTGATGTCAGTGGCCCCTTCCAAGGTGGGACCCAGTCTGGTGCAGGTAGCCTGCCTCTCTCTACCCTGCCTCAGTCAGCCCAGGGCTGCAGAGGTCAGGGAGGCCAGTGGACCCCAAGAGGGCCCCTGTCCACAAGAACCCCCCCATCAAAAGAATGAGGATTGCCTGGCTAGTAGCCCTAGTCAGGTGATGGGTAAAAACATTCCTGAGGGATCTCCTTTACAGGTAGTTAGAGACCTCCCCCAGAGGGATTCTGTTGGGTACAGGCAAACATGGGACCTTAGGGCCCCAGACCTGACCTGTCCCTCCAGTAAGCCCACAAAAGGGACCCAGCCTCCAGCTTTAGGTAGCCAGAGGCTGACCCTGAGAGCACAGTGCAACTCAGTTAAGGAAAGAAAGGCATCCATGGTGGAGGATGATTGGAGGAAGCTGAGGCCTCACTTTGAGGACACTCACTTCAGTACTCCATCTCAACACCAGCCTTTTACTTTGCCAAGACACACCAAAGGTAGAGATTCCCTATGGTGGAGACCCTCTGATACCCTTAGGGTGAGGGATTGCTTAGTGGACCATGAGACAGGGGGTAACCATGCCAGTGCTGGTTCCTCCTTATATGGCCACTTGGGCAATATAGGCTTACCTGGTCAAGGTCAGCCTTATCTCCCTTCGTTTGGGGGGGGGTTGTGTAGGAAGGTGGATATCTGACTATGGTTACCCCCAAATTTTTGCCTAGTGTCTAGCTGGTTTTTCGACTTAGTTGGCCTGAGATCCTGCCATTCAGGATCTCAGCCTGGCTGTTCTCTCTTTAAAATGGACTCCATGTACCCTAGGTACATACCCAATTGGTTGGATCACCCTGTCAGCCCCTGTACCAGTGTACACTAGGTACCCAGGGCATTGGTGTACCCAAGGCCTGCCAGGGGCTGCAGCATGTATTATGCCACCCCAGGCTTGGCCTAACAATCTGACACAACTGGCTGATCACTCAGCTGGGGTAAGTTGGTGTAATCACCTCTTACTTAGGTGTAGTATACCTATACCTAACCTTAAATGGGACACCTGGTAACCTATAAGTCACTCCTATGGCAGGCCTTAACAATCCTGAAGGCAGAGTGCTTGGTTCCATGTGAGATGGTGCTCTGGCATGAGCTGAGCCTGTCTGCAGTGGTCGGAACAACTTCCTTCTACTGTTTCCAGATATCGTCATACCATATACTCTTAAGTGCATTATGAACCTCGCGGTTAAATGCTAACTTTGGTTTGGCTTTATCAAAACATGTCGAGTAAGGTGTCATACGAATTGGAATACTAACCCCTCGCCAATTCTGGCGACGGGGTTAGCATTCCACCCTTCTAGAGGGACACGACATGTACAGTACCTGAAACCCGGGTAAAATCAGACATAGCCTCAGCTCCACAAAATGGATGCTGCCACCACAGACACAAGTCTGCCCTCCTGCTGCTGGGAGTCCTTCCAGCTTGGGAGGTGTGGACAAAGGGTTTCCTGCCAGGGAAGGTGCGAGCACCACCCCAGACAGGATTTTGTGTATTGGTCAGGTAGGGCTTGAAAGAAACCAGACATGCCTGTGGCTCACAAGGAGCCTCGGGGCATATGCCAGTTCAAACCGGTCCTGGGGCACACCAGTCCCGGGCCTGGGGCGAGCTGGACAAAGGATTGGGGGTGTAACCACCCCCCTTCCTGGTCCCACCCATAGGGAGGGACCTAGCAGGTAGTCCGGCCCCTAGAATCCGAATAAAGGTAGGAGCTGTGTCCTAAGACTTCAGACATCCTGGAATCAACTTGAAACTAAGAAGAAGACGGGAACTTCGACGCTCTGCCGCACAGAGGACTGAAGCCAATCTCCCCTGTGGTCAGGGAGTGACCACCTTGCTAACGCAAGCACCATCCAGCGAATCAACGTCTGCTTTGCCACCGCCTCCCGCCGGAGCCCGAGCCCAGAGACTGACAAGACCTGGACCTCCAGACCTCTCCCCGCCCGATCCACAGTCCCTGCAAAGAGGAGACCCGTGGAGGCACCGAGACACGTGGAGCCAGCCATCTTGGAACGACTACGACAAGCTGACAAGTGCAACAACCGAGGCTCCCTCCAAGTTGTGCTTTGGGTCCTGAGAAGCCCAACCCTCGAGCAGCATCTGCACCAAAGGTGAGCCCTCCAGCATCTCCACGATCTGCGTGGGGCCCTTCTGCATTTTGCCACTCGACGCGCCTAACCGGTTGCTGGCCCGCTGGCTAGTGGCCATCTTGGCGACGAAATCTACGACAAACACCGCTGGTCTGGTTGCTCCAGACTGGCCCTTGCTCCCCTCCAAAGGAGCCGTTCCTCTGACCTTGCTGGTCAGAACCATCAGCTCAAACTCCTTGCCTACAACAATTGCTTTTGCCAAGGCTTGTTTGCTTCGATCAAGTCGCCGACACCGCCGACAGTGAGAGCCTGCGTGGGACAGCTCGTGACTCGACTCCTGGACGTCGTCGACCTTCAGGGACCACGTGGCTGCAGAGTCAAGCTACACCTTCCTTCCTGTTTGCACCCGACATCGCCTGGTACCCACCTGGTGCCACGCTGGTCACTGGCTAGTGACTGTGAACACTGTCCCCTCTGCTTACAGGTCTTCAACATCTCCGATCCACTCTTGGGTCCACTGCATCTCTCCCGGACCGACCGCCTGCAGCATCTTTGTCTTCAAGCTCAACGGAACAGATAGAAGAAACCCGACGCACTTTGAGGCCTATGCACCCGCTTCCTGTGGGTGAGGTAAAGCTGGTACTCCGGTGCCCAAGTGTAGTAATACATCTCTAGTGCCTGTGTTCCAAATCTTAAGTTCCTAGTTAACCCGGAAGATCTCCTTTGCAGTAACTTTGTACTTTTTACGCACCCATTGAAACCTATGGGAGCACGCGTGTGACTATTTGCTCTGCACACGCCACCCGTGGACCTCCTGGTCACTAACTGACGTTAGCTCCTTGTAGGCCCAGCGATTCTAGAGGCCCTAGGCCTTTTTCCTTTTCTGTTCGTGGTACTTATACCACTATTTTAGTATATGGTTTGAGTGGCCACCAGGGCCTATCCATATAACGTGCAACTTCTGTGTATTCTGTGATAATCTTGTTTGACGATTTGTGCTCCTGTGCTCATAAAGAGACTAGGGGTTACTTTGAGAAATAAATACATATATATTTTGAATATATATCTGTGTGGTGTCCTTTCATTGGTATAAAAGGGGGTTGCATTTGGTAAAACAGCTGGCTTAACACGCTTCACGAGTTTAGCCTCAAAGACTGCTTAGCCTACGCTACCACTAGGGCAGCTAGTCCGAAAAGGTTGACTTACAACCACACCATAAGGGTTGCTTGGCATGGTACAAGGTGATCACTTTAACTAGTGAGCATCATATACCAGGCCAACTTCTCACAGTAGACACATAATATCTGGACCTCTATTGACACCCCAGCCACCGCTGACCGACATATACCAATCAAACATGATAAACCACACAGCATTCCCCGCCCACTCATGCCACACATGGCCCTCCTGGTACGTGGCTCTGCACACAGGTACACACAGACACCATGACCCAACCATACACTTGTTACGTGTTTTACGTCACTGGACGCCTCTTTCTCGGTGCATCGGATACATGGACTGAATAAGTAAATACAGATTTAAATATGCAACAATCTGTCGCATTAGACACAGACCAGAC
Organism: Triturus cristatus; assembly: GCF_964204655.1. NCBI lineage: Eukaryota > Metazoa > Chordata > Amphibia > Caudata > Salamandridae > Triturus > Triturus cristatus. Next base: position 1,060,508,112 of record NC_140588.1, on the reverse strand, counting down.
GGAGACTTGTATGTAAAACTGCAGCTTCGCGCCCGCTCCTTGTGGCGATGTTTTCCTGGAGAGCTATCAAAGGCCGAAGAAAGCTCCGCCCCCGTGACCTTGGGACGCTAGGGGTCAGCCAGACCCGCTCATTATACTTATTTTCTTTCCTGTGAACAATTACCGTCGTCTCCTGCCCTTGTGCGGGTGTGTGAGTGTCCTCTACCGACCCCCAGGGGGCGGTCAGCCGGCCCCTCTCGGCCGGTACTCTCCTCCCCGCCGCCTCTCCCCTCACAGCCGGCGTTGTTGTACCTGGACAGGCTTCTAAAGAGCTGCATCTCTTCCACAGACCGCACAACCAGGCATTCATCCTCCCCCGGCCGGCGCGTCCGTGGCATCCTCGGGAACATTGTTTTTGGCCTCCCCTCCTTGGCCTGGTGCAGGCCTCCTCGGCTGCAAGGGGAAAAGGGCTTCTCTCTGGTATTTGCATGTTCGCCTGTTTTCTTTTAAACAGCCTCAGCCAAAAACAAACAAAAAACAAGCATCTGCAATGCAATGTGTGGCATTTATAAGAGTTTGAGCTATTGGCATTGTAACATTACAATGCCTTTTATTTATGTTTTGATTTTAAAACAAATAAAAGGCATTGTCATTTACAATGTCAGTAGCATAAACTCGCATAAAAGCAGTGTGTGGAGTGCAGCAGTGTGCGGCGTGCAGCAGTGTGTGGCGTGCAGCAGTGTGAGGCGTGCAGCAGTGTGAGGCGTGCAGCAGTGTGCGGCGTGCAGCAGTGTGTGGCGTGCAGCAGTGTGCAGCGTGCAGCAGTGTGTGGCGTGCAGCAGTGTTTCGTGTAGCAGTGTGAGGCATGCAGCACTGTGTGGCGTGCACCGTCGTGCAGCAGTGTGCGGCGTGAAGCAGTGTGCTGTGTGCAGCAGTGTCATGCAGCATGCAGCAGTGAGTAATGCAGCAGTGTGCAGCAGTGTGTGGCGTGCAGCAGTGTGCAGCGTGCAGCAGTGTGTGCTGTGCAGCAGTGTGTGGTGTGCAGCAGTGTTTCGTGTAGCATTGTGCGGCGTGCAGCAGTGTGTGGCGTGCAGCAATGTGTGGCGTTCAGCAGTGTGTGGCGTGCAGCAGTGTGTGGCGTGCAGCAGTGTTTTGTGTAGCAGTGTGCAGCGTGCAGCAGCGTGCGGCATGCAGCAGTGTGCGGCGTGCAGCAGTGTGTGGCGTGCAGCAGTGTGTGGCGTGTAGCAATGTGCGGCGTGCAGCAGTGTGCGGCGTGCAGCAGCGAGCGGCATGCAGCAGTGTGCGGCGTGCAGCAGTGTGAGGCGTGCAGCATTGTGCGGCGTGCAGCAGTGTGTGGCGTGCAGCAGTGTGTGGCGTGCAGCAGTGTGCGGAGTGCAGCAGTGTGCGGCGTGCAGCAGTGTGTGGCGTGCAGCAGTGTGTGGCGTGCAGCGGCATGCAGCAGTGTGTGGCCTGCAGCAGTGTGTGGCGTGCAGCAGTGTGTGGCGTGTAGCAGTGTGCGGCGTGCAGCAGCGTGCGGCGTGCAGCAGTGTGCGGCGTGCAGCAGTGTGAGGCGTGCAGCAGTGTGAGGCATGCAGCAGTGTGAGGCGTGGAGCAGTGTGGCGTGCAGCAGTGTGAGGCGTGCAGCAGTGTGAGGCGTGCATCAGTGTTTCATGTAGCAGTGTGAGGCGTGCAGCAGTGTGCAGCGTGCAGCAGTGTGCGGCGTGCAGCAGTGTGTAATGTAGCAGTGTGTAATGCAGCAGTGTGCGCAGCAGTGTGTGGCGTGCGGTAGTGTGCGGCGTGCAGCAGTGTGCGGCATGCAGCAGTGTGTGCCGTGCAGCAGTGTGCGGCGTGCAGCAGTGTGTGGCGTGCAGCAGTGTTTTGTGTAGCATTGTGAGGCATGCAACACTGTGGCGTGCAGCGGTGTGCAGCAGTGTGCGGCGTGCAGCAGTTTGCGGTGTGCAGCAGTGTCGTGCAGCATGCAGCAGTGAGTAATGCAGCAGTGTGCAGTAGTGTGTGGTGTGCAGCAGTGTGCCGCGTGCAGCAGTGTGTGCCGTGCAGGAGTGTGTGGCGTGCAGCAGTGTTTCGTGTAGCATTGTGCGGCGTGCAGCAGTGTGTGGGGTGCAGCAGTGTGTGGCATTCAGCAGTGAGTGGCGTGCAGCAGTGTGTGGCGTGCAGCAGTGTTTTGTGTAGCAGTGTGCGGCGTGCAGCAGCGTGCGGCGTGCAGCAGTGTGCTGCGTGCAGCAGTGTGTGGCGTGCAGCGGCATGCAGCAGTGTGTGGCGTGCAGCAGAGTGTGGCGTGCAGCAGTGTGTGGCGTGTAGCAGTGTGCGGCGTGCAGCAGTGTGCGGCGTGCAGCAGCGAGCGGCGTGCAGCAGTGTGCGGCGTGCAGCAGTGTGAGGCGTGCAGCAGTGTGCGGCGTGCAGCAGTGTGAGGCGTGCAGCAGTGTGAGGTGTGCAGCAGTGTGAGGCATGCAGCAGTGTGTGGCATGCAGCAGTGTGTGGCGTGCAGCAGTGTGTGGCATGCAGCAGTGTGAGGCGTGCAGCAGTGTTTCGTGTAGTAGTGTGAGGCGTGCAGCAGTGTGCGGCGTGCAGCAGTGTGTAATGCAGCAGTGTGTAATGCAGCAGTGTGCGTAGCAGTGTGTGGCGTGCGGTAGTGTGCGGCGTGCAGCAGTGTGAGGCATGCAGGAGTGTGAGGCGTGCAGCAGTGTGCGGCGTGCAGCAGTGTGTGGCGTGCAGCAGTGTGTGGCGTGCAGCAGTGTGCAGCATGCAGCAGTGTGTGGCGTGCAGCAGTGTTTCATGTAGCAGTGTGAGGCATGCAGCACTGTGTGGCGTGCAGCGGCGTGCAGCAGTGTGCTGCGTGCAGCAGTGTCATGCAGCATGCAGCAGTGAGTAATGCAGCAGTGTGCAGCAGTGTGTGGCGTGAAGCAGTGTGCGGCGTGCAGCAGTGTCTGCCGTGCAGCAGTGGGTGGCGTGCAGCAGTGTTTCGTGTAGCATTGTGCGGCGTGTAGCAGTGTGCAGCGTGCAGCAGTGTGTGGCTTGCAGCAGTGGGTGGCGTGCAGCAGTGTGTGGCGTGCAGCAGTGTGTGGCATGCAGCAGTGTGCTGTGTGCAGCAGTGTGCTGCGTGCAGCAGTGTGCTGCGTGCAGCAGTGTGTGGCGTGCAGCAGTGTGTAGCGTGCAGCGGCATGCAGCAGTGTGTGGCGTGCAGCAGTGTGTGGCGTGCAGCAGTGTGTGGCATGTAGCAGTGTCCGGCATGCAACAGTGTGCGGCGTGCAGCAGTGTGTGGCATGCAGCAGTGTGTGGCGTGCAGCAGTGTGTGGCGTGCAGCAGTGTGAGGCGTGCAGCAGTGTTTCGTGTAGCAGTGTGAGGCATGCAGCAGTGTGCGGCGTGCAGCAGTGTGTAATGCAGCAGTGTGTAATGCAGCAGTGTGCGTAGCAGTGTGTGGCGTGCGGTAGTGTGCGGTGTGAGGCATGCAGCAGTGTGAGGCGTGCAGCAGTGTGCGGCGTGCAGCAGTGTGTGGCGTGCAGCAGTGTGTGGCATGCAGCAGTGTGCGGCATGCAGCAGTGTGTGGCGTGCAGCAGTGTTTAGTGTAGCAGTGTGAGGCATGCAGCACTGTGTGGCGTGCAGCGGCGTGCAGCAGTGTGTGGCATGCAGCAGTGTGCGGCGTGCAGCAGTGTGCGGCGTGCAGCAGTGTGCTGCGTGCAGCAGTGTCGTGCAGCATGCAGCAGTGAGTAATGCAGCAGTGTGCAGCAGTGTGTGGTGTGCAGCAGTGTGCGGCGTGCAGCAGTGTGTGCCGTGCAGCAGTGTGTGGCGTGCAGCAGTGTTTCGTGTAGCATTGTGTGGCGTGTAGCAGTGTGCGGCGTGCAGCAGTGTGTGGCGTGCAGCAGTGGGTGGCGTGCAGCAGTGTGTGGCGTGCAGCAGTGTGCGGCATGCAGCAGTGTGCTGCGTGCAGCAGTGTGTGGCGTGCAGCAGTGTGTAGCATGCAGCAGTGTGTAGCGTGCAGCAGCATGCAGCAGTGTGTGGCGTGCAGCAGTGTGGCGTGCAGCAGTGTTTGGCATGTAGCAGTGTGCGGCGTGCAGCAGTGTGCGGCGTGTAGCAGTGTGAGGCGTGCAGCAGTGTGAGGCGTGCAGCAGTGTGTGGCGTGCAGCAGTGTGTGGCGTGCAGCAGTGTGTGGCGTGAGGCAGTGTAAGGCGTGCAGCAGTGTTTCGTGTAGCAGTGTGAGGCGTGCAGCAGTGTGCGGCGTGCAGCAGTGTGCGGCGTGCAGCAGTGTGTAATGCAGCAGTGTGTAATGCAGCAGTGTGCGCAACAGTGTGTGACATGCGGTAGTGTGCGGCGTGCAGCAATGTGCGGCGTGCAGCAGTGTGTGGCGTGCAGCAGTGTGCGGCGTGCAGCAGTGTGTGGCGTGCAGCAGTGTTTCGTGTAGCAGTGTGAGGCATGCAGCACTGTGTGGCGTGCAGTGGCGTGCAGCAGTGTGCTGCGTGCAGCAGTGTCGTGCAGCATGCATCAGTGAGTGATGCAGCAGTGTGCAGCAGTGTGTGGCATGCAGCAGTGTGCGGCGTGCAGCAGTGTGTGCCGTGTAGCAGTGTGTGGCATGCAGCAGTGTTTCGTGTAGCATTGTGCGGCATGCAGCAGTGTGCGGCATGCAGCAGTGTGCTGCATGCAGCAGTGTGTGGCGTGCAGCAGTGTGTGGCGTGCAGCAGTATGTGGCGTGTAGCAGTGTGCGGCGTGCAGCAGTGTGCGGCGTGCAGCAGTGTGCGGCATGCAGCAGTGTGAGGCGTGCGGCAGTGTGAGGCATGCAGCAGTGTGTGGCGTGCAGCAGTGTGTGGCGTGCAGCAGTGTGAGGCGTGCAGCAGTGTGAGGCGTGCAGAGGTGTGAGGCGTGCAGCAGTGTGCGGCGTGCATCAGTGTGTAATGCAGCAGTGTGTAATGCAGCAGTGTGCGCAGCAGTGTGTGGCGTGCGGTAGTGTGCGGCTTGCAGCAGTGTGCGGCGTGCAGCAGTGTGTGGCGTTCAGCAGTGTGTGGTGTGCAGCAGTGTGTGGCGTGGTTTGTAAACAACAAGAAAAGCAGACATCAAAGGAAGGGTGGGAGGGAACGAGCATATGGGGTGTGAGTTATAATGAAAGTTCTGGCGAAAGCAATCTGCTGCTTACAAGTCGGATGCCAGATGCCAGCTTCGCGCCTGAATGCCTCACATGCACTGTCCATAAACCGCATTCCGAAGGTCTTGTGCCCCTTACTAAATCTCTCTGAATGCGTGAGGCGGCGCACGGAAGTAGCTGGTGGCAAATGGAATGCGAGTGGTTGTGCGCGTAACCGCCCCCCAATCCGCCTGGGAAGCCTTTGGGAGCATTTTCGGAAGCCCCTACATAAGTCTTGCTGCGCGATCACTTACGCGATAGCCAGGTGAGACCTAAAAAGGCAAACGAAAAACTTCCCAACTTAAAGAATAAGCATTGGCAAACCGAGAGTTCACGCCTTTGGCTTTGCCCAGGGCTTTAAGTGGAATGGAAAAACGGGGGGGGGGGGGGTTCAATTAAAGGGGCATGGCCGATGTCATTAAGGGCGTGGCTTAAAACACTTAAACTGAAAATCTGTGCTTAGCATAGTGTGCCGCCAACTGGCATTTTGCTACTTCTGTCATTGCCTTCAGATATATAATACAACATTTAACTTTACACCTACAACAAGCCAGGACTATTGGCTTTGTCAGTGGTTGTTAATTGCATAAGATAAATAGGCACCAGTCTCAGCGTCTGCTTTTTAGAACTACTGGTGATAAGCACTGGCAGGACCTGACTCATTTAAAGCCATTGCTTTTTAATAGTTTTAATCAAGCTGTAGTGTACTGAATACCACTGCCTGGATAAAAAAATGGAAAACTTAAAAAAATACATTTGTTTATTTATTTGAGTTGGATTGGTAAACACAAGGAGCAAGTTTTGGCGAAGCCAATAGGTCTTGCGAACGCAAGAGTTATTGTTTTTGTCAATGTTTCGTGTAGTCATGTACAACAGCGAGGCTGCTGTGCAGTGTGGATGAAAGCAAATATTTTTTTTTTTTGTCTGCATGAGGGTCAAGAAACAACACAGAAGTGTGGCAGGCAGTGGCGGCGCTCGCAGAGGGAGTGCTGCGGGGTAGTGGAGAGGCAGGGTGGAGGGGGTAGTGGAGTCGGACATACGACGGCCAGGAGTAAAGTAAGTAAATAAATAAAACTATTTACCTTGCGCCCGCTGCATTGCCACCGAGTTGGTCTACCACCACCATTAGCTATCTGGAAGTCTTAATTGGTAATGATTTGGAGCTAGCGGCCCAGGACAATATGGACACCCAGCTTACCAGAACTGGTACGGACTTAGCTAAATGGTCGGCTTTGAAAATGTCTCAGTGGGGCCGCATACCGACTGTGAAAATGGGGAATGCACCGGATGTATGACGATACAACGCATACTTTTACAACGCATGCACTTACAACGCAATTTTTACAACGCAACATCCACTACAACGCATTCCATTACATCGCATGACACTACAACGCATTTTTAAAAACTACCTTTACAACGCATTCCATTACATCGCATAATACCTTTACAATGCATACCATTACAACGCATAATGTTAAATTGCATTTAAGGTAAGTATTGGATAGTATAGGGGTAAAAATTACTATTCTTACTCCAGGGGGTGCAACAGTAGGGTAAGTGTTGGATAGTATAGGGGTAAAAATTACTATTCTTACTCCGGGGGTGCAGCAGTAGGGTAAGTGTTGGATAGTATAGGGGTAAAAATTACTATTCTAACTCCAGGGGGTGCAACAGTAGGGTAAGTGTTGGATAGTATAGGGGTAAAAATTACTATTCTAACTCCAGGGGGTGCAACAGTAGGGTAAGTGTTGGATAGTATAGGGGTAAAAATTACTATTCTAACTCCAGGGGGTGCACCAGTAGGGTAAGTGTTGGATAGTATAGGGGTAAAAATTACTATTCTTATTCTAACTCCAGGGGGTGCAACAGTAGGGTAAGTGTTGGATAGTATAGGGGTAAAAATTACTATTCTAACTCCAGGGGGTGCAACAGTAGGGTAAGTGTTGCATAGTATAGGGGTAAAAATTACTATTCTAACTCCAGGGGGTGCAACAGTAGGGTAAGTGTTGGATAGTGTAGGGGTTAAAAATTACTATTCTAACTCCAATGGTATGCATTGTAATGGTATGCGTTGTAATGGTATGCGTTGTAATGCCTGCGTTGTAGTGACATGCGATGTAGTGTCTGCGTTGTAATGGTATGCGTTGTAATGGTATGCGTTGTAGTGTCATGCGTTGTAAAGGATGTTGCGTTGTAATGCCTGCGTTGTAAGTGTAGTGCGATGTAATAGTTGCGTTATAATGGTTGTTTCCCGAATGCACCCATCTTAATTATCTCTTGGGAATGCTCCCGACTTTCATTCTAGCGCACCAGCTTCATAATCTTTGAAATCTTATAAAAAATGATGTGTGGGATCGTCAACGACCAATACTCTCTATTGGTAAGTTGCAAGTGGCCACCAAAGCTGTAGGCCTCTGCCTCCCAGATATGATGCTTTTCTACAAAGCTCACCACCTGGATCACTGGGCCTACTTTTATTCGATGGACCCAAAGCCTTGACTGGGTGTCAATAGAACATTCTGTTCTTGAGGTTACTAAGAGTTGTGACACCCCTTAACACACTTCATGATAGAAGATGGGTAAGGCAAATCCTGCTCTCAGTGAAAGTGCACGGACTTTGGAGGTGACACATTGCCTGTTGAAGACCCTCGCGTATCTTGATGACACAGCCCCCATCCAGCACAACAAAGCCATCCAAACTGCAGGCCAATCAATAATGTGGAAGGAGTGGGCAGATTACAGTATTCAGTCAGTTGACCAGCTATGGTCTGAGGCCAGCTTCAAATCCATTTTGGATCCCCACAACAGATTTTAATTGGACACCCTCCAACACTGGCGCTACCTCCAGCTTAAGCATTGACTACAGAGTGCCAACCTGGCCAAGGATTCATCACTGCCAGACTCGGTAGCTCAGGACTACCTCAGGAGATGGAGTTCATAGTCAGGGGACATTTCTGGACTGCACTATGTGCTACTTGATAATCTGCATTCGCACCCCCTTTGGAAATCCCTGCGGGACAAATAGCAGAGAAGGATTGGGAAAGAATATTCCAATACAGACTGTCCAAGCTTCTGGATATTCATGATAAGGGCCTGCGTGAGGTTTGGCTAAAATTTAGTTTTTTTAAACTACTACATAATTGGCACTGGTTCCCACACCGCCTACAGGTGACCAATTTGGCACCTTCAGCAGTCTGCTGGAGATGTGACCACCCTGCTGGAGATGTTCTGCACTTGGTTTCTTCTTGTCCCTCTTTGCAGACTTACTGGCAGCAAGTCTTATCCACCATCCTCTCCGTCCATGACCTCAATTTGCACTATTCGGTAGCATTGATCTTTCTTCATGACACACTGGTGGCAGTCGACCTTGTACACCCTGCCATAAGTCCATACCGCAATGTTGGTGGCCACGATGACTATCCTTCGCTATTGGAAACAGAGAGCCAGCCCTCTCACTCTGACCGGATGCTATAAAATGGCCACAGCAGCCTCACATGGTCAGATTATTTATCGTCTTCAGGATCAAACCACTATATTTGAATGGATCTGGTCTTACTTTGTTCCAAGGAGTCCCCCATCTTTTCATTCATGTATTTGGACAGACCAGATTTCGATTATCCTTTTCTCAAGCTTCTTATTTCTCTTTTTCTCTTACCTTGCCCTTCACTCTTCTTCTTCCACATGAATTACTTTGTTTGTTGATGTGTTGACAGAAATAGGGCAGATTGTTTACATACAAAAGTGTGTCTTTTGACTTTGTAAGCCCTTGCGGCTGCCTAATACATAGTAGGTTAGATGATGTAATTGTTCTTCGTTCTCTATGTTAGTCGTTGGTGATTACCTGTGAGTAATCAGATTACAGACACCGCTTCATGATGTTCAAGCAGTATTCAACTCAAATGAAAATGTCTACTAAAGAAATGTTATAAAAAATGTTTCTACAAACCTTGATACAAGTTATAGTCCTCCCCATCCAGGAAGCCCATAAGGACACTGGTGAATATCAGCCCCGCCCCTCTCTACCATCCAGAGAGGCTGAGTTCCAAGATGGTGCACACAGGTGACTTACTCAATGAACTTCCACCAGCATCTCAGAAGCAGAGCAGAATCCACAGCCCTTCGGCTCCAGGTAAGAGTTGGTTCCAAATGCCACCTAGCCTGCTCCCATGTGAACATGCCGGCACCACAGTTCTTCCGTGGGAAACCGCATTACTACGGATGTTCTGCAGAAGCCATCTTCCCGAAAAGACCCTACCCACGAGTGGCCGCGGGCATGACGGCATACCTTCTCCCTGGTGCACCAGGTTTACCGAGGAATACCCAAACACATTGACAGACCAAACTTGGGGAATTGACTGAAGAAGATGAAACCTAAGATGGGTCTTGACTGAAGGAGATGGAACCTAAGATCTCTCGCTAGTAGAATAGCCTTTCAAATGAACCAAAGATTGTAGTTATTTCTAAAGTAGCAAGAGTCGCAGATTTCACTGCTCTCGTATTCAGAGCGCCCATCAAGTAAAATTGGAGGCGGCTGAGAGACTCGAAGATAGGGGTCAGTAAGATTTGGCTTGAGTTGGTAAATGTGAAAGCCCTCCACAAATTTTACGATCAAGGTCGGAAAGCTATAGGATTTATTTGTTTGGTGATGATACAAGGACCAGAAAATCATGGATGAAATCTGTCAGGCCGATGTGGGATAGGAAGGAATTTAGAGCCCTGAAGAATACCGTTGACGCATATGGGCATTTAAGGAGGACAAAGCACGGTGCCTTAAACCTCTTGGGGAGATGAACCATTGCATTTCATCCCGTATTGAAATCCGTTCTATTTTTAACTATCTCCAGGGTACTCAACAAATAAAGGCAATCCCTGAGGGTATGCCCGGGGATATGTTTATCATTATTGTGGATTGCTTCTTTAATCCAGTACAAATTCTCTAGGAGCTCCCATTATTGGCTTAGTCCATCGCGGTGGTCTCCACCTACCCTGGTGTGGATAGGTTGCCTATGATGAAGCATGCCAGGCAGTGATTAATTTGGGAAACAATCAATGCTGTTGTCCTTGTCAGGAGGCCACTGCAGCTTGCACCACCCATTGCCCCTGCCAGTGCAATCAGTGAGGGTACCAGCCCAACTACTAAGCATCGCACTCCTCCACGCGTGACAATTCAGACTATTCCAGGCCCCAAAGCTAAAAGAATGCTTGAAGGGCAGGCATTCATCTCACCAACATGTCACCTCTATGCTTTCAGTTCTCATGCTTTACGACCCAGACCAAATATACCTGTGGTGACTTACTGCCATCCGCCCCTCTGCTCTCCCTCTTGACACGGGGACTTTGTCCCTCATCACATTCTTCGCCATCTCTACAGTGGCTCACAATGTTGCGCTGGAATTGAGGGCAGGCTTTGAATAGGTGAGTTGGAGCTGAATGAAGGAATATAAAACTTGATTTTATGACTGTGAGAAGTTGGCCTGGTATATGCTGTTCACTAGTTCTAGTGACCACCTTGTACCATGCCAAGCAACCCTTATGGTGTGGTTGTAAGTCAACCTTTTTGGACTAGCTGCCCTAGTGGTAGCGTAGGCTAAGCAGTCTTTGAGGCTAAACTCGTGAAGCGTGTTAAGCCAGCTGTTTTACCAAATGCAACCCCCTTTTATACCAATGAAAGGACACCACACAGATATATATTCAAAATATATATGTATTTATTTCTCAAAGTAACCCCTAGTCTCTTTATGAGCACAGGAGCACAAATCGTCAAACAAGATTACAGTAGAATACACAGAAGTTGCACTTTATATGGATAGGCCCTGGTGGCCACTCAAACCATATACTAAAATAGTGGTATAAGTACCACGAACAGAAAAGGGAAAAGGCCTAGGGCCTCTAGAATCGCTGGGCCTACAAGGAGCTAACGTCAGTTAGTGACCAGGAGGTCCACGGGTGGCGTGTGCAGAGCAAATAGTCACACGCGTGCTCCCATAGGTTTCAATGGGTGCGTAAAAAGTACAAAGTTACTGCAAAGGAGATCTTCCGGGTTGACTAGGAACTTAAGATTTGGAACACAGGCACTAGAGATGTATTACTACACATGGGCACCGGAGTACCAGCTTTACCTCACCCACAGGAAGCGGGTGCATAGGCCTCAAAGTGCGTCGGGTTTCTTCTATCTGTTCCGTGGAGCTTGAAGACAAAGATGCTGCAGGCGGTCGGTCCGGGAGAGATGCAGTGGATCCAAGAGTGGATCGGAGATGTTGAAGACCTGTAAGCAGAGGGGACAGTGTTCACAGTCACTAGCCAGTGACCAGCGTGGCACCAGGTGGGTACCAGGCGATGTCGGGTGCAAACAGGTGATGAGGGGTAGCTTGTCTCCGCAGCCACGTGGTCCCTGAAGGTCGACGACGTCCAGGAGTCGGCTCACGAGCTGTCCCACGCAGGCTCTCGCTGTCGGCGGTGTCGGCGACTTGATCGAAGCAAACAAGCCTTGGCAAAAGCAATTGCAGGAGGATTCGGAAATCAGCTGTTGGTTCTGACCAGCAAGGTCAGATGGATTGCTCCTTTGGAGGGGAGCAAGGGCCAGTCTGGAGCAACCAGACCAGCGGTGTTTGTCGTAGATTTCGTCGCCAAGATGGCCACTAGCCAGCGGGCCAGCAACCGGTTAGGCGCGTCGAGTGGCAAAATGCAGAAGGGCCCCACGCAGATCGTGGAGATGCTGGAGGGCTCACCTTTGGTGCAGATGCTGCTCGAGGGTTGGGCTTCTCAGGACCCAAAGCACAACTTGGAGGGAGCCTCGGTTGTTGCACTGGTCAGCTTGTCGTAGTCGTTCCAAGATGGCTGGCTCCACGTGTCTCGGTGCCTCCACGGGTCTCCTCTTTTCAGGGACTGTGGATCGGGCGGTGAGAGGTCTGGAGGTCCAGGTCTTGTCAGTCTCTGGGCTCGGGCTCCGGCGGGAGGCGGCGGCAAAGCAGACGGTGATTCGCTGGATGGTGCTTGCGTTAGCAAGGTGGTCACTCCCTGACCACAGGGGAGATTTTCTTCAGTCTTCTGTGCAGCAGAATGTCGAAGTTCCCGTCTTCTTCTTAGTTTCAAGTTGATTCCAGGATGTCTGAAGTCTTAGGACACAGCTCCTACCTTTATTCGGATTCTAGGGGCCGGACTACCTGCTAGGTCCCTCCCTATGGGTGGGACCAGGAAGGGGGGTGGTTACACCCCCAATCCTTTGTCCAGCTCGCCCCAGGCCCGGGACTGGTGTGCCCCAGGACCGGTTTGAACTGGCATATGCACCGAGGCTCCTTGTGAGCCACAGGCATGTCTGGTTTCTTTCAAGCCCTACCTGACCAATACACAAAATCCTGTCTGGGGTGGTGCATGCACCTCCCCTGGCAGGAAACCCTTTGTCCACACCTCCCAAGCTGGAAGGACTCCCAGCAGCAGGAGGGCAGACTTGTGTCTGTGGTGGCAGCATCCATTTTGTGGAGCTGAGGCTATGTCTGATTTTACCCGGGTTTCAGGTACTGTACATGTCGTGTCCCTCTAGAAGGGTGGAATGCTAACCCCGTCGCCAGAATTGGCGAGGGGTTAGTATTCCAATTCGTATGACACCTTACTCGACATGTTTTGATAAAGCCAAACCAAAGATAGCATTTAACCGCGAGGTTCATAATGCACTTAAGAGTATATGGTATGACGATATCTGGAAACAGTAGAAGGAAGTTGTTCCGACCACTGCAGACAGGCTCAGCTCATGCCAGAGCACCATCTCACATGGAACCAAGCACTCTGCCTTCAGGATTGTTAAGGCCTGCCATAGGAGTGACTTATAGGTTACCAGGTGTCCCATTTAAGGTTAGGTATAGGTATACTACACCTAAGTAAGAGGTGATTACACCAACTTACCCCAGCTGAGTGATCAGCCAGTTGTGTCAAATTGTTAGGCCAAGCCTGGGGTGGCATAATACATGCTTCAGCCCTTGGCAGGCCTTGGGTACACCAATGCCCTGGGTACCTAGTGTACACTGGTACAGGGGCTGACAGGGTGATCCAACCAATTGGGTATGTACCTAGGGTACATGGAGTCCATTTTAAAGAGAGAGCAGATGGGCTGAGGTCCTGAATGGCAGGATCTCAGGCCAACTAAGTCGAAAAACCAGCTAGACACTAGGCAAAAATTTGGGGGTAACCATAGTCAGATATCCACCTTCCTACACAACCCCCCCCCAAACGAAGGGAGATAAGGCTGACCTTGACCAGGTAAGCCTATATTGCCCAAGTGGCCATATAAGGAGGAACCAGCACTGGCATGGTTACCCCCTGTCTCATGGTCCACTAAGCAATCCCTCACCCTAAGGGTATCAGAGGGTCTCCACCATAGGGAATCTCTACCTTTGGTGTGTCTTGGCAAAGTAAAAGGCTGGTGTCGAGATGGAGTACTGAAGTGAGTGTCCTCAAAGTGAGACCTCAGCTTCCTCCAATCATCCTTCACCATGGATGCCTTTCTTTCCTTAACTGAGTTGCACTGTGCTCTCAGGGTCAGCCTCTGGCTACCTAAAGCTGGAGGCTGGGTCCCTTTTGTGGGCTTACTGGAGGGACAGGTCAGGTTTGGGGCCCTAAGGTCCCAGGTTTGCCTGTGCCCAACAGAATCCCTCTGGGGGAGGTCCCTAACTACCTGTAAAGGAGATCCCTCAGGAATGTTTTTACCCATCACCTGACTAGGGCTACTAGCCAGGCAATCCTCATTCTTTTGATGGGGGGGTTCTTGTGGACAGGGGCCCTCTGGGGGTCCACTGGCCTCCCTGACCTCTGCAGCCCTGGGCTGACTGAGGCAGGGTAGAGAGAGGCAGGCTACCTGCACCAGACTGGGTCCCACCTTGGAAGGGGCCACTGACATCAGAGGCTCTGCCAGGCCAGGCCTGGCTACCTCTGGGGCAGTTCCTTCACAAGGGGTGAGGTCAGATCCCTGAGGAGGCTGACCTTTTCCTAATGTCTGGGGAGAGGGAGACTTTTCTTCCTCCCCACTACTCTCAGTTTGTGTGGAGTGATCCATTGTTTCAGGCTTCACTACACCTATGTCAGTCTGAGTATAGGCTGAGACCATTACAGCCTTGCCAACCTTTTCAGGGTGGCACTCAGTTTGTGTTTGAGCTGTGACTGTCACAGCTCTGCCAGTCTCTACAGTGAAGTCTGTCTGTGCCTGGGCTGTGGCTACCACTGCCCTTCCAACCTTTTCAGGGAGGAAATCTATTTGGACAGGGGTTGTGAATGGCACAACCCCCCTACCCTTTTGTGACAGGCCTACCATTTTAGAATGGGTGTCTTGTTCAACTCCAGCCCAAGCTGAGAGTTCTAAGTCATTCCCCAGTAAGCAGTCTACAGGCAAGGTTGGGGACACTGCCACCCTTTTAGGGCCAGTGACACCTCCCCAGCTGAGACATACCTCTGCCATGGGATGACTGTTCTGTTTGCCATCAATGTTGGTCACCTGGTAGGAGAAACCAGGCAAAAGCTGCTCAGAGGGAACTAGCCAATGGGCCACCATTGTGATGCTAGCTCCAGTGTCTCTGTAGGCCTCAGCTTTTGTACCATTGATGTAGGGCTCCTGTCTGTACCTACCCAAAGTGTTGGGACAGGCAGTGAAGTTGGCAAACCCCATGCCACCATCACAGACAAGAGTATCTGCTGCAGGGGAATTGGCTAAGCCAGGGTCCCCCTGTGTTCCCCAAGTAAACCCACCCAGATTTCTGGGGGCACTCCCACCACCTGGGGGATTACTGCTGACAGTAATAGGTGGTGTGACAGGAGTAATTGGAGGAACAGTTTTGTTTTTAGCCCTTGGGCAACCGCTGTCAGTTTTCCAATGCCCAGGAGTTTTACACTCATGGCAGTAGGGCTTTTTGGCTGTGGTAGAGGAGGGAGCTTGGGACCCACCACCCTGTGTGGAGTTTTGGGGCCCTGAGGAAGGTTTCTCTTTTTCTTTATCCCCACCCTTCTCTTGAGGCTTGGTGGTATCTTTCTTTTGGTCACCACCCTGGTTTTTAGGCCTGATCCTGGTCCTGACCCATTTATCTGCCCTCTTTCCCAATTCTTGGGGAGAGGTCAAATCTGAGTCTACCAGGTGTTGATGGAGAAGCTGGTTTTGACAATTACTTAAAATCTGCTCTCTCATCATCAAATTGTACAATCCTGTATAATCAGACACCTTACTTCCCAGCAACCAACCCTCCAAAGCCTTAGTGGCACATTCCACATATTCAGACCAGTCCTGAGTCTGTGTCTTCTGGGTGTCTCTGAACATTAACCTGTACTGTTCAGTGGTTAAGCCTAACCCATCAACTAGGACACTCTTCAGGACTCTGTAATTTCTGACATCCTCTTCTCTAACAGTGAGGAGTCTATCTCTGCCTCTCCCCTCAAAGGAGAGCCATAAGATTGCTGCCCACTGGTCTTCAGGAACCTGCTGCACTTTGCAGGCTCTCTCAAGAGCAGTCATCCATTTGTGGATGTCATCCCCACTTTTGTAGGGGGGCACAATCTTGGACAGGTTCCTATTGTCAAAGACCCTATCTTTGTCCCTAGGGACATTGCTGCCACCAGTGGGTATAGACCCACTCTCTCTATGCTGCCTAGCCTTGCTCAGTTTTTCTTCCATCAGGGCTACTTCTAGCTCCTGCTTCCTGATCCTCAGCTGGGCTTCCTGCATTCTGGCCTCATGTTCCCTCCTCTGAGGGGTGGTCATCCTTTTCCTGGAGTGACCTTGAGAGCCTCTAGAGCCATGGGAAGCATTGGAGTCACCTGAGCGATTCCTTTGCCTTCCAAGCCCTGTGTTAAGTCCACTGGGGAGATCCAGTGGGTTGAACCCACTGTCAGTCCCCAATAGCCTTGGTTTAGCTGGGCCAAGTATAATACTTGGCACTGGGCTAGTTCTCCCTTCATCCTCACTACTGTCAGTATCCTTTTCACTCTCATCCTCTGTGGTAGGCATCCCATCTAAGGGGTGACTATTGGGAAGGGGTACTTCAGTGGCATCTTTAGAAGGGGGGCCTCCTGTTCCTGTCCCTAAGGGGGCTAACTGGGAAGCTTTCTTGAGTGCTCTCTGATTCTCATCATTCTGTAAGAGCTCTCTGAGCTCAGCAGAGTTTGGGTTCTTGGGCTGTTTAAGGCCTCTAAGAGTTGCCAAATGCCTGAGCTCATTCTGATTAAGGGTAGCAAAGCTGGATGGTGCCCTCTGGGGGTCACTCTCAACAGAGATGGGTACAGTGGACCCCTCTGCCCCGGCCATTGCTCTTAAGTGTGGGTGGATGTGTTGCAATCTACCTACACTTGGGTTTACCTACTAAACCTATCTAGTAGTTGTAGTCAGGGTGTGCTACTCCCTTTGCTCTACAACAACTAAGTTCAGTAGAACTTAAGTATATCTAATCTTGTTTTATATGTACCTACAGGTACCTATGTGATCTTTCAATTGGTAACCAAGAGATTACAATGGTAAAACACAGCAAGCTCAAATCCAACCGCTGCTCACCAATGTGAGAAGTTGGCCTGGTATATGCTGTTCACTAGTTCTAGTGACCACCTTGTACCATGCCAAGCAACCCTTATGGTGTGGTTGTAAGTCAACCTTTTTGGACTAGCTGCCCTAGTGGTAGCGTAGGCTAAGCAGTCTTTGAGGCTAAACTCGTGAAGCGTGTTAAGCCAGCTGTTTTACCAAATGCAACCCCCTTTTATACCAATGAAAGGACACCACACAGATATATATTCAAAATATATATGTATTTATTTCTCAAAGTAACCCCTAGTCTCTTTATGAGCACAGGAGCACAAATCGTCAAACAAGATTACAGTAGAATACACAGAAGTTGCACTTTATATGGATAGGCCCTGGTGGCCACTCAAACCATATACTAAAATAGTGGTATAAGTACCACGAACAGAAAAGGGAAAAGGCCTAGGGCCTCTAGAATCGCTGGGCCTACAAGGAGCTAACGTCAGTTAGTGACCAGGAGGTCCACGGGTGGCGTGTGCAGAGCAAATAGTCACACGCGTGCTCCCATAGGTTTCAATGGGTGCGTAAAAAGTACAAAGTTACTGCAAAGGAGATCTTCCGGGTTGACTAGGAACTTAAGATTTGGAACACAGGCACTAGAGATGTATTACTACACATGGGCACCGGAGTACCAGCTTTACCTCACCCACAGGAAGCGGGTGCATAGGCCTCAAAGTGCGTCGGGTTTCTTCTATCTGTTCCGTGGAGCTTGAAGACAAAGATGCTGCAGGCGGTCGGTCCGGGAGAGATGCAGTGGATCCAAGAGTGGATCGGAGATGTTGAAGACCTGTAAGCAGAGGGGACAGTGTTCACAGTCACTAGCCAGTGACCAGCGTGGCACCAGGTGGGTACCAGGCGATGTCGGGTGCAAACAGGTGATGAGGGGTAGCTTGTCTCCGCAGCCACGTGGTCCCTGAAGGTCGACGACGTCCAGGAGTCGGCTCACGAGCTGTCCCACGCAGGCTCTCGCTGTCGGCGGTGTCGGCGACTTGATCGAAGCAAACAAGCCTTGGCAAAAGCAATTGCAGGAGGATTCGGAAATCAGCTGTTGGTTCTGACCAGCAAGGTCAGATGGATTGCTCCTTTGGAGGGGAGCAAGGGCCAGTCTGGAGCAACCAGACCAGCGGTGTTTGTCGTAGATTTCGTCGCCAAGATGGCCACTAGCCAGCGGGCCAGCAACCGGTTAGGCGCGTCGAGTGGCAAAATGCAGAAGGGCCCCACGCAGATCGTGGAGATGCTGGAGGGCTCACCTTTGGTGCAGATGCTGCTCGAGGGTTGGGCTTCTCAGGACCCAAAGCACAACTTGGAGGGAGCCTCGGTTGTTGCACTGGTCAGCTTGTCGTAGTCGTTCCAAGATGGCTGGCTCCACGTGTCTCGGTGCCTCCACGGGTCTCCTCTTTTCAGGGACTGTGGATCGGGCGGTGAGAGGTCTGGAGGTCCAGGTCTTGTCAGTCTCTGGGCTCGGGCTCCGGCGGGAGGCGGCGGCAAAGCAGACGGTGATTCGCTGGATGGTGCTTGCGTTAGCAAGGTGGTCACTCCCTGACCACAGGGGAGATTTTCTTCAGTCTTCTGTGCAGCAGAATGTCGAAGTTCCCGTCTTCTTCTTAGTTTCAAGTTGATTCCAGGATGTCTGAAGTCTTAGGACACAGCTCCTACCTTTATTCGGATTCTAGGGGCCGGACTACCTGCTAGGTCCCTCCCTATGGGTGGGACCAGGAAGGGGGGTGGTTACACCCCCAATCCTTTGTCCAGCTCGCCCCAGGCCCGGGACTGGTGTGCCCCAGGACCGGTTTGAACTGGCATATGCACCGAGGCTCCTTGTGAGCCACAGGCATGTCTGGTTTCTTTCAAGCCCTACCTGACCAATACACAAAATCCTGTCTGGGGTGGTGCATGCACCTCCCCTGGCAGGAAACCCTTTGTCCACACCTCCCAAGCTGGAAGGACTCCCAGCAGCAGGAGGGCAGACTTGTGTCTGTGGTGGCAGCATCCATTTTGTGGAGCTGAGGCTATGTCTGATTTTACCCGGGTTTCAGGTACTGTACATGTCGTGTCCCTCTAGAAGGGTGGAATGCTAACCCCGTCGCCAGAATTGGCGAGGGGTTAGTATTCCAATTCGTATGACACCTTACTCGACATGTTTTGATAAAGCCAAACCAAAGATAGCATTTAACCGCGAGGTTCATAATGCACTTAAGAGTATATGGTATGACGATATCTGGAAACAGTAGAAGGAAGTTGTTCCGACCACTGCAGACAGGCTCAGCTCATGCCAGAGCACCATCTCACATGGAACCAAGCACTCTGCCTTCAGGATTGTTAAGGCCTGCCATAGGAGTGACTTATAGGTTACCAGGTGTCCCATTTAAGGTTAGGTATAGGTATACTACACCTAAGTAAGAGGTGATTACACCAACTTACCCCAGCTGAGTGATCAGCCAGTTGTGTCAAATTGTTAGGCCAAGCCTGGGGTGGCATAATACATGCTTCAGCCCTTGGCAGGCCTTGGGTACACCAATGCCCTGGGTACCTAGTGTACACTGGTACAGGGGCTGACAGGGTGATCCAACCAATTGGGTATGTACCTAGGGTACATGGAGTCCATTTTAAAGAGAGAGCAGATGGGCTGAGGTCCTGAATGGCAGGATCTCAGGCCAACTAAGTCGAAAAACCAGCTAGACACTAGGCAAAAATTTGGGGGTAACCATAGTCAGATATCCACCTTCCTACAATGACTACTTAAAAAATGTACAAGCATTTAAAAAAACAAAAATAATAACATCACAAGTTAATATTATATAACCACTAAAGTTCCCTTAAGCGATTTTAAAAGACAAGCACGAGCGAACTATTAAAATATGTGGCAATTTCGATTCATCGCTATGAGCAAAAGGACATTTCTAACATATACCCGGTGCAGGAGGCCAGGTTCTAAGGTTATTCTATAAAATGCCACGTGGCAAGGTTCCCTATTTACAAGACCCTATCTAGCACTGCTTTAACAATGATATAAAGTGTCTGTGCTAGTGTGATTAAAGTGCTCAGATCTAGTGCACTTATGAGTAAGCCTGCTTGGCAGTCGACTAGGTCTACCTGTTATCTGATCTTGGTCAAGGGACACTAGGCACTATGACAGACATTTACAGCTTTGCTAGACCCAGAAGTAAAGAAGTTAACATCCTAAGCAAGTACTAAAAAAGCGATAGGCTCAGGGCGTTGTGGCAAGCACTTAAAACTTTGCTAGACTTAACGATCAAACAAGTAGTAAAGAAGCGGGAAAAGGCTCTAGAAATTGTGGCAAACACTTACCAATTTGCTGGATCTAAAGACAAAGGAATTCACATTTTAGGCAGGTAGTCAAAGCCAATAGGCATTTCTGGCATGTTCTAGGTGATAAAGATCAGATTCGAAGGCTGTTCTCTAAAGCGGCACAGTGGAGCTGATTGTAGTTCCTACTGTTCCTGAGGTGCCCTAGATGAGGCAGGGAAGAATACAAGAAGTTTGTGTAGCCCACCGATTTTGAACTTTATGATTTTTTTTAAATTTGGGATCTTCACAAAATTTGGCCAGTGGGTCAAGTTTCCAGCAAAAATATTTTTGCAGGATAATTCTTTCACAGTAAGTAGTTTTTTTCAGTATGTTAGCAGGTTTTTTTCTGTGTTCCAATTTCAAATACATTCATATATCATATGTCATTGTTCGTTAAACAACTATGAGCGTTCCAGGCCTGTGACTTGTGCTCCATCAATAGATGTTACGGTATCCCATGTTAGAAATGTAGCTACACTGCTTTCTCTGGATACTGACAATGAATCTTCCTGTGAACATGTGCTAGCTAGTATGAACATCACACAAGATTATACCTGTGAAAGTGGCCTCCATAGCAGTAGTAAATTCATGCCACAGGGTGCACACCTCAATACCTTAGATGTTTTTCACGATCGAGTCACTAAGGAATTATACTATCTAGAGGACAGACATCTTAATAGGCCAAGGAGACATATGACAGACAACCTTACATCACTAGAGAGATCAGCACTACAAAATGTACGCAAGAATGGGGACATAATAATATGGGAGGCAGACAAAGGAGGAAATGTTGTCATCATGAACAGGTCTGACTATGAGAAAGAGGTAGAAAGACAATTGAGTAATACGACACATTATACCAAACTTGCACATAACCCTTGCACTGCCGCTACTATCAAAATCAATCTACAATTGACACATTGGAGGGATCTAGGTCTTCTATCTGACACAGAATATAAATTTGTCACCATTAGCAATCCTAGATACCCTTGCATTTATCTTCTCCCTAAAATACATAAAAAAATGCCACTTCCACTGGGCCGGCAGATCATCTCGGGCATCGGCTCTATGACGGAGGCACTTGCAAAATTTGTTGATACATTTTTGCAGCCTTTAGTCATCAATTTACCGTCCTACATTAGAGATAGTACTGACTTATTAAACAAACTATCAGACCTCGAATGGGACATCAACATGTGGTTTGCCACGTTGGATGTTGAATCCCTATATACCTGCATGAAACGGAATCTTGGTGAAATAGCTGTAGACTTTTATCTCTCTACCAGACATGCTAGTCTGCATGATCACAACCAGATGCTAATGGAGATGATAAATCTAATTCTTGATAACAACTACTCAATTCCTCATAGATAAACAAGAGCAGGGGACTGCCATGGGCTCAAAATCTGCGCCTTCGTACGCGAACCTCTTTATGGGGTGGGTTGAACGTACCTATGCATGGTCCAGGACGGCCTCAGAATGGACCAAACATGTCCAATTCTGGGGCCGCTATATTGATGATATTATTATCATTTGGACAGGCCCTGGCACCGAATTGAAGGAATATTACTACTTCCTCAATGACAACGCCCTTAATGTCTCTTTTACCCTGGAGATGTCCCAAACTAGAATCATCTTTCTAGATTTGGAATTGTATGTTCAAGGCAATACAATCCAGAGTACCTTACATAGAAAGGAGATTCCATGGCATTGACACCGTAACAAGTAATGTGCGGGGTGGTGATAGGGTACTATTGTTGAGACAACTAGAAGCCAAATAGATCTGTACCCTACGCTCCGCAAATCTAGGCTTTAACATGGATAAGGAGCTTCATTATTTTTTGTTATCAATCTGAACAGCTGTCTCTTTGTGTCTCCTATTGCCAGTCTAAGATATTTCATAATGGACTAGATTTGTTATGGACATATATGTGAGAAACTGTATGTACTGTAGCAGGACTTTTAGTTCTAAACTGTCAATGATCTTTTATAACTTTAATCCTGTATGTTGTTTTGCTTAAACGCTTTGTTCTTGTTTTGCTTAAAGGCTTTGCTTTTTGTTTGGCACTATAACTTGGTTGCAATTGTCGGTTGTTACCGGCATTCTTTTGATGCCTTCTTAAATGTTGTTTATCCAACTCTTGCTCTAATAAGGCACTGTGACCCTATTGCCACTTTATGCTATTTATGGTACTGTTTTTGTTAGCTGCAACAGACTGGATTGGTTGTACTACTGTCTTCCATGACAGTACTATGGTTTATTTCTATTCTTCTATCTTTTACTATACTGAACACTTTTTATCGCAATGGTGTTTTCACTCTACTGACACTGAAAGAGCTATACTCCTCTCAACTCACGTAGAATATAAATCAAAAAAAAAAAATTCTTACGTTTATTTCCTTTTTGAGCTAGACCCTCATAAAACAGACTTTGGCGCCCCGAAAATACATCGTTTGAGAGGCATCAATTGTTCTATTATGAATAAGAGGTTTATTTACCTCGTTTCGGGTCAAATATAATCGTTTTAGAAATTTACAGCACAACACCTAGTCTTTGTGGCCATGATCGTATTACTCATTTCTATATTATTTTTTACATAAAAATTATCATTGCGCTTTTGCGTACTTGGGGAAATTATACATATTAGTCAAGCAGGTTGCGCGTGTGCTGTTTTTCCCTTTCCATTAAACATGTGACTTTCTGCTTTACGAAAGTAAGAATATGCTCTAGTTCGCTTCGACGGTCTAGTTGTCTTTTCTCCCCCACTTCCTGTGGTGGGAGGTTTTGCCGGAAGTTAGGTTTCAACCTAGTTTGATTGTGCCGTCCAGTCGTTAGAAAATTTTGCTAATTGACAGCTGTTTTTAAACGATGAGCGGGAAGTGTTTTTTCTCGCTTTTTTCGACCAGACTCACTGACATCGCGTAACGGACCAGGCGCGGAGTTTCAGTATGCGGTGAATACCGCTTTGAAAGTAAATGAACACTCTGCCTTTTGTTGATAATGTCCTGCCAGGGTTTGGGCGGAATTACGTGTGTCGTTGCTTCTAGGTTGTCCGGCACTTTGTGCTTAAATCTAGTCTGTTAGCTCGATATGGGCGTCATTTCATGTGTCCATTTCTGAATTTACTGCGATATAGCTAGTTTGCTTGTGGTTCTTTCTAAATAATGTTCGGAATGAAGCGCTTGTGTTACTTACGGGCTTTTGGGCCCCTATTGCTCGCATCTCAAGGGAGGATTTAAACTGTCCTGTCTTTAATGTATTGCGCTTTATTAGTTAGGAGACTTTACGAGCATTGAAGTTAGACTGCTATTCATTGCCTTATTATTTTTGTTTTTGTTTTGAAAAACTAGTAGGTCTTTATTTTTTGACTTTGCCACTTTATAGTTAGACTTCAGCACTCAATGCTATTTTTTCGCTTGTTGTAAAATCTGTATCTCACTGATATTGATTCTTGGTGGCGTCACTTTTTTGTTCGACAGTATTCTGTTATTTTTCCTGCTTTGCTTGCGCAATCTAAATACTATATGGATGCTATATAGTTTAAGGAATATAAGCCTTTCGCCTCCTTTTTCTACAGATTGTAATTGACTGTTTTCCTGTTTTTGGCAACTACCATGCCGGAAAGACTTTAATTTATTTGTAGACTATACATTGGATTGCCTGCTACACTTCCGTTTGGTTTTCTTTTTTGCTCTACCATGAGCTTATAATTAATACACTAGGTATGAGGAGTACCGCCATTTTTCGTAGTTTTGGTGATTCTAGATTTGAATCCACTATAGTTGTTTGTTAGCTCATGTGTTTTTTATTTGTTTTTTATTGTTTCTGTGATGTTTAGGAGTCATCTCTTATTGTCCTTCTTGGATAAAATGCGCTATTGGATTTGCCTTTTTTCATACATTATACTGGTAAGCCAGCTTCTCTAGCTCTAGCATGACCACACACTCATTTTCACTAGGGAGTTTGTAATCTCACGCCTAGTAATCCTTAGAGTTTTAGTTTTTTAAAAATCTTTTAAAGCTTTGTTTAGGGAGCACGGTAGCATCACGCTGGTATGAGCACTAATGTCGTTTTTTCCCCCCCATTTTTCTTTTCACTTTCCTTCTGTTTATTCCTCTCACTTCATGCACTCTTTGTCCTTTCGGTTTCTGCCTTTGGACATATCCTTTCTCTTTTTTGATTTTCTGATATTAGGAAAACAAGTGCCTTTTTGGTCACATTTCTCTGTTTTTAAAGTGTTTTTATGTTTTATGCTACTAAAACCCTGAAGAAGCCCATGTTTGGGCGAAACGCGTTGGCTATTTACACTTTGTGAAGCACAACGGAGAATAAAAGACATCCCATGATTTATTTATTTGTAATTGTCCATGTCTTACATATTTAAATGTGTTTAAATATTTATTTTTCATATTTTGCCTCTCATCCAACCGAATTAAGTCTAGGTGTTTAATTCAACTTAAACCACCCTCCCTCCGAATCCAATGTTGCTAACTTCTGCTGTTGCGTTCTTTTTTAGTTTTATTTTGTTTATTATTTGAAAGGCCCGGCAGATGCACTTTAGTGCTTGTAGAGAGCCGTCCAGGTTCTCCGATACATTGTAGCACTTTCATTCACTTCTCAGGGCGGGCTCGGCCCCAGGAGATAAATAAACGCTGGAAGACCGCACGGGGTCTTCCTGCCACAAACAGTATACTGAGTGGTGTGCATTAATTCCAGCGCTGCGCAGGGCCTGGACGCTCAAGGCTGTGCCGCGCTACATTGGTGACGAGGCTGTTCGGACTCCAGTGCCTCGATCACCTTACCTGCAGTGCAGACGGCTCTTTCCTATGCCGCTCTGTCGCCGAGGGGCTGTGGTGCCCGCTCACGAGGCCGCTGCTGCTGCCCTGGGGCTGCCCCCAATGCTGGTCTCCCTGCTGCGCTTCCCGCTGGTTCTGAGGGAGTGAGTAACTGCCGCCACCGCAGCATGGCAGAGAAGGCTGCTGAACAACCATGCCCCATTCAGCTGCAACGCTGGGTGCGCTTCCTGTCCTCCACAACGCGAGGACACGCGCTCACTGAGGCAACATGGGAGCGCACTGGAGACACCGGTCTGCTGCTGCCACGATGATCGGCTGGATGTCAGGGTGAGTCACCAGGGGGCCATTGGGATGTGCAGACTCAGCCCGCCCTACATCCCATGTGCCAGATAGGCCCCAGAACAGAGGCAAGAACTAGACAGCTTCAGGGGGAATAGGACTGCCTCACCCTCACACCAAGTAGCTGGGGAACACAAATAGTCACATAGAAGGGCCCACTCACCAACTGACGCCCCCAGGCCCTGCCAAGGGTGCACCACATACCGGGCCACGTCAGACTCTGAGGCCCAGAAAGCAGAAGGTTTGAACCGCCTACCCAGTTCACGTGTATAAAAAGAAATCACAACTGCGCCCACGCAATTTGGAGCCATGAGCACGCTGCTCCAAGCAGGCACAGCAGGACCGCAGGCTGATGCGGGTGAACCACAGAGAGGTGCCAACGCACCACCTCAGGTGCACAGCCAGGCTGCCGTCTCCTCACTGCCTCCCTTCAGCAAAACCGCTGAACCCGCAATGGCGGCTCTGCGCTGGAAGGCATGGATAGGACGCCTGAACCACTATTTTAAAGGTATGAGGGAAACAGACGGGACAGTGAAAAGGTCGCTGCTCATATACTATGGCGGCGCGGAGATCTATGATCTTTTCAAAACATTGCAGGACACTGGGGACGATGACAACTACGAGGCAGCTGTTGAGACGCTCAACAGGCATTTTGACCCCCAGCTCAACCCCGATTTTAAGCAATTCAAACTATAGCAGGCAAAGCAGTCGGACACTGAATCAGTGGGCATGTTTTACGCATGGCTGCGTAGACTGGCGAGCACGTGCTTCTTCACCGATCAGAGAGAAGAGCTACGCGTGCAAGTGATCCAAGGGTGCTGCTCGGTTCTACTGCGAAAATTGATCCTCCGGCAGCCAGAAATATCCTTAGACGAGATTCTCATCCTGGCCAGATCCCTAGAGCTCTCAGATGCTCGGGCTGAAGAAATGAAGGCTGCCCTACACAGAAGTGCCACTGCATCTCACGGTCCCAGGTTTGCACCCATCAAAGAAGAGCGGGTCGATGCCATTCAACGGCACCCGAACACCTTTCGTCCCACGCCACAGCCATCGCGAAGCGGAATGTGCGGCAACTGTGGCATGGAACACCTGCCAACAGGAGTGTGCTAAGAAAAAGGGAAGACCTGCTCCTGATGTGGGAAACCCAACCATTTTGCCAAGGTGTGGAGGAGCAAAAGATCTCAGCAAGTCTATGCCAGATCTAGGGGTGTGACACAACAGCTGCGTCAGTTGTCACTTGGTGGCCCGCAGACTCAAGACGACAGCCCACCGCAAGGGCACAGTTTCACCCTGGATGACGACGACGTGTCCGTAATATCCTTCGTCAGCCAGCCGGACAAGCACCGATGGCCACCGCCGATGTGCTCCTTTGAAATAGAGGGATCCACTGTCAGAGCGTTAATCGACACGGGGGCATCCGCAAACGTTATAGATTCGGATCAGTACGAGCGTTTGTCTCCACAACCCCCACTCGCACCCACAAAAGCCAGGATATACACATATGGAGGGACTCATCCACTCCCCCTCAGAGGGGCCATCGAAGCTACAATCATGAGTGGCAAACACTCCACGACAACCGGTTTCCACATCATGGAAAGGAAGAAAGGAACCCTCCTCAGCTGTCTCATAGCGGAAGACTTGGACCTAGTCTTTGCCAATCAGATACATGACTCTCACGTGACGCCATCCTGCAAGGGTTTCCCAAGCTGTTTAAGGGTTTGGGTAAGCTGAGAGGAAAGCAGTTCAAACTTCACATTGACACCATGGTCAGACCAACCGCCCTGAGACATCGAAGAGTGCTGTTCAATCTCCACCCTCAAGTGGAAGAGGAATTGAAAAAGCTGGAGGACCTCGACGTTGTAGAAAAGGTGTCTGGCCCAACTCCGTAGGTATCTCCGCTGGTCATTGCCCCAAAACCAAAACAACCGGGAGCCATTCGACTATTCGTGAACATGAGACTTCCGAATCAAGCGGTCAAGAGGGAGCGTCATCTCACGCCCACCATGGATGACATAGGCAGACCTAAATGGCACGATGTGGTTTTCTAAGTTGGACTTGAATGCTGGATACCACCAGCTTGAATTAGAGCCGGAAACTAGATATATCACCACATTCTCTACCCACGTGGTCCTCTGGAGGTAAAAGAGACTGAGCTTCGGGGTGTCGTCAGCAGCGAAGGTTTTCCAAAACGCGATCAGAGAAGCTTTATCCGGCCTGCAGGGCGTAATCAATCTAAGTGACGACATCCTGGTGTTCTCGAACACCCTGGAAGACCACCACATTCACCTCCGAGCCACCCTTCAGCGACTGGAAGACTACGGCCTAATCCTCCACAAGGCAAAGTGTTCCTTTTATCAGGAATCCATAGACTTTTTCGGGTACATCTTTATGCGCTAAGGGTTGAGGGTGGATTCCAAGAAGGCGATGCCCACCCGGGCTGCCAGCACACCAAAGACGTCTACAGAAGTCTGCAGCTTCCTTGGAATGTCCACCTACTGTGGCAGGTTCATACAGAATCTGGCCTCTCTGTCTGAACCCCTTCGTGCTGTCACTCGTAGTGACCAACCCTGGGAGTGGACCGCAGAGGCAAACCCGGCGTTCAACACCATCAAGTCAGCGCTGATGTACAAAACAGTAGTGGCGTACTTCCACCCAGTGCGACGCACAGAACTGTTCGTGGATGCCAGCCCTGTTGGCCTGAGAGCAGTCCTCCTCCAGGAGCACAACGGGGAGACATGGATGCTGGTCGCCTATGCCAGCCGGGCCTTATCGGACACTGAAACAAGATATGCCCAGATTGAACGTGAAGCCCTCGCAATAAAGTGGTCGTGCCAGCATTTCCGTCTGTACCTTTACAGACAAGAGTACCATGTGATAACGGACCACAAGCCATTGCTTCCACTGTTTGCGGGGTCATCAAGACTGGCACCCCCTAGGATTGAAAGTTGGGCCGTTCAGCTGCAGGCATACAACTTCAAGGTCATTTACCGCCCAGGAGTACACAATCCAGCGGACTATCTCTCAAGACACCCAGAGACGTCGGCCCCCCAATACCTGCCCGTAGATGTTGCATACTCGGAGGCCTTTGTCAAAATGGTCACCCATAAAGCATGCCCCAAAGCAATAATGCTGGAGTAAATTGGGTTGGCAACAACCGACGATGAAACGCTAACAAGAGTCAAAAGTGCCCTAGTGAACAATGCATGGACACGTTTCCTGGATGGGGCCCAAGCGCTCACCGCCAAAGACAGCCATGCCCGGCAGCAAGTCTGGAGGATGCGCAGCAAGCTGAGCGAGGGAGAGCATGGGGTTGTGCTGCTAAGAGGACACATCATCATCATCCCGAAAGAGCTGCAAGAAAGGATAGTAATGTTAGCACATGTTGGACACCAAGGGATGGCGAAAACCAAAGCACGCTTGCGGAATAAGGTGTGGTTCCCAGGAATGGACACCATGGTGGAAGACAAGATACGACAGTGCTACTCCTGCACAATCACCGGCAGTGACCCTGCATCTGCGCCAGTCATCACCGAAGAACCGAGAGAGGTACCCTGCTCCAAGATCAGCATCGATTTTGGCATGTTTCTCAGATGGCCGCAACACACTGGTGCTACTGGACTCTTTTTCAAAATTCCCGACTGTAGAAGTGGTCGCATCAACGGCATTCACCCATGTAAAAAGAGCCCCAGACAAGATCTTTGCACTCATGGGCCTGCCAGATGAGATCCGGTCTGACAACGAACCCCCTTTTCAAGGCCGGGAATTCCAGGAATACCTTGAGAAGAAAGTGATTCGGCATCGGAGGATCACCCCACTGTGGCCACAGGCGAACCGGGAGGTAGAACGCTTCAAGCAGACCCTCAACCAGACCATGCGGATTGCCGTGGATCAGGGAGAAGATGCTGACTCTGCACTGAACCAGTTTTTGGATGCCTATAAGAAGACCCCGCACAGCACAACGGCTCCGAGAGACAGTATTCCGACGGATCTGGCATGGAAGCCTCCGTAGAGGGATGACATGGCCATACAAGCCAGGAGGGCAGAGACGAATCATAAGGCTAGTGTAGCCAGAGGAGCCAAGGTGCCCCAGGTGAACGTGGGAGATCGCGTAGTGGTCAAGGACAGATACCCCGGCTAGAAGTTCCGGATGCCCTATGAACTGTAAGTGTGCACTGTGGTCCACGTTCAAGGAAGAATGAGCTCCGCAAAAAGGGGCCATCAGGTGGCTACCCAGAACGTCACCTGTTTCAAGAAAGTTCTGGGGCCTACAACCAACTCTAAAGAGCTTGACGTGTCTGGCGAGGACGCGAGTCATGCTGACATTGGCTCACCAAGTCCAACCGCTTACCCACAGGAGTCACAGGGAGCAGGAGGTGGGGTGACTGCCCCTGTTCCAGAGAGGTCCAGCCAGTGCCTCGTGAACGTACCATCACCAGATATTCCTGTTCAAGCAGAGACTAATTCCAACTCCCGGAGCCAGAAGTATGGTCTCCGGCCAAACCCTGTGCCGAGCCAGAAGTTCAAGGACTTTGTGTGCACGTCTCCGTGAGCATGCAGGCTATGATGGACAAGTACTAATGAAAGGGAGGGATGTAGAGCGCTGTCCGAGCTCTCCTACACATTGTAGCACTTGCATGCACTCCTCGGGGTGGGCTCGTCCCGAGGCGATAAATAAACGCCCGAAGACCAATCGGGGTGTTCCTGCCACAAACAGTATTCTGATTGGTGTGCATTAATTCCAGCACTGCGCAGGGCCTAGACGCTCAAGGCTGCGTCACTCTACAGTGCTAAAGATGGGTGTTCACTATAGTGCAACATTAAATAAAAAAGAAAAACAAACTAGCCCTCGCATTATGATGTAGATGCACGCATGGTTCCGATGCATGCCCGCCTATGCGTCATTATGCTAGGGCTGATGCACCGTGAAGACTCATTCATGCGCGTGCGTCACAACGAATGCATGCATCCACATAATCTCACTACTTTTTGTTGATGTTTGGCATCGTCAGTAACCAATTCTCTCTCTCTCTCTCTTTCTCTCTCAGTCCCTCTCTCTGTCTCTCTTTCACTCTCTCTCTCACTCTGTCTTCTCTCTGTCTCTTTCTCTATCTCTCTGTCTCTCTCTCTGTCTCTCTCTTTCTCTCTCTGTGTTTCTCTCTCCGTCACTCTCTCTCTCTCTCTCTCTCTCTCTCTCTTTCTTCCTTCTCTTTCTCTATCTCTCACTCTCTCTTTCTCTCTCTGTGTTTCTCTGTTTCTCTCTCTCTCCTCTCTCTCTGTCTTTCTCTTTCTCTTGCTCTGTGTTTCTCTCTCTCCATCTCTCTTCTCCTCTCTCCCTATTTCTCTCTGTTTCTCTCTCTACTTCTCCTCTAATTCCCCACAGTATTCTATCTCACTAGAGTACAGGGGGCATGATCAGATGGATTGGGGTGCTTGTAGCACATTGAAGCTCATTGTGAGGAGCTTGGCTCACAGCTTGGCCCACGTGGACACTGACTGGGGGTGTTCAAGGACACAGAATGAGCGCGCAGGGAAGTGAATCCTGCGTGGGGGCACACAGGCAGCGTTCATAGATCGAGGCCGATGGGCAGGCAGGGCGTGAAGGTCGCCATGCCACTGACTAGGGCGCCCTAAAAGCCCTCCAGATGCCACCACCTTTCATGAACGCTGAATTCTGAGCGCCTAGAGGTGGTTCTTCTCACAGTATGCGCTATATAAAATGTTACCCCCTGTTCTTCTGCCCTTTCATCCTCTATAATGAGGCGCCCCACCAGCTGTTGATAAAGACAGAAATGCCGCGCCGCTGACATTCATTGCTCCTTCCAACAGAGCTGATCTGTGCAGTGCCCAGAAGACTCTTTGATATGGTGCCGGCGCTTTACAAGTTGATCATCTCTATTCGAGATTGTGAAAGTGCTGTCTCAGATGGGTTGTGGCTTTTGCCTCCTTCTCTGGTGGAGCACCTTCTTTTTGCATATCATTTCCATATCTGTTGGAGTTCGGATTTCTTCTCTGCTTGTTTCGCTAAAAATAAAGCGGGTCCTGTGAGCTGAGCTGCTCCATGAATTATGCACCTTGATTTGAGGGTGTCAGTGGCAGGGGATGGGGGGCCCGGGATCAGAGGGAGACACTGACTCCGGCCCATTGATGTCGGTGATTAATGAGAAGTTGAAAAGGCTCGCGCCTCGGTGGCCACTGAACGTGAATTAAAATGTGCCCGCGTCGGACTGGCCTTTGGGCAATCTGCCATGTAGGGGACTCATTACAACTGGCTCGCCTTTTAGCTCACTAATGGCATTGCCGTCAGGGCTTGGGGGCAAGAATGTTATTAAGTTCATGTTTGAAACTATCACTTTTGATAAATACCTTTAAATGCAGGGATGTTTAATTAATGTACTAAGGAGATATGCTTCTGCACGTTAAATCGATACACTTTTCTGAACTTGGAAGACTTTATCATATTTTAATTCGGTTTGATGCACGATTTAGATGGAAAATATTTTATCAGCTCAGTTCATGCACGGGCTCTTAAAGCCAAGCCAGACCCTTGTCTCGGCTCTGGCTCGACTCACCCTGTTAATTTGTTGGACTCGCCCTCCTCTACCTATGGATTCCTATAAATCTTCCCAACCCTCAAAGCATAAACAATACCCACCAAGAATATGTTTACAGCCCCTCCCTCCTCCTGAAATTCATTATTAGACAATCTGAAGTGCCAGGCAGTAAATACAATAATCGCTACTGTTATGTACCCAATAATCGATGAATTGCGACACATCATAGTATCTATCAGGCTAGGATCAGTCCCCTATACATACATGACAACATTTTCAAACTGGAAATTGGGTGATTTTAGGAAACAAATATGGGAAATGCCTTTATCCTATAGGCTTATATTGAAACACAGGCAGGTTTTAGGTAGAATATACCCAAAATAAAGCCAAAAATGTGATTCTCCCGCCCGAATCAGGTCTAGTGGCATGTATGCCTTTAGGAGATATGGATACGTTGCTGTTTATTATAACACTCACACAGCACCCGTCCTCTCTGCGGAGATCACAAGGCCTCA
Organism: Triturus cristatus; assembly: GCF_964204655.1. NCBI lineage: Eukaryota > Metazoa > Chordata > Amphibia > Caudata > Salamandridae > Triturus > Triturus cristatus. Next base: position 1,060,475,946 of record NC_140588.1, on the reverse strand, counting down.
GGGAGAGCGCACGGCAGTCCTCCAGATGGAGTCCCATGGTGAGGCCTCCACTACTTCTGTCTTGTTGGTGTTGACCTAGAGACAGTTTGCTTTCATCCAGTTCACAACTTGAGCCATACAGGAGGTGAAATTGTTTCTTGTGTTGGGTGTCTTGTCCGAGAGGGAGAGTATGTGATGCATGTTGTTGGCTTAGGAGAGGATGTTGACTTCATGAGCATGGATAACTTTGGCGAGAGGGATTATGTTTACGTTGAAGAGGGTGGAGCTGAGCGATGAACTTTGAGGCACTCCATACTTGAGTTTGCGGGCTTTCATGGAGTAAGATGCCAGGCTGGCAGCTTGTGTTCTGTCCATTAAGAAGGAGCAGAAGCAGCGGAGAGAAGGTCCTTGGATGCCAATCTTATGCAAGCGCCTGAAGAGGATTGGGTGTGAGACTGTCTTAAGTACTGCCGAGAGGTCCAGAAGAATAAGGGCTGTTGTGTCTCCTCTGTCAAGAATCATACAGATGGCTTCTGTGGTGGCGATAAGTGCTGTTTCTGTACTGTGGTTGGGCCTGAATCAGGTCTGCATGGCAACGAGGAGCTGGTGGTTGCTCAGCTGATCGATGAGGTGTTGGTAGATTAGATTCTCTAAGACCTTTACTGGGTATGATAGGAGGGGATGGGTCCATAGTTGGAAATCGTGGCTGGGTCGTGGAATGGTTTCTTGAGCAGGGGCATGATGGTGGCATGTTTCCAAGTGTCCAGGAATGTGGCCGGGTCGATGGCGGTATTAAGGATGGGTATTAGTGCTGCAATGATTGATAGGAGTCCTTTTTTGAAGGTGTGATGGCCTTAAGAGTCAGAAGGGGCCCCTGAGTGGATGGTCTTTGTTGTAGTAGAAATTTTGAGGGTGGTGATGGAAGACCACGAGGCCAGGGTTCGGTCATCAGCCGTGATAGGAAGTTGAATTGTGACGTTGACAGGGTCAGATTAAGTGTTGAAGTTGCTGCATATGGAGGTGATTTTGTTGCAGAAGCATTCTGAGAGCTTGTTGCAAAGGTCTTGTGAGGAGGTGATTTTGCTGGAGTCAGCTGGAGGTGCTGTGAAATATTTGATGATAGTGAAGATTTCCTTGCTGCTGTTAGCCCTGGGGTTGATGAGATTTGCAAGAGCTGCGTACTTGGTGTTCCGTATCTGCCTGTGATAGTGTCTTAGGGCTGATTTGAAGATGTTTTATCTGCAGGATCTGACTTGTTTTCCATTTTCAATCCTGTTGCTTGCAGTGGCATTTCACAAGATTGAGCTCCTCTGTGGACCAGCTGGCCTGTGTCCAGGCTCTTGCATTTAAGTTGCACTTGAGGGGAGACAGAGTGTTCACGTAAGTGGTAATACAGCTGTTGAAGTTCTTGATGACTATTGGCAAGTTGCTGGTGTGCTCGTGCCAGTGCTTGGAGAAGGTGGAAGCCCATTCCTCCTCTGAAATACTTTTGCAGCTGTAACGGGTGGCAGTTCTTGGGTGATGCGAGATGGGTAGGCTGAAACTGCTGAGGGTGTGGTCTGTCCAGGTCATAGTTGCCAGCTTATCGACTGTAATGTTGCTGGTTGAGGGGAATATTGATTCTAATAGGTGTCCAGTGGTGTTGATGGGTTTGGTAACGTGCTGGATGTGGTCAGGTTTCAGAGGTCTTCCAGATGGGCCATCGAGTTGGGGTTGGTGCAGTCTTCTAGGTGAAAGCTAAGGTCTCTGAGGAGAATGAAGGTGTGGCATTGATGATGAGGGGTGGGACGAAGTCTGTGATGTCGCTGGTGAAACTAGTGCAAGGTCTTGGTGAACTGGATATGAGGGTTCCGCCCAGGGAGAAGGTGTCTGTGATGTGTAGCTTGAATGTGAGGTGTTCCATGTAGCTGGTGGGAGTGTCTGTTTAGTTTGCTCAGCTGATGGTATCTTTGGTGCAGTCTTCTAGGTGAAAGCTAAGGTCTCTGAGGAGAATGAAGGTGTGGCATTGATGATGAGGGGTGGGACGAAGTCTGTGATGTCGCTGGTGAAACTAGTGCAAGGTCTTGGTGAACTGGATATGAGGGTTCCGCCCAGGGAGAAGGTGTCTGTGATGTGTAGCTTGAATGTGAGGTGTTCCATGTAGCTGGTGGGAGTGTCTGTTTAGTTTGCTCAGCTGATGGTATCTTTGAATATGATGGTGACTCTACCTCTGGGCTTGTGCTGACGGTCTGGCCTGGTGAGCTTGTAGCCGACGGCAATGACTGTAGCCATGTCCGATGCCGAGGTGGGGTATAGCCATGTTTTCGTGACAAAGAGCAGGCCCAGAGCATGGTTGTGCAGTAGGTCCCATATCTCCATGGCATGTTTGGAGAGCGAGTGGGTGTTGAGGTGCACGCTTGCAAGAAGCGTGTTGTTTGGCTGGTGTTTGGTCAATGTGACCGACCGTGAGTGGGTGGCTGGTTTGTGTGAGTGTGAGCGAGGAGTGTTGGGTGCTGTTGGTGCTGGAGTGGAGGGTGTGGGAGAGAGCATGGGAACGAGTAGGAGGTGCATGTGAATGCTCCTTCCTTGTTGTGTGGTGCGGCATGGCAGAAGTGAAGTGAGCAGTGGCAGGGGTTATGAGGATGGAGGAGCGCAACAAGGTAGCGGTGGGCGGGGGAAGAACCAGGGTTCCTGGCACTCAGTGTGGTCCAGGCTTAGACGGAAAGCAGACAGCTTCTCTTTGGTGCATTTTCAGCTCAATAGTGAAGCACCCACTGTGTGCATCCGCTGTGCGCGTCTGAGCTGCATCCACCAATAAACAGATCCTGGGAGGAGGGAGGAGCAAAGGGTACCATGGGAGGGAAACCACTGATATCACTTCCTGTGCAGATGGATGATGGAAAATCCAGTGATGTCAATTCCATAGGCAGATGGATGATAGGGAATCCTGTGATGTCACTTTCTTTGCAGGTGGGCAATAGGAAATGAAGTCCTCCTGCTTGGCTTCTTGTTTTGAAGACAGTTTTGGCAGGAAGCCAGTGGTGTCACTTCCTGTGCAGATGGGAAATCCCCATGTGCTGATGAGCATGCTGTGGTGATAGTGCACTGGGGAACAAAGATCATTCTGATGCAGGTGAGAGCATTTTGGTGTGGAGTTTAAATGTAAGTGCTCATGAAACCTGTGTCGTGGGCCCTACTCCCTCACTGAGGTCACACACCTGAAACGAAGTAAATGCTACAGAAGATCGATCGCAGTCAGTTATCCCTGTGAGTTCTTCGTATGCGACGGATCCGCAGTTCAGTATCAGGAGCAGGTTAGGTCAGCTGCGGCCAAAACTTACCTACGCAGCCAAAAAAGGACCACAAGGATCAAGAAAACTGGGCTACAGACTGTCTCTCTTAGGTGGCCTATCTAGCAGTGCCAAATGCATGGCAGGTCAGTCCAACACTTCCTACTTTCTACCTGTGTCACAGTTTTCCCATCTCTCTCTCTTCTTCCTTCTTCATCTCTTTTCTGCCTGTCTCTCTCTTGCTCTGCATCAATTTCTGAGTCCTCATCCTCAAAAACGGGTGCCAATAAACCCCCTTTAATGCCCTGCATAAATTAAGCACTGACTCCAGTTCTTAAATTGCTTCTTAAATTATCATTCAGCGCCAGAAGCACCAGGGACCCTCATGTTTTCTTCTCTGTGACTTGGGGCCCTATTAGCACATTTGGCTAGCACCTCCCTCTTGTCTCGAGGCTTCAACACTTGCCAAGCCCATGAGCAGTCTGCCATTGCTGCTTCTCAGTCCGCCTCTTCCTGTCAGCTGTTTCCTCCTTTGGGATTTTGATGTGATCCTAAAGTTGTGGAGGATTGCCTCACAGCACATCTTCTTTGCTTACCAGCCTTGTAGACTTTTCACTCCAGCCATATTACCAGTCCTTCATTTAACATTTTTGGAGTAAAACTTCTAAAATTCCATGCCCAAAAAATTGGAAGCCATTTCCACTACATGTGTCTTAATATTTGAGTGCCTTAAGGATTTGAGAGTAAATTATCGCTATGATAAAAACAATTTAGGGGCAGAGTTGCTAATATTTCATGCAACACAACACTGCGGGTTGATTTGCTGCGTTGTGTTAGATGAAAGGGAAAGAGCAGAAATGCACCATATCTAGTAACATGTGGCGCACATCTGCTCTCTCCTAGCACTGGTGCACTGTGTGTTGCCTAGCGCCAATGCAGGCACCATTGTGCCATGCAGCAAGAATTCCTGGGTTAGAAGCAGTATTGTTTTTTTGTGCAGGATGGGATACCTTCCTGCACAAACCAATACTGAGAGGCATATTTCTTATCATGGAAAGATGAAGTAATGAGGAGAAAGAAAATATTTCTCCTTCTTATTACACCTATTTCGGGTAGGCGCACCAGTTTGGTGCAAACCGAGGTTTACAAGTATTTGTAAACCTGGGTTTACATCAAAATACGTAGGTAGATGCACAGGAATGCCGATGCGCCACCCATTTAATTCCTACCCAACGCAAAGTAATGCAAGGCAGCACAACGAGCTGTGTTGCATTACTCTGTATTTACTAAACCACGCAAAGCCAAGAAAATTGGCATAGCGTAGCTCTGTAAATGCAAAAACGGATCTTGTGTTAGGAAAGTGCTTAATTTGTAAAATATTAAGCGCCAGGGCTCGGACTAGGAGGCCACTGCAGCTTGCACCACCCATCGCCCCTGTCATCGCTGCCAAAACAACTACTAACCATCTCTCTCGCATGTAAATGCGACAGTAAAGATAATTTCAGGTGCCCAAAGCTAAAGGAATGGCTGGGGATGCAGGTGTAAGTAATTTTTTACTGTATATTGTTTCCCTAAACAGCTGTTATACTGCTCCTCTCTAAATTACATGAGCAGCGCCACCTTGTGGCAGACTGCCCTAAGTGTGGTGTTGACAATTAGGTGCTGGTGCTCAGCACCGGAAAGCTCCGGCTCAAATTAAGCACTGTTTTTAGGACTGCACCACAATAGTCAAGCAACCCGACGCAAAATCATAGCAAAATCATCTGTGCCTCAGTATTTCGATGAGATTCCCAGCAGAAATCTCCAGATTTATACTTTTCTATTTTTAGAGAAAAGTGGAAACAGAACAGCAAGCGTGATTTTTAGGAGCGCCACATGAGCACCGGAGTGGAGCGAAGCTGTAGGATCCAGCGTTCCTGGCACACTCACCAGGTGCTGAACAGCGCCACAATTCATTCTAGTCTTCCAACACGCTTTCTTGTGCGGAGGAGCAGTGTCACAACTCTTGATAGATGCTCTACCTTACCTGCCAGCTCACACAGTGCCACAGTGTGACACATGATATCAGCTCTCATCACGGTCTCCCGGTGAGGAACTGATATTACACGGTGGCAGAGAAAACCAGCTGAAAACTACTGGAAACAGTGGACTTCCAACTCGTCTTTTGAGGCTTTGAACTGTTGACATCCATTAAGGGGTGTGAAAACACCCCAGGACATCCGCACCAGCCTCCGCATGCTTCATCTCTGGTTTTGGAGGAGGGTGGGTGATAAGGGAGGGGGGAAGGGGCAAAAGTGCCTCTCAGGGGCTTCGGCGGCATGAGGCCACACCCCTACAAGGCCCCGCCCCACCTCACACTGGGAAATTTCGGTCTGGGTTGACAGGTATGCTCTAAGGGGCATATTTACAAGCTGGCGATAAAAAATGATCGCTGTTTTCGGCCGAAAAGCGGTGATAATTCTTATCGCCTAATTAGCAAGGCCACGCTAACACGTGAAACCTTGCTTTAGCATCTGGATTCCTAACGCCCAGCTTTGCATCTCTAATGAGATGCAAAGTGGCCGTTCCTGACCTAACATGACAGGAGAAATGTCGCTGCTAAGCGACATTTCTCCTATCATCAAGCCCCACGCTATGAAGCATAGCGGCAGGAAAAGTAGCGATAACCCCTGTCATCGCTACTTTCCTTATGCCTGCTTCAGGACTGACTTAGCCATGATATCCTATGGAAGGTGGATATCATGGCTAAGTTTGTGAGTCCCTATCATCAAGCTAACGCCACATTGCGTGAGATTATCGCTGGGTTTCCAGCGATAGTCTCACGTTAGGCAGTTAGCGCTAGGATTTTTATCGCTGAGGAGATAAGCGTTGCTAATATCACGCTATCTCAGCGATAAAAATCCACGTTACCCGGTGATAATTATCCTAGCGCTAAGTGCGGTTAGTGATAATTATCGCCGGTTGTTGCTGATATGCCCCTAATTTCTTTTTAGTTATTCTCCAAAGGACTTCTAGACAGTTAAACAGTAGGGGTCTACTTAAAGTGGTACTCCTTTCATCTTGTTTCACTCCTGTTGCGATGACCAGGTCATGTTGATCCCTATTTGTGGGGTGCAGCCAATTTAACCTGCATCCCAAGGTAGGCAGACTGCTGACTGGTAGTTCCAATACAAATCTAGGTAGTCTTTCAAATGAACCCACTTTAACCTCAAGTGCAGTTGGCAATGCGTCAACCCTTGGGGAGGGTAGTAAGGCCTGGGGATCTCCCTCTGTGTATGGAGAGTCAAAGGTTTCGTGGTATTCAGGATTACACTGTCTCCTATTTCCTCCAAGTTTCTTTGTGCTGTCCTCTCACCCCTTCCTGCCCAATCACAGTGCCCACCATAAGTCAAGTGTATGTGTCTGGTTTGGAATCACATTCTCATCAATGAAGCAGGAAGGTTTATTTTTGCCAACTATCTCTGGATCAAGTCACTTCCATTTGGCCAGCACATGGCCAGAGACACCTGACCAAAGAGCTGTAGCCAAGCGCTAGCCGCTGCAACACACCTTCATGAAGAGAATGGGCCGCCAGTTCATCGTCTGCGCCCTTCGAACCAGAAGCAAAACAATGAGAAGCTCAGCCCGTTATTGACTGGGTGTCGTCCGGACCTGATTCATAATGCATGGACATTGTGGGATTCCTGCCATCACCAAGCAGACCAGACAGATTGTGCGCCTGTGCGGAAGTTGCTTTGATGAAGCTGTTGGTAAAATTCAAATTGTGATGAACAACTCCTTCCAAAGGTTGGGGAACTACTTTCAATTTGAGCGGGCCTTTGGCCGGGGGCAAACTAATGCTGCTTTGGTAATAGGCTGGTGGAATCCATCAGGGATTTGAATTCACGTTTCTACCTCATGGAGCACTGCAGAGCAGGGATGTGTAGTTTGAGGGAGCAGGAGGCATAACCTAGGACTGAGGGGAAAAAGCTAGCCGCCTGCTTATGCTGAAAGAATCGTCTGGCTTAGCTGCTGTGAAACGCTGCTGAGACCATCTGCTGATTTTTCTGCAATAGTCCTGCTGTGTTGAGAAGACTCCAATGACAATTGATTTTGAATATTATAACGACAAAATTCATCACAGTAGTTGTTTATGGTGCCTTGACATTTGAAGAGAAGATGTGCCCTACACTAGACACAATTGTGGGAGGGAAATCTCAAATTTCTCTCCCCCAATTGCATCACAGATAAGAATAGAGCTGAGATTGAGCAAATTGGAATTAAGTTTACACTCTTACTATATACATTATTTCCTCTGGTTATGGCAAGCTCCACAAGGCTCCATAAAATCCATTTTATGGCAGGAATTAAACAAACAAAATAATCAACCAACACATTGGGTGGACTATTACAGCAAAAATCATAGGAAAGATAGAGACCACATGGAAGGAGCATGTGTCAAATGGGCACATACAAATATAATTAGGGAATAATAAAAGAACTCGCATTTGTTGTGGACTGGATTAAGTTTATGAAATTAAAGAGAGCTCTTAAAATAGAGGTGACATACCCAATTGGTTCCTCAAATGCATCTTACCTCCTCTCTAAAACTATAATATAATAAACGTTTATGTGGTTTCAACTGAGTCTATTTTACAAACTGTGGACACAGAGAAAGGTTGGTTTAGGGAGATAGCAATAGCAGGGTTGAACTATGACCTATGCATAGCAAATAAGAAATCAACAACACATTTCTTGTGTGTCAGCCCAACTCTGCTAAAAGAACAAATAGCTATCTTGAAATCTATATTTTGTTCATTATATGTATAGACAATAAACATGCAATGTTTCATTAATAAACAAAGTTTGTAGATCAATTAATGTTACAATGACATAAAGTTAGTACTTTTTTAACACAAACTTTATTGCATTTTAGGTCACATACATTGCCATCATTTAGTGCATGTCAATAAACCATGGCAGTTCACATTAACAGATCAGGGGAAGTTTGAGTGTACCAGTTAAAAACATACAGGATTACATGGCTTAAGAGCAGTGGACAAAACAGTTAAAAAAGTAATGATCAACTACAAAAAAAAACAAGCATTGGAAATGCAATAGGTCTCGCCTTTGTTTAAGTTTAGGCTATTTGGTTTGCTAGTGGTATTGTATTTTAGCTATGTATTATTGAGTGTATGTATGTGATATGTTGTGGTTTTATGTTGTTCGAATTTTAATTGTTAGCTGTGTGGTAGTTTAAAGCATAGCGTTAGGGGGAGAAGAGCAGTGTGTAAGATTTGGGAAGGAGTGTGAGTAGAAGAATAGCACACATAGCCACATATAATGACATAATTAATAAAGCAAATTTATGGATTTAAAAGCCAACCTTTTGTTCCCATACGTCCAGTGCTCTTCTACATTTTGGGCCACACAGAAAAGGCCACACTAATAAGCGCTGCTTTGCAACAAAAAACCACAACCTTTTTGTGCCCGTAACTTATCTCAAGCCGATCTGTGAACTGTGGCAAAGCAGTAACTCACAAAATCTGCCTTGCCTAAATCATAACGCATGGTCCTTACCCAGCACCAGATCACAAGATGCCACAAGTTTTTGTCTCCTTAGTTATAAATTTTAGGGTAGGATGCCTCCCCGTGAAGCCCTTCATAAGGAATAGGCCAAACACAAATTGCAAGGCAACATGCAATTGTATGCAAGGTGGTGATTAAACACTTTTGGCCCTTTATGCTGCTATGCCCTTCCTTTTTCTCCCCAGGGGGGGCTATTTCTTCGCCCACTCTTTAAAAAAATATAAGACAATCATGCGGCTACGAATATATGCATTCAAACAGACAGTGAACTGATTTTCAATCCAGTGGCTCTTATATTTCCAGAACCTAGAAAGCCATAAGGCCGTTGCTTTACAAGTAATTTAATTTTTGTTCACAATTATAGGCTAATATTTCACTATTCTCCACAATCTAAAGTTAATTATATTATACGCCTTTGATCCAATACTCTGAAGTAACCAAAATTAGATAAAGTTAGATAATCATGATGTTTTAATATAATGCATATGGTTTGTATTATATACAGAATGTTTGCCACATTTACACCAAAAGGGAGAAGAGGGGGGGAGCAATGTTATGACTAGAAGATACTTATTATCAGTGGAGAGGTGTGGTGCAGCAGCCTGGGCAGCTGACTTCAGAGTACAGGGTTCATGGTTTGATCCCCGGCTCCGGCGGCAGCTCAACTCAGCACCATGTGACTCTGTGCTCACTTAATTTCCATGATGGCCCCCAGCACCTTGAGAACCGTAAGGGTGAGTAGTTCTCGCTTTATAAATACGGATTTAAATTTACGTTTATTCATTTTTAAATATGTCGTATGAAATTGGCATCATTTGGTGATATAAAATAGAACAAGGAAATAACTGCTAAATGCGCTTTACACTTCGGAGGAGAGATGCCATGAATGAGTTTGTCAAACATTTGCAAACACAAAGAGTTGATGGACTGAGCACTGAAACTTTTCAGACACGCACCCCCAGTCACAGATCTGATTTGCATATGGCTGGGTCTGAACAGGGGTGGTGAAGTGAGCTAATGAACAATGATGGATTTAACCCAGATCTGTGAGTGGGGGTTATTGCCTCCCTAACAATCAGAACATACTGTTTAGCATAATGAATGACGTAAAATGATGCACGCCAATGGAAATTACGGGCGGAGAAGAAACTCGACTTCTGAAAGTATATTGATTCCAAGATGCCCTCGCAGCGCGAGCACTGCATACGCACTGCAACGCCAGGCGAGATCTAAAAAAGGTGTATTCACAATGAGGACGGTCCTTTCTATAAGGATGTGATGCATCAAGGGAGTGTTAGGGTAGGCCATAGTGTTGTGGAATCACAACAATAAAAGTATTCAGAAAGCAGGAGGGTTTAAGGTCAGCGAGTAAGGCAGGGGGGCACCCAGGACTGACACGATGAGGCTTTTATGCGCTATAGGGAGGTGTGAATGACGGCCTAGTAACAGGAGCGGAGGGAGAAGAACACTAAGGAGAGGAGGAAGAGAGGAGGGAGAAGAAAAAACTAAAGTGGGGAAAAAAAGAAGAAGTGGAAGAAGAAGATGAAGAAAGGGAAGACTTAAAGTGAAATAAAACAGGAGAAGAGAAAGATAAAAGAGCCCAAAAAGATAAAAGATGTGGAATAAGAAGAACTTGGAGAAGATGAATTAGATGAAGAATGTGGCGAATAATAAGAGAGAGATGTGGAAGGAGATGAAGAGGGGAGATGAGAAGGAACATCAAAACGAGATCAAGAGGGAAGAAGAGGAGGGGAGGAAAGGAGAAGGGCATGGAGGGGACGATTAATGAAGACTAAAAGTGGGACAAACATAAGGAGGGAAAAACAGGAAGAGGGACAAACATAAGGAGGGAAAAGCGGGAAGAGGGACAAACATAAGGAGGGAAAAGCGGAAGAAAAAATGGTAGTTCTGCTGGTTAAGTGATTGTCATCAGGCAACAAAACCCACCAGTGACCACTTCCGGGATGGAAACAGAACCGGCTGGGATTTTTTCCACTTGGGTCAGTTGATATCCAAAAATCAACATGCCAGCCACCAGTTCCAGTCACAGTCCGTTCACAACTGGTAAAATGGTGTTGACCCTAGGGCTGCCAAGTTTTGGGTCATGTGTCTTTACACTACATATATCCTGTGTTACACAGCGCCGCATCAGGAGGGCACGTGAGGTTATCTAGCCACCCCTCTATCTTGTTTCCTGTTTCCCTCTATAAAAGGGAGGGGTCTCAGCTTCACACCCTCTCCCACCTCTTCCTGGAGACGGGCTGTGACTGCGGAAATGATAAACTTGCTGTCGCAGTGAGGATGAGTGTCCTAGGTGCGCATATGGGTGTGGTAAGCCATGTTTTGGAAATAAAATCTAACCTGGCACACGGCTCTCGAGAGGGGAGGCAAGGACCCGGCGCTGCACAATCATTACACCCGCAGAGTACCTCAGTCGGTTTCAAGCAGTGCTGATTCGACCGTTTATCATTAAAAGATTGAAGAAATGAGCACAGCTGTTTATTGACAGCGCTACGATACCGCACAACTATAGCAGTAAGCGCTAACGGGTTCTACACAAAAATAACCGGATGAATTTCCCTCGCTTCCCACTGTGCTCACATAAACCACAAACGGGCAATTCCAAAACCTCTTTTGAAACGTGTACTTTTAAGTCCCTCTCTGGACTGCGCACAGTTTAGGAGCTGCGTTTACAAACGCTGCGAAAAACATCATATCTTGGGGTGGCTGATAAACTAAAAAAAAAAAGTAATAAAGTTTGCCATTTGACAGTTAAATATTTGTACCAACCTCCTGATAGAGACATATTTTATTTTCAATATAGACATTGTATTCCATGAAAATGTTGTAAATTGGTGGCGTTTCACGAACGTCTTTCGTTGAAAGTGGTGACATGTTTAGTTGTAAAATGAATGTTTTCATTGTGTGTGGCATTTAGTTTTCCCTTCAACGTCCGATTGGAAATGAGTGCTTCTCTTTTTGTGAAGACAGACATGCAGTGCGTGTGTGTGTGCATTGCACTACAGCAGCCCCCACACGCCTAAGACTTAAAACGAGGCGAAATGTGAAAATAATTTACGCCTCTCCGCCCCTTGGAACTAAAGTGTGTCCGTTCACCGCATTACAGGACCTCGAATCGCCTGGGAAAAGAGAAATAAAAATACAAATGGCTACCGAGGTGTGATACCTCGAAATGTACATTCATAATACTCCAACTATTTACAAAAGCGTATTTATTTATATAGTGCTTTGCGTTTCGCAGTGCCGCCAACACGTGTTACCATAATCTCCCAATATGGGACACAGTTTAGCCATCCCAGGACGATAACAAGGCACATTAAAACAAGCACGGCCGAGACAGCGTTTAGTTTTCCCTTCAACATCCAAATCGCGGGTGCTTCTCTTTTTGTGAAGACAGACATGCAGTGCGTGTGTGTGTGTGCATTGCACTACAGCAGCCCCCACACGCCGAGGACTTAAAACGGGGCAAAATGTGAAAATAATTGACGTCTCTCCGCCCCTTGGGCTCATTAAGTTAAACATCACCCAATAGTAGTAAATGCATCCCACATGCATGCAATAGTAAAAAAAAAGTGCCGAAAGTAAATATTAAACCCACCGCCTCACGCCACCAGTAAAACATCCAATCCCAGTGGGGGTGGCCTAAAGAGGACAGAGTGGCAACCAGGAGGGACTAAAAACCCTCTGGTACAATCAACGAAGTATGTTCAGAATAATCATTGATGACAAACGATGCACGCCAATGAAAATTGCAGGCGGAGCTGAGACACGACTTCTGGAACCATATTGATTCCAAGAAGCCCTCGCATGGCGAGAGCAGAGCATGCGTGCTTCTAACGCCAGGCGAGACTTAACAAGTTAATGCAAATTATTATTCTATCTAAACATATTAACCCACCCCCCACTCCTCTTAAACTTAAAATAGTCACTTTTAGAATCCTACATAAAATTAATACAATAAAGAGGCAGAGTCATTATCGTCCAAGTGGCCCTATAACTGCCTAATCGACTTGATTCCTGGAGACACTGTTCTCCATAGTAAGATACATCCTCTTTCCAGACCCGATAGAGAAGCTTTAAAGATTATCTCAAAAACTGTCTAGAGAAAGACCTTATCATGTGGTTGCAGTCTCTTGAAGAGGCACTCATCTTCTTTGCAAATGAGAAAGATGGTGGACTGCGTCCATGTATAGACTATTCAGAATTAAATTAAATTACAATAAAAAACAATAACCTCTTCCTTTAATGTAAGCCATTTTGGTAGAATTGAAAAGGGCTATCTGGTATACTAATCTAGATTTGTGTGGTGCTTACTAGGGGTGTGTGATATTGATGTCATTTGCTTTCACATAATAATGTGAAATTACTGCAAAATTATGCAAAATCATGCTTAATTACTCGAAATGCAAATCAGGCAGTTCATGCTTTATTTTAGTGCAAAATGCGCCATTGCATACATTGTTGACATGAGGATGCATATAAACAAAAGCACTGCGAAAAACACCTGCTTGAATTCTCAGTCAGTCAGTCAAAACTTTATTTCGATTTATAAAATCACAAAAGTTATTACATTGTTCATAGAGGTGAGAATATATAAAAATATAGTCAAGTAAACATACAGGTATGTTACATGGATTTCAAACACTCCTTCCTTTAAAAAATACATAATTGAAGAATCAATAGTTAAAAAGAACTAAAACAAACCAATTTAGAGGGTCAACCCTGAAATGCTATCTCCTAGGGTGACCATTTTTCCTTAATTCGTATACAATCAGATTAGGTTCATTAAAAAATCATACTAAAAAAATGCATGGTACATAGAAAATCATCAGAGGTGAAACTATAGAGCATAAAACATTTAGTAGCAGCTCCTCTTCTTTGAACGAATCTCCCAAACTCAGCCCAAGAACTTAGCGACAGCAATACAATATGGTCTTCAGTGGACGTTTTTAAAATCCTGAATGCCTCGCTACTTGACCTAGTCCCTAGGTTTAAACATACAGGTTTCAACCATCTAGACCTGGGTTTTCTATAGGCTGGACAAGCAAAAAGAATGTGAGCCAGTGATTCGTAAGGGTTAAGACAAAATAGACAATTGCTACTATTCGAGCTACACCGGTTGCTGGTAAAAATACATTAGTAGGGAGCGAACCCACCCTAAACTGGTGATACAGTTTCCTGTCTTTATGGGTGGTTATCAGATCCCAATATCCCTCATATTTCACTTTGTGCTTAAGATCGAGAAAGTCTCTAGACAAGGAGGGGCCCATTAGGGCAGCAAATCGCCTCATAACTAGCATATTCCAATATGCTGCCTTGAATTCATTTTTTGACGGAAAAACATTGTCATCTGGGTAACCCCATAGACGAATCATCCCCATATCACAAAGAGTGGCCTTTACTCGTTTTAGCCACGTGATTTTGCTCATACCATCAGCCTCCCTAACTTCCATTAGGGTATGGGCATAATGCGAAAGCTCTGGTGTAACCCATAGCCTTCTCCAGTAGGCCACAGGCCTATAGTGTGCCACATCCTCAATCGAATAGCAGCCCAGATCTAAAAACAAGGGCAACAGTGGGGTGGGAGGCCAATGAATGACTTTAAGAATTTTTTTTCCGCTGTTACCAAAGAGTCTAAGTTGGCGTAACCCCACAATTCAGCCCCATACAGTATCGAAGCGCTAATTTTTGAGGAATAAATTTGTAATGCCGGAGCAATAGGTTTAGTATGGGATAGTCGCTGTTCCTTTAGCAAAGCTCCTGAAAGTTGGGCATGCTTGTCGGAGAGAAAGTCTATTTGGGGCTTCCAACTTAATTTATTACCAATGGTTACCCCTAAATAAGTAAAACCCTGGGTTTGTTCCAGAGTACCTCCCCTCATCTCGACTCTACCCTTGATAGTCCTGTGTTTATGTAGGACCATATATTTTGTTTTGTCAACATTGACTACAAGGTCATGGTCCTGGCAGAACTCCTCAAATCTTGAGAGGGCACGCTGAAGGCCCTTTCGTGTCTTGGAAATTATAAGGGTATTATCCGCAAACATAAGCAACGGGATTTTCATCCCGGCTAGAGATGGTGCATCCGTGGGATAATTGTTGTAATATTGCACTACCCCGTTGATATATAGTGAAAAGAGGGTTGGTGCTAGAACGCACCCCTGTCTAACACCCTTCTCTACAGGGAACTTTTTGGTAGTACTCCCCTGCCCATCCCATCTCACCTGCGCATAATTGACACCATGTAGCTTAACCAAAAATGCCAGAAGATCTCGTGGCATTCCCAGTGCCAAAAAGATTCCCCACATCTTGGTACAGGGGACAAGGTCAAAAGCCGACTTAAGGTCGACAAATGCTGCATAAATTGTACCTCCCCCTAGTAATACAACACGCCAGTATATCAGGATGAACCTGAACACCTGATCGATAGTGCTAGTACAAGCACGAAAACCCGCCTGCAGAGGAGACAGAATATTACATTCCTGAATCCAAGCCTGGATTCTGTACAAACCTAGCCGCCACCTTTTGTATACAATCTGTAAGGCTTATCGGCCTATAGTTACCAGGTTGTGAACGGTCCCCTTTATTATAAATGGGGAGCAATTCCGTTCCTGCCCAAGTAGTTGGCACTTGCAATAGCATTCACAAGTAACTGAATATACTGTGCCCAATTTGAAATATCATAAAGGAACAGGTCGGCGGGAATACAATCGGGCCCAGGCGCCCTCCCTCTGGGCACTAAAAGTAAAGCATTTTCCACATCTTTCTTGGTGAAGTGCAATGTAGAAGTGGGAGATAGCATATCAAAGCAATCTTGCTCGTCTCCGTTACATGCAAACTGAGCCTTTAAATGCGATACCCAGTGATCTGGATCTACAAAGTTTGTAGGTACCTTACTAGGTACCCCACTCCCCCAAGTGCCAGAAGGTAGTCATATTTCTACCTAAACAGGCCTTAAGCAATTCTGACCAGTGTTGTTCATCCAAATCCCTTTTGGCACGATATTGGGCTGCCTTGTAATCAACCCTGGCCCTACGAATGTCATCCCTGTTTTTTGACCTGATTGCAATAGCTAGGGTTTTATAGGTCAAACGACATGAAGTATCATACCATGCTGCAGCCGTAAACCCCGAATCAATCAGGGTTTTTTTAGCTTTGAAAGTAAAAAACCTTTAAGATTATTAAATAATTCCTCGTGGACCTGTACAACAATGGTGTTAAGCTCCTCCTGTGAAGCACATGACTGAAGAATGCCCAGGGCATTAACCATCATACCACTCAGTTGCTTCAAGTGCTCCTCTTTTTTAATCACATTCGCCCATTTGACTCGTCTGGTGTCATTTGTCCGTACGGCCTCCACATAATCTTTCCCTGGATCCTTTCCAATTTCATTTAGGGAACATGCGGGTTGAAGGGAGAGCACTAACGGATTGTGGTCACTCTCGTTGCGTTCACAGACCGCCATATCAATTAAATTAGACCAAAATTTCTTATTAAGCAGGAAAAAATCAATACGACTACTACGTAAGCCAGAGATATAGGTATGCGAGCCCTGCTTATCTGAGGGCGATCTCCCATTAACAGCTCGGACTCCCTGTTCCAAACAGAGCACTTTTAGCTGTAAAGCCGCTCTTGTCTATTTTTTAATTGGGGGTGGATCCAACGTTGGGATAAACCACTGGACATCCTCCTCTGCACTGAGGTTTACATCATAAAGGTCCAGGGGTTCAAACGTGCAATTAAAATCACCAGCTATTATCAAATTATTGTCACCTCTATGTTCTGTTAGAAACCTATCAAAAAAATCGATGATGGGAGAGGCTTTCCCGCCTTGCAGACCCCTTGAGTAGACATTAATGAGAAGCAGGTCAGGTACATTTACCTGCTGTATCCTAATTATAAGGATGTCCCTGGAATTAATATAAATCTCCTCCACCTTATAGTTGTTTGATTGTCTGACCCAGGTTGTAAGGCCCCCCCCTCGGTCTACCACGCTGCCCACCTTCCGCAACCATTGCAAAATTTAAGTAATCCTGCCGAAATACATGCTCCAACGCCCACGTCTCTTGGAAAAACAGTATATCGTGGCCCTCGATGAAGACGGACCACTCCACTGAAACAGTTTTTTGTTGGAGATCTGCTACATTCCATGAGACTAATGTGCGTCCTACATTAGCATATTGGTTACAGTTATAACTCTGCAAATTAGACTCCACTCGCCTCCTCTGGGCCACTTACACCTACATTCAAATAATTACCAGCAGGTTGGATGCTACCCTCCCTGCCTTACCCACCATGGATACAACTTGGGTACTTACACATTTTTGACCATAGTGTATGGGTGGGGAAGGATCTCCTACGTTGTTAAAACCTAAATCCCAATCTCCCTCACCCAACTCAACCATAGGGGGCAAAGGCTTATTAATGCCCATACATGAACCTAGTCAGTCAATATCCTCCAAGTTGGAGAAAAGCTCAAATCTATTGTTTGTGGGTACCGTATAATCGTAGGGTCCTGGGGGTGACACGACATTCCTAAAGTCATCTCTTCGTTTTACATTGAGTGGAATATTTCGATAGAAAAAGCCTAACAGCAATATATTAATATTATCGCTGCTTATGTGTGTCCCCCCAGCCCTGTCTAAAATGGTTTTGACTAGGCGTGGGGACCCAAAGCTCAGGACCACGCAATCACCTCTAAAGATTTTGGGGGTTTTCCCTACCCATGGAATTCTACGTATCATTTTGAATTCTGTAAATAAATGGTTACCCAACCCAGTACTGTCATTCAACAAATGGGGGGCCTTATTCTTAAGTGATGACCAGTGCTCATCACTACTTGAAGAAAGTACTGGCACATTCGATAAAATAATTGTATATGGTGTAGCTTCAGGGGGAAGATGGAGAGTTTTGGGTAGGACTCACTCACTACACCTGCTGGTAGTGTGGAAATTTAGCGTGCAAACTGAACATTATCTGCGCCATCTTGCCTCTCCCCAGCGCCACGCACAGCGAATGCACGGCCGCCATTTTAGGCACCCCACTCTCTCCCCGCTCACCCTCGACCACCAGCGCTTTCCCCTGGCGCTGCAAGCATCCCCCGCGCGCCGGCCACCCCCGCTCTCTCATACAGGCCATAAACCCTCTCCTTCTGCGCGACCCTGCTACGGAACCACTTCCAACCGACAACCCATACATGGTCATGCCTCTCCTTTGATAACCCCCTTCCTCTGCGCCCCATTGTCTGAACTGGTCCCAGGCCATCACCTAGCCCTGCGGATGCAGTTTACGGCCCCTACTGTAAGGGAAACACCCCACATCAAAGGGATTACAGTAGATCAAAGCCCCTACCCCCTGAGACCCGGCCAGTTGCACACACCCCCGGGAATTAGCGGAATTCCCTGCTGCGCGATAGCCATCTCCCACTGCGGGTAGGGTGGGAACTTCTACTGTATCTATGTGTGGGATCGGATCTGAGCCGGGGCTTCAGGGGATGTTCTTTCAGGCATCAAGGGAATCTCAAGAATGTACTATATGTAATAAAGCAATAAACCAGTGTATAAGAGACCAGGTCTCAGAGATGCAGTTAGAGCACCTCGTGACGATACCTTGCTGTCTGATCTGATGTGTTCTGCTCCGACGGAATAAAACTTTGTTTCCTGCCTTCCAGTCTCCGGCGCCTGCCTCTTTCATTGGTAAATTATCGAGTGGTATAAGAGGCGATTACCGCCGGGCAAATACTTGAAAGGTTATCGACTGAAACTGCCGCTACCATTTAACAATTGGCGTCCCAAACGTGGGGCCCATCAGCGACACGTGGATCCAGTGGGAGAGGTCCCGACGACAGAGTGAACGACTGCAACGATCGGGAGAGCTCCTGCCCAATAGACCCTCGTCTGGCAGCCGATCATCCGAACTTCACTGGTTCCGAGCAGACCTCTCTCGAGTGATCTACGGTCCTGACTGGGAACCATCAGGAGTGCCGCGGCAAATACGGAGAATAGAGGACGATCGGGCGCTGGAGGCGGAAGACGAGAAACTGTCCACGCGGTCCGGGTAAGGTCGTGAAATACGACAAAAGTGCGAAATAATTGATTGATTGTTTGAATACTAGTATTGCTCATTGATTGTGCTCATTGATTGTTCTCTTTGAGATATTCGCTGTCTACAAACGGGGAGGAGTAGAAATACTCTCTCTCTCTCCCTTTGCAGATAGTGAAGGGTAGGTAACGCAGACTTTTGTCCCCGTTGAAACTCGTCGTGCCTATCTTTATCTCCCCATTGATTGATTGTCCGAACATTGATTGTTTTGAAGAATAGTGCTTTTGAGATATTCTCTGTTTGCAAATAACGTAGAATAGGAATATTCTGTCTAGTCTTTGCAAATAGTGAAGGGTAGGTAACGCAGACTTTTGTCCCCGTTGAAACCCGTCGTGCCTATCTTTATCTCCCCATTGATTGATTGATTGATTGTCCGAACACTAGTTGTTCGATATTGGTTCTTTGGAGGTATTCTCTGCTTACAAATAACGAAGAATAGAGATATTCTGTCTAGTCTTTGCAAGCAGTGAAAAGATAGGTAGTGCTGACTTTTGTCCCCGTTGAAACCCGTCATGCCTATCTTCTCCCCACTGATTGGTAGTTGGTTCTGCCCGGACCGCTTATTAGAGGTGAACCATCCGGCTCCACTGGAAGGCACCCCTAATAAGGACATGTTCACTAAATATGGACTAGTCGCCGTAGCTTATAGCAAGCTGTGGCATAAATATACCAAGAAGGACCCCGAAAGTCAGTGGCCACTGATGGGATCCTTCGACGACCGCAAGATAGAAGCGCTAGAAGTAGCTCTGCGTAGCAATAAGACGACGCCTACTATGCTTGACAGTATTGGCATGTGGCGCAAAGAAGCGACGCAACGGAAAAAGAGGGAAGAAGTAAAAGCAGAAAAGGAATTACGAAAGGCAGCTCACCTTGCCGCTAAAAAGTTAGAAGAAGACATAAAGGAGAGAAGGGAAACTAAACTAAGACAGGAGCCCGAAACCTCGGGCCAGTACGCTGTTAGGACCCCTTCTTTGCTCTACCCTGAGCTGTCCTCCAAGCAGCGAACAAATGACGAATTACTGTTAGGTCCCCCGATCATTTACATGCCCCCTCCATATGCACCCTCCCAATCGGTAGTGCAACACCCACAACCCCCGAACACGAGCGAAAGCAGTACAGGGGCCTCGGCCCTCACGGCCTCAGCGCCGGCTGAGCCTCTTGTACTGAACCCAATGTCGACTACAGCGCTAGACGACCTTGAGATGGGAAAGAAAGAGTCCACCAGAATGAATCGATTAACTAAGGATGAACGAGCAGGAATCGATAGGATAGTAGGGACGCTGGTGGAGCGAAAGGAAAGTGAGGAGTATATAACAGACGTGTATAGCTCGTATGCCGACAGCCGCAGACGACACTTTGTCGTACGGCTCTGTTATCACGCCCTGAATGCATATGAGGACAGATACCACGATAAAGGTCCCGAAGGCTTAACGGCTCTATATAGGAAGGTAGACATTGGGGAAGAAGGAGAGGGCGATATCACGAACCTCTTCACTCGTACACTCGAGGTCTACCGACACCTTAAAGAACATGGACAGACCACCAAAACAGAAACCCCCATAGCAACTAAGCCCCAGGGAGGAAGGGCCGATGCCATGATGCCCATTAAAGAAGCTGCCCCCTACTGGGTCCCCCCACGGGGTCAGGGAACACACGACGACATCAATCACCAAGATGCGAAGGGAAGGGTTGTATATAACTGGGTCTACCAGCCGTGGGACCGGCAAGATATTTTGACCTTTAGAAAGACTCTACCCGACTTGAGAAAGAACCCGACTGCCTTCTACACTGAATTGGGTACGGCCTTAGGCTCAACGATAATGACGTTAGCAGATATCGACCTGTTCTTTGGGCTATGCCTGCCGGCTGATGTGTGGAAACAAATCCGGAAGGTTGACCACGCTGAGCCGTTCGGATATACCTGGGTACAACTCGATACCATAGATAAACAACGAGAACCAGGACAGAAACCCCCGAAAGCCATCTTAGAGCTCCCAGACAAGATTGTACAAAAGCTGAAGACTCTAATCCCAGAAAGAAAGGTAGACTGGTCGATAGTGACGGCTTGCCGCCAGAAACCCCAGGAAGATGTGTCTGAATACTTCTCCCGATTCGAGACTGTGTTTTCCGATTACAGTGGCCAAGACATGACCACCGCAACCGGACACCACCTCTTTGTCCAGAATTATGTAAAGGGTCTGTCTCAAGAAGTTTCCCAGAAGCTACAGACCAGCGAGAGCAGTTGGGCAGCCTCCAAACCCGCAGCAATTCTCCAGATGGCCCAATACTACGAAAACCAGAAGAACGAGAACGATAGGGCGTCAGAGAAGAAGAAAAAGGAATTAAAGGAGAGGGTGATGATAGCACAGTTGCAAGGGGTGACCATAGGAAGAGAACCCCCAAAAGAGAATTACCAACCAACCGCCCCTAGAAAGCTACCGCCTAGAGACCATACACCCACACCCTACAACGGACGGAGAGACTTAGATGGGAACCAATGTGCGTTCTGTAGAGGGTTCGGACACTGGAAATCCCAGTGCCCGGTCCTCCTGGAAATAAACAAGAATAGGGATCCCAGAGACGCAGCATATGACCCCAGAAATAGAGGACAGGGACGAGGGCACACGAACAACACCATCAACGACAGGCCAGGCAGACCAAACACCTTTGATCGCCCCCGCCAAAACCAGTGTCAGCAGTCCGACTATGAGAGCACTCATGACTTCGCATAGGACCGCCAGGGGCAAGGGAGGGATCCAGTCGAACTCCGTGTTGACCAGCAAGGTCCTTACGTCACCGCTAAGGTCTTGGGCACAAAATCTCCATTCCTGGTAGATACTGGGGCGACACGTAGTGCGTTATCTAAACGACTGATTCCTAGGGCACCCTTGTCTGGCTCGCACGTAACCTCAATAGGCTTTGACGGAACGCCCTCCACTAACCCCTTATCAGCGCCAATCTCCTTTGACTTAGAAGATAACACCACTGACACGACCTTTCTGCTCTCCTCCAACACCCCCGATGCTATTATGGGACTTGATTTGTTAAAACATTTTCGAGCCACTATCAGATGCTCCCCAGGCGGAGTTCGAGTCATCCTACACGATAACCCAGATCTGTCCAGACCCTGTCACACACGGCGTATGCTCTCTATAACCGATGCTGATATGTCCCTACTCGACACATTGCCTTCACATCTATGGGCTAAAACCGACTCAGATGTAGGGCGCATGGTGATCGACCCGGTACACATAACCGTCCGACCGGACGCAGTGCTCCCAAAGCTTCCACAGTATCGGATATCACCCGAGGGCGAGAAGGCATTGGTGGAAATCATCGAGTCCTTGGTCGAGGCAGGAGTGGTAGAAGTAGTGAGTAATGTTTGCAACAGCCCCATCCTACCCATTGTAAAGAAGCAAGGCGAGGGGGATGAGAAAGCCTACCGTTTCATTGTTGACTTGCGAGAGGTTAACAAAGTAGTCATACCCCAGTACCCCGTAGTCTCAGACATCACCACCATCCTCACCCTGATCCCATCCACTGCCACCGTCTTTACTGTTATAGACCTCAAAAACGCATTCTTTTCCATTCCCATCCACCCAGACAGCCGCTACCTGTTCGGCTTCACTTTAAAAGCCCGTTCGTACAGATTCTGCAGGGCACCCCAAGGCTACACTGAGAGTCCCAGTATTTACAGCCAAGCCCTCAAGAGGCAACTGGATGCAGTCCAACTACCCGATGGAGTGGTATTGATACAGTACGTCGATGACATTCTTTTGGCGGCCGACACCACTCCTCTTGCCGTCACAGCCACCATTCACCTCCTCCGCTTCCTTGCGGAGAACGGTCACAAGGTCTCCAGAAAGAAATTGCAATTCTGCCAGCCCCAGGTAACTTATCTAGGCCACCTACTATCCAAAGACGGGAGGAAACTTACCCCTGACCGAATTCAAACCATCCTAGAAACCCCTGTTCCCAAAACTCAGAAGCAAGTACGATCCCTAGTGGGCCTCACCTCCTTTTGTCGACAGTGGTTGCCAAACTTCAGTCTCACCGTAAAGCCTCTGCTTTCCCTGCTGGCCAAGGATGTCCCCTTCCCCCTCCCCTGGACACCCGAATGCCAATCCTCCTTCAAAGAATTACGAGACGCCCTCTGCTCGGCCCCAGTCCTAGGAACCCCAGACTACACTAAACCTTTCTCCCTCTACACCCACGAAAGGGAGGGATGTGCGTTGTCTGTCCTAACCCAGTCCATAGGCCCTAAGCAACGCCCTTGTGCCTACTTCTCTGCCACTCTCGACCCCGTAGCCAGAGCCTTGCCCGCCTGCCTTCGAGCAGTAGCCGCCGCTGCTGTCTCTATCCGACAAAGTGAGGGGATTGTGCTCTCGAACCCCCTCACAGTATTGGTACCCCATGCTGTTGATACCCTCCTGAACCAAACCAAGACTCAACACCTGACTAGCGCACGACTGACTGGGTATGAACTGACTCTGCTTGCACCCCATATCACATTGAAACGATGCACCACTCTGAATCCAGCTACACTACTACCTCTCCCTGACACTGACCCCAATGCATCCCCTATACATGACTGCGTGACCCTCACCGATGAACAAACCAAGAGTAGGGTTGACCTCCGGGATACTGCCTTCCCGGACCCTGACGGAGAACTGTGGGTGGATGGCTCATGCATCAAGCTCCCCGATGGCACCACCTCAGCTGCCTATGCAGTCACCACAGCTCGAACAGTTGTTGAGACAGCCCGCATCACACAGCGATCCGCACAGGCGGCTGAACTAATTGCCCTCACACGAGCCTGCATCCTGGCGGCGGGGACGACCGCAAACATTTACACAGACAGTCAGTATGCCTTTGGGGTAGTTCACCACTTCGGACTCTTATGGAAAGAGAGGGGATTCTTGACTTCTCATGGCACACCCATCCTGCATGGAGATCTAGTCTCTGCCCTGACCGAAGCAGTCCTCCTCCCCACACGGCTAGCCGTGATCAAATGCCAGGCACATAAGAAGGTGACAGACATTATAGGTCAGGGAAATGCACTAGCTGACATTACTGCCCGAACCACAGCCGAGAATAGGTCCACGACCCGCATGTACGTGACCAGGTCACAAACTGAGAAATGGAAGGATGCTAGGGAAACGATTAGGGATATCCAACTAGCCAGCACACCACACGAATTAACCGAATGGGCCCGAGTAGGATTGAAGGACGATGACGGTTGTTGGCGAACTAAAGACTCGAACAAATGGTTGCTACCCGACTCATACTTGATCCCCATGCTGACCATGGCACACTCCCCCGCACACATAGGGTCTGCCCCCATGATCGAACTCATCTCCAAAGTCTGGCACAACGACAGAATACCAGACTCAGCCAAACGTCTGGTCCAACAATGCCTAGTATGCCTCCAACACAACCCTGGGAAAGGAACTGCTGTACCCCGGGGAGGGTTTGGGGTCCCCAATCAACCCTTTGAAGTCCTACAAATGGACTATGTCCAGCTAGAAAGGTGCCAAGGTTTGAAGTACGTACTTGTCGTTGTGTGTGCCTTCAGCAAGTGGGTGGAAGCCTACCCAACCCATGACAACACCGCTATGACTACCGCAAAAGTACTACTGAAGGAATTCTTCCCCCGATACGGCCTTTGTCGAATTTTGTGGAGCGACAACGGCCCCCACTTCGTAGCCGAAGTTATCCAACTCATCTTAAAAGGGTTGGGTGTAAAACAGAAGTTCCATGCGGTCTTCCATCCCCAATCTGCAGGCCTGGTTGAGCGACACAATGCCACATTGAAGCTTAAGATAGCAAAAATAGTCGCCACCACAGGGCTAAGATGGCCAGACGCCCTCCCACTAGCATTGCTATCAATGCGTTCCACCCCCACCAAACACCACTTAACCCCCTACGAGGTCGTCTTCGGGCGGCCCATGAACCTTTGGACTGCACCAAAACCATCATCCATCCACGACGTCCCGGACGTCCTCATGTCTGACTATTTGTATAACCTAACTAAGACGTTGTCTGTTATCCATCAGCAGGTGCTGCACGCCATTCCAGATGTTTCCAGGGGCCCGGGACACGACATCCAACCCGGTGACTTCGTCTTAGTGCGCAACTTCCAGCGCACCAAGAGTCTGGAGCCCCGGTGGACGGGCCCCCTGCAAGTCCTGATCACCACCCGAACAGCTCTTCGAGTGGAGGGGAAACGCAATTGGCTGCATGCACACCACTGCAAGAAGGTATCACCGACCCTGACAACCACGGACAACATCACCGCCCGAGAAGAACTTCTGGACAAAGACCGACCATCCCTGAGCCGCTGCCCGGATACAGAGACACTTGAATTGATTGAATATCCCGATCCCACTGTGCCATCCAAAGAAGGGTATAACTTGCGACGAAAGGAGAGGACTTCGGCTAAGCAGACCACAGGCTAAGTGGGAATCTCAGAGCGGTAGCCTAGTCACCTAAAAGGCCACCAGGAGAGAAACTAAGCAAAGTCTGTGGTTCTGCCCGCTACCGAGTCTCTCGAAGGTGATGGAAGCGCCCGACATGAAGGTGATGGAAGCGCCCGACACGAAGGTGATGGAAGCAACCGGACGTCCGAAGATCCACTACAGAAACCCAAAGACTGACCGAATGCACAGCTTAAAGACTATTGCACTTTTCATTACCCTTCTCTTTTGCCTTCTCCTCATGGTCACCTTCTGGATCATGGAGGAGAGCACACCCGCTCATAAGACATTGCTGACTACCGTTCAACCTACCACCACGAAAGAACACCATCTGATCTCACTTTCACCCCAACTCCGAGAAAAGCGTAAGGAATTCTGGAATAACTCTTTTGTGCAGTTACTCCACCAACACAATCTTGCCACTAACGCCACTAACTGCTGGATCTGTGGATTGCTACCACATGCCACTGGGCACTCAATCCCTTTCATCCCTTCACCTTTTTCTGTCCATGGTTCCTGCCTCGCCTGGCTGATCCTCCTGCAGGAGAGCTACAAGGACAATGCCACTTCCGGCAGAACCATGTCACACTTCTACCATGGGTTCTGGCTGAACAAAACTGGTAGAACTTCCGCCCTCTTCTGCCCTCTGAGATCGAACACTTCCTTTCACATGGACATCCCTGCCAAAGAACGAGTTGAAATGCAAGTGTTCAACAATCCAGCCAGACCCACCTTCTCTTACCTCCGAAAACGGACGGCCGCCACCCTAACAGTGGCCCTGTCCGTCATCAACATCACTGGATCTGTATGCCTCGAAGGCCTGGGGGCACAACTGGTGGGCCACAGCTCCTGCCTCATCACCCGGACATTGGATTCAGTTGACCCACCCTCCTTTGTTGCCTCCCCGAATATGTACTTCGTCTGTGGTACTAAGGCCTACACCTGGCTTCCAAAAGGTTGGGGAGGCACCTGCTACATCGCCTTTGTCCTTCCTCCAACGTATGTGGCTCCAGCAAACCATCACCGACAGAAACGGGCCAAAGACATTGTGCAGGCCGACTCCACCGGAGCACAGTTCATGGACGCAGTCAAAGGCCTTGTTCCACTCTGGGGTCCAATGGCAAACAGCCGTGCCATCCGCCACTTAACCCAGGCAGTCGAAACGGCAATGAACATTACAGCTGGCGCCCTCGCCAACAGCACCGCTGAGCTTCAGGCCGTCCGCCTGGTGGCTCTCCAGAACCGCCTTGTTCTAGATGTGGTTCTGGCTGACCGCGGAGGAGCATGCCGCATCATTGGGTCCAGCTGTTGTACCTACATACCGGATAACTCACCCTCAGTCTACAAAGCAATTGAACACCTCCACAGACTGTCCACAGAGGTCCATCAAGAACAAGAGGAATGGTCACTGGGGAGTTGGTTTTGGGACACTATTAAAGGTTGGGGATGGAGGTTGTTTTCATTCATCCTCATACCAATCATGATACTATGTGGATGTTGCTTGGGGATTCAGTGTCTGCCACCTTTATGTTCGCTTTTTATGAACTGCATCTGCCCTAAGACTTTGGACTTTGAAACTGAGCGGATGAAAGCTCTGAACGAGGTGGAGGTACGGGGTATTATGGGGATAGATCCAAACTAGGCAAGCTGGCGAGACATGTTAAAAGGGAGGACTGTGGAAATTTAGCGTGCAAACTGAACATTATCTGCGCCATCTTGCCTCTCCCCAGCGCCACGCACAGCGAATGCACGGCCGCCATTTTAGGCACCCCACTCTCTCCCCGCTCACCCTCGACCACCAGCGCTTTCCCCTGGCGCTGCAAGCATCCCCCGCGCGCCGGCCACCCCCGCTCTCTCATACAGGCCATAAACCCTCTCCTTCTGCGCGACCCTGCTACGGAACCACTTCCAACCGACAACCCATACATGGTCATGCCTCTCCTTTGATAACCCCCTTCCTCTGCGCCCCATTGTCTGAACTGGTCCCAGGCCATCACCTAGCCCTGCGGATGCAGTTTACGGCCCCTACTGTAAGGGAAACACCCCACATCAAAGGGATTACAGTAGATCAAAGCCCCTACCCCCTGAGACCCGGCCAGTTGCACACACCCCCGGGAATTAGCGGAATTCCCTGCTGCGCGATAGCCATCTCCCACTGCGGGTAGGGTGGGAACTTCTACTGTATCTATGTGTGGGATCGGATCTGAGCCGGGGCTTCAGGGGATGTTCTTTCAGGCATCAAGGGAATCTCAAGAATGTACTATATGTAATAAAGCAATAAACCAGTGTATAAGAGACCAGGTCTCAGAGATGCAGTTAGAGCACCTCGTGACGATACCTTGCTGTCTGATCTGATGTGTTCTGCTCCGACGGAATAAAACTTTGTTTCCTGCCTTCCAGTCTCCGGCGCCTGCCTCTTTCATTGGTAAATTATCGAGTGGTATAAGAGGCGATTACCGCCGGGCAAATACTTGAAAGGTTATCGACTGAAACTGCCGCTACCATTTAACAGTAGCAGCCTTGAGACTTGGCACTCTACTCGTCCACTACGGGAGGTGACATTGGTTGTAGGTGCATGAATACTCTGTGAATTTACCGTAGGAGCCTTTATTTTAGTGAGGGTAGGACGACCAACCACATCAGTGGAAATGCTCTCTTCAGGGACACTTGCTAATCTGTGTCCAACCGATCTGTCAGACACACCCTCTCTCACCATGGGGGTTGTAGAAAAAACATATTGCTCAATCTTTGCTAATCTTAAATCAATGCTCAACAGTTTTATCAACAGCGGGACGAGCATAGCCTCATTTTTCTCTTCCAGTTTAGCAAAGATGACATCCTCAGGATCATTAGGTACCTGGGTTTCAGTAGCCCCAGTTCTTACGGAGATCGAAACACCCTCGCTTCCCAAGATAGTTGCTTTAGTTTTTGCTATCTTGCATACCTGGTGTGTGGTTTTGGGCAGGCCACGTGCCTTCCTTTTTTTTATTCATACCCTCCCCACCTGTGTGTTGTAACGACTTTTGAGGGTGAGTAAGTATCTTAGCGGGGGGTGTGGGTAAAAGAGAAGGGATACTAACTGCCACAGACAGCTCGCTGGATTGGAGCGCATAGGATGGGGAGTTTACCATAAGCATGCAATCGGGTACTATGCCTGGCTCCGGGATGAGTAATGGTGGAGGTGGAAAAGCCTCAAGGGAGGCTCTACGTGGATCTAGTGAGAGTCTCCTTTCTGTCAACTCTATTTCATGTGTTAAAACAGACTCTGCCCGTGTCAAAAAACGCATCCAACGTACCCGCCACCCCTGGCCCTCCCGCCCCCTTAGTTTTAACCTTACTCATAATACTGGTGACAGATACTCAAGAACACTTCAATAAATAGTTTACAACGGTAATGCTGACTAGTATAGCGGGAGTTCAATGAAAGGGGATGGCCAAGCCGAGTCTCCTGCTGGCTCAGACGGGCACAGACGGGCCCGCCCTTGGTGTGGGCTTCGTCTGGGCTCCGTCCCGTCCTGCGCCGCGGTGGGTGAGGCAGCGCTTTAAGCGCGATAGACCATGCCTCCCCCCTCACTCGCGGCAGCTGTGTGCGGTCTGCTGCACCCTGGGGACTGGAGTCCTCGCCCCGGGTGCAGCGCTGGGCTGTGGGGAGTAAATGCGGCAAAGCGTCCCTGAAAGTTACTAAAGCAGGGCATCCTCTATTCCCGACTTTGGCCTCTCAGCAAGGCTCAAAGGCTTGCGTTCCCTTGTTTCCATGCATTTGTTGTACATTTTTACTGCACACTGAGTTGCAAATGCCACACAATTATGCAAAATGGCATAATGGCGTACCGTAAAAGTCACAAATTTACGAAAACGTCAGTGGCGTAATTTAAATTTCGGCCATGCCTAGTGCCTACAATCTCTTAAGAATTCAGCAAGGAGATGAATAGAAGCCCACGTTTCACATGTAATTTGGCAACTGTGAATATAAAATAAGGCCCTTTTGACTATGCAGTGTGCCTTCTCCTTTCCAGTGTTTCATTAATGAAAGTTTCCAAGATCTTATTGCAGGGTTTTTGGTTGTTAATATGGATGACTGATTTTTTGCACAACCTACGGAAACATCATTATTGTATTTGCCAAGTTTTGTCTCGACTACAAAGAAATACATTATATGCTCAATTGGAGAAATATTTATTTTATCAACAAAAGATTGAACATCTTGAATACACTATTAGTTAAAAAAAAGGCACAGCAGAGTCTCTCCTCAGAGGTCTAAGCTATCGCCCAATGCTCCTAACCTCAGAATGCAACGGAGCTCTAACTTATTTTTGGATCACTTTCTGCTGAAAATACATAACTAACTTTTCCAGCAAGATAATTCTATTAACAGAACTAACTCAAAAAGGAAGATGGTCAACTGAAATCAGTTCAGCTTTTGACGGCATCAGGTGGCATTCTCCAAGGTAACCATCCCAGAAAATATGTGACAGAACAAACCTTCTACTCTGATAACTGATGCCTCCAAGAGTGCTTCTGGAGCCATCCTTTTACAACATTACGAATCTTCTCAAGAACCTTTTTCAGTGGACTTCTGTTCTCAAAGTCTAGATCTAACAGGAAGGATTTATGCCATTATGGAAATAAAGTTATTAGCTATTAAAGCAGCATTCATATAGTGGAGGAATTTGTTGGAAGGTTCACCCCCCCGTTGTTATGATAATCACTGATGACATAAATGTAGAATATACGAAGATTCTTTTTGTGAGTTAATCAAAGAGTAGCAAGATGGTATTTCTTCTCTTCACAATTCAATCATGTTCCCGAGCAAAGGGAAATAGGAGCTGATGCTCTGTCACACAGTTTAGAAAATAACATTTAACATCAAGAACCTCCTCTATTCTTCTGTGGAAAACAAATAGTTCCTGTTCTTCGACCTTTGTATGAAACATTGTTAAGAACTCATTAAAGAAGGATGCTCAGATCCAGAACCTACTCAATACGAAACCCTATTTGTTGCAAATAATTCCAGACTATATAGATTTGAAAGAAAAATTAGAAACCCCAGAAGGGTGAAAGAAGAAGGATTATTTAAACCCAGTGTCATGACAATGTGGAGTTGGACACTTTGACAAAAAGACAACATTTTGAGTGGCCAAATTTAAAAGACAACATTTGCTACTATGTCAACACATGTTCAACGTGTGCTCACATCAAGAATCCCCCCAAAATTGTAGTTTTATAAAAAACAATATCTATTCCTGAAAGACCCTATGTGAACATTTCTATTGATTTATATTTCATCACAGATCTCAGTTTTTAGGAGAATGGTGGTGATTCTGGTGGTTGCCGACAACACAACTAAAATATCACATTTTATTCTCTGCTAAGAAATTCCTATAGCTAAAGAATTGTCCTCAATCTTTCTTTTTTAAATGTATTATTTGCAAGGTTTACCTAGTAATATCACTTCCAACAGAGGAATCCAGTCTACCACATCATTTTGAAAAGATCATTATCAAAAACTTAAAATCCAACCAGATATCTCTACAGCACACCACCCCCAAAGTGATGGGCAAACTCAAATGTAAATCAGACATTATAACTTTATCTTAGTTGTTTTACACATGGTCAACATTACTTGTTAGATGACTTTTTTTCCACTGCCCGTTATACCAAATGTACAACGGAACATCGGTATCCAGTACGAAATCTAGTCTAGCTACTCTCAATTGTTGGTTAATCAAGGGATAAAGTAAACTTGATCCCACATATGCTTGGCACATCCAGAAATCTTTTTTAATCAATCCAGTTGCTATCTATTTTAATATATCCCGTAGTTGGAAGATTCATAATGCGTTTCATGTTTCGTTCATGAAATCGTCATGTCCAGAAACTCGGACCTTACTTCAAAAATCACATCCTGTTTCAACAGATTCCAATTAATGCACAATTTCTCGAATTTGTGGCTCCCAACTAATCAAAGGGAACCTCTACTTTTGTGATCGTTCATGTAGGGTATTGAGTCATTTCCTTTCAGGATGGTGGGGGAGGGGAGCTGATTGATTTAGATGGTTGTGGATTAAAGGGGGAGTAAAGTACCTCAGTTTTTGAAGACTGGTTGTAAAACCATGCAGGGCTGGTTGGCTGTGAGACAGTCAGATACACGTGACAGAAGCCTGAACAAAAACATAGGAAATAAGAAAAAGATTTGAGTGTCATCAGTGTAAAGATCATATAGAAAACAAAATAAGACGATAATGTTAGTGTGAATGGTGCTTCATCTGCTAAAAGAGTAATCATCTCCAAATTGTAACTTCCAATAGTTTACTCATTTGCGTTTTGTAAAAAAAAAAAAAAAAAAGACAACATTCAATTAGCCAGTTTTCAATGTAGTGTTGGTTTTGTTAGTGCTTAATACTAGAGCTTCACTTATTGTCAACACATGGAAGTACCATGAAGTCTGATGAAACTACTAAATCTGGGTCACACAACCTAGTCAGCTGTAGAAGACAAAAGACCTGAGCAGGTGCAAAGAAAGTGTTAACATTGTTTGTAAGGTTGGGCGTCAAACACCCCTCTACGGCTGAGTAAGGAGGACACCAGCTCCCAGATTTGCCCAACTTTGAGGAGGAGAAGCTTGGCATTCATGTCACCAGTGCCCTGCAGCCAGATGTCTGCTCAAGAAGGGTGGGCTCTGAGGCTGCCTGGATGTGTCTTCCCAGTGCTCGAGGCTGCCTGTGGGCTTGAGGGGATGCGGAAACCCTCTAGTGCCAGGGCACCATCCTCTACTCGCCTGGAGCAAGCCCCACTCAAGGGAGCAGGATCTCTTGTGCATGGGGGGTGTAGTTGGTGCAGATCAGAGCTTCCGAATCCCCTCTACTTCCGCTGACGGAATGATTTCACAGTCACACACGCATACACACATCACACGCTGGTGGGGCCCATTACACCAACATTCACCCTAAATCACTCTATCCGTTCCCTGTAAAGGGGAAAACATCTTCCACATATGCTCTATCTAATCTGCCTGTACTTTGAGGTCAATGCGACCAGCTAGTTGCTGAAGATCTAGCAAAATACATTTCAAAGAATACACAATAAATCAATAAACATGACCAGAAATAATCACCCGAGACAGGAATTCAAACAGATTGTTCATTTATCTAAAATTTCAAGAAAAGCCAATTAAATGCAAATTTCATTTCTCTCATATTTAACTATTCTGTCTAAATGTCAGATCCTAAGTCAGAACCGGTCCTCTGTGGATGATTTAGAGTCTTCTGTCGTCATGTAGAGTCATCGTCCTCTCCGTCAGCATAGGGACCTCGCATCATCAGCTCGGGAAGAAGTGGCGCTAGACCTCTCTAGTCTACTTACATTTATACTGAAATTTACATTCTAAAAAGTATCATTTCTTTATTCAGAACGGATGAATGGCGGAAATAATGTCATCTCGGTACTTTTTCGATATTTTACGGAAGGTTCTCACATAGATTGTCCCAACTAATGAATAGCAAAATTGAATGTTCATGACTAATTCGCAACATTCACGGATGTCTCTATTTAGTTGAATTTGTTGCAAAAATGGGTTCACTCTCAGTTCATATCAACTTTTCCGTCTTTCAGGGGCTTTTGGCTGTTGTCCCAGACTTGTCATCATTCTTATGGCTTTTCAGTTCACCGGAGGTGCAAGGTCACAGGCAGAGCGAAGCCTTTCTGTAAATTTCCAGCAACTCCAATGCAGGCTGCGGGTGGCGGCCATTTTGTGGCAGGCCACAATGGACAACTTAAAGCAAAGTAGACATAAAACAGAATTACTGCATAGAAATGATTGAACAGTGTTATTCCCCTGCTAATACCCTTATGTGTGTGTAGTTATCTAGCCATTTGCGACATCAGAATCCATTAATGCATATTAATTATAAGCGCAAACATCATAACATCACATAAGCAACATCGTTTTCTGTCAGTTTGCTCACCAACTTAGTTCACTTATTATTTAGCCATGCAATAGCATTCCCACGTTTAATTTTCTTGTTAATAAGGTTGATTAGTCAATATTCGACAAACTTCTAATCATTAATAATTAATCAGTAGTACTTTTAGTTATAACATGCGAAAATGAAGCAGATATTCGGTTTTAGAGTAAAAACCCTGCTCCATCAATCCCCCCTTTGGTGATCTATAATCACCACAAAAAATCAAACCCCAAAAAAAAATCAATTTAGT
Source organism: Triturus cristatus (assembly GCF_964204655.1). Classification (NCBI taxonomy): domain Eukaryota; kingdom Metazoa; phylum Chordata; class Amphibia; order Caudata; family Salamandridae; genus Triturus; species Triturus cristatus. Next base: position 1,060,442,319 of record NC_140588.1, on the reverse strand, counting down.
TTCCCCTTTTAGAAGAATTTGAAATGTCTTCTTGTTCTTGTTTTTAGACCCTAGTTTCCATCTCATCTTCCTTTTTAGTTTCTATATACATGCTTTCTCTTAGCTCTTCTAGTTCTATTTCTTGTGGATCTCTTTCTGATTTCTTTTGTCTCTTTTTAACATTTTCTTTTGTGATTTTCTTTTTATTTCTTCTATATGTACAACACATACATCCTAACCTAAGAATCAATAGTGCAACTATACACCAGTTAATGGAAATAATATCTTACCAAATATGGTACTACCTATTTTAGCTACAAAATTCTTAATAGCAATCATTTTGTTAGCCATTTTAGTCCAGATACTTTCAGCTTCCAGTGGTACTAATTCTTCATGCAAATCAGTAATATTTTTGATGTAAACTTTTAGATCTTTGCTTTCGTCAGGAATGTAAGTGCAACAATGTTGAACTTTCAGCATTCCCCAGACTCCACCCTCTTTCGCCAAAAGAATGTCAAGGGCAAGTCTATCTTGCATTGCCATAGCACGCAAAGCAACCATTTCTGTATTAACCAAAAGAAAGCCTCCAGCGGTGCTTGTTGACAAGCGATCTACCACTGTTGACAGTTTCCGAATGCCATATGCATTTAAAGAAATTCCCACTGCTGGAATTAAAGCTCCAAAAATATCTCCTACAATTTCTGTCTATGTTTCTCTTCTATAACGTGTTAATGTGTTAGAATGTTCAGCATCATCTACTCTATCCATGTGAAAAATCTTTGGAAAGACCAGGCCAACATAACATGTACCAAACCAATGGTCAGGCAAACGGTAATAAGCCTTGTTCCCACAAATATAATACACTCCCGGGAAAACTGGATCTTCTCCTCCTCTAAATCCCCATCCGGTTGCAATAAAGTATGTATCATGGCACTCACTAGTTCCTATGAAATAATAATCATATTGGGAACTCTTCCTGGTAATGCATAGTTTTCCTTTTTGTGGGGCATCTATAGCCATAGTTGGACTGGCTCCATTTTTCAACTCCTTTTCTTTCTCAATATCCCACATTGTGTCACTCATTTTATGCCCTTCTGCTTTCTGGTGCATGTTCAACCTTCTTCTCTCAACCATGTCTAGAAAATTCTTCTCTTCTCCTTTCAATTTGCAAGTTAAATTGTTTCTAAAAACATAGTCTAATGTTAATTCTCTGGTTTCAAAAAAATCTCACCTAAAGTGTTAGCATCCTTTGCAGGATTCAGTTCTTTATTCATAGGCAACTGCCCAAGAATATTATCTATATTAGACATATTGTAATCTAATTTCCCTAATTGATAAAAAATACCAATCAACACACTACAGGAAATTCCATACGTAGCCTGAAGATGATGATAAGTCACTCCTTCCGAAACAGAGGCAGGTAATTGCATGCAGACGAAGCAATCCCTTACTTCCATTGTCTTTACGTACTCATACAACAATTTAGAAAACACATTGCTAGAAAAATCATTAATTGACCTATCTTTATGTATATGTACATTACTAGTTCTAGTTGGAACTACCTTTAATGGACTCTTCCCTATATTAGTCTTGTTCTCAGTATGACCTTCTAAAGTGTCTATAGTGACTCTGAATGAAATCAGTAGAGCAAGGACGCTCCAAAGCAGCATTAATAAACCTGTACAGCAGCAGCACATTTTGCACCATCTTTTCAGAAAAGTACATCTACTTTTATTCTCAGTGTTAGCCATTTTGTTAATTGGACCGTGTCTTTTGACTTAGCCTCTTCTACTCCTCTATTGAACTTTCAAGGGCAGCAAGTACCCACTAGAATATTAAACTCTACTAATTTTAGTATTATTTCTTCTCCTTTTTTCCAAGTGATTTTTCTTGGATTCACTCAATTTGGATTTTCATCACTTTTCACTGTCTCTTGATCATCATCAAACTGTATCAGGTCCTGAACATCCGTCTCTTCTCCAATGTCGTACAAGATAACTCTCAGGATTCCCACAGCTTCTTCTTCAGCAACCTCCTTCAGTAAAGCCTCCTCTGGACTTTCTTGGCTGTCCACCTCTTCTCCTTCTTCAGGAAGCGCCACATACGTCCATTCCGGTGACTTGTACCTCTGGTTTGGTTTTCTTATCCTTTTTTCTCTTTCAGGTATCTTTATTTCTTCTTCTTTGGTTGGATTTTGACTTGACACTTCGTTCACCTGCTCAGCTCTTGAAGAGTTAACTCGTGTCAGTCTGTACCTCAGTCTCTTTATCTTATTTGGCCAAAGATCTCCTTTAGCATTTCTCTTTTGCTTTCCTTCTTTATTGTTTCTTTCTCCAAGCCAAGTTCTCTTTCTCAGAACTCGTCCTCCATGTGCCTCATTGTCACTTTCATCAGACTCTGTTTCAGTTGCTACTGGTTCATTAACAGCTTTCTTTTCTTTAACAACTTCTTTTTCTCCAACAGTCTCTTTTCCCACCAATTGAGATTTCCCTGTTTCTGTCCCTCCTCGGGTCACCGACACGCAATCTTCTTGCTGTCTGCTTGTCCCTTCACCTAGCTTGTTGTTGATGTTCCCTACACCTCCTCGGGGTTTTTCCGCAATCTGTCCCTCTCTGTCTTTGTCTGTCCCTTTTTCTTCAATATTTATCTCAGGTGGAACTTGTCCAATTCCTTCATGTGACTCAGGTGTCTCTTCTGTTGGAATGTTCTTTTCTTTTCTTTCTTTCTTTTTGCGTTGGTCACTGTCAATTGGAACCTCAGGCAATTCTTCTGAGTCTGAGCTTGCTTCTGCAGTTTGTACTTTTCTCTTCAGAACCTCTTCTGGTGGGATGAAAACTTCTCTTGACTCGCTTTCCCCACTTTCAGGATTCTTTTTCCTTCTTACTCTCTCACTGTCTGCATCATCACTGGAATCTGATTCTTCAAAGTATTCTTTTCCAGTACCATCTCTTGGATTTGGAACTCTCAGTGTGTGGCTTGCATGAATCCAATTCTTCACACCAGCGCACTTGACAGCAGTCGTTGTGGTCAAGATGACTTGTCTTGGCCTTCCCCACCTTGGAACCAGGCAATTCCTTCTTCTGTGGACTTTTATCCTTACCCAGTCCCCTGGGCTCAGATCATGGGCTGGTTTCTTTTCAAGTGTGGTGGCGTCTTCTCCAACCTGGTGAAACACAGAATGAACTGCGTCAGCCAGGCCTTTGCAGTAATCCAAAATCATGTCATCAGTTATAGTCATCAGCTTGTTCACTGGTACATATGCATGCCTCATAGCACGTCCCATGATAATTTCATGTGGACTCAAACCTGTTGTTCTGTCTGGAGTAGACCTAATGGTCATCAAGACTAGAGGCAAGACATCGGGCCATTTCATTCCTGTGGCTAGGCACATTTTGCCAATTCTGTTTTTGATAGTGCCATTCATCTGCTCAACAACCCCAGAAGCCTCTGGTCTGTAAGCACAATGCAACTTCTGCTGTACACTCAATGCTTCACAAATTAGACTCATGATTTCATTATAAAAATGTCCTCCTCTGTCTGATTCAATGGTTACTGGGAACCCGTACCTTGGGATGAACTCTAACAGTAATTTGGCCACTGTTATCCCATCATTTCTACTTGTCGGGTACGCCTCCACCCATCTTGAGAACAAACAGACCACCACCAGGACATACCTCAACCTGTTGACTGGGGGCATTTCAATGAAATCTATCTGCATTCTTGTGAAGGGTCCTCCCTCTCTGCCTATTGTTCCTAGGCTCACCACTGTTTTCTTTCCAGGATTGAATTGCTGACATATCAGACATCTCTGAGAGAGACTTTCTGCTATCAGTCTGAACTTTGGACTGTACCAGGTTTGCTTAAAGGCTCTTATCATAGCATCCCTCCCCAAGTGTCCTTGGCCATGATACATCCTTGCCATTGTTGACAGCATGCTGTTTGGCATGACTGGTCTTCCATCCCTGTAGACCCACACATGATCCTTTTCTCTAGGTGCACAACCTGCCTTCACCCAATCTCTTATTTCATCATCTTCTGCCTCATCCTGCAGCTGTTTTACTTCCTCCCATGTCCCCACTTCATTAGTAAACATTAATGAACAAGAAGACATTTCCTGTTCTTTGCTCCTGTTAATTGAGTGATTGTTCCTTGCACAGTATTGTGCGATGTCATTGGCAAACTTGTTACCAACTGTTACAAAATCATCACCATGACCATGAGCAGCACATTTTACAACTGCTAGTTCTTTAGGCAGCTGTATCGCCTCTAGCAGTTTTCCAACCACTTCAGCATTCTTTATGGGAGTTCCACTTGAGGTCAGGAAACCTCTTTGTAGACATAGCTGGCCAAAATCATGGACAACTCCGAAGCCATACTGGCTGTCAGTCATCACAGTCACTCTCACACTCCTCCCAATCTTGCATGCCTTTGTCAGTGCCACCAGTTCTGCCACCTGAGCGGATTTAATTCCTTTCAAAGGTGATGCTTCCACGACTTCCGAGACTTTACACACAGCATATGCAGCACTCAACACTCCTTCATCTGTTCTCAGACAAGACCCATCCACAAACAACACATGATCACTTTCAGGCAGTGGTAGATCTCTTATGTCTGGCCTTGGTTTTGTGCAGTAATCAAGTACATCCAGGCAATCATGATCAACATCATTTCTCACTCCCACACATTCAGCATCAGGTAACAATGTCGCTGGATTCACATTCACACATCTCTCCAGACTTACATTGGTTGCACCAAGAATGACTTTCTCATATTTAGTCAGCCGACTATGAGACATAAACTGTGTCCGGCTCCTTGTTCAAAGGATAGCTACGTCATGAGGTACGAATACCCGTACAGGGTATCCCATTATGATTCCCTCACTTTGTTCTAAACTTTTGCAAGTAGCAGCTACTGCTTTCAGGCAACCCGGCAAACCCACAGCTACTGGGTCAAGTGTTGCTGAGAAATAGGCAATTGGCCTTCTCAGTCGTCCGTGTTTCTGGATTAACACTGAAAGTGCACATCCATTCCTCTCACTACAGTACAATTCAAATTCCTTTTCATAATCAGGCATCCCTAGGGCAGGAGCTTCACAAAGTCTGTCTTTCAGCTCTCTGAATGCAGCCATTTCTTCTGGGTTTAATTCTAATGGGTCTTTCACCTCACTTTTGGTCAATTTAATCAATGGTTTGGCAATCAGGGAAAAATTACTTATCCACTGACGACAGTAACCTACCATTCCCAGGAACTTTCTCACTTCTCTTTGTGTCATTGGGGCTATCATTCCCCTAATGATTTTGATTCTGTCAATAGTCACTTTTCTCAGGCCTTTCTCAATATTGTGTCCCAAATACTGGACATCTTTCTTACAAAACTGCAATTTGGCTGGAGATACCTTTAATCCTCCATCTGCTAAGTGATTCAGCAATGCAATGGTATCTACTTCACAAGCTTCACGTGTTTTTGATGTCACAAGTAGGTCATCAATATATTGGACCAAAACTGAATTTTCGGGCATTGTCAGACTTTCCAGAGATTTCTTTAGCAATTGATTGAATATTGAGGGGCTCTCTGTATACCCCTGTGGGATTCGTCACCATGCCAAAATCCGCTCTCCAAATCTAAATAAAAATATCGGCTAACTGTCATGATGCAATGGGATTGAAAAGAAAGCATGACACAAATCAATTACCGTGTACCATTCTGCATCATGAGGAATCTGATACAAAATCACTTATGGATTTGGCACAATCGGACAACATAGCACAACAATCTTGTTAATCTTTCTCAAATCTTGTACTATTCTGAACTTCCCATTAGGTTTCTTCAGTCCCATTATCGGTGAATTACATGGGCTGCTCAATATTTCTCTTAACACCCCTTGCTGGATCATCTTTTCAATTAAGGGTGTTATCCCTTCAATTATTTCAGGTGTCAATCTGTATTGCGGTATATTTGGGTAAACCACTCCCTCTTTTACAGTAATCTTTACTGGATCTACATTTCTCATCAGGCCCACATCTTCTCCAGTAAAATCCCAAACTGCTGCTTTCACTGTCTGTTTCAATTCTGGGGGTAATGCATCAGGATTAAATATTGCATATGTCCCCAAAGCCTCACATTCTCTGTTATCCATGGTCATTCTGTATAGAACATCCTCATCAGGTGTCTCAAAGGTTATTCCATCTGGAGTACAGAAAATAGTGCAATTCATTTTGCACAGCAGATCCCTGCCTAACAGGTTCACTGGACTGGTGTCACACACCACGAATCGGTGCATGTCTGAAAATTTCCCTAGTCTAACCTTTACTGGTTCAGTAAGTAGTGTTTTGATCTGTGTGTTGGACACACCAACCACTTGGATTGCTTCGTCCGAGAGAGGAAGATTCTTTATATCAGCTGACCTGACAGTTGATCTCGTAGCCCCAGTATCAACAAAGAAAGTGATACTTTCACCATTAATTTTCCCGTCTACAAAAGGTCCTGCCTGGTCTATTTCTAGAGTTGCGCCAAGTACGCACTCCTCCTCCTCTCTTCGGCACCGTCAGAAGTCTCCCTCAGAGTCACTTCCCTCATTTTTCAGCCAGTACTGAGATACAGCGCTTGCGCGTTTTGGTTAGATTACCTGTTCTTCATCGTAGAACCCCGATTCTTGGCTGTACTTCTGGGATCCTTTTCTCTGTGGCAAGGGTGGTTTTGGCACCTGATTCTGCTGCTTATCAGCCTTCTGCTGTTGCCGATGCTGACCACACCCCTCACTCTGCACCTGCGAATTCAATGATGAATTATCATCGTTAGTGGACGGTGGATTCTTACACTCGGATTTCCAGTGCCCCAATTTTCCACAGTTGTGGCAGGGGAACTTTTTCTTTGCTTCCTCTATATTCCCTTTTCCTTTTCCTGGCCCAAACCTAGTTTTATTTCCTTGGTTATTTGCCTGTTCCACCAGCTGAGCTTCCTGTCTTTCTGCAACTTTCACCTGTGCCCACATTGCCTTTTCTTTTAGTTTTCTCTGCTTTGCCTCAATCTCATCACTGAAGTATTTTGCATGTCTCAAAATCTCATCAATCTTCTTACTCTGCCAGTCCACGGTATGCTGCCGTATCATTTCACTGATTTCAGGCCGCAAACCATACACAAATCTGTACACAAAATGACTCAGATCCTTGTCACCCAGGTGTTCATCTCCACTGAACTGCTTAAAAGCTATTATCAGTCTTTCATAGTAAGCATGGACTGATTCTTTCAATTCCTGATGTGTTCGGTCTATTTTAACCCAGTCTGTCTCCTTGGGGGGTAATTTAATTTTTCAAGAAGGCCATAACCTGCTCATACTTTTTCATTACCTTCGGGTCTGGAGCTCCTGTGTTCTGATCTCTCGGGTATTCCTTAGAGGGCCAGTCTATGACTATTTTACATTCTGCCCACAAGTCTGCTGGTACAATTATATCAAACAGACTATTCAGGTCAATCCACAGTACTTTTGACAGCTTTACAAATCTGTCGACTTGTCTGTACCACTCCACTGGCTTTTCCCTTAATCGAGAGAAATCATTCGTAAATGACAAAATATCCTGTCTGGTCCATGGGACATGTACATACCCTCCTCCTGGAATCTCTCTCATGGGGTAAGCTGTCACTGACTTCTCTTTTTCTGTCAGGGGAAATGCTGAGTAGGTTCTATCCACTCCATCCTCTTGCTTTCGATACCATCTGTCTTTCCATCTTTCTACATCTCCCCATTTCCTTAACAAGGCAATCATTTCCTTAATCTGTCCTGTTCGGCCTGCATTGTTCAGATTCTCAATATCTTTGTCTGAAAAATCCACTCGGTATGTTTTCTGTGAGGCTTTCACCTTATCCATGTCAATTCCCACTTCACTGGCTATTCCTTTCAACCTGTCATGTATGTTCTTTGCTCTCCATGTGATACTCTTACATAAAAAGAGAATCTCCCCTTCCTCATAATTCTTCAGTGTTTCTGTAGGTATGGTTCCTACTATCAATTCTTCCATTTCCATACGTAGCCTAGCTATATCCATTCCCTGTGACTCTTTCTCCTTTTTCTGTAATGTTTTCAGCCAGTCATTCAAATCTTCAGCAGTTATCACAGATTTTTCCGCACCCCCTGGTTCTGCCACCCTCTGCGGTTCCAGCATTGATCCTTCCATACATCCAGAATTCAAACTTGAGTTAGTCTGCACACTCATTTCCCCTCCACATACGGTATGTCTCCACTGATTTTCTCCTGTTCTCCACTGTGTTTCTCCCGCTCTCATTTCTGCCTGTTCCGGAGGTACAATCAACCTATTGCCCACATATGAACACAAGTTGGTCGCACACTGCTCGTCACACCAGCAAGTTGCCCCAAAGGACTGTAGTGAATGTAGTGGCGACAGCGTGTACGCCTATGCCACGATGTGTAAAAAGAAAACAGTATGTGTTGCATTTAGCCATCCCTGGACACGTGTTTCGAGGTAGTTGCCTCTCGTCAGCAGGGAGCAGGACAATGTGAAGGGGTGCCGAGTGGACTGCCAAAATGTAATTAAAACAGATCAAATACCTCTCATGGCGCGCAGGTGCAGAACCAGGGCTCGTCAGCCCGTTAGCTCACGGGAGCCGTAATCATTTGAAGACAAGTTGGTCGCACACTGCTCGTCACACCAGCAAGTTGCCCCAAAGGACTGTGGTGAATGTAGTGGCGACGGCGTGTACGCCTATGCCACGATGTGTAAAAAGAAAACAGTATGTGTTGCATTTAGCCATCCCTGGACACGTGTTTCGAGGTAGTTGCCTCTCGTCAGCAGGGAGCAGGACAATGTGAAGGGGTGCCGAGTGGACTGCCAAAATGTAATTAAAACAGGTCAAATACCTCTCATGGCGCGCAGGTGCAGAACCAGGGCTCGTCAGCCCGTTAGCTCACGGGAGCCGTAATCATTTGAACACAAGTTGGTCGCACACTGCTCGTCACACCAGCAAGTTGCCCCAAAGGACTGTGGTGAATGTAGTGGCGACGGCGTGTACGCCTATGCCACGATGTGTAAAAAGAAAACAGTATGTGTTGCATTTAGCCATCCCTGGACACGTGTTTCGAGGTAGTTGCCTCTCGTCAGCAGGGAGCAGGACAATGTGAAGGGGTGCCGAGTGGACTGCCAAAATGTAATTAAAACAGGTCAAATACCTCTCATGGCGCGCAGGTGCAGAACCAGGGCTCGTCAGCCCGTTAGCTCACGGGAGCCGTAATCATTTGAACACAAGTTGGTCGCACACTGCTCGTCACACCAGCAAGTTGCCCCAAAGGACTGTGGTGAATGTAGTGGCGACGGCGTGTACGCCTATGCCACGATGTGTAAAAAGAAAACAGTATGTGTTGCATTTAGCCATCCCTGGACACGTGTTTCGAGGTAGTTGCCTCTCGTCAGCAGGGAGCAGGACAATGTGAAGGGGTGCCGAGTGGACTGCCAAAATGTAATTAAAACAGGTCAAATACCTCTCATGGCGCGCAGGTGCAGAACCAGGGCTCGTCAGCCCGTTAGCTCACGGGAGCCGTAATCATTTGAACACAAGTTGGTCGCACACTGCTCGTCACACCAGCAAGTTGCCCCAAAGGACTGTGGTGAATGTAGTGGCGACGGCGTGTACGCCTATGCCACGATGTGTAAAAAGAAAACAGTATGTGTTGCATTTAGCCATCCCTGGACACGTGTTTCGAGGTAGTTGCCTCTCGTCAGCAGGGAGCAGGACAATGTGAAGGGGTGCCGAGTGGACTGCCAAAATGTAATTAAAACAGGTCAAATACCTCTCATGGCGCGCAGGTGCAGAACCAGGGCTCGTCAGCCCGTTAGCTCACGGGAGCCGTAATCATTTGAACACAAGTTGGTCGCACACTGCTCGTCACACCAGCAAGTTGCCCCAAAGGACTGTGGTGAATGTAGTGGCGACGGCGTGTACGCCTATGCCACGATGTGTAAAAAGAAAACAGTATGTGTTGCATTTAGCCATCCCTGGACACGTGTTTCGAGGTAGTTGCCTCTCGTCAGCAGGGAGCAGGACAATGTGAAGGGGTGCCGAGTGGACTGCCAAAATGTAATTAAAACAGGTCAAATACCTCTCATGGCGCGCAGGTGCAGAACCAGGGCTCGACAGCCCGTTAGCTCACGGGAGCCGTAATCATTTGAACACAAGTTGGTCGCACACTGCTCGTCACACCAGCAAGTTGCCCCAAAGGACTGTGGTGAATGTAGTGGCGACGGCGTGTACGCCTATGCCACGATGTGTAAAAAGAAAACAGTATGTGTTGCATTTAGCCATCCCTGGACACGTGTTTCGAGGTAGTTGCCTCTCGTCAGCAGGGAGCAGGACAATGTGAAGGGGTGCCGAGTGGACTGCCAAAATGTAATTAAAACAGGTCAAATACCTCTCATGGCGCGCAGGTGCAGAACCAGGGCTCGTCAGCCCGTTAGCTCACGGGAGCCGTAATCATTTGAACACAAGTTGGTCGCACACTGCTCGTCACACCAGCAAGTTGCCCCAAAGGACTGTGGTGAATGTAGTGGCGACGGCGTGTACGCCTATGCCACGATGTGTAAAAAGAAAACAGTATGTGTTGCATTTAGCCATCCCTGGACACGTGTTTCGAGGTAGTTGCCTCTCGTCAGCAGGGAGCAGGACAATGTGAAGGGGTGCCGAGTGGACTGCCAAAATGTAATTAAAACAGGTCAAATACCTCTCATGGCGCGCAGGTGCAGAACCAGGGCTCGTCAGCCCGTTAGCTCACGGGAGCCGTAATCATTTGAACACAAGTTGGTCGCACACTGCTCGTCACACCAGCAAGTTGCCCCAAAGGACTGTGGTGAATGTAGTGGCGACGGCGTGTACGCCTATGCCACGATGTGTAAAAAGAAAACAGTATGTGTTGCATTTAGCCATCCCTGGACACGTGTTTCGAGGTAGTTGCCTCTCGTCAGCAGGGAGCAGGACAATGTGAAGGGGTGCCGAGTGGACTGCCAAAATGTAATTAAAACAGGTCAAATACCTCTCATGGCGCGCAGGTGCAGAACCAGGGCTCGTCAGCCCGTTAGCTCACGGGAGCCGTAATCATTTGAACACAAGTTGGTCGCACACTGCTCGTCACACCAGCAAGTTGCCCCAAAGGACTGTGGTGAATGTAGTGGCGACGGCGTGTACGCCTATGCCACGATGTGTAAAAAGAAAACAGTATGTGTTGCATTTAGCCATCCCTGGACACGTGTTTCGAGGTAGTTGCCTCTCGTCAGCAGGGAGCAGGACAATGTGAAGGGGTGCCAAGTGGACTGCCAAAATGTAATTAAAACAGGTCAAATACCTCTCATGGCGCGCAGGTGCAGAACCAGGGCTCGTCAGCCCGTTAGCTCACTGGAGCCGTAATCATTTGAACACAAGTTGGTCGCACACTGCTCGTCACACCAGCAAGTTGCCCCAAAGGACTGTGGTGAATGTAGTGGCGACGGCGTGTACGCCTATGCCACGATGTGTATTGCCCACATATGGCACCGTCAAACCATTTTCACCCGTCCTCTGCTTGTCAAAAATCGGCAGAACTGGGCCTATTGTCACAGGTACTGTAACAGCCTCAAGATTCTTAGTCAGCTCCCTGATTTTCTCTGTTAGTTCAGATGTAGTTCTTGCTAGTTCTCTGGTCTTTTCATTTTCAAGTTCATTCTCTCTCTCTATCTCTCTTTCTCTCTCTCTCTCTCTCTCTAACTTTCTTTCTCTCTCTTTCTCTCTCTCTCTCTCTCTCTCTCTCTTTCTCTTTTTCTATCTCTCTCTTTCTCTTTCTCTCTCTCTCTCTCTCTCTCACTCTCTATCTCTCTTTCTCTATCTCTCTTTCTCTATCTCTCTCTTTCCCTCTCTCTTTCTCTTTCCGCCAGAGAACAACCGCTTTTCAGCTCAGGGGCTGTAGCCTCTGTCTTTATAATCCGCAGGGTGTTTCTCATTGGGGTAACTACTGTTCCTACCTCTGGTTCTCTTCTATACGGGGGTGGTCTTTTGTAGAGCATGTCCTCTAAGATATCATCATCAGACTCATTTGCCCCATATCTTCTGGTCTCTTCATTATGTGCTTTCTCTGTACATTTTCTCCCTCCTGATTCCTCTGCGGTTCTTACAGGATATAACCCCTCGGTCATACTGGCATCTTGCCACCTTCTCATTCTGTCATGATGGGTTTCGCGATCATACTTTCGCCCAAACATATATCTGTAATTACCCCCACCTCTCTGCTTTTCTTGTTCATGCATTTCGTCTTCCCATTCAGTTAATGCCTCAAATTGCGTCGGCCTAGGCCGAGGCTCTAGATTCATCATCTGCTCTTGTAAATTCCTCAGTATGGCCAGATTAAATGAACCATGTTCTGGGAACGCTAACACTCCGTCATCTTTGGTATATTTCACCCAGTTGTTTAACCAAATACAGGTATGATACCCATACTTCGCAACCATAAAGGATGCCGGGGTTCTTATCGGGGGCAATAACTGTCCTTCTCTTGTCACTATGTCTTTATCCTTGTCAAACCAGGTTTTAACCTTACTGAACAAGGACTTTTTCTTCTTTTCCTCTGCATGGTAATACATCTTTCTTATTTTCTACTAGCTGTTTACTCTTACTACAGCTGTTTGATCTTTTGTCCAATTGCAGCGCGACTCACACCAACGCACCAATCCTGGAGCGTCTACGTCACTGACTCAGTCCGCGAATCCTAGCGCGACTCACACTAACGCACCAATCCTGGAGCGTCTACGTCACCCTGTATGTCTCCCAATCCTAGCGCAGCGACACTAGTACACCAATCTCTGCGCTTCCTCCGTTCTACCCCACTGTCCAATCACAGCGCGGTCTTCCTAACGTCAGCAGCCGCTGCAGTCGCTTCTGCTCCTGTCTCCTGCCTCTTGCGTCTACCCCTCCTTTACAAAACTACTCGGTAGACTTTGTTTCAACTTCTACGAGTCTGTTAGTTACAACATACAAATATCTCCATTGTCTGCTTCGCTAGCCACAGAACAGCAAAAGACCTTTCCCACGAGAATTCTGCCTTTCCCGAGAACAGCACTTACCTCTGCCCTACTACAGAATCGTTACTTCCGTTGATAAAGTAGCACATCCATCTACTTTACCCTTCTAACATGCATCAATTAACTGTTCCCCTCCGGAATGCTCCTAAGAGTTTCACAATTAACCGGAATGCTTTCTCATTCACGCACTTACACACCAGAAAATGTAGTACATTCACACAGAATTCTGTCTTTCCCGAGAACAGCGAACAGTCTGTCCTACTACAGAATTATATCATACGTTAACAAAGCAGCGCTTACCTCTGCCCTGTCCTTCTAACAAGCTCCGCGAATACCTATTACTTCTCCAGCAGTAAGCTTTAAAGGCAAACCTTACGGATCCCTGGGACTTAAGACCAGAGTTTCACAGATAACCTTCGCTATCATATACACTTCTTTCACACAGAAAACGTTTCTAATGGCAACACACGGCGATGCTACCTTGTCGAACCCAGACAATGCGACGCGCAACTTCAATTGTCACACGTTTTTCCCTGTCTGCATACAGGGCCAACAATCCCGCCTTTTTCCGAGAGCAACACTCCCTCTGCTCTACTACGGAACTGTCACCGACTTCCTACATCCCAGAAGTCGTTCACAATACATAGAACTCAACACAACTTCAACATATAGTGTTAGTACAAATATCAATCAATATTCAACAAGCCTATATACACGCAATTTCGCTAGATCAAGACAATAGCTAACCATCAATCTGCTACCAAGAAACTGGTGCAGATCAGAGCTTCCGAATCCCCTCTACTTCCACGGACGGAATGATTTCACAGTCACACACGCATACACACATCACACGCTGGTGGGGCCCATTACACCAACATTCACCCTAAATCACTCTATCCGTGCCCTGTAAAGGGGAAACCACCTTCCACATATGCTCTATCTAATCTGCCTGTACTTTGAGGTCAATGCGACCAGCTAGTTGCTGAAGATCTAGCAAAATACATTTCAAAGAATACACAATAAATCAATAAACATGACCAGAAATAATCACCCGAGACAGGAATTCAAACAGATTGTTCATTTATCTAAAATTTCAAGAAAAGCCAATTAAATGCAAATTTCATTTCTCTCATATTTACCTATTCTGTCTAAATGTCAGATCCTAAGTCAGAACCGGTCCTCTGTGGATGATTTAGAGTCTTCTGTCGTCATGTAGAGTCATCGTCCTCTCCGTCAGCATAGGGACCTCGCATCATCAGCTCGGGAAGAAGTGGCGCTAGACCTCTCTAGTCTACTTACATTTATACTGAAATTTACATTCTAAAAAGTATCATTTCTTTATTCAGAACGGATGAATGGCGGAAATAATGTCATCTCGGTACTTTTTCGATATTTTACGGAAGGTTCTCACATAGATTGTCCCAACTAATGAATAGCAAAATTGAATGTTCATGACTAATTCGCAACATTCACGGATGTCTCTATTTAGTTGAATTTGTTGCAAAAATGGGTTCACTCTCAGTTCATATCAACTTTTCCATCTCTCAGGGGCTTTTGGCTGATATCCCAGACTTGTCATCATTCTTATGGCTTTTCAGTTCACCGGAGGTGCAAGGTCACAGGCAGAGCGAAGCCTTTCTGTAAATTTCCAGCAACTCCAATGCAGGCTGCGGGTGGCGGCCATTTTGTGGCAGGCCACAATGGACAACTTAAAGCAAAGTAGACATAAAACAGAATTACTGCATAGAAATGATTGAACAGTGTTATTCCCCTGCTAATACCCTTATGTGTGTGTAGTTATCTAGCCATTTGCGACATCAGAAGCCATTAATGCATATTAATTATAAGCGCAAACATCATAACATCACATAAGCAACATCGTTTTCTGTCAGTTTGCTCACCAACTTAGTTCACTTATTATTTAGCCATGCAATAGCATTCCCACGTGTAATTCTCTTGTTAATAAGGTTGATTAGTCAATATTCGACAAACTTCTAATCATTAATAATTAATCAGTAGTACTTTTAGTTATAACATGCGAAAATGAAGCAGATATTCGGTTTTAGAGTAAAAACCCTGCTCCATCATAGTACACCGGTGATAAAAAGTGTAAGGATCTGTGGGACTGTGGGGAGACAGCTCACAGCCATGGGTGCAAGCGGGTACATTTCCCCACTGTCACAAGGTCCATGTATTCACCTCTTGTGCAAAAATAACTTTTTTTAAACTTCTTCCCCAGCTTCCTATTTCGTGAAGTTGGGACAGTTTTAAAAGTGGATTCAGTGCACACTCCAAGCTTCCAGAGATGACAATGCAGAGACCGGCCCTCATCGCTTCCCTCTAACTGTTCGGGGTTGGATGAGCGCCCGATGCTGTTGGCTGATTAATAACGCCGGTCATTAATGCTTAATGAGTCTGCTGATATTTTCAAACAGGCCTCCCAGAGCCACGCTGTGGCTCTGCACACAGTAGGATAACATCGGGCGCTCGGCACGGAGTCAATAGAAGCACAGCAGCTCCCCAGGGGGTTGTTTACCCACTTCTTAGGTTCTCTGAAGAGTATTTCCTGCAGCGTTGAGTCTTGTACTCCCCCCCTCCCCCCTCCCCCCGAGACAGGGTCATCCGGTCGCCTCTTTCACACACCGCTGGGCCGTGTGAACATCAGTGGCCTCGGCTCGTGTGGCTGCGTCCAGGGCCACCAACAATGGAGCGTTATCTCTGAGATGCTATCAGTGTGTTCAGTGCATCAAAGAACCGGGGCTCCTTTGTACCTGGGCAGGTGTGGGCATCCTTGGGGACAGGGAGGGATGGCGCGCAGCACGACCAGTGCCCATGGGTCAAGGTAACCGGGGGACTGGGAGGAGCGTCAGGAAATATACTGCGTTAAATGCAGCAGCCTGCAGTGTCAGCGGAGTAGGGGAGGCCAGGAAAGCCAAAAGAATTGAAAGCGGACTTCGGCGAACGCATTATGTATTCACTGTTTTATGTAGCGCTTGTAGCGCTATGTACCGACCCTGCTGCCATTTGGCTCGGTTCGAGATAGAGAAATACCGCATACATAAATACACACAATGCCTACAGGTCGCATCAGAGAGGTAATAAACCAGTAGTTAGTACACATACTATAGCCGCAAAGTGGTTGGAACAGATCGCTGGAGGCCTCGAGCTCTGAGCAGTTTGGACACGCGGGTGCCGGGCGAGCACTCCTTAAACCCTGGCTGCTCCTTTCTGAAGGTGACCTTCAGGCTCGGGCTTCACTTAAGTCTGAGGGTCAGAGTTACTTGTTGAGTAACCCGGCTATCCAACTGGACTGGAACAATACCCAAGGCCCTAGAGAGAGGGGCTGAAAGCCAAGCCTCGAGGCCACCTTTCTGGAGGTCGACCTTGGGTGCATGGTCGGGGGGTGTAGGATCACTAACCTGCCCGGATACTGTGAGTCAAGGCCACGCAGAGCCCTGTCTACAAGGCTGGTGGGAACATTGACTATGCCTAGAGCAACGCAGCTCAGTAGGTAAAGTTGCTGCGCTGTATTGCACTAGGGACAGACAGCTTTGCAGAGCCCTGACTACTAACATAAATGAGGATCTGCGTGAGTGGAGACTTGTAGATGTTGAAGATCAGTAAATGTGAAGATCCCTGTGGAGCAGCACAAGACGCATGAGATGTTTCAGCCGCAGGCCTCCCAGTTTGACTCCGTGTGAGCGTTGGCTTGAGAAGAATTGTTTCAGAAACTTCTGTGCCTTCCTGCTGAATTCACACTCAGGCTCTTGACGGCGAGGAGAACAATTGATCGACCGTATCAAATGCAGCTGAGTCGCCGAGGCACATCAGCGTATAGAGCAGATCCTGGCTGCTGGACCACGAGCAGATCTTCACTGGACGTCACTGGCAGGATCCTAGCGCCCAGCGGAAGCCGCAGTCCAGACTCTTGCCATTCAGAAGGAGGTTGAGCTGAAGATGACCAGTGAGTTTTGCAGTCACTGATTCTCAGGATATTTGGGATGCCTGATGTAGGTAGGTCATTCACAATGGTGTTTTCAATAGGATCGTTGTGAAGACGTGTTTCAGATTGTTGAAAGTCGATGGAAGACATTTACAATGTTAAGAGTGAGGGGTATGAAACTGCATGGCCAGCCTGATGAATCTGGCGTTGCACGTGTTGGAAGCTGAAGCTGAGGGGTTTTGAGGGATCCAAGGAGGGCTCTGTGTCATTGAGGTGGCTTTGTATTTAGACCATTTTTAGGAATCGATGATCTCGTTGTAGTCCTGATCGTGAACGTTGCAGGACAGGTATCCTGCATACTGAAAGCCCAGCTCCTGCGTCTCAGCTGGTGAGGGTCCTCAGTCAACCATTTCTAGGAAGGTTTGGTCTTGCTTCTGTAGTGATGTCTCTTTAATAGAGTTATGAGGCATGAGTGTTCTGGGTTCTATGTTCTCGTGGTGGTGGGTGGAACACGGGCTGAACAGTTGGAGTGTAGCTGTGGACGTGTGTACATCTCTGTGCCTGTACGAGGTTGCTAATAAAGTGCTTGCTTCGTATTCATCGCTTTCATCTTTATTACAATTTGGCGACGATCCTGGCAACCTCGGAAGAATCCACGCAATTAGGTGTCTTCGTGAGAGAACCTTTTTTATTCATGAATACAGGCCGAAGACTACTTGGGTGTTAAAGTATCGTCTTTCTGGAGTTACCTACGTCTCACAAACTTTAGAGGGGACGATTGTATGCTGAAAGGTACGATTTTTGAAATTTAAACAGAAAAAAGGGTACCTGTGAAGCCTCATCGTCGAACGCCTAACTCACGGCAGTTCAAAGCGCTCGTGCATTGTTGTTGTTCAACTTTGCGGAGCCTCGAGCTGTTCTCACTCCCATCTCACCGAAGTTCCTCGCGTCATTGGGGTATGCGCTCCAGCGCGTCAACGTCACCGCGCTGGTCATGACCCTGACGTGACGCCATCTTGGATTTTCGTCAGTGTTGTTCTTGCAACCACGGCAACGAGGAATTTCGCCGGATCGAGAGCGTTGTTGTTTCCCTGCACTTCTAGGTGAGAAGAATCTCACCGTATTGCACAAAGAGCCTGTCCTGAGGTAAAGTGCAACTTTGAAAGCGTTTTTTTTTTATATTTTCCATTTATTCAAAGAAAAGTGGAACTGTTTTAAAAAAAAAAGTAAAGGAAAGTAACAATTTTTTTTTTTCTTTCACGTTTTGTGATGGTGTTAACTTAAAAAAAAAAAGTATATATATAAGAAACAATCCTTCTTGTGCTTGCTTTAATTTTCTACAACATCAATAATGACCACCCCAACAGCATCTTCTCAGAGAGAAATAGCCCATCACAGCGAGTCCGCTTTACATTTGTCAACACCAAAAGAATTTTTATCTGCTCCAGGGGAACCCACAGTCAAGTGGAGTGAGTGGAAAGAATATTTCTTAAATTACATTGCTAATCTTGAGGATTGCAGCGGAACTTATTCTCCTGAAAGGAAAAAAAGACTTTTGATGTACTGCTTGGGTCCAGAAGGTCTACGTGTTTATGGAGAAATACAACAAAAAGAAAGAGCTGGAGATATTGATGTATTTAAAGCTGCTTTGTTGGATTTAGATGAACACTACTCACCAATTGTGTGTGTTGCGGTTATGCGTCACGCTTTTTTCCAGAGGAAACAAGAAAAGCATGAGCCCGTCGAAGATTATGTATCTGCCTTACGCAAACTGTCTATTACATGTAAATTTGGTAATCTCAATGAAGACCTTATTAGAGATCAAATTGTTATGTATGCACAAAACAAGGCTATACTAGATAGATTATGGGTGGAAGGTGATGCTAGTTTAAAAGAAATTGTTACTATTGTTAAGAAAGCAGAACTGTCAGAGCGTTGTGCTAAAGTCACTCTTGCTTCTGAAAAGAAGGAGAGTAGCGAGACTGTTAACAAAATCTCTGACAGTCGGAACAAAGTTCCTCAGACACAGAAAAAAAAAGTGGATAAGAATGAGGTTAAAAAAAATGAAAACTCGAATAGGTATAAGCAACAGCAATATTTTTGCTATCGTTGTGGTAGTACCTCACATTCAGCACAGTACTACAAGTGTCCAGCACGTACTGCAAAATGTTTAGAATGCGGATTAATAGGCCATTTTGCTAAAGCTTGTAGGCGTAAAATGTACAAAAGTAATAAGAAAGTTGCTTGTGTAAAGGAGAGTGATACAGAAGAATCTTCTTCAGACGATAGCGACAATGATATCAAACGTAAATGTGAGAAGAAGAAGAAAATACTAAAAATAATAGGAGAAACTGGAGATAGTAAACCTTTATGCTGGGTGTCTTTTGGCGGTGTATCCTTACAAGTAGCAGCAGATTCTGGTTCTCCTTACACCATCATAGCGGAGAACATATGGTCACATCATTTTGGTTCAATCATTGGTAGTCATTTAGAATCACCTGATATTAACCCAGAAAGTTACACTGGTGAGAAGATTGACATCATTGGTTTTAGAGAGTTAGTTTTCAGATTTAAAACCAGATCTGCTTTGTGTAAATTGTATGTAGCTAAAGAAGGACCTTCTGTTTTAGGATGGAAGGATCAACGTAAGTTAAGTATAATTTTAAATCCTAACAGTCCGGAGCAAGTCTTAGTGGCTTGTGATTCGGTAGATACACAAAAGTGGGTACTCGAAGAATTTCAACCTGTTTTTAGCAATAAAATAGGGAAGTTGAAAGGATTTTCACATCACATAAAACTAAAAAAGGATGCCGTTCCCAAAATTCATAAAACAAGAAACATTCCGTTCATTGTGCGGGATGAGGTTAAACAGGAGTTAGATAAGTTATTGAGTGCTCGTATCATTGAACCTATAGAATCCTCAGAATGGATTTCTCCATTGGTTGTTGCAAGACGAGCCAATGGTAAGGTTCGACTATGTGTAGACTTAAGAGGTTTAAACAACAACATTGTTGTGGATCAGTTTCCTTTACCCCGCATAGATGAAATGTTATCTTTAACCAGGGATGCAAAATGGTTTTCCACATTAGATTTGTCATCAGCGTACCATCAAATCAAGTTAGATCCTAAGTGCAAACATTTGACAGCTTTTTGTACCCCTTTTGGATGCTTCCAATTCCGCCGTATGCCGTTTGGTTTAGCGTCTGCAGCAGCTGTTTTTCAGAGACTCATGACACAGCTGTTAGGTCACATTCAAAATGTAGTTTTCTTTCAAGATGACATACTGATTATAGGGAAGTCAAAAAAACATCATGATGAAACCTTGAGGAGTGTCCTCCAGGTACTTCAAAATAGGGGTTTAACAGGTGAGATGAGTAAGTGTAAATTCGCGGAATCTAGCGTGACTTATTTAGGCCATGTTATATGTCGTGAGGGCATTAAACCCAAAACTAAACTTGTCGAAGCCATATCTAAAGCTCCACCACAACAAAAATTTGCAGAAAAAACACATGACATGCGTGCCTTACTTAAAAATAAGAGTAAGTTTGAGTGGTCTGACAATTGTCAGTTGTCCTTTTTGAACATCAAGGCTGCAATTGTTAAAGCACCCACATTAAAAGGATTTAATCCTTCTGCTCCGACCTTCGTAACCACTGATGCCAGTGGCAAAGGGTTAGGCGCAGTTCTCTCCCAAAGCAATGACAGTGGGGGTGAGAATGTTATAGCCTTTGCTTCAAGGTCTCTATCGCCCACGGAGGAAAAGTATTCCGTCATAGAGAGAGAAACTTTGGCGTGTGTATGGGCTTTAGAGCATTTCAGAAAGTTTATTTGGGGAAGGGAATTCACTATTAGAACAGATCATAAACCTTTAACTAAGGTATTGACAACTGAAGGATTATCCAGGGCTTCAGCCAGGATCGCAAGGTTTTCCATGCGTTTACAAGATTTTATTTATAAGGTGCAATATGTCCCTGGCAAAATGAACGTTACAGCTGATTTCTTAAGCAGATTATCTTTACCTCTCACTGAAATTGATTCCAGTTCATGGAATGATGTTTGCGTTGCTGGGATTTTCACGGATGAGAAATCCCATGGCTTACAAGAAAAAGAATGGGTTGAAGCACAGATGAATGATGTCATTGTGAAAAAAGTAAAACATTATGTAGAACAAGGTTGGTTAGAGTGCAACAAACATGATTGCCTGGGTGAACTCAAAGCGTTCTGGGAAGTTAGAAACGAACTTGGCATTGAGGGAATATTTTTAGTAAGGGGGGAAAAAATAATTCCACCTTCCAGTATCAGAAATAAAATTCTTACTTTATGCCATGAGGGACATCCTGGTATTGCACTTACCAAACGAAAGGTGAAATCTTTGTATTGGTGGCCTAAAATTGACACTGAAACAGAACGTTTTGTGAGGTCGTGTGTTGAATGCGTTTCAGCTGACAAAACCCAAAAGACTTTGAATCCTCCATCAAGTCCCTTAGTTTGTCCAAATTTACCATGGGAGGATTTAGCTTTGGATTTCATGGGACCTTTAATATGGAATGATGGTTCACAAAGGTATATCATTGTTTTGATGGATATGTTTTCTAAATGGGTTGAGTTGGAGATTGTTACAAAGATTGACACTAACTCTGTTATCAAATTTCTGGAAAATATTTTTCTAAAAGAAGGTTTCCCTAAATCTCTACTTACGGACAATGGTGTTCAGTTCAAGTCCTTAGAAATGAAAAGATTTATGGAGTATGCGGGTATTGAACAAAAGTTCACTGCTTTGTACCACCCAAGGGGTAATGCTGTAGTTGAAAGGATGAACAGAGTCATTAAAGGAATAGTACAGCTTTCCAAGAAGAATAAGAAAGATCTGAATACAGAAATTATGAAAATGTTATGGAGCCATAGAACTACTATTCATGAATCAATTGGCAATAGTCCTTTTGCTATTATGAGAGGCAGGATTCCACACTCCAAAGTTAATCCTGGTTGGATGAACAAAGGTGGGAAGGCAAATTGGGACATTGACGTAATTAGAAGTTCTATGTGTGAGTCTCAACAAAAGAATAAGTTATATTTTGATAACAAACATGGTGTTAAGGATGTCAATATTCATGTGGGACAATGGGTAAGGGTGAAATCCAGTAGGAAGATTGTCAAAGGTGATAATAGATTTAGTGAACCTAGGAAAATTGTTAAAGTTAATAGAAATACTGTTCAACTAGAAGATGGATCTATCTACCACATGAGCAAACTAGCATTAGCTAATAATTATGATGGCGTTAATGATAATTGTCTTACCAGTTCTGGTTCAAGTTATGACAAGTATTGGTGGATCAATATTAGTAATACAGCCAACGAAAATGTTCAAGTGGAAGATACTTGTTTCACGGACAATGAGCTTTGTCATACTCTTGAGTGTAGTAATTTAAATTCAAATAGCCAAAATTGCGCGGAAAAAACTAGCAGTTTTGGGAGGAAAATTTTCAAACCTGTGAAACTTAATGATTATGTTTGTATTACTTATGTATAGTTTTTTTTTTGTGTTTTGTTTTTGGTTTTCTTTCCATTATTTAGTAAGAGAGGATAAGGGTTTTGCATAGATAAAGAAAGGGGATGTGTAGTGATGTCTCTTTAATAGAGTTATGAGGCATGAGTGTTCTGGGTTCTATGTTCTCGTGGTGGTGGGTGGAACACGGGCTGAACAGTTGGAGTGTAGCTGTGGACGTGTGTACATCTCTGTGCCTGTACGAGGTTGCTAATAAAGTGCTTGCTTCGTATTCATCGCTTTCATCTTTATTACAACTTCCTTTAAGGGAGTGGTACTTTGCTAAGTATGGCCGTTTGGTTCTTGTTATTCAATCCTGAATGTCCACAGGCGCTAAACGATAGTGGTGTCATCACGGATGTCAAATCACCGTAATGCCAAGAGTAGTAAAAGAATCTTTGACCCCAATGACACCACTATTTGCTCCTCAAACGTCTCCCATTGCAGCTGAGGGGGTACTGGAAGGGCGGGAGCTGCAGGTAGTAAACAGGATTCTTAGAGCCTGATTTACTTTCTCTTTCTCCCAGTGGCTTCAAGGCCACTGAGCCCAGAGGGATCGGAGTAACAAAGACAAGCCGGGGATACTAGTTGCTCTTGCTGGCTACTCCAAATTGTCTTCTATGAGTACAATGTTACTCAAGGTTTGGAAAGAACTGGGGTTCCTAGATAGTGTTCAGGTTTCTCTACCATTCGGACCCAGTCAGAGTCTGTTCCTGAGCTCTGCTGCTTTGAAGAAATGGACAGTAATAGGTGATGATGGAGATACACTATTTATATTGAGAAGAGTTACACAGCGTGTCTCTTCCCTCTGTGGGACTTTCTATCATTAAATGAAGTCCATGGAGACTATGTCCACCATCAACCCTTCGGTCTATGAGCGGGAATGATTCTACTAAATGAATACAATGGCAATTACATCAAGGTAGGATTAGGCAGTCACCTGAGATGCCATCAGGAATAGTGCATCAGATTGTTAATTCAACAAACATCAAATGTGACTCTGTTGCCAGGGGAGATGGTAAAAAATGTAGCAAAACGGTCCCTTAACTCAGAATGACTCAAACATGTGCGCTGGTTCTGCATGTGAATTGATTGGTCATCAGCCCAGATGTGGAAGAAGCCAAGAATGATTGTCCCTTCACTGTGGTGGAAGATGCAGTGCAATGTTGTGGACCACAACATCCTCATATGAAAGCGTCTAATCAATGTTTGGTAAATTGTGGTGCAAAGGAATGAAAAGACTACGATGGCGATTAACTTTATTATACCCAAAGGCCACTGATTTATTGCATGCAAGGGAGTTGTTGAAATTCATTGAGCCCTCTTCCACCAGGATGTATGTTCTTCATGGTGATGTTATTTCCCTACGTCAGAACACCATGGATGGCTGGTGTTGCGGAATCAGCGAAGCACACTTTGTTATTGACCAATACTTGATGAACCATTGAAGAAAAAGTTGTTCATAGTCAGATGCAGAATTGAGAAAGAGAATCAACCATTTTTACTCCTTCTTACTTGCACACTCTTTTTACTTGCAGATAAAAAATGTGTGAATATTTTAGTAACTTCTTCATTTCTAAGATTAAGGATATTGAAAATTAAATTGGCAACAGGGATTATAGAACTCTATGTTGACCCTTCCTCCCAACTCAATCAATCAATCAATCAGGAGTTTGTTGAGCGCGACTACTCACCCGTGAGGGTCTCAAGGTGCTAGGGGGTGGATGGAGGGGTGCAGGATCCATTCTATCAAGGAGGGGGTCTGTCAAAGAGGCAGGTTTTTAGGTTTCTTGCGAAGGTTGGGAGCGATGTTGTCTGTCTGAGGTGAAGCGGTATGGCGTTACAGGCTTTGGCTGCGAGGAAGGAGAAGGAGCGGCCTCCTGATCTGGTCTTTCTGGCGCCGGGGACCACGACGTAGGAGAGCTGGGCTGCTCGTAGGGTCCTTTGGGGTGCGTGGAATTTGAGTCGGCTGTTCAGGTATGCTGGTCCGGTGCCGTGGAGGGCCTTGTGTGCGTGGGTGAGTATCTTGAAGGTGATACTCGCCTCGACGGGGAGCCAGTGGAGTGTGTGCAGATGCTGGGTGGTGTGGCAGTGTCTTGGCAGGTTGAGGACCAGTCTTGCGGCGGCGTTCTGGATGTTCTGTAGCTTGCGGGTGAGGTTTTTGTTTATTCCGGCTTAGAGTGCGTTGCTGTAGTCTAGTCTGCTGGTGACCAGGGCATGAGTGGCGGTCTTTCTCTGTTCAAGGGGGATCCATTTAAAGGTCTTACGAAGGAGGCGGAGGGTGTAGAAGCAGGAAGACGAGACGGAGTTGATCTGGCGGTCCATTTTGAGCTCAGAGTCCAGGATGATTCCAAGGTTGCATGCGTGGTCCCTGAGGGTCGGTGGGTTTCCGAGGAAAGGGGGGGCCACCAGGTGTCACTCCAGGCGTCGAGGTTTGGGCCCATGATGAGTACTTCTGTTTTGTTGGTGTTTAATTGTAATTGTAGGCAGCTGTTGTTCATCCATTTGGCGACGGCTTCCATGCCTTCTCAGAAGTTGTGTCTGTCGGTGTTGGGTTCGTTGGATAGGGAGAGGATGAGTTGGGTGTCGTCTGCGTACGATACAATGTTGAGTCCCTAGGTTCTGACGATGGGGGCGAGCGGAGCCATATAGACGTTAAAGAGCGTTGGGCTGAGGGAGGAGCCCTGGGGGACTCCGCAGGTATTAGGTGTAGGGTCTGAGAGGAAAGGGTGGAGTCTGACTCGCTGCGTTCTACTGGAGTGGAAGGAGCGGATCCAGTCGAGGGCCTTGTCCTGGATTCCTGCATCATGGAGTCTGCGTATTAGGGTGCGGTGAGAGACTGTGTCGAACACCGCTGAGAGGTCGTGGAGGATGAGGGCTACTGTTTCTCCTTTCTCCAGTAGGGTGTGGATGTTGTCTGATGTGGCGAGGATGGCGGTACTGTGTTTTTTTCTGAAGCCGGATTGGGAGGAGTCGAGAATGTTTTGCTCTTCGATGAATGTGGCGAGTTGGCTGTTGATGGCTTTCTCGATGACATTCGCTGGAAACGGGAGTAGGGAAATGGGTCTGTAGTTTTTGGTAAATCTAACAGATTTTGGCCTTCTGTAAGGCTGACCTGACTACTGAAGTTCATGAAAAAGTGTCTGAGGCTCATTTCAACACATCAAGGAATATAAGGATATATTGGACATTCGTCAATCTGCATTTTCGCCTTGCATAGGACAGAAATGTACCTTTTCACAGACTGCGTTGACAGCCTTGGCCAAGTTGACGATGGCTGTCTCTCGCTGTTGATGCTACTAGATCTATTTGCAGCCTTCGACACTGTGGATTGTTACCTTCTGGAGGCAAGTAGTCAATCTATTGTTTGGCTCTCTCGAGTGTTATCGATCGATTGTCATTAGCCGTAAACAGAAGCCGGGGACTTTGCACCCTGTCATTTGTGGATGATGTTCTACAAGAAAGATCTCTTTCCCCACTGTTATCGAGTGTCTATCCCAGACCACTCATGAGCCACCTATAATGTAAGCGTGACATTATACCATGCAGCCTTTTGTCCTAATTGTATGGGAAAGAACTGAGTATACACTAACTTTAGGTCCATCACACAAACCAGAAAGCAAGAACAGTAAAATACACTAAGAACAACCATAAACTCTGCAACAAACATAAATGACAGACAACACACCACATGCCATCCATGCACGACTTGGCAGAGAGAGGATTAGCAGATGATCTTGTTCGCATTGCCATGTCACATGCTCCCCCTTCACACAAGAAATCAGGAAGAAAGCGTTTGCCAATATAAGTCCACAGTGCCCCAGTTCCCATATATACATTTCTATTCACACCCAGCTCAGGAATGCCAGAGTGATTATAGTGAAACGACAAAAAGCCACCAATCACCACATCAACACTTGGGCAACTCTGTGTGGCAATACCGAGAGGGTGTCCACACACCTAACCACAATATACCCAGCAGCATATCCTAATAGCACTGCAGAAACAGGCTGAATAGCTTGAAGCCAACAATCATGCACTGAAAAATGGACTCCAGCACCTGGCATGATGCTTGGTCTAGTCTACTGGGTGCATGTGATAGATCTGTGCCCTAGGGGTAACACCCACTGGTGCCCCCTTAAATTACTGTATCATACCAGTGCTAAAAAGAGATTGTTCGACCGTAACAATATTTGCAGTCTTGGACACATTACATCTTCTTCGGACACCTGGGACATGTAAAGGTGCTGCTCAGTGTCCCAGCATCACATTCGAACCATGAGAAGCATGTTCCAGGCATGGAGCACAGGACACACCCAGGGCCGGCCTGGAAATCAGAAGCAGCCCTGGCACAGGGAGCAGAGGATACACCCAGGGCCGGCCTGGAAATCAGAATATACCCTGGCGCACCTAGCACAGGGCCCACCCAGGACCGACAGGGCAAAGGACCCACCCAGGGACAACCTGTAAATCAGAATCAGCCCTTGCACATGGAGCACAGGACACACCCAGGGCCAGCCTAGAAATCAGAATCAGCCCTGGCACAGGGAGCACAACACCCACCCAGGGACGACCCGGAAATCCAAATCAGCCCTGGCACAGGAAGCACAGGACACACTCAGGGCCGGCGTAGAAATCAGAATATACCCTGGCGCACGTAGCACAAGGCCCACCCAAGGCCGACAGGGCAAAGGACCCACCCAGGGACAACCTGTAAATCAGAAGCAGCCCTGGCACAGGGAGCACAGGACACACCCAGGGACGACCGGAAATCCAAATCAGCCCTGGCACGGGAAGAACAGGACCCAACCTGTCCCGCCCTAGAAATCAGAATCAGTCCTGGGACAGGGAGCACACGACCCATCCAGGGCCAGCCTAGAAGAAATCAGAATATACCCTGGCGCACCTAGCACAGGGCTCACCCAGGGCCGACAGGGCAAAGGACCCACCCAGGGACAACCTGTAAATCAGACGCAGCCTGTCACAGGGAGCACAGGACACACCCAGGGCCAGCCTAGAAATCAGAATCAGCCCTGGCACAGGGAGCAGAGGATACACCGGGGGCCGGCCTGGAAATCAGAATATACCCTGGTGCACCTAGCACAGGGCCCACCCGGGGCCGACAGGGCAAAGGACCCACCCAGGGACAACCTGTAAATCAAAATCGGCCCTGGCACATGGAGCACTGGACCCACCCAGGGACGACCCAGAAATCCAAATCAGCCCTGGTAAAGGAAGCACAGGACCCAACCTGTCCCACCCTAGAAATCACAATCAGCCCTGGCACAGGGAGAACAGGGCCCACCCAGGGCCAGCCTAGAAATCAGAATATACTCTGGCGCACCTAGCACAGGGCCCACCCAGGGCTGACTGGGCAAAGGACCTACCCAGGGATAACCTGTAAATCAGAATCGGCCCTGGCACAGGGGGCACAGGCCACACCTAGGGCCAGCCTGGAAGTCAGAATCAGCCCTGGCACATGGAGCACTGGACACACCCAGGGCCAGCCTAGAAATCCGAATAGACCCTGGCTCACCTAGCACAGGGCCCCCCCAGGGCCGGCAGGGCAAAGGACCCACCCAGGGACAACCTGTAAATCAGAATCAGCCCTGGCACAGGGAGCACAGGACACACCCAGGGCCGGTCTGGAAATCAGAATATACCCTGGCGCACCTAGCACAGGGCTCACCCAGGTCTGACAGGGCAAAGGACCTACCCAGGGACAACCTGTAAATCAGACGCAGCCTGTCACAGGGAGCACAGGACACACCCAGGGCCAGCCTAGAACTCAGAAGCAGCCCTGGCACAGGAAGCACAGGACACACCCAGGGCCGGCCTAGAAATCAGAATCAGCCCTGGCAAACATGTTCAAGCCGGCCCCACATACAGCAGGATGTGAACAGATGTGTCCATGTATTGGCATCTCTAGAAGTGAATTGTAAGGTGGAGCACAGATAAAACTGATGGAATCGCCTATAACGATATAGATACATCAATATTTATATACAGATATTTACATATTTGCTTAAAGTATTTAAATCTGGCTGTATGTATTTGTGTGTATGTACATCTATATAGCTATAATTAGATATAGGTATGGACGCACATACACGCAAAGGCAGATTTAAACATTTTAAGCGAACAACACCGCTTTTCAGTGAAAGGTAATTGGACAAATGAATGTGTGTGGCAAGGTGCAGCGTCTGTTGTTTCTGTGTCGTCTCTGCAGCTGTGTTGGTGGAGCACAAGGGGCTGGGGAAGGACAAATAGAGCGTGGGCATGTGCCAGACTGGCTCCCTCCTTAGAGACACTACTGGGCTCATGCAGGTGGGGTTGGGTCATGGCAGCCCACCCTCCTCTGGAAGTGCCCCCCAGGCCTGCAGCCAACCGAGGAAACACCAGAGTGGCCGAATGGCCAGTTCCATCCCTCGCCACACCTCCGATCTAACAGAACCCGAACACATCGGGACATAACTCCCCGAATACTCTTTGCTCATCTCACACATCTTAACACACGCAAAACTGTCACCACCTTCCAAAGGTCCAAGACTCACTCACAGCCTCTTACCTTGAAGTCCAGGAGGCTCCCATCTTCTGTAGAAGCAGCGAGGTACATATCAAAGGCCAACCTTGTGGGTAGGAAGAACAATGGCTTCCTCATCGATGGCAGACGAAGAGATGAGGCCGCAGCTCCTTCCCGGAGTCGACAAGTAGAGGATGCGGCCTAAGGTGTCGCCGGACGCTGCTCCCAGGCCGTGGTGCAGAAGTTGAGAAGCCTCGTCTTCTGGTCTTTTCCCCCATGGACCTCCATGGTGGACTTCTTGATTTCCATCTGATGGGTCATGCTGAGGTCAAGGGCCCATGTGTTACATGTTCCTGCTAAGATTGTGTGTTTTTTTACCCGGATCCTTTCAGCATCCGAGTCCATTGCAGATCCTGGCCATTCCAAAGTGATCAATGTACTCGGCGACTGTCACCAGCAATCTACCACTCTTCGAGCTGTTTCTAGTTGCATCTCGAAACTGGTTCTTGGTGCAGAATAATGCCTAATGGTTTCCGTTGGCTACTAATTTAAAAGCAAACATTTGAATTCTTTTTTTTATTCTACAAAGTATCGCGATGTCAAAGATGCCTGTATGAAAACGCAAAATAGTTGCTCAGCAGATACTTTCACTACTCGTTTCACTATATGCTTTTGGCTGCTCCTGGTCAGAGGAGAGTTGGCCTTTGTTTACCATGTATGGTACAGTATATTATGTATTTGAAAACTCAATAAATAAATATGTCGGTATAGACACTATTTCCCAGTGATCACCTGTTATTTATTTCGGAAAAAGCACAGCTGTGCCCGTTTCTGATCATCTAATACGACCTCTCCGCACCTGGACCAGGAACCAAGTATTGTTTCACGTCAGAAAATACACTTTCTTGGACACATTGCAGGGCGGAAGCTGACATCAATGCCATTTTTCATATTTCTGCCGTTCACATATTCATCTTTTTCTGTCTGCACGTTTGACCCCCATCTGGAACCACTGAGCGAAGGAAATTGCTTTTATAATATTATGTTTGGCGACCTTCTTGCTTGTAATGACCGCGATCAGCTTGAGCCCAGGGCTGGGCTCTCCACAAGATATCTTTGTCTCCTGCCTTCTCATAAAAAGAGGATTTCACCGGGCTCAGCGTAGGCCGGAACTTGGCCTCAGAAAATCTCAAGTTCGACGCAGAGTCACACTACCTCCTTCCCACCCTGGGTGGCTTTTCCTAAAAAAAGAAATCTATTTTAATTTCGCATTCCTGTGTGGACGCACGTGGAGAATGTGTACAAGATCTAAGGTTTTTGGGAGCCGGTTTTATTTTTATTTAATAGTATTTGGTATAGCGCTGCTTGACCTGGAAGGGTGACACAGCGCTTTGCAACAAAAGTTCATTGTGAGGATAGGAAACATTTGCACGGCTTCTGAATGGCGCTGCTCTGGAGAGGAATGCTGCTCTATCCTGTTACATTTGTAATATTAAAACCTGTGTTTGCCTCTCGTTGTGCTCAGTAATTTCCTCCTGCCCCGATACAGGTGCCCCTGTGGCTAGGCCACCTTTGAAATAGCCGAAGTTCTTCTGCCAGAGCAATCCCAGCTCCTTTTCTCTTGCTACTGTGATCTGCATACCTGTCTGATCGGGTCTCATGTCTGGGGCTGATAGACATTCGGGCTGCCCCCGCGAGAACTCCGTGAAGACTTCACCCCCACATGTGTTAATCGTGCTGTGGTCATGCCCTTCCAGGATTTCTGGGACCCCCCACCCCAAAAGAAACAAGACTGCACAGGATCTGAGAATGGTGGCTGGCACATGTGAAGTGAGTTCAACCCCACGTGTGTTGATCTTGCTGTTGTCATGTGTCTCCAGGGCTGGCAGAGTCCACGCCAAGGAACACGACTGCACAGGATCTGAGAATGGTGGCTGGCACATGTGAAGTGACTTCAACCCCACGTGTGTTGATCTTGCTGTTGTCACGCGTCTCCAGGGTTGGCAGAGTCCACCCCAAGGAACACGACTGCACAGGATCTGAGAATGGTGGCTGGCACATGTGAAGTGACTTCAACCCCACGTGTGTTGATCTTGCTGTTGTCACGCGTCTCCAGGGTTGGCAGTGTCCACCCCAAGGAACACGACTGCACAGGATCTGAGAATGGTGGCTGGCACATGTGAAGTGACTTCAACCCCACGTGTGTTGATCTTGCTGTTGTCATGCGTCTCCAGGGTTGGCAGAGTCCACGCCAAGGAACACGACTGCACAGGATCTGAGAATGGTGGCTGGCACATGAGAAGGGGCTGATCTTCAAAGCACTAACATCTGAGAGGCTGAGGGGCGTGTGTGGTGCCAGGGGCCAACTCCCTGTGTCAAGGTAAAGGATCAATTGATTAGTTATAGGTTAGACTCTCCTTTTAGTGACGATGGAGCCTCTGACAAAGGGGTAGGAGACAGTGGGGGCACCCCAAAAGAGAAGCCTGCCACCACAAACCTCGGGAGAGAACCCCAGTGCAGAGTCCCCACAGGAGATGTCCTTCACCTGAGGTCATGGCACAGCCCCCCTGGGAGAGGGCTCAGAGGTAGGACTGACATGAATGAAGCTTGGTGGCTCAGGCAGCTAGAGCAACACTTCAGAAGGCCAGGAGGTGAGCAGAGAAAAGGAATAAGGAATCTGACTTGGGAAGGGTCGTGACAGCCCTCCATTGTGATGAAAATAAGTGCAGGGGGACATCAGAGGAGCAGACGCAGAAGAAGAAAGAACTAAAAGGTAGGGCTGAGAAGGAAAAGGTTCAGGGCTCTCGTAAAGGAAAGATGAGTGCTCAGAACAAGCATTTGCAATGCAATAGGTCTCGCATTTACTCAAGTTTAAGCTATTGGCATTGTAAATGAAAATGCCTTGTTGTTTAAAACATAAATAAAAGGCATTGTCATTTACAATGCCAATAGCTTAAACTCGTGTAAATGCGAGACCTATTGCATTGCAAATGCTTGTTTTAAAAAGCCTCAATATTTGAAAATTACATCCTCCCACTTGCAAACAGGAACTTAGTTTCCATATATTTAGCCCCCCCCCCTTCAAAGAACTTGTTTGCTCGCACAAGGCAAAATGCCAAATCGGTGGTGTAATGTGTAATGTAACAAACACGTAAAACATATGTAACATACATGCATCTTCTGTTCATGTGAGTTAGGGCCTACATCATCTTCACTGGCTTTTGGCTAGATGTGCGCTATAGAAATACTACATACATACATAACACATACAGAAGTACATACAAACATACCGTCAGACATACATACAGACATACCTACAAACATACATGCATATATACAGACATACATACAGACATATCTACCTACATACATACACACACATACATACATACATACTGATAGACACACCTACATACATACATACTGACAGACATACCTACATACATACAGACAGACAGATATACATACATACAGACATACCTATATACATACATACATACATACACACATACATACAGAAAGACATACATACATACAGACATACCTACATACATACATACATATATACAGACATACACACATACAGACATACCTACAGGCATACATACACACAAATACATACATACATACTGATAGACACACCTACATACATACATACTGACAGACATACCTACATACATACATACAGACAGACATACATACAAACAGACATACATACACACAGACATACCTACATACATACATACACACAGACATACATACAGACATACATATATACAGACATACATACATACAAACATACAGACAGACATACACACATACATACATACATACATACATACAGACAGACAGACAGACATACCTGCATTCACACGCAAAAACCAGTAGATAGGGTTATCCAGTAGAGGTAGAGCTGGTTTTGGTAGCTGGGTGGTCAGGGTTCCTATTGTAAACAGGGGCCTGAAGATTGAAGGCTTGAATTTTGTAACTCAGTCAGCCTTTCATTCTTTTAGGGCATCAAAATGAGCACCGCTGAGGGCTGCGAGTGGCGCAGTAATCCCGATGTTACTGTTCACGAGAGATACCGTCTGCATTGAGATTGACACTCATGGGGAGATATCACGACTTGAAGTTGAGAGGTTTATCTGCGCAAAGAATCGAAAACGTCCGTGTGAAAAAACAGCTGAGAAACATACGGGAATCGGGCGGGCTAGTTTCGTAATATTCTGAATTCCCACAACAAAGTAATAATTATACCGAGGGTTTTGGTCCTTCCAGGCGCTAGAATGTACACTAAACTCTCGTATCACCAGTAAGCCGTCCCGAGTTGGAAAACGCCTTTTAACATTGCTATTAAACTGCAAGAGTCTGCTAACAAGAGGTAGTAATGACTAGTAAAGCAAAGCCGGCACGATACAGGCATATGCGCCTTACTGCCCAGCGAAGACACGGACAACGTCCTCTTCTTTTCTGTGCTGGCAGCAGACCCCCTCACCCCCCACATTCTTTCTATTATTCCCTCTCTTTCTGTCTTGCTCCTCCCTTACTGAAAAGCTTGACTTGAAGAAACGGTTCACAACCTCTCTTTCCTTCTTTCATTTAGTTGCTTCCCTGTGAAATGGATCCAAAAAAGAACAAGCTGTCTCCGTGGAGCCGGCGTGGGACGGAAAGTAAAAGCATGCGATGCGCTTGTGAGCGCGCGGTGGGAGATAGAGACGAGACGCCATGCGGGCACAACGGTGGGAGCGTATGAGCCAAAGGAGACACCATGCGCGTGCACATCGGATGTCCGTGCGCGCACATGGTTTGTCTCCCTTCGCTAGGAAAAGCCACAACAATAGAGTCTCATCAAGCGAAGCAGCTGCGCTGCGTTCGCTAGGCAAGACCTAAAAAGGGTAGAATATGATGCAAAGATAAAAGAATTGGAGATAGACATGTAGGTCAGCCCCCCAGAAATTGTCAGGTTCCACTAAACTTGTGCACAAGGTCCATCAAACGCGATCTTCATTTCTGGCTCTCGCTGTTCCCACCAAGGACCACATAAACTGGAAAACAAGGGCCACTGGTAGGAGGGGGGAAAGGGGAATGGGATAAGAGAGAAATTGAGACGCTGGACTCCACCACTCTGCGTAGTCACTTCTGGAGTCCCAGAGGTCTGCACGTTTCAATGGATCTCTACAAGAAATAGAGGCAGGAAGACTGAACATATCATACCTGCAGGATGATATAAGGTGGAATGTCGCAGCATAGCCAGTTCTCTATGCTTTGACATGTGACTGGTAATTCCTGAAAGTTAAACGTAAAGTAACCAAAAGGTCTTGGTAAATACATATGCACGTATACATCTCTGTGCTCATACTAACCACCTAAAGATGTGTCACTGTGTAATCTTTTGTGGAAGCGAAGCATGGCTTCTACTTGAGTGCTGTAGGCGTTATGCATGACATGCATAAATGTTTATGTACATGTGAAATGCTGTCTTGGAGTCAGTCCTGTCCCGTCTCACGAACTCATGGCTGAACACTCAACCCCAGTCTTTAGAGCTCAAACAAGTGAGCAAGAAGTAGGGCAAAGTTTGTTTTCAATTAATACACAGCGTTAGGATATTTCTACATAAACAAACATATCTATGATCCAGTCCTTTAGGAACTAGAGTTCTTGATGCTTGAAAACCAGCATCCATGTAGCCAGGGACAAGTTGCAGCAATGTTTTAGCACAAATTGCATAGCAAGGAAACTAAGCATCATGAGGGAGTTCTACCTGAAGATGAAAGAAGGGCCTGGATACCCTCTTGGGTGATAAGTGCGCTATACAAATCAATATAACATAACATAACATAGCCACCATCTCACTAGACCTGTTGCCTGGGCTCGGCTGTGCAGGGATTTCCAAATGAGCACTGAGTTTGAATCCAGGCAATGCCCGCACTCTGTAAAGACCACCAGCCTTTGCTTTGCTGAAACACACATGGCACAGAAGCAGGACTGGACTGGCCATAGCGGGCACCGGGTGTTTTCCTAGTAGGCCGGAAGGGTGAGGGCCCCTTTTGGAGCGGTGGTGGCCGCTTTTGTTACTGGGGGCTAGTTTTGCAGCTGTGCTGCCATATCGTCCCTCTGTAACAAAAGTGGCCGGCAGCAATGATAACACGGCAGCACTGCTTCTCACAACCCCCCCCACACACACACACACACTCGGGCTGGTCAAGGTGAATTGCCAGGGCTGGTTTTTGTTCCCAGTCCGGCCCTGCACAGATGACCTCATGGTACTGCTTTCTCAGACTAGTGATGGTTAGCATCACCTCCACTCCTGCTTCCTGATGGTTATCCACAGATCCTACTATCGAAACCGCCACGTCCAAACCAAAGATTCCGTATTTATCAGGGATCATGACAATTGAGTATAGCCGGAAGCGCGACGCTAGCCTTTAAGTTCCAGCAAAGATCCCTTGATGCCAAAGCTGCAGCACCTCAGAGTGGCCTCCCTGCTGTGGGGAGAGAAGCCGCCCAACAGTTGAATGATAATGAACAGATGAGCTACGATTGTGTGGAGGAAGCTAGGACAGGAGGTTTGGGTTGACTCTAGCCCAACACTGACTGAGCCTTAATGATGTTATGAAAGATGAGTGGGTTTCAATGGTAGGTCCTTAAGTTCAGTCACTGCAGGTTTGTCCTTTCAGGGCTCCATCCTCCCTTGAACTCCTCCTCTCTCCTAAGGTCCACTCCAGGCCACGCACCAGTATTCTATGACATCATTCAAGTTCATCCTTCCAGACACCGGCACAGACATGCTGGGACAGGGGACATACAGGATAAAGCACGCCCTCCCTTCTTACAAACAACAAAACAAAGACCAGCATCACCAATCCAGGGACAATCATTCACAGTCACTCATTCTCCAACAACTTCATGTTACACATTCACCCACAACAACCTGTTAAACTCTCCAACTCCAGTGAAGACACACAAAGACACCAAACACACCAAACACCGCACACCTCCTCGAAAAGAGACAACTAGTTTGTAACTAACATTGCACAATGGTCCATCTTCTGTAACTCTTGTGACTTCCTCAGACATGACGCCTTATGACCATATGTCTGCACATTCACAATGACACCATACACCAAATGCATGCAGGACGTATAGTCACAGATACTCGGTCATGCGACATGCAACAGCAAAGACAAGGATCCCATGGCTTCTTCTATCAAAGGTTCCCCACCGTTCCTAAGTCACCCTTAACCCAAAGAGCCAAAGTCATCACATATGTGGCTGTGCGGCCGTGCTGGAGCTCGTCACCAGTTGGAAGAATGACACAGACCCTAAATCATGGTAGAAAGGTATGATGTATTCAGAGTAAGTACCGTGCTACTGGTCGACCGAAAACTTGAGTACGATGGCAGTTAGACTGCCACCGACGGGCTGTCGGTGGCAGTCTCACCACCATCGTAATCGCTCCTTATTTCCCATACTGAGTACTTGTATCTCACTGGTGCTTTGGCCCCTTCACTAACTTGAGTTCTCTCGCCAATTGGTAGAGACTTCTTTAGCTCCTACTTTTGAGCACAGTCACAAGGCCATGTCTAATCCAGTGCAGATCTTCCTACAACCAAGCTGCAGCAGTGTGTTCCTCTTTCTACCTCTCCTTACTTCTATTTCTCCAAAGTGCATGTCCTCTTCACAGGGCTGGCTGCAGGGCAGTGCGAATGGTGCAGCTGCACCTAGCCCTGGCCTCGGGAGATGCGCTCTGTTCGGAAATAACTTTTGATTTTAAATGCACCTACTGTTACCTTGGTGTCCAACAGTTTTCAGGCAACTATAAAAATGTCAAGAAAAAGCAGGTGATTAATGTTTCTGCTGGTGAGAGATGGAAGTTTTGTCTAGTGCCAGTTTTGACTCATAAAGTAGATCAGAGGGTTAATGTGCCTGCTGCAAAGAACGTGCACATGCAGATCACAGAATGACCATTCTCATTGTTTTGTGTAACATTTCCTATAGAGTGATTTCCACACATAAAGTTAATTCCCTCTGTATAACGTGTGTGAGATGTAAAGTGCTCTGACACCCTATGGTTAGTATGAGTAGCACTATAAAACAAAAGAAATGCATGTGAGGGAGGCGCTGTGGAGAGATAGGGGACACTGTTGGAAGATGGTAGTGAGAGAATCTGTGGAGAAGGAGGCAATGGGGGCTCCAAAAAGATTGTCGCTCCAGGCGCCTACGACTCTAAAGCCCTGCAGGCTCTACACAACCCTTAACACACTCCCTAGAGGGTGAGTAGACCCGCAGGGGAAGGAGGAGTTAGTTAAACAATCAATCATCAGCATTTGTTAAGCACAGCACTGTTCCCCCAAGGGGTATCTGGGCGCTATGTCTCCATCGAAGAGCCAGGTCTTGAGTCTCTCTCTGAAGTCTGCCGGCGAGGGGGCTGTACGGAGCTGGGGGGGGGAGATCCCGACATCCTCCAGTTTCAGGACTGGGGTCGAGACTGAATGGACTCAGGTTTCACAAACATTGACAGTTGGGTGACATTGTAAATAAACTACAATGTTATATCTTTTTATACCGCTTTGTGCATATGTGCTATAAGGGTGATTCGGGTCTCTGGCAAGAAAAGAGCTGGAGACTCCGGTTCCTTTTATTAATCATCATTTTCTGTATAGCATGTTCTGCTCATGCGCACTGAGTGCTGCTCTCATTGGAGAATCCGCTGTTCAGCAGCATTGAAGCGGCTGCAGAATCCATATTCTGAGTGTGTGACCCAAAATCCCCTCCCTGAGTAAGCCCTGGACTGCCCTGCCTTGCTACCCTTGAGGACAGTGGTAAAGAGGGGTACCTCATCAGCTCAGTTTGGGGTAAACTGTGCCCCAGGGCACCAGTGGGAATGACTCTAACTGTCATCCATGGGACTCAGTCACCTCACTGTCATAGGCAGGGGAGTTTTCTTAAGACTGAGGTCATGTGATCCGAGAGTTTCCAAAGATGGCAAGACGAAGAGAGCAGAGGAGAGAATCCACCTGATGTAG
Source organism: Triturus cristatus (assembly GCF_964204655.1). Classification (NCBI taxonomy): domain Eukaryota; kingdom Metazoa; phylum Chordata; class Amphibia; order Caudata; family Salamandridae; genus Triturus; species Triturus cristatus. Next base: position 1,060,404,254 of record NC_140588.1, on the reverse strand, counting down.
AGATTATAATTTACTAGGGTGAAAAAAAAGGTATTTCTGTGTAAAATATGATGCCTGAATTCCTTAAAGAGGTGACAGGCGCAGGACATTTTGCAAATCTTGATGCTCTGAGTGTAATTGTGCATTTTAGTTGTTAATCTGTCTTTGTGTGTACTTTCTTGCTTTCCTAAAATGGTATCTGCTAAACTCACATCTGTCTTCTGAGGTTTCTCATGCTGTTTCCTCAAGTCTGCTTCTTCAGCACCAAGAGGCCAGGGAACTATTCCTAACTTCAGGGGGCTCCATCTATCTGGAGAAAAATCCCATTAATGTTTCTGGATATCATATTGCACTCGATAGAGATATCACATGGAATATTTGGATGGGGCAATTTCTCATTAAGATAGTTTTCAAACAATAAAAGAATTGCAAATTACAGACCACAAAAGTATCTTGCCTCTGTTTACACCTGTAGCTTGAGAAAGAAAGAATATCTCAGATTATCTAGGAAGACAAGACAGTTTTTAAAATGCACCCAGCTCTGCAGAAGGCACGGTATTAGAGGGAGTGTGATCCAAGATGTAGCTTTGAAGAGCGAGAAAGAGTGTCCTTTTTTTACAGTTTTATTTGGCGCTAACTGAACCCGAAGGTATTGGTGCGCTTTACATGAGAACCAGTTACATTACACAGGGCCACATTCATTGATTATGGGCAGGTGGGCAGGATGTTGTGTCGAAGCCGAGACTCTAACTTGGTTCCCCAGCTCCAAAATCAGCAGCTCTGGCTGTTAGGCCACATCCTCTCCCTCTGACCACATCTTCTTTTCAGCTCTTCCCAACATTGGATGCATGAAGTAAAGCGAGAAATACGATGTTAACAGTCTGGTTGAGTTGATTGATGCTATCTGAAGTTATCTTGCGTGTGGACGGGGCTTCCCAGATTGACCACTCCAATGCGAAGACAAAGGCTTCCGTTGCCATTTTTTCCGGGTGGACGAGAACCATACATGATTTTTTCCAGCAGTAATTGTGGACAGGAAAATGACATAATGCTTTGGCTGCAGCCGCCAGCCACGACTGCCAACTACGGAGAGTGGTGGGGCGGGAAAATGGGTGGTGGGTGCGTGCGTGCATGCATGTGGGCGACTATACAAAAATAAATAAAAATAGATAGTCACTTACCTTGCTTGTTGCATGGTACGTGCTCCTTGATCCAGTATTCCTCTTCCCTGTCTCCTCCAGGCTGTAGCGGCTGGCGTTAGGGCACAGGGACGGGGACTGGAGCTGGGGTGCAGACCGAGAAAGAAAGAAGAAAAAGAAGACAAGAAAAATAACTTACTTGAAGCCTGCCGCATCGCCGGTCTACGGCCCCTCTCGTGGCTCCAGGCAGAGGGTTCACTGATAGCATATCGACCCCCAAAATATCCCCAAACACAAATATCGAGTTATAAATATCGATGTAAAAAATATCAACATCCTACCTATATTTATAATGGTAAGTGCAAAAATATTGGGGGGAAAATATTGATGTAAAAAATATGGGGGTCTATTACAATGTCGGGCAGCTCGCCACCACCTGCATGGTGGTGGCGATCCGCCCGACAATATCCCCGCCCGGCCTCCCGTTTCCCCCCCCCGCCATATTATGATGGCCGGGGGTACAGTGGCTGACGGCTTTTCCGCCCGGTCGACGAGTCGACTGGGCGGAAAAGGGTTGAATATGGTGGCGGTGTCTGCTAGACACCGCCATCCATATTACAATGCAGGCGGGAAGCAGCCCAACGCCGCCACAGACAGGCATGCGGTTTTCTCAGTTGGGGGCCTTTTGCGGGCCCCCAGGATGTTGGAGGGAGTGGGGGAGCACATGGGGGGTACCCCCTGCATCCACAGCATTGTGGCGGGCAGTGCTGTGAGTCACCTTCCCCTCGCTCCGTGTTACCTCCCACCCGCCATAAACAAAAAAAAAACAACGACCTGGCCAGCACTGGCTGTTTTATAGTGCTTTTTTCCTCACATTCTCTGTTGTCCAAGTTGCCCCCACCACACACCCCCCCTCCTTCGTAATGCCTCCTATTTCACCATCAATAATAAAAAAAGCGCTGTGACGCAGCCAGCGCTGGCCGCGTCATTGTTTTTTTTTTTACTTTCAGCCATGCTGCACAGCACAGAAAAAAGACAAACCAATTGCTCTGACATAGACGAGGTAAATTAGCTTTGCCAATGCTTATTACAAGCTGTGACTGCTGCATCTCCTGTAGCCAATGGTCAATGAACTGTTAGTGCTGCGCAGTGCGGTTTGGACCAGTGGGCCAATGAAAGCGCGTTTACACTGCTCTGATTGTGGTGATTGAAGTAACGTCTTATATAGTAACTTAAAAGAGTAACATTGCCTGGGCGCTACACTGAGTGTGAGAGATATGTGCTGCCAGAAAAAGATGCTCTGCCACACACCGCCCTCCATGACCAAGCCTTGACTGTTTGACCTTGCTGCCCTCTGAAGGTCAAAGCCTAAAGATGCGGTACATGACGCTTCAGTGAGCTCGCAGAAGCGCCTGGCACCAAGGACAGCAGCAAACCACGTGACAAGGACAGTCCAGCTGCCCTGGAGTCCCACAGGCCTCCAGATACCCGGACTGACTCTGTCATCAAGGGGAACAGCGCTCGAGCTGGCAAAGCTCCTAGAGGCCATGGAGCTACGGGCAGGCGCCTGTACCATTGAGAAGAATGCAGAAAACATACCTCTTCTTATCCACTTTCATTGCCTGTCAGGTGCAGCGCTTGAATGCGCCCTGAAGTTTGACGCGCTATATAGGCTACAATGAAGACGATGGAATGATGGGCGTATGTTGTATCGTCAGGGCTATGGTGCGGTGAATGTATTCCACCCGGGTCCCCCCACGTGGTGAATGATACACGGGACACTCTGTGCGTTTGCTCCGTCACTGCTGCCGTGGCCGTTCTGCCGACGTGCACCAGTGACGTCATATTTATTCAAGCTCCAATACACGTGACCTGACGCTCACGCCGTAGCGTGTCGCGTCAAACTTATTATCGCGACATTACATTCCTCCCCAACACACAAAAATCACAACTACAACTCCAAAACCTATTGCTGCATCTTTGAGCACGAACCCATCTATACCTCGGTAGTCATCATTTCTGTGCTAAGCATTTGCGATTCCAAAACTCCAAAACTTTCCAAACAAAATAAAACAGTCTTACTTGACGTAGACTCGTAGACGACGGGAGGGCTCAGGATGCGGCCTCAGGTCATATCGTGATCCCCCACAGTCTGGCACGGCACCCCGGCCCCTACTCACAGAGTCGCCCTCAGCGCCATCGTCTCCATCCTCTGGCATGCCAGCGTCTGCCGGCAGCAGTGCCTCTGGCTGATGGCCGTGCTGCGGTGCGGCACCTCCCTGATGCAAAGAGTCTACTCCTCGGCTCGCCTGGTCCGCGGACTCAGCAAGTTCTGAGAGTCTCTCCTCTCGCGGGGCGTGCCCCAGGGGGCTGTTTTGGTGTCCTTCATCTGCCCTAGAGGGCACTGGGATTCTCTTGAAGAATGAGATGTTCCTTGTTATCTTCTCGACGCCTTTCCGGGCTGTCACGCACGTGCCCGCGACCTTCTCCACTGTCCATGGTTGCGACTCAAAGTTTAGACGAAACTTGCCCCCTGGCCTCCGATTTCGTATTAGCACTCTGTCACCGGGGGCCAGGTGGGGGGTCACAGCGCGCCGTCGGGCATCAACCTGAGCAAAAGCTCCACGTCGGTGCTCATCAATGGCACTGTCATTGGGAGTTTCGGGCCTCCACTCTGGGTGGTGTGGTATAGTGTCGGTGACAACCCGCCCCATCAGCAGATGTGCCGGTGCCACTCCCGTGGTAGAGTGGGGCGTCTGGCGATAGCTGCGGAGAAATGTAAAAATGGCTAGCTCCACAGACTGGTGCTTCTCGTGGGCAATCCGTATCACCTTGTTGAGTGTCCTCATGAAGCGTTCAGCCTCTCCGTTCGCTTGTGGCCATCGAGGTGTGATGCGCCGGTGATGCACTCCTAGAGCCTGTAGGTATGCCGCGAAGTCCTGACTCTGGAATGGTGACCCATTGTCAGTTCTGATTTCCTTGACTATGCCGTGTGTTGCCATGATCTTCTCGAGCTTCGGGATCACTTCCTGGGCACTCAAAACAGTTAGTATTTCCACTTCGGGATATTTGGAGTGGTCATCTATGGCAACCAGAGTGTGCCGTCCGTCCGGTAGGCTACCAAAGTCGACACTTATCTTGGACCAGGGACTTCGGGGTCGAGGTTCCATCACAACAGGGGCTGGCCGTGGGGCCTCCCCTGTGACCTGGCAGGCATGGCATTCTCGAACGGTGGCTTCTACTAACTCGTCCATGAGAGGGAACCACACTTTGGTTCGGAGTCGGGACTTGGTCTTGACCATACCTTGGTGGCCAATGTGGGCTAAATCCACCACTCTCTGGGTTAAGGACGCCGGGATGACCAACCTGTGGCCTCTCAACAAACATCCTGTGCCGTCTTCCGTCAGCTCCGTCCTTACATTATATATGCTCTCCATGATCTGTCTTGCCCTGGGTGTCAAACTCTTCCACTCCTCTCTGGCCCGGTTCCAGTCGTTATTTTGGACCGCCACTTTTGCTCTTTGTAGGCACTCATCTTCACTGGTGGCCTGGGACAGGCTGGCCATGGACACTGGCCTGGGACACGATCGTGCGGTGATGCAGCGGACGTACTCTTCTGTTTCAGCCGCCTCCTTCATCTCTTGTGGAGTCGCTTTGCGAGGGTGGCGAGATAGGTAGTCTGCCGGGTTCCGGGCGCCCGGTTGGTACTCGATCTTGCAGTTATAGTTTTGCAGTTGCAACATCCATTTTTCGATTCTCGGGGGCGGCTTGGTAGAGGTGCCCGCAAACAATGATACCAGTGGTTTGTGGTCCGTGGTCACAACAAATGGTTTGCCATAGACGTACAGGTGGAAGTGATGACACCCCCAATGAATGGCGATCGCCTCTTTTTCTATTTGTGAGTACCTCTGCTCAGTCTCTGTAAGCGACCGGCTGGCAAATGCCACCGGGGCCCATTCCTCTGCACTTGTCTTTCGTTGTAGTAGGACTGCGCCTAGACCAACTGGACCGGCATCGACGGCAATTTGTGTCAGCTTGGCAGGATCGAAGAATGCTAATGTCGTGGCTTCTGAGAGCGCCTGTTTGATTTTGTCAAACGCTCGATCGTGGTCACTGTCCCATGTCCAGGGGGTGGATTCCTTGGTGAGCTCTCTTAGGGGCGCCGTGAGGTTCGCCAGGTCCTTGATGAACCTGCCACAGTAGTTCACCATTCCTAAGAAGCTCCGCACCTCCGTGATGTTTGCGGGGGCGGCCGCTTCCTTTATGTCCTTGACCTTGTCTGGATCTGGGTTGACGCCATCTGCCGAGAATGTGTAGCCAAAGAATTGGATCTTCCTGCACAGGAATTCGCACTTCTCCCGATGTAGTGTAAGGCCTGCGTCTCGTATGCGTCGTAACACCTGCACCAGCCTCTCATTGTGCTCTGCTACGGTCGTGGCATGCACCATGATGTCATCGCTAACGTTGATCGCGCCAGGGATTCCTGCGATGAGTTCTTGTATTACGTTCTGGAACACCTCCGCAGCGCTCCACACTCCGAAACTCAGCCGCGTGTACCGCCGTAGACCTACGTGCGTGGAGAACGTGGTGATGTTCCGGGACGCTTCGTCCAGCACAAGTTGGTGGTACCCAGAGCGTAGGTCCAGTTTTGAGAACCATTTGGCGCCTGCCATTTCTCCAACGATGTCATCGATGGTCGGAGTGATGTGTCGCTCCCTTTTGATGGCAGCGTTGGGGAGCCGCATGTCCACACATATTCTGACCGCGCCTGGTTGCTTGGGTTTCTTCGCTACAACGATTGGCGACACCCACGGGGTCGGCCCTGACACCTTCTCGATGATTCCCGCCTCTTCCAGCTTCTTCAGCTCGGCTTCGACCAGTGGCCTGAGGTGGAACGCTATGCGGCGATGTCGAAGGGCTATCGGTTGCACGGTGGGGTCGATGTGTAGGTGGACCTCTTTCCCTCGGAACTTGCCTATTCCGTGGAAGATTTCTTCGAACTCCTCCAAGGTGTGGTGTATTGACTCTTGGTGTACCCCGAATGCAAACGTTACCACTCCCAGATCTTCTGCCGCTCTACAGCCCAGGAGCATGCCTTGCCCGTCTTCGGTCACATAGATGTTTGACGTTATGGACCGCGTCCCATGAGATATCACCGTCCTGAACTTCCCCCGTACTTTCAGCGGTTCCTCCTGTCCGTATGCGAATACCGTGATTGTCGATGGAAGTAGTGTCGGCTGTGGGTGCATGGATCTGTGCATCGCAGCGGCCATGATATTGATGCTGGCTCCGGTGTCTACGACCGTTGTGACCTCTTGCGACCCCACTCGGATGCTGCATTGCGGCAACCTCCTAGTCCTGCGTACCGCCGTGCATATCATGTGTACTCTGTGTATCACCTTTTCTTCCTCTTCATCGTCGTCCATGTCACTGGCGACCGGGCCTCCTTCCTCAACCGTGTTTACGGTTTGGCGGGGCTTTCGGAACTTCTTTGACCGGCACACTTTCTCAAAGTGGTTGAACTTTCCACATGCCATGCACTTCCTTCCTCGTGCTGGGCACTCTGCCGAGGCGTGGGGCGAGCCACCGCAATACCCGCAGGACTTGGGCTCGTCTTGGGCGGCCGGGCCTGGTCCTCGTCGGGGCCATCTCTGTTTAGGCTTGACCACCACCGCGTTGACCGGCTCGGTCTTCACTGGCGCTTGTAGGGCCGCCTCCATGTGCGCAGCGCGCGCTTTCGATAGTTCTTTCGTCCGGCCCATTGTCAGTATGTCTGCTAGGGGCTTGCCGGATTCCTCCAAGATCCTTTCCCTCAGTTTGACGGACGCGCACCCCTGTATTATCTGGCCTCTTATCTCCTCCGTCTCATCCCGAAAACCGCAGGTGGCCGCTAAGTTCTTAAGACGAGCGTGGAATTTGTCGAGCGATTCCTCAGGCAATTGGCGTGCTTGGCGGAAAATGAAACGTTCGTAGTCACGGTTCGCCATTGGTTCAAAGTACTCGTTAAGCGCCGCTATTAGTGTCGTGTGCGTCTTGGGGGTGTTTTCCGCAAGCGTCTTCACTATGTTGTGAATCTCTTTTCCTCCAAGGTGGATTATCATTGCGCGTTTTTGATCCCTTTGGACCTTTGTGGCCTCGAAGAAAATGCGCACTCTATCTTCCCAGTCTCTCCAGCGGGCTGCTACTGCGGATGGGGTCCCCTCCACCGAGAATGGCTCAATCGGCGGGATAATCGCCATTTTGCACGTGCGCTGCCTGTACCAGGCGAGGCCTCCTACGCGTGCGCTGCGTGCGCCAGGCGAGACCTCCTCCTATTCTTGGCCGTGAGGGCTCTCCGATGGCAGGGTCTGCTCACGGGCCGGGTGTGACCTTCTCCAGACGCTCTCTCGGTCGGGCAGGGGTGTGAGGATGGTGTATGGCTCTCCCCTCGTGACCTCCTGGGCCTTGACTAAGGGCTGGGCGTGGTGATCTTCCTTCCCCCCAGGCCGCCCTCCAGACAGGCCATCCACACAAACTCCCAACTTTCTGGCACGAAGGCGCAGGGGCTCACCGGCAGTCCAGGCAGGGGCCAGGGGCTTGAAAGATGCTCCGCGCGTCTCAGGCAGGCAGGGGGGCGGGGCGCACGTGTGGATCAGCGCGCTGGGGCCGGTGAAACAGCTGACGTCCCCACGCGGTTCAACCTCCAATCGGGAGCGCTCCGACGCGCTCGCACTCACCGCCGCAGCACCGGGGCACAGGGACTGCAGCGCGTCTCCGCGGGGCACGAGCACCGCGAGCAGGGAATGCTCACCGGCCGCCACACCAACGGAGCGCAGGCAACGGAACACGAGGGCACGCCCACCCTTGTCGCCACTTTGTTGTATCGTCAGGGCTATGGTGCGGTGAATGTATTCCACCCGGGTCCCCCCACGTGGTGAATGATACACGGGACACTCTGTGCGTTTGCTCCGTCACTGCTGCCGTGGCCGTTCTGCCGACGTGCACCAGTGACGTCATATTTATTCAAGCTCCAATACACGTGACCTGACGCTCACGCCGTAGCGTGTCGCGTCAATCTTATTATCGCGACATTACAGGCGTAAAGGCTTGAATCAACCGGAACCACTGATAATAACTCTAAATACATTCCATTCCATTGATTTCAGTTCGTATGTTCCTTTACAGATAGGGACCAGCCATATGGTTCTGTTAAATGAACATTCCCTTCTATTTTGTCGATTTCCAGCTGTTTTACTGGCAGGAATGAGGTGTGTATAAGCAGCTTACTTCTCATGCCCTCTTCCTGCTGGTGCCCCTCCCTCACACATGATGCAGGCCTTGTACAGATGCTGTCCCCCACCCCGGAAGGAAGTGCTCCTTTGTGATGGATGGATGCCGAGAAGGGCCATCCTCGGTACAATCTCGCAGTGAGTGGCCAGGGTCAGGCAGGAGGGCCACGCGGACTCGCGCAGCATCCTCTGTACATAAACACATCTCCGAGGAATGAGCTCTGCGCCGTCCAAGAGCCACAAACAGAGAGAGAGAAGGGCGCAGCTGTGTCCTGTTTAGAGAAGGAGCCATGAGTGCTCCCCTGTCCGTGACGACACATCCTCTGCCCTCGTGATGACTGCGCACCCTCTACTTCCAAGGGGTCAGTCAGGGTCATGAGTAAAACACCGTGTAGGAGTACAGAGGGCGTGGCGCACGCTGTTTGCTATACGTGTGCATGCTCAGGGTGTGCTGCGCCCCTCCTGGGGGTTCTTCGGTGGCAGGGTGCCCCAAGAATGACGCCTCGTGTGCCACGAGACAGTGCTTTGTACATAACTGCGGGGGCCGCTCCTCAGCTTGAAGCATACAGCGGTTCTTAAAATCTTGACTTCCGTGGAGCCCGCAGAATCATTTCTGGAGTCCGGGGACCCCCACTGTGTCATTAGTGGAGCTGGGGCCCCCCAGACTAAGCAATTTCTATTTGAACTTCAAAACAATATACAAAAATGCAAAAACAGGTATACACCAGATAAATGCTCAAATATTGAAATTCACAATCAAATAGAGAAAACGTTTTCAGATTTTCTATTTTGCTTTTTTATTTGTACATATTTCATTAATTTTGATGCATTCATTTTAAATATTATTTAATTTTGTAACAGTCACAGACCCCCTGAGTAGGCCTCGGGGACCCCCAGGACACTTCGGATCTCAGTTTAAGAATCACTAGTTTATTATTTTTAGGAAGACATGTAAATAGCTCTATGTAAAGCGCCCTGATACCTGATACCTTCGGGTCGAGTTTGCGCTGTATCAAACCACGAGAAAAAAAAAATATGACGTTTCTTAGCACTTACTGGAAACGTTGAACTCTTTGATGACTGGTGAGTTAGTGAGTGAATACACGTTTTCAGGGACTTTCTGAAGGCGGCAGAAAGGATTGTTGTGGAGGAGCAGCAGGAGGGTTTGCGTAAAAGGCTGAGCAGGACTCGTTGCAAATGTTATCCTTCTAATGTTGATGAAACAGGCTGTCTTAGGGGTGTCACTCACAGCATCTAGCCTCTGGTTCCACATAGAGGAGGAAAGACACCGCAGCAGCGGCAAGTACCACCCCCCACGGCCAGAACCCTGGCTGCAGGCATCTCATGAGGCCCGAGGGTTCTAGCAGAGTTTGAGAATGACACCAGGAGCACGGTCCATGCCAGGCTGGAGACAGAAATGTGCAAGAAAGACAAGCATTGACAAAGCCAAAAGGTCTCGCCTATGCGTGAACTATTGGTTTGGCAATGTGCTTTAACCATGTTGTACACTAGCATGGCTAAAGGTTCATGGCATAAAGCAGAGTAGTGTGGAGTGGTGTAGAGTGGTGTGGCGTAGAGTGGAGTAGAGTATCGTAGAGTGTTGTGGTATGGAGTGCCATGGAGGAAGTAGTGTGTCGTAGACTGGAAGGGAGTAGAGTGGAGTAGAGTGTCATAGAGTGAGTGGCATCGTGTGTCATAAAGTGGAGAGACGTAAAGCAGAGTGGAGTGTCATAGAGTTAGGTAAAGTAATGTGGCGTGGCATTGAGAGAGTTGCGTAGAGTGGCGTAGAGCAGAGTAGATTGTCGTAGAGTGGAACAGCAAAGAGTGTCATAGAGTGATGTGGCATAGAGTGGAGTGGAGTAGTGTATCAAAGACTAGAGTAGAGTAAAGTGGCATGGTGGAGTATAGAGGAAGTTGCGTAGAGCATTGCAAAGTGCGGTAGAGTGCCGTAGAGTGGAGTAAAGTTGCATAGAAAAGAGTTTAATGGAGGAGAGTATCTTAGAGTTGGGGATCAGTGAGTATAATGTCATAGAGGAGAGTCTCGTAGAGTAGACTAGAGTGTCCTAGAGTGAAATGGTGTAGAGTACAATGGTGCAGAGTAGACTGGCATAGAGTGAAGAGTGCCATGGTGGAGTGCAGTGACGTAGAGTGCAGTGGCTTCGAGGAGAGTGCAGTGGCATACAGTAGCATGGTGAAGAGTAGAGTGGTGCAATGTAAATTGCAGTTGCGTAGAGTTCAGTGGCACAGAGTGTAGTCATGCAAGCTAGAGCGGCTTGGTGCAGGGTAAAATAGAGTGGCATAGAGTAGAGTGGATTAGAGTGCAGTGATAGAGTGTAGATTAAAGTGGCGTAGAGTGCAGTAACATAAAGTGTAGTGATGTAGAGTGTAGTGACGCAGAGTGCACTTACGTGGCGTAGAGTTTTTTGATGCAGAGTAGAGTGGCATAGAGTGCAGTGGTGTAGAGTACAGTGGCATAAAGTTCATTAGAGTAGAGTGGTGTAGAGTAGCATAGCATAGAGAGTAGTGGCATAAAGTACAGTGGTGCCAAGTAGAACAGAGTGGCGTAGAGTGCAGTGGAGTAGAGAAGATAGGCATAGAGTGCAGTGGTGTAGAGTGCAGTGGTTTCGAGGAGAGTGCAGTGGCATACAGTGAAGAACCGGGCTCCTTAAGCCTGGCGGCGCAAGGGAACGCATGAAATCTTCTGAGTTCGCCTTCCAAATTGCAGAGACACGGAACACTCTGTCTGGCATAGGAACTTCAATTTATTAGCTGCAGCTAGGTACAGTTGTCCTAGAAGTACATCAGTGGTAGGTTCTCAGGAGACTGCCACTTCAATCTGTGGCTCACAGTCTTTTGTAGCGCTTGAATCCCCTAAAGCAACAACCCCCTCCATGTGCAATAAAAATACAAATCATCCACAAGAAAACATTCTTTGTACAAGATACAGGATAATGGGCAATAGAAATTCCTTCCCTAAGGTCGTGTTCTCTACCCGACCCTATAGGTCAGGTGGCATTGCCATTCCTGGGTTAAATCAATTTACGACAGGACGTGTTTGCGTGTTGAAGATGGTGATTCGTAAAACAACTGGAGAGGCCGAGAGCAGTCACCAAAGGTCAATAGATGGTTATCTGGGGAATTAGTTGCTTCGAGCCGGGTCTCAGAATGGACTTAGTTCAGGGAAACAGGAAAGGTCGTGTAATATGTGCAACAGTACAGAACGTGAAAGAAACGCTATGGAGGTTGAAGGGGCCTGAGTGAGGGCAACAGCGTAATGGTGTTAGAAGCAAAGATGGGGCCGTATTTGAATTTCCTCAGACCCTCCTTTTGCCATTACTCAGGCAAAGAAGCCAGAGGCTGTTGTTAATCTGAATCGACTTCAATAGCCATGAAATCTACAAGCTGTTGTTGCAACATTACTTATGTGTCCGCTGCTTTCTGTGCCACCGGATTTGGAACACACAGGGTGGCGCAGAGCCCGCATATAGCTGGACCACATTGTAGGCAAAGGCAACATGAGAAGAGAATAGCCAAAGTCGCTCCGACAAAGGTAAGAATCTTCCATCCCCATGTAGACGGTAGTCCCCCAAACCATCCCCTCAGAGACCAATTCCCTTCATCCTGGTGAACGGACTCAGCGATCTTATGTAGCTTAGAGATGGCTTGGTATACTGTAGGGGCGTTGTCTGGAATGAAAATGCAGCAGCTAGATCCGATCAATCTGCATACACCCCCACGGTCAGCAAGGATGATATCTAATACCATCCTGTTCTGAAGCGTGACAAGGCGGTCAGCAGCGAGTTCTGCAGTGATGTTACTCAAACCTCCAGCTGTGTCATTGACAGTGGCTTCTACGACTCAAATTAGTTGTCTTATGTCTCTACTGTTGGCTATTCAGCCCCAGAATGGAAGGAGTCCTTCCAAGACATCCCCGACTTCTTGTCCTGACGTATCCTGGCCAGACGCCACCCCTCTTTTCTGTAAATGATGCTTGGCGTCTGCTATATATGTAGGGGGCAACAACCAAGCGATATAACAAGTGCCTGTCCAATTACCAGGTAGAGAAGTGTAAGCCTTATTTCCACACACGAAGTATGTATTACGTGAGGGAACCATACGAGGCCAATCTGTCCCATTCAATGTCACAATATGTTGGCAATTGCTTGTACCTTTATATTCTAACCCTCCTTTCCTAATACAGAATGGTGCTTGTCCAGGTACCACTAGAAAAGTTTGTCCTTTTCGAGAGGTTCTATTAGAGGGCAGAAAATACAAATCCGTAGATTTGGTTTGGCGATCAGCATATTTTGACTTCTCACTATCCGTCCCATATATCCTCTTTCTGTCTCACCAACATAAATGGTATAGATGTACTCCCAAGCTCCTTACTTCTCGAGTATCCCCATCTCCAGAAAATACCCAACTGGCGCTCAATTCCCACCATGCACTACAAGAGCCATTAAATGAAAAAGGAAGGGTAATGTATGGCATTCCAGAATTCACCGAACTTGGCAGAAGACCACAAACCCAACAGTTCGTCGCATTAGTGGCCAATTGATATTGGTGTAGCATGGAAACAAATGTGTTGTTGCGGAATTCACTCCTTCTTGACTCAACATGAGGTGGTAGAGTGCCATGTGTATGCATTTCAACCGTAACTTTGGGAGTAGGTTGTGTAAAAACTACGTGTAGTCCCCATCCTATACAAGACAATATAATACATATCAAAATCAATATTATTAAAACCACTATAAAACGATTATGCAATAATTTACAATGCTTTGTGCTCCTTGTTTGTATTTTGTCCATTCCCTTGTTAACAGTCATTTCCAGCTCTAAATATTGCCCGTGACGGGAGGTTGCTTCACTCAGCTGTGATTGTCTGTAGTTCTTTATACTTTCCTACAAGTCCCACAGGCCTAGAGCCACATCTTGGGTCACAAGTCTGAGACTTACGATCACGGCCCTGCAATCATGTGGAAATCGGGGTAAAGACAAAGTCAGTGAAGCACCATTGAGGTATTTTGTTCAGTCTGGGCCTCAAATCGTACCTCCGGGAACCAGGTACAGTTTGCTCTTGGAAAAGGAGATGTGGTTTAGTAGTGTCCAATTTCACTGCCGGTGGTATAGCTGTCTGGAGGACCTCGTCGTCGTCTTGTCCTGCTCTGGCAAAGTCTAGGCGCGCATCGCTGAATAGTCCAAATCTTGGTACTCTTCCGGTTTCAGAGTCACTAATTCGTTTATGAACTCATTGATCATAAGGCAATAGTAGGGGCACTTTCTTGCAATGTACCCCATGTACCCAGTTCTTTTTGCCGACCACCTTTACTGCAGTACGCGTCGTCAGTAGCACCTGACGAGGTTCTCGCCAACGAGGTTCCAAGTTCTTTGACCTCTGGAAGTTTTTGACGCCGACCCAGTCTCCCGGCCGTATGGTGTGACCAGGATCCGTTGAAGCCTGGGGCAAAGTATCTTGTACCAGTTGGTGAAGGACACGTAATTTAGTGGTTAGATCATGTAAATCGTCAATTAACAATGGATGTTCTATCTCTGAGTATTTCTTTGGCCTTGGGACTCCCCAAACATTTGCAGGGCGTCCAAAGACAACCTCATAAGGACTAAGCCCCATACGGGAATGGGTGGTTATTCTGGTGGATAAGAGCCAAGGGCAAGGCATCAGGCCAGGCAAGACCCGTGCTGGCTTGTATTTTCGTCAGTTTAAGCTTAAGGGTGCCATTATAGCATTCCACCAAACCTGCTGACTGAGGATGGTTTGCTGCGTGTAATTTTTGCTGAATGCCAAGGCCTGTACATACTTTCTGCATGATCTGACCCACAAATTCACTCCCGTTGTGTAGGAGAGTAGGGTCTGCTATCCTATGGTCACCCCAAATTTTTGCTTTTTGCTTCACTGGTTTTTGACATATTGAGGCTGTGGGCCTGCCAATCAGACCCCCAGCCTGCTGTTCTCTCTACTAAATTAAAACTATGCACCCTAGGTGCATAACCAATTGGAAGTGGATCACCCTGTCAGCCCCTGTACCAGTGTACACTAGGTACCCAGGGCATTGGTGTACCCAAGGCCTGCCAGGGGCTGCAGCATGTATTATGCCACCCCAGGCTTGGCCTAACAATCTGACACAACTGGCTGATCACTCAGCTGGGGTAAGTTGGTGTAATCACCTCTTACTTAGGTGTAGTATACCTATACCTAACCTTAAATGGGACACCTGGTAACCTATGAGTCACTCCTATGGCAGGCCTTAACAATCCTGAAGGCAGAGTGCTTGGTTCCATGTGAGATGGTGCTCTGGCATGAGCTGAGCCTGTCTGCAGTGGTCGGAACAACTTCCTTCTACTGTTTCCAGATATCGTCATACCATATACTCTTAAGTGCATTATGAACCTCGCGGTTAAATGCTATCTTTGGTTTGGCTTTATCAAAACATGTCGAGTAAGGTGTCATACGAATTGGAATACTAACCCCTCGCCAATGCTGGCGACGGGGTTAGCATTCCACCCTTCTAGAGGGACACGACATGTACAGTACCTGAAACCCGGGTAAAATCAGACATAGCCTCAGCTCCACAAAATGGATGCTGCCACCACAGACACAAGTCTGCCCTCCTGCTGCTGGGAGTCCTTCCAGCTTGGGAGGTGTGGACAAAGGGTTTCCTGCCAGGGGAGGTGCATGCACCACCCCAGACAGGATTTTGTGTATTGGTCAGGTAGGGCTTGAAAGAAACCAGACATGCCTGTGGCTCACAAGGAGCCTCGGTGCATATGCCAGTTCAAACCGGTCCTGGGGCACACCAGTCCCGGGCCTGGGGCGAGCTGGACAAAGGATTGGGGGTGTAACCACCCCCCTTCCTGGTCCCACCCATAGGGAGGGACCTAGCAGGTAGTCCGGCCCCTCGAATCCGCTTAAAGGTAGGAGCTGTGTCCTAAGACTTCAGACATCCTGGAATCAACTTGAAACTAAGAAGAAGACGGGAACTTCGACATTCTGCTGCACAGAAGACTGAAGAAAATCTCCCCTGTGGTCAGGGAGTGACCACCTTGCTAACGCAAGCACCATCCAGCGAATCACCGTCTGCTTTGCCGCCGCCTCCCGCCGGAGCCCGAGCCCAGAGACTGACAAGACCTGGACCTCCAGACCTCTCACTGCCCGATCCACAGTCCCTGAAAAGAGGAGACCCGTGGAGGCACCGAGACACGTGGAGCCAGCCATCTTGGAACGACTACGACAAGCTGACCAGTGCAACAACCGAGGCTCCCTCCAAGTTGTGCTTTGGGTCCTGAGAAGCCCAACCCTCGAGCAGCATCTGCACCAAAGGTGAGCCCTCCAGCATCCCCACGATCTGCGTGGGGCCCTTCTGCATTTTGCCACTCGACGCGCCTAACCGGTTGCTGGCCCGCTGGCTAGTGGCCATCTTGGCGACGAAATCTACGACAAACACCGCTGGTCTGGTTGCTCCAGACTGGCCCTTGCTCCCCTCCAAAGGAGCAATCCATCTGACCTTGCTGGTCAGAACCAACAGCTGATTTCCGAATCCTCCTGCAATTGCTTTTGCCAAGGCTTGTTTGCTTCGATCAAGTCGCCGACACCGCCGACAGCGAGAGCCTGCGTGGGACAGCTCGTGAGCCGACTCCTGGACGTCGTCGACCTTCAGGGACCACGTGGCTGCGGAGACAAGCTACCCCTCATCACCTGTTTGCACCCGACATCGCCTGGTACCCACCTGGTGCCACGCTGGTCACTGGCTAGTGACTGTGAACACTGTCCCCTCTGCTTACAGGTCTTCAACATCTCCGATCCACTCTTGGATCCACTGCATCTCTTCCCGACCGACCGCCTGCAGCATCTTTGTCCCAGGCTCAACGGAACAGATAGAAGAAACCCGACGCACTTTGAGGCCTATGCACCCGCTTCCTGTGGGTGAGGTAAAGCTGGTACTCCGGTGCCCATGTGTAGTAATACATCTCTAGTGCCTGTGTTCCAAATCTTAAGTTCCTAGTCAACCCGGAAGATCTCCTTTGCAGTAACTTTGTACTTTTTACGCACCCATTGAAACCTATGGGAGCACGCGTGTGACTATTTGCTCTGCACACGCCACCCGTGGACCTCCTGGTCACTAACTGACGTTAGCTCCTTGTAGGCCCAGCGATTCTAGAGGCCCTAGGCCTTTTCCCTTTTCTGTTCGTGGTACTTATACCACTATTTTAGTATATGGTTTGAGTGGCCACCAGGGCCTATCCATATAAAGTGCAACTTCTGTGTATTCTACTGTAATCTTGTTTGACGATTTGTGCTCCTGTGCTCATAAAGAGACTAGGGGTTACTTTGAGAAATAAATACATATATATTTTGAATATATATCTGTGTGGTGTCCTTTCATTGGTATAAAAGGGGGTTACTATTGGTAAAACAGCTTGCTTAACACGCTTCACGAGTTTAGCCTCAAAGACTGCTTAGCCTACGCTACCACTAGGGCAGCTAGTCCGAAAAGGTTGACTTACAACCACACCATAAGGGTTGCTTGGCATGGTACAAGGTGGTCACTAGAACTAGTGAACAGCATATACCAGGCCAACTTCTCACATTGGTGAGCAGCGGTTGGATTTGAGCTTGCTGTGTTTTACCATTGTAATCTCTTGGTTACCAATTGAAAGATCACATAGGTACCTGTAGGTACATATAAAACAAGATTAGATATACTTAAGTTCTACTGAACTTAGTTGTTGTAGAGCAAAGGGAGTAGCACACCCTGACTACAACTACTAGATAGGTTTAGTAGGTAAACCCAAGTGTAGGTAGATTGCAACACATCCACCCACACTTAAGAGCAATGGCCGGGGCAGAGGGGTCCACTGTACCCATCTCTGTTGAGAGTGACCCCCAGAGGGCACCATCCAGCTTTGCTACCCTTAATCAGAATGAGCTCAGGCATTTGGCAACTCTTAGAGGCCTTAAACAGCCCAAGAACCCAAACTCTGCTGAGCTCAGAGAGCTCTTACAGAATGATGAGAATCAGAGAGCACTCAAGAAAGCTTCCCAGTTAGCCCCCTTAGGGTCAGGAACAGGAGGCCCCCCTTCTGAAGATACTACAGAGGTACCCAGTTCCAATAGTCACCCCTTAGATGGGATGCCTACCACAGAGGATGAGAGTGAAAAGGATACTGACAGTAGTGAGGATGAAGGGAGAACTAGCCCAGTGCCAAGTATTATACTTGGCCCAGCTAAACCAAGGCTATTGGGGACTGACAGTGGGTTCAACCCACTGGATCTCCCCAGTGGACTTAACACAGGGCTTGGAAGGCAAAGGAATCGCTCAGGTGACTCCCATGCTTCCCATGGCTCTAGAGGCTCTCAAGGTCACTCCAGGAGAAGGATGACCACCCCTCAGAGGAGGGAACATGAGGCCAAGATGCAAGAGGCTCAGCTGAGGATCAGGAAGCAGGAGCTAGAAGTAGCCCTGATGGAAGAGAAACTTAGCAAGGCTAGACAGCATAAAGAGAGTGGGTCTATACCCACTGGTGGCAGCATTGTCCCTAAGGACAAAGATAGGGTTTTCGACAATAGAAACCTGTCTAAGGTTGTGCCCCCCTACAAAAGTGGGGATGACATCCACAAGTGGATAACTGCTCTTGAGAGAGCCTGCAAAGTACAGCAGGTTCCTGAAGACCAGTGGGCAGCAATCCTCTGGCTCTCCTTTGAAGGAAGAGGCAGAGACAGACTCCTCACTGTTAGAGAAGAGGATGTCAGAAACTACAGAGTCCTGAAGAGTGTTCTGGTAGATGGGTTAGGCTTAACCACTGAACAGTACAGGTTAATGTTCAGAGACACCCAAAAGACACAGACTCAGGACTGGTCTGAATACATTGAATGTGCCACTAAGGCTTTGGAGGGTTGGTTGCTGGGAAGTAAGGTATCTGATTTTACAGGATTGTATAATTTGATGATGAGAGAACAGATTTTAAATAACTGTCAAAACCAGCAACTGCATCAACACTTGGTTGACTCTGATCTGACCTCTCCCCAAGAATTGGGAAAGAAGGCAGACAAATGGGTCAGAACCAGGGTTAAGCAAAAGAACCAGAACCAGGGCCAAGGGGGTGATCAGAAGAAAACAGACCAAAAGGGTGGAGATCAGAAACCTAAAGACCAGAAGTCTTCAACAGGGCCCCAAACTACTGCTAAGGAGGGTGGGTCCCAACAGTCCAAGAAGAAGAAAGAAGGTCAGAAGAAACCCTGGTGCAATCATTGTAAAAATACAACTCACTGGACTAGTGATTGCAAAAAGGGTGGAGCCCCAACACTGTTGCCCCTAAGGCACCTGCTCCCAGTACTACTGTTAGCAGTGTTGGTCCCCAGACAAAGGGTGTAGTGGGAATCACTATGGGAACTGAAGGAGATTCTGACTTAGACAGAACCCTTACACAGGCAGTCTTGATCTGTGATGGGGACATTGATTTGTCCCTGACTGTGAGCCCCAGTAACCTGGGCAAGTACAGACAGACTCCTTTAATTAATGACAAAGTGGCTCAAGCCTACAGGGACACATGTGCCAGTGTCACTATGGTGACACCAGGCTTTGTGGACCCTGGACAGTACATACCAGGTGAGAACTACCTGGTGACCAATGCCAGCAATGCCACTACTTCACACAGTGTGGCAGTTGTTAACTTCTCATGGGGAGGGGTAACTGGCCTCAAAAGGGTTGTGGTTAGTGCAGACCTCCCAGTAGAATGTTTGTTGGGCAATGACCTAGAGAGTTCTCTATGGTCAGAAGTGGAGTACAGGACTCATGCAGAGATGTTAGGTATATCATCACATGTCCTTGCTGTGACCAGGTCACAGGCCAAAAAGTGCCTCACTGAACCACAGGTCTTGGATCCTGGAACAATGGACCAAGCACCTACCAAGAAGAAGAACAGGAGGGTCAAGGCTGTGCCTTCCCCCCTGCCTCAGGGTGATGATCAGCCTTCCCAGGAAGCTGATCTAGAGGACCCTGAAGGAACTGTCCCTGAAGAGCTTGAACCTGACCAGGTTGAGTTTCTGGGGACAGGGGGACCTTCAAGGGCTGACTTGAGGCAGGCTCAGTTATCCTGTCCCTCTCTTGAACCCCTCAGACAGCTGGCTGCTGCTGAGGCTGCTGGGAATGCTCAAGGTACCCATAAAGTGTATTGGGATGAAGGGCTCCTTTATTCAGAGGCTAGAGACCCCAAGCCTGGTGCAACCAGGAGGTTGGTTATACCTCTGCAATTTAGGGGCTTCCTTCTTACCTTGGCCCATGATATTCCTTTAGCAGGACACCTAGGCCAGAACAAGACCTGGGACAGACTTGTCCCTCACTTTCACTGGCCTCATATGAATGAAGATACAAAGGAGTTTTGTCGCTCCTGTGTTACCTGCCAAGCCAGTGGCAAATCAGGTGGCACAACAAAGGCCCCCCTGATACCACTACCTGTGGTGGGGGTTCCCTTTGAAAGAGTGGGAATAGACATAGTGGGTCCCATGGATCCTCCCACTGCATCTGGGCACAGATTTATACTGGTGGTAGTGGATCATGCCACCAGGTATCCAGAGGCAATTCCCCTTAGGACCACTACAGCACCTGTTGTGGCCAGGGCCCTGCTGGGAGTATTCTCCAGAGTGGGGTTTCCTAAGGAGGTAGTATCTGACAGAGGTACCAACTTTATGTCAGGATACTTGACAGCTATGTGGAAGGAATGTGGTGTCAACTACAAGTTCACCACCCCTTATCACCCACAATGCAATGGGCTTGTTGAGAGATTCAACAAGACCCTAAAGGGTATGATCAAAGGATTACCTGAAAAGCTCAGGCGAAGATGGGATATCCTTCTACCCTGCCTTCTGTTTGCTTACAGAGAGGTCCCACAAAAAGGAGTTGGCTACAGCCCCTTTGAATTGTTGTTTGGGCACCCTGTGAGAGGCCCACTGTGTTTGGTGAAGGAAGGATGGGAGTTACCTCTCAAAAAGCCTAAGCTAGACATAGTGGACTATGTACTTGGTCTCCGCTCCAGGATGGCTGAGTATATGGAGAAGGCATCTAAAAACCTTGAGGCAAGCCAGGCCTTACAGAAAGCTTGGCATGACCAAAAGGCTGTCTTGGTTGAGTATCAGCCAGGACAGAAGGTATGGGTGTTGGAGCCGGTGGCCCCAGCAGCACTCCAAGACAAATGGTCTGGACCCCATACAATCCTGGAAAAGAAGGGAGAGGTCACCTACTTGGTCGACCTAGGAACTCCCAGGAGTCCCCACAGGGTACTCCATGTTAACAGGCTTAAAGCATATGTTGACAGGGCAGACATGGGCTTGCTCATGGCTACAGATGAGGGACAGGAGGAAGAGAGTGACCCTCTCCCAGACCTGTTGTCTCAGAACCCTGAAGATGGCTCAGTTGAAGGAGTGACCCTTGGAGGCAACCTCACTGCCCATCAGCAGACTGAATGTAGACAGGTTCTACAATCATTTTCACATATGTTTTCCTTGATACCTAGTCAAACTGACTGGTGTACCCATGTTGTGGACACTGGTGACAGTCTGCCTGTAAAGAACAAACTTTACAGACAACCTGACCACGTCAGGGACTGTATAAAGGCTGAGGTACATAAAATGCTGGAATTAGGTGTCATTGAACCCTCAGAGAGCCCCTGGGCTAGCCCAGTGGTTCTGGTCCCCAAACCTCACACCAAAGATGGCAAGAGAGAGATGAGGTTCTGTGTGGACTACAGAGGACTCAATGCTGTCACCAGGACAGATGCACACCCTATTCCAAGGGCAGATGAGCTCATAGACAAACTAGCTTCTGCAAAGTTTTTGAGCACATTTGACTTGACAGCTGGCTATTGGCAAATCAGGTTAGCTGAGGAGTCTAAGGCCAAAACAGCATTCTCAACCCCAGGTGGGCATTATCAGTTTGTGGTGATGCCCTTTGGTCTGAAGAATGCACCTGCCACCTTCCAAAGGCTGGTGAACCAAGTCCTTACTGGGTTGGATGACTTTTGCGCAGCATATCTTGATGACATTGCTGTCTTTAGTTCCACCTGGGAGGATCACCTGATCCACCTGAAGAAGGCTCTTGAGGCTCTGCAAAGGGCAGGCCTCACTATCAAGGCTACTAAGTGCCAGATAGGGCAGAGTAAGGTTGTGTATTTGGGCCACCTTGTAGGTGGGGGCCAAGTTCAACCACTGGAGAGTAAGATACAGTCCATCAAGGATTGGTCCCCTCCAACCACCCAGACTCAAGTTCGAGCTTTCTTGGGCTTGACTGGGTATTACAGGAAGTTTGTTAAGAACTATGGGTCCATTGTGACTCCTCTTAATGATCTGACATCCAAGAAGATGCCCAAAAAGGTTCAGTGGACAGTAAGCTGTCAAAAGGCATTTGATGACCTGAAGGAGGCCATGTGCTCTGCACCTATCCTGAAAAGTCCTGACTACTCCAAAGAGTTTATTGTCCAAACAGATGCTTCTGAGTTGGGTGTGGGAGCTGTGCTGTCACAACTTAATGTAGATGGTCAAGACCAACCCATTGCTTTTATTAGCAGAAGGTTGACCCCCAGAGAGAAGAATTGGTCAGCTATTGAGAGGGAGGCCTTTGCTGTGGTGTGGGCCCTGAAGAAGCTGAGGCCATACTTGTTTGGCACTCACTTCAAGATTCAGACCGACCATAAGCCCCTCTTGTGGCTAAATCAGATGAAGGGTGAAAACCCCAAACTGCTTAGGTGGTCCATTTCCCTACAGGGGATGGACTTTACAGTGGAGCACCGGCCAGGTACTGACCATGGGAATGCAGATGGTCTCTCCAGGTACTTCCACTTAGGACATGAAGACGAGACTGGTCAAGGCTAGTTTAATGTCCCAGCGTTTGGGGGGGGGTTGTGTAGGAGAGTAGGGTCTGCTATCCTATGGTCACCCCAAATTTTTGCTTTTTGCTTCACTGGTTTTTGACATATTGAGGCTGTGGGCCTGCCAATCAGACCCCCAGCCTGCTGTTCTCTCTACTAAATTAAAACTATGCACCCTAGGTGCATAACCAATTGGAAGTGGATCACCCTGTCAGCCCCTGTACCAGTGTACACTAGGTACCCAGGGCATTGGTGTACCCAAGGCCTGCCAGGGGCTGCAGCATGTATTATGCCACCCCAGGCTTGGCCTAACAATCTGACACAACTGGCTGATCACTCAGCTGGGGTAAGTTGGTGTAATCACCTCTTACTTAGGTGTAGTATACCTATACCTAACCTTAAATGGGACACCTGGTAACCTATGAGTCACTCCTATGGCAGGCCTTAACAATCCTGAAGGCAGAGTGCTTGGTTCCATGTGAGATGGTGCTCTGGCATGAGCTGAGCCTGTCTGCAGTGGTCGGAACAACTTCCTTCTACTGTTTCCAGATATCGTCATACCATATACTCTTAAGTGCATTATGAACCTCGCGGTTAAATGCTATCTTTGGTTTGGCTTTATCAAAACATGTCGAGTAAGGTGTCATACGAATTGGAATACTAACCCCTCGCCAATGCTGGCGACGGGGTTAGCATTCCACCCTTCTAGAGGGACACGACATGTACAGTACCTGAAACCCGGGTAAAATCAGACATAGCCTCAGCTCCACAAAATGGATGCTGCCACCACAGACACAAGTCTGCCCTCCTGCTGCTGGGAGTCCTTCCAGCTTGGGAGGTGTGGACAAAGGGTTTCCTGCCAGGGGAGGTGCATGCACCACCCCAGACAGGATTTTGTGTATTGGTCAGGTAGGGCTTGAAAGAAACCAGACATGCCTGTGGCTCACAAGGAGCCTCGGTGCATATGCCAGTTCAAACCGGTCCTGGGGCACACCAGTCCCGGGCCTGGGGCGAGCTGGACAAAGGATTGGGGGTGTAACCACCCCCCTTCCTGGTCCCACCCATAGGGAGGGACCTAGCAGGTAGTCCGGCCCCTCGAATCCGCTTAAAGGTAGGAGCTGTGTCCTAAGACTTCAGACATCCTGGAATCAACTTGAAACTAAGAAGAAGACGGGAACTTCGACATTCTGCTGCACAGAAGACTGAAGAAAATCTCCCCTGTGGTCAGGGAGTGACCACCTTGCTAACGCAAGCACCATCCAGCGAATCACCGTCTGCTTTGCCGCCGCCTCCCGCCGGAGCCCGAGCCCAGAGACTGACAAGACCTGGACCTCCAGACCTCTCACTGCCCGATCCACAGTCCCTGAAAAGAGGAGACCCGTGGAGGCACCGAGACACGTGGAGCCAGCCATCTTGGAACGACTACGACAAGCTGACCAGTGCAACA
Organism: Triturus cristatus; assembly: GCF_964204655.1. Taxonomy (NCBI): domain Eukaryota; kingdom Metazoa; phylum Chordata; class Amphibia; order Caudata; family Salamandridae; genus Triturus; species Triturus cristatus. Next base: position 1,060,380,546 of record NC_140588.1, on the reverse strand, counting down.
ACCGAGGCTCCCTCCAAGTTGTGCTTTGGGTCCTGAGAAGCCCAACCCTCGAGCAGCATCTGCACCAAAGGTGAGCCCTCCAGCATCCCCACGATCTGCGTGGGGCCCTTCTGCATTTTGCCACTCGACGCGCCTAACCGGTTGCTGGCCCGCTGGCTAGTGGCCATCTTGGCGACGAAATCTACGACAAACACCGCTGGTCTGGTTGCTCCAGACTGGCCCTTGCTCCCCTCCAAAGGAGCAATCCATCTGACCTTGCTGGTCAGAACCAACAGCTGATTTCCGAATCCTCCTGCAATTGCTTTTGCCAAGGCTTGTTTGCTTCGATCAAGTCGCCGACACCGCCGACAGCGAGAGCCTGCGTGGGACAGCTCGTGAGCCGACTCCTGGACGTCGTCGACCTTCAGGGACCACGTGGCTGCGGAGACAAGCTACCCCTCATCACCTGTTTGCACCCGACATCGCCTGGTACCCACCTGGTGCCACGCTGGTCACTGGCTAGTGACTGTGAACACTGTCCCCTCTGCTTACAGGTCTTCAACATCTCCGATCCACTCTTGGATCCACTGCATCTCTTCCCGACCGACCGCCTGCAGCATCTTTGTCCCAGGCTCAACGGAACAGATAGAAGAAACCCGACGCACTTTGAGGCCTATGCACCCGCTTCCTGTGGGTGAGGTAAAGCTGGTACTCCGGTGCCCATGTGTAGTAATACATCTCTAGTGCCTGTGTTCCAAATCTTAAGTTCCTAGTCAACCCGGAAGATCTCCTTTGCAGTAACTTTGTACTTTTTACGCACCCATTGAAACCTATGGGAGCACGCGTGTGACTATTTGCTCTGCACACGCCACCCGTGGACCTCCTGGTCACTAACTGACGTTAGCTCCTTGTAGGCCCAGCGATTCTAGAGGCCCTAGGCCTTTTCCCTTTTCTGTTCGTGGTACTTATACCACTATTTTAGTATATGGTTTGAGTGGCCACCAGGGCCTATCCATATAAAGTGCAACTTCTGTGTATTCTACTGTAATCTTGTTTGACGATTTGTGCTCCTGTGCTCATAAAGAGACTAGGGGTTACTTTGAGAAATAAATACATATATATTTTGAATATATATCTGTGTGGTGTCCTTTCATTGGTATAAAAGGGGGTTACTATTGGTAAAACAGCTTGCTTAACACGCTTCACGAGTTTAGCCTCAAAGACTGCTTAGCCTACGCTACCACTAGGGCAGCTAGTCCGAAAAGGTTGACTTACAACCACACCATAAGGGTTGCTTGGCATGGTACAAGGTGGTCACTAGAACTAGTGAACAGCATATACCAGGCCAACTTCTCACACGTTGTCACTCCAAATAATTCTGGGTAACCCAAATCTTGGCAGAAACTCCTTCAAAAGGACTTTTGCCGTGGATAGAGCAGTATTATCTTTCAGGGGATAGGCCTCTACCCATCGGGAGAAGGCACATACCACAACAAGAACGTACTTCAGATTGTTACATCGTTCCATGTGGATGTAATCTATTTGTAAAACCTCAAAAGGGTAAGTTGGGGGAGCAAAGTGTCCTGCTGGTGTTGGTGTTCCCTTCCCAGGGTTATGCATCAAGCATACAATACAATGCTTAACTAGATTATCTTCACATTTAGGGATCCCCATATTCTTCCATACCGGAGCCAGAAGCTTGCATATACCTTTAGCGCTAATATGGGCTGGACCATGTGCCATGGTAACTACTGGGAGTACATAAGCATCTGGTAACAACCAGCGTTGAGGTTCTGACAAGTCTGTCCAGCACCCTGTCACATCCAATCTTCCTATACTTTCTTTCCACATACTCAATTCTTTCTCTGTGGCCTCTGCCTGGATCGTTTTCACACTGTCCACAGTATTCTCACACATCCCTCCTTGTGCAACCCATCTTGCAGAGCCCACAACATACATGCGGCTTGTAGTGTCTCTAGCTGTCTCTTTCGCTATGTGGTCTGCGAAAGCATTTCCTTGACCTACATCATCAGTGATCTTCTTATGTGCACTACACTTCACAATCGCTATCTGAGTGGGCAAGGTGAGTGATTCAAGGAGGTCATTTACCAATTGGCCATGCTGTATCTTAGTGCCATGGGATGTGAGAAACCCTCTTTCCTTCCACAGGCGTCCAAACTATGGGCCACTCCAAACGCATACTGACTATCAGTATACACATTCACCCTTTTTCCTTCAGCCAACACACAAGCTCTAGTCAGTGCTATCAATTCAGCTGCCTGGGCTGAGTTATGTATAATACGCGCTGTTTCTACAACAGTGTATAAGGTAGTGACTGCATAGGCTGAGGTCGTTTCACCATTGGGAAGCTTAAAACAAGAACCGTCCACCCATAAGGTCCCATCCGGGTCTGGGAGTGGAGTATCCTTTAAATCAACTCTGCCTTTTGTCTCTTCCTTCGTGCAGAAGAAGCAGTCGTGTTGCTCCTGAGTGTCATTTTCGACTGGAATTGGCAGCAATGTTGCCGGGTTCAAGGTATTACATCGCTTAATGTGTACGTGGCTAGCCAAGAGCGTCAATTCGTACCCCGAAAGGCGTGCACTCGTGAGATGTTGGGTCTTTGTTCTATTTAGGAGGGTGTCTACAGCATGCGGTACCATGACCATAAGGGTATTATCTAATACCAATCCAGCAGACTGGCGAATGGAAACTGCTGCTGTAGCCCTCAAACAACTAGGTAATGCCTTGGCCACTGGATCTAACGTGGCCGAAAAATAGGCACAGGGGCGTTGCTTGTCCCCAAATCGTTGCGTTAAGACTGCTAGCTCGCAACCTTCCTTCTCATAAACATAGAGTGTGAAAGGCTTACTGTAATCAGGAGTACCTAACACAGGGGCAGAGCACAAGGCAGTGCGTAAATCAGTGAAACGTTTCTGACATTCCGCAGTCCATGGAAGCGCGTGTGGTGTATCTTTAAGAGTAAGTGCCAACAAGGGTTTCGCCAGAAGGGAAAAATTGGGGATCCATTGTCTACAATAAGAGGTAATACCTAAAAAGGCACGCACCTCTTTTTGCGTACATGGAATAGACATTTGGGCAATTGCTTGGATACGTTCTGGGGTCAATCGCCGTCCCTCCTTTGGCAAGAGATGACCTAGGTAGGTAACCTCTTGGCAGCAATATTGCAATTTTGATGGTGAAACCTTGTGGTTGTGGTCAGATAAGTGAAATGGTAGCCTTTTTACAAGTGTGTTCAGAATCTGCTGCGACCAATAGGTCATCCACATATTGAATGAGAGTGGCCCCTGGTGGTAAACACAAAGTTTCGAGCTGTGATTTTAATACTTGACTATAAATGGAGGGGCTCTTGCAATAGCCTTGAGGAGCTCGCTTGAACCGAAAGCTTCGGCCTGCTAAGGAGAAGCCAAAAATATCCCTACTTTCCTCCGTAATGGGAATGCTGAAGAAAGCATTCTTGAGGTCAATGACAGAAAACCAGGAAGCTGAGGCTGGTATTATTGTCAGCAGGGCATTAATATCCGGGACAACAGGGAATTGAGCTACCACAATCTTGTTGACCTCTCTGAGATCAATCACAAAACGATAGACAGGTGGCTGGGAAGGGTTGGTTCGTTTAAAAACAGGCAGAACAGGGCTATTGCATACATTTCCCCTAGTCTCCTCGACTACATTGTTTTGTACCAAATCATGAACTATAGTCAAAAGAGCTTTCTCGCCGTCACTGGAAATTTTATACTGTGGAATGCGAGGAATTTTAGCATTATGCTTGAGTGTTACAATGTAGGGAGGAATCCGCAAGAGGCCCACATCATTGGGGCCGGTGGCCCAGAGGGTGGCTGGAAGAGATTGTAATTCAGGGGGAAGCTGATCTTTAGACAAGTACATCGGTGAGGTCAATTTGTTACCTAAGGTAAGACGTACACCAGAAGGGGAACAATGTAATGTCGCATACAATCTCTTCAATAAATCCAAGCCCAACACATTTTCACCACAACCAGTTGTTAAAAGGAGCGGGGCCTCCAATTTGTAAGGTCCTATGGAAATGGGCAAAGGGCATGAAACGGGGTTCTGAACTGGGGCGGCAGAAAAACCTACAGAAACATTTGTACAGCCAGACAAAGGTGCCCCAGGGAGTTTAGAGTGAATCATAGAGCTCCTTGTTGCACCAGTGTCTAATAAGAATGGCTCTGTAACACCTAGTGCTTCCACGTCAACATAAGGCCCGCTCTGGTCCACTGGAACTGATACTACTCCCTTACTTTGTCCATGGCTGTCCTAGCTAGGTTGGGAATTCTGACTCTCATCCTCAGTATAGTAATCACTGTTGTAATAGTTGGTAGACTGAACATTTTGCTGATCAAAATAATTTGTGGAGTTTCCAGGGCGCGTGGAACGGTGGTTATTAAGCTGCGTACCTCGTCCTCTACCTCTGGGTGCTGACTGATAACCACCCTGGCCTCGTGACGTGGGAATACCGCTCGTGCGCTGTAACATAACCGGGCAATTATACTTTAAATGGCCTTCTTCTTTACAGTAAGCGCATTGATTTTGGCCCAGTGGGGGTCGGGGAACGAAAGGCCCAGGCCTCTGCAACTGTCTCTGGAATTGTGGAGACGGTTGATATTCACGTTGGGCAGGGCGAGGAGGATAAGCTTGTTGTAAAAGAACTTTTGTTTTCAACTCTTTGGTCTTTTTATCAAGTTTCTCTCTTTCCTCTTTTTCCCTATTTTCATAATACTGGGCTGTAGCCAATATCTGGGCCGAAGAGGAGACCGCCCACGCGCTTTCGGAATTCTTCAACTTATTAGATATTTACGGAACCAAATTTGACACAAATTTGTCTTCAAACAATCGTTGGCCACCTTCCGTGCTAATATCCTGACCACTATGATCGATGAACGTCTCCTCGAAACGAGTGAAGAAATCAGAGACGTTTTCATCTGCATTCTGCTTACAAGCTGCTAACTTATCCCAATTAACTCGCAGAGGTGGCATCATAGTTTTCAGTAAGGTAATGATTCTAGCTGGGAGTTCTGTAATTAGAGGCTCAGGTTTGGCACCACCCATTTGGAGTCTGTCCGCGGCGAGTATGGCAGCCCAATCACCCCCCAGTTCCCCCACATGGTCCTCCTTCCGAATCCTAGCCCATAACGGTTGTGGGACCACATTACCCATTAGCATGTCTATATCGGCCAAATTCATAATACATGCATCGACAGTTTGGGACAACTCTTTGTAATACCCAGCAGGATTTTTACGGGGGTCCGGTAACGACTGTTTAAGGGCCAATACCTCAGATCGTTTCCAAGGAACGTGTACCCACACGCGTTGAAAGTGAGCAGGTATAATAGGATTAGCGCCCTGAGCTGCAACCTCCTCTCTCCACACTGGAGGAACCTCTCTCATGGGATAGTGTTTTAATTTTCGCCTGACGGAGGAATCGCGTTTTGGCAAGGACCGGCAGGCAAGCATCATTCTAAAAGTGAAAAGCGTTCCTACCGCGTCCTCAGCCTCTGCGCCCACAATCAGCCCTTTATCAAACTCGGCCTGTACATCGAGCAGGCCCTGAGGGGCTGGTCCCAACCCCATATCCTCCCATTCTCAAGCATGTTTCGGATACTTAGCAGTGCCATCACAGTGTCCCGAAAGAAGCAGTCTCTGGCATAAGCGGTGCCAGCTGCTCTCCATCTCGTGATGTCCAGGTAATACATTCTGAGAATCGCAGGAGGATTTCTAACCTCCTGGAACAAGGACGGAGTCAATGTGCCAAACGTGAATTGGAAATCCAATTGCACTGCAACCCAGATACAACCCACTGAGCAGTATTGTGAAGTAAGATTTTCCTAGTAATGATAATTCCCTTAAGGTGAGCTCAGAGACAACAGTGGAAGACAATCTGAATGCTAACATTAAAGTATATAAAAATGAAAGCAGCAAAGCAATATAAGAAAAGTGAAAGCACCACAAAATATTGTAACATAGTAATTGAATTGTATAATCCTATGACTGTTGTCAGGTGTTTCCTACATGGACAGTGTTGTTTTCCCTATGTTAGCCTAACTGCACATTGTAGGCCACTTCTGCTTTGCACACGTTACCAAAGCACACGCTTGTTTTTGTGCCACATTGTATTTTCACATATAGAGAGCACATGTTTTTCGTCAGTTTCGTGGGTTTTGGTCCGCACAATGTATGCAAGGTTAAACAACACTACCTTTTTAGGTCTCGCCTGGCGTTGCAGCGCAAAGCGCTGCACACTGGGTGAGAGGTTTTGTAGGAGAGTAGATTTGAGAAGGGGACTTGAAGCTCCGCCCCTCATTTTCATTGGCTGGCGTCACCAATTATGCTAAACGGTGGCCTGCCATTGGAAATGAGGTTTGTTAGTGACGCTCTTTCGCCTTTTCGTCCGGCTGATCCGGACTGGAGCGTCTGCTTTGCGGCTGTCGCAAAGCACTTTCTTATCTTTATGGGGCCATGTGTTTCTAATTAGCATGGAGGAGCGCACTACCCCCGACCTCTCAAAGGAAAAAATTCTTGGTTTTGTCAAGATATTTTTCCTTTGAGAGGTCGGGGGCAGTGCGCGCCTCCATGCTAATTAGAAACACATGGCCCCATAAAGATAAGTATTTTTGCCTAAGCCACCTTGTGTTTTAATATACCTAAAACTGTCTGTCTCTCACCCTTGTGCAGACCACAGAGGTAAAATGAGGCAATAGCTGCTCGAGCAGGAAGTGACACACAGGAAACTGCTTCTTTGTCTAAAACCAGGGCAGGTCCAAATGTCCCACAAGCATTTTTACATAATTGTTCTCTGACACCTTCATGGGGCAGAACACCCCCAAAGTACTTCTTGAGTTTCTGCAACAGTTCATATGGAGCCCTGGTCAGAATCAATCATCCTGGCAGGCGCCAAATGCTGTCACAGCTTCTTCTGGTATATTTTAATGTGGACACGCACCTGAAACATCCTAGCGCCTTAGGACGTCTTCTAGCAGTGTGGCCCCACCCTTTGCTAATCAGGTGATAGTATGACCCGATAGCCAGCAGGTCTACCGTTCTGTGCAAGCTTGATTAACAAAGCCCATAGGTCTCACCTGTGAGTCCATAGCTCCTGGCTATGTCAGTGTTGTGCCAAGTTGTAAAACAGCGTGGCTGCTGAGCAGTGTGGCTTAAAAAATAAAGCCTTGGCAAAGCCAATAGTTGTAGTCAAAGAGAGTCACTGTTTTAGCCATGTTGCATATAGCGTGGCATATCGCTTTTAGGTCCCGCTTGGGGTGTGGTTGATGTTTTCTTTATCTAAAGAATGTGTGAATGTGCACATGCTGCTGCTGACAAGCTGCTGCTGACATACCACTGGTGCTACACCACTGCTGACACACCACTGCTGACACACTGCTGCTGAAAGACCATTGCTGACACACCAATGCTGACACACCACTGCTGAAACAACGCTGCTGACACATCACTGCTGACACACCACTGCTGACACGCTGCTGCTGACACGACTGCTGACACACCACTGCTGACACACCTCTGCTGACACACCGCTGCAGACACACCACTGCTGACACACAACTGCTGACATGCCGCTGCAGACACGACTGCTGACACACCACTGCTGACACATCACTGCTGACATGCCGCTGCTGACACCACTGCTGAAACACCGCTGCTGACACACCATTGCTGACATGCCGCTGCTGACACGCCGCTGCTGACACACTGCTGATGACACACTGCTGCTGACACCACTGCTGACAAACCAGTGCTGAAACGCCGCTGCAGACACCACTGCTGACACACCACTGCTGACACACCACTGCTGACATGCCGCTGCTGACACCACTACTGACACACCGCTGCTGACACACCGCTGCTGACATGCCTCTGCTGACACACCTCTGCTGACATGCTGTTGTCGAAACACCACTGCTGACATGCCGCAACAGACAAACCGCTGCTGACAAACTGCTGCTGTCACACCGCTGCTGACACACCACTGCTGACACATCGTTGCTGACGCCGCTGCTGACACACCACTGCTGATACATCAATGCTGACGCCGCTGCTGACACACTGCTGCTCACTCGCCACTGCAGACACCACTGCTGACACACCACTGCCGACACACCGCTGCTGACATGCCGTTGCTGACACCACTGCTGACACACCCTTGCTGACACACCACTGCTGACACACCGCTGCTGACATGCCGCTGCTGACACCACTGCTGACACTACTGCTGACACGCCACTGCTGACACATCACTGCTGCTACATCACTGCTGCAACACCACTGCTGGGTCACCACTGCCCACTGCTGACACACCACTGCTGACACACGACTGCTGACATATCGCTGCTGACACATCACTGCTGACACATCACAGCAGACACACTACTGCTGACACACCACTGCTGACACACCACTGCTTGCAAGCCGCTTCTGACACCACTGCTGACACACTGCTGCTGACACATCACTACTGACACACCGCTGCTGACACGCCGCTGCAGACACACCACTGCTGACACATCACTGCAGACACACCACTGCTGACACATCACTGCTGACACGCCGCTGCTGACACACCACTGCTGACACACCACTGCTGACACAACACTGCTGACACATCGCTGCTGACACACCACTGCTGACACCACTGCTGCTGACACCGCTGCTAAACACACCACTGCTGACACACCACTGCTGACAGGCCTCTACTGACATGCCGCTTCTGACACCACTGCTGACACGCCCCTGCTGAAATGCCCCTGCTGAGATGCCGCTGCTGACATGCTGCTGCTGAGAAACCGCTGCTGACACACCGCTGCTGACACACTGCTGTTGACACGCTGCTGCAGACACTACTGCTGACACACTACTGCAGACACCACTGCTGACACAACAGTGCTGACACGCCGCTGCTGACACCACTGCTGACACACCACTGCTGACACACCACTGCTGACACGCCGCTGCTGACACCACTGCTGACACACCACTGCTGACACACTGCTGCTGACACGCCTCTGCTGACACGCCTCTGTAACACGCCGCTGCTGACACACCACTGCTGACACGCCGCTGCAGACACCACTGCTGACACACCACTGCTGACACACCACTGCTGACACATCGCTGCTGACACATGGCTGCTGACACCACTGCTGACACACCACTGCTGACGCCACTGCTGACAAACTGCTGCTGACACACCGCTGCTGACACACCGCTGCTGACACGCCGCTGCTGACACACCGATGCTGACACATCGCTGCTGACACATCGCTGCTGATGCCACTGCTGACACACCACTGCTGATACATCACTGCTGACGCCGCTGCTGACACACCGCTGCTGACTCGCCATGGCAGACACCACTGCTGACACACCACTGCTGATACTACGCTGCTGACATGCCATTGCTGACACCACTGTTAATACGCCGCTGCTGACACACCACTGCTGACATGCCGCTGCTGACACGTCGCTGCTGACACCACTGCTAACACTACTGCTGACTCGCCGCTGCTGACACACCACTGCTGCTACGCCACTGCGGAGACACCACTGCTGACACACCACTGCTGACACACTACTGCTGACATACCGCTGCTGACACACAATTGCTGACACACCGCTGCTGACACCACTGCTGACACACCGCTGCTGACACGCCGCTGCTGACACACCGCTGCTGACACACCGCTGCTGACAAACTGCTGCTGACACACCGCTGCTGACACATCGCTGCTGATGCTGCTGCTGATGCTGCTGCTGACACACCACTGCTGATACATCACTGCTGACGCCACTGCTGACACTCCGATGTTGACTCGCCACTGCAGACACCACTGCTGACACACCACTGCTGACACACCGCAGCTGACACGCTGTTGCTGACACCACTGTTGACACACCACTGCTGACACGCCGCTGCTGACACCACTGCTGACACGCCACTGCTGACACGCCACTGCTGACACACCACTGCTGCTACACCACTGCTGACACACCACTGCTGACACACCACTGCTGACACACCACTGCTGACATACCGCTTGTAGGAGAGTAGGGTCTGCTATCCTATGGTCACCCCAAATTTTTGCTTTTTGCTTCACTGGTTTTTGACATATTGAGGCTGTGGGCCTGCCAATCAGACCCCCAGCCTGCTGTTCTCTCTACTAAATTAAAACTATGCACCCTAGGTGCATAACCAATTGGAAATGGATCACCCTGTCAGCCCCTGTACCAGTGTACACTAGGTACCCAGGGCATTGGTGTACCCAAGGCCTGCCAGGGGCTGCAGCATGTAATATGCCACCCCAGGCTTGGCCTAACAATCTGACACAACTGGCTGATCACTCAGCTGGGGTAAGTTGGTGTAATCACCTCTTACTTAGGTGTAGTATACCTATACCTAACCTTAAATGGGACACCTGGTAACCTATAAGTCACTCCTATGGCAGGCCTTAACAATCCTGAAGGCAGAGTGCTTGGTTCCATGTGAGATGGTGCTCTGGCATGAGCTGAGCCTGTCTGCAGTGGTCGGAACAACTTCCTTCTACTGTTTCCAGATATCGTCATACCATATACTCTTAAGTGCATTATGAACCTCGCGGTTAAATGCTATCTTTGGTTTGGCTTTATCAAAACATGTCGAGTAAGGTGTCATACGAATTGGAATACTAACCCCTCGCCAATTCTGGCGACGGGGTTAGCATTCCACCCTCCTAGAGGGACACGACATGTACAGTACCTGAAACCCGGGTAAAATCAGACATAGCCTCAGCTCCACAAAATGGATGCTGCCACCACAGACACAAGTCTGCCCTCCTGCTGCTGGGAGTCCTTCCAGCTTGGGAGGTGTGGACAAAGGGTTTCCTGCCAGGGGAGGTGCATGCACCACCCCAGACAGGATTTTGTGTATTGGTCAGGTAGGGCTTGAAAGAAACCAGACATGCCTGTGGCTCACAAGGAGCCTCGGTGCATATGCCAGTTCAAACCGGTCCTGGGGCACACCAGTCCCGGGCCTGGGGCGAGCTGGACAAAGGATTGGGGGTGTAACCACCCCCCTTCCTGGTCCCACCCTTAGGGAGGGACCTAGCAGGTAGTCCGGCCCCTAGAATCCGAATAAAGGTAGGAGCTGTGTCCTAAGACTTCAGACATCCTGGAATCAACTTGAAACTAAGAAGAAGACGGGAACTTCGACATTCTGCTGCACAGAAGACTGAAGAAAATCTCCCCTGTGGTCAGGGAGTGACCACCTTGCTAACGCAAGCACCATCCAGCGAATCACCGTCTGCTTTGCCGCCGCCTCCCGCCGGAGCCCGAGCCCAGAGACTGACAAGACCTGGACCTCCAGACCTCTCACCGCCCGATCCACAGTCCCTGCAAAGAGGAGACCCGTGGAGGCACCGAGACACGTGGAGCCAGCCATCTTGGAACGACTACGACAAGCTGACCAGTGCAACAACCGAGGCTCCCTCCAAGTTGTGCTTTGGGTCCTGAGAAGCCCAACCCTCGAGCAGCATCTGCACCAAAGGTGAGCCCTCCAGCATCTCCACGATCTGCGTGGGGCCCTTCTGCATTTTGCCACTCGACGCGCCTAACCGGTTGCTGGCCCGCTGGCTAGTGGCCATCTTGGCGACGAAATCTACGACAAACACCGCTGGTCTGGTTGCTCCAGACTGGCCCTTGCTCCCCTCCAAAGGAGCAATCCCTCTGACCTTGCTGGTCAGAACCAACAGCTGATTTCCGAATCCTCCTGCAATTGCTTTTGCCAAGGCTTGTTTGCTTCGATCAAGTCGCCGACACAGCCGACAGCGAGAGCCTGCGTGGGACAGCTCGTGAGCCGACTCCTGGACGTCGTCGACCTTCAGGGACCACGTGGCTGCGGAGACAAGCTACCCCTCATCACCTGTTTGCACCCGACATCGCCTGGTACCCACCTGGTGCCACGCTGGTCACTGGCTAGTGACTGTGAACACTGTCCCCTCTGCTTACAGGTCTTCAACATCTCCGATCCACTCTTGGATCCACTGCATCCCTTCCCGACCGACCGCCTGCAGCATCTTTGTCCCAGGCTCAACGGAACAGATAGAAGAAACCCGACGCACTTTGAGGCCTATGCACCCGCTTCCTGTGGGTGAGGTAAAGCTGGTACTCCGGTGCCCATGTGTAGTAATACATCTCTAGTGCCTGTGTTCCAAATCTTAAGTTCCTAGGTCATCCGGAAGGTTCCTTTTGCAGTAACTTTGTACTTTTTACGCACCCATTGAAACCTATGGGAGCACGCGTGTGACTATTTGCTCTGCACACGCCACCCGTGGACCTCCTGGTCACTAACTGACGTTAGCTCCTTGTAGGCCCAGCGATTCTAGAGGCCCTAGGCCTTTTCCCTTTTCTGTTCGTGGTACTTATACCACTATTTTAGTATATGGTTCGAGTGGCCACCAGGGCCTATCCATATAAAGTGCAACTTCTGTGTATTCTGTGATAATCTTGTTTGACGATTTGTGCTCCTGTGCTCATAAAGAGACTAGGGGTTACTTTGAGAAATAAATACATATATATTTTGAATATATATCTGTGTGGTGTCCTTTCATTGGTATAAAAGGGGGTTACTATTGGTAAAACAGCTTGCTTAACACGCATCACGAGTTTAGCCTCAAAGACTGCTTAGCCTACGCTACCACTAGGGCAGCTGGTCCGAAAAGGTTGACTTACAACCACACCATAAGGGTTGCTTGGCATGGTACAAGGTGGTCACTAGAACTAGTGAACAGCATATACCAGGCCAACTTCTCACATTGGTGAGCAGCGGTTGGATTTGAGCTTGCTGTGTTTTACCGTTGTAATCTCTTGGTTACCAATTGAAAGATCACATAGGTACCTGTAGGTACATATAAAACAAGATTAGATATACTTAAGTTCTACTGAACTTAGTTGTTGTAGAGCAAAGGGAGTAGCACACCCTGACTACAACTACTAGATAGGTTTAGTAGGTAAACCCAAGTGTAGGTAGATTGCAACACATCCACCCACACTTAAGAGCAATGGCCGGGGCAGAGGGGTCCACTGTACCCATCTCTGTTGAGAGTGACCCCCAGAGGGCACCATCCAGCTTTGCTACCCTTAATCAGAATGAGCTCAGGCATTTGGCAACTCTTAGAGGCCTTAAACAGCCCAAGAACCCAAACTCTGCTGAGCTCAGAGAGCTCTTACAGAATGATGAGAATCAGAGAGCACTCAAGAAAGCTTCCCAGTTAGCCCCCTTAGGGACAGGAACAGGAGGCCCCCCTTCTAAAGATGCCACTGAAGTACCCCTTCCCAATAGTCACCCCTTAGATGGGATGCCTACCACAGAGGATGAGAGTGAAAAGGATACTGACAGTAGTGAGGATGAAGGGAGAACTAGCCCAGTGCCAAGTATTATACTTGGCCCAGCTAAACCAAGGCTATTGGGGACTGACAGTGGGTTCAACCCACTGGATCTCCCCAGTGGACTTAACACAGGGCTTGGAAGGCAAAGGAATCGCTCAGGTGACTCCAATGCTTCCCATGGCTCTAGAGGCTCTCAAGGTCACTCCAGGAGAAGGATGACCACCCCTCAGAGGAGGGAACATGAGGCCAAGATGCAAGAGGCCCAGCTGAGGATCAGGAAGCAGGAGCTAGAAGTAGCCCTGATGGAAGAGAAACTTAGCAAGGCTAGACAGCATAAAGAGAGTGGGTCTATACCCACTGGTGGCAGCATTGTCCCTAAGGACAAAGATAGGGTTTTCGACAATAGAAACCTGTCTAAGGTTGTGCCCCCCTACAAAAGTGGGGATGACATCCACAAGTGGATAACTGCTCTTGAGAGAGCCTGCAAAGTACAGCAGGTTCCTGAAGATCAGTGGGCAGCAATCCTCTGGCTCTCCTTTGAAGGAAGAGGCAGAGACAGACTCCTCACTGTTAGAGAAGAGGATGTCAGAAACTACAGAGTCCTGAAGAGTGTTCTAGTTGATGGGTTAGGCTTAACCACTGAGCAGTACAGGTTAATGTTCAGAGACACCCAAAAGACACAGACTCAGGACTGGTCTGAATACATTGAATGTGCCACTAAGGCTTTGGAGGGTTGGTTGCTGGGAAGTAAGGTATCTGATTTTACAGGATTGTATAATTTGATGATGAGAGAACAGATTTTAAATAACTGTCAAAACCAGCAACTGCATCAACACTTGGTTGACTCTGATCTGACCTCTCCCCAAGAATTGGGAAAGAAGGCAGACAAATGGGTCAGAACCAGGGTTAAGCAAAAGAACCAGAACCAGGGCCAAGGGGGTGATCAGAAGAAAACAGACCAAAAGGGTGGAGATCAGAAACCTAAAGACCAGAAGTCTTCAACAGGGCCCCAAACTACTGCTAAGGAGGGTGGGTCCCAACAGTCCAAGAAGAAGAAAGAAGGTCAGAAGAAACCCTGGTGCAATCATTGTAAAAATACAACTCACTGGACTAGTGATTGCAAAAAGGGTGGAGCCCCCAACACTGTTGCCCCTAAGGCACCTGCTCCCAGTACTACTGTTAGCAGTGTTGGTCCCCAGACAAAGGGTGTAGTGGGAATCACTATGGGAACTGAAGGAGATTCTGACTTAGACAGAACCCTTACACAGGCAGTCTTGATCTGTGATGGGGACATTGATTTGTCCCTGACTGTGAGCCCCAGTAACCTGGGCAAGTACAGACAGACTCCTTTAATTAATGACAAAGTGGCTCAAGCCTACAGGGACACATGTGCCAGTGTCACTATGGTGACACCAGGCTTTGTGGACCCTGGACAGTACATACCAGGTGAGAACTACCTGGTGACCAATGCCAGCAATGCCACTACTTCACACAGTGTGGCAGTTGTTAACTTCTCATGGGGAGGGGTAACTGGCCTCAAAAGGGTTGTGGTTAGTGCAGACCTCCCAGTAGAATGTTTGTTGGGCAATGACCTAGAGAGCTCTCTATGGTCAGAAGTGGAGTACAGGACTCATGCAGAGATGTTAGGTATATCATCACATGTCCTTGCTGTGACCAGGTCACAGGCCAAAAAGTGCCTCACTGAACCACAGGTCTTGGATCCTGGAACAATGGACCAAGCACCTACCAAGAAGAAGAACAGGAGGGTCAAGGCTGTGCCTTCCCCCCTGCCTCAGAGTGATGATCAGCCTTCCCAGGAAGCTGATCTAGAGGACCCTGAAGGAACTGTCCCTGAAGAGCTTGAACCTGATCAGGTTGAGTTTCTGGGGACAGGGGGACCTTCAAGGGCTGACTTGAGGCAGGCTCAGTTATCCTGTCCCTCTCTTGAACCCCTCAGACAGCTGGCTGCTGCTGAGGCTGCTGGGAATGCTCAAGGTACCCATAAAGTGTATTGGGATGAAGGGCTCCTTTATTCAGAGGCTAGAGACCCCAAGCCTGGTGCAACCAGGAGGTTGGTCATACCTCTGCAATTTAGGGGCTTCCTTCTTACCTTGGCCCATGACATTCCTTTAGCAGGACACTTAGGCCAGAACAAGACTTGGGACAGGCTTGTCCCTCACTTTCACTGGCCCCATATGAATGAAGATACAAAGGAGTTTTGTCGCTCCTGTGTTACCTGCCAAGCCAGTGGCAAATCAGGTGGCACAACAAAGGCCCCCCTGATACCACTACCTGTGGTGGGGGTTCCCTTTGAAAGAGTGGGAATAGACATAGTGGGTCCCATGGATCCTCCCACTGCATCTGGGCACAGATTTATACTGGTGGTAGTGGATCATGCCACCAGGTATCCAGAGGCAATTCCCCTTAGGACCACTACAGCTCCTGTTGTGGCCAGGGCCCTGCTGGGAGTATTCTCCAGAGTGGGGTTTCCTAAGGAGGTAGTATCTGACAGAGGTACCAACTTTATGTCAGGATACTTAACAGCTATGTGGAAGGAATGTGGTGTCAACTACAAGTTCACCACCCCTTATCACCCACAATGCAATGGGCTTGTTGAGAGATTCAACAAGACCCTAAAGGGTATGATCAAAGGATTACCTGAAAAGCTCAGGCGAAGATGGGATATCCTTCTACCCTGCCTTCTGTTTGCTTACAGAGAGGTCCCACAAAAAGGAGTTGGCTACAGCCCCTTTGAATTGTTGTTTGGGCACCCTGTGAGAGGCCCACTGTGTTTGGTGAAGGAAGGATGGGAGTTACCTCTCAAAAAGCCTAAGCTAGACATAGTGGACTATGTACTTGGTCTCCGCTCCAGGATGGCTGAGTATATGGAGAAGGCATCTAAAAACCTTGAGGCAAGCCAGGCCTTACAGAAAGCTTGGCATGACCAAAAGGCTGTCTTGGTTGAGTATCAGCCAGGACAGAAGGTATGGGTGTTGGAGCCAGTGGCCCCAGCAGCACTCCAAGACAAATGGTCTGGACCCCATACAATCCTGGAAAAGAAGGGAGAGGTCACCTACTTGGTGGACCTAGGAACTCCCAGGAGTCCCCACAGGGTACTCCATGTTAACAGGCTTAAAGCATATGTTGACAGGACAGACATGGGCTTGCTCATGGCTACAGATGAGGGACAGGAGGAAGAGAGTGACCCTCTCCCAGACCTGTTGTCTCAGAACCCTGAAGATGGCTCAGTTGAAGGAGTGACCCTTGGAGGCAACCTCACTGCCCATCAGCAGACTGAATGTAGACAGGTTCTACAATCATTTTCACATATGTTTTCCTTGATACCTAGTCAAACTGACTGGTGTACCCATGTTGTGGACACTGGTGACAGTCTGCCTGTAAAGAACAAACTTTACAGACAACCTGACCACGTCAGGGACTGTATAAAGGCTGAGGTACATAAAATGCTGGAATTAGGTGTCATTGAACCCTCAGAGAGCCCCTGGGCTAGCCCAGTGGTTCTGGTCCCCAAACCTCACACCAAAGATGGCAAGAGAGAGATGAGGTTCTGTGTGGACTACAGAGGACTCAATGCTGTCACCAGGACAGATGCACACCCTATTCCAAGGGCAGATGAGCTCATAGACAAACTAGCTTCTGCAAAGTTTTTGAGCACATTTGACTTGACAGCTGGCTATTGGCAAATCAGGTTAGCTGAGGAGTCTAAGGCCAAAACAGCATTCTCAACCCCAGGTGGGCATTATCAGTTTGTGGTGATGCCCTTTGGTCTGAAGAATGCACCTGCCACCTTCCAAAGGCTGGTGAACCAAGTCCTTACTGGGTTGGATGACTTTTGCGCAGCATATCTTGATGACATTGCTGTCTTTAGTTCCACCTGGGAGGATCACCTGATCCACCTGAAGAAGGCTCTTGAGGCTCTGCAAAGGGCAGGCCTCACTATCAAGGCTACTAAGTGCCAGATAGGGCAGAGTAAGGTTGTATATTTGGGCCACCTTGTAGGTGGAGGCCAAGTTCAACCACTGGAGAGTAAGATACAATCCATCAAGGACTGGTCCCCTCCAACCACCCAGACTCAAGTTCGAGCTTTCTTGGGCTTGACTGGGTACTACAGGAAGTTTGTTAAGAACTATGGGTCCATTGTGACTCCTCTTAATGATCTGACATCCAAGAAGATGCCCAAAAAGGTTCAGTGGACAGTAAGCTGTCAAAAGGCATTTGATGACCTGAAGGAGGCCATGTGCTCTGCACCTATCCTGAAAAGTCCTGACTACTCCAAAGAGTTTATTGTCCAAACAGATGCTTCTGAGTTGGGTGTGGGAGCTGTGCTGTCACAACTTAATGTAGATGGTCAAGACCAACCCATTGCTTTTATTAGCAGAAGGTTGACCCCCAGAGAGAAGAATTGGTCAGCTATTGAGAGGGAGGCCTTTGCTGTGGTGTGGGCCCTGAAGAAGCTGAGGCCATACTTGTTTGGCACTCACTTCAAGATTCAGACCGACCATAAGCCCCTCTTGTGGCTAAATCAGATGAAGGGTGAAAACCCCAAACTGCTTAGGTGGTCCATTTCCCTACAGGGGATGGACTTTACAGTGGAGCACCGGCCAGGTACTGACCATGGGAATGCAGATGGTCTCTCCAGGTACTTCCACTTAGGACATGAAGACGAGACTGGTCAAGGCTAGTTTAATGTCCCAGCGTTTGGGGGGGGGTTGTGTAGGAGAGTAGGGTCTGCTATCCTATGGTCACCCCAAATTTTTGCTTTTTGCTTCACTGGTTTTTGACATATTGAGGCTGTGGGCCTGCCAATCAGACCCCCAGCCTGCTGTTCTCTCTACTAAATTAAAACTATGCACCCTAGGTGCATAACCAATTGGAAATGGATCACCCTGTCAGCCCCTGTACCAGTGTACACTAGGTACCCAGGGCATTGGTGTACCCAAGGCCTGCCAGGGGCTGCAGCATGTAATATGCCACCCCAGGCTTGGCCTAACAATCTGACACAACTGGCTGATCACTCAGCTGGGGTAAGTTGGTGTAATCACCTCTTACTTAGGTGTAGTATACCTATACCTAACCTTAAATGGGACACCTGGTAACCTATAAGTCACTCCTATGGCAGGCCTTAACAATCCTGAAGGCAGAGTGCTTGGTTCCATGTGAGATGGTGCTCTGGCATGAGCTGAGCCTGTCTGCAGTGGTCGGAACAACTTCCTTCTACTGTTTCCAGATATCGTCATACCATATACTCTTAAGTGCATTATGAACCTCGCGGTTAAATGCTATCTTTGGTTTGGCTTTATCAAAACATGTCGAGTAAGGTGTCATACGAATTGGAATACTAACCCCTCGCCAATTCTGGCGACGGGGTTAGCATTCCACCCTCCTAGAGGGACACGACATGTACAGTACCTGAAACCCGGGTAAAATCAGACATAGCCTCAGCTCCACAAAATGGATGCTGCCACCACAGACACAAGTCTGCCCTCCTGCTGCTGGGAGTCCTTCCAGCTTGGGAGGTGTGGACAAAGGGTTTCCTGCCAGGGGAGGTGCATGCACCACCCCAGACAGGATTTTGTGTATTGGTCAGGTAGGGCTTGAAAGAAACCAGACATGCCTGTGGCTCACAAGGAGCCTCGGTGCATATGCCAGTTCAAACCGGTCCTGGGGCACACCAGTCCCGGGCCTGGGGCGAGCTGGACAAAGGATTGGGGGTGTAACCACCCCCCTTCCTGGTCCCACCCTTAGGGAGGGACCTAGCAGGTAGTCCGGCCCCTAGAATCCGAATAAAGGTAGGAGCTGTGTCCTAAGACTTCAGACATCCTGGAATCAACTTGAAACTAAGAAGAAGACGGGAACTTCGACATTCTGCTGCACAGAAGACTGAAGAAAATCTCCCCTGTGGTCAGGGAGTGACCACCTTGCTAACGCAAGCACCATCCAGCGAATCACCGTCTGCTTTGCCGCCGCCTCCCGCCGGAGCCCGAGCCCAGAGACTGACAAGACCTGGACCTCCAGACCTCTCACTGCCCGATCCACAGTCCCTGCAAAGAGGAGACCCGTGGAGGCACCGAGACACGTGGAGCCAGCCATCTTGGAACGACTACGACAAGCTGACCAGTGCAACAACCGAGGCTCCCTCCAAGTTGTGCTTTGGGTCCTGAGAAGCCCAACCCTCGAGCAGCATCTGCACCAAAGGTGAGCCCTCCAGCATCTCCACGATCTGCGTGGGGCCCTTCTGCATTTTGCCACTCGACGCGCCTAACCGGTTGCTGGCCCGCTGGCTAGTGGCCATCTTGGCGACGAAATCTACGACAAACACCGCTGGTCTGGTTGCTCCAGACTGGCCCTTGCTCCCCTCCAAAGGAGCAATCCCTCTGACCTTGCTGGTCAGAACCAACAGCTGATTTCCGAATCCTCCTGCAATTGCTTTTGCCAAGGCTTGTTTGCTTCGATCAAGTCGCCGACACAGCCGACAGCGAGAGCCTGCGTGGGACAGCTCGTGAGCCGACTCCTGGACGTCGTCGACCTTCAGGGACCACGTGGCTGCGGAGACAAGCTACCCCTCATCACCTGTTTGCACCCGACATCGCCTGGTACCCACCTGGTGCCACGCTGGTCACTGGCTAGTGACTGTGAACACTGTCCCCTCTGCTTACAGGTCTTCAACATCTCCGATCCACTCTTGGATCCACTGCATCCCTTCCCGACCGACCGCCTGCAGCATCTTTGTCCCAGGCTCAACGGAACAGATAGAAGAAACCCGACGCACTTTGAGGCCTATGCACCCGCTTCCTGTGGGTGAGGTAAAGCTGGTACTCCGGTGCCCATGTGTAGTAATACATCTCTAGTGCCTGTGTTCCAAATCTTAAGTTCCTAGGTCATCCGGAAGGTTCCTTTTGCAGTAACTTTGTACTTTTTACGCACCCATTGAAACCTATGGGAGCACGCGTGTGACTATTTGCTCTGCACACGCCACCCGTGGACCTCCTGGTCACTAACTGACGTTAGCTCCTTGTAGGCCCAGCGATTCTAGAGGCCCTAGGCCTTTTCCCTTTTCTGTTCGTGGTACTTATACCACTATTTTAGTATATGGTTCGAGTGGCCACCAGGGCCTATCCATATAAAGTGCAACTTCTGTGTATTCTGTGATAATCTTGTTTGACGATTTGTGCTCCTGTGCTCATAAAGAGACTAGGGGTTACTTTGAGAAATAAATACATATATATTTTGAATATATATCTGTGTGGTGTCCTTTCATTGGTATAAAAGGGGGTTACTATTGGTAAAACAGCTTGCTTAACACGCATCACGAGTTTAGCCTCAAAGACTGCTTAGCCTACGCTACCACTAGGGCAGCTGGTCCGAAAAGGTTGACTTACAACCACACCATAAGGGTTGCTTGGCATGGTACAAGGTGGTCACTAGAACTAGTGAACAGCATATACCAGGCCAACTTCTCACACCGCTGCTGACACACAATTGATGACACACCACTGCTGACACGCCACTGCTGACACAATGCTGCTCACACGCCACTGCTGACACCACTGCTGACACACCACTGCTGACACACCACTGCTGATAGGCCTCTGCTGACACGCCTCTGCTGACACCACTGCTGACACGCTGCTGCTGACAAACTGCGGCTGACACACCGCTGCTGACACACCGCTGCTGACACACCGCTGCTGACATATCGCTGCTGATGCTGCTGCTGATGCTGCTGCTGACACACCACTGCTGATACATCACTGCTGATGCCACTGCTAACACTCCGATGTTGACTCACCACTGCAGACACCACGGCTGACACACCACTGCTGACACACCGCAGCTGACACGCTGTTGCTGACACCACTGTTGACACACCACTACTGACACGCCGCTGCTGACACCACTGCTGACACTACTGATGACATGCTGTTGCTGACACACCACTGCTGCTACACCACTTCTGACACACCACTGCTGACACACCACTGCTGACATACCGCTGCTGAAACACAATTGATGACACACCACTGCTGACACACCACTGCTGACACATCGCTGCTCACACGCCACTGCTGACACCACTGCTGACACACCACTGCTGACACACCACTGCTGATAGGCCTCTGCTGACACGCCTCTGCTGACACCACTGCTGACACGCCCTTGCTGAATGCCACTGCTGACACGCCACTACTGACAAGCTGCTGCTGACACACTACTGCTGACACACCGCTTCTGACATGCCTCTTCAGACACCACTGCTGACACACTACTGCTGACACACCACTGCTGACACACCACTGCAGACACCACTGCTGAAACACCACTGCTGACACTCCACTGCTGACACGCTGCTACTGACACCACTGCTGACACACCGTTTCTGACACACCGCTGCTGACACGCCTCTACTGACATGCCTCTGTAACATGCCGCTGTTGACACACCGCTGCTGACACACCGCTACAGACACCACTGCTGACACACAACTTCTGACACACCACTGCTGACACACCACTGCTGACACATCGCTGCTGACACACTGCTGCTGACAGGTCTCTGCTGACACACTTCTGTGACACGTCGCTGCTGACACACCGCTGCTGACACACCACTGCTGATGCTGCTGCTGACACACCACTGCTGATACATCACTGCTGACGCCGCTGCTGACACACCACTGCAGACACCACTTCTGACACACCGCTGCTGACACGCAGCTGCTGACACCACTGCTGATGCACCACTCCTGACACACCACTGCTGACATGCCACTGCAGACACCACTGCTGCTACACCACTGCTACTACACCACTGCTGAAACATCACTGCTGATACAACATTGCTGACACACCACTGCTGACACACCACTGCTCACACGACGCTGCTGACACGCCACTAGTGACACGCCGCTGCTGACATGCCGCTGCTGACACCACTGCTGACACACAGCTACTGACACACCACTGCTGACACATCGCTGCTGACACATCGCCTCTGACACGCCGCTGCTGACACACCACTGCTGACACACCACTGCTGACACACCACTGCTGACATGCCGCCGCTGACATGCCACCACTGACACGCCGCTGCTGACATGCCGCTGCTGACACACCTTGAGAAGGGGACTTGAAGCTCCGCCCCTCATTTTCATTGGCTGGCGTCACCAATTATGCTAAACGGTGGCCTGCCATTGGAAATGAGGTTTGTTAGTGACGCTCTTTCGCCTTTTCGTCCGGCTGATCCGGACTGGAGCGTCTGCTTTGCGGCTGTCGCAAAGCACTTTCTTATCATTATGGGGCCATGTGTTTCTAATTAGCATGGAGGAGCGCACTACCCCCGACCTCTCAAGATATTTTTCCTTTGAGAGGTCGGGGGCAGTGCGCGCCTCCATGCTAATTAGAAACACATGGCCCCATAAAGATAAGTATTTTTGCCTAAGCCACCTTGTGTTTTAATATACCTAAAACTGTCTGTCTCTCACCCTTGTGCAGACCACAGAGGTAAAATGAGGCAATAGCTGCTCGAGCAGGAAGTGACACACAGGAAACTGCTTCTTTGTCTAAAACCAGGGCAGGTCCAAATGTCCCACAAGCATTTTTACATAATTGTTCTCTGACACCTTCATGGGGCAGAACACCCCCAAAGTACTTCTTGAGTTTCTGCAACAGTTTATATGGAGCCCTGGTCAGAATCAATCATCCTGGCAGGCGCCAAATGCTGTCACAGCTTCTTCTGGTATATTTTAATGTGGACACGCACCTGAAACATCCTAGCGCCTTAGGACGTCTTCTAGCAGTGTGGCCCCACCCTTTGCTAATCAGGTGATAGTATGACCCGATAGCCAGCAGGTCTACCGTTCTGTGCAAGCTTGATTAACAAAGCCCATAGGTCTCACCTGTGAGTCCATAGCTCCTGGCTATGTCAGTGTTGTGCCAAGTTGTAAAACAGCGTGGCTGCTGAGCAGTGTGGCTTAAAAAATAAAGCCTTGGCAAAGCCAATAGTTGTAGTCAAAGAGAGTCACTGTTTTAGCCATGTTGCATATAGCGTGGCATATCGCTTTTAGGTCCCGCTTGGGGTGTGGTTGATGTTTTCTTTATCTAAAGAATGTGTGAATGTGCACATGCTGCTGCTGACAAGCTGCTGCTGACATACCACTGCTGCTACACCACTGCTGACACACCACTGCTGACACACTGCTGCTGAAAGACCATTGCTGACACACCAATGCTGACACACCACTGCTGACACAACGCTGCTGACACATCACTGCTGACACACCACTGCTGACACGCTGCTGCTGACACGACTGCTGACACACCACTGCTGACACACCTCTGCTGACACACCGCTGCAGACACACCACTGCTGACACACAACTGCTGACATGCCGCTGCAGACACGACTGCTGACACACCACTGCTGACACATCACTGCTGACATGCCGCTGCTGACACCACTGCTGAAACACCGCTGCTGACACACCATTGCTGACATGCCGCTGCTGACACGCTGCTGCTGACACACTGCTGATGACACACTGCTGCTGACACCACTGCTGACAAACCAGTGCTGAAACGCCGCTGCAGACACCACTGCTGACACACCACTGCTGACACACCACTGCTGACATGCCGCTGCTGACACCACTACTGACACACCGCTGCTGACACACCGCTGCTGACATGCCTCTGCTGACACACCTCTGCTGACATGCTGCTGTCGAAACACCACTGCTGACATGCCGCAACAGACAAACCGCTGCTGACAAACTGCTGCTGTCACACCGCTGCTGACACACCACTGCTGACACATCGTTGCTGACGCCGCTGCTGACACACCACTGCTGATACATCAATGCTGACGCCGCTGCTGACACACTGCTGCTCACTCGCCACTGCAGACACCACTGCTGACACACCACTGCCGACACACCGCTGCTGACATGCCGTTGCTGACACCACTGCTGACACACCCCTGCTGACACACCACTGCTGACACACCGCTGCTGACATGCCGCTGCTGACACCACTGCTGACACTACTGCTGACACGCCACTGCTGACACATCACTGCTGCTACATCACTGCTGCAACACCACTGCTGGGTCACCACTGCCCACTGCTGACACACCACTGCTGACACACGACTGCTGACATATCGCTGCTGACACATCACTGCTGACACATCACAGCAGACACACTACTGCTGACACACCACTGCTGACACACCACTGCTTGCAAGCCGCTTCTGACACCACTGCTGACACACTGCTGCTGACACATCACTACTGACACACCGCTGCTGACACGCCGCTGCAGACACACCACTGCTGACACATCACTGCAGACACACCACTGCTGACACATCACTGCTGATACGCCGCTGCTGACACACCACTGCTGACACACCACTGCTGACACAACACTGCTGACACATCGCTGCTGAGACACCACTGCTGACACCACTGCTGCTGACACCGCTGCTAAACACACCACTGCTGACACACCACTGCTGACAGGCCTCTACTGACATGCCGCTTCTGACACCACTGCTGACACGCCCCTGCTGAAATGCCCCTGCTGACATGCCGCTGCTGACATGCTGCTGCTGAGAAACCGCTGCTGACACACCGCTGCTGACACACTGCTGTTGACACGCTGCTGCAGACACTACTGCTGACACACTACTGCAGACACCACTGCTGACACAACAGTGCTGACACGCCGCTGCTGACACCACTGCTGACACACCTCTGCTGACACACCACTGCTGACATGCCGCTGCTGACACCACTGCTGACACACCACTGCTGACACACTGCTGCTGACACGCCTCTGCGGACACGCCTCACTGCTGCTGACACGCCTCTGCGGACACGCCTCTATAACACGCCGCTGCTGACACACCACTGCTGACACGCCGCTGCAGACACCACTGCTGACACACTACTGCTGACACACCACTGCTGACACATCGCTGCTGACACATGGCTGCTGACACCACTGCTGACACACCACTGCTGACGCCACTGCTGACAAACTGCTGCTGACACACCGCTGCTGACACACCGCTGCTGACACGCCGCTGCTGACACACCGCTGCTGACACGCCGCTGCTGACACACCGATGCTGACACATCGCTGCTGATGCCACTGCTGACACACCACTGCTGATACATCACTGCTGACGCCGCTGCTGACACACCGCTGCTGACTCGCCATGGCAGACACCACTGCTGATACACCACTGTTGATACTACGCTGCTGACATGCCATTGCTGACACCACTGTTAATACGCCACTGCTGATACACCACTGCTGACATGCCGCTGCTGACACGTCGCTGCTGACACCACTGCTAACACTACTGCTGACTCGCCGCTGCTGACACACCACTGCTGCTACGCCACTGCGGAGACACCACTGCTGACACACCACTGCTGACACACTACTGCTGACATACCGCTGCTGACACACAATTGCTGACACACCGCTGCTGACACCACTGCTCAACGCCGCTGCTGACACACCGCTGCTGACACGCCGCTGCTGACACACCGCTGCTGACACACCGCTGCTGACAAACTGCTGCTGACGCACCGCTGCTGACACATCGCTGCTGATGCTGCTGCTGATGCTGCTGCTGACACACCACTGCTGATACATCACTGCTGACGCCACTGCTGACACTCCGATGTTGTCTCACCACTGCAGACACCACTGCTGACACACCACTGCTGACACACCGCAGCTGACACGCTGTTGCTGACACCACTGTTGACACACCACTGCTGACACGCCGCTGCTGACACCACTGCTGACACTACTGCTGACACGCCACTGCTGACACACCACTGCTGCTACACCACTGCTGACACACAATTGATGACACACCACTGCTGACACGCCACTGCTGACACATCGCTGCTCACACGCCACTGCTGACACCACTGCTGACACACCACTGCTGACACACCACTGCTGATAGGCCTCTGCTGACACGCCTCTGCTGACACCACTGCTGACACGCTGCTGCTGACAAACTGAGGCTGACACACCGCTGCTGACACACCGCTGCTGACACACCGCTGCTGACATATCGCTGCTGATGCTGCTGCTGATGCTGCTGCTGACACACCACTGCTGATACATCACTGCTGATGCCACTGCTAACACTCCGATGTTGACTCACCACTGCAGACACCACGGCTGACACACCACTGCTGACACACCGCAGCTGACACGCTGTTGCTGACACCACTGTTGACACACCACTACTGACACGCCGCTGCTGACACCACTGCTGACACTACTGCTGACACGCTGTTGCTGACACACCACTGCTGCTACACCACTTCTGACACACCACTGCTGACACACCACTGCTGACATACCGCTGCTGAAACACAATTGATGACACACCACTGCTGACACACCACTGCTGACACATCGCTGCTCACACGCCACTGCTGACACCACTACTGACACACCACTGCTGACACACCACTGCTGATAGGCCTCTGCTGACACGCCTCTGCTGACACCACTGCTGACACGCCCTTGCTGAACGCCACTGCTGACACGCCACTACTGACAAGCTGCTGCTGACACACTACTGCTGACACACCGCTTCTGACATGCCTCTTCAGACACCACTGCTGACACACTACTGCTGACACACCACTGCTGACACACCACTGCAGACACCACTGCTGAAACACCACTGCTGACACTCCACTGCTGACATGCTGCTACTGACACCACTGCTGACACACCGTTTCTGACACACCGCTGCTGACACGCCTCTACTGACATGCCTCTGTAACATGCCGCTGTTGACACACCGCTGCTGACACACCGCTACAGACACCACTGCTGACACACAACTTCTGACACACCACTGCTGACACACCACTGCTGACACATCGCTGCTGACACACTGCTGCTGACAGGTCTCTGCTGACACACTTCTGTGACACGTCGCTGCTGACACACCGCTGCTGACACACCACTGCTGATGCTGCTGCTGACACACCACTGCTGATACATCACTGCTGACGCCGCTGCTGACATACCACTGCAGACACCACTTCTGACACACCGCTGCTGACACGCAGCTGCTGACACCACTGCTGATGCACCACTCCTGACACACCACTGCTGACATGCCACTGCAGACACCACTGCTGCTACACCACTGCTACTACACCACTGCTGAAACATCACTGCTGATACAACATTGCTGACACACCACTGCTGACACACCACTGCTCACACGACGCTGCTGACACGCCACTAGTGACACGCCGCTGCTGACATGCTGCTGCTGACACCACTGCTGACACACAGCTACTGCCACACACCACTGCTGACACATCGCTGCTGACACATCACCTCTGACACGCCGCTGCTGACACACCACTGCTGACACACCACTGCTGACACACCACTGCTGACATGCCGCCGCTGACATGCCACCACTGACACGCCGCTGCTGACATGCCGCTGCTGACACACCTTGAGAAGGGGACTTGAAGCTCCGCCCCTCATTTTCATTGGCTGGCGTCACCAATTATGCTAAACGGTGGCCTGCCATTGGAAATGAGGTTTGTTAGTGATGCTCTTTCGCCTTTTCGTCCGGCTGATCCGGACTGGAGCGTCTGCTTTGCGGCTGTCGCAAAGCACTTTCTTATCTTTATGGGGCCATGTGTTTCTAATTAGCATGGAGGAGCGCACTACCCCCGACCTCTCAAGATATTTTTCCTTTGAGAGGTCGGGGGCAGTGCGCGCCTCCATGCTAATTAGAAACACATGGCCCCATACAGATAAGTATTTTTGCCTAAGCCACCTTGTGTTTTAATATACCTAAAACTGTCTGTCTCTCACCCTTGTGCAGACCACAGAGGTAAAATGAGGCAATAGCTGCTCGAGCAGGAAGTGACACACAGGAAACTGCTTCTTTGTCTAAAACCAGGGCAGGTCCAAATGTCCCACAAGCATTTTTACATAATTGTTCTCTGACACCTTCATGGGGCAGAACACCCCCAAAGTACTTCTTGAGTTTCTGCAACAGTTTATATGGAGCCCTGGTCAGAATCAATCATCCTGGCAGGCGCCAAATGCTGTCACAGCTTCTTCTGGTATATTTTAATGTGGACACGCACCTGAAACATCCTAGCGCCTTAGGACGTCTTCTAGCAGTGTGGCCCCACCCTTTGCTAATCAGGTGATAGTATGACCCGATAGCCAGCAGGTCTACCGTTCTGTGCAAGCTTGATTAACAAAGCCCATATGTAGGAAGGTGGATATCTGACTATGGTTACCCCCAAATTTTTGCCTAGTGTCTAGCTGGTTTTTCGACTTAGTTGGCCTGAGATCCTGCCATTCAGGCTCTCAGGCTATCTGCTCTCTCTGTAAAATAGACTCCATGTACCCTAGGTACATACCCAATTGGTTGGATCACCCTGTCAGCCCCTGTACCAGTGTACACTAGGTACCCAGGGCATTGGTGTATCCAAGGCCTGCCAGGGGCTGAAGCATGTATTATGCCACCCCAGGCTTGGCCTAACAATTTGACACAACTGGCTGATCACTCAGCTGGGGTAAGTTGGTGTAATCACCTCTTACTTAGGTGTAGTATACCTATACCTAACCTTAAATGGGACACCTGGTAACCTATAAGTCACTCCTATGGCAGGCCTTAACAATCCTGAAGGCAGAGTGCTTGGTTCCATGTCAGATGGTGCTCTGGCATGAGCTGAGCCTGTCTACAGTGGTCGGAACAACTTCCTTCTACTGTTTCCAGATATCGTCATACCATATACTCTTAAGTGCATTATGAACCTCGCGGTTAAATGCTATCTTTGGTTTGGCTTTATCAAAACATGTCGAGTAAGGTGTCATACGAATTGGAATACTAACCCCTCGCCAATTCTGGCGACGGGGTTAGCATTCCACCCTTCTAGAGGGACACGACATGTACAGTGCCTGAAACCCGGGTAAAATCAGACATAGCCTCAGCTCCACAAAATGGATGCTGCCACCACAGACACAAGTCTGCCCTCCTGCTGCTGGGAGTCCTTCCAGCTTGGGAGGTGTGGACAAAGGGTTTCCTGCCAGGGGAGGTGCGTGCACCACCCCAGACAGGATTTTGTGTATTGGTCAGGTAGGGCTTGAAAGAAACCAGACATGCCTGTGGCTCACAAGGAGCCTCGGTGCATATGCCAGTTCAAACCGGTCCTGGGGCACACCAGTCCCGGGCCTGGGGCGAGCTGGACAAAGGATTGGGGGTGTAACCACCCCCCTTCCTGGTCCCACCCATAGGGAGGGACCTAGCAGGTAGTCCGGCCCCTAGAATCCGAATAAAGGTAGGAGCTGTGTCCTAAGACTTCAGACATCCTGGAATCAACTTGAAACTAAGAAGAAGACGGGAACTTCGACATTCTGCTGCACAGAAGACTGAAGAAAATCTCCCCTGTGGTCAGGGAGTGACCACCTTGCTAACGCAAGCACCATCCAGCGAATCAACGTCTGCTTTGCCGCCGCCTCCCGCCGGAGCCCGAGCCCAGAGACTGACAAGACCTGGACCTCCAGACCTCTCACCGCCCGGTCCACAGTCCCTGAAAAGAGGAGACCCGTGGAGGCACCGAGACACGTGGAGCCAGCCATCTTGGAACGACTACGACAAGCTGACCAGTGCAACAACCGAGGCTCCCTCCAAGTTGTGCTTTGGGTCCTGAGAAGCCCAACCCTCGAGCAGCATCTGCACCAAAGGTGAGCCCTCCAGCATCTCCACGATCTGCGTGGGGCCCTTCTGCATTTTGCCACTCGACGCGCCTAACCGGTTGCTGGCCCGCTGGCTAGTGGCCATCTTGGCGACGAAATCTACGACAAACACCGCTGGTCTGGTTGCTCCAGACTGGCCCTTGCTCCCCTCCAAAGGAGCAATCCCTCTGACCTTGCTGGTCAGAACCAACAGCTGATTTCCGAATCCTCCTGCAATTGCTTTTGCCAAGGCTTGTTTGCTTCGATCGAGTCGCCGACACCGCCGACAGCGAGAGCCTGCGTGGGACAGCTCGTGAGCCGACTCCTGGACGTCGTCGACCTTCAGGGACCACGTGGCGGCGGAGACAAGCTACCCCTCATCACCTGTTTGCACCCAACATCGCCTGGTACCCACCTGGTGCCACGCTGGTCACTGGCTAGTGACTGTGAACACTGTCCCCTCTGCTTACAGGTCTTCAACATCTCCGATCCACTCTTGGATCCACTGCATCTCTCCCGGACCGACCGCCTGCAGCATCTTTGTCTTCAAGCTCCACGGAACAGATAGAAGCAACCCGACGCACTTCGAGGCCTATGCACCCGCTTCCTGTGGGTGAGGTAAAGCTGGCACACCTGTGCCCAAGTGTAGTATTACATCTCTAGTGCCTGTGTTCCAAATCTTGAGTTCCTAGTCCATCCGGAAGATTCCTTTTGCAGTAACTTTGTACTTTTTACGCACCCATTGAAACCTATGGGAGCACGCGTGTGACTATTTGCTCTGCACACGCCACCCGTGGACCTCCTGGTCACTAACTGACGTTAGCTCCTTGTAGGCCCAGCGATTCTAGAGGCCCTAGGCCTTTTCCCTTTTCTGTTCGTGGTACTTATACCACTATTTTAGTATATGGTTCGAGTGGCCACCAGGGCCTATCCATATAAAGTGCAACTTCTGTGTATTCTGTGATAATCTTGTTTGACGATTTGTGCTCCTGTGCTCATAAAGAGACTAGGGGTTACTTTGAGAAATAAATACATATATATTTTGAATATATATCTGTGTGGTGTCCTTTCATTGGTATAAAAGGGGGTTACTATTGGTAAAACAGCTTGCTTAACACGCTTCACGAGTTTAGCCTCAAAGACTGCTTAGCCTACGCTACCACTAGGGCAGCTAGTCCAAAAAGGTTGACTTACAACCACACCATAAGGGTTGCTTGGCATGGTACAAGGTGGTCACTAGAACTAGTGAACAGCATATACCAGGCCAACTTCTCACATTGGTGAGCAGCGGTTGGATTTGAGCTTGCTGTGTTTTACCATTGTAATCTCTTGGTTACCAATTGAAAGATCACATAGGTACCTGTAGGTACATATAAAACAAGATTAGATATACATAAGTTCTACTGAACTTAGTTGTTGTAGAGCAAAGGGAGTAGCACACCCTGACTACAACTACTAGATAGGTTTAGTAGGTAAACCCAAGTGTAGGTAGATTGCAACACATCCACCCACACTTAAGAGCAATGGCCGGGGCAGAGGGGTCCACTGTACCCATCTCTGTTGAGAGTGACCCCCAGAGGGCACCATCCAGCTTTGCTACCCTTAATCAGAATGAGCTCAGGCATTTGGCAACTCTTCGAGGCCTTAAACAGCCCAAGAACCCAAACTCTGCTGAGCTCAGAGAGCTCTTACAGAATGATGAGAATCAGAGAGCACTCAAGAAAGCTTCCCAGTTAGCCCCCTTAGGGACAGGAACAGGAGGCCCCCCTTCTGAAGATACTACAGAGGTACCCAGTTCCAATAGTCACCCCTTAGATGGGATGCCTACCACAGAGGAAGAAAGTGATGGGGATACAGATGTGAGTGGGGATGAAGGGAGAACTAGCCCAGTGCCAAGTGTTATACTTGGCCCAGCTAAACTAAGGCTATTGGGGACTGACAGTGGGTTCACCCCATTGGATCTCCCCAGTGGACTTAACACAGGGCTTGGAAGGCAAAGGAATCGCTCAGGTGACTCCAATGCTTCCCATGGCTCTAGAGGCTCTCAAGGTCACTCCAGAAGGAGACTGACCACCCCTCAGAGGAGGGAACATGAGGCCAGAATGCAGGAAGCCCAGCTGAGGATCAGGAAGCAGGAGCTAGAAGTAGCCCTGATGGAAGAAAAACTGAGCAAGGCTAGGCAGCATAGAGAGAGTGGGTCTATACCCACTGGTGGCAGCAATGTCCCTAGGGACAAAGATAGGGTCTTTGACAATAGGAACCTGTCCAAGATTGTGCCCCCCTACAAAAGTGGGGATGACATCCACAAATGGATGACTGCTCTTGAGAGAGCCTGCAAAGTGCAGCAGGTTCCTGAAGACCAGTGGGCAGCAATCTTATGGCTCTCCTTTGAGGGGAGAGGCAGAGATAGACTCCTCACTGTTAGAGAAGAGGATGTCAGAAATTACAGAGTCCTGAAGAGTGTCCTAGTTGATGGGTTAGGCTTAACCACTGAACAGTACAGGTTAATGTTCAGAGACACCCAGAAGACACAGACTCAGGACTGGTCTGAATATGTGGAATGTGCCACTAAGGCTTTGGAGGGTTGGTTGCTGGGAAGTAAGGTGTCTGATTATACAGGATTGTACAATTTGA
This sequence comes from Triturus cristatus, assembly GCF_964204655.1. NCBI lineage: Eukaryota > Metazoa > Chordata > Amphibia > Caudata > Salamandridae > Triturus > Triturus cristatus. The sequence goes on along the minus strand of NC_140588.1, from coordinate 1,060,347,740 downwards.
TGATGAGAGAGCAGATTTTAAGTAATTGTCAAAACCAGCTTCTCCATCAACACCTGGTAGACTCAGATTTGACCTCTCCCCAAGAATTGGGAAAGAGGGCAGATAAATGGGTCAGGACCAGGATCAGGCCTAAAAACCAGGGTGGTGACCAAAAGAAAGATACCACCAAGCCTCAAGAGAAGGGTGGGGATAAAGAAAAAGAGAAACCTTCCTCAGGGCCCCAAAACTCCACACAGGGTGGTGGGTCCCAAGCTCCCTCCTCTACCACAGCTAAAAAGCCCTACTGCCATGAGTGTAAAACTCCTGGGCATTGGAAAACTGACAGCGGTTGCCCAAGGGCTAAAAACAAAACTGTTCCTCCAATTACTCCTGTCACACCACCTATTACTGTCAGCAGTAATCCCCCAGGTGGTGGGAGTGCCCCCAGAAATCTGGGTGGGTTTACTTGGGGAACACAGGGGGACCCTGGCTTAGCCAATTCCCCTACAGCCACCACTCTTGTCTGTGATGGTGGCATGGGGTTTGCCAACTTCACTGCCTGTCCCAACACTTTGGGTAGGTACAGACAGGAGCCCTACATCAATGGTACAAAAGCTGAGGCCTACAGAGACACTGGGGCTAGCATCACAATGGTGGCCCATTGGCTAGTTCCCTCTGAGCAGCTTTTGCCCGGTTTCTCCTACCAGGTGACTAACATTGATGGCAAACAGAACAGTCATCCCATGGCAGAGGTATGTCTCAGCTGGGGAGGGGTCACTGGCCCTAAAAGGGTAGCAGTGTCCCCAACCTTGCCTGTAGACTGCTTACTGGGGAATGACTTAGAACTCTCAGCTTGGGCTGGAGTTGAACAAGACACCCATTCTAAAATGGTAGGCCTTTCACAAAAGGGTAGGGGGGTTGTGCCATTCACAACCCCTGTCCAAATAGATTTCCTCCCTGAAAAGGTTGGAAGGGCAGTGGTAGCCACAGCCCAGGCACAGACAGACTTCCCTGTAGGGACTGGCAGAGCTGTGACAGTCACAGCTCAAACACAAACTGAGTGCCCCCCTGAAAAGGTTGGCAAGGCTGTAATGGTCTCAGCCTATACTCAGACTGACATAGGTGTAGTGAAGCCTGAAACAATGGATCACTCCACACAAACTGAGAGTAGTGGGGAGGAAGAAAAGTCTCCCTCTCCCCAGACATTAGGAAAAGGTCAGCCTCCTCAGGGATCTGACCTCACCCCTTGTGAAGGAACTGCCCCAGAGGTAGCCAGGCCTGGCCTGGCAGAGCCTCTGATGTCAGTGGCCCCTTCCAAGGTGGGATCCAGTCTGGTGCAGGTAGCCTGCCTCTCTCTACCCTGCCTCAGTCAGCCCAGGGCTGCAGAGGTCAGGGAGGCCAGTGGACCCCCAGAGGGCCCCTGTCCACAAGAACCCCCCCATCAAAAGAATGAGGATTGCCTGGCTAGTAGCCCTAGTCAGGTGATGGGTAAAAACATTCCTGAGGGATCTCCTTTACAGGTAGTTAGGGACCTCCCCCAGGGGGATTCTGTTGGGCACAGGCAAACATGGGACCTTAGGGCCCCAAACCTGACCTGTCCCTCCAGTAAGCCCACAAAAGGGACCCAGCCTCCAGCTTTAGGTAGCCAGAGGCTGACCCTGAGAGCACAGTGCAACTCAGTTAAAGAAAGAAAGGCATCCATGGTGGAGGATGATTGGAGGAAGCTGAGGCCTCACTTTGAGGACACTCACTTCAGTACTCCATCTCAACACCAGCCTTTTACTTTGCCAAGACACACCACAGGTAGAGATTCCCTATGGTGGAGACCCTCTGATACCCTTAGGGTGAGGGATTGCTTAGTGGACCATGAGACAGGGGGTAACCATGCCAGTGCTGGTTCCTCCTTATATGGCCACTTGGGCAATATAGGCTTACCTGGTCAAGGTCAGCCTTATCTCCCTTCGTTTGGGGGGGGGTTGTGTAGGAAGGTGGATATCTGACTATGGTTACCCCCAAATTTTTGCCTAGTGTCTAGCTGGTTTTTCGACTTAGTTGGCCTGAGATCCTGCCATTCAGGCTCTCAGGCTATCTGCTCTCTCTGTAAAATAGACTCCATGTACCCTAGGTACATACCCAATTGGTTGGATCACCCTGTCAGCCCCTGTACCAGTGTACACTAGGTACCCAGGGCATTGGTGTATCCAAGGCCTGCCAGGGGCTGAAGCATGTATTATGCCACCCCAGGCTTGGCCTAACAATTTGACACAACTGGCTGATCACTCAGCTGGGGTAAGTTGGTGTAATCACCTCTTACTTAGGTGTAGTATACCTATACCTAACCTTAAATGGGACACCTGGTAACCTATAAGTCACTCCTATGGCAGGCCTTAACAATCCTGAAGGCAGAGTGCTTGGTTCCATGTGAGATGGTGCTCTGGCATGAGCTGAGCCTGTCTACAGTGGTCGGAACAACTTCCTTCTACTGTTTCCAGATATCGTCATACCATATACTCTTAAGTGCATTATGAACCTCGCGGTTAAATGCTATCTTTGGTTTGGCTTTATCAAAACATGTCGAGTAAGGTGTCATACGAATTGGAATACTAACCCCTCGCCAATTCTGGCGACGGGGTTAGCATTCCACCCTTCTAGAGGGACACGACATGTACAGTGCCTGAAACCCGGGTAAAATCAGACATAGCCTCAGCTCCACAAAATGGATGCTGCCACCACAGACACAAGTCTGCCCTCCTGCTGCTGGGAGTCCTTCCAGCTTGGGAGGTGTGGACAAAGGGTTTCCTGCCAGGGGAGGTGCGTGCACCACCCCAGACAGGATTTTGTGTATTGGTCAGGTAGGGCTTGAAAGAAACCAGACATGCCTGTGGCTCACAAGGAGCCTCGGTGCATATGCCAGTTCAAACCGGTCCTGGGGCACACCAGTCCCGGGCCTGGGGCGAGCTGGACAAAGGATTGGGGGTGTAACCACCCCCCTTCCTGGTCCCACCCATAGGGAGGGACCTAGCAGGTAGTCCGGCCCCTAGAATCCGAATAAAGGTAGGAGCTGTGTCCTAAGACTTCAGACATCCTGGAATCAACTTGAAACTAAGAAGAAGACGGGAACTTCGACATTCTGCTGCACAGAAGACTGAAGAAAATCTCCCCTGTGGTCAGGGAGTGACCACCTTGCTAACGCAAGCACCATCCAGCGAATCAACGTCTGCTTTGCCGCCGCCTCCCGCCGGAGCCCGAGCCCAGAGACTGACAAGACCTGGACCTCCAGACCTCTCACCGCCCGATCCACAGTCCCTGAAAAGAGGAGACCCGTGGAGGCACCGAGACACGTGGAGCCAGCCATCTTGGAACGACTACGACAAGCTGACCAGTGCAACAACCGAGGCTCCCTCCAAGTTGTGCTTTGGGTCCTGAGAAGCCCAACCCTCGAGCAGCATCTGCACCAAAGGTGAGCCCTCCAGCATCTCTACGATCTGCGTGGGGCCCTTCTGCATTTTGCCACTCGACGCGCCTAACCGGTTGCTGGCCCGCTGGCTAGTGGCCATCTTGGCGACGAAATCTACGACAAACACCGCTGGTCTGGTTGCTCCAGACTGGCCCTTGCTCCCCTCCAAAGGAGCAATCCCTCTGACCTTGCTGGTCAGAACCAACAGCTGATTTCCGAATCCTCCTGCAATTGCTTTTGCCAAGGCTTGTTTGCTTCGATCGAGTCGCCGACACCGCCGACAGCGAGAGCCTGCGTGGGACAGCTCGTGAGCCGACTCCTGGACGTCGTCGACCTTCAGGGACCACGTGGCGGCGGAGACAAGCTACCCCTCATCACCTGTTTGCACCCGACATCGCCTGGTACCCACCTGGTGCCACGCTGGTCACTGGCTAGTGACTGTGAACACTGTCCCCTCTGCTTACAGGTCTTCAACATCTCCGATCCACTCTTGGATCCACTGCATCTCTCCCGGACCGACCGCCTGCAGCATCTTTGTCTTCAAGCTCCACGGAACAGATAGAAGCAACCCGACGCACTTCGAGGCCTATGCACCCGCTTCCTGTGGGTGAGGTAAAGCTGGCACACCTGTGCCCAAGTGTAGTATTACATCTCTAGTGCCTGTGTTCCAAATCTTGAGTTCCTAGTCCATCCGGAAGATTCCTTTTGCAGTAACTTTGTACTTTTTACGCACCCATTGAAACCTATGGGAGCACGCGTGTGACTATTTGCTCTGCACACGCCACCCGTGGACCTCCTGGTCACTAACTGACGTTAGCTCCTTGTAGGCCCAGCGATTCTAGAGGCCCTAGGCCTTTTCCCTTTTCTGTTCGTGGTACTTATACCACTATTTTAGTATATGGTTCGAGTGGCCACCAGGGCCTATCCATATAAAGTGCAACTTCTGTGTATTCTGTGATAATCTTGTTTGACGATTTGTGCTCCTGTGCTCATAAAGAGACTAGGGGTTACTTTGAGAAATAAATACATATATATTTTGAATATATATCTGTGTGGTGTCCTTTCATTGGTATAAAAGGGGGTTACTATTGGTAAAACAGCTTGCTTAACACGCTTCACGAGTTTAGCCTCAAAGACTGCTTAGCCTACGCTACCACTAGGGCAGCTAGTCCAAAAAGGTTGACTTACAACCACACCATAAGGGTTGCTTGGCATGGTACAAGGTGGTCACTAGAACTAGTGAACAGCATATACCAGGCCAACTTCTCACACCATAGGTCTCACCTGTGAGTCCATAGCTCCTGGCTATGTCAGTGTTGTGCCAAGTTGTAAAACAGCGTGGCTGCTGAGCAGTGTGGCTTAAAAAATAAAGCCTTGGCAAAGCCAATAGTTGTAATCAAAGAGAGTCACTGTTTTAGCCATGTTGCATATAGCGTGGCATATCGCTTTTAGGTCCCGCTTGGGGTGTGGTTGATGTTTTCTTTATCTAAAGAATGTGTGAATGTGCACATGCTGCTGCTGACAAGCTGCTGCTGACATACCACTGCTGCTACACCACTGCTGACACACCACTGCTGACACACTGCTGCTGAAAGACCATTGCTGACACACCAATGCTGACACACCACTGCTGACACAACGCTGCTGACACATCACTGCTGACACACCACTGCTGACACGCTGCTGCTGACACGACTGCTGACACACCACTGCTGACACACCTCTGCTGACACACCGCTGCAGACACACCACTGCTGACACACAACTGCTGACATGCCGCTGCAGACACGACTGCTGACACACCACTGCTGACACATCACTGCTGACATGCTGCTGCTGACACCACTGCTGAAACACCGCTGCTGACACACCATTGCTGACATGCCGCTGCTGACACGCCGCTGCTGACACACTGCTGATGACACACTGCTGCTGACACCACTGCTGACAAACCAGTGCTGAAACGCCGCTGCAGACACCACTGCTGACACACCACTGCTGACACACCACTGCTGACATGCCGCTGCTGACACCACTACTGACACACCGCTGCTGACACACCGCTGCTGACATGCCTCTGCTGACACACCTCTGCTGACATGCTGCTGTCGAAACACCACTGCTGACATGCCACAACAGACAAACCGCTGCTGACAAACTGCTGCTGTCACACCGCTGCTGACACACCACTGCTGACACATCGTTGCTGACGCCGCTGCTGACACACCACTGCTGATACATCAATGCTGACGCCGCTGCTGACACACTGCTGCTCACTCGCCACTGCAGACACCACTGCTGACACACCACTGCCGACACACCGCTGCTGACATGCCGTTGCTGACACCACTGCTGACACACCCCTGCTGACACACCACTGCTGACACACCGCTGCTGACATGCCGCTGCTGACACCACTGCTGACACTACTGCTGACACGCCACTGCTGACACATCACTGCTGCTACATCACTGCTGCAACACCACTGCTGGGTCACCACTGCCCACTGCTGACACACCACTGCTGACACACGACTGCTGACATATCGCTGCTGACACATCACTGCTGACACATCACAGCAGACACACTACTGCTGACACACCCCTGCTGACACACCACTGCTTGCAAGCCGCTTCTGACACCACTGCTGACACACTGCTGCTGACACATCACTACTGACACACCGCTGCTGACACGCCGCTGCAGACACACCACTGCTGACACATCACTGCAGACACACCACTGCTGACACATCACTGCTGACACGCCACTGCTGACACACCACTGCTGACACACCACTGCTGACACAACACTGCTGACACATCGCTGCTGACACACCACTGCTGACACCACTGCTGCTGACACCGCTGCTAAACACACCACTGCTGACACACCACTGCTGACAGGCCTCTACTGACATGCCGCTTCTGACACCACTGCTGACACGCCCCTGCTGAAATGCCCCTGCTGACATGCCGCTGCTGACATGCTGCTGCTGAGAAACCGCTGCTGACACACCGCTGCTGACACACTGCTGTTGACACACTGCTGCAGACACTACTGCTGACACACTACTGCAGACACCACTGCTGACACAAAAGTGCTGACACGCCGCTGCTGACACCACTGCTGACACACCACTGCTGACACACCACTGCTGACACGCCGCTGCTGACACCACTGCTGACACACCACTGCTGACACACTGCTGCTGACACGCCTCTGCTGACACGCCTCTGTAACACGCCGCTGCTGACACACCACTGCTGACACGCCGCTGCAGACACCACTGCTGACACACCACTGCTGACACATCGCTGCTGACACATGGCTGCTGACACCACTGCTGACACACCACTGCTGACGCCACTGCTGACAAACTGCTGCTGACACACCGCTGCTGACACACCGCTGCTGACACGCCGCTGCTGACACACCGATGCTGACACATCGCTGCTGACACATCGCTGCTGATGCCACTGCTGACACACCACTGCTGATACATCACTGCTGACGCCGCTGCTGACACACCGCTGCTGACTCGCCATGGCAGACACCACTGCTGACACACCACTGCTGATACTACGCTGCTGACATGCCATTGCTGACACCACTGTCAATACGCCGCTGCTGACACACCACTGCTGACATGCCGCTGCTGACATGTCGCTGCTGACACCACTGCTAACACTACTGCTGACTCGCCGCTGCTGACACACCACTGCTGCTATGCCACTGCGGAGACACCACTGCTGACACACCACTGCTGACACACTACTGCTGACATACCGCTGCTGACACACAATTGCTGACACACCGCTGCTGACACCACTGCTCAACGCCGCTGCTGACACACCGCTGCTGACACGCCGCTGCTGACACACCGCTGCTGACACACCGCTGCTGACAAACTGCTGCTGACACACCGCTGCTGACACATCGCTGCTGATGCTGCTGCTGATGCTGCTGCTGACACACCACTGCTGATACATCACTGCTGACGCCACTGCTGACACTCCGATGTTGACTCGCCACTGCAGACACCACTGCTGACACACCACTGCTGACACACCGCAGCTGACACGCTGTTGCTGACACCACTGTTGACACACCACTGCTGACACGCCGCTGCTGACACCACTGCTGACACTACTGCTGACACGCCACTGCTGACACACCACTGCTGCTACACCACTGCTGACACACCACTGCTGACACACCACTGCTGACACACCACTGCTGACATACCGCTGCTGACACACAATTGATGACACACCACTGCTGACACGCCACTGCTGACACATCGCTGCTCACACGCCACTGCTGACACCACTGCTGACACACTACTGCTGACACACCACTGCTGATAGGCCTCTGCTGACACGCCTCTGCTGACACCACTGCTGACACGCTGCTGCTGACAAACTGCGGCTGACACACCGCTGCTGACACACCGCTGCTGACACACCGCTGCTGACATATCGCTGCTGATGCTGCTGCTGATGCTGCTGCTGACACACCACTGCTGATACATCACTGCTGATGCCACTGCTAACACTCCGATGTTGACTCACCACTGCAGACACCACGGCTGACACACCACTGCTGACACACCGCAGCTGACACGCTGTTGCTGACACCACTGTTGACACACCACTACTGACACGCCGCTGCTGACACCACTGCTGACACTACTGATGACACGCTGTTGCTGACACACCACTGCTGCTACACCACTTCTGACACACCACTGCTGACACACCACTGCTGACATACCGCTGCTGAAACACAATTGATGACACACCACTGCTGACACACCACTGCTGACGCATCGCTGCTCACACGCCACTGCTGACACCACTGCTGACACACCACTGCTGACACACCACTGCTGATAGGCCTCTGCTGACACGCCTCTGCTGACACCACTGCTGACACGCCCTTGCTGAACGCCACTGCTGACACACCACTACTGACAAGCTGCTGCTGACACACTACTGCTGACACACCGCTTCTGACATGCCTCTTCAGACACCACTGCTGACACACTACTGCTGACACACCACTGCTGACACACCACTGCAGACACCACTGCTGAAACACCACTGCTGACACTCCACTGCTGACACGCTGCTACTGACACCACTGCTGACACACCGTTTCTGACACACCGCTGCTGACACGCCTCTACTGACATGCCTCTGTAACATGCCGCTGTTGACACACCGCTGCTGACACACCGCTACAGACACCACTGCTGACACACAACTTCTGACACACCACTGCTGACACACCACTGCTGACACATCGCTGCTGACACACTGCTGCTGACAGGTCTCTGCTGACACACTTCTGTGACACGTCGCTGCTGACACACCGCTGCTGACACACCACTGCTGATGCTGCTGCTGACACACCACTGCTGATACATCACTGCTGACGCCGCTGCTGACACACCACTGCAGACTCCACTTCTGACACACCGCTGCTGACACGCAGCTGCTGACACCACTGCTGATGCACCACTCCTGACACACCACTGCTGACATGCCACTGCAGACACCATTGCTGCTACACCACTGCTACTACACCACTGCTGAAACATCACTGCTGATACAACATTGCTGACACACCACTGCTGACACACCACTGCTCACACGACGCTGCTGACACGCCACTAGTGACACGCCGCTGCTGACATGCCGCTGCTGACACCACTGCTGACACACAGCTACTGACACACCACTGCTGACACATCGCTGCTGACACATCGCCTCTGACACGCCGCTGCTGACACACCACTGCTGACACACCACTGCTGACACACCACTGCTGACATGCCGCCGCTGACATGCCACCACTGACACGCCGCTGCTGACATGCCGCTGCTGACACACCACTGCCGACAGACTGCTGCTGACACCACTGCTGACACACCACTGCTGACAAGCAGCTGTAAACAGCACTGCTGACACACCACTGCTGACGCACCACTGCTGACACACCACTGCTGACACACAATCAATCAGTTATTTGTAAAGCGCACTACATACCCGCGAGTGTCTCAAGGACCTGGGGGCCGCTACTGATCGAACAGCCAGGTCTTGAGCATCCTCCTGAAGGTCAGCAGGTCTTGGGTCTGTCGTAGGCTCAATGGGAGGGTGTTCCATGTCTTGGCGGCGAGGTGGGAGAAGGATCTCCCACCGGTGGTTGTTCTTCGGATGCGCAGGACGGTGGCGAGTGAGAGGTCAGCGGAGTTTAGCTGGCGGTTGGGGATGTAGAAGGAGAGCTCTCTGTTGAGGTAGGCTGGGCCGGTCTTGTGGAGTACCTTGTGTGCATGGGTGAGGAGCTTGAAGGATATCCTCTTGCGGACGGGGAGCCAGTGCAGGTCTCTCAGGTGGGGGGTGATGTGGCATGGTACGTCAAGGATCAGTCGTGCCGAGGCGTTTTGGATGCGTTGTAGTCGTTTGATGAGCTTGGTCGGGGCACCCACGTAGAGGGCATTTCCATAGTTGAGTCTGCTGCTGACGAGGGCCTGGGTGACTGTCTTTCTTGTATCTGTCTGGATCCATCTGTAGATCTTGCGGAGCATGCGGAGGGTGTTGAAGCAGGAGGAGGAGACGGCGTTGACCTGCTTGGTCATTCAGAGGATTGAGTCGAGGATGATTCCCAGGTTGCATGCATGGTCGGTGGGTGTCGGGGTTGCTCCCAGTGCCCTCGGCCACCAGGAGTCATCCCAGGCTGAAGGGTTGGGGCCGAGGATGAGGACCTCCGTCTTGTCCGAATTCAGCTTCAGATGGCTGGTCTTCATCCAGTCGGCGACGGCCTTCATTCCTTCGTGGAGGTTGGCTTTGGCGGTGATGGGGTCCTTGGTGAGGGAGAGGATCAGTTGAGTGTCGTTGGCGTAGGAGATTATGTTGAGGTTGTGCTGTCGGGCGACTTGTGCGAGCGGGGCCATGTAAATGTTGAACAGTGTCAGGGTGAGGGAGGATTCCTAGGGTACGCCGCAGATGATCTCGGAGGCTTCGGACCGGAATGGGGGGAGGCGGACGCTCTAGGTTCTGCCGGAGAGCTAGGAGGTGGTCCATTCCAGAGCCTTGTCTCGGTTCCCTGCGGCGTGGAGGCGTGCACGTAGTGTGCGGTGGCAGACGGTGTCGAAGGTGGCGGAGAGGTCTAGGAGGATGAGTGCTGTGGTCTCGCCGTTGTCCAGAAGGGTCCTGATGTCGTTGGTGGTGGCAATGAGGGCGGTCTCGGTGCTGTGGTTACTGCGGAACCCTGACTGGGAAGGGTCCAGGATTCTGTTTTCTTTGAGGTATCGGGTTAGCTGTCTGTTGACGATTTTCTCAATGACCTTGGCCGGAAAGGGGAGCAGAGAGATGGGCCGGAAGTTCATGAGGTCTCTTGACAGCCTTGGGTTTTTTCAGTAGGGCGTTGATCTCGGCGTGTTTCCAGCTCTCTGGGAAGGTCGCGATCTCGAGGGAGAGATTGATGACGTTGCGCAGGTGGGTGCGATGGAGCTGTTTGGTTTGTTGAAGACATGGTGCGGGAAGGGATCTGACGGAGAGCCGGAGTGGATTGTGCTCATGGTCTTTATGGTGTCATCGATGCTCACGCTGGCCCAGGCTAGCAGAGGGACGTGGTTGATGGTGTGCGGAGGGTCTGTTGTGTTGCTGTCTGTTGGGTCTGTCAGGGTGTTGAAGCTGTCGTGGATGTCTGCTATCTTGCGGTGGAAGAAGGGGGCGAGGGAGTCGCACAGGGCTTGTGACGGCGGGATGTCGTTGGTGTTGGAGCTGGGGTTGGAGAGTTCCTTCACGATGTTGAAGAGCTCCTTGCTATTGTCTGCATTTTTGTCGAGGCGGTCTTTAAACAAGTTTCTCTTGGCTGCCTTGATGAGGTGGTGGTGGTTGTGGATGGCGTCCTTGTGTGCTGCACGGTTGTCCAGAGTTTGTTCGCTGTGCCATTTCTTCTCTAGTTTCCGACAGGCTTGCTTGGAGGCTAGGTGTTCTGGGGTGAACCAGCTGGCCCTCTTGCTGGTGTCTCTGTGGGGGGGTTTCTTCAGCGGGGCGAGGGTGTTGGCGCAGTCTTCGATCCAGCGTCTGAGGCTGTGGGCAGCGTCGTCGGTGTTGGAGGGTTTGGTGGGTGGGCTGAGAGCGAGGTTTGCATGTAGTTGGTCTTCGGTGATTTTGCTCCAGCAGTGGCGGGGGATCTGTTGGGTGCGGTGGTGTGTGGTGGGTTTCTGGAAGGTGAAGTGGATGCAGCAGTGGTCGGTCCAGAGGAGTTCGGTGGTGTGGCTGACGGAGCTGTGCGGGCTTGAGGAGATGACAGGGTCGAGCGTGTGGCGGGCGGAGTGGGTGGGCATTGTGACGAGTTGCTTTAGTCCGAGGTTGGCGAGGTTATCAATCAGGGTTGTGGAGTTGTTGTTGTTCTCAAGGTGAAAGTTCAGGTCTCCGAGGAGGATGTAGTCGGTGGAGGTCAGGGCGTGCGTGCTGATGGAGTCGCTGAACTGGGGGTGGGGTCCGGGGGGTTGGTAGACGAGGGTGCCTCTGAGGGTGGAGTTGGGGTCTGTGTGGATCTGGAAGTGCATGTGTTCGGCGGTGCTGAGCGCGTCGTCGGTGCTAGTCGAGACCCTGATGCTGTTCTTGTGGACGATGGCGATTCCTCCTCCGACTCCGTTGGTGCGGTCTCTGCGGGTGATCTTGTAGCTGTCTGGGATGGCTATGGTGATGTCGGATGTGTAGGAGTCGTTCAACCAGGTTTCTATCAGGAAGGCGACATCCGGGGATGTTGTGTCGAGCAAGTCCCAGAGCTCGACGGTGTGTTTGCGCGCGGAGCGAGTGTTCAGTAGTATGCATCGCAGATGGGTGCGGTCCTTCTTGGCGGGTGGTTCATCAGTTCTGAGGCTGGTGTAGCTGCAGTTCCGAGAGGTGAAGGGACTGTGTGTGCATTTCGGGGCGGCCTTGAAGCAGGTGTGGGTCCGTCCGGGGTTGAGGGCGTGGAGTGTGCTGGCATCGCAACGGCGGCGGTCGTCATGGCGGGAGCGGGGGCAGGGTTTCTGGCGCTGGCCGCGGTCCAGGCGTGGACGGGCGCAGACGGGCTTGCCTGAGGGGCGCCCGCTGCGCGCGGCTGCGCAGCGGCCGTGCAGCGGCCGGCATATATGGGGAGGTGGCAGGGAAGAGCAGCTGGGAGGTGGGAGGCGGGGGCAGCGAATGGGCAGTGGGCAGTCAGGGGTGTGGGCCGCAGGGGACACAGCGGCGGGGCAGTGAGGGACAACGGAGGGAACAGAAGGAGAAGGGCACGGAAAACGAGTGGAACAGAATGCAAAAAGGGCACAGAAATAGGGCAAAAGGGCACAAAAATCAATGGAAAACGAGTGGCACAGAGGGCAAAGGGCACAAAAATCAATGGAAAACGAGTGGCACAGAGGGAAAAATGCACAAAAATAAATGTAAAACGATTGGCACAGAAGGCAAAAAGGGCACAAAAACGAGGGGGAAATGAGTGGCACAGAGGGCAAAGGGCACAAAATCAATGAAAAACGAGTGGCCCAGAAGGTAAAAAGGGCAGGAAAACAAGGGGGAAATGAGTGGCACAGAAGGCAAAGGGCACGAAAAACGAGGGGGAAACGAGTGGCAGAGGGCAAAGGGCACAAAGGAATCAGAAGGCAAAACTGGGCAGAGAGGCACGGGGGCAGCGAGGGGAACAGAAGGGAAAACCGGGCAGAGGGACACGAGGGCAGCGAGGGGTTCAGAAGGAAAGAAAACGGGCAAGGACCACGTACAGGCAGCGGGGAAAGACAGACAACAGCAGTTACAGACACAACAATGAAAATACAGGCAATACAGTAAAACAATAAGGCGGAAGATGAACAAACGTACGGCCTACCACTGGCCACCAGGGATGAGGCACAGGTGGTAGCCTGCGGGAGGAGGAGGGCCATGAACTTCCTCAGCAGTGGCAGCGGCAGCTGGGGCAGGGACACACATGCGGAGCTGTGCGGAGGGGGAGCGACCTACCTGGTGGACCACACCACTGCTGACACACCGCTGCTGACACACCGCTGCTGACATGCCTCTGCTGACGTGCCTCTGCTGATACGCCGCTGCTGACAAACCTGTGCTGACACACTGCTGATGACACACCGCCGCTGACGTACCGCTGCTGACACATCGCTGCTGCCGCCGCTCCTGACACACCACTGCTGATACATCACTGCTGACGCCGCTGCTGACACGCCGCTGCTGACACGCCACTGCTGACTTGCCACTGCAGACACCACTGCTGACACACCACTGCTGAAACACCGCTGTTGACACGCCTTTGCTGACATGCCGCTGCTGACAACACTGCTGGCATCACTGATGACACGCCGCTGCTGACACACTACTGCTGCTATACCACTGCTACTACACCAGTGCTGACACACCACTGCTGACACACCACTGCAGACACACCGCTGCTGACACACCACTGCTGACACAACGCTGGTGACACATCACTGCTGACATACTACTGCTGACACACCGCTACTGATACACCACTGTTGACATGCCTTTGCTGACATGCCGCTGCTGACAACACTGCTGGCATCACTGATGACACGCCGCTGCTGACACACTACTGCTGCTACACCACAGCTGCTACACCAGTGCTGAGACACCACTTTTGACACACCACTGCTGACACACCACTGCTGACACACCGCTGCTGACACACCACTGCTGACATACCACTGCTTACACAACGCTGGTGACTCATCACTGCTGACATACTACTGCTTACACACCACTGCTGACACACCGATGCTGACACACCATTGCTGACACACAACTGCTGACACGCTGCTGCAGACACACCACTGCTGACACACCACTGCTGACACGCCGCTGAAGACACCACTGCTGACACACCACTGCAGACACACCACTGCTGACATGCCTCTGCTGACATGCCGCTGCTGACACCACTGCTGACATGCTGCTGCTGGCACGCTGCTGCTGACAGACTACTGCTGACACACCACTGCTAACACCACTGCTGAAACAGCACTGCTGACACACCGCTGCAGACACCACTGCTGCCACACCACTGCTGACGCACCACTTCTGACACACCACTGCTGACACACCACTGCTGACACACCGCTGCTGACACACCGCTGCTGATACGCCTCTGCTGACATGCCTCTGCTGGCATGCCGCCGCTGACACACTGCTGCTGACACGCCGCTGCTGATACGCTGCTGCTGACATGCCACTGCTGACATGCCGCTGCTGACACGCCGCTGCTAACACACCACTGCTGACATGCCGCTGCTGAAACGCCGCTGCTGACACAACGCAGCTGAAACACCGCTGCAGACACCACTGCTGACACACCACTGCTGACACACCACTGCTGACACGCTGCTGCAGACACCACTGCAGACACACCACTCCTGACACACCACTGCTGACACGCTCCTTCTGACACCACTGCTGACATACCGCTGCTGAAACACCTCTGCTGACAATACTGCTGACACACCGCTGCTGACACACCACTGTTGACATGCCGCTGCTGACATGCCGCTGCTGACAACACTGCTGGCACCACTGATGACACGCCGCTGCTGACACACCACTGCTGCGACACCACTGCTGCTACACCAGTGCTGACACACCACTGCTGACACACCACTGCTGACACACTGTGGTAAATATTTCATTACCGGTACTATTTTTTATGCGGTAAAGTCTATCAAGAATAACTCAGTAAATATAAGAGGCAGAATCCGTGGTATTAGAGGTTTTAAAAGGCTTTATTCCTATACAAAGGAATACAATTCGAATTGTAGGCATTCTATTCCATCACCACGAAAGTTCAGGAAGGAAGGGCAATACATTATTGACAGGTAATCATTTTTATAGAAAAGGCATTACAGTGAAACAGATGCAGTAGGCGTAACAACTGATAAGACAAAATAAAATATGCATGCGTAACTAGAATAGGCGTAACTAGAAAACGTCATTATACATGATGTCACAAGTGGGTGGATCCATAAGAGAATCCTGCAATGTCAGCAGAAATATTTGGCAGAGATGCGCGCGCAGCCGCATGACGTGTGATTGACGTGCAACTAGAGGGTGAAGGGGACTTGACATTTAGCTCTATATGTGGAGACAGAAGTCTGGGGTTATGTCAACCTAATCCCAAATCATATCTAATATCCTATGTTTAAAGAACTGTGTTATCCAAAAAGAGAGGTCTCTTAGGATAGAATCTTATTCTATACTGACTGTTAGTGCGTGTACAAGCGTCTAAGTGTCTACACTAGATGCGAGGGGGTAGGAATATTCCATGGTAACAGGGCTATGAATTACTTGCATGAGGACAGCGAGGCCTGGCCCTATGCACGGTAGCTGAAGGAATGTTTACCTAAACTGCTAGACAGGAATGCATCGGATGAGGGGCGGAGGAGATAATCTTGAAGGTGAAATACAGTTTTTGGCAGGCGACGGGCTGGATCAGGCACCGTTAGCCGCGCAGGGAGTAGGACAAAGTTCATGGACACAGATGCAGGCTCAGACTGGAGCTTTCAGAGGCAGAAGGCAGGAAAAGGCTTGATGACAGAATTCGGGCCTACTCGCCTGAATCTGTAAAATGTGGAAAGTGAACCACATAAAGTCGGTGGCCTTTCATACTTAGAAAAGGAATATCTGACCCATTCATGGCGGATCTGAAAGAGGACATGTTGACGGTGGACGCACATATATTTGCGTCTTCAAAACTGGAGCAGGAGGGAACATACATGTACTTATAGCATGTACATGGAGCCGTTGGGGTCTACGATAGGGGACATAACTGATCACAAAATCCATATTTCCTCATTCCCTCCTTGTCCCCTACGGACCCTCAGGAGATATCGATCTTCATCAATCCATCGATCTGTTCATATAGCATCATTTGTTCTTCCTTCTTCTTCCGGAACCTTGAGCGAAAACTTGGATGTGGGATACACGAGGTGGCACACAGACCACAAATCGCTGGCCCACATTGTAGACATAAGCAGCAACTGAATAGTATGAGAAAGCCAATACCTAGGAAGGAGAGCATTCTCCATCCCCAGGCTGACAACAAGCCCCAGAACCAACCGGACCAAGTCCAGGTGCCTGGACTCTGGTGTATCTGGCTTACAATCTTATGAAGGCGGGTTATGGCTTTATATACTGACGGCGAATTTTCTGGTATGAAAATGCAGCACCTTGATCCGATGACCCTACAAGCTCCGCCCCTATCGGCCAGGATGACGTCAAGGACAAGACGATTTTGAAGCACAACAATCCGCATAGCAGACTGCTCTTCTGTTAAATTGCCTAAGGCGGAAATAGTTTCGTTCACTACTGCTTTAAGGGTTCTGGTTAATCTACGTATCAGCTTACTATTAGTGACTGTACCTATATAGGGAAAGAAACCTTTATTGAAATCTGTGTATTTTTCCCATGCTGTTTCAGTGTAATCGACAATTGGGAGATCTCTCTGCTGTCTATTGTGTACTAAATGAGTATTTCTATGATAATCAGGAGGGGCTAGGAAAACAGGTGGTAGAAGGAATGCTATGTAACAGGTACCATCCCAATCTAAAGGTAGACGTATATATGCGGTCTGGCCACATATAAAGTAGGAATGACGAGAAGCTCTAAATGTAGACTTGCCTTCATCACTGAATTTTATTACAGTGATGCATTTACTATGGCCCATGTGTATGGAGCCATTCTTTCTTATACATAATTCCCCTTTTACTGGGAATACTGACATGGCGGGCAAGATTGGTGTAGCTTCAGATTCAACGTTCAGGATCATAAGGTTAAGTGTAAAATTACCTAATCCATATACTTCATTTTCTAGATCAGTTCCTGTTCTTTTGGGAAGTCCCTCCTTGTTAGGGTAGCAGACTTTAAGCAAAACTAAGTTCAGGTTTCCCCATACCCAGTTGTCTTGATAAACTGCGGAATTCGAATCTAGGGAATTAATCAAACTAAACCATGCTCCACAGGAGCCATTGTGTGTGAACGGATAGGGAAAGAGGGGCAAAACTCCCTTATAGTTCTGATAGGGAGGGAGTCGGCCACATATCCAACAATTTGTGGCATTGCTGGTTTGATGGGAATGATGTAGCATACTAATGAAAGTGTTATTGCGCAGCGCAAATCTATAAGACAATTCATGTGGAGGTAATTCACTAAAAGAATGTTCTGCAGTTATATTATAAGCACGCTTAGGAATAGGGTAATACATGTGCAATAGGATGCTGACAATGATGGTCAGAAGACTTAGAAAAAACAAAATTAATAATGTTACTGTGCAGTGACTACGAAATGATTTACAATACGCATGCTTCTTGAGCAGCATCTGATGATTTCTTTCTCTATTCCGGTCTAGAGGATACATGTCAGAGACAAATTCAACCGATTCACCTTGGAGAGGACTTAAACAATCAAATTGTCTGACTTACTAGACCTCAATTTTAGTTTATAAAGTTCTGGTTTTGTTAATTCAGCCAAGGGAAGCTTTGAGTCTGTCTGTGAGGGAATACAGGGTTGAGTATCTACACTGGATGGTAGTCCATAAAATTTCTTGATATGACTCGAGTGCAACCACCCTTTCCTTCCCTCGATTTTCACAGCTGTCCTTGTGGTGAGTAGAACCAACTTCGGTGACTTCCACCTAGGATCCAGTTGGGTCTTCCGGTCAAAATTCCTGACCAGCACCAGGTCCCCAGGAACCACGTCATGGGGTTTCACCTCAGTATTGTCGGGAAAAGCTGCGGATACCTGTGAACGACAAGATTGTAGTGCAGACATCAAGGAAGCCAGGTAATCTGTCAGCATATTACAGTCAACATCAGTGATTTTACGAGGTATAGGCGTCCCCCACATATTTGGTGGTCTGCCGAAGATCACCTCATACGGGGATAGCCCTGTTCGAGAATGTGCTACCATTCTCATGTAAAAGAGCGCAACTGGTAAGGCTACTATCCAATCGACTCCTTTTTCTCTACATATTTTGGACAATCTAATTTTCAGAGTTTGATTATGACGTTCCACGAGACCTGCCGCCTCGGGATGTCGGACACAGTGGAATTTCCATTGGTAGCCTAATAGAAGGGAAACGTGTTTCATTAGTTCGGATGAGAACGGCTGGCCGTTATCTGAGTAGACAACACGTGGTAAACCGTACCGTGGGAAGAATTCTCGAACTAACTGTTTGGCAGTAGTCGGGGCAGTGTAATCTGAAACCGGGTATGCTTCTGTCCAACGGGAAAGAGCACAGACAACTACGAGAACATATTTGAATCCTCGACATCGTTCCATCTGGATATAATCCATCTGGAGGACTTCAAAAGCATGATCGGGAGTTTGGAATCCACCCTGTTCTACGGGGATGCTTTTACCTGGATTAAACTGACAACATATCATACAGGTACGAACTTTTTGTTTCGCTGCGGCTCGCAAGTGTTTGTTGAACCAAATGTGTTGAATGCTGTCTAGCATAGCTTTTTCTCCTAGGTGCGCTGGACTATGTATTGTGTTAATGATGACTTGGACCATTGAGTCGGGAAGAAACCATATAGATTTTTCCTTCGTCATCCATCCTTGATCTGTTTGGATCCCTCCTAATTCAGTCCATTTCTTTATTTCTTCTGGTGTAGCATGTGTCTGTATGTCAATTACATCAAGGGCGGGATCCTTAACTGTCATGCAATGTGTTGGTGTCAGGACTATTGTCTTTGTCATGTCAGTTGTGAGAGTCTGATTCTGAGCAGTCTGTTTAGCTGTTCTGTCAGCTAGGTCATTACCCTGAGAAATAATATCGGTAACCTTTGTGTGGGCTTTGCATTTCATAATCGATATTGCAGTAGGTAGATGAATCGCGTCTAATAGGGCTTGAATGAGGGGTCCGTGTTGGATGTGGGCACCGTGAGAAGTTAAATAACCTCTCTCTCGCCACAGTACGCCGAAGTCATGGACGACTCCGAATGCATAACGTGAATCTGTGTATATGTTGACTTTTTTATTTGTGGCTTGAATACAGGCTTGTGTCAGAGCGATGAGCTCTGCTGCTTGAGCTGACAAAGTGTTAATACAATTTGTTTCAATGACTTCAGTGTCTGTTGTGACTGCGTAAGCGGCCACTAACTCTCCTGTACTTGTTCTCATACATGACCCATCTACATATAATGTCAAGTCTGGATCTGACAAAGGGATGTCTGTCAAGTCTTGTCTGGGTTTCGTCGTGATAGTAATGACTTCGACACAATCATGTGCCAATGGATCTGTTCCGCCTACTGGTAACAGTGTGGCAGGATTTAACGTATTACAACGTCTGATTTCTATGTGTGGCTGAAACAATGTCAATTCGTAACCGGTGAGTCTTGCTATAGTCAAGTGTTGTGTTTGTGTGCGGTTCAAGAGAACCTCTACTGCGTGGGGTACTTGTACTGTCAATTGATGTCCTAACACTATGGCATCGCTTTGTCTGATTGCTAAAGCTGTTGCTGCCACTGATTTCAGGCACGCTGGAAGAGCCTGAGCTACTGGATCTAATTTACTAGAGAAATAAGCACATGGTTTGTGTGATCCTGCTTGTTCCTGAGTGAGTACTGACAAAGCAGTACCTTCGCGTTCTGTAACAAAGAGTGTAAACTGTTTACTGTAACATGGTGTTGCTAGGACAGGTGCTTGGCATAAAGCTTTCTTTAAGCTTTCAAAGGCATGTGTATGTTCTGGAGTCTAAGGGAGGACAGTCGATGTGGCTGCCTCCTGTGTTGTCAACTGGATGAGTGGTTTTGCTAGAAATGCATATTGAGGGATCCACTGCCTACAGTATGAAGTGAGGCCTATAAAAGCCCGCACCTCCTTTTGTGTCTTGGGTGGTGGCATGTTAGCAATTAACTGGATGCGATCGGGTGTAAGCTGCCTTCCCTCCTTGGACAGCGAGTGCCCAAGATAAACAACTCGCTGGACACAGAATTGCAGCTTGGAAGGGGACACCTTGTGCCCCTTGTCAGCCAGAAATTTCAAAACCGTCAGTGACGCTGTTTCACATTCTAGTTCGCTTCGGGCGGTGATCAGCAGATCATCGACATATTGAAGCAAGGCAGTGTTAGCTGGCATGTGGATACTGTCAAGTTCTCGTTTCAGTGCTTGGCTATAGATGCTGGGGCTCTCTGTAAATCCTTGAGGTGCGCGTGTGAATTTAAAACTTCGTCCATTTAAACTAAAACCGAACAAATATTGACTTTCCGGATCGATTGGGACACTAAAGAAAGCATTCTTGAGATCAATTACAGTGAAAAACGTTGCTTCTGAGTCAATAGCTGTGAGTAATGAAGAGATATCTGGGACCACAGGGTATTGTGGTACAATACATTTATTTAATTCGCGCAGATCAATAACTAATCGATATACTGGTGGTGCTTTTGGATCCGTTCTTTTAAGAATCGGAATTATCGGGGAATTACATACATTGGAGTCGGTTTCGACGACCACTCCTTGTGCAATGAGCTCGTCAATGATTTGCAGTAAAGCCACTACAGCATCTGGTGGTAACTTGTATTGTCGCATTCGTGGTAGTACTATTCCTGTTTTCAGTGTAACTCGATATGGTGTAATGTTCATGCAACCAACATCAGTGGGGCCTTGTGCCCATAAATGTGTAGGTAAATTCTGCAGTCGGTGATCCATGTCTCTGGACACGTAGTGACCTTTAAAGTCACGTAAAAATAGTCGTACTCCTTCCGGAGAACAACATATTATGGCTCCTAGAGCTTTCAATGTTTTTATGCCTAACAAGTTTTCTGGACATGATTTAGTAAGCAATAAATCTGTAGTACGTGTCAATGGACCGACTGTAAGTGGAAGAGGTTGTGTTACGTCATTTATTATAGGTTTTCCTGAGAATCCAAGGGAAATATTTTGTGAGCCTGAGAGGGGTGCCCCTGGAACTTCACTGCGTCTTATAGTTGTTCTGCTTGCCCCTGTATCAAGTAAAAACTTTCTATCTTCCCCTAATAGTTCACTATGTACATAAGGTCCCTCTTGCTCTACAGGAACCTCTATAAGGGGTAAGCCAACTTCCCTCTCTAGGCTATCTCATGAGTATCGTTGATAATCGGGATAATCTGTTTGAGCATACTGATACATCTGTTGTGTTGTTGCTTGAGTTGCAGCAATAGGCTGCGCTTGTGGTGGTGCTACGATCTGTTGTGGAGCTGCCTGTTGCAGAGCTAATTGTTGCGGAACTAACCTAGGTTGTGCATTCTGAGGCATTTGTTGTTGATTCTGATCCTGTCTAGGTGGACGTGGTCTCTCATGTGTTCTACCTGTGGCTATATTATGTTTCAGGACTGGACAATCGTGTATATAATGACCTGGTTGCTTACAATAGTTGCATGTCCCTTTCGCAGGACCTGCGGAATCACCCTTTTGATGACTATCGTCTGGAACTGACTGTGCAACAAGCATTTTCATTTTTGTATCTTTCATACGTCTTTGTTCGTGTTCTTGTTCTTCTCTAATTCTATTGTGGTGATATTGTAACATCTGTAGCATCTGTGATGGGGTATTACCTTGCCAGGTACTTTCGAATTTCAATACTCTATTCTTGACTTGTAGCAGAGAATTTTCAACTAATTTTGTCACAAACAGATGTGGATATGACTCACTACTGGCTTTTATGCCACTATTTATACTAAAACATTTTTCAAATCGGGAATAGAAATCACTAGTGTCTTCATCTGGTTTTTGTTTACAGGCTGAGATTGCACCCCAGTCTTCCTTTTTCGTAGTTAATAAACGTGGCAGTACCTGTATTAGTAATCCTGCTAGTGCTGTAGTCTTTTCCCCAAGCCCTGCTCCTGCAGCTCGGGCCTTTTCTTCGTTTTCTAATGCTGTCCAATCTATCCTTTGGTCTCCCACCTCCCATTCTTTTTCTTTGAGTTTCTCATAAACACCGGCGGGTAATAGGACTTTTAATATTTTCATAATATCGGGGTAGGTATACTCTCCCATGAGTAACATGTCTTTTATCTCACGGTGGAAACCTGCTGGGTCCTTGTCATGGCTGGGTACTACTTTCTTCATTTCTAATAATTCCAGTTTAGTTATAGGCGTGTACACAAACACGCGTGTAAAATTATCACCGGCACCTCTAATTGGGTGTACTTCGCGTAACGGGTTCTGTCTATCTATGTGATACATTTTTCTTCCCATGATGGGAACTGGAACGTGTTCTGGGCATACGAAATTTAAATATTGGTTTCGGGATTCTAGAATTTCCTTAATCAAATCAGTACCTGACCCTCTCCATATATTCGTGAGTAGTTCTGTCAATATGTCAGGTAAGGGTCCTGGATCGGAGTGTTGGCTTTTATATAATATAAGGAGGTGTTGAATCATGTATATACTAGCTAAACGCTGTTCATATGGGTCTAGATTCAGAAACGTGTGTGCAAGTACATCGTCATTGTATTCGCCGGGACTGTTAGCCCATTGTACTGCTGACCTGGCTAATTCTTGTTCGTCCATGGAATCAAGCACGTGGTACCCCCAACGATCTCGGAGTAATTTATCAGCGGCTTGGAATAAGTGTTCGGGGGATTTTGTATTTAGCATAGGATTTGGAAAATGTCTATTATATTCCGGACGTATTGGACGTATTGGGTCGTTAAAACCTCTGGTATTATTATGGGATCTTCCTTTACCTACATAAGCTATCGTGTCTAATTGCTCTGATTCTTGCTCCTCCTCCTCTCTGTTTAGGTCAGTGGCGTCTACCTCTAATCTTTCTTCGTGTATTCGTTCTACTTCTTTGCGGATCTTTCGGTACATAGCTACTATACATAACTGTTTATCATGTCTCCCTTCTGATATATTCTGGCCCCAAGTGACAAGTTTTTGCATTTCTTCCGGATTTACCCCAGGCCGGTCTTGATTTCTGATTACACAGTTTATGAGGAAACGTAACAGTTGTCCCTGTACCTCCGCTTTCTGGTACTCCATGGCTCTGCTAATACTTTCAGGACCTCGTCCTGACTGGACAAAGTGATATATATTTTCTAAATGTGTAGCCATTCCTGGTAGCTTCGTTAAATATATTGCAGCTCGTCGAATACGTAATGATGACAGCAGCATTTCGTCCCGTTTACCGGGCACAGGATCATATCTACAATCTACTAGAAGTTCCTTGAGCATGTCGGGAGTTGCTAGTTTGGGCGTACGTTGGTGTGCTAATTCTCTAAGGGAAAATTTATTTCCTCTGGGTGGCGTAGAAAAAATGTCTGTCGTACCTCCTGTAGCACCGTCTGGGGTGCTGGACGTGAAAGGATTTGTTGAAGGTGAGACAGCAACCGTCGTTGCGGGAAAAACTGTAGAAACAGATGTGCTTGTCGGAATGTGTGTCGGAGCTTGTTGTTGCGGAGGTACAGACGGAGGGTCTTGGCGATGAGCACCATCGGTAAGCGGTCTATGTGGTGCGGTATTAGCATACTCGGGAGCTGCGTCGTCTAAATAAGAGGAAAGGAAAACATCTTCTGCGGTTCTGGGATGCCCCTTGGGATGTGCTTTTATCGGAAACAATGGAGGTGGCAAGTCTTTTGGTATTTCCGGAGTAGCCTTAGGTAACCCTTCGGCCAGAAGTGGATACATACCATTCATAAGGGCGTTTCTTTGTCTGTCTACTTGTTCTGATTTTACTCGGGTACCTTCCTCAAGTAATAGATTTTCTCGGGTTTTATTGGAATTCTCTCTACCTTTCTCTTCCTGTCTGAGTGCTTTTTCCGTACGTCTATATGATTCTTTACGCCCTAATTCAATGGCATCTTTCTGTGACTGTCTGGCTTTCTTTTTCCATAATTCTTCTTCTACTCGCATGATGCAATCTGCATCCCAGGTCCCCGCTGCGGGCCATCTCTGACTCTCTGGTAATTCTTTGGTGTAGTCCACCCATAAATCAAGAAATAATACGGCATCTAGGCCATGCTTATGATACATAAAGTACCCTGGAGTGTCCCTTGGTGGGATGGGAACAGCTTCTTCGAGTACACCTTTTCTAGTTTTGATCTGTCTTAGTTTCGAAAAGAGCGGCATTTTTAGACCTTATTACTAGAACACACTTTATAAAAACACAATAATGAACAGTCATTCACACCACAGTATATAGAACGTATTTCAAAACATTTAACACTTAACAGTTTTACGAACAATGATAACTAATAGAAAACTAGTTACTGACATAATACTGACACTAGATAATACTTATTTATATTTATTTATATGCAAAACATACTATATATACTGCTAAACAGTACAGATACACTGCTAAAACAGTGCAGACCGGATTTGTGTACCCAAACCCGTCTTGACCGGCACAGACTATGTGCACGTTAAATGCCTCCCCGGTAATGGTACTCACCGGGTAGCTCGGAACGGAAGGCCTCGGAACGGAACTGAAACTGGACCGGACTGGACTCGACTCGACTGGACTCGGAACTTCGGAACCTGGCGGGTCTCTGTATACCTCGGATCTTGCTCTCTCAGCTAGGCTCTGGTCGGGATACTTCGCACTTCTCACCGCCTCGTCTGGGTGTTGATCGCAGCCTCAGTCGTCCCCGCTTGGCCGGAGGGAGATACAGGAAATCCTGCAGGTACGCGTTTTTGTCCGTTCAGCTGTGGCAGGAGACCGGGCCTGCAACGCACCGCCGGCGCGTGAGATGAGAAAGTGTCCCTGTTCGGGCGCCAATTTATGTGGTAAATATTTCATTACCGGTACTATTTTTTATGCGGTAAAGTCTATCAAGAATAACTCAGTAAATATAAGAGGCAGAATCCGTGGTATTAGAGGTTTTAAAAGGCTTTATTCCTATACAAAGGAATACAATTCGAATTGTAGGCATTCTATTCCATCACCACGAAAGTTCAGGAAGGAAGGGCAATACATTATTGACAGGTAATCATTTTTATAGAAAAGGCATTACAGTGAAACAGATGCAGTAGGCGTAACAACTGATAAGACAAAATAAAATATGCATGCGTAACTAGAATAGGCGTAACTAGAAAACGTCATTATACATGATGTCACAAGTGGGTGGATCCATAAGAGAATCCTGCAATGTCAGCAGAAATATTTGGCAGAGATGCGCGCGCAGCCGCATGACGTGTGATTGACGTGCAACTAGAGGGTGAAGGGGACTTGACATTTAGCTCTATATGTGGAGACAGAAGTCTGGGGTTATGTCAACCTAATCCCAAATCATATCTAATATCCTATGTTTAAAGAACTGTGTTATCCAAAAAGAGAGGTCTCTTAGGATAGAATCTTATTCTATACTGACTGTTAGTGCGTGTACAAGCGTCTAAGTGTCTACACTAGATGCGAGGGGGTAGGAATATTCCATGGTAACAGGGCTATGAATTACTTGCATGAGGACAGCGAGGCCTGGCCCTATGCACGGTAGCTGAAGGAATGTTTACCTAAACTGCTAGACAGGAATGCATCGGATGAGGGGCGGAGGAGATAATCTTGAAGGTGAAATACAGTTTTTGGCAGGCGACGGGCTGGATCAGGCACCGTTAGCCGCGCAGGGAGTAGGACAAAGTTCATGGACACAGATGCAGGCTCAGACTGGAGCTTTCAGAGGCAGAAGGCAGGAAAAGGCTTGATGACAGAATTCGGGCCTACTCGCCTGAATCTGTAAAATGTGGAAAGTGAACCACATAAAGTCGGTGGCCTTTCATACTTAGAAAAGGAATATCTGACCCATTCATGGCGGATCTGAAAGAGGACATGTTGACGGTGGACGCACATATATTTGCGTCTTCAAAACTGGAGCAGGAGGGAACATACATGTACTTATAGCATGTACATGGAGCCGTTGGGGTCTACGATAGGGGACATAACTGATCACAAAATCCATATTTCCTCAACACCGCTGTTGACACACCTTTGCTGACACACCACTGCTGACACAATGCTGGTGACACATCACTGATGACACACCGCTGCAGACACGCCACTGCTGACAGACCACTGCTTACACGCCACTGCTGACACCACTGCTGACACACCGATGCTGACACACCACTGCTGACACACTGCTGCAGACACCACTGCTGATACACCACTGCTGACACACCACTGCTCACACACCACTGCTGACACACCACTGCTGACACAACACTGCTGACACATCACTGCTAAAATGCTACTGATGACACCCCACTGCTGACACCCCACTGCTTACATACTGCTGCTGACACCACTGTTGACACAACGATGTTGACACACCACTACTGACACATGCTGCTGACACGCCGCTGCAGACACACCACTGCTGACGCACCACTACTGTCACACCACTGCTGACACACCACTGCTGACACACCATTGCTGACACACTGCTGCTGACACGCCTCTGCTGACACGACTTTGCTGACACGCCGCAGCTGTCACACCGCTGCTGACACACCGCTGCTGATATGCCACTGCTGACATGCAGCTGCTGACACGCCGCTGCTGACACACCACTGCTGACACACCATTGCCCACACACCACTGCTGACACACCACTGCTGACACAACACTGCTGACACATCACTGCTAAAACACTACTGATGACACCCCACTGCTGACACCCCACTGCTTACATACCGCTGCTGACACCACTGCTGACACATCGATGTTGACACACCACTGCTGACACTGCTGCTGACACGCTGCTGCAGACACACCACTGCTGACACACCACTGCTGACAGACCACTGCTGACACATTGCAGCTGACACGCCGCTGCTGACACCACTGCTGACACACCACTGCTGACACACCATTGCTGACACACCACTGCTGACACACCACTGCTGACACAACACTGCTGACACATCACTGCTAAAATGCTACTGATGACACCCCACTGCTGACACCCCACTGCTTACATACCGCTGCTGACACCACTGTTGTCACAACGATGTTGACACCCCACTGCTGACACACCGCTGCAGACACCACTGCTGACACACCACTGCTGACGCACCACTACTGTCACACCACTGCTGACACACCACTGCTGACACACCATTGCTGACACGCCGCTGCTGACACGCCTCTGCTGACACGCCTTTGCTGACACGCCGCAGCTGTCACACCGCTGCTGACACACCGCTGCTGATATGCCACTGCTGACATGCAGCTGCTGACACGCCGCTGCTGACACACCACTGCTGACACAACATTGCTGACACACCACTGCTGACACACCACTGCTGACACAACACTGCTGACACATCACTGCTAAAACACTACTGATGACACCCCACTGCTGACACCCCACTGCTTACATACCGCTGCTGACACCACTGCTGACACATCGATGTTGACACACCACTGCTGACACTGCTGCTGACACGCTGCTGCAGACACACCACTGCTGACACACCACTGCTGACAGACCACTGCTGACACATTGCAGCTGACATGCCGCTGCTAACACCACTGCTGACACACCACTGCTGACACACCACTGTTGACACACAACTGCTCACACGCCTCTGCTCACACGCCGCTACTGACACCACTGCTGACGCGCCGCTGCTGATACGCTGCTGCTGACATGCTGCTGCTGACACACCCCTGCTGATACACCGCTGCTGACACGCCTCTGCTGACACACCTCTGCTGACACGCCACTGCTGCCACACTGCTGCTGACATGCTGCTGCTGACACGCCGCTGCTGACATGCTGTGGCTGACACACCTCTGCTGACACACCATTGCTGACACACCACTGCTGACACACCACTGCTGACACAACACTGCTGACACATCACTACTGATGGCACGCCACTGCTGACACCCCACTGCTGACACACCTCTGCAGACACCACTGCTGACACACCACTGCTGGCGCACCACTACTGTCACACCACTGCTGACACACCACTGCTGACACACCATTGCTGACACACCGCTGCTGACACGCCTCTGCTGACACGCCTTTGTTGACACGCCGCAGCTGTCACACTGCTGCTGACACACGGCTGCTGATATGCCACTGCTGACATGCAGCTGCTGACACGCCGCTGCTGAGACACCACTGCTGACACACCATTGCTGACACACCACCGCTGACACACCACTGCTGACACAACACTGCTGACACATCACTGCTAAAACACTACTGATGACACCCCACTGCTGACACCCCACTGCTTACATACCGCTGCTGACACCACTGCTGACACATCGATGTTGACACACCACTGCTGACACTACTGCTGACACGCTGCTGCAGACACACCACTGCTGACACACCACTGCTGACACATTGCTGCTGACACACCAGTGCTCACACGCCTCTGCTGACATGCTGCTACTGACACCACTGCTGCCACACCACTGCTGACAGATTGCTGCTGACACACCAGTGCTCACACACCTCTGCTGACATGCTGCTACTGACACCACTGCTGACACGCCACTGCTGATATGCCGCTGCTGACACGCTGCTGCTGCCACACCGCTGCTGACATACTGCTGCTGACATGCAGCTGCTGACACACCACTGCTGACACACCATTGCTGACACACCACTGCTGACACCCCACTGCTTACATACCGCTGCTGACACACCGATGTTGACACACCACTGCTGACACACCGCTGCTGACACACCGCTGCAGACACACCACTTCGGACACCACTGCTGACACACCGATGTTGACACACCACTGCTGACACACTGCTGCTGACACACCGCTACAGACACACCACTGCTGACACACCACTGCTGACAGGCTGCTGCAGACACCACTGCAGACACACCACTGCTGACACACCACTGCTGACACATTGCTGCTGACATGCCGCTGCTGACACCACTACTGACACACCACTGCTGACACAACACTGCTGACACATCACTACTGATGACACGCCACTGCTGACACCCCAGTGCTGACACACCGCTGCAGACACCACTGCTGACACACCACTGCTGATGCACCACTACTGTCACACCACTGCTGACACACCACTGCTGACACACCATTGCTGACACACCGCTGCTGACACGCCTCTGCTGACACGCCGCTGCTGTCACACCGCTGGTGACACACCGCTGCTGATATGCCACTGCTGACATGCAGCTGCTGACATGCTGCTGCTGACACACCACTGCTGACACACCATTGCTGACACACCACTGCTGACACCACTGCTGACACAACACTGCTGACACATCACTGCTAAAACGCTACTGATGACACCCCACTGCTGACACCCCACTGCTTACATACCGCTGCTGACACCACTGCTGATACAACGATGTTGACACACCACTGCTGACACACGCTGCTGACACGCCGCTGCAGACACTCCACTGCTGACACACCACTGCTGACACGCTTCTGCAGACACCACTGCAGACACACCACTGCTGACACACCACTGCTGACACACCACTGCTGACACACCACTGCTCACACGCCTCTGCTGACACGTTGCTAATGACACCACTGCTGACACGCCACTGCTGATACGCCGCTGCTGACATGCTGCTGCTGGCACGCTGCTGCTGACAGACTACTGCTGACACACCACTGCTAACACCA
The DNA here is from genome assembly GCF_964204655.1 of Triturus cristatus. Taxonomy (NCBI): domain Eukaryota; kingdom Metazoa; phylum Chordata; class Amphibia; order Caudata; family Salamandridae; genus Triturus; species Triturus cristatus. Next base: position 1,060,317,662 of record NC_140588.1, on the reverse strand, counting down.
CTGCTGAAACAGCACTGCTGACACACCGCTGCAGACACCACTGCTGCCACACCACTGCTGACGCACCACTTCTGACACACCACTGCTGACACACCACTGCTGACACACCGCTGCTGACACACCGCTGCTGATACGCCTCTGCTGACATGCCTCTGCTGGCATGCCGCCGCTGACACACTGCTGCTGACACGCCGCTACTGATACGCTGCTGCTGACATGCCACTGCTGACATGCCGCTGCTGACATGCCGCTGCTAACACACCACTGCTGACATGCCGCTGCTGAAACGCCGCTGCTGACACAACGCAGCTGAAACACCGCTGCAGACACCACTGCTGACACACCACTGCTGACACACCACTGCTGACACGCTGCTGCAGACACCACTGCAGACACACCACTCCTGACACACCACTGCTGACACGCTCCTTCTGACACCACTGCTGACATACCGCTGCTGAAGCACCTCTGCTGACAATACTGCTGACACACCGCTGCTGACACACCACTGTTGACATGCCGCTGCTGACATGCCGCTGCTGACAACACTGCTGGCACCACTGATGACACGCCGCTGCTGACACACCACTGCTGCGACACCACTGCTGCTACACCAGTGCTGACACACCACTGCTGACACACCACTGCTGACACACCGCTGTTGACACACCTTTGCTGACACACCACTGCTGACACAATGCTGGTGACACATCACTGATGACACACCGCTGCAGACACGCCACTGCTGACAGACCACTGCTTACACGCCACTGCTGACACCACTGCTGACACACCGATGCTGACACACCACTGCTGACACACTGCTGCAGACACCACTGCTGATACACCACTGCTGATACACCACTGCTGACACACCACTGCTCACACACCACTGCTGACACACCACTGCTGACACAACACTGCTGACACATCACTGCTAAAATGCTACTGATGACACCCCACTGCTGACACCCCACTGCTTACATACTGCTGCTGACACCACTGTTGACACAACGATGTTGACACACCACTACTGACACATGCTGCTGACACGCCGCTGCAGACACACCACTGCTGACGCACCACTACTGTCACACCACTGCTGACACACCACTGCTGACACACCATTGCTGACACACTGCTGCTGACACGCCTCTGCTGACACGACTTTGCTGACACGCCGCAGCTGTCACACCGCTGCTGACACACCGCTGCTGATATGCCCCTGCTGACATGCAGCTGCTGACACGCCGCTGCTGACACACCACTGCTGACACACCATTGCCCACACACCACTGCTGACACACCACTGCTGACACAACACTGCTGACACATCACTGCTAAAACACTACTGATGACACCCCACTGCTGACACCCCACTGCTTACATACCGCTGCTGACACCACTGCTGACACATCGATGTTGACACACCACTGCTGACACTGCTGCTGACACGCTGCTGCAGACACACCACTGCTGACACACCACTGCTGACAGACCACTGCTGACACATTGCAGCTGACACGCCGCTGCTGACACCACTGCTGACACAACACTGCTGACACATCACTGCTAAAATGCTACTGATGACACCCCACTGCTGACACCCCACTGCTTACATACCGCTGCTGACACCACTGTTGTCACAACGATGTTGACACCCCACTGCTGACACACCGCTGCAGACACCACTGCTGACACACCACTGCTGACGCACCACTACTGTCACACCACTGCTGACACACCACTGCTGACACACCATTGCTGACACGCCGCTGCTGACACGCCTCTGCTGACACGCCTTTGCTGACACGCCGCAGCTGTCACACCGCTGCTGACACACCGCTGCTGATATGCCACTGCTGACATGCAGCTGCTGACACGCCGCTGCTGACACACCACTGCTGACACAACATTGCTGACACACCACTGCTGACACACCACTGCTGACACAACACTGCTGACACACCACTGCTGACACATCACTGCTAAAACACTACTGATGACACCCCACTGCTGACACCCCACTGCTTACATACCGCTGCTGACACCACTGCTGACACATCGATGTTGACACACCACTGCTGACACTGCTGCTGACACGCTGCTGCAGACACACCACTGCTGACACACCACTGCTGACAGACCACTGCTGACACATTGCAGCTGACATGCCGCTGCTAACACCACTGCTGACACACCACTGCTGACACACCACTGTTGACACACAACTGCTCACACGCCTCTGCTCACACGCCGCTACTGACACCACTGCTGACGCGCCGCAGCTGATACGCTGCTGCTGACATGCTGCTGCTGACACACCCCTGCTGATACACCGCTGCTGACACGCATCTGCTGACACACCTCTGCTGACACGCCACTGCTGCCACACTGCTGCTGACATGCTGCTGCTGACACGCCACTGCTGACATGCTGTGGCTGACACACCTCTGCTGACACACCATTGCTGACACACCACTGCTGACACACCACTGCTGACACAACACTGCTGACACATCACTACTGATGGCACGCCACTGCTGACACCCCACTGCTGACACACCTCTGCAGACACCACTGCTGACACACCACTGCTGGCGCACCACTACTGTCACACCACTGCTGACACACCACTGCTGACACACCATTGCTGACACACCGCTGCTGACACGCCTCTGCTGACACGCCTTTGTTGACACGCCGTAGCTGTCACACTGCTGCTGACACACGGCTGCTGATATGCCACTGCTGACATGCAGCTGCTGACACGCCGCTGCTGACACACCACTGCTGACACACCATTGCTGACACACCACCGCTGACACACCACTGCTGACACAACACTGCTGACACATCACTGCTAAAACACTACTGATGACACCCCACTGCTGACACCCCACTGCTTACATACCGCTGCTGACACCACTGCTGACACATCGATGTTGACACACCACTGCTGACACTACTGCTGACACGCTGCTGCAGACACACCACTGCTGACACACCACTGCTGACACATTGCTGCTGACACACCAGTGCTCACACGCCTCTGCTGACATGCTGCTACTGACACCACTGCTGCCACACCACTGCTGACAGATTGCTGCTGACACACCAGTGCTCACACGCCTCTGCTGACATGCTGCTACTGACACCACTGCTGACACGCCACTGCTGATATGCCGCTGCTGACACGCTGCTGCTGCCACACCGCTGCTGACATACTGCTGCTGACATGCAGCTGCTGACACACCACTGCTGACACACCATTGCTGACACACCACTGCTGACACCCCACTGCTTACATACCGCTGCTGACACACCGATGTTGACACACCACTGCTGACACACCGCTGCTGACACACCGCTGCAGACACACCACTTCGGACACCACTGCTGACACACCGATGTTGACACACCACTGCTGACACACTGCTGCTGACACACCGCTACAGACACACCACTGCTGACACACCACTGCTGACAGGCTGCTGCAGACACCACTGCAGACACACCACTGCTGACACACCACTGCTGACACATTGCTGCTGACATGCCGCTGCTGACACCACTACTGACACACCACTGCTGACACAACACTGCTGACACATCACTACTGATGACACGCCACTGCTGACACCCCAGTGCTGACACACCGCTGCAGACACCACTGCTGACACACCACTGCTGATGCACCACTACTGTCACACCACTGCTGACACACCACTGCTGACACACCATTGCTGACACACCGCTGCTGACACGCCTCTGCTGACACGCCGCTGCTGTCACACCGCTGGTGACACACCGCTGCTGATATGCCACTGCTGACATGCAGCTGCTGACATGCTGCTGCTGACACACCACTGCTGACACACCATTGCTGACACACCACTGCTGACACCACTGCTGACACAACACTGCTGACACATCACTGCTAAAACGCTACTGATGACACCCCACTGCTGACACCCCACTGCTTACATACCGCTGCTGACACCACTGCTGATACAACGATGTTGACACACCACTGCTGACACATGCTGCTGACACGCCGCTGCAGACACTCCACTGCTGACACACCACTGCTGACACGCTTTTGCAGACACCACTGCAGACACACCACTGCTGACACACCACTGCTGACACACCACTGCTGACACACCACTGCTCACACGCCTCTGCTGACACGTTGCTAATGACACCACTGCTGACACGCCACTGCTGATACGCCGCTGCTGACATGCAGCTCCTGACATGCCGCTGCTGAAACACTGCTGCTGACATGCTGCTGCAGACACCACTGCAGACACACCACTGCTGACACACCACTGCTGACACATTGCTGCTGACACCCCGCTGTTGACACCACTAATGACACACCACTGCTGACACAACACTGCTGACACATCACTACTGATGACACACTACTGCTGACACCCCAGTGCTGACACACCGCTGCAGACACCACTGCTGACACACCACTGCTGACGCACCACTACTGTCACACCACTGCTGACACACCACTGCTGACACACCATTGCTGTCACACCGCTGCTGACATGCCTCTGCTGACACGCCTTTGCTGACACGCTGCTGCTGTCACACCGCTGCTGACACACCGCTGCTGATATGCCACTGCTGACACACAGCTGCTGACATGCCGCTGCTGACACACCACTGCTGACACACCATTGCTGACACACCATTGCTGACACACCACTGCTGACACACCACTGCTGACACAACACTGCTGACACATCACCGCTAAAATGCTACTGATGACACCCCACTGCTGACACCCCACTGCTTATATACCGCTGCTGACACCACTGTTGACACAACAATGTTGACACACCACTACTGACACATGCTGCTGACACGCCGCTGCAGACACACCACTGCTGACACACCACTGCTGACATGCTGCTGCAGACACCACTGCAGACACACCACTGCTGACACACCACTGCTGACACACCACTGCTGACACACCACTGCTCACACGCCTCTGCTGACACGCTGCTAATGACACCACTGCTGACACGCCACTGCTGATACATCGCTGCTGACATGCAGCTGTTGACACGCCGCTGCTGAAACACTGCTGCTGACATGCTGCTGCAGACACCACTGCAGACACACCACTGCTGACACACCGCTGCTGACACACCACTGCTTACATGCCGCTGCTCACACCACTGCTGACGCACCACTGCTTACATGCTGCTGCTGACAACACTGCTGACACACCGATGCTCACACACCACTGCTGACACAACGCTGCTGACAAGCCGCTGCAGACACACCACTGCTGACACACCACTGCTGACACGCTGCTGCAGACACCACTGCTGACACACCACTGCTGACAGACCACTGCTGACACATTGCTGCTGACACGCCACTGCTGACACCACTACAGACACACCACTGCTGACACACCACTGCTGACACACCACTGCTCACATGCCTCTGCTGACACACTGCTGCTGACACACCCCTGGTGACATTCCACTGCTGACATGCCTCTGCTGACACACCTCTGCTGACACGCCACTGCTGCCACACCCCTACTGACACGCCGCTGCTGACACGCCACTGCTGACACTCCGCTGCTGACATGCCGCTGCTGACACACCACTGCTGACACACCATTGCTGACACACCACTGCTGACACACCACTGCTGACACATCACTACTGATGACACACCACTGCTGACATCCCACTGCTGACACACCACTGCTAACGCACCACTACTGTCACACCACTGCTGACACACCACTGCTGACATGCCGCTGCTCACACCACTGCTGACACACCACTGCTTACATGCTGCTGCTGACAACACTGCTGACACACCGATGCTCACACACCACTGCTGACACAACGCTGCTGACAAGCCGCTGCAGACACACCACTGCTGACACACCACTGCTGACACGCTGCTGCAGACACCACTGCTGACACACCACTGCTGACAGACCACTGCTGACACATTGCTGCTGACACGCCACTGCTGACACCACTACAGACACACCACTGCTGACACACCACTGCTGACACACCACTGCTCACATGCCTCTGCTGACACACTGCTGCTGACACACCCCTGGTGACATACCACTGCTGACATGCCTCTCCTGACACGCCTCTGCTGACACGCCAATGCTGCCACACCGCTGCTGACACCCCACTGCTGATATGCCACTGCTGACACGCAGCTGCTGACACGCCGCTGCTGACACACCACTGCTGACACACCATTGCTGACACACCACTGCTGACACACCACTGCTCTGCAGACACACCACTGTTGTCACACCGCTGCTGACACACCGCTGGTGATATGCCACTGCTGACACGCAGCTGCTGACATGCCGCTGCTGACACACCACTGCTGACACACCATTGCTGACACACCACTGCTGACACATCACTGCTGACACAACACTGCTGACACATCACTGCTAAAACACTACTGATGACACCCCACTGCTGACACCCCACTGCTTACATACCGCTGCTGACACCACTGCTGACACAACAATGTTGACACACCACTGCTGACACACGCTGCTGACACACCGCTGCAGACACACCACTGCTGACACACCACTGTTGACACGGTGCTGCAGACGCCACTGCAGACACACCACTGCTGACACACCACTGCTGACACACCACTGCTGACACACCACTGCTCACACGCCTCTGCTGACACGTTGCTAATGACACCACTGCTGACACGCCACTGCTGATACGCCGCTGCTGACATGCTGCTGCTGGCACGCTGCTGCTGACAGACTACTGCTGACACACCACTGCTAACACCACTGCTGAAACAGCACTGCTGACACACCGCTGCAGACACCACTGCTGCCACACCACTGCTGACGCACCACTTCTGACACACCACTGCTGACACACCACTGCTGACACACCGCTGCTGACACACCGCTGCTGATACGCCTCTGCTGACATGCCTCTGCTGGCGTGCCGCCGCTGACACACTGCTGCTGACACGCCGCTACTGATACGCTGCTGCTGACATGCCACTGCTGACATGCCGCTGCTGACATGCCGCTGCTAACACACCACTGCTGACATGCCGCTGCTGAAACGCCGCTGCTGACACAACGCAGCTGAAACACCGCTGCAGACACCACTGCTGACACACCACTGCTGACACACCACTGCTGACACGCTGCTGCAGACACCACTGCAGACACACCACTCCTGACACACCACTGCTGACACGCTCCTTCTGACACCACTGCTGACATACCGCTGCTGAAACACCTCTGCTGACAATACTGCTGACACACCGCTGCTGACACACCACTGTTGACATGCCGCTGCTGACATGCCGCTGCTGACAACACTGCTGGCACCACTGATGACACGCCGCTGCTGACACACCACTGCTGCGACACCACTGCTGCTACACCAGTGCTGACACACCACTGCTGACACACCACTGCTGACACACCGCTGTTGACACACCTTTGCTGACACACCACTGCTGACACAATGCTGGTGACACATCACTGATGACACACCGCTGCAGACACGCCACTGCTGACAGACCACTGCTTACACGCCACTGCTGACACCACTGCTGACACACCGATGCTGACACACCACTGCTGACACACTGCTGCAGACACCACTGCTGATACACCACTGCTGACACACCACTGCTCACACACCACTGCTGACACACCACTGCTGACACAACACTGCTGACACATCACTGCTAAAATGCTACTGATGACACCCCACTGCTGACACCCCACTGCTTACATACTGCTGCTGACACCACTGTTGACACAACGATGTTGACACACCACTACTGACACATGCTGCTGACACGCCGCTGCAGACACACCACTGCTGACGCACCACTACTGTCACACCACTGCTGACACACCACTGCTGACACACCATTGCTGACACACTGCTGCTGACACGCCTCTGCTGACACGACTTTGCTGACACGCCGCAGCTGTCACACCGCTGCTGACACACTGCTGCTGATATGCCCCTGCTGACATGCAGCTGCTGACACGCCGCTGCTGACACACCACTGCTGACACACCATTGCCCACACACCACTGCTGACACACCACTGCTGACACAACACTGCTGACACATCACTGCTAAAACACTACTGATGACACCCCACTGCTGACACCCCACTGCTTACATACCGCTGCTGACACCACTGCTGACACATCGATGTTGACACACCACTGCTGACACTGCTGCTGACACGCTGCTGCAGACACACCACTGCTGACACACCACTGCTGACAGACCACTGCTGACACATTGCAGCTGACACGCCGCTGCTGACACCACTGCTGACACACCACTGCTGACACACCATTGCTGACACACCACTGCTGACACACCACTGCTGACACAACACTGCTGACACATCACTGCTAAAATGCTACTGATGACACCCCACTGCTGACACCCCACTGCTTACATACCGCTGCTGACACCACTGTTGTCACAACGATGTTGACACCCCACTGCTGACACACCACTGCAGACACCACTGCTGACACACCACTGCTGACGCACCACTACTGTCACACCACTGCTGACACACCACTGCTGACACACCATTGCTGACACGCCGCTGCTGACACGCCTCTGCTGACACGCCTTTGCTGACACGCCGCAGCTGTCACACCGCTGCTGACACACCGCTGCTGATATGCCACTGCTGACATGCAGCTGCTGACACGCCGCTGCTGACACACCACTGCTGACACAACATTGCTGACACACCACTGCTGACACACCACTGCTGACACAACACTGCTGACACATCACTGCTAAAACACTACTGATGACACCCCACTGCTGACACCCCACTGCTTACATACCGCTGCTGACACCACTGCTGACACATCGATGTTGACACACCACTGCTGACACTGCTGCTGACACGCTGCTGCAGACACACCACTGCTGACACACCACTGCTGACACACCACTGCTGACACATTGCAGCTGACATGCCGCTGCTAACACCACTGCTGACACACCACTGCTGACACACCACTGTTGACACACAACTGCTCACACGCCTCTGCTCACACGCCGCTACTGACACCACTGCTGACGCGCCGCTGCTGATACGCTGCTGCTGACATGCTGCTGCTGACACACCCCTGCTGATACACCGCTGCTGACACGCATCTGCTGACACACCTCTGCTGACACGCCACTGCTGCCACACTGCTGCTGACATGCTGCTGCTGACACGCCGCTGCTGACATGCTGTGGCTGACACACCTCTGCTGACACACCATTGCTGACACACCACTGCTGACACACCACTGCTGACACAACACTGCTGACACATCACTACTGATGGCACGCCACTGCTGACACCCCACTGCTGACACACCTCTGCAGACACCACTGCTGACACACCACTGCTGGCGCACCACTACTGTCACACCACTGCTGACACACCACTGCTGACACACCATTGCTGACACACCGCTGCTGACACGCCTCTGCTGACACACCTTTGTTGACACGCCGTAGCTGTCACACTGCTGCTGACACACGGCTGCTGATATGCCACTGCTGACATGCAGCTGCTGACACGCCGCTGCTGACACACCACTGCTGACACACCATTGCTGACACACCACCGCTGACACACCACTGCTGACACAACACTGCTGACACATCACTGCTAAAACACTACTGATGACACCCCACTGCTGACACCCCACTGCTTACATACCGCTGCTGACACCACTGCTGACACATCGATGTTGACACACCACTGCTGACACTACTGCTGACACGCTGCTGCAGACACACCACTGCTGACACACCACTGCTGACACATTGCTGCTGACACACCAGTGCTCACACGCCTCTGCTGACATGCTGCTACTGACACCACTGCTGCCACACCACTGCTGACACATTGCTGCTGACACACCAGTGCTCACACGCCTCTGCTGACATGCTGCTACTGACACCACTGCTGACACGCCACTGCTGATATGCCGCTGCTGACACGCTGCTGCTGCCACACCGCTGCTGACATACTGCTGCTGACATGCAGCTGCTGACACACCACTGCTGACACACCATTGCTGACACACCACTGCTGACACCCCACTGCTTACATACCGCTGCTGACACACCGATGTTGACACACCACTGCTGACACACCGCTGCTGACACACCGCTGCAGACACACCACTTCGGACACCACTGCTGACACACCGATGTTGACACACCACTGCTGACACACTGCTGCTGACACACCGCTACAGACACACCACTGCTGACACACCACTGCTGACAGGCTGCTGCAGACACCACTGCAGACACACCACTGCTGACACACCACTGCTGACACATTGCTGCTGACATGCCGCTGCTGACACCACTACTGACACACCACTGCTGACACAACACTGCTGACACATCACTACTGATGACACGCCACTGCTGACACCCCAGTGCTGACACACCGCTGCAGACAATACTGCTGACACACCACTGCTGATGCACCACTACTGTCACACCACTGCTGACACACCACTGCTGACACACCATTGCTGACACACCGCTGCTGACACGCCTCTGCTGACACGCCGCTGCTGTCACACCGCTGGTGACACACCGCTGCTGATATGCCACTGCTGACATGCAGCTGCTGACATGCTGCTGCTGACACACCACTGCTGACACACCATTGCTGACACACCACTGCTGACACCACTGCTGACACAACACTGCTGACACATCACTGCTAAAACGCTACTGATGACACCCCACTGCTGACACCCCACTGCTTACATACCGCTGCTGACACCACTGCTGATACAACGATGTTGACACACCACTGCTGACACACGCTGCTGACACGCCGCTGCAGACACTCCACTGCTGACACACCACTGCTGACACGCTTCTGCAGACACCACTGCAGACACACCACTGCTGACACACCACTGCTGACACACCACTGCTGACACACCACTGCTCACACGCCTCTGCTGACACGTTGCTAATGACACCACTGCTGACACGCCACTGCTGATACGCCGCTGCTGACATGCAGCTCCTGACATGCCGCTGCTGAAACACTGCTGCTGACATGCTGCTGCAGACACCACTGCAGACACACCACTGCTGACACACCACTGCTGACACATTGCTGCTGACACCCCGCTGTTGACACCACTAATGACACACCACTGCTGACACAACACTGCTGACACATCACTACTGATGACACACTACTGCTGACACCCCAGTGCTGACACACCGCTGCAGACACCACTGCTGACACACCACTGCTGACGCACCACCACTGTCACACCACTGCTGACACACCACTGCTGACACACCATTGCTGTCACACCGCTGCTGACATGCCTCTGCTGACACGCCTTTGCTGACACGCTGCTGCTGTCACACCGCTGCTGACACACCGCTGCTGATATGCCACTGCTGACACACAGCTGCTGACATGCCGCTGCTGACACACCACTGCTGACACACCATTGCTGACACACCATTGCTGACACACCACTGCTGACACACCACTGCTGACACAACACTGCTGACACATCACTGCTAAAATGCTACTGATGACACCCCACTGCTGACACCCCACTGCTTATATACCGCTGCTGACACCACTGTTGACACAACAATGTTGACACACCACTACTGACACATGCTGCTGACACGCCGCTGCAGACACACCACTGCTGACACACCACTGCTGACATGCTGCTGCAGACACCACTGCAGACACACCACTGCTGACACACCACTGCTGACACACCACTGCTGACACACCACTGCTCACACGCCTCTGCTGACACGCTGCTAATGACACCACTGCTGACACGCCACTGCTGATACATCGCTGCTGACATGCAGCTGTTGACACGCCGCTGCTGAAACACTGCTGCTGACATGCTGCTGCAGACACCACTGCAGACACACCACTGCTGACACACCGCTGCTGACACACCACTGCTTACATGCCGCTGCTCACACCACTGCTGACACACCACTGCTTACATGCTGCTGCTGACAACACTGCTGACACACCGATGCTCACACACCACTGCTGACACAACGCTGCTGACAAGCCGCTGCACACACACCACTGCTGACACACCACTGCTGACACGCTGCTGCAGACACCACTGCTGACACACCACTGCTGACAGACCACTGCTGACACATTGCTGCTGACACGCCACTGCTGACACTACTACAGACACACCACTGCTGACACACCACTGCTGACACACCACTGCTCACATGCCTCTGCTGACACACTGCTGCTGACACACCCCTGGTGACATTCCACTGCTGACATGCCTCTGCTGACACACCTCTGCTGACACGCCACTGCTGCCACACCCCTACTGACACGCCGCTGCTGACACGCCACTGCTGACACTCCGCTGCTGACATGCCGCTGCTGACACACCACTGCTGACACACCATTGCTGACACACCACTGCTGACACACCACTGCTGACACATCACTACTGATGACACACCACTGCTGACATCCCACTGCTGACACACCACTGCTAACGCACCACTACTGTCACACCACTGCTGACACACCACTGCTGACACACCATTGCTGACATGCCTCTGCTGACACGCCTCTGCTGACACGCCAATGCTGCCACACCGCTGCTGACACCCCACTGCTGATATGCCACTGCTGACACGCAGCTGCTGACACGCCGCTGCTGACACACCACTGCTGACACACCATTGCTGACACACCACTGCTGACACACCACTGCTCTGCAGACACACCACTGTTGTCACACCGCTGCTGACACACCGCTGGTGATATGCCACTGCTGACACGCAGCTGCTGACATGCCGCTGCTGACACACCACTGCTGACACACCATTGCTGACACACCACTGCTGACACATCACTGCTGACACAACACTGCTGACACATCACTGCTAAAACACTACTGATGACACCCCACTGCTGACACCCCACTGCTTACATACCGCTGCTGACACCACTGCTGACACAACAATGTTGACACACCACTGCTGACACACGCTGCTGACACACCGCTGCAGACACACCACTGCTGACACACCACTGTTGACACGGTGCTGCAGACGCCACTGCAGACACACCACTGCTGACACACCACTGCTCACACACCACTGCTCACACGCCTCTGCTGACACGCTGCTAATGACACCACGGCTGACACGCCACTGCTGATACACCGCTGCTGACATGCCACTGCTGACACGCCGCTGCTGAAACACTGCTGCTGACATGCTGCTGCAGACACCACTGCTGACACACCACTGCTGACACACCGCTGCTGACACACCACTGCTTACATGCCGCTGCTCACACCACTGCTGACACACCACTGCTTACATGCTGCTGCTGACAACACAGCTGACACACCGATGATCACACACCACTGCTTACACACCGCTGCTGACACGCCACTGCAGACACACCACTGCTGACACACCACTGCTGACACGCTGCTGCAGACACCACTGCTGACACACCACTGCTGACAGACCACTGCTGACACATAGCTGCTGACACGCCGCTGCTGACACCACTGCTGACACACCACTGCTGACACACCACTGCTGACACACCACTGCTCACATGCCGCTGCTCACACGCCGCTACTGACACCACTGCTGACATGCCGCTGCTGATATGCTGCTGCTGACACACTGCTGCTGACACACCCCTGGTGACACACGGATGCTGACATGCCTCTGCTGACACACCTCTGCTGACACGCCACTGTTGCCACACCCCTGCTGACATGCCGCTACGACACGCCACTGCTGACACGCCGCTGCTGACATGCTGCTGCTGACACACCACTGCTGACACACCATTGCTGACACACCACTGCTGACATACCACTGCTGACACACCACTGCTGACACATCACTACTGATGATACACCACTGCTGACACCCCACTGCTGACACACCACTGCAGACACCACTGCTGACACACCACTGATGACGCACCACTACTGTCACCCACTGCTGACACACCATTGCTGACACACCAATGCTGCCACACTGCTGCTGACACACCACTGCTGATATGCCACTGCTGACACGCAGCTTCTGACACGCCGCTGCTGACACACCACTGCTGACACACCATTGCTGACATACCTCTGGTGACACACCACTGCTGACACAACACTGCTGACACATCTCTGCTGAAACACTACTGATGATACCCCACTGCTGACACCCCACTGCTTACATAATGCTGCTGACACCACTGCTGACACACCGATGTTGACACACCACTGCTGACACACCGCTGCTGACACGCCGCTGCAGACACACCACTGCTGACACACCACTGCTGACACGCTGCTGCAGACACCACTGCTGACACACCACTGCTGACACACCACTGCTGACACATTGCTGCTGACACACCACTGCTGACACACCACTGCTCACACGCCTGTGCTGACACGCTGCTAATGACAACACTGCTGACACACCACTGCTGACACACCACTGCTGACACACCACTGCTCACACGCCTCTGCTGACACGCTGCTAATGACACCACTGCTGATACACTGCTGCTGGCACGCCACTGCTGACACGCCGCTGCTGAAACACCGCTGTTGACATGCCGCTGCAGACACCACTGCTGACACACCAGTGCTGAGACACCACAGTTGACACACCACTACTGACACACCACTGCTGACACTCTGCAGCTGACACCACTGCTGACACACCGCTGCTGACACGCCTATGCTGACATGCCTCTGTAACACGCTGCTGCTGACACACCACTGCTGACACACCACTGCTGACACACCACTGCTGGCACATCGCTGCTGACACATCGCTGCTGACACCACTGCTGATACACCACTGCTGACACGCCGCAGCTGACACGCCTCTGCTGACACCACTGCTGAGACACCGCTTCTGACACACCACTGCTGACACGCCGCTGCTGACATGCCTCTGTGACACGACACTGGTGGCACACTACTGCTGACACGCTGCTGCGGACACATCATGGCTGCCACATCTGCTGACACAACACTGCTGATACATCCTTGCTGATGCCGCTGCTGAAACGCTGCTGCTGACACGCCACAGGCTGACTCACCACTGTAGACACCACAGCTGACACACCACTGCTGACACACTGCTGCTGACACACCGCTGCTGACACCACTGCTGACACACTACTGCTGACATGCTGCTGCTGACATGCTGCTGCTACACCACTGCTGACACACCACTGCTGACACATGACTGCTGCTACACCACTGCTGACACACCATTGCTGACACAGCACTGCTGACACACGACTGCTGACACACCGCTGTTGACACACCATTGCTGACACACCACTGCTGACAGACCACTACTGACAGAATGCTGCTGACACATCACTGGTGATACACTACTGCTGACACACCACTGCTGGCACACCACTGCTTACATGCCGCTGCTGACACCACTGCTGACACACCGATGCTGACACACCACTGCTGACACACCATTGCTGACACACCACTGCTGACACACCACTACTGACACACCACTGCTTACATGCCGCTGCTGACACCACTGTTGTCACAACGATGTTGACACCCCACTGCTGACACACCGCTGCAGACACCACTGCTGACACACCACTGCTGACGCACCACTACTGTCACACCACTGCTGACACACCACTGCTGACACACCATTGCTGACACGCCGCTGCTGACACGCCTCTGCTGACACGCCTTTGCTGACACGCCGCAGCTGTCACACCGCTGCTGACACACCGCTGCTGATATGCCACTGCTGACATGCAGCTGCTGACACGCCGCTGCTGACACACCACTGCTGACACAACATTGCTGACATACCACTGCTGACACACCACTGCTGACACAACACTGCTGACACATCACTGCTAAAACACTACTGATGACACCCCACTGCTGACACCCCACTGCTTACATACCGCTGCTGACACCACTGCTGACACATCGATGTTGACACACCACTGCTGACACTGCTGCTGACACGCTGCTGCAGACACACCACTGCTGACACACCACTGCTGACAGACCACTGCTGACACATTGCAGCTGACATGCCGCTGCTAACACCACTGCTGACACACCACTGCTGACACACCACTGTTGACACACAACTGCTCACACGCCTCTGCTCACACGCCGCTACTGACACCACTGCTGACGCGCCGCTGCTGATACGCTGCTGCTGACATGCTGCTGCTGACACACCCCTGCTGATACACCGCTGCTGACACGCATCTGCTGACACACCTCTGCTGACACGCCACTGCTGCCACACTGCTGCTGACATGCTGCTGCTGACACGCCACTGCTGACATGCTGTGGCTGACACACCTCTGCTGACACACCATTGCTGACACACCACTGCTGACACACCACTGCTGACACAACACTGCTGACACATCACTACTGATGGCACGCCACTGCTGACACCCCACTGCTGACACACCTCTGCAGACACCACTGCTGACACACCACTGCTGGCGCACCACTACTGTCACACCACTGCTGACACACCACTGCTGACACACCATTGCTGACACACCGCTGCTGACACGCCTCTGCTGACACGCCTTTGTTGACACGCCGTAGCTGTCACACTGCTGCTGACACACGGCTGCTGATATGCCACTGCTGACATGCAGCTGCTGACACGCCGCTGCTGACACACCACTGCTGACACACCATTGCTGACACACCACCGCTGACACACCACTGCTGACACAACACTGCTGACACATCACTGCTAAAACACTACTGATGACACCCCACTGCTGACACCCCACTGCTTACATACCGCTGCTGACACCACTGCTGACACATCGATGTTGACACACCACTGCTGACACTACTGCTGACACGCTGCTGCAGACACACCACTGCTGACACACCACTGCTGACACATTGCTGCTGACACACCAGTGCTCACACGCCTCTGCTGACATGCTGCTACTGACACCACTGCTGCCACACCACTGCTGACACATTGCTGCTGACACACCAGTGCTCACACGCCTCTGCTGACATGCTGCTACTGACACCACTGCTGACACGCCACTGCTGATATGCCGCTGCTGACACGCTGCTGCTGCCACACCGCTGCTGACATACTGCTGCTGACATGCAGCTGCTGACATACCACTGCTGACACACCATTGCTGACACACCACTGCTGACACCCCACTGCTTACATACCGCTGCTGACACACCGATGTTGACACACCACTGCTGACACACCGCTGCTGACACACCGCTGCAGACACACCACTTCGGACACCACTGCTGACACACCGATGTTGACACACCACTGCTGACACACTGCTGCTGACACACCGCTACAGACACACCACTGCTGACACACCACTGCTGACAGGCTGCTGCAGACACCACTGCAGACACACCACTGCTGACACACCACTGCTGACACATTGCTGCTGACATGCCGCTGCTGACACCACTACTGACACACCACTGCTGACACAACACTGCTGACACATCACTACTGATGACACGCCACTGCTGACACCCCAGTGCTGACACACCGCTGCAGACACCACTGCTGACACACCACTGCTGATGCACCACTACTGTCACACCACTGCTGACACACCACTGCTGACACACCATTGCTGACACACCGCTGCTGACACGCCTCTGCTGACACGCCGCTGCTGTCACACCGCTGGTGACACACCGCTGCTGATATGCCACTGCTGACATGCAGCTGCTGACATGCTGCTGCTGACACACCACTGCTGACACACCATTGCTGACACACCACTGCTGACACCACTGCTGACACAACACTGCTGACACATCACTGCTAAAACGCTACTGATGACACCCCACTGCTGACACCCCACTGCTTACATACCGCTGCTGACACCACTGCTGATACAACGATGTTGACACACCACTGCTGACACACGCTGCTGACACGCCGCTGCAGACACTCCACTGCTGACACACCACTGCTGACACGCTTCTGCAGACACCACTGCAGACACACCACTGCTGACACACCACTGCTGACACACCACTGCTCACACGCCTCTGCTGACACGTTGCTAATGACACCACTGCTGACACGCCACTGCTGATACGCCGCTGCTGACATGCAGCTCCTGACATGCCGCTGCTGAAACACTGCTGCTGACATGCTGCTGCAGACACCACTGCAGACACACCACTGCTGACACACCACTGCTGACACATTGCTGCTGACACCCCGCTGTTGACACCACTAATGACACACCACTGCTGACACAACACTGCTGACACATCACTACTGATGACACACTACTGCTGACACCCCAGTGCTGACACACCGCTGCAGACACCACTGCTGACACACCACTGCTGACGCACCACTACTGTCACACCACTGCTGACACACCACTGCTGACACACCATTGCTGTCACACCGCTGCTGACATGCCTCTGCTGACACGCCTTTGCTGACACGCTGCTGCTGTCACACCGCTGCTGACACACCGCTGCTGATATGCCACTGCTGACACACAGCTGCTGACATGCCGCTGCTGACACACCACTGCTGACACACCATTGCTGACACACCATTGCTGACACACCACTGCTGACACACCACTGCTGACACAACACTGCTGACACATCACTGCTAAAATGCTACTGATGACACCCCACTGCTGACACCCCACTGCTTATATACCGCTGCTGACACCACTGTTGACACAACAATGTTGACACACCACTACTGACACATGCTGCTGACACGCCGCTGCAGACACACCACTGCTGACACACCACTGCTGACATGCTGCTGCAGACACCACTGCAGACACACCACTGCTGACACACCACTGCTGACACACCACTGCTGACACACCACTGCTCACACGCCTCTGCTGACACGCTGCTAATGACACCACTGCTGACACGCCACTGCTGATACATCGCTGCTGACATGCAGCTGTTGACACGCCGCTGCTGAAACACTGCTGCTGACATGCTGCTGCAGACACCACTGCAGACACACCACTGCTGACACACCGCTGCTGACACACCACTGCTTACATGCCGCTGCTCACACCACTGCTGACACACCACTGCTTACATGCTGCTGCTGACAACACTGCTGACACACCGATGCTCACACACCACTGCTGACACAACGCTGCTGACAAGCCGCTGCAGACACACCACTGCTGACACACCACTGCTGACACGCTGCTGCAGACACCACTGCTGACACACCACTGCTGACAGACCACTGCTGACACATTGCTGCTGACACGCCACTGCTGACACCACTACAGACACACCACTGCTGACACACCACTGCTGACACACCACTGCTCACATGCCTCTGCTGACACACTGCTGCTGACACACCCCTGGTGACATACCACTGCTGACATGCCTCTGCTGACACACCTCTGCTGACACGCCACTGCTGCCACACCCCTACTGACACAACGCTGCTGACAAGCCGCTGCAGACACACCACTGCTGACACACCACTGCTGACACGCTGCTGCAGACACCACTGCTGACACACCACTGCTGACAGACCACTGCTGACACATTGCTGCTGACACGCCACTGCTGACACCACTACAGACACACCACTGCTGACACACCACTGCTGACACACCACTGCTCACATGCCTCTGCTGACACACTGCTGCTGACACACCCCTGGTGACATACCACTGCTGACATGCCTCTGCTGACACGCCTCTGCTGACTCGCCAATGCTGCCACACCGCTGCTGACACCCCACTGCTGATATGCCACTGCTGACACGCAGCTGCTGACACGCCGCTGCTGACACACCACTGCTGACACACCATTGCTGACACACCACTGCTGACACACCACTGCTCTGCAGACACACCACTGTTGTCACACCGCTGCTGACACACCGCTGGTGATATGCCACTGCTGACACGCAGCTGCTGACATCTCGCTGCTGACACACCACTGCTGACACACCATTGCTGACACACCACTGCTGACACATCACTGCTGACACAACACTGCTGACACATCACTGCTAAAACACTACTGATGACACCCCACTGCTGACACCCCACTGCTTACATACCGCTGCTGACACCACTGCTGACACAACAATGTTGACACACCACTGCTGACACACGCTGCTGACACACCACTGCTGACACACCACTGCTGACACACCACTGCTGACACACCACTGCTCACACGCCTCTGCTGACACGTTGCTAATGACACCACTGCTGACACGCCACTGCTGATACGCCGCTGCTGACATGCTGCTGCTGGCACGCTGCTGCTGACAGACTACTGCTGACACACCACTGCTAACACCACTGCTGAAACAGCACTGCTGACACACCGCTGCAGACACCACTGCTGCCACACCACTGCTGACGCACCACTTCTGACACACCACTGCTGACACACCACTGCTGACACACCGCTGCTGACACACCGCTGCTGATACGCCTCTGCTGACATGCCTCTGCTGGCATGCCGCTGCTGACACACTGCTGCTGACACGCCGCTACTGATACGCTGCTGCTGACATGCCACTGCTGACATGCCGCTGCTGACATGCCGCTGCTAACACACCACTGCTGACATGCCGCTGCTGAAACGCCGCTGCTGACACAACGCAGCTGAAACACCGCTGCAGACACCACTGCTGACACACCACTGCTGACACACCACTGCTGACACGCTGCTGCAGACACCACTGCAGACACACCACTCCTGACACACCACTGCTGACACGCTCCTTCTGACACCACTGCTGACATACCGCTGCTGAAACACCTCTGCTGACAATACTGCTGACACACCGCTGCTGACACACCACTGTTGACATGCCGCTGCTGACATGCCGCTGCTGACAACACTGCTGGCACCACTGATGACACGCCGCTGCTGACACACCACTGCTGCGACACCACTGCTGCTACACCAGTGCTGACACACCACTGCTGACACACCACTGCTGACACACCGCTGTTGACACACCTTTGCTGACACACCACTGCTGACACAATGCTGGTGACACATCACTGATGACACACCGCTGCAGACACGCCACTGCTGACAGACCACTGCTTACACGCCACTGCTGACACCACTGCTGACACACCGATGCTGACACACCACTGCTGACACACTGCTGCAGACACCACTGCTGATACACCACTGCTGACACACCACTGCTCACACACCACTGCTGACACACCACTGCTGACACAACACTGCTGACACATCACTGCTAAAATGCTACTGATGACACCCCACTGCTGACACCCCACTGCTTACATACTGCTGCTGACACCACTGTTGACACAACGATGTTGACACACCACTACTGACACATGCTGCTGACACGCCGCTGCAGACACACCACTGCTGACGCACCACTACTGTCACACCACTGCTGACACACCACTGCTGACACACCATTGCTGACACACTGCTGCTGACACGCCTCTGCTGACACGACTTTGCTGACACGCCGCAGCTGTCACACCGCTGCTGACACACTGCTGCTGATATGCCACTGCTGACATGCAGCTGCTGACACGCCGCTGCTGACACACCACTGCTGACACACCATTGCCCACACACCACTGCTGACACACCACTGCTGACACAACACTGCTGACACATCACTGCTAAAACACTACTGATGACACCCCACTGCTGACACCCCACTGCTTACATACCGCTGCTGACACCACTGCTGACACATCGATGTTGACACACCACTGCTGACACTGCTGCTGACACGCTGCTGCAGACACACCACTGCTGACACACCACTGCTGACAGACCACTGCTGACACATTGCAGCTGACACGCCGCTGCTGACACCACTGCTGACACACCACTGCTGACACACCATTGCTGACACACCACTGCTGACACACCACTGCTGACACAACACTGCTGACACATCACTGCTAAAATGCTACTGATGACACCCCACTGCTGACACCCCACTGCTTACATACCGCTGCTGACACCACTGTTGTCACAACGATGTTGACACCCCACTGCTGACACACCGCTGCAGACACCACTGCTGACACACCACTGCTGACGCACCACTACTGTCACACCACTGCTGACACACCACTGCTGACACACCATTGCTGACACGCCGCTGCTGACACGCCTCTGCTGACACGCCTTTGCTGACACGCCGCAGCTGTCACACCGCTGCTGACACACCGCTGCTGATATGCCACTGCTGACATGCAGCTGCTGACACGCCGCTGCTGACACACCACTGCTGACACAACATTGCTGACACACCACTGCTGACACACCACTGCTGACACAACACTGCTGACACATCACTGCTAAAACACTACTGATGACACCCCACTGCTGACACCCCACTGCTTACATACCGCTGCTGACACCACTGCTGACACATCGATGTTGACACACCACTGCTGACACTGCTGCTGACACGCTGCTGCAGACACACCACTGCTGACACACCACTGCTGACACACCACTGCTGACACATTGCAGCTGACATGCCGCTGCTAACACCACTGCTGACACACCACTGCTGACACACCACTGTTGACACACAACTGCTCACACGCCTCTGCTCACACGCCGCTACTGACACCACTGCTGACGCGCCGCTGCTGATACGCTGCTGCTGACATGCTGCTGCTGACACACCCCTGCTGATACACCGCTGCTGACACGCATCTGCTGACACACCTCTGCTGACACGCCACTGCTGCCACACTGCTGCTGACATGCTGCTGCTGACACGCCGCTGCTGACATGCTGTGGCTGACACACCTCTGCTGACACACCATTGCTGACACACCACTGCTGACACACCACTGCTGACACAACACTGCTGACACATCACTACTGATGGCACGCCACTGCTGACACCCCACTGCTGACACACCTCTGCAGACACCACTGCTGACACACCACTGCTGGCGCACCACTACTGTCACACCACTGCTGACACACCACTGCTGACACACCATTGCTGACACACCGCTGCTGACACGCCTCTGCTGACACACCTTTGTTGACACGCCGTAGCTGTCACACTGCTGCTGACACACGGCTGCTGATATGCCACTGCTGACATGCAGCTGCTGACACGCCGCTGCTGACACACCACTGCTGACACACCATTGCTGACACACCACCGCTGACACACCACTGCTGACACAACACTGCTGACACATCACTGCTAAAACACTACTGATGACACCCCACTGCTGACACCCCACTGATTACATACCGCTGCTGACACCACTGCTGACACATCGATGTTGACACACCACTGCTGACACTACTGCTGACACGCTGCTGCAGACACACCACTGCTGACACACCACTGCTGACACATTGCTGCTGACACACCAGTGCTCACACGCCTCTGCTGACATGCTGCTACTGACACCACTGCTGCCACACCACTGCTGACACATTGCTGCTGACACACCAGTGCTCACACGCCTCTGCTGACATGCTGCTACTGACACCACTGCTGACACGCCACTGCTGATATGCCGCTGCTGACACGCTGCTGCTGCCACACCGCTGCTGACATACTGCTGCTGACATGCAGCTGCTGACACACCACTGCTGACACACCATTGCTGACACACCACTGCTGACACCCCACTGCTTACATACCGCTGCTGACACACCGATGTTGACACACCACTGCTGACACACCGCTGCTGACACACCGCTGCAGACACACCACTTCGGACACCACTGCTGACACACCGATGTTGACACACCACTGCTGACACACTGCTGCTGACACACCGCTACAGACACACCACTGCTGACACACCACTGCTGACAGGCTGCTGCAGACACCACTGCAGACACACCACTGCTGACACACCACTGCTGACACATTGCTGCTGACATGCCGCTGCTGACACCACTACTGACACACCACTGCTGACACAACACTGCTGACACATCACTACTGATGACACGCCACTGCTGACACCCCAGTGCTGACACACCGCTGCAGACACCACTGCTGACACACCACTGCTGATGCACCACTACTGTCACACCACTGCTGACACACCACTGCTGACACACCATTGCTGACACACCGCTGCTGACACGCCTCTGCTGACACGCCGCTGCTGTCACACCGCTGGTGACACACCGCTGCTGATATGCCACTGCTGACATGCAGCTGCTGACATGCTGCTGCTGACACACCACTGCTGACACACCATTGCTGACACACCACTGCTGACACCACTGCTGACACAACACTGCTGACACATCACTGCTAAAACGCTACTGATGACACCCCCCGCTGACACCCCACTGCTTACATACCGCTGCTGACACCACTGCTGATACAACGATGTTGACACACCACTGCTGACACACGCTGCTGACACGCCGCTGCAGACACTCCACTGCTGACACACCACTGCTGACACGCTTCTGCAGACACCACTGCAGACACACCACTGCTGACACACCACTGCTGACACACCACTGCTGACACACCACTGCTCACACGCCTCTGCTGACACGTTGCTAATGACACCACTGCTGACACGCCACTGCTGATACGCCGCTGCTGACATGCAGCTCCTGACATGCCGCTGCTGAAACACTGCTGCTGACATGCTGCTGCAGACACCACTGCAGACACACCACTGCTGACACACCACTGCTGACACATTGCTGCTGACACCCCGCTGTTGACACCACTAATGACACACCACTGCTGACACAACACTGCTGACACATCACTACTGATGACACACTACTGCTGACACCCCAGTGCTGACACACCGCTGCAGACACCACTGCTGACACACCACTGCTGACGCACCACTACTGTCACACCACTGCTGACACACCACTGCTGACACACCATTGCTGTCACACCGCTGCTGACATGCCTCTGCTGACACGCCTTTGCTGACACGCTGCTGCTGTCACACCGCTGCTGACACACCGCTGCTGATATGCCACTGCTGACACACAGCTGCTGACATGCCGCTGCTGACACACCACTGCTGACACACCATTGCTGACACACCATTGCTGACACACCACTGCTGACACACCACTGCTGACACAACACTGCTGACACATCACTGCTAAAATGCTACTGATGACACCCCACTGCTGACACCCCACTGCTTATATACCGCTGCTGACACCACTGTTGACACAACAATGTTGACACACCACTACTGACACATGCTCCTGACACGCCGCTGCAGACACACCACTGCTGACACACCACTGCTGACATGCTGCTGCAGACACCACTGCAGACACACCACTGCTGACACACCACTGCTGACACACCACTGCTGACACACCACTGCTCACATGCCTCTGCTGACACGCTGCTAATGACACCACTGCTGACACGCCACTGCTGATACATCGCTGCTGACATGCAGCTGTTGACACGCCGCTGCTGAAACACTGCTGCTGACATGCTGCTGCAGACACCACTGCAGACACACCACTGCTGACACACCGCTGCTGACACACCACTGCTTACATGCCGCTGCTCACACCACTGCTGACACACCACTGCTTACATGCTGCTGCTGACACACTGCTGACACACCGATGCTCACACACCACTGCTGACACAACGCTGCTGACAAGCCGCTGCAGACACACCACTGCTGACACACCACTGCTGACACGCTGCTGCAGACACCAC
Source organism: Triturus cristatus (assembly GCF_964204655.1). Classification (NCBI taxonomy): domain Eukaryota; kingdom Metazoa; phylum Chordata; class Amphibia; order Caudata; family Salamandridae; genus Triturus; species Triturus cristatus. The sequence goes on along the minus strand of NC_140588.1, from coordinate 1,060,291,803 downwards.
TGCTGACACACCACTGCTGACAGACCACTGCTGACACATTGCTGCTGACACGCCACTGCTGACACCACTACAGACACACCACTGCTGACACACCACTGCTGACACACCACTGCTCACATGCCTCTGCTGACACACTGCTGCTGACACACCCCTGGTGACATACCACTGCTGACATGCCTCTGCTGACACACCTCTGCTGACACGCCACTGCTGCCACACCCCTACTGACACGCCGCTGCTGACACGCCACTGCTGACACTCCGCTGCTGACATGCCGCTGCTGACACACCACTGCTGACACACCATTGCTGACACACCACTGCTGACACACCACTGCTGACACATCACTACTGATGACACACCACTGCTGACATCCCACTGCTGACACACCACTGCTAACGCACCACTACTGTCACACCACTGCTGACACACCACTGCTGACACACCATTGCTGACATGCCTCTGCTGACACGCCTCTGCTGACACGCCAATGCTGCCACACCGCTGCTGACACCCCACTGCTGATATGCCACTGCTGACACGCAGCTGCTGACACGCCGCTGCTGACACACCACTGCTGACACACCATTGCTGACACACCACTGCTGACACACCACTGCTCTGCAGACACACCACTGTTGTCACACCGCTGCTGACACACCGCTGGTGATATGCCACTGCTGACACGCAGCTGCTGACATGCCGCTGCTGACACACCACTGCTGACACACCATTGCTGACACACCACTGCTGACACATCACTGCTGACACAACACTGCTGACACATCACTGCTAAAACACTACTGATGACACCCCACTGCTGACACCCCACTGCTTACATACCGCTGCTGACACCACTGCTGACACAACAATGTTGACACACCACTGCTGACACACGCTGCTGACACACCGCTGCAGACACACCACTGCTGACACACCACTGTTGACACGGTGCTGCAGACGCCACTGCAGACACACCACTGCTGACACACCACTGCTCACACACCACTGCTCACACGCCTCTGCTGACACGCTGCTAATGACACCACGGCTGACACGCCACTGCTGATACACCGCTGCTGACATGCCACTGCTGACACGCCGCTGCTGAAACACTGCTGCTGACATGCTGCTGCAGACACCACTGCTGACACACCACTGCTGACACACCGCTGCTGACACACCACTGCTTACATGCCGCTGCTCACACCACTGCTGACACACCACTGCTTACATGATGCTGCTGACAACACAGCTGACACACCGATGATCACACACCACTGCTTACACACCGCTGCTGACACGCCACTGCAGACACACCACTGCTGACACACCACTGCTGACACGCTGCTGCAGACACCACTGCTGACACACCACTGCTGACAGACCACTGCTGACACATAGCTGCTGACACGCCGCTGCTGACACCACTGCTGACACACCACTGCTGACACACCACTGCTGACACACCACTGCTCACATGCCGCTGCTCACATGCCGCTACTGACACCACTGCTGACATGCCGCTGCTGATATGCTGCTGCTGACACACTGCTGCTGACACACCCCTGGTGACACACGGATGCTGACATGCCTCTGCTGACACACCTCTGCTGACACGCCACTGTTGCCACACCCCTGCTGACATGCCGCTACGACACGCCACTGCTGACACGCCGCTGCTGACATGCTGCTGCTGACACACCACTGCTGACACACCATTGCTGACACACCACTGCTGACATACCACTGCTGACACACCACTGCTGACACATCACTACTGATGATACACCACTGCTGACACCCCACTGCTGACACACCACTGCAGACACCATTGCTGACACACCACTGATGACGCACCACTACTGTCACCCACTGCTGACACACCATTGCTGACACACCAATGCTGCCACACTGCTGCTGACACAACACTGCTGATATGCCACTGCTGACATGCAGCTTCTGACACGCCGCTGCTGACACACCACTGCTGACACACCATTGCTGACATACCTCTGGTGACACACCACTGCTGACACAACACTGCTGACACATCTCTGCTGAAACACTACTGATGATACCCCACTGCTGACACCCCACTGCTTACATAACGCTGCTGACACCACTGCTGACACACCGATGTTGACACACCACTGCTGACACACCGCTGCTGACACGCCGCTGCAGACACACCACTGCTGACACACCACTGCTGACACGCTGCTGCAGACACCACTGCTGACACACCACTGCTGACACACCACTGCTGACACATTGCTGCTGACACACCACTGCTGACACACCACTGCTCACACGCCTGTGCTGACACGCTGCTAATGACAACACTGCTGACACACCACTGCTGACACACCACTGCTGACACACCACTGCTCACACGCCTCTGCTGACACGCTGCTAATGACACCACTGCTGATACACTGCTGCTGGCACGCCACTGCTGACACGCCGCTGCTGAAACACCGCTGTTGACATGCCGCTGCAGACACCACTGCTGACACACCAGTGCTGAGACACCACAGTTGACACACCACTACTGACACACCACTGCTGACACTCTGCAGCTGACACCACTGCTGACACACCGCTGCTGACACGCCTATGCTGACATGCCTCTGTAACACGCTGCTGCTGACACACCACTGCTGACACACCACTGCTGACACACCACTGCTGGCACATCGCTGCTGACACATCGCTGCTGACACCACTGCTGATACACCACTGCTGACACGCCGCAGCTGACACGCCTCTGCTGACACCACTGCTGAGACACCGCTTCTGACACACCACTGCTGACACGCCGCTGCTGACATGCCTCTGTGACACGACACTGGTGGCACACTACTGCTGACACGCTGCTGCGGACACATCATGGCTGCCACATCTGCTGACACAACACTGCTGATACATCCTTGCTGATGCCGCTGCTGAAACGCTGCTGCTGACACGCCACTGCTGACTCACCACTGTAGACACCACAGCTGACACACCACTGCTGACACACTGCTGCTGACACACCGCTGCTGACACCACTGCTGACACACTACTGCTGACATGCCGCTGCTGACATGCTGCTGCTACACCACTGCTGACACACCACTGCTGACACATGACTGCTGCTACACCACTGCTGACACACCATTGCTGACACAGCACTGCTGACACACGACTGCTGACACACCGCTGTTGACACACCATTGCTGACACACCACTGCTGACAGACCACTACTGACAGAATGCTGCTGACACATCACTGGTGATACACTACTGCTGACACACCACTGCTGGCACACCACTGCTTACATGCCGCTGCTGACACCACTGCTGACACACCGATGCTGACACACCACTGCTGACACACCATTGCTGACACACCACTGCTGACACACCACTACTGACACACCACTGCTTACATGCCGCTGCTGACACCACTGCTGACACACTGATGTTGACACACCACTGCTGACACACCGCAGCTGACACGCCGCTGCAGACACACCACTGCTGACACACCACTGCTGACACACCACTGCTCACCCGCCTCTGCTGACACGCCGCTACTGACACCACTGCTGACAAGCCACTGCTGATACGCCACTGCTGACATGCTGCTGCTGACACACCGCTGCTGACATGCCTCTGCTGACACACCTCTGCTGACACGCCGCTGCTGACACACTGCTGCTGACACGCCGCTCCTGATACACTGCTGCTGACACGCCGCTGCTGACACACCACTTGTGACACACCATTGCTTACACACCACTGTTGACACACCACTGCTGACACAACACTGCTGACACATCACTGCTGAAACACTACTGATGACACCCCACTGCTTACATGCCTCTGCTGACACCACTGCTGACACACCGATATTAATACACCACTGCTGACACACCACTGCAGACACGCTGCTGCAGACACACCACTGCTGACACACCACTGCTGACACGCTGCTGCAGACACCACTGCTGACACCTCCTCTGACAGACCACTGCCGGCACATTGCTGCTGACACGCCACTGCTGACACCACTGCTGACACACCATTGCTGACACACCACTGCTCACCCACCTCTGCTGACACGCTGCTACTGACACCACTGCTGACAAGCTACTGCTGATACGCCGCTGCTGACACGCTGCTGCTGACACACCCCTGCTGACACACCGCTGCTGACATGCTGCTGCAGACACACCACTGCTGACACACCACTGCTGACACGCTGCTGCAAACACCACTGCTGACACCACCTCTGACAGACCACTGCCGACACATTGCTGCTGACACGCCGCTGCTGACACCACTGCTGACACACCATTGCTGACACACCACTGCTGACCAACTACTGCTGACATGCCGCTGCGGACACATCGTGGCTGCCACATCTGCTGACACACCACTGCTGATACATCACTGCTGATGCCGCTGCTGAAATGCCGCTGCTGACACGCCGCTGCTGACTCACCACTGCAGACACCACAGCTGACACACCACTGCTGACACACCGCTGCTGACACACCGCTGCTGGCACACCGCTGCTGACACCACTTTTAAAACACCACTGCTGACACGCCGCTGCGGACATGCTGCTGCTGACACCACTGCTGACACGCCGCTGCTGACACACCACTGCTGCTACACCACTGCTGCTACACCACTGCTGACACACCACTGCTGACACATGACTGCTGCTACACCACTGCTGACACACCATTGCTGACACAGCACTGCTGACACACGACTGCTGAAACACCGCTGCTGACACACCATTGCTGACACACCACTGCTGACAGACCACTACTGACACAATGCTGCTGACACATCACTGGTGATACACTACTGCTGACACACCACTGCTTACATGCCGCTGCTGACACCACTGCTGACACACCGATGCTGACACACCACTGCTGACACACCATTGCTGACACACCACTGCTGACACACCACTACTGACACACCAATGCTTACATGCCACTGCTGACACCACTGCTGAAACACCGATGTTGACACACCACTGCTGACACACCGCTGCTGACACGCCGCTGCAGACACACCACTGCTGACACACCACTGCTGACACGGTGCCGCAGGCACCACTGCTGACACACCACTTCTGACAGACCACTGCTGACACATTGCTGCTGACACGCCGCTGCTGACACCACTGCTGACACACCACTGCTGACACACCACTGCTGACACACTACTGCTCAACTGCCTCTGCTGACACGCCGCTACTGACACCACTGCTGACAAGCCACTGCTGATACGCCGCTGCTGACACGCTGCTGCTGACACACCCCTGCTGACACACCGCTGCTGACATGCCTCTGCTGACACACCTCTGCTGACACGCCGCTGCTGACACACCGCTGCTGACACACCGCTCCTGATACACCGCTGCTGACACACCACTTGTGACACACCATTGCTGACACACCACTGTTGACACACCACTGCTGACACAACACTGCTTACATGCCTCTGCTGACACCACTGCTGACACACCGATGTTGACACACCACTGCTGACACACCACTGCTGACACGCTGCTGCAGACACCACTGCTGACACCACATCTGACAGACCACTGCTGACACATTGCTGCTGACACGCCGCTGCTGACACGCCGCTGCTGACACCACTGCTGACACACCATTGCTGACACACCACTGCTGACACACCACTGCTCACACGCCTCTGCTGACATGCCGCTACTGACACCACTACTGACATGCCGCTGCTGATACACTGCTGCTGACACGCGGCTGCTGACACACCGCTGCTGACACACCATTGCTGACATACCACTGCTGACAGACCACTACTGACACAATGCTGCTGACACATCACTGGTGATACACTACTGCTGACACACCACTGCTTACATGCCGCTGCTGACACCACTGCTGACACACTGATGCTGACACACCACTGCTGACACACCATTGCTGACACACGACTGCTGACACACCACTGCTGATACACCACTGCTGACACGGTGCTGCAGGCACCACTGCTGACACACCACTTCTGACAGACCACTGCTGACACATTGCTGCTGACACACCGCTACTGACACCACTGCTGTCACACCACTGCTAACACACCACTGCTGACACACCACTGCTCACCTGCCTCTGCTGACACACCGCTACTGACACCACTGCTGACAAGCCGCTGCTGATACGCCGCTGCTGACATGCTGCTGCTGACACACCCCTGCTGACACACCGCTGCTGACATGCCTCTGCTGACACACCTCTGCTGGCACGCCGCTGCTGACACACCGCTGCTGACACACCGCTCCTAATACACAGCTGCTGACACGCCACTGCTGACACACCACTTGTGACACACCATTGCTGACACACCACTGCAGACACGCTGCTGCAGACACACCACTGCTGAGACACCACTGCTGACATGCTGCTGCAGACACCACTGCTGACACCACATCTGACAGACCACTGCCGACACATTGCTGCTGACACGCCGCTGCTGACACCACTGCTGACACACCATTGCTGACACACCACTGCTGACACACCACTGCTCACCCACCTCTGCTGACACACCGCTACTGACACCACTGCTGACAAGCCGCTGCTGATACGCCACTGCTGACACGCTGCTGCTGACACACCCCTGCTGACACACCGCTGCTGACATGCCTCTGCTGACACACCTCTGCTGACACGCCGCTGCTGACACAACGCAGCTGAAACACCGCTGCAGACACCACTGCTGACACACCACTGCTGACACACCACTGCTGACACGCTGCTGCAGACACCACTGCAGACACACCACTCCTGACACACCACTGCTGACACGCTCCTTCTGACACCACTGCTGACATACCGCTGCTGAAACACCTCTGCTGACAATACTGCTGACACACCGCTGCTGACACACCACTGTTGACATGCCGCTGCTGACATGCCGCTGCTGACAACACTGCTGGCACCACTGATGACACGCCGCTGCTGACACACCACTGCTGCGACACCACTGCTGCTACACCAGTGCTGACACACCACTGCTGACACACCACTGCTGACACACCGCTGTTGACACACCTTTGCTGACACACCACTGCTGACACAATGCTGGTGACACATCACTGATGACACACCGCTGCAGACACGCCACTGCTGACAGACCACTGCTTACACGCCACTGCTGACACCACTGCTGACACACCGATGCTGACACACCACTGCTGACACACTGCTGCAGACACCACTGCTGATACACCACTGCTGACACACCACTGCTCACACACCACTGCTGACACACCACTGCTGACACAACACTGCTGACACATCACTGCTAAAATGCTACTGATGACACCCCACTGCTGACACCCCACTGCTTACATACTGCTGCTGACACCACTGTTGACACAACGATGTTGACACACCACTACTGACACATGCTGCTGACACGCCGCTGCAGACACACCACTGCTGACGCACCACTACTGTCACACCACTGCTGACACACCACTGCTGACACACCATTGCTGACACACTGCTGCTGACACGCCTCTGCTGACACGACTTTGCTGACACGCCGCAGCTGTCACACCGCTGCTGACACACTGCTGCTGATATGCCACTGCTGACATGCAGCTGCTGACACGCCGCTGCTGACACACCACTGCTGACACACCATTGCCCACACACCACTGCTGACACACCACTGCTGACACAACACTGCTGACACATCACTGCTAAAACACTACTGATGACACCCCACTGCTGACACCCCACTGCTTACATACCGCTGCTGACACCACTGCTGACACATCGATGTTGACACACCACTGCTGACACTGCTGCTGACACGCTGCTGCAGACACACCACTGCTGACACACCACTGCTGACAGACCACTGCTGACACATTGCAGCTGACACGCCGCTGCTGACACCACTGCTGACACACCACTGCTGACACACCATTGCTGACACACCACTGCTGACACACCACTGCTGACACAACACTGCTGACACATCACTGCTAAAATGCTACTGATGACACCCCACTGCTGACACCCCACTGCTTACATACCGCTGCTGACACCACTGTTGTCACAACGATGTTGACACCCCACTGCTGACACACCGCTGCAGACACCACTGCTGACACACCACTGCTGACGCACCACTACTGTCACACCACTGCTGACACACCACTGCTGACACACCATTGCTGACACGCCGCTGCTGACACGCCTCTGCTGACACGCCTTTGCTGACACGCCGCAGCTGTCACACCGCTGCTGACACACCGCTGCTGATATGCCACTGCTGACATGCAGCTGCTGACACGCCGCTGCTGACACACCACTGCTGACACACCATTGCTGACACACCACTGCTGACACACCACTGCTGACACAACACTGCTGACACATCACTGCTAAAACACTACTGATGACACCCCACTGCTGACACCCCACTGCTTACATACCGCTGCTGACACCACTGCTGACACATCGATGTTGACACACCACTGCTGACACTGCTGCTGACACGCTGCTGCAGACACACCACTGCTGACACACCACTGCTGACACACCACTGCTGACACATTGCAGCTGACATGCCGCTGCTAACACCACTGCTGACACACCACTGCTGACACACCACTGTTGACACACAACTGCTCACACGCCTCTGCTCACACGCCGCTACTGACACCACTGCTGACGCGCCGCTGCTGATACGCTGCTGCTGACATGCTGCTGCTGACACACCCCTGCTGATACACCGCTGCTGACACGCATCTGCTGACACACCTCTGCTGACACGCCACTGCTGCCACACTGCTGCTGACATGCTGCTGCTGACACGCCGCTGCTGACATGCTGTGGCTGACACACCTCTGCTGACACACCATTGCTGACACACCACTGCTGACACACCACTGCTGACACAACACTGCTGACACATCACTACTGATGGCACGCCACTGCTGACACCCCACTGCTGACACACCTCTGCAGACACCACTGCTGACACACCACTGCTGGCGCACCACTACTGTCACACCACTGCTGACACACCACTGCTGACACACCATTGCTGACACACCGCTGCTGACACGCCTCTGCTGACACACCTTTGTTGACACGCCGTAGCTGTCACACTGCTGCTGACACACGGCTGCTGATATGCCACTGCTGACATGCAGCTGCTGACACGCCGCTGCTGACACACCACTGCTGACACACCATTGCTGACACACCACCGCTGACACACCACTGCTGACACAACACTGCTGACACATCACTGCTAAAACACTACTGATGACACCCCACTGCTGACACCCCACTGATTACATACCGCTGCTGACACCACTGCTGACACATCGATGTTGACACACCACTGCTGACACTACTGCTGACACGCTGCTGCAGACACACCACTGCTGACACACCACTGCTGACACATTGCTGCTGACACACCAGTGCTCACACGCCTCTGCTGACATGCTGCTACTGACACCACTGCTGCCACACCACTGCTGACACATTGCTGCTGACACACCAGTGCTCACACGCCTCTGCTGACATGCTGCTACTGACACCACTGCTGACACGCCACTGCTGATATGCCGCTGCTGACACGCTGCTGCTGCCACACCGCTGCTGACATACTGCTGCTGACATGCAGCTGCTGACACACCACTGCTGACACACCATTGCTGACACACCACTGCTGACACCCCACTGCTTACATACCGCTGCTGACACACCGATGTTGACACACCACTGCTGACACACCGCTGCTGACACACCGCTGCAGACACACCACTTCGGACACCACTGCTGACACACCGATGTTGACACACCACTGCTGACACACTGCTGCTGACACACCGCTACAGACACACCACTGCTGACACACCACTGCTGACAGGCTGCTGCAGACACCACTGCAGACACACCACTGCTGACACACTACTGCTGACACATTGCTGCTGACATGCCGCTGCTGACACCACTACTGACACACCACTGCTGACACAACACTGCTGACACATCACTACTGATGACACGCCACTGCTGACACCCCAGTGCTGACACACCGCTGCAGACACCACTGCTGACACACCACTGCTGATGCACCACTACTGTCACACCACTGCTGACACACCACTGCTGACACACCATTGCTGACACACCGCTGCTGACACGCCTCTGCTGACACGCCGCTGCTGTCACACCGCTGGTGACACACCGCTGCTGATATGCCACTGCTGACATGCAGCTGCTGACATGCTGCTGCTGACACACCACTGCTGACACACCATTGCTGACACACCACTGCTGACACCACTGCTGACACAACACTGCTGACACATCACTGCTAAAACGCTACTGATGACACCCCACTGCTGACACCCCACTGCTTACATACCGCTGCTGACACCACTGCTGATACAACGATGTTGACACACCACTGCTGACACACGCTGCTGACACGCCGCTGCAGACACTCCACTGCTGACACACCACTGCTGACACGCTTCTGCAGACACCACTGCAGACACACCACTGCTGACACACCACTGCTGACACACCACTGCTGACACACCACTGCTCACATGCCTCTGCTGACACGTTGCTAATGACACCACTGCTGACACGCCACTGCTGATACGCCGCTGCTGACATGCAGCTCCTGACATGCCGCTGCTGAAACACTGCTGCTGACATGCTGCTGCAGACACCACTGCAGACACACCACTGCTGACACACCACTGCTGACACATTGCTGCTGACACCCCGCTGTTGACACCACTAATGACACACCACTGCTGACACAACACTGCTGACACATCACTACTGATGACACACTACTGCTGACACCCCAGTGCTGACACACCGCTGCAGACACCACTGCTGACACACCACTGCTGACGCACCACTACTGTCACACCACTGCTGACACACCACTGCTGACACACCATTGCTGTCACACCGCTGCTGACATGCCTCTGCTGACACGCCTTTGCTGACACGCTGCTGCTGTCACACCGCTGCTGACACACCGCTGCTGATATGCCACTGCTGACACACAGCTGCTGACATGCCGCTGCTGACACACCACTGCTGACACACCATTGCTGACACACCATTGCTGACACACCACTGCTGACACACCACTGCTGACACAACACTGCTGACACATCACTGCTAAAATGCTACTGATGACACCCCACTGCTGACACCCCACTGCTTATATACCGCTGCTGACACCACTGTTGACACAACAATGTTGACACACCACTACTGACACATGCTGCTGACACGCCGCTGCAGACACACCACTGCTGACACACCACTGCTGACATGCTGCTGCAGACACCACTGCAGACACACCACTGCTGACACACCACTGCTGACACACCACTGCTGACACACCACTGCTCACACGCCTCTGCTGACACGCTGCTAATGACACCACTGCTGACACGCCACTGCTGATACATCGCTGCTGACATGCAGCTGTTGACACGCCGCTGCTGAAACACTGCTGCTGACATGCTGCTGCAGACACCACTGCAGACACACCACTGCTGACACACCGCTGCTGACACACCACTGCTTACATGCCGCTGCTCACACCACTGCTGACACACCACTGCTTACATGCTGCTGCTGACAACACTGCTGACACACCGATGCTCACACACCACTGCTGACACAACGCTGCTGACAAGCCGCTGCAGACACACCACTGCTGACACACCACTGCTGACACGCTGCTGCAGACACCACTGCTGACACACCACTGCTGACAGACCACTGCTGACACATTGCTGCTGACACGCCACTGCTGACACCACTACAGACACACCACTGCTGACACACCACTGCTGACACACCACTGCTCACATGCCTCTGCTGACACACTGCTGCTGACACACCCCTGGTGACATACCACTGCTGACATGCCTCTGCTGACACACCTCTGCTGACACGCCACTGCTGCCACACCCCTACTGACACGCCGCTGCTGACACGCCACTGCTGACACTCCGCTGCTGACATGCCGCTGCTGACACACCACTGCTGACACACCATTGCTGACACACCACTGCTGACACACCACTGCTGACACATCACTACTGATGACACACCACTGCTGACATCCCACTGCTGACACACCACTGCTAACGCACCACTACTGTCACACCACTGCTGACACACCACTGCTGACACACCATTGCTGACATGCCTCTGCTGACACGCCTCTGCTGACACGCCAATGCTGCCACACCGCTGCTGACACCCCACTGCTGATATGCCACTGCTGACACGCAGCTGCTGACACGCCGCTGCTGACACACCACTGCTGACACACCATTGCTGACACACCACTGCTGACACACCACTGCTCTGCAGACACACCACTGTTGTCACACCGCTGCTGACACACCGCTGGTGATATGCCACTGCTGACACGCAGCTGCTGACATGCCGCTGCTGACACACCACTGCTGACACACCATTGCTGACACACCACTGCTGACACATCACTGCTGACACAACACTGCTGACACATCACTGCTAAAACACTACTGATGACACCCCACTGCTGACACCCCACTGCTTACATACCGCTGCTGACACCACTGCTGACACAACAATGTTGACACACCACTGCTGACACACGCTGCTGACACACCGCTGCAGACACACCACTGCTGACACACCACTGTTGACACGGTGCTGCAGACGCCACTGCAGACACACCACTGCTGACACACCACTGCTCACACACCACTGCTCACACGCCTCTGCTGACACGCTGCTAATGACACCACGGCTGACACGCCACTGCTGATACACCGCTGCTGACATGCCACTGCTGACACGCCGCTGCTGAAACACTGCTGCTGACATGCTGCTGCAGACACCACTGCTGACACACCACTGCTGACACACCGCTGCTGACACACCACTGCTTACATGCCGCTGCTCACACCACTGCTGACACACCACTGCTTACATGATGCTGCTGACAACACAGCTGACACACCGATGATCACACACCACTGCTTACACACCGCTGCTGACACGCCACTGCAGACACACCACTGCTGACACACCACTGCTGACACGCTGCTGCAGACACCACTGCTGACACACCACTGCTGACAGACCACTGCTGACACATAGCTGCTGACACGCCGCTGCTGACACCACTGCTGACACACCACTGCTGACACACCACTGCTGACACACCACTGCTCACATGCCGCTGCTCACACGCCGCTACTGACACCACTGCTGACATGCCGCTGCTGATATGCTGCTGCTGACACACTGCTGCTGACACACCCCTGGTGACACACGGATGCTGACATGCCTCTGCTGACACACCTCTGCTGACACGCCACTGTTGCCACACCCCTGCTGACATGCCGCTACGACACGCCACTGCTGACACGCCGCTGCTGACATGCTGCTGCTGACACACCACTGCTGACACACCATTGCTGACACACCACTGCTGACATACCACTGCTGACACACCACTGCTGACACATCACTACTGATGATACACCACTGCTGACACCCCACTGCTGACACACCACTGCAGACACCACTGCTGACACACCACTGATGACGCACCACTACTGTCACCCACTGCTGACACACCATTGCTGACACACCAATGCTGCCACACTGCTGCTGACACAACACTGCTGATATGCCACTGCTGACACGCAGCTTCTGACACGCCGCTGCTGACACACCACTGCTGACACACCATTGCTGACATACCTCTGGTGACACACCACTGCTGACACAACACTGCTGACACATCTCTGCTGAAACACTACTGATGATACCCCACTGCTGACACCCCACTGCTTACATAACGCTGCTGACACCACTGCTGACACACCGATGTTGACACACCACTGCTGACACACCGCTGCTGACACGCCGCTGCAGACACACCACTGCTGACACACCACTGCTGACACGCTGCTGCAGACACCACTGCTGACACACCACTGCTGACATACCACTGCTGACACATTGCTGCTGACACACCACTGCTGACACACCACTGCTCACACGCCTGTGCTGACACGCTGCTAATGACAACACTGCTGACACACCACTGCTGACACACCACTGCTGACACACCACTGCTCACACGCCTCTGCTGACACGCTGCTAATGACACCACTGCTGATACACTGCTGCTGGCACGCCACTGCTGACACGCCGCTGCTGAAACACCGCTGTTGACATGCCGCTGCAGACACCACTGCTGACACACCAGTGCTGAGACACCACAGTTGACACACCACTACTGACACACCACTGCTGACACTCTGCAGCTGACACCACTGCTGACACACCGCTGCTGACACGCCTATGCTGACATGCCTCTGTAACACGCTGCTGCTGACACACCACTGCTGACACACCACTGCTGACACACCACTGCTGGCACATCGCTGCTGACACATCGCTGCTGACACCACTGCTGACACGCCGCTGCTGACATGCCTCTGTGACACGACACTGGTGGCACACTACTGCTGACACGCTGCTGCGGACACATCATGGCTGCCACATCTGCTGACACAACACTGCTGATACATCCTTGCTGATGCCGCTGCTGAAACGCTGCTGCTGACACGCCACTGCTGACTCACCACTGTAGACACCACAGCTGACACACCACTGCTGACACACTGCTGCTGACACACCGCTGCTGACACCACTGCTGACACACTACTGCTGACATGCCGCTGCTGACATGCTGCTGCTACACCACTGCTGACACACCACTGCTGACACATGACTGCTGCTACACCACTGCTGACACACCATTGCTGACACAGCACTGCTGACACACGACTGCTGACACACCGCTGTTGACACACCATTGCTGACACACCACTGCTGACAGACCACTACTGACAGAATGCTGCTGACACATCACTGGTGATACACTACTGCTGACACACCACTGCTGGCACACCACTGCTTACATGCCGCTGCTGACACCACTGCTGACACACCGATGCTGACACACCACTGCTGACACACCATTGCTGACACACCACTGCTGACACACCACTACTGACACACCACTGCTTACATGCCGCTGCTGACACCACTGCTGACACACTGATGTTGACACACCACTGCTGACACACCGCAGCTGACACGCCGCTGCAGACACACCACTGCTGACACACCACTGCTGACACACCACTGCTCACCCGCCTCTGCTGACACGCCGCTACTGACACCACTGCTGACAAGCCACTGCTGATACGCCACTGCTGACATGCTGCTGCTGACACACCGCTGCTGACATGCCTCTGCTGACACACCTCTGCTGACATGCCGCTGCTGACACACTGCTGCTGACACGCCGCTCCTGATACACTGCTGCTGACACGCCGCTGCTGACACACCACTTGTGACACACCATTGCTTACACACCACTGTTGACACACCACTGCTGACACAACACTGCTGACACATCACTGCTGAAACACTACTGATGACACCCCACTGCTTACATGCCTCTGCTGACACCACTGCTGACACACCGATATTAATACACCACTGCTGACACACCACTGCAGACACGCTGCTGCAGACACACCACTGCTGACACACCACTGCTGACACGCTGCTGCAGACACCACTGCTGACACCACCTCTGACAGACCACTGCCGGCACATTGCTGCTGACACGCCACTGCTGACACCACTGCTGACACACCATTGCTGACACACCACTGCTCACCCACCTCTGCTGACACGCTGCTACTGACACCACTGCTGACAAGCTACTGCTGATACGCCGCTGCTGACACGCTGCTGCTGACACACCCCTGCTGACACACCGCTGCTGACATGCTGCTGCAGACACACCACTGCTGACACACCACTGCTGACACGCTGCTGCAAACACCACTGCTGACACCACCTCTGACAGACCACTGCCGACACATTGCTGCTGACACGCCGCTGCTGACACCACTGCTGACACACCATTGCTGACACACCACTGCTGACCAACTACTGCTGACATGCCGCTGCGGACACATCGTGGCTGCCACATCTGCTGACACACCACTGCTGATACATCACTGCTGATGCCGCTGCTGAAATGCCGCTGCTGACACGCCGCTGCTGACTCACCACTGCAGACACCACAGCTGACACACCACTGCTGACACACCGCTGCTGACACACCGCTGCTGGCACACCGCTGCTGACACCACTTTTAAAACACCACTGCTGACACGCCGCTGCGGACATGCTGCTGCTGACACCACTGCTGACACGCCGCTGCTGACACACCACTGCTGCTACACCACTGCTGCTACACCACTGCTGACACACCACTGCTGACACATGACTGCTGCTACACCACTGCTGACACACCATTGCTGACACAGCACTGCTGACACACGACTGCTGAAACACCGCTGCTGACACACCATTGCTGACACACCACTGCTGACAGACCACTACTGACACAATGCTGCTGACACATCACTGGTGATACACTACTGCTGACACACCACTGCTTACATGCCGCTGCTGACACCACTGCTGACACACCGATGCTGACACACCACTGCTGACACACCATTGCTGACACACCACTGCTGACACACCACTACTGACACACCAATGCTTACATGCCACTGCTGACACCACTGCTGAAACACCGATGTTGACACACCACTGCTGACACACCGCTGCTGACACGCCGCTGCAGACACACCACTGCTGACACACCACTGCTGACACGGTGCCGCAGGCACCACTGCTGACACACCACTTCTGACAGACCACTGCTGACACATTGCTGCTGACACGCCGCTGCTGACACCACTGCTGACACACCACTGCTGACACACCACTGCTGACACACTACTGCTCAACTGCCTCTGCTGACACGCCGCTACTGACACCACTGCTGACAAGCCACTGCTGATACGCCGCTGCTGACACGCTGCTGCTGACACACCCCTGCTGACACACCGCTGCTGACATGCCTCTGCTGACACACCTCTGCTGACACGCCGCTGCTGACACACCGCTGCTGACACACCGCTCCTGATACACTGCTGCTGACACACCACTTGTGACACACCATTGCTGACACACCACTGTTGACACACCACTGCTGACACAACACTGCTTACATGCCTCTGCTGACACCACTGCTGACACACCGATGTTGACACACCACTGCTGACACACCACTGCTGACACGCTGCTGCAGACACCACTGCTGACACCACATCTGACAGACCACTGCTGACACATTGCTGCTGACACGCCGCTGCTGACACGCCGCTGCTGACACCACTGCTGACACACCATTGCTGACACACCACTGCTGACACACCACTGCTCACACGCCTCTGCTGACATGCCGCTACTGACACCACTACTGACATGCCGCTGCTGATACACTGCTGCTGACACGCGGCTGCTGACACACCGCTGCTGACACACCATTGCTGACATACCACTGCTGACAGACCACTACTGACACAATGCTGCTGACACATCACTGGTGATACACTACTGCTGACACACCACTGCTTACATGCCGCTGCTGACACCACTGCTGACACACTGATGCTGACACACCACTGCTGACACACCATTGCTGACACACGACTGCTGACACACCACTGCTGATACACCACTGCTGACACGGTGCTGCAGGCACCACTGCTGACACACCACTTCTGACAGACCACTGCTGACACATTGCTGCTGACACACCGCTACTGACACCACTGCTGTCACACCACTGCTAACACACCACTGCTGACACACCACTGCTCACCTGCCTCTGCTGACACACCGCTACTGACACCACTGCTGACAAGCCGCTGCTGATACGCCGCTGCTGACATGCTGCTGCTGACACACCCCTGCTGACACACCGCTGCTGACATGCCTCTGCTGACACACCTCTGCTGGCACGCCGCTGCTGACACACCGCTGCTGACACACCGCTCCTAATACACAGCTGCTGACACGCCACTGCTGACACACCACTTGTGACACACCATTGCTGACACACCACTGCAGACACGCTGCTGCAGACACACCACTGCTGAGACACCACTGCTGACATGCTGCTGCAGACACCACTGCTGACACCACATCTGACAGACCACTGCCGACACATTGCTGCTGACACGCCGCTGCTGACACCACTGCTGACACACCATTGCTGACACACCACTGCTGACACACCACTGCTCACCCACCTCTGCTGACACACCGCTACTGACACCACTGCTGACAAGCCGCTGCTGATACGCCACTGCTGACACGCTGCTGCTGACACACCCCTGCTGACACACCGCTGCTGACATGCCTCTGCTGACACACCTCTGCTGACACGCCGCTGCTGACACACCGCTGCTGACACACCGCTCCTGATACACTGCTGCTGACACGCTGCTGCTGACACACCACTTGTGACACACCATTGCTGACACACCACTGCAGACACGCTGCTGCAGACACACCACTGCTGAGACACCACTGCTGACACGCTGCTGCAGACACCACTGCTGACACCACATCTGACAGACCACTGCCGACACATTGCTGCTGACATGCCGCTGCTGACACACCATTGCTGACACACCACTGCTGACACACCACTGCTTACATGCCTCTGCTGACACCACTGCTGACACACCGATGTTGACACACCACTGCTGACACACCACTGTAGACACGCTGCTGCAGACACACCACTGCTGAGACACCACTGCTGACACGCTGCTGCAGACACCACTGCTGACACCACATCTGATAGACCACTGCCGACACATTGCTGCTGACACGCCGCTGCTGACACCACTGCTGACACACCATTGCTGACACACCACTGCTGACACACCACTGCTCACACGCCTCTGCTGACACACCGCTACTGACACCACTACTGACATGCCGCTGCTGATACACTGCTGCTGACACGCGGCTGCTGACACACCGCTGCTGAAACACCGCTGCTGACACACCACTGCTGACATACTGCTGCAGACACCACTGCTGACACACCACTGCTGAGACACCACTGCTGACACACCACTGCTGACACACCACTGCTCACACGCCTCTGCTGACACGCTGATAATGACACCACTGCTGACACGCCACTGCTGATACACCGCTGCTGACATGCCGCTGCTGACACGCTGCTGCTGACACACCAATGCTGACACATTGCTGCTGACACACCAGTGCTCACATGCCTCTGCTGACATGCCGCTACTGACACCACTGCTGACACGCCGCTGCTGATACGCCGCTGCTGACACGCCTCTGCTGACACGCTTCAGCTGACACACCACTGCTGCCACACCGCTGCTGACACACCGCTGCTGACACGCCGCTGCTGACACGCAGCTGCTGACACACCACTGCTGACACACCATTGCTGACACACCACTGCTGACACACCACTGCTGACACAACACTGCTGACACATCACTGCTAAAACACTACTAATGACACCCCACTCCTGACACCCCACTGCTTACATACCGCTGCTGACACCACTGCTGACACACCAATGTTGACACACCACTGCTGACACACCGCTGCTGACACGCCGCTGCAGACACACCACTGCTGACACCACTGCTGACACACCGATGTTGACACACCACTGCTGACACACTGCTGCTGACACGCCGCTGCAGACACACCACTGCTGACACACCACTGCTGATAGGCTGCTGCAGACACCACTGCAGACACACCACTGCTGACACACCACTGCTGACACATTGCTGCTGACACGCCGCTGCTGACACCACTACTGACACACCACTGCTGACACAACACTGCTGACACATCACTACTGATGACACGCCACTGCTGACACCCCAGGGCTGACACACCGCTGCAGACACCACTGCTGATGCACCACTACTGTCACACCACTGCTGACACACCACTGCTGTCACACCATTGCTGACACACCGCTGCTGACATGCAGCTGCTGACATGCTGCTGCTGACACACCACTGCTGACACACCATTGCTGACACACAACTGCTGACACACCACTGCTGACACAACACTGCTAAAACGCTACTGATGACACCCCACTGCTGACACCCCACTGCTGACACCCCACTGCTTACATACCGCTGCTGACACCACTGCTGACACAACGATGTTGACACACCACTGCTGACACACCCCTGCTGACACGCCTCTGCTGACACGCTTCAGCTGACACACCACTGCTGCCACACCGCTGCTGACACACCGCTGCTGACACGCCGCTGCTGACACGCAGCTGCTGACACACCACTGCTGACACACCATTGCTGACACACCACAGCTGACACACCACTGCTGACACAACACTGCTGACACATCACTGCTAAAACACTACTAATGACACCCCACTCCTGACACCCCACTGCTTACATACCGCTGCTGACACCACTGCTGACACACCAATGTTGACACACCACTGCTGACACACCGCTGCTGACACGCCGCTGCAGACACACCACTGCTGATAGGCTGCTGCAGACACCACTGCAGACACACCACTGCTGACACACCACTGCTGACTCACTGCTGCTGACACGCCGCTGCAGACACACCACTGCTGACACACCACTGCTGATAGGCTGCTGCAGACACCACTGCAGACACACCACTGCTGACACACCACTGCTGACACATTGCTGCTGACACGCCGCTGCTGACACCACTACTGACACACCACTGCTGACACAACACTGCTGACACATCACTACTGATGACACGCCACTGCTGACACCCCAGGGCTGACACACCGCTGCAGACACCACTGCTGATGCACCACTACTGTCACACCACTGCTGACACACCACTCCTGTCACACCATTGCTGACACACCGCTGCTGACATGCAGCTGCTGACATGCTGCTGCTGACACACGACTGCTCACACACCATTGCTGACACACCACTGCTGACACACCACTGCTGACACAACACTGCTAAAACGCTACTGATGACACCCCACTGCTGACACCCCACTGCTGACACCCCACTGCTTACATACCGCTGCTGACACCACTGCTGACACAACGATGTTGACACACCACTGCTGACACACGCTGCTGACACGCCGCTGCAGACACACCATTGCTGACACACCACTGCTGACGCGCTGCTGCAGACACCACTGCAGACACACCTCTGCTGACACACCACTGCTGACACACCACTGCTGACACACCACTGCTCACACGCCTCTGCTGACACGTTGCTAATGACACCACTGCTGACACGCCACTGCTGATACGCCGCTGCTGACATGCAGCTGCTAACACGCCGCTGCTGAAACACCGCTGCTGACATACTGCTGCAGACACCACTGCAGACACACCACTGCTGACGCACCACTGCTGACACATTGCTGCTGACACGCCGCTGTTGACACCACTACTGACACACCACTGCTGACACAACACTGCTGACACATCACTACTGATGACACACAACTGCTGACACCCCAGTGCTGACACACCACTGCAGACACCACTGCTGACACACCACTGCTGATGCACCACTACTGTCACACCACTGCTGACACACCACTGCTGACACACCATTGCTGTTACACCGCTGCTGACACGCCTCTGCTGACACGCCTTTGCTGACACGCCGCTGCTGTCACACCGCTGCTGACACACTGCTGCTGATATGCCACTGCTGACACGTAGCTGCTGACATGCCGCTGCTGACACACTACTGCTGACACACCATTGCTGACACACCACTGCTGACACACCACTGCTGACACAACA
This sequence comes from Triturus cristatus, assembly GCF_964204655.1. NCBI lineage: Eukaryota > Metazoa > Chordata > Amphibia > Caudata > Salamandridae > Triturus > Triturus cristatus. The sequence continues at coordinate 1,060,269,900 of NC_140588.1, read as the reverse complement.
CTGCTGACACATCACTGCTAAAATGCTAATGATGACACCCCACTGCTGACACCCCACTGCTTACATACCGCTGCTGACACCACTGCTGACACAACGATGTTGACACACCACTGCTGACACATGCTGCTGACACGCCGCTGCAGACACACCACTGCTGAGACACCACTGCTCACATGCCTCTGCTGACACGCTGCTAATGACACCACTGCTGACACGTCACTGCTGATACACCGCTGCTGACATGCCGCTGCTGACACGCTGCTGCTGAAACACTGATGCTGACATGCTGCTGCAGACACCACTGCTGACACACCACTGCTGACACACCGCTGCTGAGACACCACTGCTTACTTGCCGCTGCTCACACCAATGCTGAGACACCACTGCTTACATGCTCCTGCTGACACCACTGCTGACACAACGATGTTGACACACCACTGCTGACACACGCTGCTGACACACTGCTGCAGACACACCACTGCTGAGACACCACTACTGACACACCACTGCTGACACACCACTGCTCACACGCCTCTGCTGACACGCTGCTAATGACACCACTGCTGACACGCCACTGCTATTACACCGCTGCTGGCATGCCGCTGCTGACACGCCACTGCTGACACACCAATGATGACACATTGCTGCTGACACACCAGTGCTCACACGCCTCTGCTGACATGCCGCTACTGACACCACTGCTGACACGCCGCTGCTGATACGCCGCTGCTGACACGCTGCTGCTGACACACCCCTGCTGACACGCCTCTGCTGACACGCTTCTGCTGACACGCCACTGCTGCCACACCGCTGCTGACACACCGCTGCTGACACGCCGCTGCTGACACGCAGCTGCTGACACACCACTGCTGACACACCATTGCTGACACACCACTGCTGACACACTGTTAGACCTGGCACCTTGGCGTGAGTTTCCCTTCCACTTTTTGATGGTGTGCCTCGACTGTTTTGCTGGTGTTGTCCGCTCAGGGCACTGCGCCACGGCTAATCCGTGCCGCAGTGCAAGTGCTCCCTAGGTAAAGTGTACCTGTAATTGATGTCCACGATTGGTTTATTGGATTCACTGTCAGTCCCCAGTAAAGTGCACCAGGGGTGCCAGGGCTCGTGAATGCCAATGCTGCTGGTGGGCTTGCAGCGCTGGTTGCGCCACCCACGGAAGCGGCCTTGTAAAGTGTGTCTAGGGCCTGCCACCGCAGACCCTGTGCGCGGTCCGGGACCGTCGCGCTGACTGCGCAAGTGCCCCCACTTGCCAGTCCCTAAACCTTCCCTTACCTACATATTAGCCACCCCTCTGGTAGGCCCAAGGGCAGGGTGCATTGTAGGCATAAGGTAGGACATGCCCTGATGTGTGTGGCATGTCTTAGTAGTGAATTACAGCCATTTTCGTTCTTCACTATTGAAGGCTACCTGCTCTCCATAGGCCAGAATGGGCTGCTGGGATCACGCCAACGCTGTGACCCCAGTGGACTCAGAGAGCATGGTAGAAGTGTCAAGTTTAGTATGCCTGAACTCAGGATGATAAAATACTTCTTGTAGTCAAGTTTATTTTAATATCCTGGGTTTGTAAATACTACTTTTAGAAAGTTAGTATTTACTGACCTGACCATCTCAGTCCGCCTCTGCTGTATGTGTGTGTGTTCTGCCCAGCAACAGTACGGAGCAGGGTTGGGGAATCCCCAGAGACAGGTTGGCTGCCAGGTGGTGGGTAGAGAGATTACACCTGGATGGGTGGGAGGAGTACACCTTGACTCTTGAATTGACCTGTGCTCTGCCACCACAAAGCCGGCGCCACCCCCTGTGGGGCGGCTGATGTCTCTGCCCTGCTGCTGAAAGGAAAGAGCAGAGTCACCATAACAAAGTGCTCCAGAACTGGACTGAGCCAGGCCTAGGCCCCCTGGCGCTAAAGAACAAAAGAATCATGGTATAAAAGTAGGAGCCTGGCTCCTAAGAAATCAGAATCCTGTTTACCACAAAGAACCTCTGCCCGACTAGAAGGAGAAGAAGACGCCGGAGGAGCTGGCCTGCTGCTTGCCCTGCTGAGAAAGGAGAGGAAGAGACTTACTGAAAAGACTTTGCTACTTTGTGCTTGAACATTCTCCAAGGGCTTGAACTGAGCTTGCCCCCTGAACTGAACCCCAGGAACAGTGGGTTCTCTGTGCTTCTTGCTCATCCTCCAATTCGAGCCGTGTGGGCATCCCGCTGGAAAAGAGACTGCGCCCCTCATCGCCCCTCCTAGGGCCGTGACACTCAGAAGCTCGCCTGCCTCAAACCCGTGAGAGCCCCGCTCCGTCCCGAGCCGCTCTCTGTCCCCGGGCCAGGCCGCCTGCATCCCTGTCACCGCCTGCTATTGGAGCACGCTGAACGCGCTATCACCCCTCCCGCCGGAAGCCGTCCGACGACTGTGATCTACGCCGGGTCACCCAGCTGCACTGACTGTGCCCTGTGGCCCCGCTTCGCTATCCTCGGACATCTCAGGCCGCGCCGCCCCCGCTGTGGAGACCCTCCTGCACCGCCGTGCTAAAGGGTCGCGGGCCGCGCCTGCCTACTTGCCCACACCTGCTGATTGAGGACCCAAGAACACTTCCCAAGCTGAGAGTCGCACCGACCTGTGCCGTCTCTCCACATCACGAAAGAAGTTCCAGTATCGGGCTCGGGGCCCGCAACGCCTTATTTCCCCGTTCGCAGGAACCGATCTCTGTGAGTACTGGAACTACAAGTAAAGAGACTACGAACTATCCATTTGACGCTACGAACCAGAACATTTGCCTGCTGTATAACCTGGCGGCCTAGCGAAAACGTTATTGGTCTTGTGATAAGTCTGCTGAGATATATATACCTTATTTTTACATAAAGAATCGTATTTTTATATATATCCAAGTCTGGTGTCCGTTTCTGGGGGGATTGATGTATTTACTGTGTGTACGATTGTAAGTGCTTAACCAACAACGCCTGAGGAATCGCCTTGGCTGCTCACGCCACGCACCTAGAGGGTGAGCAAGGGTCATTCGCGAGGGGTTATCCTGCGCCCTGACGTGGAGGAGAGGGTTCCTGCTTGACACAAGGGCAACCTTGCGCCAACCAGAGATCCCCGACTCTAACACACACCACTGCTGACACAACACTGCTGACACATCACTGCTAAAACACTACTAATGACACCCCACTCCTGACACCCCACTGCTTTCATACCGCTGCTGACACCACTGCTGACACACCATTGCTGACACACCACTGCTGACACACTGCTGCTGACACGCCGCTGCAGACACACCACTGCTGACACACCACTGCTGACAGGCTGCTGCAGACACCCCTGCAGACACACCACTGCTGACACACCACTGCTGACACATTGCTGCTGACACGCTGCTGCTGACACCACTACTGACACACCACTGCTGACACAACACTGCTGACACATCACTACTGATGACACGCCACTGCTGACACCCCAGTGCTGACACACCGCTGCAGACACCACTGCTGACACACCACTGCTGATGTACCACTACTGTCACACCACTGCTGACACACCACTGCTGACACACCATTGCTGACACACCGCTGCTGACATGCCTCTGCTGACACGCCTTTTCTGACACGCCGCTGCTGTCACACCGCTGCTGACACACTGCTGCTGATATGCCACTGCTGACATGCAGCTGCTGACATGCTGCTGCTGACACACCACTGCTGACACACCATTGCTGACACACCACTGCTGACACAACACTGCTGACACATCACTGCTAAAATGCTACTGATGACACCCCACTGCTGACACCCCACTGCTTACATACCGCTGCTGACACCACTGCTGACACAACGATGTTGACACACCACTGCTGACACACGCTGCTGACACGCCGCTGCAGACACACCACTGCTGACATGCTGCTGCAGTCACCACTGCAGACACACCACTGCTGACACACCACTGCTGACACACCACTGCTGACACACCACTGCTCACACGCCTCTGCTGACACGCTGCTAATGACACCACTGCTGACTCGCCACTGCTGATACACTGCTGCTGACATGCCACTGCTGACACGCCGCTGCTGAAACACCGCTGCTTACATGCTGCTGCAGACACCACTGCTGACACACCATTGCTGACACACCGCTGCTGAGACACCACTGCTTACATGCCGCTGCTCACACCACTGCTGAGACACCACTGCTTACATGCTGCTGCTGACAACACTGCTGACACACCGATGTTCACACACCACTGCTGACACACCGCTGCTGACACGCCGCTGCAGACACACCACTGCTGACACACCACTGCTGACATGCTGCTGCAGACACCACTGCTGACACACCACTGCTGACAGACCACTGCTGACACATTGCTGCTGACATGCCGCTGCTGACACCACTGCTGACACACCACTGCTGACACACCACTGCTGACACACCACTGCTCACATGCCTCTGCTGACACGCCGCTACTGACACCACTGCTGACACGCCTCTGCTGACACGCCTCTGCTGACATGCCAATGCTGCCACACCACTGCTGACACACCACTGCTGATATGCCACTGCTGACACACAGCTGCTGACATGCTGCTGCTGACACACCACTGCTGACACACCATTGCTTACACACCACTGCTGACACACCACTGCTGACACAACACTGCTGACACATCACTGCTGACACACCACTGCTGACACATTGCTGCTGACACATGCTGCTGCAGACACCACTGCTGACACACCACTGCTGACACACCACTGCTGACACATTGCTGCTGACACATCGCTGCTGACACCACTGCTGACACACCACTGCTGACACACCACTGCTCACACGCCTCTGCTGACACGCTGGTAATGACACCACTGCTGACACGCCGCTCCTGAAACACCGCTGTTGACATGCCGCTGCAGACACCACTGCTGACACACCAGTGCTGAGACACCACTGTTGACACACCACTGCTGACACACCACTGCTGACACTCTGCAGCTGACACCACTGCTGACACACCGCTGCTGACACACCACAGCTGACATGCCTCTGCTGACATGCCTCTGTAACGCGCTGCTGCTGACACACCACTGCTGACATACCACTGCTGACACACCACTGCTGACACACCACTGCTGGCACATCGCTTGTGACACATCGCTGCTGACACCACTGCTGATACACCACTGCTGACACGCCGCAGCTGACACGCCTCTGCTGACACCACTGCTGACACACCGCTTCTGACACACCACTGCTGACACACCGCTGCTGACATTCCTCTGTGACCCGACACTGGTGACACACTACTGCTGACACGCCGCTGCGGACACATCATGGCTGCCACATCTGCTGACACACCACTGCTGATACATCACTACTGATGCCGCTGCTGAAACGCTGCTGCTGACACGCTGCTGCTGACTCACCACTGTAGACACCACAGCTGACACACCACTTCTGACACACCGCTGCTGACACACCGCTGCTGACACCACTGCTGACACACCACTGCTGACATGCTGCTGCTGACATGCTGCTGCTGACACCACTGCTGACACGCCGCTGCTGACACACCACTGCTGCTACACCACTGCTGCTACACCACTGCTGACACACCACTGCTGACACATGACTGCTGCTACACCACTGCTGACACACCATTGCTGGCACAGCACTGCTGACACATGACTGCTGACACACTGCTGCTAACACACCATTGCTGACACACCACTGCTGACAGACCACTACTGACACAATGCTGCTGACACATCACTGGTGATACACTACTGCTGACACACCACTGCTGACACACCACTGCTTACATGCCGCTGCTGACACCACTGCTGACACACTGATGCTGACACACCACTGCTGACACACCATTGTTGACACACCACTGCTGACACACCACTGCTTACATGCCGCTGCTGACAACACTGCTGACACACTGATGTTGACACACCACTGCTGACACACCGCTGCTGGCACGCCGCTGCAGATACACCACTGCTGACACACCACTGCTGACACGCTGCTGCAGACACCACTGCTGACACACCGCTTTTGACATACCACTGCTGACACATTGCTGCTGACACGCCGCTGCTGACACCACTGCTAACACACCACTGCTGACACACCACTGCTGACACACCACTGCTCACCCGCCTCTGCTGACACGCTGCTACTTACACCACTGCTGACAAGCCACTGCTGATACACCGCTGCTGACACGCTGCTGCTGACACACCCCTGCTGACACACCGCTGCTGACATGCCTCTGCTGACACACCTCTGCTGACACGCCGCTGCTGACACACCGCTCCTGATACACTGCTGCTGACACGCCACTGCTGACACACCACTTGTGACACACCATTGCTGACACACCACTGTTGACACACCACTGCTGACACAACACTGCTGACACATCACTGCTGAAACACTACTGATGACACCTCACTGCTGACAACCCACTGCTGAAACACCGCTGCTGACACGCCTCTGCTGACATGCCTCTGCTGACACGACGCTGCTGTCACACTGCTGCTGACAGGCCGCTGCTGATATGCCGCTGCTGACAGGCAGCTGCTGACACGCCGCTGCTGACACACCACTGCTGACACACCATTGCTGACACACCACTGCTGACACACCACTGCTGAAACACCGCTGCTGACACGCCTCTGCTGACATGCCTCTGCTGACACGCTGCTGCAGACACCACTGCTGACACACCACTGCTGACACACCACTGCTGACACATTGCTGCTGACATGCCACTGCTGACACCACTGCTGACACACCACTGCTGACACACCACTGCTGACACGCCACTGCAGACACACCACTGCTGACACACCACTGCTGACATGCTGCTGCAGACACCACTGCTGACACACCACTGCTGACACACCACTGCTGACACATTGCTGCTGACACGTCGCTGCTGACACCACTGCTGACACACCACTGCTGACACACCACTGCTGACACACCACTGCTCACACGCCTCTGCTGACACGCTGGTAATGACACCACTGCTGACACGCCACTGCTGATACACTGCTGCTGGCACGCCACTGCTGACACGCCGCTGCTGAAACACTGCTGTTGACATGCCGCTGCAGACACCACTGCTGACACACCAGTGCTGAGACACCACTGTTGACACACCACTGCTGACACACCACTGCTGACACTCTGCAGCTGACACCACTGCTGACACACCGCTGCTGACACACCACTGCTGACACGCCTCTGCTGACATGCCTCTGTAACACGCTGCTGCTGACACACCACTGCTGACATACCACTGCTGACACACCACTGCTGACACACCACTGCTGGCACATCGCTGCTGACACATCGCTGCTGACACCACTGCTGATAGACCACTGCTGACATGCCGCAGCTGACACGCCTCTGCTGACACCACTGCTGACACACCGTGTTAGACCTGGCACCTTGGCGTGAGTTTCCCTTCCACTTTTTTGATGGTGTGCCTCGATTGTTTTGCTGGTGTTGTCTGCTCAGGGCACTGCGCCACGGCTAATCCGTGCCGCAGTGCAAGTGCTCCCTAGGTAAAGTGTACCTGTAATTGATGTCCCTGATTGGTTTATTGGGTTCACTGTCAGTCCCCAGTAAAGTGCACCAGGGGTGCCAGGGCTTGTGAAGGCCAATGCTGCTGGTGGGCTTGCAGCGCTGGTTGCGCCACCCACGAAAGCGGCCTTGTAAAGTGTGTCTAGGGTCTGCCACCGCAGACCCTGTGCGCGGTCCGGGACCGTCGCGCTGACTGCGCAAGTGCCCCCACTTGCCAGTCCCTCAACCTTCCCTTACCTACATATTAGCCACCCCTCTGGTAGGCCCAAGGGCAGGGTGCATTGTAGGTATAAGGTAGGACATGCCCTGATGTGTGTGGCATGTCTTAGTAGTGAATTACAGCCATTTTCGTTCTTCACTATTGAAGGCTACCTGCTCTCCATAGGCCAGAATGGGCTGCCGGGATCACACCAACGCTGTGACCCCAGTGGACTCCGGGAGCATGGTAGAAATGTCAAGTTTAGTATGCCTGAACTCAGGATAATAAAATACTTCTTGTAGTCAAGTTTATTTTAGTATCCTGGGTTTGTAAATGCTACTTTTAGAAAGTTAGTATTTACTGACCTGACCATCTCAGTCCGCCTCTGCTGTGTGTGTGTGTTCTGCCTGGCAACAGTAAGGAGCAGGGTTGGGGAATCCCCAGAGACAGGTTGGCTGCCAGGTGGTGGGTAGAGAGGTGACACCTGGATGGGTGGGAGGAGTACACCTTGACTCTTGAATAGACCTGTGCTCTGCCACCACAAAGCCAGCGCCGCCCCCTGTGGGGCGGCTGATGTCTCTGCCCTGCTGCTGAAAGGAAAGAGCAGAGTCACCATAACAAAGTGCTCCAGAACTGGACTGAGCCAGGCCTAGGCCCCCTGGCGCTAAAGAACAAAAGAATCATGGTATAAAAGTAGGAGCCTGGCTCCTAAGAAATCAGAATCCTGTTTACCACAAAGAACCTCTGCCCGACTAGAAGGAGAAGAAGACGCTGGAGGAGCTGGCCTGCTGCTTGCCTTGCTGAGAAAGGAGAGGAAGAGACTTACTGAAAAGACTTTGCTACTTTGTGCTTGAACATTCTCCAAGGGCTTGATCTGAGCTTGCCCCCTGAACTGAACCCCAGGACCAGTGGGTTCTCTGTGCTTTTGCTCGTCCTCCAATTCGAGCCGTGTGTGCATCCCGCTGGGAAAGAGACTGCGCCCCTCATCGCCCCTCCTAGGGCCGTGACACTCAGAAGCTTGCCTGCCTCAAACCCGTGAGAGCCCCGCTCCGTCCAGAGCCGCTCTCTGTCCCCGGGCCAGGCCGCCTGCTTCCCTGTCACCGCCTGCTACTGGAGCGCGCTGACCGCGCTATCACCCCTCCCGCCGGAAGCCGTCCGACGACTGTGATCTACGCCGGGTCATCCAGCTGCACTGACCGTGCCCTGCGACCCCGCTTCGCTATCCCCGGACATCTCAGGCCGCGCCGCCCCCGCTGTGGAGACCCTCCTGCACCGCCGTGGTAAAGGGTCGCTGGCCGCGCCCGCCTACGTGCCCACACCTGCTGATTGAGGACCCAAGAACACTTCCCAAGCTGAGAGTCGCACCGACCTGTGCCGACTCTCCACATCACGAAAGAAGTTCCAGTATCGGGCTCGGGGCCCGCAACGCCTTATTTCCCCGTTCGCAGGAGCCGATCTCTGTGAGTACTGGATCCACAAGTAACATTTGCAAGAGACTACAAAGTATCCATTTGAAGCTACGAACAACGAACATTTGCCCGCTTTACAACCTGGTGGCATAGCGAAAACGTTATTGGTCTTGTGATAAGTCTGCTGAGATATATAGCCTTATTTTTACATAAAGAAGCGTATTTTTACATATATCCAAGTCTGGTGTCCGTTTCTGGGGGGATTGATGTATTTACTGTGTGTATGATTGTAAGTGCTTAACCAACAACGCCTGAGGAATCGCCTTGGCTGCTCACGCCACGCACCTAGAGGGTGAGCAAGGGTCATTCGCGAGGGGTTATCCTGCGCCCTGATGTGGAGGAGAGGGTTCCTGCTTGACACAAGGGCAACCTTGCGCCAACCAGAGATCCCCGACTCTAACACACCGCTTCTGACACACCACTGCTGACACGCCGCTGCTGACATTCCTCTGTGACCCGACACTGCCGACACACTACTGCTGACACGCTGCTGCGGACACATCATGGCTGCCACATCTGCTGACACACCACTGCTGATACATCACTGCTGATGCCGCTGCTGAAACGCTGCTGCTGACACGCCGCTGCTGACTCACCACTGTAGACACCACAGCTGACACACCACTGCTGACACATCGCTGCTGACACACCGCTGCTGACACACCACTGCTGACACACCACTGCTGACATGCCGCTGCTGACATGCTGCTGCTGACACCACTGCTGACATGCCGCTGCTGACACACCACTGCTGCTACACCACTGCTGCTACACCACTGCTGACACACCACTGCTGACACATGACTGCTGCTACACCACTGCTGACACACCATTGCTGACACAGCACTGCTGACACACGACTGCTGACACACTGCTGCTGACACACCATTGCTGACACACCACTGCTGACAGACCACTACAGACACAATGCTGCTGACACATCACTGGTGATACACTACTGCTGACACACCACTGCTGACACACCACTGCTTACATGCCGCTGCTGACACCACTGCTGACACACTGATGTTGACACACCACTGCTGACACACCGCTGCTGGCACTCCGCTGCAGACACACCACTGCTGACACACCACTGCTGACACGCTGCTGCAGACACCACTGCTGACACACCGCTGCTGACATACCACTGCTGACACATTGCTGCTGACACGCCGCTGCTGACATCACTGCTGACACACCACTGCTGACACACCACTGCTGACACACCACTGCTCACCCGCCTCTGCTGACATGCTGCTACTGACACCACTGCTGACAAGCCACTGCTGATACTCCGCTGCTGACACGCTGCTGCTGACACACCCCTGCTGACACACCGCTGCTGACATGCCTCTGCTGACACACCTCTGTTGACACACCGCTGCTGACACACCGCTGCTGACACACCGCTCCTGATACACTGCTGCTGACATGCCACTGCTGACACACCACTTGTGACACACCATTGCTGACACACCATTGTTGACACACCACTGCTGACACAACACTGCTGACACTTCACTGCTGAAACACTACTGATGACACCTCACTGCTGACAACCCACTGTTGAAGCACCGCTGCTGACACGCCTCTGCTGACATGCGTCTGCTGACACGACGCTGCTGTCACACTGCTGCTGACAGGCCGCTGCTGATATGCCGCTGCTGACAGGCAGCTGCTGACACACCATTGCTGACACACCACTGCTGACACACCACTGCTGAAACACCGCTGCTGACACGCCTCTGCTGACATGCCTCTGCTGACACGCTGCTGCAGACACCACTGCTGACACACCACTGCTGACAGACCACTGCTGACACATTGCTGCTGACATGCCACTGCTGAAACCACTGCTGACACACCACTGCTGACACACCACTGCTGACACGCCTCTGCTGACAAGCCGCTACTGACACCACTGCTGACACGCCGCTGCTGATATGCCGCTGCTGACACGCTGCTGCTGACACACCCCTGCTGACACACCGCTGCTGACACGCCTCTGCTGACACACCTCTGCTGACACGCCGCTGCTGACACACCGCTGCTGACACGCCGCTCCTGATACGCCGCTGCTGACTTGCTGCTGCTGACACGCCACTGCTGACACACCACTTGTGACACACCATTACTGACACACCACTGTTGGCACACCACTGCTGACACAACACTGCTGACACACCACTGCTGAAACACTACTGATGACACCTCACTGCTGACAACCCACTGCTGACACACCGCTGCAGACACCACTGCTAACACACCACTGCTGACGCACCACTACTGACACACCACTGCTGACACACCACTGCTGACACACCACTGCTGACAAACCGCTGACAACATGCCTCTGCTGACACGCCTCTGCTGACACGCCGCTGCTGTCACACCGCTGCTGACACGCAGCTGCTGACACGCCGCTGCTGACACACCACTGCTAACACACCATTGCTGACACACCACTGCTGACACACCACTGCTGACACAACACTGCTGACACATCACTGCTGAAACACTACTGATGACACCAAACTGCTGACACCCCACTGCTTACATGCCTCTGCTGACACCACTGCTGACACACCACTGCTGACATGCTGCTGCAGACACACCACTGCTGACACACCACTGCTGACACGCTGCTGCAGACACCACTGCTAACAAACCACTCCTGACAGACCACTGCTGACACATTGCTGCTGACACGCCACTGCTGACTCCATTGCTGACACACCACTGCTTACACACCACTGCTGACACACCACTGCTGACACGCATCTGCTGACACGCCGCTACTGACACCACTGCTGACATGCCGCTGCTGATACACCGCTGCTGCTGACACACCCCTGCTGACACACCACTGCTGACACGCCTCTGCTAACACACCTCTGCTGACACACCACTGCTGACACACCGCTGCTGACACACCGCTCCTGATACGCCGCTGCTGACATGCCGCTGCTGACACGCCGCTGCTGACACACCACTGTTGACACACCACTGCTGACACAACACTGCTGACACATCACTGCTGAAACACTACTGATGACACCTCACTGCTGACAACCCACTGCTGACACTCCGCTGCAGACACCACTGCTAACACACCACTGCTGACGCACCCCTACTGACACACCACTGCTGACACACCACTGCTGACACACCACTGCTGGCACACCGCTGCCGACATGCCTCTGCTGACGCGCCTCTGCTGACACGCCGCTGCTGTCACACCGCTGCTGACACGGTGTTGCTGAAACGCCGCTGCTGACACGCAGCTGCTGACATGCCGCTGCTGACACACCACTGCTGACACACCACTGCTGACACACCACTGCTGACACAACACTGCTAACACATCACTGCTGAAACATTACTGATGACACCCCACTGCTGACACCCCACTGCTTACATGCCTCTGCTGACACCACTGCTGACACAACGAGGTTGACACACCACTGCTGACACACCACTGCTGACATGCTGCTGCAGACACACCACTGCTGACACACCACTGCTGACAGGCTGCTGCAGACACACCACTGCTCACACGCCTCTGCTCACACGCCGCTACTGACACCACTACTGACATGCCGCTGCTGACACGTGGCTGCTGACACGCCGCTGGTGAAACACCGCTGCTGACACACCGCTGCTGACATGCCGCTCCAGACACCACTGCTGACTACTACTGCTGAGACACCACTGCTGACACACTGCTGCAGACAGCACTTCTGACACACTACTGCTGACACACCACTGCTGACACTCTGCAGCTGACACCACTGCTGACACACCGCTGCTGACACACCGCTGCTGACATGCCTCTGCTGACACGCCTCTGTAACATGCTGCTGCTGACACACCACTGCTGAAATGCTGCTGCAACACCACAGCTGACACACCACTGCTGACACACCACTGCTGACACACCAATGCTGACACATCACTGCTGGCACATCACTGCTGACACATCGCTGCTGACATGACTGCTGATACACCACTGCTGACACGCCACTGCTGACACTCCGCTGCTGACACAACTGCTGACACACCGCTTCTGACACACCGCTGCTGACACGCCGCTGCTGACATGCCTCTGTGACACGACACTGCTGACACACTACTGTTGACACGCCGCTGCTAACGCGCCGCTGCTGCCACATCTGCTGACACACCACTGCTGATACATCACTGCTGATGCCACTGCTGACACGCCGCTGCTGACTCACCACTGCAGACACCACTGCTGACACACCAATGCTGACACCACTGCTGACACACCACTGCTGACACACCGCTGCTGACACGCCGCTGCTGACACACCTTTGCTGCTACACCACTACTGCTACACCACTGCTGACACACCACTGCTGACACATGACTGCTGCTACACCACTGCTGACACACCATTGCTGACACACCACTGCTGACACACCGCTGCTGACACGTCATTGCTGACACACCACTGCTGACACACCACTGCTGACACAATGCTGCTGGCACATCACTGGTGATACACTACTGCTGACACACCACTGGTTACATGCCGCTGCTGACACCACTGCTGACACACCGATGCTGACACACCACTGCTGACACAGCACTGCTGATACGCCGCTGCAGACACCACTGCTGACACCACTACTGACACACCACTGGTGACACATGACTCCTGACACATCGCTGCTGACACACCACTGCTGACACCACTGCTGACACACTGCTGCTGACACACCACTTCTGACACACCACTGCTCACACGCCTCTGCTGACACGCCGCTACTGACACCACTGCTGACACTGCTGATACGCTGCTGCTGACATGCTGCTGCTGACATGCCGCTGCTGAAACACCACTGCTGACACACCGCTGCTGACACGCCGCTGCAGACACCACCGCTGACACACCACTGCTGACACACCACTGCTGACACGCCGCTGCAGACACCACTGCTGACACACCACTGCTGACACACCACTGCTGACACTCTGCTGCTGACACCACTGCTGACACACTGCTGCTGACACACCGCTGCTGACATGCCTCTGCTGACACGCCTCTGTAAAACGCCACTGCTGACACACCAGTGCTGACATGCCACTGCAACACCACTGCTGACAGACCACTGCTGACACACCACTGCTGCAGACACCACTGCTGACACACCACTGCTGACACACGACTGCTGACACTCTGCTGCTGACAACACTGCTGACACACTGCTGCTGACACACCACTGCTGACACTCTGCTGCTGACAACACTGCTGACACACTGCTGCTGACACACCGCTGCTGACACGCCTCTGCTGACACGCCTCTGTAAAACGCCACTGCTGACACACCACTGCTGACATGCCGCTGCAGCACCACTGCTGACAGACCACTGCTGACACATCGCTGCTGACAGATCGCTGCTGACACATCGCTGCTGACACCACTGCTGATACACCACTGCTGATGTGCTGCTGCTGACACGCCGCTGCTGACACCACTGCTGACACACCGCTTCTGAAACACCGCTGCGGAGATGCCTCTGCTGACATGCCTCTGTGACACGCCACTGCTGACACACTACTGCTGACACACCGCTGCTGACACGCCGCTGCTGACACATCGCTGCTGCCGCATCTGCTGACACCCCACTAACGATACATCACTGCTGATGCCGCTGCTGACAAGTCGCTGCTGACACGCCGCTGCCGACTCAACACTGCAGATACCACTGCTGACACACCACTGCTGACACACCGCTGCTGACACTCCGCTGCTGCCACCACCGCTGGCACACCGCTGCTGACACACGACTGCTGAGACGCCGTTGCTGACATGCTGCTGCTGACACCACTGCTGACACCACTGCTGTCACGCCGCTGCTGACACACCCCTGCTGCTACACCACTGCTGCTACACCACTGCTGACACACCACTGCTGACACATGACTGCTGCTACACCACTGCTGACACACCATTGCTGGCACACCACTGCTAACACACGACTGCTGACACACTGCTGCTGACACACCATTGCTGACACACCACTGCTGACACACCACTGCTGATACAACACTGCTGACACATCACTGCTGATACACTACTGCTGACACACCACTGCTGACACACCACTGCTTACATGCTGCTACTGACACCACTGCTGACACACCAATGCTTACACACCACTGCTGACACACCACTTCTGACACCCCGCTGCAGACATACCACTGCTGACACACCACTGCTGACACGCCGCTGCAGACACCACTGCTGACACCACTTCTGACACACCACTGCTGACACACCACTGCTGAACTAACGCTGCTGACACACCACTGCTGACAGACCACTGCTCACCCGCTTCTGCTGACATGCCGCTGCTGACACTTCTGCTGACACGCCGCTGCTGATATTCCACTGCTGACACGCCACTGCTGACACGCCGCAGCCAAAACACTGCTGCTGACACACAGCTGCTGAGACGCCGCTGCAGACACCACTGCTGACACACCTCTGCTGACACACCACTGCTGACACGCCGCTGCAGACAAGCCGCTGCTGACACCACTGCTGACACACTGCTGCTGACACACCACTGCTGACAGGCAACTGCTGACACACCTCTGCTGACACACCACTGCTGACACGCCGCTGCAGACAAGCCACTGCTGACACCACTGCTGACACACTGCTGCTGACTTCTGCGAACGAGCATGGAATAACTGAGGAGAACTGTCACATACAGCTGGCTGCCCAAGGGCTCTAATTTAGTTCATCATTGCAGGTGCCAACTAACTACATACTATGACCACTCTTGACATCTCACGATGACATTCATATAAGAGGTGATTGTAGCACAGCACATCCCTGCAGATCTGCCTCTGTCTCACGAAGGTCCACATCCCTGCAGATCTGCCTCCATGTCACGAGGGGCAACATCCCTGCAGATCTGCCTCCATGTCACAAGGGGCCACATCCTTGCAGAGCTGCCTCTGTCTTACGAGGAGCCACATCCCTGCAGATCTGCCGCCATTTCACGAGGGGCCACATCCCTGCAAATCTGCCTCCATGTCACAAGAGGCCACATCTTTGCAGAGCTGCCTCTGTCTCAAGAGGGGCCACATCACTGCAGATCTGCCTCCTTCTCACGAGGAGCCACATCCCTGCAGATCTACCTCTGTCTCATGACGGGCTACATCTCTGCAGATCTGCCTCCATGCCATGAGGGGCCACATCCCTGCAGATCTGCCTCCGTCTCACAAGTGGCCACATCGCTGCAGATCTGCCTCCATCTCCCGAGGGGCCACATCCCTGCAGATCTGCCTGACACTCACTAAGGGCCACATCCCTGTAGATCTTCCTCCATGTCACGAGGGGCCACATCCCTGCAGATCTGCCTCCATCTCATGAGGGGCCTCATCCCAGCAGATCTGCCTCAGTCTCACGAGGGGCCAAATCCCTGCAAATCTGACTGCGTCTCACGAGAGGCCACATCCCTCCAGACCTGCCTCCGTCTCACGAGGGGCCACATCCCTGCAGATCTGCCTCCATGTCACGAGGGGCCACATCCTAGCAGAGCTGCCTCCGTCTCACGAGGGGCCACATCCCTGCAGATCTGCCTCCGTCTCACGAGGGACCACATCCCTGCAGATTTGTCTCCGTCCACGAGGGGCCACATCCCTGCAGATCTGCCTCCGTCTCACGAGGGGCCACTTCCCCGCAGATCTGCCTCCATGTCACGAGGGGCCACATCCCTGCAGATCTGCCTCTGCCTCACGAGGGGCCACATCCCTGCAGATTTGCCTCCGTCCACGAGGGGCCACATCCCTGCATATCTGCCTCCATCTCACGAGGGGCCACATCCCTGCAGATCTGCCTCTGTCTCACGAGGGGCAACATCCCTGCAGATCTGCCTCCGTCTCACGAGGGGCCTCATCCCTGAATATCTGAATCCGTCCACGAGGGGCCACATCCCTGCAGATCTGCCACTGTCTCACGAGGGGCCACATCCCTGCAGGTCTGCCTCCATGTCATGAGTGGCCACATCCCTGCAGATCTGCCTCCATGTCACGAGGGGCCACATCCCTGCAGATCCACCTCCGTCTCAAGAGGGGCCACATCACTGCAGATCTACCTCCTTCTCTTGAGGGGCCACATCACTCCAGATCTGCCTCTGTCACATGAGGGGCCACATCCCTGCAGATTTGCCTCCATCCACGAGGGGCCACATCCCTACAGATCTGCCTCCATCTCACGAGGGGCCACATCCCTGCAGATCTGCCTCCGTCTCACGAGGGTATATAAACAATGGGGTGACCCTGTGTCCCTCAGAACCTGGGTAGGATTATTACAAGAAAGCAATGGTTCTGTCGGGTATGGGTAAAACAATCGCTTTGTTGAAAGAATGAATCAAGGAAAAAAGGAGAATCAATCAAGTTGACCACACAATCTCAAAGTACAAATCAAGATCAGGCTTGTTTTGAAAGATATAATGTCATTCTTTATATATAAATTGCATCATTTATATGAAGGAGCACAAATGACATTGGAAATGCAGGATTACCAAGGTAGTAGACTGTAAAGTGAGTCAGTGAATTTGTGACAAGGTGACATAAGTGACCAAATTGTGCATAATATATACAGTGAACGAATGCAGGAAAGACTTTTTATATATACAATATGCAAGAGGAGGGCCAGTATCGAGGACAAACAATGACACTGTTTCATGGATAAATCAAAAATTGTATGAAAAACAGGTCTCGCACTGGTCCTAACAATTTTCGTCGACGTTTCAACCCAATATGAGCGACTTTGAATCGTCACGCAGGGTCTTCATCAGGACATTAAAATAAACGATGGCAACCTAGCCAGTGATCTAGGATGGCCTGGCAGACAAACGTTCATGCGTAGAGAAACAGAGCGCCTCATCAAATGTGGTCTCTTAGACGGCGTAGTTCATTTAAATGAGGCCGACTCCGGTGAAAGAATCGCGTCGGAGCCGATCCGAGTTCTACTTCCTATTTTAATTTGGGAAGAAAAGCGGTGACGACTCACGCTGCAGCAACTCCTGTCTCAGTCGGGAGAAGCCTCACGAGGGGCCACATACCTGAATATCTGAATCCGTCCATGAGGGGCCACATCCCTGCAGATCTGCCACAGTCTCATGAGGGGCCACATCCCTGCAGGTATGCCTCCATGTCATAAGTGGCCACATCCCTGCAGATCTGCCTCCATGCCACGAGGGGCCACATCCCTGCAGATCCAGCTCCGTCTCAAGAGGGGCCACATCACTGCAGATCTGCCTCCATCTCTTGAGGGGCCACATCCCTCCAAATCTACCTCTGTCTCATGAGGGGCCACATTCCTGCAGATTTGCCTCCGCTCACGAGGGGCCACATCCCTGCAGATCTGCCTCCATCTCACGAGGGGCCACATCCCTGCAGATCTGCCTCTGTCTCACGAGGGGCCACATCCCTACAGATCTGCCTCCGTCTCACGAGGGGCCACATCCCTGAATATCTGAATCCATCCACGAGGGGCCACATCCCTGCAGATCTGCCTCCGTCTCATGAGTGACCACATCCCTGCAGATCTGCCACCGTCTCACGAGGGGCCACATCCCTGCAGGTTTCCTCCATGTCATGAGTGGCCACATCCCTGCAGATCTGCCTCCGTCTCACGAGGGGCCACATCCTTGCAGATCCACCTCCGTCTCAAGAGGGGCCACATCACTGCAGATCTGCCTCCATCTCTTGAGGGGCCACATCCCTCCAAATCTACCTCTGTCTCGTGAGGGGCCACATCCCTGCAGACTTGCCTCCGTCCTCGAGGGGCCACATCCCTGCAGATCTGCTTCTGTCTCACAAGGGGCCACTTCCCTGCAGATCTGCCTCCGTCTCGCGAGGGGCCACATCCCTCCAGATCTGCTTCCATGTCAAGAGGGGCCACATCCCTGCAGATCTGCCTCTGTCTCACGAGGGGCCACATCCCTGCAGATCTGCCTCCATCTCACGAGGGGCCACATCCCTGCAGATCTGCCTCTGTCTCACGAGGGGCCACATCCCTGAATATCTGAGTCTGTCCACGAGGGGCCACATCCCTGCAGATGTGCCACTGTCTCAGAAGGGGCCACGTCCCTGCAGGACTGCCTCTATGTTATGAGGGGCCACATACCTGCAGATCCTCCATGTCACGAGGGGCCACATACCTGCAGATCTGTCTCCGTCTCACGAGGGGCCACATCCCTGCAGATCTGCCTCTGTCTCACGAGGGCCCACATCCCTGCAGATCTGCCTCCGTCTTACGAGGGGCCACATTCCTGCAGATCTGCCTCCGTCTCTCGAGGGGCCACATTCTTGCAGGGCTGCCTCCGTTTCTCGAGGGGCCACATCCCTGCAGATCTGCCTCCGTCTCATGAGGGGCCACATCCCTGCAGATCTTCCTCCATGTCACGAGGGCCCACATCCCTGCAGATCTGCCTCTGTCTCACGAAGGGCCACATTCCTGCAGATCTGCCTCTGTAGATCTGCCTCCATGTCATGAGGGCCCTTTAGCCTGTCGTGTTTCTTCAGCCAACTACAGGAAGTAATGTCGAACTTATAGATCGATCTGTAGTTATAACAGGAATAGAAAGACTACAACTCCCAGACAGCTAAGCTCTATTACAGCCCAAACAAAACATTACTGTGTGAAGGTCCCTCTCAAGACCTGGAGCTAGTTCTCATCTGTTTTTATACTTAACGTTTTCCAGGGCTGCATATTGGAAAATAAATCCACAAGGAATGGGAGGAAGGAGACTTTTGACAGGTGTGAGACGGCGCGCTCTACCAAACAAGCAGTGCTTGCGAATGGGTAGAAGGTCAGCTCAGATAATGTCTGATTTGCTGTCCACCAAGTACAGCTGGGCCCATCCACTTCCTATGTGCTTTACTTCTCGTAAGACCCATACCTTACATGGTCTGTTCCCAGCATGCACTCTGTCTGTTCTGCGTGGTGATATATTGACCAGAACCTACCACCGCTGGTGTTACCAGCTCCACAGGTAGCTTCTTCACCGTGACGCACCTGAAGAAGGTGACCACACCACCGGCGCCTTCTCAGCTGAAACGCTATCCACCCTCTTTCATCCCATGACTGCACATTGTCTCCTGTGTACACCTACAATATGAAGGTTTTAGCTCACAACTTTGTGCATTTCTCAGAGATATAAACTAATATGCAAACGTCATGACATTGAGCACAAGAGTACTCTTGCAAGCGTTTTGTACTCATGTGTAATTCGTTTTGAGTTACTCACAAAGGAAAAGCGAAGTAAGGTATGGAGTAACGTACAGAGTCCTGTTGCATCCCCACACAAGCAGAGCTTGCATGGTTCAATAGTACAGAGGTGAGTCACTCTGGGTCAGTGGCTGCTCTGCTATTCCACACGTCGCACCAGTAGGTGGCACTCTTCACACTTTCTAGCTTGTGCTGTGACTTTCCCTTTTGTATGTCTTCTTCTTCCCAAGGTATGTTTTAGGGAGAACAGTACAAAGCTGCCTGGTGGGAGTGAAGGAGCCTGCAATGGTTGGAGGATGGGTCCTGCTGAGGTTGTGTTGATGTTGTGGAAGACCGCTGGCTATAGAGGGTCTGGGCTCTGGGTGATTTGATACTCTTGCTGTGCTGATACACTGCTGTGACTGAAGGGGCTGAGGGTGCTGTCGAGAGGACACCCGCTTCACCTTGTGTGAGACCCCCGCTGTGAAGAGCTTGAGAATGACACATTGGTGTGAATAAAAGGGGAGAGCTTTGGGGCTGAGAGGACGCCTGCTTTAAGTTGTGCGACATACCGCGCTGTGAAGAGGTGCCGCTTCCGCTGTAGAAGGTAGACTCTTCAAGTTATTCTGACACATTGGGGTAAATGTAGGGGTTGAGCTTGGGGTTCAGAAGACACCCACTTCATGTTGTGTGACATGAGCTTCAGGTTGCAAAGGCTTCATGTTGGAATGACACTGACACATTGGTGGAAATGTAGGGTTTGAGCTCGGGGTGGAGAGAACACCCTGTTTTTGTTGAATGAGAAACCCTTTCATGAAGAGTTTGAGGTTGGGGTTGAGAAGGTATATTAGCCTTCCTCCTGTGCTGACACATAGGTGTAAGTGAAGAGATTGAGCTTGGGGTTGAGAGAAAGAACACGCACTTTATGCCGTGCGAGATACCCTGCTGTGAAGAGGTTGGCCATGGCAAGGTTCTAGACCCAGAAACTATGCCATGAGGAGGCTCTGTAAGAGTTCCCTGATCCTCAGAACATGTGTGCACTCCTGTGCCAGGATAGTTGACGCAATGGGGCTGCTCTGTTTTGCACCCCTGAGGCAGACAGACATGGAATCCAACAGTACGTAAACTCTCTGACTCACCCTACCGCCTTCTTGCTCATAGACAATCCAAGGTCTCCAGATCTACTGTGGCTTTTATTGGCCCTCTATGTTCATCCTACACCTCACTGGTCCTTTGCACGTTTTGTTCTCGCCACCTGTGCTAAGATGCTGCCTCAGGCCTTCGCTGCTCCTTTTCTTAAATTATTTTAGTACAGCATGCCTGAACTTGCGCCTCGATGCCCACATTCTTAGCATCTCTCAGTTCTGCATTTATGTGCCTGTTCATACGTTGTTCAATGCTGAATATAAGATTTTAGGGAAGTGCTCCAGGACCGGATACTACGCATGTGTAGAGGCTCAGAATATGTTCATAATACCACAGACGAGGCCTGCAAAAAAGCACACTGGGCTCCCAATGAGATTTCTAGATCAGGACACAGTGATCTAGAAGTAATTTCGAGAAATTAACATAATACTCATGATAAGGCCTCAAGATCTAATCGGAAATTAGGTCTCTAGAAGAACACCATTTGGGACAAGCCTTCCAGGACCAGATGCAAAACTACAAATGAAACCTCCGGAAAGGGGCAGAATGCTTAAGATGTGGGGCCCGATTCACAGAACAAACTTAAGACTAAATCCTAAACTTAGTACCATTCTGGTATTCACAGAATGCACCTAGTACTTCTGGTATTCACAGAATGAACTTACTACTTTTGCTATTCACAGAATGAACTTAGTACTTTTGCTATTCACAGAATGGATTTACGACTCCTAAACTTACGTCCGCACTCGGGCCGGAAATTCCGGCCCGGAGGCGGAGCTTCCGGGCCGGAGGCGGGGCTTCCGGGCCGGAGGCGGAGCTTCCGGGCCGGAGGCGGAGCATCCGGCCCGGAGGTGGAGATTTTGGCCATAGCTAAATCGGCCGAAATCCCCACCTCCGGGCCGGAAGCTCCGCCTCCGGGCCGGAAGCTCCGCCTCCGGCCCGGAAGCCCCGCCTCCGGGCCGGAAGCTCCGCCTCCGGGCCGGAATTTCCGGCCCGAGTGCGGACGTAAGTTTAGTAGTCGTAAATCCATTCTGTGAATAGCAAAAGTACTAAGTTCATTCTGTGAATAGCAAAAGTAGTAAGTTCATTCTGTGAATACCAGAAGTACTAGGTGCATTCTGTGAATACCAGAATGGTACTAAGTTTAGGATTTAGTCTTAAGTTTGTTCTGTGAATCGGGCCCCTAGTCTCTGTAACTGGACACATGATGAGGCCAGGGGCGTAGCTTCAGGGGGGTGTTTGGGGTGTTACACCCCCTTAATAAATGTATTTTCTGGTAAATAGTCGGGTACAGATGCTTTCAGCCAGGTATTGTGAGCTGTCAGTCGGATTTCACCAGGGGTGTTTACATACACACAGACAAAAACACGTGCACACACTTTCTCCCTCTCTGTTTTGAAAGTCCTCATAATATTGTTTGTTTTTTTAGAAAATATTGTGTTTTCTCTTTCAGTACTCCTACCAATCCGTATTCCTCTCCCTTTCCACTGCCCCTTAGGTCCCTCTCATACCCCGCTTGTCGTATAATGTATTGGAATATTATATGCCAGCCCAATTGTCAGAAAATCAGAAGCTCACAACCCCCTAAACATACTGACCAAGCTACGCCCCTAGGTAAGGCTTCCAAAACTACGTCCAAAACTGGAAATGAACCTTCAGAAATGGACACACTCGTCAATGAGTGGCATTTAGAACTGGACACAGCTTTTGCCACAAGACCCTCGGAACCAGATGCAAAGTTGCAGGAGAGGCCTCTAGAACAGAACACAATGCTTGACATGTGGCACAGTATTTAAGTCGGGGCCTTATTGAAAGAGAACCCCTAATGTTACCCATTAGGTTGCATTTGGGGAACCTGGTTCGAGTCTGGCCGGAGGCACAAACATCCTGCGATTCTGATCAAATCACGATATCTCACACCGCCTAAAAAGAAGAAACCTGAATGAGTCCGTCTGTAATGCAACTGGTGCTCATATAAAGCGCTCTGATACCTTCCGGTCCAGTTCGTGATGTATAGGGGTTGGCCTAACGGCTAAGGCGGTCGACCTCGAATCTGGGGAACTGGGTTTGAGTCTTGGCAATGACGCTGAACATCCTGTGATGCTGGGCAAATCACTTAATCTCCCTGTGCCTAACAAAAATGAATGTATCCTCATGTAACGCAACTGGTCCTATGTAAAGCGCTCTGATACCCGATACCTTCGGGTCAAGTTTGCGCTATATAAAACTCCGTAAAATAAAAAATATATAAAACTTCGGAAACAAATGACCACACTTTGTCTGGCAGAGCGGTGCCACCACTGGTAGACGCAGCAGAGTGCCCACGCTCTAAGGAGCCGCCCCATCCTGTGATGTGCCCAGTTAATATTTAGCCCAGAGTGTACCGTCTGAGAGCCCTGATGGATGGTTTGCTTGCGCAGGGCTCTGGCGTCCTTCCTGGGAGGGAGGCGCGGCACATTTTGCTGTTCTGAAGTTATTGTTCCATATTCTAAGGCTCTCTCGACCACATCCTAACCCACACAAAGCTATTTTGTTTCAGGTTGTGCCAAAAGCACGGGGTGTGAAGGCCAGGTTGTGTGTCAACCAGCGGCGTGCCAGCGGCGACGTGTGAGCTTGGGCTGCCCTTTGGAAGGGGCTGAGCCAAGATGGCCGCCGGCGCTGGTGTCAGGTGGGAACTATGCAGCCGGGTGTTGACACAGCAAACAGCCCCGCCCTCACCGGGTGTTGCGGTGCACGTTACTGTGTGGATGTTGGTTATATACATACATAGAAACTGACAGCAGATAAGCGCTGCGAGGCCCCTTGTGTGCACAGGTTCCGGTGCCTCTATTATGTTAGTTTATTGAAGAGAGGCAGTTATAATTACTAGTCGTTTACACAGTGCCTGCTAACATCCACAGCTGTTGCTATTTCCCAACGCAACCATTGTGATATTATCGACCTGGGAAGGATGAAACGTTGAGTGTGCGATGTCCAGATATGAGCCTGTGACTTTGAGATTACGCCCAGACTTCTTCAGAAGATGCACTGGGCTAGAGAGCTGTCAATCACATCCAAACTGACAAACAACCGCTACGTCATTTTGTAGGTGGGTGGGGGCACGCTGGGAGGGCTCAGAGAGCCCCACAATGACATAATATTACTCACCATCTGAAAGCAACAGAGTGAAAGGCTTGGAGGAAAAAGTGGACTGTCAGACAAGATTGCTGATAAAGAAAAAATTATACTACTCCTCCTTATAATAATAAAGTAACTTATTTTTATATAGCGCTTTGTGCCACACTCAATTGCTCGACCTCAGAAGCCAGTACAATTGAGTTGACCTTGTTTGACCTTGCTGAAATCTAACTTGAGGCCTGCAGATCACAACAGATGTCAGCTCCAAGTATTGAACTGACTGAACATTTTGGAAAAGTGGACTGCAGATTTACAAGCCTCTTGCGCTGCCAGTACGTCACTTTTTGTGACACACTGGCTGCGCATTTCTCTGCCCCATATTTAAAGCACAGGAAAAGCCACCCTGCGGGTCCTTTGCTGCCCTTGTAAATACGGCCCCTTTACACGCTGCACTTTGCATGAAAGTAAATATGGGGCAGCGCAAGGGGCTTGTGAACCTGCCCCCTACTATTTACAGCGCACATGCGGAGCGAGGCGCTACATAAAAATCAAGTTATTGTTCTTAATATAGGTGAGGGGATGGGGGGGTCGTCAGATGCATTATTGCATCACTCGTGTGTGATGTAGATTGTACAAACTGGTTACGTGGGCTAGTATTTTACTTTACTAGTAGAAGTGAGGTCATTGAGAGGCGAGGGTACTCACCTTCTTAAGGAGGTAGTGTGGGTAATCGGCCGCTTTCACTGAGTTTCAAGTGAGTCCTCAGTGAGGTGAGACGGAGGAGAAACTCCAGAGGCAGGGCCCGTGCAGGGACGGTCAGCGAGAAGCCACGTGGCCAGAGCTCAGGGAGTAAGGAACAATAAAAGAAAGGGGAAAGCAAGCAGCTCATACACTGATTATCAGGAGACCTAAACCAGCATGAGTGTGCCTTATACACACTGAAATCAATAAAATGCCTTGACAGATATGAAAATATGGAAAGTTGGACCAAGAGGATTGGTGTGGCAAAAAAAAACAACTTAAAGTGGACCACATGTTCATGCCCGTAAGGGGTGTTCATGCCCGTAAGGGGTGTTCATGCCCGTAAGGGATACTGATCAAGTGTACAAGACGTAACGAAGAGCACACCGCAGTCACATTGATACTAGGGGGCTCATTTATCAGGTTTTACCGTCGGGCAGGTCCTTTCTGCTGTGCTGTCCTACGGCAAAAGAAAAGGGCAGGAGTGCGCCGTATCCAGGGCTGTGTCTAGGTGTTTTGCCATCCTAGGCGAGAATTGAAAAATGCCACCCCTCCCTTTTACTACCATCACTCTCTCCCGATGTCATCCAGGCTAGAAGAATTAATGCATTAGATATAAAGGAACTTCAAAATAAAAAAAATTTCCCCCTTTTGCCACCCTAGGCGGCCGCCTAGTCTTGCCTAATGGTAAAAACGGCCTTGGCCATATCTATCAGATACGGTCAGTGGTCGAAGTGGGCGGGAACGGCAGGGCACGGCGTGCCCCTACTTCTTTAATTCTATAGATTCCGTTCCCCTACTTTTTTATTTTGAACATGCGTCCCGGGACTAAGAAATATCGAAGGCCTGCAGAGAAGGCTCGGCATTTGTGGCTGTTCGGGGACGGGCGGGGAGCAGAGAAGGAAAAGGTCTCCGTCTCTTGCTTCCTGCCCAGACAAGACAAGGAAGGTGTCCGCTTCTGCTCTGCCGCTGGCATCTGCCCCCCCTCTTTCTTACTCTCATTCCCTCTCCGTCTGTCTAGCTCCTCCTCACTTACCGAAAACCGTCACTCAAGAAATGGTTCTCACCCTCTCTTTCTTCCTGTCGTTCATTTGTTCGCCTGTGAAATGGATGCAAGAAAGAAAACCACTTTTGCTGGAAATGCCGTTTTGACATTTTTCTATTCCAAAGTGCAGCCACGGAAATAAAAGGTTCAAAATATGAAAAATCAATAACTAAATAAAGCAAGACGGAGTGTTCTTAAAGTGGCCAGATCGGTTTTATTTAAACCCCCAAAACATTAGCGTCACTTTACTGAGTTTGCCAGTGAAGCGCTGTTTTTCCCCGTTGGGGAAGTGCGCCAAACCTGGAGGTACTGCAATAGCTGGTTGATGGGTGGATTGGAAAACAAAATGTGTAGCGCGGCTTTGTGTTCACAAATCTGATCTTTTTAAACCATACTGCTTATGTTTTGTAAGCATATAAGCAGTGGACATTGAAATGGGTCCTTTCTGGGCCCTGTAGTTTTCAGGCAGAAGCACTCTCTGATTTCTGAATGGTGAGTGTAAAAGCGTTAAGTTCACCATGTTTTTTCTGCTTACATTTCACATGCTTTATTTAATCTTTCATTCCCTGTGAGTGTTTGCTTTTTCCAAGATGTTGTTACTTTTTCCTTTAGGCAGCATATTGCTCTTGCCTAGTGTGTAATTTGAATTGAGTCGCATCCAGTTGTTTATAGCAGGTCAAATTGGATTGTAGTTGAAGGCAGTGTGAATTTCTCTCAGTGGGGCAGTATGGTGTTCAGTGAGGGACCGGATGTAGTACTGGGGGCAGAGCTGCCGAATTTAGAACTAGGGAACCAAGTTCAGCCTTCATGACCAGTCACCCAGACCAGTCTCCTGAGGGAGCACATGCCCATGCTAGACCTTAGAAGACCCTGCAAATCCGGAAAAGCCCTGGTGTCTTAACACCAGCAGGTGGACCCTAGCAGTGGCAAGTGTGGGTTCACCTTGAAGGCTTGCCCACCACAATCTATGCTGAAGTTCACCTCCAGTCTTTTGGGCAGGCCTATGAAGTAGCAGACCCTAGAGCAACAGTGAGGTCACAGGACCCCTGAAAAGAGCTGGCACTAGGGTGGGGCGACAGGTGTGACCGCAACGGGTGTTGACTTTGAGTGGGGGCGTTGTATATTATGGGTTTAAAAGCACTTGCTGCCTCCTTCCTGGCCTACAGCAATTTTCGGTAATAATAAAAATGTCATGATAACGCCGGTCAATAAACTTCTTCCTAGAGCGAGATTGGAGTTTTGTCTAGTGGAAGGTTTGACTCATGGAAAGATAGCGCAGAGGGTTAATGTGCCTGCTGATAAGAACATGTACCATGCCCATCACAAAGTGCACATATTGTAAATAGGTCAGTGGGTTATTGCTTTTGTCAGTGAGATCCTTTTGCTACTTGCAGTTTATATGTTAAAACCCTAACAAAGAACAGTGAGCTATTAACTTTTATCTAAGAGCTGCATACAAACTGCAAGGGATAAACAAGAGATTTATGGGTTTTTCCCCAGTCTTTGATTATCCTAATGTTGCAAAAAGTGTTCATTTGGATATAAATCAATAATGATTATTAAAGTGAACCCCCAAACATGGTATTAAGTTTTAAATTCTGAGTTTGTGTTTCTCCAGATCAATCACTATTAAACTCAACTGCCTACTAATATGGTTGTCTTGTGACTCCTACACCTTGTAGTCCTTTGTCTTATGTAACATTTCCCATACAGTGATTTACAGATGTAAAATTGATTGTCTCTGTGTATATTGCTGATGACAGAAAATCCATGGCTCGGAAACAAATGGCTTGTGCTTCCACTTTTAAGCATATTTGGGACATTCTGTGATTAGAAACATATCCCACTTTGTGAATTTATTTTAATGTCAATAACTCATATTAATCGTTAAGTAATCATGTGTATCCATTGGTTGAATTACATAACATAATAAGCTGTAACTGGTCAGTGAAATGCCAAACAAATACTAAAGATTGGGATGTTTTGCCAATCCTGGCCACACCTCTAACTCCGCCCACTGATCCAATCCTCAAGTTAATCCCGCCCTCTGATTCTCCACCCACAGTTCCCCTACTTTTTTTTCCCACTTCGCCCACTGGATACGGTGCATTCCTGTCCTTTTCCCCTGCGCTGGCGCACAATGGGCTGCCGTGCGCCAATGCAGGCACCTTTGCACCATGGTGCAAGGGTGCCTGCTTTGCGGGGAGGATTATTTTTGTGCAGGAACTGGAACCTTCCTGCGCAAAAACAATCACAAGAGACTTTTTCCTCTTTCTACATTCTTCAGCACATATAGAAAGAGGAAAAACGAGGAGAAAGATATTTCTCCTCGTTGTGCCTCCCTTATCCCTCCCTTTGGCAGGTGTAAGTTTTTGTCGCTGCCTTCAGATTTATGATTTCTCGTAAATTTGGTGCAGTTTCAAAAAGCTGTGGCTGTTGCTGGGAACACCGCCCACAACACCCATTGCGCGCCCCTTTAACGCTGAAAACTGCGTTAAAGGGAACCATATTTATGAGGCAGCATTTAGCCAAAAAAGTGGCTTAGTGCTGCTTGGGAAATATGGGGCAGGCTCCTGTGCCATGGAACATCACAAAAAGTGACGTTCCGATGGCGCAAGTGGCCTCATAAATGAGGCCCTATGAGTTAATCCCAGCAATACAGAAGGACGCATAAAAAAAATAATATCAGGAATGTGGGCTCCAAATAAATACGCATAAAAGGCATGCGCTAAAATAGGAGAAAATGAAAAGAAGAAAAAAGAGAAACAAAAGGAGAAATACCAGAGGGAGTAAGGCAGAAGATAGACAAAGAAGATACAAAAACAAGAGAGAGGGGGGAACTCTTCGGTGTTTTTGGATGGAGAGAACCAATAACTCTGTCCCTTGGGTGTCTGTTGAATAGCTGGAAGGTGTATTACAAACACTATGATGGGTCTTTCTACAAGCAGGAGTTTGTCAGAAATTCAGTGACTGCTTGTGTAGGTGGTAAAGGGGGGACGGTGTAAAACTGGTTTCTGCTTGACTTTGTTACCGATGTTAGAACCCTCCCTGTACTGCCCTTTGATGTCTTGGAATTAAAATGCAATGAAAGAAGGCGGTCCATGCGCTGGTGCTGATGCTGACGACGTATTCCTGAGTCAATACTTTCCAGCTGCTAAGGACCACCATGGGTGATGCCTTGAGGTATATTTTGGTTCACCTCTCTGCGAAAGCCTGGATGACATGGGGCAGGTTTTCATTGGCTTGTCTCTCAGACAGAGTGGCATATCAACAAGGGCGTTATCTCTGCTTTTTTGGCTTTAAAAGTGATAAAACTAGCCCTATCAACAACAGGGTGCTAACATGCAAATTTGCATGTTAGCATCCTTTTACTCTACGCTTCCCCTTGCATCTCTAATGAGATGCAAAGGGGGCGTTCCAGAGTAAAATAATAGGAGAAATGTCGCTAAGTGACATTTCTCCTATTATCAAGAATGTCGCTAACCCTGTTAGAGACAAAAAAAGCAGCGCTAACCGCGGTTAACGCTGCTTTTTTACGTCTGGTATTTTTCTGACTTAGCCATGATATCCTATGGAAGGAGGATATCATGGCTAAGTTTGTCTGTCCTTATCAACAAGATAACGTGAGATTATCGCTGGGTTTCCAGCGATAATCTCACGTTAGCCTGTTAGCGTGAGGATTTTTATCGCTATTGAGATAAGCGTTGCTAATAGCACGCTATCTCAGTGATAAAAATTCACGCTAGCCGGCGATAATTATCCTAGCGCTAAGTGCGCTTAGAGATAATTATCGCCGGTTGTTGTTGATATGCCCCCAGGTTGGCCACATTCACAGGGCCCCTGGCGACAGCACAGCATAGATCCTGGTGTCTACTGTAAGCCTATGATCTCTGAATACAGGAAGCAGCCCATTGGTAACAGGAACATAGGAATGTTCACAATTCTTGTAAAAGGGGTATCTTCATCACCCATATCTCCACCCATATCTCCATCACTCATCACCCATAATGGGGCGGATATAGAGGGAGGGCAAATAGCCCTTGGCTGGCAGGAAGATTACAAAGAGAGGGCTTTTTAGGTTTTCAATAAGTGTGGTGGAGAGAGAAGTGTCTGATCTTTTTTTTCTTTTAAAATGTATTTTTTTTATTTTAAAATTTTCTTTATTAGTTGTTCCTCCATATCAGCAGACAATGTACATTAACCAACATTGGTCTCTTCCGCCTCAGCCGAGGCGGAGCACGTTTTCGTAATAATGCAAGTCATTAATTAGACCACAGGTCGTGTCAGCGGAGGAGTCTTCGTTTTCAATGTTCTTTTTCTTTTTTATGAACGACATCAGAACTTAACTGCAACTTAACTCCCCCCTCCCCTTCCAACGAGAGAAGTGTCTGATGTGAAGAACAAGGGTTCTTCTCAATGACTTGTGGTTCCACGTGCATTTTTGTGAGCACGGATATGACGCAGTGCGGTCGAGGTGCTCCGCAGTGTGCAGCTGCCTCAGAAATGGCATTTTGCTTGCAAAGTAATGTGGTTTCTTCTTGGGATAGTCCATTCAATGTTCCTTGCATTGTAACGCAATGTAAGGTGGATTTGTAGAGCGCTGCTTGTCACCTGCGGAAGAAATTGGTCTGGTATGCCCCAGTCCGTAGTCTCCGCTCTTCTTCCGCATGTCTGGCAACAGCACCTAGATTTAACAGGGCCAAACTAGGAGGTCGATCTTTTTGTTATGCTGCCGCATAACTCTGGAATAAGCTTCCACCCGCAATCAGACAATGTAGTACTTTGTCGCAGTTTAGGAAAAGGATCAAAACATGGCTGTTTCCTAGAGAATGATTCTACCACTCCTGAGTACCGCTCTTTTTTAGGTTCCACTATACTTTCCTCCCTCCCGTTTGTGTTGGTCTGTGTTCACGCATCTCTAGCGTCGAGGTACCGGTAGCGTGTTTATCGCGCTCTACAAATACTATATACAATACAATACAATACCTGTGAGGGTATCCAGGCAAGGAATTCCTTCCATCGCTTGTATGTTCCTCTATCTTGCACCCCACCTCGCTGACAGAGATCCCCCTTGGACGGAGATCCAGTGTTACTTCAAGACAGGAAGCGGCTAGTCATGTCCATGCGGTCAGAGAAGCTGCTCACCGGGACACTGTCCTCCTTTGTGTGAAAATACAACCACTAGGAGGGAGGAGTGGAAGGTGCTGGCGAGGCAAAGACTTCACTCTGCGTAGCCTGCTGATCTGGAGACAGGCTGCCTGGGACTTTGTCTTCACCTGGTCCTGGCAGCAACTGCGTTGTTAGTGCCGACAACATTATAACCTAAAGGAAAATGGCAGCATCAAACGACTCCATCAGAGGCTCCGGCAAGGCTGATGCTATGACTGGTCACCCTGGACCCTGACTGAAGACAATGTGCTCTGGTCACTTGATCCACTCAGGCTCCTCCGGAGAGTCATTGGAGATCTGAGATCTGTCTTTACGGCTGCTGTTCAGAGAGAGATCTTCAGTTCAGGCCCCAGGAAGGTCCTCGGTGAGATGTCGCTGTGCAAGGGATGGCTCACATTCACTCACAGCAGATTAGGTTTTTGCTGTACACTCTCTATTATAGTGCCTCGTATAGCTGTTCCTTGTACATCATTCTCCTGTGTGGGCACATCTGAAGCAGGGCCAATCCCTTCATCAGTAAGTGTGGGCAGGAGGTTGGGCATGGCCAGGTGGTGGTACCTGGAAGCACAGAAACACAGATTCAGTGCTGCGGGGCCTCATCTGCAAGCGGTGGAATGCCTTGCCCCTCCACCTAAAGACCAGCTGTTCCCTGTCAGTTTTTAGAAAGAATCTTAAGACCTGACTTTTTAACTCACAGCTCCATAACTAGGTGCCATAATTACCCTGCTGTTGTGCTACCAGCGCCAAGACGCCCTAGGGCATTCGAGCGCTTTGTAAAACCTGTTTTTCATTTCATTTAATTTTCGTTTGTAATGTAAAGGTACTGGGAAGTTTCTTTACACAATGAAAATCATTACAATGGTGATTGTAGAGACATAGACTAGGGCCACCTGCACAGCCGCTCCATCCTAGGCACTTGCCCCTATGTCACTAGGCTCCAGTTTTTGCTTTACCCACAGTGTAAGGATCCTCTTGAACTGCAGACCCAGCACGCCGCAGGGACCCCGATGGTGTGCCGTGAGACTGGGAGACTCTCCACTGAGCTCCTCAACCTTGAGTCTTGAGGTGGGGGGTCCCCTCAGTTTTCCTTGCACCATGGCTGGCAGCCGCATTTATAAACTGTAGAAAGTAGCAGCTGCACCGAGAGGTGATGTTACTGGTCCTTCTAACTTGAGTCCAGTGTCCCAGGGCAGATGGTGGGCCCTTTATGTTTCTTGTTGTATCACTGCCCATGTTCACCAACACCATGAAGGAGGCTTTGCATTGGCATTCACAAACATCAGAACTTGTGTGAATGGGACATGGCACGTGATCATTAGCGCTGCGCCGGTTGGGACTGCCCTTTGCTGATGGCTTCATTCTGATATCTCTGAAAGTGTGGTGGCATGAGGGAGGGTGATAGCAACAAAGAACACCAAGGACCAGTCCATGCTTCATCTCTTGCTCTGGTCTCTGTGTTACTAGACCTGACTAGAAGGCGTATGCAGGCAGCCACCAGAGTGCATTCTGGGAGGATGGTAAGGGTTGCTCTTCTAAAAAAAACTCTCCAAGACGCGAAATTTTGCTGTTACTTGTTATGTTACTAATGTGTTAAGGCGTGGCAGCCCCACAATAACAAGCCAATATTGCGGTTGAATTAACGCTCATTTTTGTTCCTGTGTGTTCCATTCAAAGTCTACAAAGGAATATATTAGACTTTCTGCTTACAGACTCATGCTGTACATGTGCCAAGCAATTGTTTTTCCACGACAGAACCAATTGTAGACC
The DNA here is from genome assembly GCF_964204655.1 of Triturus cristatus. Taxonomy (NCBI): domain Eukaryota; kingdom Metazoa; phylum Chordata; class Amphibia; order Caudata; family Salamandridae; genus Triturus; species Triturus cristatus. Next base: position 1,060,236,374 of record NC_140588.1, on the reverse strand, counting down.
TTCTCTGAGGGATACTGGGGTACCCCATTGACCCTAGCGACCCTTCCTCTTCAAGGCTGGAACCCAAAGAGTGTGGGGCCACTGATCTGAGCTTCCTGGGCCCCCACGTCATGAGTTATTCACTGAACCCAAAAATTAAATGTAGTTTATTTCAGTCATTGTAGCTTACTTCCCCGCTACAAGATACTTCTCGTTCACTTGTAGAGTTACTACTGCACTGCACACCCTTTGCCACTGTGATTGTCTTTGTTTCAGCCTCCTTGGTCCTTAGCAGAATCACACTTGGAAGGTTCTGAAATCTGAACCAAAGTATCGCAGCTTTGGGAGGAGGATTTGTGACCCTCCTTCTCACAGTGTATTTATTTGTGATGGGCAGTAATTGCAAATATTACAAGTTTGTGGACTCTGTTTGACCTGTTCTGTTGTAATAACAACGTTGATAATGTGCTGTGGTTCTTGGTGTCTGGTTTGGTCTTGTGTATATAGTCTATCTATTAGCCCTAGTTTTGTTATGTTGTGTTATGTCATGTTCGTTTTTTTTTATTATGTGCATTTGTGTAGCACACAACTCAGCCGGGAGATATCCTGGCGCTGAAGTGGGAGGTGTGTGGTTCGAGCAGGGGTCGGGTCTAAATGAAGAACCAGGTCTTCTGTTTCTTGTGCAATTCAAGAACCAAGGAGGCGGCTCTGATGTGCATGGACAGGCCGCTCCAGGCTTTAGGAGTGAGGTAGGAGAAGGCATGACTGGCTGATCTGGGGAGTGTGTGTGTGCGTGTGCATGTGCGTGTGTGTGGGTCTGTGTGTTTGTGTGCGTGTGCATGTGCGTGTGTGGGTGTGTGTGTGTGTGCGTGCATGTGCATGTGCGTGTGTGTGCGTGTCTGTGTGTGTGTGTGCATGCATGCATGGAGGAGTCTGGCTGAGCAGAGGCGTCTGGCAGGTTTCTGGAAATTCATGGAGTTGTTGCAGTACGTGGGGCTAGTGTTGTGTACGGCTTTGTATGTTTGTGTGTGTGAGTATTTTGAAGAGTGTTTGTTTGTGGACTGGTAGCCAGTGGAGCTCTTTGAGGTCTGGGTGATGTGAGTGCGAGGTGGGAGGTTGAGGGTGAGCGTGGCCACAGAGTCTTGTATGGTCTGCAGGCTTCAGGTCAGTTGAGTGTGGATTCCAGCATAGAGTGGTTTGCCGTAGTCCAGCTTCCTGCTGTTGAGGGCTTGGGTGGCGGCTGGGAGGTTGTTGGTCGGGAGCCATTTGAAGATCTTAAGTGTGTGGAAGCTGGAGACTGAGAGTGCGATCGCCTGACCGCTCATGGTGAGTTGGTTGTCAATTACTATTTGGAGGTTCTTTGAGTGATTGCCGGGAGCGGTGTGTATTGTCAGCTGCGGCCCGTGCAGGTAAGGGCAGTGGGTGGGGCAGTGAGGCCGGGTGGAGGGGTATCCGGGTGGAGGGGTATTTCGACAGACGACAACAAGGGAAAATTAATAATCTACTTAATTGTCCCTCATGGTCCTCTGTCGAATCCCCCCCAACACGACCCCCCACTGCTCTTACCTGCATGGGCCACGGCTGTGCATTGTGATTTGTGTGCTTTTCACTATTTAACACTCATATTTACGTTATATAAATTGATATATTAATATATTATTATAGTTCTGACTCTTTATAAAAAGTCACAATTCTCACTCAGCATTCAGAAGTTTATTGCTGTGATGGTAACTGTGTTCGACCGCATCCGACTCAACCCTTCACAGCCTTCTCCCAGCAAAGCCCAGGCGCGGTGCGTCCATTGGGGCGTGGGGGCATAGCCCCCCCGCCCGCGCCTCGCGCCCGCAGCTCTCCCTCCTCTGTGAATGCCGCGCCTCGCGCCCTCAGCTCTCCCTCCTCTCTGTGAATGTCAGTCAGCATGACGTTGGACCGTGGGCGGTCCGGCGGCATGTTGACTGACATCATTGTCAGACGCATTTGGGAAAGGCAGCACAAGTGCGCATGAGTGGGCATGGAGCTTAATTTTTACTCCGTGCCAAGTCATGCGTACTTGTGTTTTTGCTGCCTTGCGCATGCCCATTAGGAGCCCCTCGGTCTCCTAATGGGCAGGCGGCGGGCGAGGAGTAGGCGGTGCCGTCAGCCAATCCTGGCGCTGTTGCAACGCCAGGATTGGCTGAGGGCCGGGTTGCCAGTCACGTGGACGTGGTGTTCCGGACCGTTTGAAGGAGCAGAGAGGCGCCAACGCGGGCCAGGAGAAGACGAGGCGGTCACCGGTCAGGTAAGTGTTTTTTAATTTATTTTAGGGTGGTTAAGGTTTCCTGACTGTGACCCGGGCCGTCGCTGGTGTATGTCACGTGGTTCTGTGCACGTTTGAACTATTAGCAGTGGTCATTCTGCCTTTGTGCATGTGGTGTTTGTGCACGCTTGTTTACATTGTTGGGGCTGCGGTGGTTCTGCACTTGATTTAACTGTTAGCAGTTGTGATTCTGTGTTTGCCCTTGCGGTCTGGGGATTGTGATGAGTTTGCATTTGAGTTATTTAATGCAGCGAACCATCTTCGGGTTGGAAATGGTGAAGCTTCTCAAATAAGCCTACCCTTGGGTTTACCGATTGACACCAAACTCCCGTGGGCTTGAGCTGGCCAGCAGAAACTCACTGCCTCTACTCCGCAGACAATAACAACCAGGCTAATTTTAGCAGTATCATGACGTCTGTGCGGACATGGACTCTAATACAGTCGAAGGACTGAGAGGCAGAAGCGAGTCACCTGTTGGTGATTTCACTTCCTCTGTTGATGATTTGACTGTAGTGTATTTGAAACTAACATTGGCCTGCAGTCACATTTAAACCCTTTGTGATCTGACCTGTATAGAATGCGTCTCATTTGAAATAATTTTGCAACGCATGGATGCGATTTCGATTTGAAGATTGTGGGACAATAAAACGAATACACTAATTGTGGGTATTGCTGATGGGTGGCAGTGGTGCAGCAGTACGCTGTTCCCAGGAGGATTCAGAGAAGTGCAGTTACATATCTCATCTCCCAGGGCCTGTAATCCAATATTCCGTCAGTGTGGCCTTGATTTCTGAGCTGTGGCCTTGGAATTTTACCCTTAAAATGCCACTGTGCTGATTGACTGGATACGATTCTATTTGTCCCACCGCACTGGCAACTTCAGAAATTGCTAGGAATATATTTTGCACTAATTACATATCTTTCTCTGCTGCGACTCAAAAGATCTTTAAACTAGATACGTTTCCAGAGAGGTGGGAGTTTGAGAAAAAAAGAGGGAGATTTTTAGACATGGTAGAGGAGAGGGAGTATGGGGTGAGGAAAATGGAGAGGGGGACTGGGCACGGGTAAAATAAAGAAGTGAACTGAAAGGAGATAGCGGGAGGAAGAGGCGAGGTGGGATTGAGAAAAATGAGAAATGTACAGATATCGGGAAGCAAAATATGAAGCCATAATACTTTGCTTTTCTATAGCGCCACTCTGCCCTTGTTTGGGCCTCGAGACGATGACAGATGTCCTTTACTTTCTATTTAATTTTATGGTTTTTTGTGTTTAAGTATTTGTTCATGTTAATGTGCTCTTTATTCTAGTAGTGCTTTTGAAAAAAGCAGAATAAAATAAGTAAACTTTTGCAGCTTTGTGGCTTCTAATGCAGACGAACAGTTGAATTACTTTATTAACCTTCTTGCTTTGTCAAATTTGCTTGAAAATGCACCATTTGCCTGCTCTTTTTAAAAACAATTCTTGGGGGAGAACCCCCCCCCCCCCCCCGAGCCCCCCTTAGGTTGCTCAGGCTTGCTCACTACGCTCGCTTGCCGATGTGCACTTCCCCGCAAATATTACGCCCTACCACTTTCGGATGTCACCAGCCGCCCCTGGCAAAGCCCTGTCCTTGCTCACATCTACCCGGAGAGCCGTGGAGACCTGCTGGCCGCCTCTCCATCACTGATTCTGAACTCACAGCACTGGTAGGAGTGAAACACCAGCAACCTGGCCAGTGGTTCATTTGTTAAAAAACATAAGCTCCGGGGCTCTCGTCGGGAGGCAACGCATTTCTCCTGTTAGCGCCACCTAAAAGAGAACCGACTACTAACCATGAAAGTGGGGAGAGGATATGGTGTAATGGCCAGAGCTGCCGACTCTGGGGAACCAGGTTCGAGTCTCAGCGTCCTCTCAACATCCTGTGATTGTGGGTCAATCACTTAATCTCCATGAAATGAATGTGGCCATCACTTGTGCTCATGAAAAGCGCGGGTGTTGGTGATTAAGTGCCGGTGCTGAGCACCGGAAACCATCCGGCTCAAATTAAGCACCCACTTGTGAGAGCTGGTGGTCCACGCGACTGCAACCATCCGTGAAAAAGTGACTTTTTTTCCTTTAGGTTGGGCCGCATTGTACCCGATTCCTGTATAGTGTTGAATTAAATAGCGGTGTCTTCAACAGCCCAAATAAATAACTTTTTCTGTAGCTTTTTTGTCCCAAACCCTGTTTTTTTCCAGAAGAATTTTCCCTCTGGGATAATTGCTAGACCTGGGTTCTGCTGGTATTTTCTTCCGTACAAGTCACTTTTACAAAATATTCATTCCGCTTTGTTTTTTAATAAAAGTGCAGACTTTATGAAGTTTATCAGATATTTAAGCACTTTATACAAAAATAGAGTAGGCAAAGCTGGGCGACGTCACGCCGTGCAACACCTACATCATTGTTTGCCTCTAGTTGTCCGTCCAAGGGGGGCCTCGCCTCCTGCTCTTGGCCCCAGTAGCAGGTAGCCTGCTGCTCTGAGAGCCTTTACAGGCACATTTTTGTAATATTAAGAGAAATCACTGTAATGTGCACATGTTTTTACTTGAAAGGTGTGCACGGTGGAATCTGCTTCCCACGTATTAGCATTTCTGACATTCACGGGGTTCATTGTTGCTTTCTCACAGAGTCGGGCCTTGAATGAATTCGAAGTGCCGTGGCACCGGCTGAAACAATGGCGTCCGGGCAAACATCCGCCGTGACTTGTCCTGCCGCAGATTAACAAGCACAAGCCCTGTCCATAAAAGTGCTGAAAGGGCTCTTTTCACGAACTGCCAAGGGATGCTGTGTGCGAGCAGTCAGAGGGCTTAGGAGCCGTGCTGCGAGGCGTCTCCCGGCCGGCTGAAAGAAAGTACAGGCACCTAGCACATAGAAACGCTGCTTCCGGTCTCTTGGCGCAAGGGCCGAACGTGTGGAATACAGTGTGTAGGGCCAGCAGCCTGTCAGGGTGAGAATCTGACTTAAGGGGCATCGGACTGCAACCGGACGGCAATGCCTCAGACGTGATATTATGTTATTGTCACTCGTACAGCGCACAGTCTGTCACTATAACAGCCTCCTAGCGCTATGGGATTGTTTAATTAATTTGTAAACCACCAGTGTGTGGTAGGAAACCACTTCGTAGTGCTCGTGACACAGTAGAAAGATGGTCCTAATGCACAAGAGACGTCACATTCGCACCTGAGCGTTGTCTTTGACTGTCTCATACACAGTGCTTAATTTGTAAAAAACATTACCACTCTAATCGTCAACATGTTTCTGCCGTTGGCTCAAGTGAGTCCGCGGCATTCATCAGGATGAGACTCGGGCTCCTATTTTGCCAGATTGGTTTCAGATATTGCCACTGAGTTAGGGTGACCAATGTCAACCTCTAACTTAAAACTGGTGTTCTCAGATATCCCAATTGAGGGTCCGTAATGCCCCATGGAAAGAGGGTATAGGGACCCCTGTAGTCACACTTGCCTCGCCGTACACCTAGAAACCTCCACTCCTCTTCCCCGACGAAGTAATAACCTATGATTAAATGAAATTTGGGGTAATACATTTGGTTTTAAAGCACTTTCTGCACGGGCCCCCACTTGTATAATCAGACGTGCCTCCCTGTCTTCAGGTGTAGGCCCGCTCTCTATCAAACCGAGGAGCAGATTTACAAGATACTGATGCATCTCTGCATTATAGCAGAGATGCATCAGTTTCCTTGCACCATGCAAAAAAACCCTTGCGCCACCATGGATGCGTCGCATTTACAATGCGGCTCACCATGGTGCAAGGATTGACAGATGCGTCACGCATCTGTTGGTGCAAAGGTCACGCATTGATTGAGTCGACTCCAGCAATGCTCAGGAAGGCTTATACCTATTGTGCTGCACCACTTCTTACGCATGCTTCTAGCAGGCGTAAGGTTTTGACGCAGTGGTGTCGTAGAAGTGGCGCAGTGAAATCTTGTAGATTTCACTGTGTCACTTTTACGAGGCTTTCTTGCGTCGGAATTCCCACCCTGCATACAGTATACCTGACGCAGGTAGAATGTGGTGCAGGGCTTTACAACGTGACGCATCTCCCTAGATGCATCACGTTGTAAATGTGTCCCACGTGGCCTATTGTTTACGCCACCTCTGCATCACAAAAGTGACGCAACGGCTGCGCAAAAGTGTCGCAAGGGGCTTGTAAATCTGCCCACGTGTTTTTAGAGAGCGAGGACTGCCTATGATGAAGCATGACACCTGGTGGTGTGGGGACAGTCCTTAACATTTTTGAGATGCCCAGCACTCAATCTATTGATGCTTGCAGGGACACAGTTACATTATTTAAGTGACCATTACTTCAGGGTAGCTTCTACAGTGCGTGTATTTGATGGGTTCGGAGGCCAGCTCACCCCGAAGACCCCGTAGCCTCTAGTTCCCTTCCTTGGATAGTTCTACGGGCTCTGTGTTCGTGTTGTGATCAACTGTACTTGCCTACGTCCCGCTACTTCAGCGCCTGTGACAGCGAACTCTGCAGCAGAGGGCATGCGTCCCCGAGAGGGCGACGGAGGACCTCTGATCCAAGGCGCTGTGCTTCTGAGAGTTTATACCAGCAGCACACTCCCGCGGGGTTTCTTCTCTAGGTACTTCCCTTAGGTCTCCTCAGCTCCTCCATCACTTCCACCGCAGGGGCTTCACCCCCAATGCACACTGTCACCAAATCAGGCCCTTCTGCCTTCAGGACAAATTTCAGAAACACCTCGTCGGCTTCTGATCATAGCTTGGTGATCCCTTACTTTTAGGGGCATAGCTTCCATTGGTGCTGCAGGTGCAGTGGCACCAGGGCACAGAGGGGCTCACTAAACCCTGATTAGGGCTGTATTTAACAGTTCAAACATCAGCCGGGGGCTCACTTCCTTCCTTCCACTAGGGCCCATGACTCACTGACTAGTCTAGTGCTTCAGGAGAATTTCAAGGGGTAGCTGCGCTTTTCATTTTCTTGCTTCTAGGCACTGGCATCTTCCTCACTACCTGGTCCATGAAAGCTCACCAAGTAATCCCCTTGCTGAAGAAACCTACCTTCAACTCCATGAAGCCCGATACATATCTCCTTATCTCCCTCTTACCTTTCTTGGCCAAGGTAACGGAAAAACATGTCAACAGCATTTAAAAAAAACTTAAAAGCACATCTTGGATATTTCTCAAAACGGCGTCAGGCCTGCACATAGTACAGAATCTGCCTTACTAACTGTTACTGAAAATCTCCACAGTTCCATGGATGAAAGTAGATCATTGGCCTTGATCCTGCTTAATCTGAGCGTCACGTTCGACATGGTTTCCCACAAAATACGATTACAGAGCTTTCCCAATATCGGTATTCGTGGGCCAGCGCTGTCTTGCTTCTCCTCCTTCCTGACCGAGAGCTAATTTCAAGAAATTTCCCCTCCTTTTTCTTCCCACCTTCAGCCTCGGCACTACGGAGTCCCACAGGGCTCTTCTTTGAGCCTTACCCTTTTTAATATTTACATCCAACTGCTTGCACAAGTTGTTAAATCATTCGGGCTGCGCTGGTATCGTACATGGACAACACCCAGCTCATTCTTTCACTCTCTGAGAATGCAAGACATGGGCAACTTTTAAAAAGGAATGCTTGCTGTTGCCAAGTGCATGAACAACGATCGCTTGAGATTAAATGCCAACAACACAGAAATTGTTTTGCTATGAAAACTCTCCCATTCTTGAGGTGACCATTGGTGGCTAGATTCCCTGATCCACCTCCGAAGCCCAAATCGGCCATCAAAAACCTGGGATTCTGGATTGACGATGCCGTGACCTTTGAGGCCCAAGCTCAATCTTTGATGGGCACTTCCTTCGGGCTTCTACGAAGCCTAAACCCATCATTGGCTTTTTCGACCCTTGCACCAGGCAAACCATTGTGCAAGCTTTGATTTTGACCCATCTCGATTACTGAACATCCTGTATTTAGGAGCAAACAAAGCTGTCAAATAAAGAGTTCAGATAGCCCAGAACGATGCAGCTAGACTGCTGTTCTCCCTCCAAAAAGTCTGTGCTGCCTCAGGGCTCCCCCGGAAGTTGCAATGCCTCGCTGTGGACAAGTGTATTCTCTTCAAGACACTGTGTATCACTCACAAGATCCTACACTCTAAGGGGGCCCCGTTCTGCCATCCCGTCCTCTCCGGTCGAGCACTCTTGATCTGGGCACTGTCCCCCGAGTCAAGAGAGCAGGGACCGCAGGCTGTTCCTTCTGTTTACTGGCCTCAACTCTATGGAACAATCAGCCTCTCCCCCTCAAGAACACCCAGAACCAATTGCTTTTTAGGAAATCACTTAAGACTTGGCTCTTCGCCAACTAGCCTCCCCCTCTAACTTTCCATAAGGTGTAGATAGACTTGGTTCCTGTTCTTGGGTTTAGCTCTGGGAAGCCCCATTGTTGGGCATCTACACGCTTTACAAGACCTTATAACATAACACTGGAATATCCTTCCACGTTCTCTGAAGAAAACTCTTAGCCACTTTGAGTTCAGATAACTATTTGAAAATATTATTGGGGTAAACCTGTTCCTACGTTAACGCAATTATGGTTTAATTAATGTTATCAGTGTCAGGGTACCAGTCATGCTTTCTGAAATGTAATTACATTTATACATTAATTTTAAATTATACACTACCAAGTAGAGGTGGGTGAGCCCCTGAAAGCTCAAGCTGAGCTCGAGCCAGATGCCTGGCTTGGGTCAGTTCAAGGTCCTCTTGGACACTCGAGGCCGAAACGAGCCAGGTTTTAATGTGGCTTCTGCCTGCTACACACGCTCAAACCCAATGAGCAATAAATGAAGGAAAAAAACATAAACCTTGATGTAAAGCAGAGAGGGAAATAGATTCTCATCTTATGGTGAAATGACACAAGGTGAAATCACATCGTTAACAGCTTCCAGCAATACCAAATTGTATGATCCTAGGAATGTATTTAATTTCCCCGTACTTCCCTTCTAGGTTTTTCTTGAACAGCACGCATGAACAGTCAGCGAAATCTATTGCTAACAAAAAATAGCTGATAATGGGCTGAAAGCCCACCCATTACACACCAATGCTTACCATTGGTTGGCTTCCAAATAACTCTAGTTTCCTTGCTTCTTATTGGTCACGCCTACAGCTTCCTCCAGGGTAGTCGCCTCCTCTCGCTTTTTCCTGGGGCTTCTGCCCCTGCCCTGGAGCATGGACCTAGTACAGCTTCCTGTTTGCGGCCAGTGTCCTTTCACCGGTGATGAGCTCTTCCAGGTACTTTTTAGGTCTCGCCTAGGCAGCGCTCATGCGCTGCTCTAGGAGGGGCTTTAGCCATTGGTCTTCACTTTTCAAGCAATGCACTCGTGCTTGTGGCGGCATTCACCTTGCGAGAGCGAGCAGCGGCGCACCACAAGCACGAGTGCAGTGCTTGAAAAGTGAAGACTGCTCTCCCAAGCGTGCGCGCGCACCACTCGCGAGCTCACCTCTTGCTCCCTACCTCATCTCCCTCTCTCTCCTCGCCCACATGTTCCAGCCACTCACTCGCTCTGCCCTCTCTGTCTCCTTTTTGCTTGTGCACTCACAGAGCAGCAGCTTCGTTCTTTGGGTTGGTTGTTGGCCCCGCCCCCAAAGTGCCAGCATCTCCCATATTTGCTCCAGGTCCCAGAGCCGTCTAAATGGAGGGAGAGTCCTGCGGGTAAACACCAGCTGTCGTCAGCTGACGCTGCAATTTACTTAAGTAAACATTGCATCACTTAAACCAATCTCTTCTGTTTTCGCCGTGTTCAGTAACACAGGCCTGTCAATGAATGAAGGTATTTTCCCTGGATGCCGCGGACCCGTATTTTGTGAGAATGCAGTGGAGTGTCTGTCGCACACTGAAGGAAACAACATCTGTTTGTACAGGTATGGGCAGTTTCGGATAAGAAGCATCACTTACGCGTTCTCTAACAAACGTGGATGTGAATGCATTAGCGCGCTCTACATGAGCACAAGATTCCATCACACAATGTCATTTTCTTTAACAGCTTCACAGTTGCATCTTCTAGAATAATCTTGGCCAATGGACTTCATTCCCGAGTACTTGCTTTGCCAGGCAGTTGTATTTCTGGCTTTAGTGTGACAATGCTGTTTGCTTAACTAAGCACAAGTGTTTTTCGTAGTGCATTTTTCTAATGCGTGACTTCGGCTCAGAGGGAAGTTGTACTGAAGTAAAATCCAAATGCCAACCTGAGAGTTAAGGGATGGCTTTTGTCTGGTTATTCCCTGAAAAATACAGTACTAACATGTAAGCAATGCACTACCTAGAACTTTCAGTGCGCAAATCCTCCATCTCGTTTTCCGAGCACACATAAGGGCCAAACAAACGAAAGTGAAACTGCGTGCTACATGGAAAAATACTCATAAGGTCCCAAAGGCGAGACCTATTGGCTATGCCAATGCTTGTTTTATTTGTTGCTCTTTGCCGCACACTCTGTAGGAGTCCACTTCATGCTGCCCGTTGCTCCTCTCTTCCTCCTCCCACCCACCTCCCTAGCGTTGCTTGCTTACCCCACCTGCTGTCTGCTATTTCTGTTTCCCCCCTCCTCCCCTGCACCTCCCTCGTGTTGCCATCCCTGCAGTTTCTTAGACTTATTGAGCATAAGCGTGAGCTGTTGTGCAACATGGCTCAAAGAAAACAATGCTATAACACAGTCAATGCTGGCTGCGTCATAGCACTTTTTAGGTCTCGCCTGAGCCAGCGCATGCGCTGGTCTGGTGAGACATTTAGTGAGTGGGCTTCAGAAAATGCTATCGCACGCTTTTGCTTGTGGCCTAGAGCTTGCGGTTACGCGCGCGGGCTTATGTGCTTACGAGCAGAGGCGCCATCTGGCTTTCCTCTCTTGTCAGCAGTGCATGTCTTGTTGATGTTATCTGACGGGGCGTGCCTGGCTCATTAAGCCATCGCCTCTTTTTCCTGCATCTGCGTCTTTGTGTTTTTTCCTTCTCCTGCTTTTCCCTTTCCCTTTGGCCATTTGCCTTTGTCACCTCTGTTTCGCTGAATTTTTGACTATGTTTATTTGTCTTTTGGCTGTGTGTTTTTCTCGCAGCTTCTTTCTACGCGCCCGCTGTAACGTTCTTTTACCTCCGTTAACCTGTCATGCGTCTTATTTGTCTGCGCATTCGCCGGCTTCTTTTTAAATATTGTTCTATGTGTTGTCTCTCGCATCTTTCCTATCCTTGCCTCTTCTGTCTGTCTTGTTACGGCCGCCGTCTCTATCCGTGTCTTGTCTCCCTGTGTCTGTTACTGTGTGTGTGTCTCTTGTCTCCCTGTATCTGTTACTGTTTGTGTTTGTCTTTCTCCCTGTGCCGGTTACTGTGTGAGTTTGTCTTGCTCTCTCTGTCCCCCAACTTTTCTTTTCCATCCTCTTCTCTTCTGTTGTTCTTAGTTTGCCTGCCCCCTCTACCTGTGCCCTGTCTCCCCATGCCTGTCACTGTGTGGGCTTGCTTGCTCACTTTGTCTCAGCACGTGTAACACTCGTATTTCATGTGGACTTATGTTCTGTTTAAATCTGCACAAACGCACAATAAAGTTCATTCATTTGCAACCGCATTGGTCAATAAAGTTCTATTGTTTGGAACCTCACATGGGCGTTCCCTGGTCTAGATACAAAAGGGACTGGCTATGCACAGCCGTCATGCAGGGGTCACATGGTACACGGACGTCACTAACCGTGCGCCGGTGAGTTCTACTGGTCAATTTTTTTTTCGAATGCCAATGCAGATTGACTTATAAGATGTTTTCTAAAGTTAGTCTTGGTTTGCTTTTTAGATTCCGATTCGGATACGTAAAGAGTTACACATGATAGGTAAGGTGCAGTTTTGATACTTTGTGCATTGAGTGTGTTTGAACGAAATATTACGGTTCTGTAACCACTTTCTTTTATGTGTCAGGACTCTTTGAATATTAGCAGACTCCTAATAGCCCCTCGGGACCGGTGCCTCTCCACGCTTCAGCCCCCCACCCTCAGAGCGCGCGTTTCCTGTTCTCAGACACTCGCTCCAATGACAAAATCTGTCTTCCTAACCCTTGGTGCAAAATAATAATTGAGTACTTTTGCGGAGTCCTGTTGCATTAGGAGCCCTGGCTCTCAATGAGGTGGTGTTTATTAGTACTTGGAAGCAGGCTTTGATGAGAAGCGTCGTGGAGGTGTTTAACGTGAACTCCCCTGCCCCTCCTCCATGCTGTTTTCCTGCAAACTGTTGTGGGGGAGGAGGTGGCAGCCTGCTGCAGTGAACAGATGCCCTCTTTCCATAGGACAGTCCAACTGTTCGTCTCACCTCTCTCTCCCTGTTGCAGAGCCTTTCATGTGGATGCCGCGCTTTCACTTTCAAATCGCTGCTGCACACGCTTCACCGATGCTGCGCTTAAATAGTTATTTCCAAAATGTAGCAGGCTACTCTTGTTTTCTCTCCGCCCCCCCCTTCAGAAACCAAGGAGTTGTTTAATCGCTGCACTCTTCGATTACCCCGTCCGCACATAGGCTCTTGCAAAAAAAAAAAACAAGCATTGTCATAGCCAATAGGTCTCGCCTTTGGGACCTTATAAGTGTTTAGCCATGCAACAGTGGATGTTGTTGCACCAAGAATATTGGGCTGCATAACTAAATACTTATAAGGTCCCAAAAGCGAGACCTATTGGCTATGACAATGCTTGTTTCCTTTACTTTAAGCTATATTGTACAGCAGTCAGTGCTGCTGTGAAACATGTCTAGAAAAACACTGACAAAGCCAACAGATTACGCGTAGGCGAAACCTAGTGCTTTGCCAATGCTTGTTGTTTTTGAGAGCACTTTGAAACAAATGAATTCAGGGTGTGTGCTATACAAGCTCTTCTCTTGTATCGGATTCAAGTGGACTAGAACATTGGTCCGTGTAAGAATCTAGGCCACATATAGGGTGCACATGAGTTCCCTCTTAATTCACAAATGACATTTTTGTCGTGGTGGGGTTTGGGGGGGACATAAATATTTTTGAATTCATATTTAAAAACTGTCACTTTTAATACATGTCTCTCAATGCAGTAATGTAATCTGATGTACTAAGCTGAAATGATTCTCCATGTTAAAGAAACATACTTAAAAAAAAATTTCAAGAGCTTTTATCATATTTTTATATCATGTTTGTTGCACAATTTATGGGGTGGCAGAGTGGGCTAAAGAACGGTGAGGGATTAAACCCAGTTCAGTTGACTGGGGGTGAGTGCTTGCAATGTTCAACACTCCGTCCATCATTTCCTTTGGTTTTTGCACAATTTATGTGCCAAATGTTTTCAGGGCTCGGCTCCTGTTTGGGCTTTTAGAGCCAAGCCAGACCCTGGCTCGGTCCTAATCGTTAACTTCTTGGCTCGCCCACCTCTATTGCCAAGTGTGCTTTATCTTGGGAAACCCCCATCCTAAAAAAGAACACATACTTTTCAAATCTTCAAGGACCCACAATGTAGATTCTCTCCAAGTTCAGGCAATAAACACACTGAACTTATTTATTAAATGTAATTAGAACATTGGAATGCTGGTAGCTCCATTGAAAACAATGGAGTGCTCCGGGCTTATAATGGCTGGTATAAGCCCGGAACTCCAACATTCCAATGTTTCTTTGTTCACAGCTCTGGCTGTGAACAAAGGCTTCAGGGAGCCTGAGGGGATTTCAATCCCCTCGCGCTGCCTGAAGGCTTTGTTTTATTTGTTAGAACATTCTGCCCTCTAGTGGCAGAATGTTCTAATAGCCTTATAGCCCTTCGTAGCAGGGCTATACCGGGTATTAAAGTCCTGCTGCTTTGTTAAAGTCCCTCGCCTTCGGCTCGGGCCTTTAACGCTGCAGCGGGCCTTTAATATAGCCTTATAGCCCGCCGTAGCGGGCTCTACCGGCTGTTAAAGGCCCGCTGCCGCGTTAAAGGCCCGAGCCTAAGGCGAGGGACTTTAACAAAGCAGAGGGACTTTAAAAGCCGGTATAGCCCTGCTACGAAGGGCTATAAGGCTATTAGAACATTCTGCCACTAGAGGGCAGAATGTTCTAACAAAACAAAGCCTTCAGGGAGCGCGAGGGGATTGAAATCCCTTCAGGCTCCCTGAAGTCTTTGTTCACAGCCAGAGCTGTGAACAAAGACACATTGGAATGTTGGAGCTCCGGGCTCATACCAGCCATTATAAGCCCGGAGCACTCCATTGTTTTCAATGGAGCTCCCAACATTCCAATGTTCTAATAGCCGGTATAGCCCGCTACGGCGGGCTATAAGGCTATATTATAACATTGGACTGTTGAGGCTCCAATGAAGACAATGAAGTGCTCCGGGCTTCTAATGGCCGGTAGAAGCCCGGAGATCCAAAATTCCAATGTTGTCATTCACAGCTGTCGCTGTGAACAAAGACCTCACAGGAGCATGAGGGGATTTCAAACCTCCTTGGGTTCCAAGAGGACTTTGATTTATTTGTTAGAACATCCTGCCATCTAGCGGCAGAATGTTCTAATAGCCTTTTAGCCCCCCTGTAGCCAAGCTATTCCGGCATTAAAGTCTTCTTCCTATGTTAAAGGCCCTCGCCGAAGGAGCAGGCCTTTAATGGTCTGTATAGCCCACTACGGCAGGTTATAAGGCTATATTAGCAGTCGATGCCACTGAGGTCAAGTGATCCCTCAATGCTTGCCTACAAATGTGGGACCTGATTAGAGGCAGCCAGGACTTAGCTACTTGGCTCCCGATATGTCAATTGCAGCCTTTTATGTTTGAGGTCCTGGACACAACTTATCATTGGGCCAAAAGCTAAGCTCACATGCACCCCTCTAGTACTTAACCCACAAGGTTCCAGTGCAGAGCAGTGCAAGGCTGACTCAAGGCACTACTGTGGGCTAGAAACACAAAGCTCGGGCCATATGTACGAAGCCAATCAGGCCATTTCTGACCACAAAAATACTTTTACATATGTACAAAACACAAATTGCGATACGGTAACACGTTACTGAATCGCAATTTTTGTTTGCGATTCGGTATTGGGAAGGGGCGTGTTTAGAGCTTCCCTTCCAAATAACGAATCTGAATAGGATGTATGAATTTTTGGCGAGTGAATTACGGTTGCAAAACATTCATATTTTACTAGCTCCTTGAAGGAAGTGGTAACCCATTTGCAAATTTGAAGGGGTTGCCAGGGGACCTCT
This sequence comes from Triturus cristatus, assembly GCF_964204655.1. Lineage (NCBI taxonomy): Eukaryota > Metazoa > Chordata > Amphibia > Caudata > Salamandridae > Triturus > Triturus cristatus. Next base: position 1,060,220,909 of record NC_140588.1, on the reverse strand, counting down.
TGCCCTTTGAGAATGGAAAACAAATATGTTTTAAGAGCAGACAGTAGTCCCACGGACCACTGTCTCCTCTTAAAAAATGAAACAGCAACGTTTCATTTTTTCTTTTCTAACTCATCCCGTTTTCCTTTAAGGAAAATGGGCTGCATTTAAAAAAAAAAAGATTGCTTTATTAAAAATCAATCACAGATATGGTGGTCTGCTGACCTCAGCAGGCCACTATCTCTTTGATTTTGCGACTCCTAATGGGTTGCAAATTGTGACTTACCTCATGAATATGCATGAGGGTCTATTTGCGACCCACTAGGGATCTCTAATGGAACTCAGAAGAGTTCCATACATTAGGAATACAGTATTCCTAATTGCGATTCTGAGAGAATCGCAATTAGGAAATCGGTATTCTTAATGTCAGTACATCTGACCCTCGGTGGAGACAATAAAAGCATGTAATGCCACCCCCAGCCCAGCTAGGGATTTTACTTTATGGTTTAAATCTCTTTAATTTTACACAAGAACATCCATCCATGGCCAGTGGCCTAATAGCTATGATATCTTGTAAACTCTCCAAACTATCCTAACCTCCCCCTACCTCTGGGACCACCCACATTAAGACAAGAGAGAAAACAATCTCTTCTGGATCTATAGGAGGTGTCTGACTCCACCTATCCCCCTCAGGTAGAGCTATGAGTTCTGTGCTAGTCGTAAGAGGTGTCAGTATTTGGGGCGGGTGAGTTCACGAAACTCTGAAGTCAGCAGCAACAGAAATGGGCTCCAGAGGTCAGGGAAAGATGTGCCTTGGTTCAATGATGAGAGGAACAAATGCTCCATGCCAAGAACATACCATAGGCAGTTTAACCATCCCTGGTAGGTGGGGCCATGCCCCGTACCCCAATTCAACAATATATTTTGCAAAGCTGCATCCAGTACAAGTCCGATCTGCCTCCCTCTGCAAGACTTGAGTGAGAAGGTAAGCGCGTTAGGTAAGCGCGTTAGGTAAGCCCGGAATGATATAGGCGGGGAAGTGGGGTAGCTGCGTGTTAAATGAGAGTCAATGTCATCGAGCACCCGTGTCCAATAAGGTGTGAGTCTAGGGCAATCCCATAACACATGTGATACCGTGCCCAAGGAGTCACAGCCACGCCAGCACTCAGGCCTGGGAGCCTGGTCCCCTTTGTGTGACCGGGGAGGTGTAAGATGCCAGTCGGTTATTATTGTTATTGTCATTTCAATGCCGGAGACATTGTGAGCTGTATGTCTTGCCCCATTCCCGCTGTGTTAATGTGCGGCCTATTTCCAATTCCCAACGTCTCTGACCCACAGACCTGAGTTGGGGGGGCGGCAGGACATAGGAAACTATAGAGGTCTGTAATAAGACGGGTGTTTGATGCTTTAGAAAGCAGCCACTTTTCAAAAGGCGTGAGGTGCTGTTGTGCATTAGGGTGTATCGAAGGGTGCATCGCCCAGTGTCAAATCTGGCTGTAATGGAAGCGTTCAGTTTCAGGCGGGGCGTGATGAGAACGGAGCCCCTCGAATGACAAAGGTCCCTCCTCGTCAAATAGATGGTCAATGGCTCGACGGCCATCCTGGCTCCAGTGTCTCAAGGCCAGGGAGTCCAGAGCTGAGCCAAAGTCAGGATAGCCCGTGATATGTGTTAAAGGTAAAGGAAAGGAAGTGAGCCCACTCCGATTAGAAACTGTGTCCAACGAGGGGGGATTTTACTTCGAAAAGAATGAGCTCAAGAGTTTATTCCACAAACATCAAACTACCAGACATGGTACTGTAAATAAGCATGGGGAAACCAAAGGCAATTTTAAATAGGCTTTTCACAGTAAACAAGTTCTGCCTATTGGCAGGGAGCAAAGGGTTTCCCCATCAATAAAAGCATGCTTATTAAAATAGGAAAAGAGGGGTCTTTACTATGATTAAGTCTCTGCATATTTATCGGGACAGGAATGCCCCTTGCGGGATTTGTGGGCAGGAGCCTTAGCCCTGTCTGAATCATATATGTCTCAGGAACTTTTCATTTTAAATATGGTCGCAGCACACACAACCTTCATTCGTGCGCACTGACAGCCCGTTAGTGAGGTACTGTGACCTAGAATAAGACTCTGTGCTCTGTAGGAACGACTAAACGTGCCCTCCTGTGTGAGCGGGACTACTGTCAGCTCACCGGGCCGTATGGCCCTCAACACATCAGAGCCTCTTCCTCACTGCCTGAGTTTCACAAGAAGCTACAGACCTGGCTCTTCGTCTGAGCACCCTGGGGACCACAAACCTACACACATGTCAAGCACCTGGATACTCTCTCATGTGATTAGTGCGCTATACAAATCAATATAACATAACATAGAACTGACAGTGGGGCCATCCTGAATTCATGGTGGCTTGACAGGTGTTTTTACCTGGTGCCTGCATGGCTGATGTGTGAATTGTCTGTTCAGTTCCTTACAACTGGGTCTTGCTTTACATCCCTCTGTGCCTGAGTGTAGCATGAGTAATAATGCACATGTGCATGCTCCAGTGTGTAACAGAAGTGAGTATAAGTACCCTGTGGCTCTATGGATGAAGTCAGTCCATATGAATTCCTCTGTGTTGTCCTGTGCACACCATAGAGTTTGGGGAGCCTGCTAGACTAGCCTGGTGCATTGCCGGCAGCACTGAAGCTTCTGGAACTCACCAGATTCTGAAGTGTGGGAGGACGGAGACAGGGGTCCCTTTAGATGACGCTCTGTCTGCACATACTATGTACTGGAGGCTTCTGATGTGCACTGTTAACACCACAGCACTTCCTTGAGCAGGCCTTGGACTGCTGGCCCACAGCTGCCTTGAGTCAAATGATAAAGGGATGGAGTTGGTGGTTCATGTGCAGAGTCATTGTAAGTCTTGCCCTGGGACATCAGTGGTGAAGAACATCAAACCCACGGCTGGAACCTCCAACCCTGGGCTAACACTACAGTCTTTCAACAGATCTTTCCTGACAGCCCCTGTCTCCTGACAGTAGGGAAGGGCTTGCTCTTAGTAGACAGAGTGTTGTTGCTGGGAGAAGGCAGCCAGGATCCCCGAGGCAGCTCCTCCTGTTTGTTCCATGGTTTTCTTAGGTTCTTCTGTGCTTGTGTGCCTGCCACGGTACTCGCTATTGCTTCTGCACACACACATATAGCCCCTGCTTAGAGCGGGACCAGTGGGCACACAGAGCAGTCCCAGTTGTGGGTAGGGAGGTTCCCAGCGGGTGCCGCGCTCAAAGTGGCTGATAGCGCCTCACATCTGGACCCCCTTGACCAGACTCAACGCTACTCAGCTGCTTCTTTCTTCTTCTTTATTCCTGATTTCACCCCACCCAGACCAGTGAAAAGCCCCCCCGCCACATACGGGGCAATACTTCAAGGAGAAGGGCAACCAGAGAGAGGAGTCTGCTGAGGGCTAGAGTTGGGTTCAGAACCCATGGACTGGAATCTCTGGGTGGTGACGGTGCAAGGGGAACAAACTAAAAAGGGGTCACCTAAGTGATATTGCAGAAGATGGTTCCCTTCACAGAAGTCGCCAGTCTTCGAGCAGCCATAAGCGGGCACCACACTATTGCGATGAAGGTTTCCAATGCTGCATGCTGCTGGTGGCCTTATCTAAAGAACCTGCCGAATGCGGCCACCCTGTCCTGCACCCGCTTCACCCTCAGAGCCACAGGAGATGTGACTGGTGGAGAATGAGCTGCAATGAGCTGTAGCTTTACTACACATGTCCCTGCAGCCACTGGGCAGGTTGAAAAGTGGTTTGTAGGGATCTGTTTATCTTAAGTTCACCTACCCAACCTCACCTTCCACAGTCAGGACAGGAAGGAGGGCCAAGCTTTTCAAGGTCCCGTTGGGAGTTAACAAGGCAGGGAGCAGGGAGTCAGGGTCTGAGGAAGCTCAGAATGTAGAGATCTGGAGATCCTGCCTCACACAGCGTTGGACTCAGTTATTTGTCGTTCACGTAGGCTGTCATCTTCTCTTTTAGGGAGCATCCTTCTGCAGAAACACACTTCCCGCACCCCTGTGCATAGTGATTTGTCCTCTTCCCTCAAGGCAGATGAAATGAAACAACAATGCATAAAGCGCACTAATACCCGAGAATGTCTAGGCGCTAAAGCTCTGAGAAGATAACCTACTGATTTGAACATAAAGATGAAGTGTGTCCACCAGGGTTAGGTCCCCTGTCACATGCTCAGCTCCTTAGTAGCCAGGCAGCTTGGCTGATGGATTCACAAGGCAGTGTCTCCTCCGGGGATAGGGGCCAGTGATCCCCCGATCCCCTCTATTCATCCAGTGGCATAACAAATGTTTAAGGAGCACGCCCCCCTTGCAATGTACACGGAGAGGCCCCCACTTCAGATTTAATCCAGAGCGCTCAGGCCTGAGTACTGTGCTGATGGGGCCCCCTGCAGCTCGGGCCCCCCGTACCGCGGAGGTTGCGGGGGCCTGTGTTACGCCCCTATATTCATTGGGTAGTTCCTCCCTCTGGGGAGTCTCCAGCTCTCATTGCAGGGCAGAGTCCATTCAGCAACTACACTTACCTGTCTGCAGTGGCACATCTGGGCAGGAGGGAAGCAGGAAGATGTAGGGGCTGCTTTTAGCATTGAAATGGGTGTTTCAGCTCCCACCCCCCACCATCCATCCACTGATGCCCGGCCCACTTCGAAGGGGAGGCTTATGAACGTTACAGGACCTGAGCCCTCATCTCTTCCTTTTGTCGGTCATCCACACACAGGAACTCCAAAATGAATGTGGTCCCCATTCAGTCCAATGCACACAGACAGGCTGAACATGGAACTTGCATTCAGTTCCCATCCGTCTCCCACTCTGATGGAGCAAAGAAGATCCTGCTCTGTAAGAGGAGGGGATAGAAGACATCTCTGCCTGAAGGCTCAGGCATGCATGGATGATGCTGCCACTCCAGTTGCCAGCAGCCCTGTGGGAGGACAGTGTCTACTCTTCAAAGAAGGGAGGCAGTTCCATGTAGCCCCAAACCGCAGAGCCACGCTCCATGGAGGGCCGTCAGGGAACATGTGTGTAGTGTAGTGTGAGTTAGAAATGATGGAACCCTTTTTGCTCCTGATGGACTCCATAGACCTGTGACGTAAGTGTTCGAGCGTAGTGCAGTGAATGTAGGTTTAGAATGTTGAGCGCGCGTTTACACGCTGATGAATAATGACGTGTAAAACGAATCTCCGTGTGTGGCGTAGCCATTGACGAGTGCCCGGGCTGGGTGGACGCTACAATGTGGTACTGTGGTGTTCAGTGGGTTGGGTACCAGCAAAGACATCCTGTGACTTTATCAGCAGTCTAAAAAGGGGCAGGGGTCCCACTCTCCAGAACCATGCACAGGGCTTTTTCGCCCAACAGGCCATGCTCTGAAAGTAAGTGCTATTCTATCTTCTGTAACTAGTCAGTAAGTCCCTGTAATATTTGCTGGACACTCTTAATGACATCACATCAACACAAGCTCATTCTGTAGTTTTCTGTATTTCTGATGTCACTTTTAATGTTCAAATATTATTTTTTTGTGCTGTTAGTGTGAACAATATCTTGTTTTTCAAGCAGGAAAAAATGTATTAAAGAGTAATTTAAATACCGGGCTATACATTTGTATTATAGTGAAATAAATAGAAAAATATTGTATTATGATCTTGAGAAGCCTTTTGTGAAAAGATGTGGTGATATCTGGTGTGTTAGGAAGCACATCTGTCTGGAGGTATCTTAAGTGTCTGCCTACAATATCAACTAACAATGGGCCCTGATTGCTATTAGAGTGTTCATGTTTACCCGAGGATAGGTAAACTACTGGTTGCACACAGTGCAGAAGAGAAGCTGGCCAATGGGCTTAGGCATATGATTATTTAAATACTGTGACCTGGGTGGAGAATAATCACGTGATAGGATAGAATAGACACTGACCTCACGCCAGGCCTTCCCTTGGATGAATTTCCTAAATCACTGGAATCGTGATTTCCTTGAATTATAGAAAATAATTCACACAAAGATGTAAAATAAGGTTTTTGAAATCACTGATTTGTGAAATCAAATAGCAATGTAGGTAATTAGCTGGTTATAAAGGAGAATGCTTGCTTCGCTCATTTTTGGCATAAATGATGGAGTTATTTCAGAGTGAATGATCCTGCGGCTCAGTTACAGTGTGCGTTGTCAGTGGGATTTCATTCTTTAGATAGGCGCGTTGCGGCTGGTAGAGAATGACCACTCAGTGAGAGCAGGGGTCCCCTCTGTTCCAGTCACTCCCGTGCTGGGCACTGAGCGTTGGGACTGAGGGCCAGGGAGAAGGCCGGGTTCCATCTCTCAAGGAGGAGGCATCAAGGCCGGGGAGTCCACCCCACTGGGAGATATTTCTGGGTTCCAGACACAAGGTTTAACAGAGAATGACCACTGAGAGCAGGGGTCAGGTTTAACAGAGAATGACCACTGAGAGCAGGGGTCAGGTTTAACAGATAATGACCACTGAGAGCAGGGGTCCCCTCTGTTCCAGTCACTCCTGTGCTGGGCACTGAGCTTTGGGACTGAGGGCCAGGGAGAGGGCCGGGTTCCATCTCTCAAGGAGGAGGCATCAAGGCCGGGGAGTCCACCTCACTTGGTGATATTTCTGGGTTCCAGACACAAGGTTTAACAGATAATGACCACTGAGAGCAGGGGTCCCCTCTGTTCCAGTCACTCCTGTGCTGGGCACTGAGCTTTGGGACTGAGTGCCAGGGAGAAGGCATGTCTCAAGGAGGAGGCTTCAAGGCCGAGTCCACCCCACTGGGAGATATTTCTGGGTTCCAGATCCAAGGTTTAACAGAGAATGACCACTCCCATGTGGGCCCCCATAAGTCAGTAACTCCTTGGAGACTGGCCACCTTTGGGGTTGGCCGGGCGGTACATTGGTCATGGTGTGAGGCTCATTGGCGAGCTGTGAGGCTTATAGCTGCCTGCTTAGTGACAGCTTTCAGGTGTGAGACAAACATATAGTTTAGCCATAGAATGTGGACGCCCCTTTAAGGGGCGGCGGCTGGTACGCAAACAAGAGGACATTCGTAAGAGCCAGCGGCAGCGCAGCTCTGGGACTCCTGAGCGGGATGGCGCTGCGTGCTGAACCCCAACCAGCTACGGGGCTCCTTCAGTCAGGTCAGAGGTCGCAGGGAGGTCAGTGCCTGGCTGAGCCTGTACAGTTTCTGGCTGAGATCTGACAGCAGGTCGCCCCCCGCGGCCAGCCTCTGTGGGCAGTGAGGGGTTTCCTCTCTGTGAAACCCTTTGTTTGAGCTCGGGCTGGACGCCTGTGGGGGTGGACAGGGCAGGACCGCCTGCATTAAACCCGAGCGAACCGCTCATTGATGGTACTCTCCCGTGAGCTCTTCTCGTGGCGCGTGGCTCTGTGGGAATGTTATTTACATCATTCTTCTTTTACTATTACCGAACTCAAAGTCACCTCGTGGTACTGACCACGGAAGGCGGAATCAGCCCTCAGGCTCCCAGGATCCGACACTCACTTCCACCTTGCACAGACATGTATTCATTTATTGCAAATTGTGTAGAGCGCCAAAGTGTCTCAGGAAGATGGCTCAGTGAGCTGAACGTTCTCTCGTAAGACATGTGCAGCTTTAGTTTCTAGGTTATGAGCTGGAATTCCGTCAAGAAGATTTCAACCAGCTTCCTTCCAAGATAGATACATTAAGCACCAGAAAATGTGTAAGAGTGACATCTAATATGATCAGTGAGTGCAAGAAATGAGGGGGAATCTGATCGCTTTTATTCCACTGGGCACTTCGCAGGTGGGCTGGAGCTCTCCGAGGCCTGCTTTGAAATCCCGAGGCGGCCCCTGGTGCCTCTGTCACTTTCACCAGCTCCCCACAGTTAACTGCAGCAGGCACAGGGGGCTGCAAGAGAAAGACAAGGAGGGGGATGGGGTAAAAGAAAGTGATCAGAAAGGGAGAAGTAAGAGAGAGGATGGATGGAGAGAGATTGCCAAAGGAGATGAAGGGAGCTTTGCCACGGCTGATTTGGGTTCCGCAGTCTGGTTGCTCTGGTTAGCTCCACTACGTGTTGGGCTGCGGCGGGCGGAGCTTGTGGAGTTTCACTATGTGGAATTCCGCGGAGTTACATAAAAACTGAGCGAGATTCTACGGAGTTCAGCGAGCGGCAGACTTTGGCAAGTCGCTATACTCCTGCTGATTCTTAGTGGTGGGAGCTTGTTCCGCGCTGTAAAGTCAGCGTGAACTGCCCCATGCAGCGCACCAGAGGGCACTGCTGCTTTCTGCCGCCCAAGTACATGTTCGACTTGAGCCGCAGCTTTCTTAACATGAATGACTGTGACCTGCCGCAACCGCCTGCAAAGAGAAATCTCGCTGGGAGGCATTCTAGCACCCGAAAATCATGCTATGGGATGCAAATTCTCACTCGCCAACTTGACTTTGACAAGCTACGTGCGAGAATAAACTTCACCGCACGGGGGTTAGCGAAGTTTTGCCAGAACTCCGTGCTTCAAGCAGAGAGTGGAGTGGGCAAAACTCGACGAACTCTGCCGGCGGAGTGGAATTTTTTGTCCACCCCAATTGTTGTGTTAGAAGGAATTGGAGTGTAAAGAGCCAGGGACTTACATCCTTACACAGCACTTTCTTATAGCACTTGGTACTTCGTGCTGTGGGAAGTACACTGTACAGAGAACAGCTCAAGTGCAGCTGTTACACACTACCATTCCAGTTTGAAAGCAAAAATGTGATAGATGGAAAGGGTTCAGTTAATTTTAACCACTATGCGCATTTCATACCATAATTTTTAGGTCTCGCCTAAGCACAGGTTTTAGCTGTCTGTGAATGAAGAGCTATTGTGGACAATACCATTGCTTACAGTGGGCTTTGGGTCAGCACTTTACTTATCATTGGTTGGCTTTCTGTTCAATATAAAGTGCTTGCTTCTTACTCAATGGCTTTGCTTCCTCTTCTTGGGTTAGTCCCTCCTCTGGAGTATCGCTTCTTTACCGTCCTTTTTACTGGATGACTCAGTTCAGGGAACTACTTTTTCTTTTTCTATTAGCACTCCATGAGAGTGCATGTGTTTTCTTGTTCTCTCCTTTGTGTGCTGTTTTTTCCTAAATTCCTGTTCCTTCCCCACACTCCTGCACTTTCCATGGTGCTCTCCCTTCTCCCGCAGCTTGTTTATTGCTTCCCCACGTCTACCCATCCGTTTTCTTTCAGATTTTTTTTATTTTACAAAGCCTCACAGCTACTTCATTGCTCCAACCTCCATCACCCCCTGTTGCTAACACCCCTCAGTGGGAGATACCTGCTCACACCCAACCCACGTCCACTCCTCTCTTGCTCTCATGCCCCTTCCCATTGCATTACCTTTTCTTCTCCTTTTTTTTTTAGATATCCATTTTAATAGCTTTTTGTTCCTGGAATAGTCTGAATTGTCACACTTGTAAGAGTACGATGGTTGGTAGCTGTGTTTATATTGCCATTGGCACGCTGGCAGGGGTTCTGGGTGGTGCGAGCTGAAGTGACCTCCTAACACGGGCCCTGGCACTTACCTTTCTACAAATGAAGCACAGCGCCTGACTGCTCGCTCCAAACATGTTCCAGAAAGAAGCTGTGGGCCTGCATGGTCCACACTATGAGGACACTTCATCCACTCCATTGAAAACCCGAAGCATCTTCAGAACCCACCATCACCATCACATATATGTGTCTGATGAAAACCCACCGACTGCCACGGCCACAGACTGTCAAAGAAACTGAATGAGACACTAGACCCCTGGGCGAACCTCCCACTAAGACAGCCAAAATCAATATCACGTGCCCAAAACACGATGTAGGGAAAAAGGGGGACACGCCGTCACAGCCCAAGGACCTAAACTTTGGAACATGCTCCCAGTGCCATTTGCACTCATGCAAAAGACCTAACCCTCAAAAAGAAGCTGAAAAGGCAAGTGTTTTACCCATGAAGTTCCTATCTCTTCAGTCAGGAAGCACCGAGAAGCACCTCAGTTGATGACGCGGCACTATAAAACCCTCCTTCCTTGCTCACTTTTACAGTTCCTATGAGTAGACTATATCCAAATATGCATTCGTGCACGGTTTACAAAATGCAGTCGACGCGTGTGCTTGACGTAGAGATCCCTTCTCTCTAAGACATCAATGATGGATGTGCTGAGCCTGAGCCTGGCTCTTGTGTCGCTTAACTTTACTGACGAGTGCCCCTCCTCCTTGGGTTCATAGGTGTGCCTCCTAGGTGGACCTGTTCAGCGTGCCCTGCTCTTTGACGCAAGAGGACGTTGGTCTATGGGACCCGTGTCATAGTTCAGTTTTACAGTGGACTGTACAATTCCTTGTGCGCCTACATCTCTTCAGTTAGGTGTATTCCTTAGTCACCTACATCCAAGGGTCCGGTCCAAGATAGCGTCTAGAAGTCATGGTGAGTTGCACCAGCCCTTCCATGACTACCTCTTTATCCAAACAAAATATTGGTACGCTCTGTTTATCCCGTAGGATGGTATCAGAACCTCCGCTTGTCACCGGCACACAGGTTGAACAGCACAAAACTGTGCCTGGCTGTGTCAGACTGTTCATCCAGAGCAGGTATGGGTGTGCCCACCTAGTGCAAATATGTTGAAAACAGAAACCACTAGAGCACACATTGGAACATAGCCTTGTGTGGCTGGGCTTAGCTAACCAAACCCTCCCAAAAACAGTCTTGGTGTGCTTGAATTCTGGTTCAGGGAGGACCTGGGCTGGCAGTTCAAGCCGGACTACTGCTACTGGAGCAGGGTCAAGACTGATTTGCATATGGCTGGGTCCAAACTGAGGTGGCGTGATGTTCAAAGTAATGATGGACTGGGATGGGGCCCTGAGTAACTACCAGTGGCTGAGATTAATTCAAGCCGTCCATCCATTACTTTCTGTATACTTCACTGTTACTACGTAAGTTGGAAAGGTATGCCCAGCCAAGGGTTCCGTGCACACTGTACCACTAGAACCAAGCCATGCTTAACTGATACCCTCATAAGGGAGAAACCGGTCTTGGCTTGCTTGTGTTTCGGTTCAAGGGAGGACCTGGGCTGGCAGTTCGAGCTGGACTGTTCCCACTGGAGCAGGGCCACAACGGACTTGCATTTGGATAGGTCCAAGCTGAAGTGACATGATGTAATAATGATGCAGCCGAGTAATTACCAGCTGCTGAGATTAACTCAAGCATTCCATCCATCACTTTTTGTAGACTTCAGTTGCAATATGAACATCAAGCGAGGACATGTCCTGCTCTCACACACAAGATGGAACCAGAATTCAAGATGGCCACCAGGATACGTGAGGTCTTAAACTCAGATTTTGTTTGCCGCACTTGTTCTTCCTGACCCGCTTGATCATGTTCTAGTCTCACCTATTAGAAGAAGTAAGAATTCAAGAAAGCCAACAATACACACACTGGATCATTCATAAACTTTTCTCTAGACCAGTTATGGGCATGGACTACTCTTACCCATAACATCGAGCCAGATTCGAAGATAGTCACCGAAGTACATTTTGGACTGGTCTTTTCTGGCTGGCCTCTTCTTCCAGACCACCTTTGGGCAGGTCCTGGCCGCTCTTAGAAGCCTGGATCAGATTCCAGGGTTTCATCTTAGCACATATGGTATTATTCATAGCAGGTCCTGTAGTGCTCTGCCCTCGCCTCAAGATGGAGTCCAAATCCAAAATGGCCGCCAACGCACCTGTTGTGTTGCACCCTGCTTCCTCTTCATGAAGGGCAGATTAGGGTGTGCTGGGCCCATGAATGACCTTTGGCCTCCACGGGATCTTCAGCATCTAAAAGGGCACTGAGCTCCTCTCTGTGTAAAGCACTGCTGGGCGGAGTCCTAAGGGTGCCTCTTGGGGTCAGTGGATGGGGACTCACATGGTGCTTGCAACACCCGCTAGAAAAGCCAACCTCTGAGGACAGGCAGACACATTACTCAGATAATCTTTTACAAATATCTCCTCTGCTGAGTTCTTTTTAATCCGACACTTAGCACTACAAGCCTTTGTACTTGACCCTGTACTTAGGCGCTCTCTCTCCTTGACACCCCCCTCTCAACCCCCGACGCCGCCCAGCCTCTCTGATTAACGAGTATTTACTTCATAGATTTCCCCCGATCTCGCTCTCCAGATCATAAATTTCATTGTCTGTGTACAAAAAACACATCATAAAATGCTGCGCGAGGCCGAAACCCCGGCTCGTGAAATTCCACAAGCGATTGTGGGAAGATAAGGCTCGTTTTCACACACTGGGCTCCCACTGCTTACGTCTTGGCAGGTGGGGGCGCCCTCCCCTCTTAGAAATACTCTCATATATTTTAATGACTCACGCGCGCTCGCGCCAGGGAATGTTTTGGTTGAGACTTTTAGGCCTTATAAATCTCACCGTGACTTACCGGTTTCTCTGATATAAAAAGTCGTATAAAATAAACCCTTTAAATTCACATTTATTTTTTCTTAAATCACCACCCGTAGACTCACTGTGTACAATAATCAGTGTTAAGTATTCAATTTAATTATTTTTGTTTTATATAGTGCCAACATGCTGCTTTTCAACTATCTCGAGTGTTATGCAGTACAAGATAGTGCATCTATTTATTTACTCATTGTATTGTAATTGCATTTTTAAAGTGCTTACTACCCCTGACGTGGTGTCAAAGCACTTTTTCGGCGAGTAGCACACTGTTCCGGACCCAAAAAGGATTAGTGGTGAATTATTATAGGGAAATATAAAAAATGTATTTGGTAGTGGACACTTTAGTCTGTTATTTGGATTCAGAAGGATAGTGGAGGGATAGAAGAGCGAAAGGATTGCATTTATATAGCGCTTGCTACCCCTGATGAGGTGTTAAAAGCACTTTTCGGTGAGTAGCACGCTACTCCGGAACCCAAACAGCATGAGTGTTGAATTAGTATAGGAAAATATGAAATTGAGCGGTGGACGTGTGAGTTTGTTATATGTATTGAAAAAGGATAGTGGAGGGATAGAAAGTGAAGGGTGTGCATTTATATAGCGCTTGCTACCCCTGATGAGATGTCGAAGAGCTTTTCAGCGGCTAGCACACGAGTCCGCAACCCAAACAGGATTAGTGGGGAACTTGTATAGGGAAAAATGAAATTAATTTGAGCAGTGGAGATGTTAGTCTGTTATTTGGATTGGTACGGAATAGTGGAAGGATAGAAGAAGGAAGGAAGGGTCTACAGAGTTTTATTTTTATTTGTTTTAATTTTTGGGAGTTCATAGTAGTAGAAGCGGGTTTGGGATAAGTAAGAGTGGAGGTAGAGGATATATTCAGAGAAGTATAGGGTGAGAAATAGGGCAGTGCATTGGATATGCTGAATTGGAAGCAAAGCAATAAATATAAAGATACATAAGTACATGGAAGGTATATATGTGTAAGGAAGGTAATATATGCAGATTCAGGTAGTATTTAATAAACTGCAGCTTTCAAGTGTTAGACTTAATTTTTTGTGTGTAATTCAATAGTGAAGCAATTGTAGATACATAGTTATGATAATAGATTTACTTATTTATGGAGTCACCTATGTACATGTTAAACACAGAATAATGTAACTATAAGTAATATGAACATTTGTTAAGCAGAACTAATGAATATCTATATTTTTAAAACATAATTATTATACACGTTTATACAAAACAATACAGATATGTAGGTATGCATCTATAGTCTAAATAAATGCTTATTTACAGAGGGACATGTGTGTATGTTTGTGTATGGTGGTTAAGTGGCGGAAGAGCATACTCTTGATTAGTCTTCTGAAGATAAGGTGGTTGTCTGTGGCTCTTATGTTTGGGGGTAAAGAGTTCCATAGTTTGGCTGCTTGAACAGAGAAGGAGTGTGCCACCCATGGTTTTTTTTCTTGTATGGTGGGTTTTTGAGGTGAGGTGTCCATTTAGTGTGGAGGTTCCCTTGAAGAATGTATTTGTTGACTTTATTACTAAAAAAAAAAGTGGTTCTGTTCCACATATCACTATGTGGGTGATACAAAAATGTTGCTCCGAGACTCAAACTCACATCCCCAGCACCGGAGTCGGCAGCTCTGGCTCTGCGCCACATCTTCTCTCTCCCTTTACCAGTCATTTATCACCTGCTCTGTCTTTTTTCTGTAATTTTACAGAGTGCACATCAGCGCAGGTCCACTGTCTATGGACCTTGTAATTTCGGGTCTATAAACACGAAACCAGTCCTAGAATGGCGAAGCGGTGTCCCTTTAGGGATACTAAGATGTGGTCCGTCGGCTTGACTGCCGACTCTGGTGCTGGAAACCAGGGTTCGAGCCTCGGGGTCGCGGCCACATCCTGTGATTATGGGCAAATCACTTAATCTCCCATGACTGAATGTGTAAGTAACTGGTGCTCATGTAAAGCGCTCCAATACCTTCAGGTCGAGTTTGCGTTATATAAATATGCAAAAAACAAAAATCACCCTATTTGTGTTAAGTGCCAATGCAAGATCTGGTCAATGGGCCAGAGCGCAACCAGACAAAACTGGCTCCACTGTTGACACCATCTGGAGCCTTTCAGCTCTGCAGCCCTGGGGTAAGCTGCTGTTGGACCTAAATCTCAGCAGCTAATGCATCCCTTTAACACTTGATCCCATAACAATGTTACAAAGCTGAGCAGTCCAAGGCATATCAAGGAAGGTGCCCTGCAGTAGAGACTAACAAAAAACATTGAATTAACCATTGTCAGACCAGTACTGGGTTTTAGAAAGAAAAGCAATTTATTCTACACACAACGAAACCACTACACAATGAATGTAGAGCACAATCAGAAATTGGTAAAGTAGGAGTTCTGCACAGTGTTGTGATGCCAGGAAGGCTGTCAGCTTTCTGAGCGGAGTCCAAATGCGCCCATGTGCACTTCAGCAGCAGCAGGCAGGATGCACAGGCGGCCTGGCTAATGGGAGGGATGCATCCCCATTGGTGGCTCACCAACACGTGTCTACCACAACCTTCTCGGATCAGCCTTGTGCTCTTCTTAGGGATATTCTGATCCTGAATTTCCACAGCCTCGGCCAGCGGAGAACCCACCCCAGCACAGGTCAGATGGTCTTGGAGGGTGTAGGTAAATAAGACACCTAATTTGGGAACTACAGGGGCACAAAGGCTCTTGCACACCAGGATCTCCGGGATTGACTCTGAGGGCTGGTTGACACACGGGTTCTTAGAGGACAAGGTGAAGGGTACAAGTCAACAGGGTAAGGTTGCACCACTGTCTCTCTCTTTGGGATCAGGTCTTAGACTCTGCCCTATATTGTCACACAAGGAGGGAGGGCTCCTCTAAGCAGGTCTAGCTGAGAGCGCAACATTTAGATGTGGTTTACAGGGAGCTCAAGTTAGGCCATGCTTACATCCCATACAACTCTGCCAGGCCAGGGAGTACAGCTCAGCTCACTGCACATAGTGGGTAGGGGCCCGCACCCTGGAGGTTTCAGGGATGGGGACAAGCTCACCTCAGTTCCTCACAGCACTGCTCCGTCCACAGGCCTTGCAGTGTAGATAATCCACAATAATAGGACCAGAGGAGTTTTAGAGACCGGCGGGGGCCGATTCTCCACTATAAAACATTAGTCCCCTGGGTCTAATTTAATCTAGAGGTGTTTGGGTACCCCTTTTTTAGGACGATTCCCCTCACCCTCCCATAGGTGGCATGCTTCATCATAGGGGATCTCCTCGCACTACGAACCTAGTCGTAGTGCAGGCTACAACCCCTGAGAGGGAGGAGCTCAGGGATGTTTTGATAGAGATGATGAAGTACACTAAACCTCTAGATGAGAAGGGTGTGGGGAGAGGGTGAGTGAAACGCTGAAAGTGGTTAAAATTAACTCTATGATATGCTGGACAATTTTAATGTTGCATTCATAGGCCAAGATTAAAAAATATATCTAAGACAGAGGGAGATTAAATCTGTCAAAGTAATAGGTAGGTCGACATGTTGCAGCGGATTTCATCAGGACCAACAGAGTGTGCAGCAATGAAGAGCCAGTGACCACTTGGATTACTTTGAAACAGTGGTATAAATGTGGTGGAGTGATATGTCACTCAGACTTGGGTTGTACTGGTCAGCTAGCACCTCAAAGTGTCGGGTGAGCACATAGATACCCAGAACCTCAGTATAACAGACTCAAGGCGGCATCCAATACCTTCCTCGGAAAAGCACAGTCTCAACGTAACCCTGTTCCCGGTAAGCATGCCACCTATGGGTGGGTGAGGGGAATCATCCTAAGAAAGGGATACCCCAACACCTCTACATTAAGTTAGACCCAGGGGCCTACTATTGTGTCTTCTTGCAGTGTATATGTCATGGTCTTCCTCAAATCCAGCAACTGCAGGTCAGTGGGCTATAGTCATACTTTTTGGGTCAATTCTGTTTCTGCGGAGCATCTCCTTGGACATTCTTCTTGCAATGGTGTCCTTCCTCCCTCCAGGGCAGGATGAAATAGGCCTTCCAGCAGAGTTCAGAATTTTCCAAATCTGTCCCCCACTTGGTAAGAAGGCTGGCGGTCCAATGTCCCAGCCCTGGGGCTCAGCCAATTAGAAACACTACCATGTGTCTCCAATGTGTGGATTATCTTGACCCACATTTTTTGGGAATGCCACACATTCCAATGGAATCTACCCATTATTTAGCCCCGGCTGGCAAATAGAGATGTGAATTCCAGCGCCCTGCTGCGCCTTGGTGATGTAAGCTTTTATTGAAGTTTATTTCTGTTCACACAGGCTGCACAGCCACATCTCTTTGATCTGTAGATTTGGCAGGAAGGAGAATGGGGCTGAGTGTTCCCTGCTAGGGGCTCTAAAACAATGGCACAAAAGAGAAGGGCCTTCCCCGTCTGGCTGCTACCCAAACCTGTCTGCAGCACACCTCTTTGGAGGCATGAAGCAGGAACACAGCTGTCTTTGCACTTAAGAAGGAGAATTTATTTACAGGGCCTGGTCACTCTCCAATGACTTCAGTAATGTCTTGGGGTTTTCTTCCAAATCACATCCCTATTCGGCCTACTCTTGCGATGCTCCATCTTGTGAGCCATTGGCCCACAAGATTTCCTAAAGGATTCCTGCCTTCATGCAGCCAAGCACAGCCCACATGCTCCACCCAAGTCTCACATGGATGAAGCAAAGGGCCAGGTTGACATGAACTGGCAAATCTTTTTAACTGGCAAAGGCCAGTTGGCATCTCCCATTGAAGGTCACAGGTAGAAAGGCCCTTCCTTCTATGAAAATCCTTTGCTGCCACTACAGCCGGTCCTTCTCAGCCAAGTGAGATAGCAGGAGTTATTCTCAGAAATAAGGGGTGCCTCTGGGGTTCCCCTCCAGACTGCAGAATCCTGCTGTCAGTCAAAATCCATTTCACCACAGGCCCTCAGCTTACAGGAATGATTCTTGTGCGTGAAATTCCAAAATTATCCAGGGACTCGCTGTAAAGGGATCTCAGGAAAGAGGTATTCCTCCGTGGCCCGGCGGACGAAGACGCGTTCAAACTCAACATTAGTCACTTTCCTGTCCCTTCAGAGCGCTGGATAGAAGGGCAAGTTCTCTGGTCTGAAACCTGATTATTAGGTGTCTAAAATGATATTTTCTTGTGTGTGGTATAATTCAGGGAGTAGCCACCATGTGTCCTATTTAACCACAAACTGTATATTTGGGGGCACCTTGTGGTTTGTAGGGTTGGGTGGCTCAAAGTTGGCAATTTCATGAGTTGGTTAAACCACAACTGCTTTGGTTAAGTGGAAATTGTGTCACTGGCTAGTTGTGCATTGGTGAGCATATCCTTTGGAGCAGGGGTTACCTGTCTACATAGGCAAACTAAGTGGTTGTATAAAGCTCCAAGTTCAGTGTGGAACCACATGGAGGAAAAATGTCAAATAAAAAATCTTCTTATGGGTTTGTCATGGTTCACCTGCTGCAAGCTGGCATAGAGAAGTCTGTGCCAGGGAGCTTCAGATGATGCTGAGGTCTTCTTGCTTGCAGTGGCCTACTGCATGGATTTCCTCATACCCCCTTAACACGCTCATTGGGTGTGGGCTGATGAGACCCCTGATGATGGCACACCTTGACTACTTCAATATACTGCATAAAATGCTCGCCGAGGAACCACATCATAACCAGGCCTTCGCCCCGAAGCTCACTTCGATCTATTGGAAAGTAATGACATGCAATCAGCTCTCAGGTTTCTTCCCTGTAACCTGGTGGAGTCAATTATCCACTACCACTCTGTGTGAGGCGCACGGCCTCAGGGAGCAAGGGCCCAGGGTACTTCTGGAAACTAGTCCCTGTTACATGTCATCTGTGAATCTACAGTCACCCCCCACCTCAGTCACCAAAAGGCTTCAGGCGACCAACAGAGGGGGGCTCTTGGGAAATCTTGGTCTCAGACTTCTGAATGCCCATGAGCCCAAGACTGAGGGCAAACCCAATACCTACTTATGCTTGCCTTTGTTTGAGGGCCTGAAATTAAAATGGTTGTGACTCAGGAAATACAAGATGTGTCTGCATGTCTGATTGGACTCCAACTGCCATTGGTAAATTTGTTTCTCAATACACTCTTTTTGTAATACCCTGCACACTAAGGTGCCCAGACATGATGTGGGACACTTTATAAAACTCCTTCATGAATAAATAACCCAATAGGGCAGTTGCCACAGGTGCCAGAGTGAGCACTCATAGCTTGACCACCCCAGAAAGACAACATCCGCCTGTGCAGTGATGGCCTTTAATGGGGACGCAAGCACAAACAGTCTCCTTATTGTTAAAAGATTTATGGGTGGGCAGGAGGACACTTTATGGACATCTGTCTCTGATGTGGGGCCATTAGTGGGACATGACAGATATTCTGGATCTTGTTTTTAGGGGGATTTTATAAAGAGTCCTTAGAGAGTTGAAAGAGCTCCGAGGTCTATAAAAACTTAAAGTGCTGGATTAGGTTCTACTTCCAAATATTATGTATGCGGATTGTTGTTTCTGGAGGCCCAAAGTGTTGTTTTTGGAGGCCCAGGGTGTTGTTTTTGGAGACCCAGAATGTTGCTTTTGGAGGCCCAGAGTGTTATTTTTAGAGGCCAAAGTGTTGTTTTTGGAGGCCCATAAATTTGTTTTTCAAGGTCCAGGGTGTTGTTTTTGGAGGCCCAGGGTGTTGTTTTTGGAGGCACAGAGTGATGTTTTTGGAGGCCCACAGGGTTGTTTTTGGAGGCCCAGGGTGTTGTTTTTGGATGCCCAGAGTGTTGTTTTTGAAGGCCCAGGCTGTTGTTTTTGGAGGCGCGGGGTGATGTATTTGGAGGCGCATGGTGTTGTTTTTTGGGTCCCAGGGTGTTGTTTTTGGAGGCGCAGGGTGTTGTTTATGGAGGACTGTGGTGTTGTTTTTGGAGGCCCATGGTGTTTTTTTAAGGCACTGGGTGTTGTTTTTGGAAGCCCATGGTGTTTTTTTTAAAGGCCCAGGGTGTTGTTTTTGGAGGTCCAGAGTGTTGTTTTTTGAGGCCCAGAGTGTTGTTTTTGGAGGTCCAGAGTGTTGTTTTTGGAGGCCCAAAGTGTTGTTTTTGGAGGCCCAGAGTGTTGTTTTTGGAGGCCCAGAGTGTTGTTTTTGGAGGTCCAGAGTGTTGTTTTTGGAGGCCCAGAGTGTTGTTTTTGGAGGCCCAGAGTGTTGTTTTTAGAGGCCCAGAGTGTTGTTTTTGGAGGCCTATAGGGTTGTTTTTCAAGGCCCAGAGTGATGTTTTTGGAGGCCCACAGGGTTGTTTTTTGAGGCCCAGAGTGTTGTTTTTGGAGGTCCAGAGTGTTGTTTTTGGAGGCCCAGAGTGTTTTTTTTAAAGGCCCAGGGTGTTGTTTTTGGAGGCCCAGGGTGTTGTTTTTGGAGGTCCAGAGTGTTGTTTTTGGAGGCCCAGAGTGTTGTTTTTGGAGGCCCAGAGTGTTGTTTTTAGAGGCCCAGAGTGTTGTTTTTAGAGGCCCAGAGTGTTGTTTTTGGAGGCCTATAGGGTTGTTTTTCAAGGCCCAGAGTGATGTTTTTGGAGGCCCACAGGGTTGTTTTTGGAGGACGAGGGTATTGTTTTTGGAGGCCCAGAGTGATGTTTTTGGAGGCCCACAGGGTTGTTTTTGGAGGCCCAATGTGTTGTTTTTGGAGGCCCATTGTGTTGTTTTGGCCTCCAGGACTGCTGTGTAATGCTCTTTAAATTTAGATTTTTGACCTGTTTACCTTATTTGCGAAACCCACAAGATGCCCATATTACATGATAGCCTCTTGGCAATTGCTGCAATCTGAAATTTGTCTACCACCACCCCAGGTGCACACAACACGTGTTGTTTTTGATCAACAGGTGCTGGATACAGCAAAAGCTGACAGTTATCCAATTTATAATGTATCAGGCACTGCCTGCTACTGGCAATTGAACATCACAATTTTGAATTCAGGCAGAGGAGTTGTCTAGAGTATGGTATTCCATGGCCTCTTCCTTATGTCTTCCTAAACATGCTGGACAGACACTATGCTGCATTACGTGTGGACTGAGCTAAAATGATCCCGTATCGGCGACGAGGTCACAGCTGGCCCGGTGGATGATGGATCATTAGACCTAAGGAAGAACTCAGGGTCAGATTTACGTTCCCTGGCGCATCCCTGCAAATCAGCAGGGATGCACCAGGGAAGATGCGTTACGCAAGTTTGTCCTTGCGCCAACGCAGATGCGCCGCATTTACAATGCGGTGCATCGTGGCGCAAGGACAAGCAGATGCGTGACGCATCTGCCGGCGTAAGGTTGGCGCAGTGCTGAAGTTGTGTTGCAAGCGCGACGCAACTCTAGCACTGTTCCAACCTGCCCTATCCCTAAAATGGTGCGTCACGCCCAATGCCTGCTTGAAGCAGGCGTAAGGATTTGACGCACCAGTGTCGGAAAAGTGACTGCGTGAAATCTTGTAGATTTTACTGCCTCACTTTTCCGAGGCTTTTTCCGATGTAACGCCCACCCTGCATACATTAAACCTGAGGCGGGTTTAATGTGGCGCAGTGCTTTACAACGTGACGCATCTCCCTAGATGCGTCACATTGTAAATCTGTCGCAGAATGGCGCTAGCTTTGCGTCACCGCTGCGTCACAAAAGTGACGCAATGGTGGCGCAAAAGTGGCGCACGGGGATTGTAAATCTCATTGCCTATTTAAAGAGGTGACCAATGGAAAAGCCCCAAAGTGTCTGTAAAGTCAGGTTCTTTCACACCAACCAGTCAGATGTCTGCACCCCTGTTCTGACGGACATGCCTGGGGCAATAGCACTAAAAGAAGGATTAGGGAAAAATGTAGGCAAACACCTGTGTCTACTTATTGTAGAGTCCAGATTTGAGAAAAGTTCTACTCATACTTCGGAGTAGATGTCGCTTTCTGGTGTTGGGTGTGGCCATCTGGGCGTTGTCGAGGGTGTGGCCATCTAAGCGCTGTCGAGGGGTTTGGAGGTGGCGTTAAGGAACGTGAAGAAGCACAGAGTTGGCATTTTCTGTGTATTCGCAAAACTCACCATTTTCAGACCTAATTAGGGCCCCTGAACATAGTGGTAAGACTTGTTTGAGAAAGATTGCAAATTTGGGGTGCTAGTAAACACCCCTATATCTTCAGGTGACGCAGAGAAAAGGATACTGTGAAAATAATTTCCACGTGGATGAAAAAAACTGGCGGATTTTACGCAAGAAGACTGCGGTTGTATATATGGATGGAACTGTGTGTGTGTCGTGTATGTGTGTGTGTGGGTGCGCGCGCAAGTGTGTGTGTGCAGCGCGTGCGTGGCGTGTATGTGTGTGCATCTGTGTGTGTGCAAGAGTTTCAAAGTGATGTGTGCAGTTCTAAGAAACACACATACAAATGACCTGTGCTGTAACTCTCCTTCCTCCGCCCCCCCCCCGACCCGTGTGCCACCCCTGAACTCTCCTCAGCCTGCTCCCCCCATAAAGCATGACCCCCCCCCTCGACAGGAAGTATGTGCATGGGGCGGGGGTGGATTCCCTCCTGATAAGAGAGGCCTGCGTCAGCAGCCCGGCTGCCATGCCCCCGAGGCCGGCCTTATATCACACCGATAAGTCAGATAGCGCCTGGGGAGGCAGGCCGGGCCCTGGCAGATATATGGGCAGATTTCAAAGCAGGGCCGACCCTGGCAATTACCGCCCGCCAGGCCGTCTACGGGCCCTGGCTAGGCAGAGGCTCGGAATGTACCTGGCGCTATCATCGTCCCATCAGACTCTATCACGCTAGATTCTCTCTCTGTTTACTTATCAAATACTCGTGTGACTCCACGCGCCAACAGCCCGCCATGAACTGTGCTTTACTTGGTGTTCACGGCCGAGGGTTCAAGGAGGGGTAGAATGCCAACCTGCCCTCTGAAATAGCACTTGCAGCAATAGGCGCAGGGCTTTAAGTGTGATGAAAAAACTGGGGGGTCTCTCAAAGGGGCGTGGTCAAAGTAATTAAGGGCGTGGGTTAAAACAAGTAAGCTAAAAATCTGTGTTTAGCACAGTGTGCCGCCCGACTTGTATTTTGCTGTTCCTGTCATTGCCTCCAGATATATGATTCAACAAGTCCCATCATACCTACAAGTCAGGACTATTGGCTTTGTCAATGGTTGCGAGTTGCATAAGATAAATAAGCAGCAACTATGGCTTGTATATAATATTGAAGAAGGTTCCACTTAAATCCCTGGTGACACCAGGCCTGAGATTCAAAAAGAGAAGGGAAATCCAGAGAGAAAATGACTCTCTTTAAAGGATTTTCCTTCCCCTACAACACTCACCGCGCGCACATCGATGTGCTGCTGTCACTGCAGTCCGGAAAAAAACGGACGGCCTGTGCCAGGGCACAAACCAGAGCCCGCTAGAGACCCGTTTCGAGGCCCCCTTAAAGAAAACAGCCGGTGCTCAGACCCGGTGAGACCCGGCCCACTTAAAGCCCTGAATAGGCGTACGGCTTCCTGGCCTAATGAACCGGTGTTACACCCCTGGATGTAGGGTGGTTCCTGGATCTGTCTGTCTGTCTACCCGTCCGTCTGTCTGTCTGTCTGTCTGTCTGTCTGTCTGTCTATCTATCTATCTATCTATCTATCTATCTATCTATCTATCTATCTATCTATCTATCTATCTATCTATCTATCTATCTATCTATCTATCTATCTATCTATCTATCTATCTATCTATCTATCTATCTATCTATCTATCTATCTATCTATCTATCTATCTATCTATCTATCCATCTATCCATCTATCTATCTATCTATCTATCTATCTATCTATCTATCTATCTATCTCTGTCTGTCTGTCTGTCTGTCTGTCTGTCTGTCTGTCCGTCCGTCCGTCCGTCCGTCCGTCCATCGGCATGTGTATTTCTCTATACGTGGTTATGTCTGTCTGTATGTGATTATGTCTTTCTGTCTGTCTCTGTTAGTGTGTCTTTCATCAGTCTGTATAGTCTTTGGTTCTGCAGGTCTGTAATCTCTGGATTAGTCCGTCTTCCTACCCATCTAAGGGTCTGTGAACCCCAGGGGTGCGAAAAGCAGAAACATAAAGTGGTAATCATTTTTTGTTATTACCATTTTATGTTTGGGGGGCGGGCGGGTGGGCAGGGCTGCTCTGCGAGCAGGGCAGAGGAGGAGTAGTGTGCTTGCCCACTCCCGAGTGCGCAATGACTGTTTGGTCCCCCTGGGGCCACCCAAACCAGTCATGCACACTCTGCCCTTCTCCATGCAGGCTGAATGCAGCCTGCGTGGAGAAAATGGCCTCCCCATAAGCCGGTGGCTGGGCAGTGTGCCTACCAATTGCAACGCTGCTTTCAACGTTGTGATTGGCTTAGGGGTGGGAGACTGGCTGCCTGCTTCTAGTCCCTGTTCCTGCCGGAGGCAGGAGAGCAGGAGCAGAGAAGACGCGGGACCTGGCCGGTGGAAAGGTAAGTTAAAATAAAAGAAAAAAATTAAATTACCCCCGCCCGACCTCCCCTCGCAGCTCCCCCCTCTCTGCGCAGCCCTTCCCCCTGACCCCCCTCCCCCACCCTCGAGCCATGCTGGCCACGACTGGTCAACCTTTCTTTACATTTTCTCATGTCCTGTCCATCTGCCTGTCTATCGTCCATGAATTTGTCCGCATGTCTATTCCTCTATAGGTCTCTCCATCTTTCTGTCTGTTGTCTATGGATCTGTATGTCAGTTTATCCATCCTTGGGCCTATCTTCCTGTCGGTCTATCCATTCGTTCATCTGTAGGTGCTTCTTCATGTCTGTCTATCTGTGGGTGTTTCTTCCTGTGTCCCTCTCTCGCGGTTGCCACTGGGTAGTTATCAGGCGCGCAACAGCCATTGGACTGAAAGGGCTTCAGCCCCCCCCTCGTCGTTTGTGGCAGCCCGGGATGAGACAGCTTCCCAGGCACACACACAGCCGCACCAGAGCACTTCACAGGTCTTTAAAAGACCATTTGCATGTTAATGAGGCCTTGCTGTTGTTTCACCCCTTCTAAGAGCCCCTGCAGCTCCACTCTGCCTATTGCTTAAAGATTCAGCCCCCCCCCCCTGAAATGTTTTCTTAGCCCCCCCCCGAAATTTGGCTCTAGGTCAGCTGATCCACAGGAAAAACATTTTTGGTGTTGCTAATACCTTTAGACACATTTGATAAATTTCCACGAAAGGTGCTACTTATTGACTAGTATGTGCATGGAAAATTTCGAGGTGATCCGTGAAACAGGAGCAGAGAAAAAAGGGGAATCCCAAAACGCAAAATCCCCATGCATTTTCATTAGACTTCTTTAGGCGGGGCTACAGTAAAAACTGCTGGACGGCATTACACCAAATATGGCAGGAAGCTAGATCTTGATACGCAGATTGTGCTTTTTGAGATTTGGTGTAAATGTATTCAGTAGTTTTTTTAGAAATTAAGGGTAAAAAATATTTGTATATCTGGACGGCTGGGTGCCGGAGAGGCTCAAGAGACTCTTGTGGAAGCGCTAATTAAAAAATAGAGTGTTCTGACTGACCCTGGGAGTTTTATTTCCCTTGGGCCAATTTGCATGCAGGAGTGAGCTCTCTGACTGGCTGCCAGCACCATCAGAAACATTTTGCTGTCAGCCATTTACTAGGGGCGTGCGAAATTGACTTTCGCAAATTATCGCGAAATTGCTCAAAATCTCAGCGAGATTGCTTTTCCCGCCTGTTCGCGATATGTTTTTGCGTGCTCGCGTGGAAATATATCTCCAACTTGCCCATGCGGTCGCTAATGGGCGTGGCCATCTTGCTCGCGATACTTATTTCCTGTTCCGGGTCGAATGACGTATTCGCGATCGCAAACTCTCGCCGAATAGCGCGACCAGCTACCAACAATCCAACATCTCGTGGCGCACGCGAACGGATAGAAAAACTCGTCGGCGAACGCAGGGACCCAGTAAGTCGCGACCAGGAGCGCGAGAACGCATTTTTAAAGCGTGAACAAGACAAATATTTCCGTTTTATGGCAGATTGCAAAAGTTTTGAAATTTTCGCGCTCTCCGCGGAACGTGAAAATGTAAAAATATCGCAAATTCCGCGAGCGGAATGAAATTTACCGCCCAGGCCTACCATTTACAGGAAGATACCCTGCTCCCATAGGCCACATGGGGTGTCCCAGAGGGAACCCCCATGGGGCCAAAATTGAAAAAAGATGGCAATTTTTGCCACGATCTGGCGAGATTCCGGCGTTATCATTAAAAAAAAGGATGTCATCCCCGGGCTGCATTGGTGAAATAAGGGTGGGGAGCCATGCAGCCCCCCTCCCTGAGCCATTATAGGCCTTAGGGAGCCCAGCCCTGGAGCTGAAATGTACCAAAAAGGGAAGAAGGGCCATGCGCCTCACCTCTCTGAGCCTTTATTCAATTGAAGGGGAGAGGAGACCACAGAGCTCTCCTCCCCGAGCCATTATAGACCCTGAGGGCCCCATTCCCCCAGGGTCGCTAATTTAAACGAGCAGGGAGGGGGGCCACGCGCACCCCTCCATGTGCCATTAATGGCCCAAAGCCCCATCCCCCGGGGCCGGCTCACTTGTTGTGTCCCATGGAGCATACCCTTGAAACACACCAGTTTCCTTGCCTGCAACGGCATGGGCAGGGAACCTTGTGTTTATCTCCGCCTGGAGGGATCATTTTTAAAACTCCTGCCAAATGAATCAAACACAAAGTCTGCTCCCAGCAAGCGGGAGGTTTAAAAATGCTCCCGCCAGCTGGAAGCCGACTTGTGATCTGTTTCCCTGCCCGCACTGATGTGGGCAGTGAGACAGGTCAGGATATTAATTTCATACAGAGGGAGGGAGCAATGCCAGCTCCTGTGACATCCAGGGAGCTGGCTGGGGACACAGGGGCACTGGGGTCCCCCTCGACTTGAACCTTATCTATGGTGGATGCCCTGGGTGGGCACCAGGGCAGCAACCTACATTATCAGCAGACTCTGGGGAATGCGGCCTTCGGGGCCAGAAGAGGCTTGAGGAGGGCCATGAGGCCCCCCTCTCCTTAAAAGAAACAAGCATTTACATTGCAACGGTCTCGGCATTGTTAACGTTAGAGCTATTGGCATTGCTCATGATATTATTTTCGTTTATGTTTTTGTTTTTAAAACATTTAAAGAAACGGCATTGTTATTTACACTTTTCTCATCAGTACTTTTCTCTATATGATCACCCGCCATGCACCTGTAGATGCAAAACATAAACTCATTGTAACCTTTAAAATTGGATCATTAAAAACAAGCAGAGGTACAATGTAATTACCAATTAAAGATGAATGTGCATCTCCTAATCAATATTGAAGCTCCAGAGTTCCTTGGGCTACTCAAGAGAAAGTGCTTGTTGAAATAAGCACTCCCGCTGCTCTGAAGAGAAAAGAGGCCCGTGGCAGCGCTGTGTCCTGATAGGAAGTACCAGCTCCTCCCAGCAGGGGTCGCCACCACCCTGTAGGCCGCTGGAGAGAGGTGGGGCACGAGCCCTCAGCAAGCAGTGGAGGGGTGCGAGCACCGAGAGGTCGGCGAACAACATCACGAAGGGGAGGACAAAGAAAAGGCATGGCAGTGGCAGAGCCAGAGGATTCGAGGGGCTCCTAATAAGCGACTTAGGCGAATAGACCCCACAGGGCCCTGAAAATGACACGGGGCCAACCTAGACTGGAAAAGAGGCGAGCGGGATTTGGGAACCAAGAACGAGATTTAGGCAACAACTAGAGAAATTAACTTCCGCATTTTTTCCCATTGGCGTTAAGGACGTATTAAGTGGGAGTGAAGAAAAAAAAACTAATTTAAAGGCAAAATATTGAAGTCTAGCCCTCTAAAACAGGAGTCTCACGTGGCAGAGATTAAAGATGGGCCAGTTGTGTGCAGCAGAATGAGTTACACAAATGAAAAGACCCCATAGGTGGCTTTACTTAAAGATAAAAGGGGCACTCCCAGGCGAGTGTGACCCCCCCCCCTCGCCCCGTCAGGGCAGCTAACATCCAGAACATGACGCGTCAAAAGCGGGCTCTCCTCACACCCCAGGGTACCCCTGCCCCTCACCCCCCTTGCCCTCGCGGTAAACACCCAGAGCTTCTCACAACCCATCTACCACAGCAACAGGACCTGGAATGTGAGCCTCGCGGGCAAAAGGCGGAAAAATCCAGCCAGTGAGCCCCAAACTGTGTGTACCAACACACGCAGTTCACTGTCTGTTTCCCGCCGAGAATAAACCAGCCATGCTCCAAAACACACCAAATGCGACCATTCAAGAGCACATCATCTCTTAAAAAACATGACACCCACTCCAACCAGAAGCCACCAGCTGCGCAGCTTCACAGAATGCAACGCACGACTGCTGTCTTCAAAAACATCAACAACCCCCCACACAGATCGCATCTGCTGTACCATACCTCCACTCAGAACACACAAACAAGTAAAGAGGAACAAGCTGAGGGCACCGGAAGACACCACCGCCTTTCTCCGAGGCGAAGCAGAAATGCCTCGAAGAAAGGCAGCGGCGATTTCGGATTCGGGGGCGTGTTCTCCTCTTGCCATTGGCTGGAGGAGATAATTAGATTTGTTGAAAAAAACACGCCCCCGAATCCGAAAAGGACGGGGCTTGATCGGAGTGACGGATCTCTTCTCCAATGGCTGGCCAGCATTCAAGAGGCCAGCCAATGGAGAACAGGGGAGAAGAGGGGCGGGTTCAAGCCCCTCTTCTCCAAGTCATTAAATCTCGGATCGAGACTGCGCAAGCGCAGCCTTCGAGCCGAGACCTAAAAATGGCCCAAGGAGATGGGGTCCCCACTGCCTTTTAAAGGCTCAGGGAGGGGCCCACGCTGTCCCCCTCCCCTTTAAAAAAATGCAACAAATCATGGCGTTCCAGCCATTTTCCAGGCTGATGGTCAGTGTGTTTTATCTACAATTGCACACTGAAAAACAATCTGAACTCCTTGATGGAGATGAATGCATTGTTAATTTATTGGAGGGCAATCTCTTCTGTGGTGACTGCCCACGATGAGTGGGTTCTTTCTTGCCATCGCCTCGTCTGAGGGCAGATTTCACAGTTCTCCCTTTTAATTGCTGCTGAGTATGCAAAGATGCCAAATCACATACAAGCTCCGCCCATCAGCCCCACCTCTTCCACAGTAGTAGCATGCAACAGTGTTCCCGCCATTTTCCAGGTGATGGACATTATGTTCTCTCTGCAATTGCACGTTGAAAAACAGTCTGAAATCCTTGATGGAGGTGAATGCATCAATGATTTATTGGAGTGCAATCTCTTCTGTAGTGACTGTTCCAAGACAAGTGAGTTCTTTCTTGTTGTCTCTTGATCTGAGAGGAGAGTCCACGCTTCTCCCTTTTGATTGCTGCTGAGTATGCAAAGGAGCCAAATGAACAACAAACTCTGCCCGTTTGGCCCGCACTTTTAGTTAGTGATATGCAACGGTGTTCCCATCATTTTCCAAGCTGATGAGCAGTGCATTTTCTCTTCAATTGCACAGTTGAAAAATGATCAGAAAACCTTGACGGAGGTGAATGGATTATTGATTTATTGGAGAGCAATCTCTTCTGTAGTGACTGCCCAGGACGAGAGGGTTGTTTCATGTCATCTCCTTGTCTGAGAGCAGATTCCACAGTTGTCCCTTGTAATTGCTTCTGAGTATGCAAAAGCACAAAATCACCTACAAGCTCCTCCAATTTGGCTCCACCCCTTCCACGTTAGTAGTATGCAACAGTGCTGGCTCCGGGTGGGTTGGCCACACGGCTGGCCACAGGCCAGACCCTGATGCCAACCCACTGCTTGCACGGCCAAAGGCTGTGCTCAATGTGGGGTTGGCTGTCTGTGAGGAGTTTGCCGCAGGGCCTGGCCATATTCGTGGGGGTTGCTTTACGTATGGTAATAATACTTTACGTTAAAAAAATCTACAAATGCCCTGGAAAAAACAAAGGTTAAGGTAGCTTTAAAGTTAGGTGTGATAAAAAGATCTGTTTTTGTTTTTAAGGAAACCTTAGAAATTCACTGAAAAAAACAAAGGTTAAAGTAACATTTTAGTAAGGTAAATATGTCAGTGAAATATTAACGTTTTAACCCCTTTGCTGCTAGGCCTTTTCCGCTCCTGTGCTAAGCCTTTTTTTGGCTATTTGGGGTAGTTTGCGCTTAGGCCTCTGTAACTTTTTGACCACATAAGGAATCAACGCCAAATTTGCATCATTTTCTTCCAACATCATGAGGATTCTAAAGGTACCCAGCGTTTGTGGATTCCCCTGGAGGGGACCCAGAAATTAGCCAAAATACAGCTACATTTTGTTTTTTGGGGGAAAAATGGAAAAAAAGTGCTGCAAATGAAAGCATCTGTTTTTTTCCCTGCAAATGGTAACAACAAAGGGTTTGTGGGGCTGAAATCACAATGTTCCCAGCTTTCAGGTACTGACAGAGTTTTGTCAGAAAACCAACATTTTTTACACAGTTTTGGCATTTTACTGGGATATAGCCTATTTTTGCTATTTTTTGTGCTTTCAACCTTCTTCCAGTTAATGGTAGAAATGGGTATGAAAGCAATAATGGATCCTGGAAAGCTATACATTTTGGTAAAGTAGATAAAATTCAGAATTCAGCAAGGGGACATTTGTATAGATCCTTCAAGGTTTCTTTATAGACAGTTGAATATACGAAAAATTGAAAATTAGTAGAAAAAAACAGCCAATGGAGCCAACGTTTTCACCTGTAACTTCTTCTAATTATGACAGCTCTTTGAAAGCAATACACTGTTACATCTGCTGGCCCTTCCTGGTTGTGGGATATGTATGACTTGTAGATTCACCAAGAACCCGACGAACCCAGAGCCAATAACTGAGCAGTGCCTTGAAATGTTTTTTTATTATGTACCGGGTATATAGCAATTAATTTGGGAAAATATATGCATGGAAAAATCAGTATGAAAGACACATATGTATTTATGAAATTGGAACAAAATATAGAGTTTAGAAACAGTAGATATTTGAACATTTCTAAAATTGTGAGTACCCATACTTCCACGAGAATTATAGGTCATTTTTCAAATTGACTTCTTTTTTACACATTGTCTTTCATTTGGAAGGCAGAAATGCATCGCGTCAAAAGGTAATAACAGTTGCTCTACAATTCTGGGTTACCCTATGTCTCCCGATAAAAATGGTACCTCACGTGTGTGGATAGGCCTAGTGCCCGCGACAGGAAATGGCTCAAAACCCAACGTGGACACACTTTATTTTTACAGTGAATACTGATTCTTTTTTTGCCAAGTGCCTAGCTGTAGATTTTGAACCCTAGCTCTGTCGGCACCTAGGGAAACCTAGCAAACTTATACATTTTTTAAAACTAGGCGCCATGGGGAATCCAGGATGGGGTGACTTGTCTGACTCTCACCAGGTTCTCTTACCCAGAATCCCTTGCAAACCTCAACATTTGTAAAAAAAGAAGAAAAAAACATTTTCCTCACATTTCTGTGGTGGAAAGTTCTGGAATCTGTGTGGATCCACAAAATTCCAACCACCCCGCATTCCCCAAAGTCTTTCGAGAAAAATGGGACTTCACTTGTGTGGGTAGGCCTAGTGCCCGTAACAGGACACGGCCCAAAACGCAACGTGGACACACTACATTTTCACAGTGAAAACAGCCATTTTTTTTTCAAAGTGCCTAGCTGTAGATTTTGAACCCTAGCTCTGCCGGCACCTATTGAAACCTAGCAAACCTATACATTTTTCAAAACTAGACACCCAGGGGAATCCAGGATGGGGTGACTTGTCAGGCTCTCACCAGGTTCTCTTACCCAGAATCCCTTGCAAACCTCAAAATTTGTAAAAACAAATAAAAATAAATGTCCTCACATTTCAGTGGTGGAAAGTTCTGGAATCTGCGTGGATCCACAAAATTCTAGCCACCGCGTGTTCCCCAAAGTTTCCAAGAACAATGGTACCTCACTTGTGTGGGAAGGCCTAGTGCCCATGACAGGAAACGTCCCAAAATGCAATGTGGACACACCACATTTTCACAGTGAAAACAGACACATTTTTTGCAAAGTGCCTAGCTGTAGATTCTGAACCCTAGTGAGGAAATTTGATTACGGCTCCATATTGCGTATTGACACCATTGTGATGTTGCCCTCACTCAGGCGCCACGACTTTCGTAGCGTTTCTTCGTACTCTGAACTGTAACATGTTAAATGACCTTTTTCCTATCTCTCTGAGCAAAGTACATTCTGGGACCCGGCTCGAAGTAACTAATTTCCGTGATAACCATCTATTGACCCTTGGTGATCCCTCTCTGCCTTCCCTTTGTTTTACGAATCACCACCTGCATCACGCAAACACGTCCTGTTGTAAATTAATTTAACTTAGGAATGCTCATGCCACCTGGCCTATAGGGTCAGGTAGAGAACACGACCCTAGGGAAGGAATTTCTATTACCTATTATCCTGTATCTTGTAAAAGGAATGTTTGCTAGTGGATGACATGTTTTTGCACATTGAGGGCGTTGTTGCTTTAGGGGATTTAAGAGCTATAAAAAACTGTGAGCCACGGATTGAAGTGGCAGTCTCCTGAGAACCTACCACTGATGTACTTCTAGGACAGCTGTACCCAGCTGCAGCTAATAAATTGAAGTTCCTATGCCAACAGTGTGTTCCGTGTCTCTCTACATTTAGAAGGCGAACTCAGAAGATTTCAGGCGTACCCTGCGCCGCCAGGCCTAATTCAGCCTGGTTCTTCAAATGGTGCCCTCTGTGAGGCGGCTTCAGAGGTCGTGGGTCCAACCCGAGGATCGTGAGGAGCCCCGCAAGGAAATTCCGGAGGACGCGCACCACGTGATCGACCCCTGCATGTCGTAAGTGGACTGAAGGTTTTTACAGTGTGGCTTCTCCTTTCCAACGGCTGCGAAGACCTGCTGCCCTGACTGCCGCCACGCTTTGGCTCCTTCGATGATGATTGGTATCGGGAGACATTAGACGGACCTCTGTTGGCGTAAGAAAACATCTGGTTAAGTTAAGTATAGTGGCCACTCCTTTGTCTTTGTTTTGTCTTTGTTCGACTTTTTCAAAAGCCGAAACCGAGGGGTGAGTGCAGTTTTTGTACTATAAAGTGACTAATTAACCCCTTGAAGTTTGTGAGGGAACTAGTGTAATAGCGATGTCTGGTTTCAGTAAGTTTAGAAGATGGTGTTGTGGTTGTTGCGATAGGGATACCCGACTGGAGGACTCTTGTCCAATTCCTCCAGCCGGGACTCCCACTTATGAAGTATATTCTAAACATGGTATTGGCCCCATAGCTTTTAATGAGGCGTGGGTTCGCTATACTAGGAAAGATGGTGTTTTACGGTGGCCGCAGAATGGCAGTTTTGAGCCCAATATCTTAGATAATTTGGAGGGAACTTTGTTTAAACGAAAAGCCTGGCCGGCTATGTTTGACTCTTTCCGCTTATGGCGTAAGGAGGCCAAACAGAAAGAAATAAAACAAGCTAAAAGAGATAGGAGGGATATGTCTATTTTGCAAGCTGCCCAACAGTTTAAAAATAATGAGACCGATCATGCGATTGAGGTTTCAGATAGGCAACATCGTATGGCGGTAGATAAATGTTATCCAGTGTTGCCAATTTCCCCTACAGAGAAGAATTTGGACCCTGAGAAGGATCCCTTAATGTCCCATCTGTTGAGGTTACCCCCGCCCTATGCCCAGGGGGCTAATGTACCTTTTGCACTACAGCCTGTGCCAGGGGCAAATGCACCTTTATTATTACCACCTGTCCCACCTGTTATTCCACCTGTCGCTCCTCAATCGATTCCTGCACCCCCATCACAGCCTCTTCCGGTATTACCGGGCTCTCCCTTACCTTCGTCTCCCTTCGTACCTATTACTCCCTCTTCTGCCCCGCCTAATATTCTGTCTCCTGTCCTAATGACGAATTCTCCCTCCGCTCCGAGGCGAATGGTTGATACCGTTTCTGGCCTTTTGTCCCCTCTCTTTGGGACACTTCAAATGACACCTGTTCCTCCTCATAGACAAACTCGTAGTTAGCTCCCAGGTCCAGATGAACGGGAAGTGCTAGATCTCCTTGCCCGAAGGTGGATCACGAATGGCCCCCAGTATAGTGTGCAAGACATTATGGTCACCTTTCAACAGTGGGAGGCACCAACGCAGAGATATGTTTTTGATACTATGTGTAACATTTTAGGTCAAGAGTGGGAGGATATGGGATTGGGACCAGCCCCTCAGGGCCTGCTAGATGTTCAGGCCAAGTTTGGTAAAGGGCTGATTGTGGGCGCAGAGGTTGAGGATGCGGTAAGAATGCTTGTCACCTTTAGAATGATGTTTGTTTGTCGGTCTTTGCCAGAACGCGATTCCTCTGTTAGACGAAAATTAAAACACTATCCTATGAGAGAGGTTCCCCCAGTGTGGAGAGAGGAGGTTGCAGCTCAGGGTGGTAATCCTCTTATACCTGCTCACTTTCAACATGTGTGGGTGCACGTTCCTTGGAAACGATCTGAGGTATTGGCCCTTAAACAGTCCTTACCGGACCCCCGTAAAAATCCTGCTGGGTACTACAAAGAGTTGTCCCAAACTGTTGATGCATGTATTATGAATTTGGCCGATATAGACATGCTAATGGGTAATGTGGTCCCACAACCATTATGGGCTAGGATTCGGAAGGGGGACCATCCCCGGGGAATTGGGGGGTGATTGGGCGGCCATACTTGCCGCAGACAGACTCCAAGTGGGTGGTGCCAAACCTGAGGCTTTAATTACAGAACTCCCAGCTAGGATCATTACCTTACTGAAAACTATGATGCCCCCTCTGCGAGTTAATTGGGATAAGATAGCAGCTTGTAAGCAGAAAGCAGATGAAAACGTCTCTGATTTCTTCACTCGTTTTGAGGAGACATTTATCGATCATAGTGGTCAGGATATGAGCACCGAGGGTGGCCAACGATTGTTTGTAGACAAATTTGTGTCAAATTTGGTTCCGGAAATATCTAATAAATTGAAGAATTCCGAAAGTGCGTGGGCGGTCTCCTCTTCGGCCCAGATATTGGCTACTGCTCAGTATTATGAAAATAGGGATAAAGAGGAAAGAGAGAAACTTGATAAAAAGACTAAAGAGCTGAAAACAAAAGTTTTTTTGCAACAAGCTTATCCCCCTCGCCCTGCCCAACGTGAAATTCAGCCACCTCAACAATTTCAGAGACAGTTGCAGAGGTCTGGGCCTTTTGTTCCCCGACCCCCACTGGGCCAAAATCAATGCGCTTACTGTAAAGAAGAAGGCCATTTAAAGTATAATTGCCCGGTTTTGTTACAGCGTACGGGCGGCATTCCCGGGTCACGAGGCTGGGGTGGTTATCAGTCAGCACCCAGAGGTAGAGGACGAGGTACATCGCCTAATAACCAACGTTCCATGCCCCCTGGAAACTCCACAAATTATTTTGATCAGCCAACTGTTCAGTCTACCAACTAATACAAAGATGATTATTACACCGAGGATGAGAGTCAGAATTTCCAATCTAGCTAGGACAGCCATGGACAAAGTGAGGGAATAGTATCAGTTCCAGTGGACCAAAGCTGGCCATATGTTGATGTGGTAGCACTAGGTGTTACAGAGCCATTCCTATTAGACACTGGTGCGACAAAGAGCTCTATGATTCACTCTAAACTCCCTGGGGCACCTTTGTCTGGCTGTACAAATGTTTCTGTAGGTTTTTCTGGCGCCCCAGTTCAAAACCCAGTTTCACGCCCTTTGCCCATTTCAATAGGTCCTTACAAATTGGAGCCTGCTCCTTTTAACAACTGGTTGTGGTGAAAATTTGTTGGGCTTGGATTTATTGAAGAGATTGTATGCGACATTACACTGTTCCCCTTCTGGTGTACGTCTTACCTTAGGTAAGAAATTGACCTCACCGATGTACTTGTCTAAAGACCAGCTTCCCCCTGAATTACAATCTCTTCCCGCCACCCTCTGGGCCACCGGCCTCAATGATGTGGCCCTCCTGCGGATCCCGCCCTACATTGTAACCCTCAAGCCTAATATTACTCGCATTCCACAGTATAAAATTCCCAGTGACGGCGAAAAAGCTCTTTTGACTATAGTTCATGATTTGGTGCAAAATGGTGTGGTTGAAGAGACTAGGGGAAATGTATGCAATAGCCCTGTTCTGCCTGTTTTTAAACGAACCGACCCCTCTCAGCCACCTGTCTATCGTTTTGTGATTGATCTCAGAGAGGTCAACAAGATTGTAGTACCTCAATTCCCTATTGTCCCGGATA
The DNA here is from genome assembly GCF_964204655.1 of Triturus cristatus. Classification (NCBI taxonomy): domain Eukaryota; kingdom Metazoa; phylum Chordata; class Amphibia; order Caudata; family Salamandridae; genus Triturus; species Triturus cristatus. The sequence goes on along the minus strand of NC_140588.1, from coordinate 1,060,185,121 downwards.
TAAATGCCCTGTTGACAATGATACCCGCCTCAGCTTCCTGGTTTTCTGTCATTGACCTCAAAAATGCTTTCTTCAGCATTCCCATTGCTGAGGAAAGTAGGGATATTTTTGGCTTCTCCTTAGCAGGCCGAAGCTTCCGGTTCAAGCGGGCTCCTCAAGGTTATTGCGAGAGCCCCTCCATTTATAGTCAAGCATTAAAATCACAGCTCGATACTTTGTCTTTACCACCAGGGGCCACTCATTCAATATGTGGATGACCTGTTGGTTGCAGCAGATTCTGAGGACACTTGTAAAAAGGCTACCATTTCACTGTTACGCCACTTATCTGACCACCACCATAAGGATTCACCATCAAAATTTCAATATTGCTGCCAAGAGGTTACCTACCTAGGTCATCTCTTGTCAAAGGAGGGACGGCGATTGACCCCAGAACGTATCCAAGCAATTTCCCAAATGCCTATTCCATGTACGCAAAAAGAGGTGCGTGCCTTTTTAGGTATTACCTCTTATTGTAGACAATGGATCCCCAATTTTTCCCTTCTGACGAAACCTTTGTTGGCACTTACTCTTAGAGATACACCGCACCCTCTCCCATGGACTGCGGAATGTCAGAAAAGTTTCACTGATTTACGTACTGCCTTGTGCTCTGCTCCTGTGTTCGGAACTCCTGATTACAGTAAGCCTTTCACACTCTAGGTTCATGAGAAAGAAGGTTGCGCATTATCAGTTTTAATGCAACGATTTGGGGACAAGCAACGTCCCTGTGCCTATTTTTCGGCCACGTTAGATCCTGTGGCCAAGACATTACCTAGCTGTTTGAGGGCTACAGCAGCAGCAGCAGTTTCCATTCCCCAGTCTGCTGGATTGGTATGAGATAATACCCTCATTGTCATGGTGCCGCATGCAGTAGACACCCTCCTAAATAGAACAAAGACTCAACACCTCACGTGGGTACGAATTGACGCTCTTGGCTATCCACATACACATTAAGCGATGTAATGCCCTGAACCCGGCAACATTGCTGCCAATTCCAGTAGAAAACGGTACTCAGGAGCAGCATGATTGTTTCCTCCGCACGGAGGAAGAGACAAGAGGCAGAGTTGATTTAAAGGATACTCCACTCTCGGACCCGGATGGGATCCTATGGGTGGACGGTTCTTATTTTAAGCTTCCCAATGGTGAAACGACCTCAGCCTATGCAGTCACTACCTTGTACACTGTTGTGGAAACAGCGCGTATTATACATAATTCAGCCCAGGCAGCTGAATTGATAGCACTGACTAGAGCTTGTGTGTTGGATGAAGGAAAAAGGGTGAATGTGTATACTGATAGTCAGTATGCGTTTGGAGTGGCCCATAGTTTTGGCCACCTGTGGAAGGGAAGAGGGTTTCTCACATCCCATGGCACTAAGATACAGAATGGCCAATTGGTAAATGACCTTCTTGAATCACTCACCTTGCCCACTCAGATAGCGATTGTGAAGTGTAGTGCACATAAGAAGATGACTGATGATGTAGGTCAAGGAAATGCTTTCGCACACCAGATAGCGAAAGAGACAGCTAGAGACACTACAAGCCACATGTATGTTGCGGGCTCTGCTAGATGGGTTGCACAAGGAGGGATGTGTGAGAATACTGTGGACAGTGTGAAAACGATCCAGGCAGAAGCCACAGAGAAAGAATTAAGTAAGTGGAAAGAGAGTATAGGAAGGTTGGATGTGACAGGGTGCTGGACAGACTTGTCAGAACATCAACGCTGGTTGTTACCAGATGCGTATGTACTCCCAGTAGTTACCATGGCGCATGGTCCAGCCCACATTAGCGCTAAAAGTATATGCAAACTTCTGGCTCCGGTATGGCAGAATGTGGGGATCTCTAAATGTGCAGACAAACTGATTAAGCATTGTATTGTATGCTTGATGCATAACCCGGGGAAGGGAACACCAACACCAGCAGGCCACTTTGCTCCCCCAATGTACCCTTTTGAGGTGTTGCAAATAGATTACATTCACATGTAACGATGTCACAATCTGAAGTATGTTCTTGTTGTGGTATGTGCCTTCTCCCGATGGATAGAGGCCTATCCCCTGAAAGATAATACTGCTCTATCCACGGCAAAAGTCCTTTTGAAGGAGTTTCTGCCGAGATTTGGGTTACCCAGAATTATTTGGAGTGACAACGGAAGTGAATTTGTGGGCCAGATCATGCAGAAAGTATGTGCAGGCCTTGGCATCAGACAAAAGTTACACGCAGCAAACCATCCTCAATCAGCAGGTTTGGTGGAATGCTATAATGGCACTCTTAAGCTTAAACTCGCGAAGATACAAGCCAGCACGGGTCTTGCTTGGCCTGATGCTCTGCCCTTGGCTCTTTTATCCACTAGAACAGCCACCCATTCCCGTATGGGGCTTAGTCCTTATGAGGTTGTATTTGGACTCCCTGCAAATGTTTGGGGAGTCCCAAGGCCAAAGAAATACTCCGAGATAGAGCATCCATTGTTAATTGACTATTTGCATGATCTCACCACTAAATTACGTGTCCTTCACCAACAGGTACAAGATACTTTGCCTCAGGCTTCAACTGATCCTGGTCATACCATACGACCCGGAGATTGGGTCTGCATTAAAAACTTCCAGAGGTCGAAGAACTTGGAACCTCGCTGGAGAGAACCTCGTCAAGTACTGTTAACGACGCGTACTGCAGTGAAGGTGGTCGGAAAAAAAGAACTGGGTACATGGGGTACATTGCAAGAAAGTGCCCCTACCATTGCCTTATGATCAGTGGGTTCGTAAACGAATTGGCGATTCTGAAAGCGAAAGGATACCAAGATATGGACCGTTTAGCGATTCACACCTAGACTTTGCCAGATCAGAGGGAAAAGACGACGAGGTCGCCCAAGCAGCAATACCACCGGCATTGGAGTTGGACCCTACTGAACCACATCTTCTTTTCCAAGAACAAACTGTACCTGGTTCCCAGAGGTACAATTTGAGGCCCAGACTGAACAAAAATACCTCAATAGTGCCTCATTGACTTTGTCTTTATCCCGATTTCCACATGTTGCAGGGCCGTGATCGTAGTCTCAGAATTGTGACCCAAGGTGTGGCTCTAGGCCTGTGGGACTTGTAGGAAAATAAAAGAACTACAGACAATCACAGCTGAGTGAAGCAACCTCCGGTCACGGGCAACATTTAGAGATGGAAATGACTGTTCAAAAGGGAATGGACAAAATACAAACAATGAGCACGAAGCATTGTAAATTATTGCATAATCGTTTTGTAGTCGCTTTAATAATATTGATTTTAATGTGTATTATATTGTCTTGCATAGGATGGGGACTACATGTAATTTTTACGCAGCCTATTCCCAAAGTTACCGTTGAAATGCATACACATGTCGCTCTACCACCTCATGTTGAGTCAAGAAGGAGTGAATTCTGTAACAACACATTTGTTTCTATGCTACACCAACATCAATTGGCTACTAATGCGACGAACTGTTTGGTTTGTGGTCTTCTGCCAATTTTGGTGAATACTGGAATACCATACATTACCCTTCCTTTTTCATTTAATGGTTCTTGTAGTGCATGGTGGGAATTGAGTGCCAGTTGGGTACTTTCTGGAGATGGTGATACCCGAGATGTAAGGAGCTTGGGAGTACATCTATACCATTTATGTTGGCGGGACAGAAAAAGGATATATGGGACGAATAGTGAGAAGTCAGAATATGCTGATCGCCAAACCAGATCTACGGATTTGTATTTCCTGCCCTCTAATAAAACCTCTCGAAAAGGACAAACTTTTCTAGTGGTACCTGGACAAGCACCATTCTGTATTAGGAAAGGAGGGTTAGAATATAAAGGTACAAGCAAATGCCAACATATTGTGACTTTGAATGGGACAGATTGGCCTCGCATGGTTCCCTCACGTAATACATACTTTGTGTGTGGAAATAAGGCTTACACTTCTCTACCTGGTAATTGGAGAGGCACTTGTTATATCGCTTAGTTGTTGCCCCCTACATATATAGCAGATGCCAAGCATCATTTACAGAAAAGAAGGGTGGCGTCAGACCAGGATACGTCAGGACAAGAAGTCGGGGATGTCTTGAAAGGACTTCTTCCATTCTGGGGTCCAATAGCCAACAGTAGAGACATAAGACAACTAATTCGAGTTGTAGAAGCCACTGTCAATGAAACAGCTGGAGCTTTGAGTAATCCCACTGCGGAACTCGTTGCTGACCGCCTTGTCACGCTTCAGAACAGGATGGTATTAGATATTATTCTTGCTGACCGTGGGGACGTATGCAAATTGATCGGATCTAGCTGTTGCATTTATATTCCAGATAACGCCCCTACAGTATACCAAGCCATCTCTAAACTACATAAGATCGCTGAGTCCGTTCACCAGGATGAAGGGAATTGGTCTCTGATGGGATGGTTTTGGGGACTACTGTCTACATGGGGATGGAAGATTCTTACCTTTGTTGGATCGACTTTGGCTATTATCTTCTCATGTTGCCTTTGCCTACAATGTGGTCCCGCTATATGCGGGCTCTGCGCCACCCTGTGTGTTCCAAATCCTATATCCCAGAAAGCAGAAAACACGAAAATAATGCTGCAACAACAGCTTGTAGATTTCATGACTATTGAAGTCTATTCTGATTAACAACAGCCTGTGTGTTTTTGCCTGAGTAATGGCAAAAGGAGGGTCTGAGGAAATTTGATTACGGCTCCATCTCGCGTATTGACACCATTGTTAATTGACTATTTGCATGATCTCACCACTAAATTATGTGTCCTTCACCAACAGGTACAAGATACTTTGCCTCAGGCTTCAACTGATCCTGGTCATACCATACGACCCGGAGATTGGGTCTGCAATAAAAACTTCCAGAGGTCGAAGAACTTGGAACCTCATCAAGTACTGTTAACGACGCGTACTACAGTGAAGGTGGTCGGAAAAAAAGAACTGGGTACATGGGGTACATTGCAAGAAAGTGCCCCTTCCATTGCCTTATGATCAGTGGGTTCGTAAACGAATTGGCGATTCTGAAAGCGAAAGGATACCAAGATATGGACCGTTTAGCGATTCACACCTAGACTTTGCCAGATCAGAGGGAAAAGACGACAAGGTCGCCCAAGCAGCAATACCACCGGCATTGGAGTTGGACCCTACTGAACCACATCTTCTTTTCCAAGAACAAACTGTACCTGGTTCCCAGAGGTACGATTTGAGGCCCAAACTGAACAAAAATACCTCAATAGTGCCTCATTGACTTTGTCTTTATCCCGATTTCCACATGTTGCAGGGCCGTGATCGTAGTCTCAGAATTGTGACCCAAGGTGTGGCTCTAGTCCTGTGGGACTTGTAGGAAAATAAAAGAACTACAGACAATCACAGCTGAGTGAAGCAACCTCCCGTCAAGGGCAACATTTAGAGATGGAAATGACTGTTCAAAAGGGAATGGACAAAATACAAACAATGAGCACGAAGCATTGTAAATTATTGCATAATCGTTTTGTAGTGGCTTTAATAGTATTGATTTTAATGTGTATTATATTGTCTTGCATAGGATGGGGACTACATGTAATTTTTACGCAGCCTATTCCCAAAGTTACCGTTGAAATGCATACACATGTCACTCTACCACCTCATGTTGAGTCAAGAAGGAGTGAATTCTGTAACAACACATTTGTTTCTATGCTACACCAACATCAATTGGCTACTAATGCGACGAACTGTTTGGTTTGTGGTCTTCTGCCAATTTTGGTGAATACTGGAATACCATACATTACCCTTCCTTTTTCATTTAATGGTTCTTGTAGTGCATGGTGGGAATTGAGTGCCAGTTGGATACTTTCTGGAGATGGTGATACCCGAGATGTAAGGAGCTTGGGAGTACATCTATACCATTTATGTTGGCGGGACAGAAAAAGGATATATGGGACGAATAGTGAGAAGTCAGAATATGCTGATCGCCAAACCAGATCTACGGATTTGTATTTCCTGCCCTCTAATAAAACCTCTCGAAAAGGACAAACTTTTCTAGTGGTACCTGGACAAGCACCATTCTGTATTAGGAAAGGAGGGTTAGAATATAAAGGTACAAGCAAATGCCAACATATTGTGACCTTGAATGGGACAAATTGGCCTCGCATGGTTCCCTCACGTAATACATACTTTGTGTGTGGAAATAAGGCTTACACTTCTCTACCTGGTAATTGGAGAGGCACTTGTTATATCGCTTAGTTGTTGCCCCCTACATATATAGCAGATGCCAAGCATCATTTACAGAAAAGAAGGGTGGCGTCAGACCAGGATACGTCAGGACAAGAAGTCGGGGATATCTTGAAAGGACTTCTTCCATTCTGGGGTCCAATAGCCAACAGTAGAGACATAAGACAACTAATTCGAGTTGTAGAAGCCACTGTCAATGAAACAGCTGGAGCTTTGAGTAATCTCACTGCGGAACTCGTTGCTGACCGCCTTGTCACGCTTCAGAACAGGATGGTATTAGATATCGTTCTTGCTGACCGTGGGGACGTATGCAAATTGATCGGATCTAGCTGTTGCATTTATATTCCAGACAACGCCCCTACAGTATACCAAGCCATCTCTAAACTACATAAGATTGCTGAGTCCGTTCACCAGGATGAAGGGAATTGGTCTCTGATGGGATGGTTTTGGGGACTACTGTCTAAATGGGGATGGAAGATTCTTACCTTTGTTGGATCGACTTTGGCTATTCTCTTCTCATGTTGCCTTTGCCTACAATGTGGTCCCGCTATATGCGGGCTCTGCGCCACCCTGTGTGTTCCAAATCCTATATCCCAGAAAGCAGAAAACACGAAAATAATGCTGCAACAACAGCTTGTAGATTTCATGACTATTGAAGTCTATTCTGATTAACAACAGCCTGTGTGTTTTTGCCTGAGTAATGGCAAAAGGAGGGTCTGAGGAAATTTGATTACGGCTCCATCTTGCGTATTGACACCATGGTGATGTTGCCCTCACTCAGGCGCCACGGCTTTCGTAGAGTTTCTTCGTACTCTGAACTGTAACATGTTAATTGACCTTTTTCCTGTCTCTCTGAGCAAAGTACATTCTGGGACCCGGCTCGAAGTAACTAATTTCCGTGATAACCATCTATTGACCCTTGGTGATCCCTCTCTGCCTTCCCTTTGTTTTACGAATCACCACCTGCATCAAGCAAACACGTCCTGTTGTAAATTAATTAAACTTAGGACTGCTCATGCCACCTGGCCTATCAGGTAGAGAACAGGACCCTAGGGAACGAATTTCTATTACCTGTTATCCTGTATCTTGTAAAAGGAATATTTACTAGTGGATGACATGTTTTTGCACATTGAGGGCGTTGTTGCTTTAGGGGATTTAAGCGCTATAAAAGACTGTGAGCCACGGATTGAAGTGGCAGTCTCCTGAGAACCTACCACTGATGTACTTCTAGGACAACTGTACCTAGCTGCAGCTAATAAATTGAAGTTCCTATGCCAACAGAGTGTTCCGTGTCTCTGTACATTTAGAAGGCGAACTCAGAAGATTTCAGGCGTACCCTGTGCCGCCAGGCCTAATTCAGCCTGGTTCTTCACTAGCTCTGCCGGCACCTAGGGAAACCTAGAAAACCTATACATTTTTGAAAACTACACACCCATGGGAATCCAGGATGAGGTGACTTGTCTGGCTCTCACCAGGTTCTCTTACCCAGAATTCCTTGCAAACCTCAACATTCTTAAAAAAAACATATTTTCCTCTCATTTCTGTGGTGGAAAGTTCTGCAATCTGCGTGGATCCACAAAATTCCACCCAACCCCATTCTCCAAATGCTTCTGAGAAAATGGTACCTTACTTGTGTGAGTAGGCCTAGTGCCCGCGACAGGAAACGGCCCAAAACTCAACGAGGACACACCACATTTTGACAGTGAAAACGGATCCTTTTTTTGTAAAGTGCCTGGATGTAGATTTTGAACCCTAGCTCTGCCGGCACCTAGGGAAACCTAGAAAACCTATACATTTTCGAAAACTAGACACCCATGGGAATCCAGGATGGGGTGACTTGTCTGGCTCTCACCAGGTTCTCTTACCCAGAATCCCTTGCAAACCTCAACATTCTTTTAAAGAAAACATCTTTTCTTCACATTTCTGTGGTGGAAAGTCCTGGAATCTTGCTGGATCCAACAAATTCCACCCAACCCCATTCCCCAAATTCTTCTGAGAAAAATGGTACTTCATTTGTGTGGGTAGGCCTAGTGCCCACGACAGGAAACGGCCCAAAACGCAACGAGGACACACCACATTTCCACTAGGGGTGGGCGTAATTTGCGAAAGTGACTTTCGCAAATCATCGCAAAAATGTTACAAATCTCCGCAAACACGCGGAAATATCGCAAAGATGCAGAAGTTTTTTTCCCGCCCGTTCGCGGTATTTTCTGCATGGTCGTGGCTTGCCAACTTACCCATGCGGTTGCTCGCGGGCGCGGCCATCTTGTTTTCACTCTTCTCGCGGTGCATGATCGCGAGAAGAAAGACGTGATCGCGCGACCAATGACATTACTGCGGGCGCGAACTGTCGCGAGACAGCGCAAATGGCTACCAACAATCCAACATCTCGTGGAGAGCGCGACCGGATCGTGAAAACTTGTCGGCGAACGCGGGGATTCAGGTAAGGCGATCGCGCGCGCGCGAGAATGTATTATTTTACAGCGCGAGCAAGAAACAAATTATCGCTAAGCTGCAGAATGCGGAAATTTTGACATTTTCGCGCTCTCCGCTGAACGCGAAAATGTCAAATTATCGCAATTTCCCCGAGCGGAACGGAAATTTAGCCCAGGCCTAATTTTCACGGTGAAAACTGACCTGGTTTTTTGCAAAGTGCCTAGCTGTAGATTTTGAACCCTAGCTTTGCCTGCACCTAGGGAAACCTATCAAACTTATACATTTTTTTAAAATAGGCACCATGGGGAATCCAGGATCGGGTGACTTGTCTGACTCTCACCAGGTTCTCATACCCAGAATCCCTTGCAAACCTCACAATTTGTTAAAAGAAACACATTTTCCTCACATTTCTGTGGTGGAAAGTTCTGGAATCTGCATGGATCCGCAAAATTAGACCTACCCCCCATTCCCCAAAGTCTTCCAAGAAAAATGGTACCTCAGTTGTGTGGGTAGGCCTAGTGCCAGTGACAGGGAACGGCCCAAAACGCAACGTGGACACACCACATTTTCACAGTGAAAACGGACTCTTTTTTTGCGAAGTGCCTAGCTATAGATTCTGAACCCTACCTCTGCCGGCACCTAAGGAAACCTAGCAAACCTATAATTTTTTTTAAACTAGACACCCAGGGGAATCCAGGATGGGGTGACTTGTCTGGCTCTCACCAGGTTCTGTTACCCAGAATCCCTTGCAAACCTCAAAATGTCTAAAAAACACATTTTCCTCACATTTCTGTGGTGGAAAGTTCTGGAATCTGCATAGATCCACAAAATTCCACCCACCCAAGGTTCCCCAAAGTCTTCAGAGAAATATGGTTCCTCACTTGTGTAGGTAGGCCCAGTGCCGGTGACAGAAAACGGCCCAAAACGTAATGTGGACAAACCACATTTTCACAGTGAAAACGGACCCTTTTTTTGCAAAGTGCCTAGCTGTAGATTTTGATCCCTAGCTCTGCCGGCACCTAGGCAAACCTAGAAAACCTATACATTTTTGAAAACTAGACACCCATGGGAATCCAGGATGGAGTGACTTGTCTAGCTCCCACCAGGTTCTCTTACCCAGAATCCCTTGCAAACATCAACATTTGTAAAAAAAAAGAAAAACACGTTTTCCTCACATTTCTGTGGTGGAAAGTTCTGGAATCTGTGTGGATTCACAAAATTCCACCTACCCCACATTCCCCAAAAGTCTTGAGAGAAAAATGGTACCTCACTTGTGTTGGCAGGCCTAGTGCCCACGACAGGAAACGGCCCAAAACGCAACGTGGACACACCACATTTTCACAGTGAAAAGGGACGCTTTTTTTGCAATGTGCCTAGCTGTAGGTTTTAAACCCTAGGTCTGCCGACACCTAGGGACACCTAGAAAACCTATACATTTTTGAAAACTAGGCACCCATGGAAATCCAGGATGGGGTGACTTGTCTGGCTCTCACCAGGTTCTCTTACCCAGAATCCCTTGCAAACCTCAACATTTGTGAAAAAAAAAAAAGAAAAACACATTGTCCTCATATTTCTGTGGTGGAAAGTTCTGGAATCTGCATGGATCCACACAATTCCACACAGCCCGCATTCCCCAAAGTCTCCACAGAAACCTGGTACCTCACTTGTGCGGGTAGGCTTAGTGCCCGGGACAGGAAGCGGCCCAAAACACAACTTGGACACACCACGGTTTCACAGTGAAAACGGACCCTGTTTTTTGCAAAGTGCTTAGCTGTAGATTTTGAACCCTAGCTCTGCCGGCACCTAGGGAAACCTAGCAAACCTATACATTTTTGAAAACTAGACACCCAGAGGAATCCAGTATGCGAGACTTGTCTGGCTCTCTCTAGTTTCTCTTACCCAGAATCCCTTGCAAACCTCAACATTGGTAAAAAAAAAATGTTCCTCACATTTCTGTGGTGGAAAGTTCTGGAATCTGCGTGGATCCACAAAATTCCACCCACCCCCGTTCTCTAAAGTCTTCTGAGAAAAATGATACCTCACTTCTGTGGGTAAGCCTAGTGCCCACGACAGGAAATGGCCCAAAACGCAGGGTGGACACATCACATTTTCAAAGTGAAAACGGACACTTTTTTTGCAGAGTGCCTAGCTGTAGATTTTGAACCCTAGCTCTGCCGGCACCTAGGGAAACCTAGCAAACCTATACATGTTTGATAACTAGACACCCAGGGAAATCCTGGATGGGGTGACTTGTCTGGCTCTCACCAGGTTCTCTTACCCGGAATTCCTTGCAAACCTCAACAGTTATTTTAAAAAAACTAAAACATTGTCCTCACATTTCTGTGGTGGAAAGTTCTGGAATCTGCGTGCATTCACAAATTTTCACCCACCCCGAGTTCCCCAAAGTCTTCCGAGAACAATGGTACCTCACTTGTGTGGATAGGCCTAGTGCCCGTGACTGGAAACGGCCCAAAACGCAACGTGGACACACCACACCACATTTTCACAGTGAAAACTGACCTTTTTTTTGCGAACTGCCTAGCTGTAGATTTTGAACCCTAGCTCTGCCGGCACCTAGGAAAACCTAGAAAACCTATACATTTTTTAAAACTAGACACCCATGGGAATCCAGGATGGGGTGACTTGTCTGGCTCTCACCAGCTTCTCTTACCCAGAATCCCTTGCAAACCTCAATATTCTTAAAAAAAACATATATTCCTCACATTTCTGTGGTGGAAAGTTCTGGAATCTGCGTGGATCCACAAAATTCCACCCAACCCCATTTCCCAAATTCTTCCCAGAAAAATGGTATCCCACTTGTGTGGGTAGGCCTAGTGCCGGCGACAGGAAACAGCCCAAAACGCAACATGGACACACCACATTTTCACAGTGAAAACAGACCCTTTTATTGCAAAGTGCCTAGCTGTAGATTTTGAACCCTAGCTCTGCTGGCACCTAGAGAAACCTAGCAAACCTATACATTTGTGAAAACTAGATACCCAGGGAAATCCAGGATGGGGTGACTTGTCTGGCTCTCACCAGATTCTCTTCCCCAGAATCCCTTGCAAACCTCGAAATTTGTAAAAATAAACACATTTTCCCCACATTTCTGTGATGGAAAGTTCTGGAATCTGTGTGGATCCACAAAACTACACCCACCGCTCATTCCCCAAAGTCGTCCGAAAAAAATGGTACCTCACTTGTGTGGGTGGGTCAGGTACCCGCGACAGGCAAAGGCCCAAAACCTATTCATGCAACATCAAAATGACCTATCACAAAACAACCTGCTTTTGCAAGGGGGAGCCCCATGAGTTTTTGGCCCCGAGCTCGGCGGCCATCTAGGGAAAACTACCAAACCCACACATTTCTGAAAACTAGACACCACAGGGGAGTCCAGCAAGGTATGGCTTGCCTGGGTCCCCCAACATTTCCCTACCTAGAATCCACTACAAACCTTACATTTTGTTAAAAAATCTAATTTTTCACACATTTCTGTATGGGAAAGTTATAGGATCACCGGGCTGACACAAATTTCCTCCCACCCAGCGTTCCCCCACGTCTCCCGATAAAAATGGTACCTCACTTGTGTGGGTAGGCATAGTGGCTGCAACAGGAAATGGCCCAAATCGTACTGTGGAGACTTCAAAATGACCTATCACAAACGATCTGCTTATACAAGGGGGGTCCCTTGAGTTTTTGTCCCTGGACTCGGCGGCCATCTAGGGAAACCTACCAATCCCACATATTTCTGAAATCTAAACACCCAGGGGAGTCCAACGAGGTATCGCTTGATTGGGTTCCCCAACATTTTCCTACCCAGAATACCCTGCAAACCTCAAATGTAGTTGACAAAAATTACCCTTTTCTCAAATTTCTGTGTGGGAAAGTTCTGGAATCTGCGTGGATCCACACATTTCCTACCACCAATCGTTCCCACAGGTCTCCCGATAAAAATGGTACCTCACTCGCATGGGTGGGTCAGCTGCCCGCGACAAGCAAGGGTCCAAAACCTATTGAGGCGACAATAGGTTGGACTCCCCTGGGTGTCTAGTTTTCAGAAATGTGTGGGTTTGGTAGGTTTTCCCTAGATGGCCGCAAGCCCGGGGCCAAAAAAACAGGTGACCCCCCTTGGAAAACCAGGTTGTTTTGTGATAGGTCATTTTGAAGTCTCCTCAATAAGTTTTGGGCCCTTGAGGTTTGCAGTGCATTCTGCTTAGGGAATTCTTTAGGGATCCACGCAAGCCATACCTCATTGGACTTCTTTGGACTCCCCAGGGTGTCTAGTTTTCAGAAATGTGTGGTATGTTTACCAAGATGGCCGCGGGGCCCGGGGTAAAACACTCAGGTGACCCCCCCTTGCAAAACCAGGTCCTTTCAAAATAGGTAATTTTGATGTCTCCACAATACGTTTTGGACCCTTCCCTTCCACGGGTACTTGGCGCACTCACACAAGTGAGGTACAATTTCTATTGGGATACTTAGAGAAATGCTGCGTGGTAGGAAATGCGTTTTTTCTTTCTGAAGCATGAACATTTTGGCACAATAATGCAAGGAAAATGTGACAGTCACATTTTGAGGTTTGCAGGACATTGTGGGTAATATAACTTGTTGGGATCCACAAGAGAGACATCACCATGTACTCCCATGGGTGTTTAGTTTACGACAATATCTACACTAGTAGGTTTTTCTTAGATGGAATGTACACCTTGGCAGAAAGAAAAAAAAGACAAATATTACTGTACAGCCATCTATTCCTCAAGCACACACACATACTGGTTGGATTTGGCACGAGGGCGAGTGATGGTTCAGTATATACAATTGTACTAACAAGAGATTTCACAAAAATGAAATGCACTGTTAATAATTGAAAGGACAAGAAACTCAACCATTGACTCACAGCTCGTGAGCTGTAAAGCCACGACAAGGCACCAACCTCTTTACAGGCCATTCATACACCTTTCATACGTGTGACACATACAAAACCATTCACACCGCCAGCCGCGGGCCCATCACATTACAATAATCACACCAGCAGACAGTGCCATTCAAGGGCCCATCTCTTTCACACGCCCACATTCCTGACACAGCAACCACACCAGCTGAGAGATTGCGTGGACTGGCATTTGACTAGCAGTGTGTGTAGTGACCAGCAGGAAGTCACTACTCACACACCGCCAGCCAAGTGCCAGTCCACGCACACCACTGGCCAAGTGCCAGTACACACACACCGCCAGCCAAACACCAGTCCAAGCACACCACCAGCCAAGCACCAGTCAACGCACAACGCCAGCCAAGTGCAGCCTACACACACCACCTTTACATTTAGGGTTTTATTTAATACAAAAAAGAAGACACAAACAAATTGTAAACAGATACAAATCTACTAACACAAAATCTGAAACTAAATAAATTGCACAATGCCAATCTTGAAACTGAACAAAAAATATAAAACAACACAGACCAGGCAGTTCACTTAACCACTCATGGATGCGCCCAAAAATTATTTTGCATGTGGTACATTCTAAAACAAGTAGGCATACACAGCGCAGAGTTAGAAGGACACTCGGTGCAGTATAATACGAGTCTCCTTCCGTGTACCTCTTCGCCAACAGACTCTACATCTCCTACTGGGAAAGTCTTGAGGGTGTGGGAGGAATCGGGTCAGGAAAGTGGCGATCTTTCGATCTAGGTAGTTATGAACAACAGGGGCAACCCTAGAGCTTGAACCAGGGGTTAAATAATACTGGAGTCCAAACAGTGGTTCAAGTACAACAATGAAAAATAAGAAGGAAAATGAAGTAAAAGAAACTACATTCAAAGAGAATAAAGTTAAAAGATAAAAAAGAAAAGAGAAAGAGCCCAAAGACTGGTGCTAACCAACTAGTAAAACACCCCAAAATTTTATTATCAAAACATTTTAAGCTTAAAACAAAAATGGCGCTCACAAGGTTACACAGACAGTGTTACAATTATAAACAATGACATGTGTAAACAAACAGAACGTGGCTGATGAAAAAAATATACCAACATAGTTCAAAACAAAACAGAAGCACACAACAAAATATGTATCCTTTTCATTTGAGGCCACATGTTGGCGTCAATGGCGTTTCGACCCGGAATTAATTTGGAGGGTCATCATCAGGACAAAACATCAAACATGAGAGCGTCCACAGGATATGAAAAATATCTGTATTGACAATGGTAAGTGCTCAAAAAAGGGAGGTGCGCCATGCACACAATCTTCAAAGCAGCGATCCCGGAACTGAAAGACTCAATAGCTAATAACAATACCACATACGAAGTAATTAACACTGGTAGTGTTGGCCTTAATCGCCAGTGATATAAAAGACTGATTAAATCAAATCGCAAGTTCAGAGAATCACAAGTTAAAAAAATCGCAAGTTAAAAAAATTCCCTGGTCATAGAAAGGGTTCAACTAGAAACAGCACAGAAATTCACCAGTTGTAGTTAGCAGCTTCAACTATAACTTGCACCCTCGCCATTCACTACTGATGACCTCGCATATTAGATCACTTAATAACATGTTCTGTGGCATCACTGATAATATCTCAAAGGACATCATCAATGAATATATATATATGTGTACATATATATGTGTATATAAGGCAGGGGACCCTCCTGAAACGCGTTACAGCCCTTAAATAAACTACAACCTTACCAGAAAACTGGAGCTGCAGTGTCGGTATCTGGCTGTGTGATTGTGCATGCTGGAGCTGGTCGTGTGTATATATATATATATATATATATATATATATTGCTGCTTCGAAACACCAGTCAGGTGCACTCGCAGGCGGGTGCTTCTTCGTGCGGGGGTGTACCCGCATTCAAATATTGCTGCGACTCTCTTTCTCACATCCACCATCCAAAGAGAAAGACAGCACTCGCGGGGGCCGTTTCCAAAGTTTATTAACTGGAAACTGTCATGTAAACAAACAGACGCGTTTCGGTAACAACCTTCATCTATGTTTACCGAAGCGCCCGCCCGCCATGTTTTTAAATCGTCATGTAATTCATAAACATTGATGAGGGACCAACGTCAATCACGTAGTCTCCACCATTTCCTCCCCAATGTCGGCGCCATCTTAAAATATCAGATTACCAACAAGCCTGGGTATATATACTCGCAAATGCGTACAAAATACAGGAAAAATTGATCCATGCACGTTAATAAAGCCCTGAATGGGCATACACCTGGAGAAGTTCTCCAACAAAAACATGGCTAGGGCTGCCTACTCCTAAACTCTCTGTACATTCATTAACATAAATACTGGCAAAAATGCTGAGAGGGTGAACAACTACTAAGTCTATACATCTAAGGATACTATATACAATATACAATCTATAATGTTACTACAGGAAGCTTCCAAGGTAAAGTAACGGGTCATCTACTCGGGTTCAAATACAAGGCAATAACTGCAAATATACAAATATACATATAAACCATATATATACACAATATATATACACATACATTATATACAACATATATAACTGCAAAATCCAGTGTCGTCAGACTATAGTAGAGTGAAGGGAGGGGAAGAAAAATGTTAAACTTCATTCCCCTAGATGAACAGCCAACTCTTCACTACTATTGAGACCCCATGGTGTTTTGGTTTGAAGATCGATAATGTACCGTGACTCCAATCTCCGGAGTTTAAGTATCCTGTCACCCCCTCTAGGATTCAACGGTACATGGTCCAAACAAAAGTAGCTCAACTCATCTCGATTGCGGTTATGAGTTTTGTCAAAATGACGTGCTACTGGGTAGGTCTCGTCTCCTTTACTGATCGCCTGCATGTGTTCTAAAATCCTGATCTTTGTAGGATGGATAGTACTGCCCACGTAGCGCAGGCCACATGGACATACTAGGCAGTAGACTGTGTATGGAGTGGTGCATGTTAAGAACTTCCTGATGTTCCTACTGATTCTCATAATGGGGATTTCATAACTAAGCACTCTTTTACTCCCTTTGCAGGCTTTGCATTTGCCACATGGAAAAAACCCTCCTAGTGACCCAAAAGGTGATCTAGGGGCATCTCTCAAATAACTGCACACTAAGTCATTTTTGATGGACCTGGCTTTTCTAAATGTGACAAGGGGGTGGGGTGGAAGATCAGTCCCTATCACGCCATCAGTCTGTAAAATGTGCCAGTTCTTACGCATAATCCTTTTGAGGTCCCCCGCATCCCTAGAGAAGGTGGTTATGAGTCTGAATTTGCCGCCATTGATGACATCACCCATATCCTGGGTTTTTACATTTTTAAGCAAATCCGCCCTTTTGATGACCTTCACCTTCTCAAAAGCCTTCTCAAGAACCCCTTTACTATAGCCTCGGGCTTCGAAACGTCTAATGCTACTATTGGCTGCCTCTTGAAACTCTTTATCATCTGAGCTGTTCCTTTTTATGCGGGCAATTCCCCATAGGGGATGCTCCTGACCAAATTAGTGGGGTGGCTGCTAGAGGCATGCAGGACAGAATTTCCCGCTGTCTCTTTGCGGAAAAGTTTAGTTTTCAACTGTCCCTCTTCTACATAGATGTTGACATCCAAATAATTCACAGAGATGGCATCTATCAGCCCTGTAAATTCTAGATTCACCTCGTTATTATTCAAAACATCTATGTAGTCTCTGGCCGTGTCGAGTGAACCGTTCCACACGATGAACAAGTCATCAATGTAACGGTACCACACGACAACCTGTTCTGTCCACTGCGTGTTAGAGGTACCCCAGGCTACCTGCTCCTCCCACCAGCCTACGAACAGGTTCGCATAGCTGGGGGCGAAGCAGGTACCCATGGCCGTTCCCGAGATCTGTCTATACAATTGTGTATGAAACAAAAAGATGTTATTAGTAAGACAAAATCTGGCAAAGTCTATTAACAGTTCATTGTGTTCAAGGTACTTCAAAGGGCGTTTCTTAAGAAAATATTCCATTGCCTCCAATCCATCACAATGCGCAATCGAGGTGTATAGACTTG
The DNA here is from genome assembly GCF_964204655.1 of Triturus cristatus. Lineage (NCBI taxonomy): Eukaryota > Metazoa > Chordata > Amphibia > Caudata > Salamandridae > Triturus > Triturus cristatus. The sequence goes on along the minus strand of NC_140588.1, from coordinate 1,060,167,449 downwards.
TGATGTCTAGTACCATCAATTTATATTCTTCCTTCCATTGTAGAGCGGCAATGTGCCCCAACAGATCTTTCGTGTCTCTGATATATGATTTTAAGTTTTTGACATGGGGCAAAAGGAACGAGTCAACATAAATCGACATATTTTCTGTAAGACTGCCTTGGGATGCCACAATTGGTCTCCCTGGTGGTGTCGTTTTGTTCTTATGTACCTTAGGAAGGTGATAAAAAGTCGGGATAATAGGGTTCAGCCTTCTGAGAAATAGAAATTCGTCCATTGTCAATAATCCTTTATTGTGCCACTTGGTGATGAGGGAGTGATAGTCCTCCATGCTAACATGGTAAGCATTGGTGTCAATGGCAGTATACGTCTGTCCATTTGAAAGTTGGCGAAGCGCTTCCTTATCATAGTTGGCTTTAGTCTGTAAGACTATATTGCCCCCCTTGTCCGAAGGCTTACATACTATATCTCTGTCCTTCCTCAGATCTTCTAGGGCCTTTTGTTGTTTGAAAGAAAAGTTACTTTTCCCAGTAATGTCCTTTTTGAATTTTTGTTTTCGTCGGAGCTGTATCAGATCCTTAGTGACAGCTTCCGAAAAGACTTCAATTGCATCAGGTGCCATTTGTGGTAGAAATTGTGACACCGGTTTAAAAGTGGTAAGTCCCCCATGTTGTTTTATTCCAGTTATAGCTAGTTGTTGTGATTGCCTCAGAGATGTTAAGGTTCCGTCTTCCGCTTCTGTTCTTAGTTCTTCTAGTACCATAATTGCATTGAGGTCCCCACTTGCAAGTTCATCCGCAGCCGGAATCGTACTGGCTTGATGTTTGGGTCTCGTAACTTGCGGTTTGATTTTAAAATACTTGTGCAATTTCAATTTACGCGTGAACTTAAAAAGATCAATACGTGTCTGCGTAAATTCCATGGTCTTATGGGGACAAAATGTAAGGCCCAGTTCGAGGACTGACTCTTCGGTTTTAGTCAATTGCTTGGTCGTTAAATTGATAATGGTAAGATTTGCTTCCTTTGGCTTTTTCACCGTCTCCTGTTGGAGGCTCTTCTGGTGTACGCTGTTCTGCTCCGCGTTGCCGGTGGAGATAGGTTGCCTCTTCCGACCCCCTTGTCCCCTCCTGGTCTTCCTCTTCCCATTTGCTCCGGGGGCTTGCCTCTGCCTCCCCTCTGCCACGACTGGCGGATCAGTTTGAATTCCTCCCGAAAAGGAGTATGCGTTGGACCAGATCCGGGGATTGTTCCGTGCTCTTCTTCCGAAGATTCATTCTCGGTGACTTCCGATTCCGATGTCACTGGTACTTCTGCTTCTGCCTGAGTTGATCTTTTGGTGTTACTTATAAGTTCATTTCTTGGTTTATCAAACTTTCTGGCGAAAGTCAAGATTCTTCCCTGCGCATAGTCATTTTCGTCACGGTCGAATTTACTCTGTTTCCGTGCTTTAATTTTCTCTTCATAGCTTTTTAGACGTTTCTTCATTTGCTCCCTGTATTCATTAATCTTGGTTTGGTCTTCCTCTTTCTTTAATGCTTCTTCCAGGACCTCAATGTCTTTCAGTGCCTTATTTCGGTCACTCCATGCAAATTTCACCAAAATTCGTAGCATCCCTCTGCAAGACTCAGCAGTGTGTTCCGCCCACTCATCCAATAATAGGGGATCCGGGGACTCATAGGCCGGTACCGTGTATATCCTCAAACCTCTGGGTACTCTGTTGACCTCAATGTAATTTTGTAGTGAGGTCCCTTCCCACCACTTTCTGATCTCTCGCTCGTACAGCCGTTCGAGCGCAATACATTGGGTCCTGATGTTAGACTTGCATGTGTCCCCTCCCTCTTGTCTTCTGTCCCCTCTCTCCTCCTTCTTTTTGAACATCGTGGAGGCAGCCTCGCGGCGCTCCGATTCACAAAACATCTTCTGTTTAATTGGAGTGACAATACACTAAGTTCTTCGTGTTCCCCTCGCCTTACACGGGTTTGTCAAATATGTAAAGAACGCCAGCCGGCGTCTTACCCGGACTTCGCCCACTCTTCGCTGTCGCGGGCGCGTGCCTTTCCGGCACCGTGGTCCGTCCCTGGTCTTCAACTCAAACCCGTCCGGTGCTCCTAAATTCTCAATTGCTGCTTCGAAACACCAGTCAGGTGCACTCGCAGGCGGGTGCTTCTTCGTGCGGGGGTGTACCCGCATTCAAATATTGCTGCGACTCTCCTTCTCACATCCACCATCCAAAGAGAAAGACAGCACTCGCGGGGGCCGTTTCCAAAGTTTATTAACTGGAAACTGTCACGTAAACAAACAGACGCGTTTCGGTAACAACCTTCATCTATGTTTACCGAAGCGCCCGCCCGCCATGTTTTTAAATCGTCATGTAATTCATAAACATCGATGAGGGACCAACGTCAATCACGTAGTCTCCACCATTTCCTCCCCAATGTCGGCGCCATCTTAAAATATCAGATTACCAACAAGCCTGGGTATATATACTCGCAAATGCGTACAAAATACAGGAAAAATTGATCCATGCACGTTAATAAAGCCCTGAATGGGCATACACCTGGAGAAGTTCTCCAACAAAAACATGGCTAGGGCTGCCTACTCCTAAACTCTCTGTACATTCATTAACATAAATACTGGCAAAAATGCTGAGAGGGTGAACAACTACTAAGTCTATACATCTAAGGATACTATATACAATATACAATCTATAATGTTACTACAGGAAGCTTCCAAGGTAAAGTAACGGGTCATCTACTCCTGTTCAAATACAAGGCAATAACTGCAAATATTAAAATATACATATAAACCATATATATACACAATATATATACACATACATTATATACAACATATACAACTGCAAAATCCAGTGTCGTCAGACTATAGTAGAGTGAAGGGAGGGGAAGAAACATGTTAAACTTCATTCCCCTAGATGAACAGCCAACTCTTCACTACTATTGAGACCCCATGGTGTTTTGGTTTGAAGATCGATAATGTACCGTGACTCCAATCTCCGGAGTTTAAGTATCCTGTCACCCCCTCTAGGATTCAACGGTACATGGTCCAAACAAAAGTAGCTCAACTCATCTCGATTGCGGTTATGAGTTTTGTCAAAATGACGTGCTACTGGGTAGGTCTCGTCTCCTTTACTGATCGCCCGCATGTGTTCTAAAATCCTGATCTTTGTAGGATGGATAGTACTGCCCACGTAGCGCAGGCCACATGGACATACTAGGCAGTAGACTGTGTATGGAGTGGTGCATGTTAAGAACTTCCTGATGTTCCTACTGATTCTCATAATGGGGATTTCATAACTAAGCACTCTTTTACTCCCTTTGCAGGCTTTGCATTTGCCACATGGAAAAAACCCTCCTAGTGACCCAAAAGGTGATCTAGGGGCATCTCTCAAATAACTGCACACTAAGTCATTTTTGATGGACCTGGCTTTTCTAAATGTGACAAGGGGGTGGGGTGGAAGATCAGTCCCTATCACGCCATCAGTCTGTAAAATGTTCCAGTTCTTACGCATAATCCTTTTGAGGTCCCCCGCATCCCTAGAGAAGGTGGTTATGAGTCTGAATTTGCCGCCATTGATGACATCACCCATATCCTGGGTTTTTACATTTTTAAGCAAATCCGCCCTTTTGATGACCTTCACCTTCTCAAAAGCCTTCTCAAGAACCCCTTTACTATAGCCTCGGGCTTCGAAACGTCTAATGCTACTATCGGCTGCCTCTTGAAACTCTTTATCATCTGAGCTGTTCCTTTTTATGCGGAGCAATTCCCCATAGGGGATGCTCCTGACCAAATTAGTGGGGTGGCTGCTAGAGGCATGCAGGACAGAATTTCCCGCTGTCTCTTTGCGGAAAAGTTTAGTTTTCAACTGTCCCTCTTCTACATAGATGTTGACATCCAAATAATTCACAGAGATGGCATCTATCAGCCCTGTAAATTCTAGATTCACCGCGTTATTATTCAAAACATCTATGTAGTCTCTGGCCGTGTCGAGTGAACCGTTCCACACGATGAACAAGTCATCAATGTAACGGTACCACACGACAACCTGTTCTGTCCACTGCGTGTTAGAGGTACCCCAGGCTACCTGCTCCTCCCACCAGCCTACGAACAGGTTCGCATAGCTGGGGGCGAAGCAGGTACCCATGGCCGTTCCCGAGATCTGTCTATACAATTGTGTATGAAACAAAAAGATGTTATTAGTAAGACAAAATCTGGCAAAGTCTATTAACAGTTCATTGTGTTCAAGGTACTTCAAAGGGCGTTTCTTAAGAAAATATTCCATTGCCTCCAATCCATCACAATGCGCAATCGAGGTGTATAGACTTGTGATGTCTAGTACCATCAATTTATATTCTTCCTTCCATTGTAGAGCGGCAATGTGCCCCAACAGATCTTTCGTGTCTCTGATATATGATTTTAAGTTTTTGACATGGGGCAAAAGGAACGAGTCAACATAAATCGACATATTTTCTGTAAGACTGCCTTGGGATGCCACAATTGGTCTCCCTGGTGGTGTCGTTTTGTTCTTATGTACCTTAGGAAGGTGATAAAAAGTCGGGATAATAGGGTTCAGCCTTCTGAGAAATAGAAATTCGTCCATTGTCAATAATCCTTTATTGTGCCACTTGGTGATGAGGGAGTGATAGTCCTCCATGCTAACATGGTAAACATTGGTGTCAATGGCAGTATACGTCTGTCCATTTGAAAGTTGGCGAAGCGCTTCCTTATCATAGTTGGCTTTAGTCTGTAAGACTATATTGCCCCCCTTGTCCGAAGGCTTACATACTATATCTCTGTCCTTCCTCAGATCTTCTAGGGCCTTTTGTTGTTTGAAAGAAAAGTTACTTTTCCCAGTAATGTCCTTTTTGAATTTTTGTTTTCGTCGGAGCTGTATCAGATCCTTAGTGACAGCTTCCGAAAAGACTTCAATTGCATCAGGTGCCATTTGTGGTAGAAATTGTGACACCGGTTTAAAAGTGGTAAGTCCCCCATGTTGTTTTATTCCAGTTATAGCTAGTTGTTGTGATTGCCTCAGAGATGTTAAGGTTCCGTCTTCCGCTTCTGTTCTTAGTTCTTCTAGAACCATAATTGCATTGAGGTCCCCACTTGCAAGTTCATCCGCAGCCGGAATCGTACTGGCTTGATGTTTGGGTCTCGTAACTTGCGGTTTGATTTTAAAATACTTGTGCAATTTCAATTTACGCGTGAACTTAAAAAGATCAATACGTGTCTGCGTAAATTCCATGGTCTTATGGGGACAAAATGTAAGGCCCAGTTCGAGGACTGACTCTTCGGTTTTAGTCAATTGCTTGGTCGTTAAATTGATAATGTAAGATTTGCTTCCTTTGGCTTTTTCACCGTCTCCTGTTGGAGGCTCTTCTGGTGTACGCTGTTCTGCTCCGCGTTGCCGGTGGAGATATGTTGCCTCTTCCGACCCCCTTGTCCCCTCCTGGTCTTCCTCTTCCCATTTGCTCCGGGGGCTTGCCTCTGCCTCCCCTCTGCCACGACTGGCGGATCAGTTTGAATTCCTCCCGAAAAGGAGTATGCGTTGGACCAGATTGTTCCGTGCTCTTCTTCCGAAGATTCATTCTCGGTGACTTCCGATTCCGATGTCACTGGTACTTCCGCTTCTGCCTGAGTTGATCTTTTGGTGTTACTTATAAGTTCATTTCTTGGTTTATCAAACTTTCTGGCGAAAGTCAAGATTCTTCCCTGCGCATAGTCATTTTCGTCACGGTCGAATTTACTCTGTTTCCGTGCTTTAATTTTCTCTTCATAGCTTTTTAGACGTTTCTTCATTTGCTCCCTGTATTCATTAATCTTGGTTTGGTCTTCCTCTTTCTTTAATGCTTCTTCCAGGACCTCAATGTATTTCAGTGCCTTATTTCGGTCACTCCATGCAAATTTCACCAAAATTCGTAGCATCCCTCTGCAAGACTCAGCAGTGTGTTCCGCCCACTCATCCAATAATAGGGGATCCGGGGACTCATAGGCCGGTACCGTGTATATCCTCAAACCTCTGGGTACTCTGTTGACCTCAATGTAATTTTGTAGAGAGGTCCCTTCCCACCACTTACTGATCTCTCGCTCGTACAGCCGTTCGAGCGCAATACATTGGGTCGTGATGTTAGACTTGCCTGTGTCCCCTCCCTCTTGTCTTCTGTCCCCTCTCTCCTCCTTCTTTTTGAACATCGTGGAGGCAGCCTCGCGGCGCTCCGATTCACAAAACATCTTCTGTTTAATTGGAGTGTCAATACACTAAGTTCTTCGTGTTCCCCTCGCCTTACACGGGTTTGTCAAATATGTAAAGAACGCCAGCCGGCGTCTTACCCGGACTTCGCCCACTCTTCGCTGTCGCGGGCGCGTGCCTTTCCGGCACCGTGGTCCGTCCCTGGTCTTCAACTCAAACCCGTCCGGTGCTCCTAAATTCTCAATTGCTGCTTCGAAACACCAGTCAGGTGCACTCGCAGGCGGGTGCTTCTTCGTGCGGGGGTGTACCCGCATTCAAATATTGCTGCGACTCTCCTTCTCACATCCACCATCCAAAGAGAAAGACAGCACTCGCGGGGGCCGTTTCCAAAGTTTATTAACTGGAAACTGTCACGTAAACAAACAGACGCGTTTCGGTAACAACCTTCATCTATGTTTACCGAAGCGCCCGCCCGCCATGTTTTTAAATCGTCATGTAATTCATAAACATCGATGAGGGACCAACGTCAATCACGTAGTCTCCACCATTTCCTCCCCAATGTCGGCGCCATCTTAAAATATCAGATTACCAACAAGCCTGGGTATATATACTCGCAAATGCGTACAAAATACAGGAAAAATTGATCCATGCACGTTAATAAAGCCCTGAATGGGCATACACCTGGAGAAGTTCTCCAACAAAAACATGGCTAGGGCTGCCTACTCCTAAACTCTCTGTACATTCATTAACATAAATACTGGCAAAAATGCTGAGAGGGTGAACAACTACTAAGTCTATACATCTAAGGATACTATATACAATATACAATCTATAATGTTACTACAGGAAGCTTCCAAGGTAAAGTAACGGGTCATCTACTCCTGTTCAAATACAAGGCAATAACTGCAAATATTAAAATATACATATAAACCATATATATACACAATATATATACACATACATTATATACAACATATACAACTGCAAAATCCAGTGTTGTCAGACTATAGTAGAGTGAAGGGAGGGGAAGAAAAATGTTAAACTTCATTCCCCTAGATCAGGGGTACTCATAGTACGGCCCGCGGGCCGCCAGCGGCCCGGCAAGCCTCCCCTGGCGGCCCGCGGACCTTGCAGACATCGTACCTGTGCACCGCCGGTTGCAGCAGCGCGGAGCTGTGAGGCCGGGCGATTCTTTTAAAAGCCAAGTCACTTGTTAATGAGGCTTTTTTGTATTTCACCTCTTCTTAGCGCCCCTGCATCTCCCCTCTGAATGAGTGGAGATGCAGGGGCGCTAAGAAGAGATGAAATACAACAAAGCCTCATTAACAAGTGACTTGGCCTTTAAAAGAGCTGTGAAGTACTTGGGTGCGGCGGCTGTTTGTGTTCCAGGGAAGCGCCGGGTGAGGTGACGGGCAGGGGGGGGCGGGGGGGGGGCAGCAGCTAGTGAGAGCAGCAGGTGAGTTTAAAGCGGGAGGGAGAGAGGGAAGACAGAGCAGGAGACAGCGTGGGAGAGACAGCGTGAGAGAGACAGACAAGTTGGGAGAGGGAGGGAGACGGAGGGAGGGGGACAGAGGGAGAACAGATGGAGAGGGAGGGGGACAAACTGATTGAGAGAGAGGGAGAACAGATGGAGAGGGAGGGAGACAAACTGATTGAGAGAGAGGGAGAGAGATAGAGAGAGGGAGAGAGATAGAGAGAGGGAGGGAGGGAGACAGAGGGAAGGAGAGAGAGGGAGAGAGATAGAGAGAGGGAGGGAGGGAGACAGAGGGAAGGAGAGAGAGGGAGAGAGATAGAGAGAGGGAGGGAGGGAGGGAGACAGAGGGAAGGAGAGAGAGGGAGAGAGATAGAGAGAGGGAGGGAGGGAGACAGAGGGAAGGAGAGAGAGGGAGAGAGATAGAGAGAGGGAGGGAGGGAGACAGAGGGAAGGAGAGAGAGGGAGAGAGATAGAGAGAGGGAGGGAGGGAGACAGAGGGAGGGAGACAGAGGGAGGGAGACAGAGGGAAGGAGAGAGACAGAGGGAGGGAGACAGAGGGAAGGAGAGAGAGGGAGATAGAGGGGAGGGAGACAGAGGGAGGGAGACAGAGGGAAGGAGAGAGAGAGAGAGGGAAGGAGAGAGAGGGAGAGGGAAGGAGAGAGAGGGAAGGAGAGGGAAGGAGAGAGAGGGAAGGAGAGGGAGGGAGACAGAGGGAAGGAGAGAGAGGGAGAGGGAAGGAGAGAGAGGGAGAAGGAAGGAGAGAGAGGGAGAGGGAAGGAGAGAGAGGGAGAGGGAAGGAGAGAGAGGGAGAGGGAAGGAGAGAGACAGAGGGAAGGAGACAGAGGGAAGGAGACAGAGGGAGACACAGAGGGGGGGAGACACAGAGGGGGGAGACACAGAGGGGGGAGACACAGAGGGGGGGAGACACAGAGGGGGGGAGACACAGAGGGGGGAGACACAGAGGGGGGAGACACAGAGGGGGGGAGACACAGAGGGGGGGAGACACAGAGGGGGGGAGACACAGAGGGGGGGAGACACAGAGGGGGGAGACACAGAGGGGGGGAGACACAGAGAGGGGGAGACACAGAGGGGGAGACACAGAGGGGGAGACACAGAGGGAGACACAGAGGGGGAGACAGAGGGGGAGACAGAGAGGGAGGGAGATAGAGGGAGACGGAAGGAGAGGGAGGGAGAGGGGGGAGACGGAGGAGGGAGGGAGACGGAGGGAGATGGAGGAAGGAGGGAGACGGAGGAGGGAGGGAGACGGAGGAGGGAGGGAGACGGAGGAGGGAGGGAGACGGAGGAAGGAGGGAGACGGAGGAAGGAGGGAGACGGAGGAGGGAGGGAGGGAGATGGAGAGATGTGTATGCCGGGTCCGGTGGCTCAGTGGACGAAGGCGTCCGCTGCAGGGACCTATGTTCCACCTCATGGTCGCAGTTTTTTTTTGTTGCTCTAGCCCCGCCCCCTCCCCCAATGACCCCGCCCCCAAGGTGCGGCCCTCGGCCACTAACCGCACTGTAAATTTGGCCCCCAAGAGAAAGTTTGTGAGTACCCCTGCCCTAGATGAACAGCCAACTCTTCACTACTATTGAGACCCCATGGTGTTTTGGTTTGAAGATCGATAATGTACCGTGACTCCAATCTCCGGAGTTTAAGTATCCTGTCACCCCCTCTAGGATTCAACGGTACATGGTCCAAACAAAAGTAGCTCAACTCATCTCGATTGCGGTTATGAGTTTTGTCAAAATGACGTGCTACTGGGTAGGTCTAGTCTCCTTTACTGATCGCCCGCATGTGTTCTAAAATCCTGATCTTTGTAGGATGGATAGTACTGCCCACGTAGCGCAGGCCACATGGACATACTAGGCAGTAGACTGTGTATGGAGTGGTGCATGTTAAGAACTTCCTGATGTTCCTACTGATTCTCATGATGGGGATTTCATAACAAAGCACTCTTTTACTCCCTTTGCAGGCTTTGCATTTGCCACATAGAAAAAACCCTCCTAGTGACCCAAAAGGTGATCTAGGGGCATCTCTCAAATAACTGCACACTAAGTCATTTTTGATGGACCTGGCTTTTCTAAATGTGACAAGGGGGTGGGGTGGAAGATCAGTCCCTATCACGCCATCAGTCTGTAAAATGTGCCAGTTCTTACGCATAATCCTTTTGAGGTCCCCCGCATCCCTAGAGAAGGTGGTTATGAGTCTGAATTTGCCGCCATTGATGACATCACCCATATCCTGGGTTTTTACATTTTTAAGCAAATCCGCCCTTTTGATGACCTTCACCTTCTCAAAAGCCTTCTCAAGAACCCCTTAACTATAGCCTCGGGCTTCGAAACGTCTAATGCTACTATTGGCTGCCTCTTGAAACTCTTTATCATCTGAGCTGTTCCTTTTTATGCGGAGCAATTCCCCATAGAGGATGCTCCTGACCAAATTAGTGGGGTGGCTGCTAGAGGCATGCAGGACAGAATTTCCCGCTGTCTCTTTGCGGAAAAGTTTAGTTTTCAACTGTCCCTCTTCTACATAGATGTTGACATCCAAATAATTCACAGAGATGGCATCTATCAGCCCTGTAAATTCTAGATTCACCGCGTTATTATTCAAAACATCTATGTAGTCTCTGGCCGTGTCGAGTGAACCGTTCCACACGATGAACAAGTCATCAATGTAACGGTACCACACGACAACCTGTTCTGTCCACTGCGTGTTAGAGGTACCCCAGGCTACCTGCTCCTCCCACCAGCCTACGAACAGGTTCGCATAGCTGGGGGCGAAGCAGGTACCCATGGCCGTTCCCGAGATCTGTCTATACAATTGTGTATGAAACAAAAAGATGTTATTAGTAAGACAAAATCTGGCAAAAGTCTATTAACAGTTCATTGTGTTCAAGGTACTTCAAAGGGCGTTTCTTAAGAAAATATTCCATTGCCTCCAATCCATCACAATGCGCAATCGAGGTGTATAGACTTGTGATGTCTAGTACCATCAATTTATATTCTTCCTTCCATTGTAGAGCGGCAATGTGCCCCAACAGATCTTTCGTGTCTCTGATATATGATTTTAAGTTTTTGACATGGGGCAAAAGGAACGAGTCAACATAAATCGACATATTTTCTGTAAGACTGCCTTGGGATGCCACAATTGGTCTCCCTGGTGGTGTCGTTTTGTTCTTATGTACCTTAGGAAGGTGATAAAAAGTCGGGATAATAGGGTTCAGCCTTCTGAGAAATAGAAATTCGTCCATTGTCAATAATCCTTTATTGTGCCACTTGGTGATGAGGGAGTGATAGTCCTCCATGCTAACATGGTAAGCATTGGTGTCAATGGCAGTATACGTCTGTCCATTTGAAAGTTGGCGAAGCGCTTCCTTATCATAGTTGGCTTTAGTCTGTAAGACTATATTGCCCCCCTTGTCCGAAGGCTTACATACTATATCTCTGTCCTTCCTCAGATCTTCTAGGGCCTTTTGTTGTTTGAAAGAAAAGTTACTTTTCCCAGTAATGTCCTTTTTGAATTTTTGTTTTCGTCGGAGCTGTATCAGATCCTTAGTGACAGCTTCCGAAAAGACTTCAATTGCATCAGGTGCCATTTGTGGTAGAAATTGTGACACCGGTTTAAAAGTGGTAAGTCCCCCATGTTGTTTTATTCCAGTTATAGCTAGTTGTTGTGATTGCCTCAGAGATGTTAAGGTTCCGTCTTCCGCTTCTGTTCTTAGTTCTTCTAGAACCATAATTGCATTGAGGTCCCCACTTGCAAGTTCATCCGCAGCCGGAATCGTACTGGCTTGATGTTTGGGTCTCGTAACTTGCGGTTTGATTTTAAAATACTTGTGCAATTTCAATTTACGCGTGAACTTAAAAAGATCAATACGTGTCTGCGTAAATTCCATGGTCTTATGGGGACAAAATGTAAGGCCCAGTTCGAGGACTGACTCTTCGGTTTTAGTCAATTGCTTGGTCGTTAAATTGATAATGGTAAGATTTGCTTCCTTTGGCTTTTTCACCGTCTCCTGTTGGAGGCTCTTCTGGTGTACGCTGTTCTGCTCCGCGTTGCCGGTGGAGATAGGTTGCCTCTTCCGACCCCCTTGTCCCCTCCTGGTCTTCCTCTTCCCATTTGCTCCGGGGGCTTGCCTTTGCCTCCCCTCTGCCACGACTGGCGGATCAGTTTGAATTCCTCCCGAAAAGGAGTATGCGTTGGACCAGATCCGGGGATTGTTCCGTGCTCTTCTTCCGAAGATTCATTCTCGGTGACTTCCGATTCCGATGTCACTGGTACTTCCGCTTCTGCCTGAGTTGATCTTTTGGTGTTACTTATAAGTTCATTTCTTGGTTTATCAAACTTTCTGGCGAAAGTCAAGATTCTTCCCTGCGCATAGTCATTTTCGTCACGGTCGAAATTACTCTGTTTCCGTGCTTTAATTTTCTCTTCATAGCTTTTTAGACGTTTCTTCATTTGCTCCCTGTATTCATTAATCTTGGTTTGGTCTTCCTCTTTCTTTAATGCTTCTTCCAGGACCTCAATGTCTTTCAGTGCCTTATTTCGGTCACTCCATGCAAATTTCACCAAAATTCGTAGCATCCCTCTGCAAGACTCAGCAGTGTGTTCCGCCCACTCATCCAATAATAGGGGATCCGGGGACTCATAGGCCGGTACCGTGTATATCCTCAAACCTCTGGGTACTCTGTTGACCTCAATGTAATTTTGTAGTGAGGTCCCTTCCCACCACTTTCTGATCTCTCGCTCGTACAGCCGTTCGAGCGCAATACATTGGGTCCTGATGTTAGACTTGCCTGTGTCCCCTCCCTCTTGTCTTCTGTCCCCTCTCTCCTCCTTCTTTTTGAACATCGTGGAGGCAGCCTCGCGGCGCTCCGATTCACAAAACATCTTCTGTTTAATTGGAGTGTCAATACACTAAGTTCTTCATGTTCCCCTCGCCTTACACGGGTTTGTCAAATATGTAAAGAACGCCAGCCGGCGTCTTACCCGGACTTCGCCCACTCTTCGCTGTCGCGGGCGCGTGCCTTTCCGGCACCGTGGTCCGTCCCTGGTCTTCAACTCAAACCCGTCCGGTGCTCCTAAATTCTCAATTGCTGCTTCGAAACACCAGTCAGGTGCACTCGCAGGCGGGTGCTTCTTCGTGCGGGGGTGTACCCGCATTCAAATATTGCTGCGACTCTCCTTCTCACATCCACCATCCAAAGAGAAAGACAGCACTCGCGGGGGCCGTTTCCAAAGTTTATTAACTGGAAACTGTCACGTAAACAAACAGGCGCGTTTCGGTAACAACCTTCATCTATGTTTACCGAAGCGCCCGCCCGCCATGTTTTTAAATCGTCATGTAATTCATAAACATCGATGAGGGACCAACGTCAATCACGTAGACTCCACCATTTCCTCCCCAATGTCCGCGCCATCTTAAAATATCAGATTACCAACAAGCCTGGGTATATATACTCGCAAATGCGTACAAAATACAGGAAAAATTGATCCATGCACGTTAATAAAGCCCTGAATGGGCATACACCTGGAGAAGTTCTCCAACAAAAACATGGCTAGGGCTGCCTACTCCTAAACTCTCTGTACATTCATTAACATAAATACTGGCAAAAATGCTGAGAGGGTGAACAACTACTAAGTCTATACATCTAAGGATACTATATACAATATACAATCTATAATGTTACTACAGGAAGCTTCCAAGGTAAAGTAACGGGTCATCTACTCCTGTTCAAATACAAGGCAATAACTGCAAATATACAAATATACATATAAACCATATATATACACAATATATATACACATACATTATATACAACATATACAACTGCAAAATCCAGTGTCGTCAGACTATAGTAGAGTGAAGGGAGGGGAAGAAAAATGTTAAACTTCATTCCCCTAGATGAACAGCCAACTCTTCACTACTATTGAGACCCCATGGTGTTTTGGTTTGAAGATCGATAATGTACCGTGACTCCAATCTCCGGAGTTTAAGTATCCTGTCACCCCCTCTAGGATTCAACGGTACATAGTCCAAACAAAAGTAGCTCAACTCATCTCGATTGCGGTTATGAGTTTTGTCAAAATGACGTGCTACTGGGTAGGTCTCGTCTCCTTTACTGATCGCCCGCATGTGTTCTAAAATCCTGATCTTTGTAGGATGGATAGTACTGCCCACGTAGCGCAGGCCACATGGACATACTACTAGTATGTCCACGTGGCCTGCGCTATGTGGGCAGTACTATCTGACAAAACTCATAACCGCAATCGAGATGAGTTGAGCTACTTTTGTTTGGACCATGTACCGTTGAATCCTAGAGGGGGTGACAGGATACTTAAACTCCGGAGATTGGAGTCACGGTACATTATCGATCTTCAAACCAAAACACCATGGGGTCTCAATAGTAGTGAAGAGTTGGCTGTTCATCTAGGGGAATGAAGTTTAACATTTTTCTTCCCCTCCCTTCACTCTACTATAGTCTGACGACACTGGATTTTGCAGTTGTATATGTTGTATATAATGTATGTGTATATATATTGTGTATATATATGGTTTATATGTATATTTGTATATTTGCAGTTATTGCCTTGTATTTGAACCCGAGTAGATGACCCGTTACTTTACCTTGGAAGCTTCCTGTAGTAACATTATAGATTGTATATTGTATATAGTATCCTTAGATGTATAGACTTAGTAGTTGTTCACCCTCTCAGCATTTTTGCCAGTATTTATGTTAATGAATGTACAGAGAGTTTAGGAGTAGGCAGCCCTAGCCATGTTTTTGTTGGAGAACTTCTCCAGGTGTATGCCCATTCAGGGCTTTATTAACGTGCATGGATCAATTTTTCCTGTATTTTGTACGCATTTGCGAGTATATATACCCAGGCTTGTTGGTAATCTGATATTTTAAGATGGCGCCGACATTGGGGAGGAAATGGTGGAGACTACGTGATTGACGTTGGTCCCTCATCGATGTTTATGAATTACATGACGATTTAAAAACATGGCGGGCGGGCGCTTCGGTAAACATAGATGAAGGTTGTTACCGAAACGCGTCTGTTTGTTTACGTGACAGTTTCCAGTTAATAAACTTTGGAAACGGCCCCCGCGAGTGCTGTCTTTCTCTTTGGATAGTGGATGTGAGAAGGAGAGTAGCAGCAATATATATATATATATAGTGTCATGCATTCTATATTTCTATCTCTATATCCGCCCTTCTGTCTGTCAGTCTGCCAGTATGTTTGTCAATCTTTTTCATTCTAACCCTTATCATTCACGCTGCTTGCTAAGAAATGATAAAATAGAGCTAACGGGGAAAAGGCAGACAAGATCTACCTTCCTGTCTGTCTGTATCTCCAGTTATATATCTGTCTGTCTGTCAGTCTCTCCATTTGCCTATCTCTTTTATTCGGAATCCCCTCTTAGCTCTAGTTGTCCAGAAGTCAGAATATAGGGATGAATTAGACCATGACATGGCAGTCTGTCTGTTCATTTATATATTCATCTGTAGACCAACCTCTATGTCTGTCTGCCCATTTGTCCACCTCTTTGACCCTTATCATTGATAGGGGTGGGCGGAATTTGCGAAAGTGACTTTCGCAAATTATCGCGAAAATGTTAAAATCTCCGCAAACACGCGGAAATATCGCGAAGATGCAGAAGTTTTTTTCCCGCCCGTTCGCGGTATTTTCTGCGTGGTCGCGGCTCGCCAACTTACCCATGCGGTTGCTCGCGGGCGCGGCCATCTTGTTTTCACTCTTCTCGCGGTGCATGATCGCGAGAAGAAAGACGTGATTGCGCGACCAATGACATTACTGCTGGCGCGAACTGTCGCGAGACAGTGCAAATGGCTACCAACAATCCAACATCTCGTGGAGAACGCGACCGGATCGGGAAAACTTGTCGGCAAAAGCGGGGATTCAGGTAAAGCGATCGCGCGTGCGCGAGAATGTATTGTTTTACGGCGCGAGCAAGAAACAAATTATCGTTAAGCTGCGGAATGCGGAAATTTTGACATTTTCGCGCTCTCCGCGGAACGCGAAAATGTCAAATTATCGCAATTTCCGCGAGCGGAACGGAAATTTAGCCCAAGCCTAATCATTGACCCGAAGTGGGATAGAGGTATGAATGTGGCAAAGCAGGTAGGACGTTCCCATTCACAAACACCTTTTTGGACTCATTTGTTCATTCGTCCTGCTTGTCACCAGTGTACGGTCCAGGACCAGTCATGCGTGCACACTCTACTCACTATATTTACACAGTAGGCCAGAGAGTCAATGAAGAGGGGCAGGCACTTTAAAACTGCCTCCCTCTCAGCTGCTGCGACAAAAATAAACTTCACTAGCTTTGTTCTAACCATCCATGATTCAGGAACAGTATGTTATGTTATGTGTATTTGTATAGCACACAACTCACCCAAGAGCGTATCTGGCACAGACTTAGGCCTGGCACAAGGATTTCTGGTACCATAGTAGATGTAACATCGTCCATCCTCCCATGGTGAGGAAACCTTTACGGAGTGTGAGGGCAATCTAGTGTGATTCTCTGGTGGCACCCTGGACAGTCAGCTGCTGTTGCCTTGCCCTAGAACCAGCCTTGTGCCCTTCAGCTGTTGCTTTATCTCCTGTTGCCCGGTGCCCAAATCAGCACCATAGTGTATCTAGGTCAGGGCTGGCAGTAAGAGGGTGGCCGATGCCCCCGCGGTGCCAGTACCCACTCCAAATGTGTCTAAACCCACGGCGCTTCCTTCAGGAGGCGCTGCAAACATTGAGGTGACCCGCCCGTTGGTTGCGACCAGTGAGTAGAAAGGAGTACCCCTGTCGCTCCATAAATGAGAGGGAGAGCAGAGTATGTTGGATTGCTCTTCTGGTACTATCCTCACAGTGGGTAAGCAGTGACCCATACACTGATGGGGAGTGTTGCTGGGGCCTTCCTCTTGTCTTACTCCTGCTCATTAAAACCACAACGTGCCAACGCCTGGCCGTGGCTAAAGCAAACCTGGAGGTACTTCAAGCTTAGATTAAGAGGAGGTGGAGTTGGGGCAAGACCAGTCACCACATTGCCCTTCTTCACTTCATACCTTCGCTTTCCCATTCTTCACTGTTGCTCTACATTGTTGACTTGCCCATCAGTATCCCAGCTCCAGGAGGGCAGAGTCATCCTATACAAGACATTGGACATGGTTTGAAGGCATCGAGAGGTCACGTGGTTTGGGAGCTGATGAGCTTGAGAGCAGGGACGAGGATGTCCAAGGCCGATACCCAGTCCACCCTCCAACTCATGCCAGACCACTTGCCAATAATACTGGGCAAACTTGGGCAAGCTGGACACAGTCATTTTGTGTTACAAACCTTGCATTTGCGGCTTGCAAGATTGCTTTACTGACCCATTCGAACTGCACTTCCGAAGGAGCATGAAATGGCTGTCCCCTCTTAGCTGCGATTTGGAATAGTGCGCATCAGTTGCGGATTCAAAATATTGAAAAGTTACCAACTTCTCAGAGGAGGTGGTAACAGTTCACAAAGAAGCTGTTTCCATTGAACCGCTTCCCTTTTGGGAATTGTGTTGAGGGGCCACTGGGGGTGTAGGCAGTGGTTCCCGGTGGCCTTAGTTCCTTTAATGAACATTCCCTGCTTATAAAAGAAGGCTCCCATTTAAGAATCTAAACACAGGGCTGGTGGTCTGCAGCTTCTCAGGGGCATTAATCAGCGATCCGACTGTTTCATATTCACTAGGCGGGTGATACTGAACCCCCTGCAACTGAACGTTTTGAGATGTGACCTATGTCTACTGGCCATAGTGTACACTCAAACATTACCAAAAAAAAATCAGGGGCGAATTGTGACCACTTATTGTGACCGGTCATTTTGTACATTTAGGGCCAGATGTAGGTAAAATCAAATTTGCGATTCCTTAATAGCGAATTTTACTGATTCGCTATTAAGGACTCGCAAAATTTAATGTAGGTAGGAATCGCTAAAATATTAGCGATTCCTTAATATTCCATAATAACGAATCGCAAATTGAGATTAGATAATAAGGAATACCTCCCCATTCATTCCTATGGGATAGGAGGCCAATAGGAATGAATGGGCAGATATTCACTATTTGCGATTCGGTATTAAAGAATGGCAAATAGCGGGCGCTATTTCAAAGGTGCCAGGGTGTAAAAAGGACACCCTGTTGGACCCTTGAAATGTGCATGTGTGCACATGTGGCATACATAAATGCCCCGAGGGCATGAATGTGTGCCACATGGCACTTTAAACAAAGCAAACAAGTGCTTTTTTAAAGGACATCACTAATTACCACCAACTTGAAGTTGGTGGTAATTAGTGATTCCTTAAGGCTAAAGTGCACTTTCTTTGTGCTCCTTACATTTCATTTAAGGAATCGCAATTTCCAATTCCTTAAATGCAAGAGCAAAACAAGGAATCACAAATTTGCGATTCTTATTTTGCTAGTAGGTTTAAACTCACCTACAGTGCTCGCAGCCTAATACCGATCGCAAACGCTGAAATTCTGCTAATTTCAGCGTTAGCGCTCGCTATTTGACCACCTACATCTGGCCCTTAGCTCCTGTTTGCCAAAATGGGAAAATAGCAGAATGTGCTTTACTTATCAGTAAACATGCCAGGAGGACGAGGGACAATATAATAGAGCCAAAGTCCACTTTGAGAGCAGACTACACTAAAGAGTGGATTCCATGCTCGAAAAAAGTGACACCCTTGTGTTGTGGCACCCCAGATTGCTATCCATTGTTAATCTAAGTACCCAGCAACCCATCTGAAGAGGTGATGTCTGCTCTTAGCCAATCACAATAGGTCTCTGAGACAGGCCCTTCCGAAAAGCTACTTGCAAGAAAGTCACAGCCCGGCATGGCTGGCATGCCAGATATGTTGCAGCAATTTAAGGGTATCTGATGGACAGTACCATCTGTTGCCATTTGTTTATGCGTGCAGTTGCTGGAACTGTATTCTAAAATGGCAGATTTGCTATAGTATTTGCTTTCATGAGTAAAAAAATTCACCTACCTCTACCTGCAGTTGACAGTTCAACTTCCAGTTCAATGTCTTTGGGCTGGTGGTGTCATGGATAGAGATCAAGATTCTCAGCACAATTCCGAATTTCATTTATGATTGTAATAAGGGCACATGCTGACCCTGGAGACCAGGTCCATGTTTGTGCATACAGCTGGAGGCACAGTGCTCCTGCAAGCCATCCAGGGGATACCACATTTAGTGTGCCCAGGAGTAGGCAAGGACATTGTTAACACAGTGATGGACGGTCAGCCCAATACACGTGCCCAATCTGGTGGATCTCACCGTGTCTGCGGAAGTATGCTTGGTTGTGTCATTGCACGGAATGGTTAACATGGGCGTAATGTGAAGTGTACCAACAAGGGTTGAGAGGCTATCATACAAGACACACTATGCAAATATTAGATACAATTTTTGTTATATTCACTTCTACCCCGAGCGCTATGGGGCACCACAATATAAATGGTCTTTTTATAAGATGAGTGTGGAACTTGGGGACTCAAGGGCATGTCGGGTCAGAACTCGGTTGACATGAGCCTCTGGGCGGCCAGATTACTATAGATGCTCAGGGTTCCTAGATTCTCCTGCCAATCCTTGAAAGGGGTGAGCACAAGACGAGAGAGAGATTCTTGTCAGGCCGCCACTGGATGATAAATGGGGGTCCTCACCATGGGGCCACCATTTCAGATGGGCATCAGTTAGGGGCAGCAGCTGCTTTCCCTTGCCTGTCAATTGATATGTGTGGATCTGCCCTTGATACAAGGGGTCATGATTGCTGTGGCAGAAATAAAAAGTAAACAGGGCTTATGAAGGCTGGTTACCTATCTGCAGTTTGCACTACTTGCTCTTCCACCAGCCTTTTTAACAGCAAATAGGTGTCTGTTGTGGTGCTAAGGCAGGACAAGGGGTAAACCCTGGGATGTCATTAGGACGTCAGAGTGTGTGATATCACTTCTGCTACTCCTGGCATTTTGGTGAATCAGCATCTTTCGCCACACGCGATGCTCCCAGGAGTGGTGCCTGCTCATCACTCCCAAACAGCCAGGGATGAAACTAAGAATTCACACACAGGACTCCCGGGCCTGCCTGATTACTGGCCATGATTCTGAGAGGACAGCAATCCCCTTGCACCTGTGTAAAGAGCCCTAGATGGCTCAGCCTTAGGAATGGGAGAATGAACATACTTGCGAAAGCAGGTTCTGTGATCATGGGGCATGAGGGTAAATATATGAGAATTAATGAAAATCACTTATGAATATATTCTTATCACAAATTACTTTATCAGGGTGCAGCACAGTGCCCGGCATTGAAGAACCGGGCTCATTAAGCCTGGCAGTGCAGGGTACGCCTGAAATCTTCTGAGTTCGCCTTCCAAATTACAGAGACACAGAACACTCTGTCTGGCATAGGAACTTCAATTTATTAGCTGCAGCTAGGTACAGTTGTCCTAGAAGTACATCAGTGGTAGGTTCTCAGGAGACTGCCACTTCAATCCGTGGCTCACAGTCTTTTGTAGCGCTGGAATCCCCTAAAGCAACAACCCCCTCAATGTGCAATAAAAATACAAATCATCCACAAGAAAACATTCTCTTGTACAGATACAGGATAATGGGTAATAGAAATTCCTTCCCTAAGGTCGTGTTCTATACCCGACCCTATAGGTCAGGCGGCATAGCCATTCCTTGGTTAAATTAATTTACGACAGGACGTGTTTGCGTGTTGAAGATGGTGATTCGTAATACAACTGGAGAGGCCGAGAACGATCACTAAGGGTCAATAGATGGTTATCTCGGGAATTAGTTGCTTCGAGCCGGGTCTCAGAATGGACTTAGCTCAGGGAAACAGGAAAGGTCGTGTAATATGTGCAACAGTATAGAATGAGAGAGAAACGCTATGAAGGTTGAAGGTGCCTGAGTGAGGGCAACAGCGTAATGGTGTTACTAGGAAAGATGGGGCCGTACTTTGAATTTCCTCAGACCCTCCTTTTGCCATTGCTCAGGCAAAGAAACCAGAGGCTGGTGTTAATCTGAATCGACTTCAATAGCCATGAAATCTACAAGTTGTTGTTGCAGCATTATTTTTGTGTTCGATGTTTTCTGTGATACCGGATTTGGAACACACAGGGTGGCGCAGAGCCCACATATAGCTGGACCACATTGTAGGCAAAGGCAACATGAGAAGAGAATAGCCAAAGTCGCTCCGACAAAGGTAAGAATCTTCCATCCCCATATAGACAGTAGTCCCCCAAACCATCCCATCAGAGACCAATTCCCTTCATCCTGGTGAACGGACTCAGCGATCTTATGTAGCTTAGAGATGGCTTGGTATACTGTAGGGGCGTTGTCTGGAATAAAAATGCAACAGCTAGATCCGATCAATCTGCATACGCCCCCACGGTCAGCAAGGATGATATCTAATACCATCCTGTTCTGAAGCATGACAAGGCGGTCAGCAGCGAGTTCTGCAGTGATGTTACTCAAAGCTCCAGCTGTTTCATTGACAGTGGCTTCTACAACTCAAATTAGTTGTCTTATGTCTCTACTGTTGGGTATTGAGTCCCAGAATGGAAGGAGTCCTTTCAGGACATCCCCGACTTCTTGTCCTGACGTATCCTGGCCAGACGCCACCCCTCTTTTCTGTAAATGATGCTTGGCATCTGCTATATATGTAGGGGGCAACAAACAAGCGATATAACAAGTGCCTCTCCAATTACCAGGTAGAGAAGTGTAAGCCTTATTTCCACACACGAAGTATGTATTAGGTGAGGGAACCATGAGAGGCCAATCTGTCCCATTCAATGTCACAATATGTTGGCAATTGCTTGTACCTTTATATTCTAACCCTCCTTTCCTAATACAGAATGGTGCTTGTCCAGGTACCACTAGAAAAGTTTGTCCTTTTCGAGAGGTTCTATTAGAGGGCAGAAAATACAAATCCGTAGATTTGGTTTGGCGATCAGCATATTCTGACTCCTCACTATCCGTCCCATATATCCTTTTTCTGTCCCGCCAACATAAATGGTATAGATGTACTCCCAAGCTCCTTACTTCTCGAGTATCCCCATCTCCAGAAAATACCCAACTGGCGCTCAATTACCACCATGCACTATAACAGCCATTAAATAAAAAAGGAAGGGTAATGTATGGCATTCCAGTATTCACCGAACTTGGCAGAAGACCGCAAACCCAACAGTTCGTCGCACTAGCGGCCAATTGATGTTGGTGTAACATGGAAACGAATGTGTTGTTGCAGAATTCACTCCTTCTTGACTCAACATGAGGTGGTAGAGTGACATGTGTATGCATTTCAACGGTAACTTTGGGAGTAGGCTGTGTAAAAATTACGTGTAGTTCCCATCCTATACAAGACAATATAATACATATCAAAATCAATATTATTAAAACCACTATAAAACGATTATGCAATAATTTACAATGCTTCGTGCTCATTGTTTGTATTTTGTCCATTCCCTTGTTAACAGTCATTTCCAGCTCTAAATATTTTCCGTGACGGGAGGTTGCTTCACTCAGCTGTGATTATCTGTAGTTCTTTATACTTTCCTCCAAGTCCCACAGGCCTAGAGCCACATTTGGGTAACAATTCTGAGACTTACGATCATGGCCCTGCAATCATGTGGAAATCGGGATAAAGACAAAAGTCAATGAAGCACTATTGAGGTATTTTGTTCAGTCTGGGCCTCAAATCGTACCTCTGGGAACCAGGTACAGTTTGTTCTTGGAAAAGGAGATGTGGTTTAGTAGTGTCCAATTTCACTGCCGGTGGTACAGCTGTCTGGAGGACCTCGTCGTCGTCTTGTCCTGCTCCGGCAAAGTCTAGGCGCGCATCGCTGAATAGTCCAAATCTTGGTACTCTTCCGGTTTCAGAGTCACTAATTCGTTTATGAACCCATTGATCATAAGGCAATGGTAGGGGCACTTTCTTGCAATGTACCCCATGTACCCAGTTCTTTTTGCCGACCACCTTTACTGCGGTACGCGTCGTCAGTAGCACCTGACGAGGTTCTCTCCAGCGAGGTTCCAAGTTCTTTGACCTCTGGAAGTTTTTGACGCAGACCCAGTCTCCCGGCCGTATGGTGTGACTAGGATCCGTTGAAGCCTGGGGCAAAGTATCTTGTACCTGTTGGTGAAGGACACGTAACTTAGTGGTTAGATCATGTAAATAGTCAATTAACAATGGATGCTCTATCTCTGAGTATTTCTTTGGCCTTGGGACTCCCCAAACGTTTGCAGGGCGTCCAAAGACAACCTCATCAGGACTAAGCCCCATACAGGAATGGGTGGTTGTTCTGGTGGATAAAAGAGCCAAGGGCAAGGCATCAGGCCAGGCAAGACCCGTGCTGGCTTGTATCTTGGCCAGTTTAAGCTTAAGGGTGCCATTATAGCATTCCACCAAACCTGCTGACTGAGGATGGTTTGCTGCGTGGAATTTTTGCTGAATGCCAAGGCCTGTACATACTTTCTGCATGATCTGACCCACAAATTCACTTCCGTTGTCACTCCAAATAATTCTCGGTAACCCAAATCTTGTCAGAAATTCCTTCAAAAGGACTTTTGCCGTGGATAGAGCAGTATTATCTTTCAGGGGATAGGCCTCTACCCATCGGGAGAAGGCACATACCACAACAAGAACGTACTTCAGATTGTTACATCGTTCCATGTGGATGTAATCTATTTGTAAAACCTCAAAAGGGTAAGTTGGGGAAGCAAAGTGTCCTGCTGGTGTTGGTGTTCCCTTCCCCGGGTTATGCATCAAGCATATAATACAATGCTTAACCAGATTGTCTGCACATTTAGGGATCCCCACATTCTTCCATACCGGAGCCAGAAGCTTGAATATACCTTTAGCGCTAATATGGGCTGGACCATGTGCCATGGTAACTACTGGGAGTACATAAGCATCTGGTAACAACCAGCGTTGATGTTCTGACAAGTCTGTCCAGCACCCTGTCATATCCAATCTTCCTATACTTTCTTTCCACGTACTCAATTCTTTCTCTGTGGCCTCTTCCTGGATCATTTTCACACTGTCCACAGTATTCTCACACATCCCTCCTTGTGAAACCCATCTAGCAGAGCCCGCAACATACATGCGGCTTGTAGTGTCTCTAGCTGTCTTTTTCGCTATGTGGTCTGCGAAAGCATTTCCTTGACCACATCATCAGTGATCTTCTTATGTGCACTACACTTCACTATCTGAGTGGGCAAGGTGAGTGATTCAAGGAGGTCATTTACCAATTGGCCATTCTGTATCTTAGTGCCATGGGATGTGAGAAACCCTCTTTCCTTCCACAGGCGGCCAAAACTATGGGCCACTCCAAACGCATACTGACTATCAGTATACACATTCACCCTTTTTCCTTCAGCCAACACACAAGCTCTAGTCAGTGCTATCAATTCAGCTGCCTGGGCTGAGTTATGTATAATACGCGCTGTTTCTACAACAGTGTATAAGGTAGTGACTGCATAGGCTGAGGTCGTTTCACCATTGGGAAGCTTAAAACAAGAACCGTCCACCCATAAGGTCCCATCCGGGTCCGGGAGTGGAGTATCCTTTAAATCAACTCTGCCTTTTGTCTCTTCCTCCGTGCGGAGGAAGTAGTCGTGTCATATTCTACTGGAATTGGCAGCAATGTTGCCAGGTTCAAGGTATTACATCGCTTAATGTGTATGTGGCTAGCCAAGAGCATCAATTCGTACCCCGAAAGGCGTGCACTCGTGAGGTGTTCGGTCTTTGTTCTATTTAGGAGGGTGTCTACTGCATGCGGTACCATGACAATAAGGGTATTATCTAATACCAATCCAGCGGACTGGCGAATGGAAACTGCCGCTGCTGCTGTAGCCCTCAAACAGCTAGGTAATGCCTTGGCCACTGGATCTAACGTGGTCGAAAAATAGGCACAGGGGCGTTGCTTGTCCCCAAATCGTTGCGTTAAAACTGATAACGATCATTCTTCTTTCTCATGAACATAGAGTGTGAAAGGCTTACTGTAATCAGGAGTACCTAACACAGGGGCAGAGCACAAGGCAGTGCGTAAATCAGTGAAACTTTTCTGACATTCCGCAGACCATGGAAGCGGGTGTGGTGTATCTTTAAGAGTGAGTGCCAACAAAGGTTTTGCCAGAAGGGAAAAATTGGGGATCCATTGTCTACAATAAGAGGTAATACCTAAAAAGGCACGCACCTCTTTTTGCGTACATGGCATAGGCATTTGGGCAATTGCTTGGATACGTTCTGGGGTCATTCGCTGTCCCTCCTTTGACAAGAGATGACCTAGGTAGGTAACCTCTTGGCAGCAATATTGCAATTTTGATGGTGAAACCTTGTGGTTGTGGTCAGATAAGTGGCGTAGCAGTGAAATGGTAGCCTTTTTACAAGTGTCTTCAGAATCTGCTGCAACCAACAGGTCATCCACATATTGAATGAGAGTGGCTCCTGGTGGTAAACACAAAGTATCTAGCTGTGATTTCAACGCTTGACTATAAATGGAGGGGCTCTCGCAATAGCCTTGAAGAGCTCGCTTGAACCGGAAGCTTCGGCCTGCTAAGGAGAAGCCAAAAATATCCCTACTTTCCTCAGCAATGGGAATGCTGAAGAAAGCATTTTTGAGGTCAATGACGGAAAACCAGGAAGCTGAGGCTGGTATCATTGTCAGCAGGGCATTAATATCCGGGACAACAGGGAATTGAGGTACCGCAATCTTGTTGACCTCTCTGAGATCAATCACAAAACGATAGACAGGTGGCTGGGAAGGGTTGGTTCATTTAAAAACAGGCAGGACAGGGCTATTACATACATTTCCCCTAGTCTCTTCGACCACATCGTTTTGTACCAAATCATGAACTATAGTCAAAAGAGCTTTTTCGCCGTCACTGGAAATTTTATATTGTGTAATGCGAGGAAATTTAGTATTAGGCTTGAGTGTTACAATGTAGGGTGGAATCCGCAGGAGGCCCACATCATTGGGTCGGTGGCCCAGAGGGTGGCTGGAAGAGATTGTAATTCAGGGGGAAGCTGGTCTTTAGACAAGTACATTGGTGAGGTCAATTTCTTACCTAAGGTAAGACGTACACCAGAAGGGGAACAGTGTAATGTCGCATACAATCTCTTCAATAAATCCAAGCCCAACAAATTTTCACCACAACCAGTTGATAAAAGGAGCCGGGCCTCCAATTTGTTAGGACCTATTGAAATGGGTAAAGGGCTTGAAACTGGGTTTTGAACTGGGGCGCCAGAAAAACCTACAGAAACATTTGTACAGCCAGACAAAGGTGCCCCAGGGAGTTTAGAGTGAATCATAGAGCTCTTTGTTGCACCAGTGTCTAATAGGAATGGCTCTGTAACACCTAGTGCTTCCACATCAACATAAGGCCCACTTTGGTCCACTGGAACTGATACAACTCCCTTACTTTGTCCATGGCTGTCCTAGCTAGGTTGGGAATTCTGACTCTCATCCTCAGTATAGTAATCACTGTTGTAATAGTTGGTAGACTGAACATTTTGCTGATCAAAATAATTTGTGGAGTTTCCAGGGGGCATGGAACGTTGGTTATTAGGCGGCGTTCCTCGTCCTTTACCTCTTGGTGCTGACTGATAACCACCCTGGCCTCGTGACGCGGGAATACCGCTCGTGCGCTGTAACAAAACCGGGCAATTATACTTTAAATGGCCTTCTTCTTTACAGTAAGCGCATTGATTTTGGCCCAGTGGGGGTCGGGGAACGAAAGGCCCAGACCTCTGCAACTGTCTCTGGAATTGTGGAGACGCCTGATATTCACGTTGGGCAGGGCGAGGAGGATGAGCTTGTTGCAAAAGAACTTTTGTTTTCAACTCCTTGGTCTTTTAATCAAGTTTCTCTCTTTCCTCTTTATCCCTATTTTCATAGTACTGGGCAGTAGCCAATATCTGGACCGAAGAGGAGACCGCCCATGCACTTTCAGAATTCTTCAATTTATTAGATATTTCCGGAACCAAAATTGACACAAATGTGTCTACAAACAACCGTTGGCCACCTTCCGTGCTCATATCCTGACCTCTATGATCAATGAACGTCTCCTCGAAACGAGTGAAGAAATCAGAGACGTTTTCATCCGCTTTCTGCTTACAAGCTGCTAACTTATCCCAATTAACTCGCAGAGGTGGCATCATAGTTTTCAGTAAGGTAATGATCCTAGCTGGGAGTTCTGTAATTAGAGCCTCAGGTTTGGCACCACCCACTTGGAGTCTGTCCGCGGCGAGTATGGCAGCCCAATCACCCCCCAGTTCCCCCACATGGTCCTCCTTCCGAATCCTAGCCCATAACGGTTGTGGGACCACATTACCCATTAGCATGTCTATATCGGCTAAATTCATAATACATGCATCGACAGTTTGGGACAACTCTTTGTAGTACCCAGCAGGGTTTTTACGGGGGTCCGGTAAGGACTGCTTAAGGGCCAATACCTCAGATCGTTTCCAAGGAACGTGTACCCACACACGTTGAAAGTGAGCAGGTATAATAGGATTATCACCCTGAGCTGCAACCTCCTGTCTCCACACTGGGGGAACCTCTCTCATGGGATAGTGTTTTAATTTTCCCCTGACGGACGAATCGCGTTTTGGCAAGGACCGGCAGGCAAGCATCATTATAAAAGTGACAAGCGTTCCTACCGCGTCCTCAACCTCTGTGCCCACAATCAGCCCTTTATCAAACTCGGCCTGTACATCGAGCAGGCCCTGAGGGGCTCGTCCCAATCCCATATCCTCCCACTCTTGACTTAAAATGTTACACATAGTATCAAAAACATATCTCTGCGTTGGCGCCTCCCACTGCTAAAAGGTGACCATAATATCTTGCACACTATACTGGGGGCCATTCGTGATCCACCTTCGGGCTTGAAGGTCTAGCACTTCCCGTTCCTCCGGACCTGGGAGCTGACTACGAGTTTGTCTACGAGGAGGAACAGGGGTCATTTCAAATGTCCCAAAGAGAGGGGACAAAAGGCCAGAAACGGTATCGATCATTCGCCTCCGAGCTGAGGGAGAATTCGTCATTAGGACAGGAGACAGAATATTAGGCGGGGCAGAAGAGGGAGTAACATTTACGAAGGGAGCCGAAGGTAAGGGAGAGCTCGGTAATACCGAAGAAAGCTGTGGTGGGGGTGCAGGAACCGATTGAGGAGCGACAGGTGGGACAGCAGGCGGAACAGGCGGGGCAGGTGCTAATAGTAAAGGTGCATTCGCTCCAGGGGCAGGCGGTAATCCAAAAGTTACATTAGCTCCCTGCGCATAGGGCGGGGGTAATCTCAACAGATGGGACATTAAAGGATCCTTCAGAGGGTCCACTTTTTTCTCCATAGGGGAAGTTGGCAACACTGGATAACATTTATCTACCGCCATACGATGTTGCCTGTCTGAGACCTCAATCGCATGATCGGTTTCATTATTTTTAAACTGTTGCGCAGCTTGCAAAATAGACATATCCCTCCTATCTCTTTTAGCTTGTTTTATTTCTTTCTGTTTGGCCTCCTTACGCCATAGGCGAAAAGAGTCAAACATAGCCAGCCGGGCTTTTCGCTTAAACAAAGTGTTCTCCAAATTATCTAAAATATTGAGCTCAAAACTACCGTTCTGTGGCCATCGTAAAACACCATCTTTCCTAGTATAGCAAACCCATGCCTCATTAAAAGCTATGGGGCCAATACCATGTTTAGAATATACTTCATAAGTGGGAGTTCCGGCCGGAGGAATTGGACAAGAGTCCTCCAGTCGGGAAGGCCTATTGCGATTACAACAAAACCATCTTCCAAACTTACTGAAACCAGGCATCGCTACCACAATAGTTTCTTTACAAACTTCAAGGGGTTAATTAGTCACTTTATAGTACAAAAAAAACTGCACTCACCCCTCGGTTTCGGCTTTTGCAAAAGTCGAACAAAGACAAAACAAAGACAAAGGAGTGGCCACTATACTTAACTTATCCAGATGTTTCCGTACGCCAACAGAGGTCCGTCTGATGTCTCGCGATACCAATTACCAAGGGAGCTAAAGCGTGGCCGCAGTCAGGGCAGCAGGTCTTTGCAGCCGTTGGAAGGGAGAAGCCACACGGTAAAAAACCTTCGGTCCACTTACGACATGCAGGGGTCGATCACGTGGTGCGCGTCCTCCGGAATTTCCTTGCGGGGCTCCTCACGATCCTCGGGCTGGACCCACGACCTCTGAAGCGGCCTCACAGAGGGCACCAATTGAAGAACCGCGTTTATTAAGCCTGGCAGCGCATGGTACGCCTGAAATCTTCTGAGTTCGCCTTCCAAATTACAGAGACACGGAACACTCTGTCTGGCATAGGAACTTCAATTTATTAGCTGCAGCTAGGTACAGTTGTCCTAGAAGTACATCAGCGGTAGGTTCTCAGGAGACTGCCACTTCAATCCGTGGCTCACAGTCTTTTGTAGCGCTGGAATCCCCTAAAGCAACAACCCCCTCAATGTGCAATAAAAATACAAATCATCCACAAGAAAACATTCTCTTGTACAAGATACAGGATAATGGGTAATAGAAATTCCTTCCCTAAGGTCGTGCTCTCTACCGACCCTATAGGTCAGGCGGCATAGCCATTCCTTGGTTAAATAAATTTACGACAGGACGTGTTTGCGTGTTGAAGATGTTGATTCGTAATACAACTGGAGAGGCCGAGAACGGTCACCAAGGGTCAATAGATGGTTATCTCGGGAATTAGTTGCTTCGAGCCGGGTCTCAGAATGGACTTAGCTCAGGGAAACAGGAAAGATCGTGTAATATGTGCAACAGTATAGAATGAGAGGGAAACGCTATGAAGGTTGAAGGTGCCTGAGTGAGGGCAACAGCGTAATGGAGTTACTAGGAAAGATGGGGCCGTATTTTGAATTTCCTCAGCATGCCAACCTAATAAAGACCAACTGGTAAGCATGACACCCTGCGACATCAATCTTACCGGCTGGTCTATGATACAGAAAGTTATAGTTCAGTCTGTCCTTACAACACATCTTCCCTTTCAACAAATAACAATTAATGTTTACAATATTTGAACTGACTGTAGCCTACTCATAATATTAACAAAAATCACAAGTGAATAAGAGATACAACTCTTAATAAACTAGATATGGTATAACACACACCAGCAAATATCACAGTCGTAAGGTGTTTATGAATTATAGCATTTCTGGTGGTTGAATGGCCTTTTCCAACCACTGATATGATCTGCCATGTACATCACAAATAATCTTTCAACCTGGTAGACAACCAGCGACATTGTCCCTCATTTCGCACTCCAATGCCAACTGAAACTTCAGTAGATATTCTTTGCTGTGCATCAAAACTTTACCTTACTTTCACCAACCTCTCAGCATGCCACCACTGTCCACCATCCACCCTCATAGCATCGCCACGCACCCCCTGAACACACATGCAACCTAGACAGCCCTGATTTTTCAAGACTACTGCCTGGACTCTAACCCAATAACCAACTCCCTGAACAGTCTTTACCTTTCACCTGCCAACAGAAACCAGCATGTAACTTAGCTCCTCCCACTTGTCGCACACTGAACAATCATCCTCACGCAATGATCACATCCACCCTGGACTCAATTCCAAAGATAATTTCCTGCCTTCAATCACTTTTAAATTGGGTATTCCCAGTAGCCAAATGCAGTGTAGACCTGGACGCCCATATCAACTCTGCAACGTATTGTGCCACATCCTTCTTACTCCTACGGACGCACGCTACCAGGGCCCTATTTAACCCCTCCACCATGCCATTATGTCATGGCCTACTCAGTGGTATTCTCAAATATGTTACTCCACATTATTGAAGAAATCTATCAACTTTAGAAATAAATTGTACTTTATTATCAGTAAGAATGGAATCTAGAATTGCCTTTGAATAAACACACTCTTTAAAAACGTAATTATTTTTTTCGGTGGTACGTTGGCTCAATAATGCAAACTCTACTCATGGGATAAATGATCAACTGCCACTAACATGTACCTTAATCCCTGTTATAGAATATAAAGTGGTTCACAGAAATCTATATCGACTAAGGGCATTAATATGAGGTGATGTTTACGTCTAGGCTTCCATTGGTGCACTTGTTGATTGTTGTACAGTTTCCACTTTCTCAATAGGAACTGTTTGTTTGTTTGGACAACGTAAAGGTTGAGATGGTGCTAGACTGATTCCATGCACCCCCTCAGGATATGTTGGCCAATAGTCCTGCTAGCTCACAGTGCCCCCATGAGTACCCCTAAACCTGGGAAGGTAACAAATGGATTGGGAAACCTCAGCACAAGACAACCCTGACTCCCCAAGGAATCATGGTAACAGATCTAGAACCTTTTTGAGCAGTCACTCGTGCATACTCTGGTAGATACGCAAGAAATACACATGGGGCGTTTCAATATTTATTGAACCATTGTGATTCCTGTATAGAATGTACGCGCTGCGATGATTAATGGACAGAAGCAAACCAAAGTGATCAGCAATATCCATGGTTCCGTGTCGAGGCTTCAGCCAGGCTGATATTGTTTATACTCTTGTGATAGCCATGTCGCCTCATGGACCAATAACAAACAACCTCATATGCACAATGTTTGTTCAGGCCTTGTACTAAATGTTCAAGGTTTTGTGATAGTGTACTTACCAAGTGGATTTGTAAGCAATGTGATTTGAGAGAAGCTAATCCTGCACTGTCACACAAGCAAATGTGTGTCAAAAGTCATCCTGTGGAAAAGAAGGCAACTTCAGAAACGTGTGCATGTAAAATGGCAGTGTTTCTTCCTGGGCCTAACCTAGCCACATGACATGATCTTTCTTTCAACATTGCTATCCATCCAGGCCATCAAAACTCCTGCTAGACCTGCCTCTTGGTAAGAGTGGCAGCTACATGTCTTTTATGTGCAACATCTATATTATTTTTTCACAAACCCTCAGGGGACTCAATATATCATCCTTGAAGAGTAAATTAATTTCTTCCGACAACTCGTCAGAAACCTTCCAAAAGTGCTGTGACTCTCGTCTTAAATATTTTTCTCTAGGCCAGCCCTTAATTAACAATATTAAAACTTCCTAAATATATTATCCGACTCATGATACACTATAAACCACAACTTCTGCAATAATACATTCTTCAATCTCTTCTGACACCTCTTCTTCTGACATTTCCACTGGCAATCCAAGGGTCAGTGATGCGCTCTACTTTAGAATTATATTCTAATTGGGTTGCTACTCTACTTTAATCTACTCTAATCTACTCTACTGTAATCTACTCTACTCTAATCTACTCTACTCTACTCTACTCTAATCTACTCTACTCTAATCTACTCTACTCTACTCTACTCTACTGTACTCTACTCTAATCTACTCTACTCTACTCTACTCTACTCTAATCTACTCTACTCTACTCTACTCTACTCTATTCTACTCTACACTACTCTACTCTACTGTACTCTACTCTAATCTACTCTACTCTACTCTACTCTAATCTACTCTACTCTACTCTACTCTACTCTATTCTACTCTACTCTACTCTACTCTAATGTACTCTACTCTAATCTACTCTACTATAATCTATTCTACTAGTTTAGTCTGGCCTGGTCAAGGATGAGGTATATTTTTTTTATTTTCAAACATGAAAGTATATCAACTAATGGTGGGTGGTTCATCTTTAATGTAAAGTCTTCCCCATAGGTACACTTTGGATTTCTCTACTCCCCATACACAAGAAAGCATTTCTTTTTCTTCCACAAAGTGTCTTCCTACTACTGATCTCACAGTTCTCAGGTGTGAATCCAACTGTCTCTTCACATCTATCCTCTCACTGACTCAGTGCGGCCCCCAAACCATACTCAAGGCATCCACAGTAACGACTCCCACTGTCCTATAAACGGCTGCAATGCAGATGTTTCATATATCACTTTCCTCACAGCATCAAACACCCCTGGGCACTCTCCACTCCAAACAAATGTCATATTCCTTCTAAACAGCCTTCTTATTTCCCATCATGAACTTTTACATTTGAAAAAAGCGTCCATACCTTTAGAATAAAACTCACACAAGCCAACAAAAAAAAATCTTTGTCCACGGGTGCTGGAGCATTTACAATACTATCAATCAAGCTTTTTTTTCGGTTTCACATCAGCACAGGTTAGTACATGACCGAAATATTCCACCTCACTGGTTTTGAATAAACACTTTTCTTTTCTCAACATTACTCCATTACTTTGCAGAACGTGCATCATCATCATGTTGTTGGATATCATTAACATAAATCAATATGTCACATATTACACTTTTTACTTGTATTCTTGTGCTACAATTTCCTACATAATCACATTTTCTACACATTTAACCAATTGCTGGACAACTTTTAGCATTTGCTAGATGTTTAGTTAAACCACATCCGTAAGAAGAAGTCTTTGTAAAATCATCTTTAACAACCTGCTTTGCCTTAACAAGTTGGCTGCCTACATGCCTATATGTTCCACTGTTTCTCTACTACTAGACATTGAACCACAGCAATAACATGAATTTGAATGGTAGTCCAGGACATTAAGAGACATTTAGCATCCCCATGTGACACCTCAATCCTCCATTCACTGTCTAAAGCCCTATTCAAGGATGGATTCTTACAACCCAATAGTCTTTCTTGATCACTTTTGGAAATGCATCTTGCAAGCAGTTGATCTCTTATTTGCTGCGACGCAAGCCCTTCAAATTCACTACTCGCTCCTAACACGGTTGGAGCCGTTGTGAAGGTATTGACTGTCTAGTTTGAGCCTTGCAACCCTGCAAAACAGTTATGACACTCTGTGACCACTAAATTTTTTTGACTTCAAAATATTTTTGCTTGACTGTAGTTTGGTATTCATCTAAGTCTGCATGTTGTTGAGCTACGTACACAGGTAGATGTTCATGAACATTTTGACTCTCATTGCCCAAATGATTTTTTTTTCAACCGGGTCTATATTTATGCTGGCACATAGCACCTAATTATGCAATAAAGGCTCTAATTCAA
This sequence comes from Triturus cristatus, assembly GCF_964204655.1. Classification (NCBI taxonomy): domain Eukaryota; kingdom Metazoa; phylum Chordata; class Amphibia; order Caudata; family Salamandridae; genus Triturus; species Triturus cristatus. Next base: position 1,060,133,680 of record NC_140588.1, on the reverse strand, counting down.
TTATTCTATTTGATTTTAGGATTACCGTCTAGCTCCCAGAGCTTGAATGCAGCATATGTGACTGTGGCTGCACACAGATACCAGCTGAATGCAGCATGTGTGACTGTGGCTGCACACAGATACCAGCTGAATGCAGCATACGTGACTGTTGCTGCACACAGATACCAGCTGAATGCAGCATGTGTGACTGTTCCTACACACAGATACCAGCTGAATGCAGCATGTGTGACCGTTCCTGCACACAGATACAAGCTGAATGCAGGATATGTGACTGTGGCTGCACACAGATACCATCTGAATGCAGCATGTGTGACTGTGGCTGCACACAGATACCAGCTGAATGCAGCATATGTGACTGTGGCTGCACACAGATAGCAGCTGAATGCAGGATATGTGACTGTTCCTGCACACAGATACCAGCTGAATGCAGCATGTGTGACTGTGGCTGCACACAGATACCAACTGAATGCAGCATGTGTGACTGTGGCTGCACACAGATACCAGCTGAATGCAGCATATGTGACTGTGGCGGCACGCAGATACCAGCTGAATGCAGCATATGTGACTGTGGCTGCACACAGATACCAGCTGAATGCAGCATGTGTGACTGTGGCTGCACACAGATACCAGCTGAATGCAGCATACGTGTCTGTGGCGGCACGCAGATACCAGCTGAATGCAGCATGTGTGACTGTGGCTGCACACAGATACCAGCTGAATGCAGCATATGTGACTGTGGTTGCACACAGATACCAGCTGTGGCTGCACACAGATACCAACTGAAGTCAGCATATGTGACTGTGGCTGCACACAGATACCAGCTGAATGCAGCATACGTGACTGTAGCTGCACACAGATACCAGCTAAATGCAGCATGTGTGACTGTGGCTGCACACAGATACCAGCTGAATGCAGCATATGTGACTGTGGCTGCACGCAGATACCAGCTGAATGCAGCATATGTGACTGTGGCTGCACGCAGATACCAGCTGAATGCAGCATATGTGACTGTGGCTGCACAAAGATACGAGCTGAATGCAGAATGTGTGACTGTGGCTGCACACAGATACCAGCTGAATGCAGCATATGTGACTGTGGCTGCACGCAGATACCAGCTGAATGCAGCATATGTGACTGTGGCTGCACACAGATACCAACTGAATGCAGCATATGTGACTGTGGCTGCACACAGATACCAGCTGAATGCAGCATACGTGACTAGCTGCAGACAGATACCAGCTGAATGGAGCATACGTGACTGTGGCTGCACACAAATACCAGCTGAATGCAGCATATGTGACTGTGGCTGCACACAGATACCAGCTGAATGCAGCATGTGTGACTGTGGCTGCACACAGATACCAGCTGAATGCAGCATATGTGACTGTGGCTGCACACAGATACCAGCTTAATGCAGCATGTGTGACTGTGGCTGCACACACATACCAGCTGAATGCAGCATGTGTGACTGTTCCTGCACACAGATACCAGCTGAATGCAGCATGTGTGACTGTGGCTGCACACAGATACCAGCTGAATGCAGCATGCGTGACTGTTCCTGCACAGAGATACCAGCTGAATGCAGCATGCTTGACTGTGGCTGCACGCAGATACCAGCTGAATGCAGCATATGTGACTGTGGCTGCACGCAGATACCAGCTGAATGCAGCATATGTGACTGTGGCTGCACGCAGATACCAGCTGAATGCAGCATATGTGACTGTGGCTGCACGCAGATACCAGCTGAATGCAGCATATGTGACTGTGGCTGCACACAGATACCAGCTGAATGCAGCATGTGTGACTGTGGCTGCACACAGATACCAGATGAATGCAGCATGTGTGACTGTGGCTGCACGCAGATACCAGCTGAATGCAGCATATGTGACTGTGGCTACACGCAGATACCAGCTGAATGCAGCATATGTGACTGCGGCTGCACACAGATACCAGCTGAATGCAGCATGTGTGACTGTGGCTGCACACAGATACCAGCTGAATGCAGCATATGTGACTGTGGCTGCACGGAGATACCAGCTGAATGCAGCATACGTGACTGTGGCGGCACACAGATACCAGCTGAATGCAGCATATGTGACTGTTTCTGCACACAGATACCAGCTGAATGCAGCATGTGTGACTGTGGCTGCACACAGACACCAGCTGAATGCAGCATGTGTGACTGTGCCTGCACACAGATACCAGCTGAATGCAACATGTGTGACTGTGGCTGCACACAGATACCAGCTGAATGCAGCATGTGTGACTGTGGCTGCACACAGATACCAGCTGAATGCAGCATGTGTGACTGTGGCTGCACACAGATACCAGCTGAATGCAGCATGTGTGACTGTGGCTGCACACAGATACCAGCTGAATGCAACATGTGTGACTGTGGCTGCCCACAGATACCAGCTGAATGCAGCATGTGTGACTGTGCCTGCACACAGATACCAGCTGAAGGCAGCATGTGTGACTGTGGCTGCACACAGATACCAGCTGAATTCAGCATGTGTGAATGTGGCGGCACACAGATACCAGCTGAATGCAGCATGTGTGACTGTGCAGCATACCAGCTGAATGCAGCATGTGTGACTGTGGCTGCACGCAGATACCAGCGGAATGCAGCATATGTGACTGTTCCTGCACGCAGATACCAGCTGAATGCAGCATATGTGACTGTGGCTGCACGCAGATACCAGCTGAATGCAGCATATGTGACTGTGGCTGCACACAGATACCAGCTGAATGCAGCATGTGTGACTGTTCCTGCACACAGATACCAGCTGAATGCAGCATATGTGACTGTTCCTGCACACAGATACCAGCTGAATGTAGCATATGTGACTGTTCCTGCATACAGATACCAGCTGAATGCAGCATACGTGACTGTGCCTGCACACAGATACCAGCTGAATGCAGCATATGTGACTGTTCCTGCATACAGATACCAGCTGAATGCAGCATACGTGACTGTGCCTGCACACAGATACCAACTGAATGCAGCATGTGTGACTGTGCAGCATACCAGCTGAATGCAGCATGTGTGACTGTGGCTGCACGCAGATACCAGCTGAATGCAGCATATGTGACTGTTCCTGCATGCAGATACCAGCTGAATGCAGCATATGTGACTGTGGCTGCACGCAGATACCAGCTGAATGCAGCATATGTGACTGTGGCTGCACGCAGATACCAGCTGAATGCAGCATATGTGACTGTGGCTGCACGCAGATACCAGCTGAATGCAGCATATGTGACTGTGGCTGCACACAGATACCAGCTGAATGCAGCATATGTGACTGTGGCTGCACACAGATACCAGCTGAATGCAGCATGTGTGACTGTGGCTGCACACAGATACCAGCTGAATACAGCATATGTGACTGTTCCTGCACACAGATACCAGCTGAATGCAGCATATGTGACTGTTCCTGCACACAGATACCAGCTGAATGCAGCATACGTGACTGTGCCTGCACACAGATACCAGCTGAATGCAGCATGTGTGACTGTTCCTGCACACAGATACCAGCTGAATGCAGCATATGTGACTGTTCCTGCACACAGATACCAGCTGAATGCAGCATATGTGACTGTTCCTGCATACAGATACCAGCTGAATGCAGCATACGTGACTGTGCCTGCACACAGATACCAGCTGAATGCAGCATACGTGTCTGTGGCGGCACGCAGATACCAGCTGAATGCGGCATGTGTGACTGTGGCTGCACACAGATACCAGCGGAATGCAGCATATGTGACTGTGGCTGCACGCAGATACCAGCTGAATGCAGCATATCTGACTGTGGCTGCACACAGATACCAGCTTAATGCAGCATATGTGACTGTGGCTGCACGCAGATACCAGCTGAATGCAGCATATCTGACTGTGGCTGCACGCAGATACCAGCTGAATGCAGCATATGTGACTATGGCTGCACTCGGATACCAGCTGAATGCAGCATATCTGACTGTGGCTGCACGCAGATACCAGCTGAATGCAGCATATGTGACTGTGGCTGCACGCAGATACCAGCTGAATGCAGCATGTGTGACTGTGGCTGCACGCAGATACCAGCTGAATACAGCATATGTGACTGTTCCTGCACACAGATACCAGCTGAATGCAGCATGTGTGACTGTGGCTGCACGCAGATACCAGCGGAATGCAGCATATGTGACTGTGGCTGCACGCAGATACCAGCTGAATGCAGCATATCTGACTGTGGCTGCACACAGATACCAGCTGAATGCAGCATATGTGACTGTGGCTGCACGCAGATACCAGCTGAATGCAGCATGTGTGACTGTGGCTGCACGCAGATACCAGCCGAATGCAGCATATGTGACTGTGGCTGCACACAGATACCAGCTGAATGCAGCATATGTGACTGTGGCTGCACACAAATACCAGCTGAATGCAGCATGTGTGACTGTGGCTGCACACAGATACCAGCTGAATGCACCATATGTGACTGTTCCTGCACACAGATACCAGCTGAATGCAGCATATGTGACTGTGCCTGCACACAGATACCAGCTGAATGCAGCATATGTGACTGTGCCTGCACACAGATATCAGCTGAATGCAGCATATGTGACTGCGGCTGCACACATATACCAGCTGAATGCAGCATGTGTGACTGTGGCTGCACACAGATACCAACTGAATGCAGCATGTGTGACTGTGGCTGCACACAGATATCAGCTGAATGCAGCATATGTGACTGCGGCTGCACACAGATACCAGCTGAATGCAGCATATGTGACTGTGCCTGCACACAGATATCAGCTGAATGCAGCATATGTGACTGTTCCTGCACACAGATACCAGCTGAATGCAGCATATGTGACTGTGGCTGCACACAGATACCAGCTGAATGCAGCATGTGTGACTGTGGCTGCACACAGATACCAGCTGAATGCACCATATGTGACTGTTCCTGCACACAGATACCAGCTGAATGCAGCATATGTGACTGTTCCTGCACACAGATACCAGCTGAATGCAGCATATGTGACTGCGGCTGCACACAGATACCAGCTGAATGCAGCATGTGTGACTGTTCCTGCACACAGATAGCAGCTGCATAGAATTTTCTCCGGATGCTTGGACGATGTGCATGCCACTCTGGCCACAATGCTGGAACAGTTGCATTTGCTGACAGGGAGCGGATGTTGGAAGATGTGCAGCAGAGAGAATTTAATGGTGAGTTGATACTTTAGCTGGCATACACAAGATAAGTGGCAATAAATCACGAAATGAGTGTTCAAATGTCCACAATATGAATGTGTACGCTGGATTGCCCATCTTGGGCATTTAGTTGAATCTTCTTGCCCCTTATTACCGATCACCCTTGTAGCAAATGGGTTCCACCCATTTAGTCCACTCGGATTTTTCACTTATGACTACCCGTGTTTTTTTTAACCTTTTCTGTGAGTGAGTTTCACTACCTGAGCCCCACTCACTGTAAATGTATTGAAATTGGACTGAGTGTGTTGACTACCAGTGTCTACTTGTTCAGATAAGGTTGTTTCTGCGCAGCTAGGGCAAGAGGCACTGGGCTGGCTACACATGAAGTGCAGCCCACTCATGTGCTCGTGTGGGCTGCACTTATGAGACAACCATCGTGCACAGCCTGGAAATTAGGCACAGTTAGGCTGTCACAGAAGAGACTTCTCAAGGATTGGTGCTGGCCTGGGGCCTGGAGTACGTCTTATAGTATGAGTGGGCACTCATACTGTAGCTCTTCAAACCTTACAGGATAATCTGTGGTGTTTTCACTGTATTATACATATATGAAAATCTGCCCTAAAGTGCAGTTTCGCTCCACTTAGGCCTACATGGTCCAGCAAGGTATCAAACTTCGAGTAAAACATGCTTTGTCTCCAGCGGACCCCCGGGACAAGGATGTGTCTCTCCAGGGCCAGTGGTGTCGCCTTTTGCCCCAGATGACCACTCTGAGGAAAGACCTGAACTCTATTGTCCCCCCCTCTCTCCCCCACACACAGGTGCTCTGCAAGACAACCAGGAGACTCTGGGGCAAGGGGAGTGTGGGCAGGAGGGAGTTCTGCAGGCTGGTTGTGAAGGGGCTGTGCAAGATGCCCCCTCCAGCAGCTGAGGAGCACCAGGAGCCAGGTAGAGTAGAAGGCTGGATCAGGATGCCAGAAAAAACAGCTCCCTAATAATGGACCCTTTTAAAGACCAGGAGGCCTGCAGAAAATACTATTGGTGACTCAGCCTGGCCACCAGGAGCAAAATGAGCCCAAGATGAAGACAATGGAACCAGAGATATGCTACTCCAAAGATCTGCCTTGCTAAAAAGAAAAAGAAAGAAAGAAAACCGAGCTTGAGGCTCTCGGTCATATGTCCAAGGATTGCCATCAGGATGGGCCAGGCTCAGGGTTTGGCACAGTGTGGATTTTATTTTATCTCTTTTTGGAAAAATGCGATGCGTGCCCCCCCACCCCCTTCCGTACTTAGTTATCCCTCCAAGCGCATTCATCTTGCTGAGGGCCACCAGTGCAGACATTCTTTCCTTTCTTGGTAACCCTATTGCTTTGGCGTGGACACGTTTGTTGGACGAGTTGATGCCCAGTCACACAGTGCAGGCGGGAGTGGGAGACAAGCTGCTCCCACCGCCAGAGTCGCAAAAGAAGTGCTGGCTCCCACATGCCACACCCAAACTTCGTTTGCAAGTGGGGAGCAGACAGGGAAACTTGTAGTGGGCTCCCCGCACTGCCACCACCATCCTTACCTGCATGTGGATGCCCAGTAGGCATGGACACTCAGGATTAAGGTGAAACAAAAGAAGAAGACATGAAGCTCAAGGCCACATTCACCTTCCGGTCATTTGCAGTATTATTAATTTCCCCAGCCTAGAATACCACATAGTGTCCTGCACTGACTAGTTTACATAAGTAATGCTTTTGGTGGCACCAGTGTTTAATTTGAGTCAGTGGTTTCTGGTGCTCACCCCCGGCACTTAATTGTCAACACCGGCGTTTGTGACAGTCTGCCACAAGGTGGCACTGTCTGGCTGATTTAGACGTGCCAACAACAACAGTTAATTATTAATTCAATACACATAAAAAATGACTATTATCTGCTGCCCAGGCCCTTCTTACACCTTTGGGGGCCTGCCTGAAATAGTCTGAATTGTCACATTTATAGGAGAGTGATGGTTAGTAGTTGTTTTGGCACTGTCATTGGCATCCCTGATCGGGGCAATGTGTGGTGCAAGCTGCAGTGGCCTCCCAACGAGAGCCCTGGCACTTATTGTTTTACAAATTAAGCACTGGGTGACACCAAGGAAGCACTACCACTGTGTAATAAAAGTATTGCGGGGGCTGCCCCGGCATGATTTCTAAACCTTCACCCTACATCTCCTGGGCCTTACTAAAATGGCCCCAGGAAAGGTATTACTTATGTTTCAGGACTTCTTTGTGTTGTAGCTTGTGTTCATTGTCTCTGGACTACAGGGGACCCCTTGTGGTTGGTTTTATGGCTACATGGTGTGGCCTAGAGAAAGTGAAGAAAGGCACATGTTATTTTCAATTCAAATGCGTAATTGACAATTTTAATGTTGAACAATTAATGTTTACCATTGAAATGAATGTTTAGGATTGGCAGTAGTTTCGATTGTTTTGAAGGGTGTGATACGGTTTAAATTTGACATGTTGCTGTTTTATTAATGTGGTGACACCCTGACAAAGCCAGAAGCCCTGCATTATACATTAATGTTGTGCTCCCTTGCCAAAGCTAGGAGGCCTGCCTTAGATATAATGACACCCACTTATAGTCTGTTTCATTTATCATAGATGGGGATATTGTGATTTTGGGGTTTATAACCACCAGGGGAGAAATGTGAAATGGGGGTAGGTACTGCTGTCTACCTGACTGCATGTATTTGTAAATCAATGAGTACTATTTAGCAGTTTGTATGTAATGACAGTACTTTCTTTTTTTTTAAAGAAAAAGAACTGTCTGGACAATAATTTATTGAGTGTTGTTGTTGCGTGCCATCGAAATGGGATTGCCGTCCCACTGCACCTCCCCTGATAAGGTTCTGGACTTTGCTACCCTGAGAAAGAGAAGGGCTACACTGGGGTAGTAAAAAGACAATTGACTACTAATTATGTGTGCCGGACTCACATCCTTAAAGCTAATAGCCCACTTTCTTACAACCAGCAACTATTGGTGGATGCCAGCACGATTAAAGATCAAACATTCTTTTCACCGACACAGGGAGAAGTACCCTTACCGACTCATCGATAAAAAGAACGATAATAATGAAAATCACCTTCAAATATCGACTTGACATAAGTGATTTCATTAGGGTATAGCGCGGCTACCACCCTGCCAGCCTCCTGACATCCATCTCACTGGCTGGTCTATACTGCAGTGACCTCATAACTCAGCCTGTAGTCATCACAGTCCTCGGTCCCAAGCGAGATTCAGTGATCCCGCGAGGTGGAATCTCACTCTGGAGCGAGACGGGCCACTGGGACCAGGAAGCACTGGGAAAGGGATTGTGTGTCCTGATTTTTTAAGTATGTTGTTGTACCTTGACTCATACACATGGCCCTGGTCTTTCGCCTTGGGTTAAATACAATGATTGCTCCTCTGGACAGTGATGTCATATGCTTGCCACCCCTGTATGGGGGATTATGATATATAGTAAGGACGAGTGGGGCATATAGTGGTCTGTCATTATTTTTAGATTTGTATAGAGTTCCTATAGTCTATGTGGGCCACGTTAAGTTGTTATATTGTAATGGTTATGGGCCCTTAGTTTGGTTCACCCACACACATACATATATACATTCATACATACATACATGAAGGCACAAGCAGGAGCTCTGTCCACATGGCAGGCTTCATAGCACACTCCTGTTACAAGACACTCAGACTTGTGCAAACAGAAATACTCAAAACATGCTCCATATTTGTAAAGAGTGCTATGTATGTGGAATAAGCATTGGCAAAGCCAATAGATCACACCTTTATGACAGCTATTGGCTTTGTCAATGTCTTTTAGCCATGTTGTACAGCAACGCGGCTGCTGTGCTGCACGGTTGAGAGTATGAAAAACATATAAAAAAAAGCGCCATGACCTGGCCCGCACTAGCCGCATCAGGACCTTTTTTTCTGGAAGGAGGGGTGGAGTAAGCAACACAACATGGGACAGATGGGGCAAGCAGCATAATGCGGGAGTGTGACAGGGCAAGCAACACAATGCGGGAGGAGGCGGGGCAAACAATATAAAGCAGGAGGGGAACGGGGCAAGCAGCATAACCCAGGAGGAGTGAAGGTGGGGGATGGGGCAAGCAACACAATGCGGGAGGCAGGAGGTGGGGCAGGGCAAGCATCACAATGTCGGGGAGTGGGGCAAGCAACCAATCTGGGAGGTTGGAGGGGGGACAGGGCAAGCAACATAGCACAGGAGGGGCCAACATGGACAGCAGGAGCAGGGCAGAGCTGGGAAAGGAAAATGAGGGTCAGTGGTGGGAGGAGGTAGCAAGCAAAATGACAGACAGTGGGAGGAGGGTGGGAAGGGGGCAAGCAACATGACAGCAGGAGGAGGGTAGGAGGTGGTAAGAAACACCAAGGATGGCAGGACGGCACAAGCAACACGCACTCTTATACAGTACTTCCACAATACGGAAAAAGTAGCTCCAAAAGCGTGAGCAGTGGAAGGACACAGAGCAAGGAAGCAGTACTTTGGCCATGTTCAAGGTGAGTGCCAAACACAAGAAGAGGAAGTCAAGCTGGCACGTGCTGACCAATAGAGCAGCAAGCAAGAGTGAGGATGAACCAACCAATGGAACGCAATGGGTGGGCTCCACGCCTCCTGTGCGTAAATAAAATGTCTTGCAAGCGATAGCACATGTGCTGCCTCAGGTGTGACCTAAAAAGAGCACCACACACTACAGATGATGTGGGTCATATCACTGTGCTTCATGTGAGAATACGTGTGCAGAACGAAAGCAAGTTCTCTGGAAGTGCGAGCATGAGGCAGCCGAAGGTGCAGAAGAGAGTTGGGTGTATATGAGCTGCTGAGGGTAGTTTCAAAGGAGTACCGGGGTACCTAGGGCCTGAGGCGGGTATGAGCAGAATGTTGTTCTTCTGTCCTGTGGGCGCTATTCTAAGTGTTTGCTGTAGTGTTGATGAGAGAGGTCCCTGTTGGACCTGTTGCGGTCTCAGCTCCTGCAGTTTGGACTTTATAAATGTCCTTCTCGCAGTCTCGACAACAGAAAGCTCAGGAGCCAGGGCACTCGTTTGGCCTGGTTGATTACGTAGAAAGATTTGAAAGTAATAAATGGCTTTTGACCGAAATATCAACTTCAACTTTGATAGCTTTATTTCGGTCAATGACCATAAAAGCACAGATAAAATATTTACACAAGCATAAAATACATAAATAATCACCATTAAGATAAAAAGTTATTAAACAACAGTTATCAAAGTAGCGGCAATAAACAGTAAACATATACAGTCATTAAGAGGGACCCAATGCCTTTAAGATGCGGTTTCGTGTATGCCAGACATTAGTAAGAAATTTTGTTAGCGCATAGACAGTTGGACCGGAGACATCACATTTCAAAATCCTATACATTGGTGCATATTCCCTGCAGCCCATATTCCTTATCAGCGGAAGAAGCCAGTATTTTCGTGCTGCCTTGTAGGCTGGGCAGAAGAAAGCAATATGTAGGTCAGTTTCCTCCTTAGCATCGCAAGCCGGGCACTGCTTTGTAGTGGGAGCCGTTGACCATGTGCATGTGAAGGACCGAAAAGGCAGTGTGCTGTATCTCCATTGGAGGAACAGCTTCCGCGCCAGTACAGGGGAAATGGGATCTAATGCTTTCTCGAACCTATCGGAATCCTTGCTTTGCAAAAACGCAAAGGAAAAGGACCCGTGTGCCTGAGTGGCTTGGGTCCTAGCTATTTTGTGTTCATGATATACATTAGCCAGGGACTTTTTGGAAATTTTTAGTGCGGCTTTCGCTGGATCAAACCATAAATCAGGGAACCCTATTTCAATACAGGTGGCTTGGATATTTTTGACCCACGGGATATTAAGCACTTTTGGGTGGTTCAAGAGTTCGACCAATTCCGCCCGATATTCTGCAAGATCATTACTGCTCCACAGCCTACGCCAAAATGCTATGGGTCTCAGACTTATTTCATCTGCTAACGGTCGTAGGCCCAAATCCAGCCTCAGGGGAAGGAGCGGGGTGCTGGGGGGGAGTGCGGTTATCTGTCTTATGAACTTATTTTCCGTTATTGAGAGACTCCCACAAGGCGTATGGCCCCATATTTCCGCCCCATACATTATCGCTCCCCTGGCCTGGGCCTTGTATATCTGTATTAGTGCCCCCAATGGACGGTATGACGAACCAGTCATCATCCGGGTGATACCCCCAGTAGTTTGCGTAAGTTTAAGATTGGCGCTACTCTGATGGGATCCCCAGGTCATCGTTTCGTTGAGGGTCACACCGAGATATTCAAAGGTGGCCACTCTCTCGAGCCATACGGCTCCCAATTGTGGATTTGGTCGCAATTTTTGTCTCGGGTTCAAAACCATGAATTTGGTTTTTGCCGCGTTAATTTCCAGCCCCCTGTCAGTGCAAAAGGCCACAAAGGAGTCGAGAATCCTCTGTATACCCATAGGGGTTTTAGATAGCAGCAGGGTGTCATCCGCAAACATGATTGCGGGCACCCTGCTGCCATTTAATTTCGGGGCGTCGGTGTATTTAGTGGCATTCAGATGGGCGATTACCCCGTTGACGAAGAGGCAAAACAGGGTCGGTGCAAGCACACAGCCCTGTCTTACCCCCCGGCCAACGGGGAATCTATCGGTCAATTCCCCCGACCGCCCACACCTCACTCGGGCGTAGTTATTGTGATGCAGCCTCTGTAAGATCATTAGGATGTCCGGTGGAAGACCCATCTCCGCCAGGACGCTCCAAAGTTTCCCCCTGGGCACCAAATCGAAGGCGGCCCGTAGGTCCACAAAAATTGTGTACAGACTACCGCCCTCGAATTTTGCTGCCCGCCAATAGATCAGATTCAATCTAAAAACCTGGTCCACGGTGGACACTCCCCTCCTGAATCCCGCCTGGTAGGGACTAAGGGCTCCCACCTCCTCCATCCAATCCTGGAGCCTGTTCAGCAACACCCTACCAAACAGCTTCTGTGCCACGTCTATCAGGCTGATTGGTCTGTAGTTGGCTGGGAGGAGAGGCGAGCCCTTTTTAAAGATGGGGACCACCTCTGCCCCCAGCCAAGTACTAGGGATTTCCATGCCTCCAAGAACTCCATTAAAAAGGGCGGTAAGGTAAGGTGCCCAAACTCTGGGCTCCTGCTTAAACATATCGCCTGGTAATCCATCCAGTCCTGGCGCCTTTCCAGAAGCCAGTCCTGAGATGGCAACAGTAACCTCGCCCAACGTTATTGGATCCCCTGCATATTCCGGCCAGCCCACCTCAACAGAAGGTAAAGATTCTCCCGGCTCAGAACTGTATAGGGTCTGGAAATGAGCCTGCCACACCCCTTGGGCGATATTGGGCTCTAGTGCCGATTTTAAATTCCCCAACCCGCCGTTCACAATCCTCCAAAACAAGCGAGGGTTTTGGGTCGCTAGGGCCTTGGTAAGTTTTTCCCACTGGTTTTCCTCCCATTCTACCTTTGCGTGGGCAATAAGTTTCTTATAAGCTTGCCTACTTTTTTTAATGCTATCCCCCCCTATACCCTCCTTAATTGTTCTAAGGAGTTCTGTTTTTGCCCTTCTGCAAGCTAGGTTGTACCATAGTGTTTTGCCTTGACGTCTCCCTTTTATTGTTTGTGGACTACAAGTAAAATGAGGTACCGCAGCTTTTATCAGGTCCTCATGAGCCTTGTACAATGTACTCTGGGAATCTTTATTGTTAGCCTCAGTGTCAATGCACCCCACAGTTTCTAAGATTGGAATTAACTCATCATAAAGCGTGGGGAGTTTATTCTTACTTGTGACCAAGTGCTCCCACCTAATCCTTCTCCTATTATTGTCAAGGAGAAGCACAGGGTTATTCCCTTGCTCATTATTCACGGGAGATTGAGGGCCAGGGTGATCAAGGTCAAGCTCAAGCGCGTTATGATCGCTATCGGTCCTTCCCGTTACCCTGAAATCCTGGATATTCGGCCACTTCACTATTTGAACCAAGACATAGTCCAGACGGGACTCTCTTCCCAGTCTGTTGTAGGTGGTTTTGCTTGGTATATCAGATTTCATTCGGCCATTGCAAGCTCTGATTCTGAATTTTAGGGTAAGGGACGTGATTTGTAGTGCAAGTGGGGTCCAAGCCTTCGGAGGCGGGGCCTCCACTAAAGGCACTGCCCATCTGGCCTCTTCGTCCGAAGATAACCCGTCTAGAAGGCCAGGGAGTGGCTCAAAATGAGAGTTAAAGTCCCCTCCCACTACATAGAATGAATCACTCGGTAAATCAGATATAAAGTTAGAGAGCTCATCTATGGTCGGTGATTCCTTAGCAATCCCCATTGGCCTAGAATAAATGTTAATAAACACAAGTTTAACTTGGTTGGGCCATAAAAGGGAAATCGCAAGGATATCTTCAGAGCTAACCGGTAAGCGCATGGCCTCACAGCCCAGATGAGATGCGACCCAAGTCGTAAGCCCTCCTGACGGACGGCCTTTGCCTTCCCACCTTGCTGGAATGAAGAATGACATGTATCCTTGGTGGCCATAGTCCTTTCTGGCCCAGGTTTCCTGGAACATACATATGTCTCCCGACTCAATGTAATTTGCCCAGTCCGGGTCAGCCAATTTATTAGCCAACCCGGCAACATTCCAGCAAATCAGCCTCAGATGATTAGAAGTTTTAGATGGCATACCTGGCGGGTTAGAGGAGATGGTCCCAGACTCACCTGCAATCGGGAGTTCTAACGCATTACCAACACTAGGGAACGAGGGATCAAAGAGTCCACTAGGGCCGTTCTCCACATGTGTTGGCTCGTTCAAAATTCCAAGGGCATTAACAACATTGTGGGCAGATAGATCATCCATGAGCACTGAGTTGTTTAGTGACTCATGCATTTTGCCAATAGTCGGGGCAGGTGACTTAGAGGGACTACAGAAACCACAATCTTGGGTCATTGGCACATAAGCTGAAAGTCAATCAACCCCATCCAGATCAGTCAAACAATTAAAGCGGTTGAAATAAAAATAGGGTGCGTCCTGCATTTGGGTATTTGGGCGTTGTACATAGTCCTTGTGTCTGCGTCTGTGCTCCACCCTTATCCACTCATCCTGTAGTGGAACGTGGTGCGTGCGATTGGGTGGGAAAAAGAAGGATACTGGAAGGGTCTGTATAGTAGAGTCCAGTGATCTATTTGTTCCTTCACAGATGTGCAAGACAGTGCCCGGATCCTTAAAGCTTACCAAAATGCAGTCCCCTGTTATTGTTTTTCTGGTCTTCCCTAACCAAGGGACCCTTCTAACCATGATGATCTCGTTGTTAAAGCGGGGTGGTAGGGGTCGGTTCAAATTCAGCCATTTAATGACCTTTTTCTTTAGAGATTGGTAGTCCTCATTTTCCCCTGATCTTAACTGGGGGGCACCTGCTAGGACCACCGTTAGACGTTAGCCTCTGGCGGCAAATCTGGTCTACGTGGTCTTGGAGTTTGCCGGCTCGGGGAATTTAAAGGAGCGCTACCGGATTCTTGTTGGCCTCCGTTAGTCCCTACCTGAAAACTTTGGGGAGCATAGTCTATTAGTTGAGGAGGCCTATGGTTTAAGTTACTACGCGATGCCTGGGCTGAAATAGCCATTAGTGGCTGCAAGGGGGGAACAGTGGGGACGCTCTGGGAGGGAACCTTATTGGCACCCTGTTGGATTCCCGTTTTGGGAGTGTCACCCACAAGGAGATGAGGTCCCATATTTTTGGATTGCTTACTAACTAAGGTGTTCAAGGTAGTAAGGGATGTCTCTAATAGAGTGAGCCTAATCTCCACTTTTTTCAGGCTATCGCTAATAGGCTGCAGGAGGGAACAAAGTATGGATTTTATACTCCCTATGGATATGATGGGGGGATTTATGCTAGGTGTGATATCCACTGGGCCGCTATTAACAACAGCTATATTGCAGCCGGGGGACTTGGAGGGAGAAGCAGTAGGCACAGTCTCAGCGACCCTCCCAGATTGAAGTATGTTTGTGTTTTTTTTGCCAAAGTCTAGATGGAGTGATTTGGCTTTCCCCCTCCCCCCCATTGACTTCCTACTACGTTTACTTGGTGGGGGCCTATGTAGTTCCCGCACAACACTTTGTTTTTGCTTGCTTTTCTTATTTGCATTCCCAAGGGGCGTTTGAGTAACCAAGTTGACGGGGGTGGTACATATCTTGGGAGAAGTTGTGGCTGTGATCTTACCAGGGATCATCCCGGGGGAATTTGGAATTTCCCGGGGTAAAAGGGGGAAGTCCTCGAAGGTCGGAGGATTTAAACTATTGGGGGGCGTACCTTCCTCCTGGGACAAAGGATGCGGGATAGTCTCCGTCAAGGGTCTGCTCCTCATAGATTCAATGGAGCGTCGCCGCACCGCCCTTCGTCTCTCCGGGAATTTTCTTTGTCTGCGTCCCCTTTAGCAGATTTAAAATAGTTATCCAGTGGCCCAGTATTGCTACCCCCCTCCCTTGATGGAGTATCACGCGGACCTGGTGAGGGCATCAGCTTGGTCAGATGGGAAAGTTAAGAGTAAGGGGTATGGCCCGGCCCGGCCTTCTTTGGCCCCTGACGGCCACAGACGGCCCGCCCTTTGCCCGGGCTTAGCCCCGGGCGCTCCCGCGCGCTCCCGCGCAGCGGGAAGAGTGGCCGGCTATAAGCTGTAGCGTGGGCGGGGCAGGCAGGGAGAGCGACCCAGGTGTTGCGGGTCAGGACCTCGCGCAGGGACTCCTGGTACACTGAGTCCCTGCAGGTCAGCTCGCAGCCCTGCAGTCCTGTTTGTTGCGCAGTCACCCAGCTGCACCGCCGCAGATCCGTGGGAGTCACAGGAGGCAAACAAGCCCAGCCGCAGTCACAGAGGCTCAGCAGATGTCCAGGAGTCAGAGGCAGCGAAGCGGGACCCGCGAAGCGGGTCCGGCGAGGAGTAGCGGCAGGGAGGTGTGTCCGGTGAGTCTCCGCTCTTGACAAAGCAAATATTAGTCCCAGGGATTTCCACCGAGGCGCCCTCTCTTAATGTCTGAGGCGTGGGCGGGGCAGGCAGGGAGAGCGACCCAGGTGTTGCGGGTCAGGACCTCGCGCAGGGACTCCTGGTACACTGAGTCCCTGCAGGTCAGCTCGCATCCCTGCAGTCCTGTTTGTTGCGCAGTCACCCAGCTGCACCGCCGCAGATCCGTGGGAGTCACAGGAGGCAAACAAGCCCAGCCGCAGTCACAGAGGCTCAGCAGATGTCCAGGAGTCAGAGGCAGCGAAGCGGGACCCGCCAAGCGGGTCCGGAGAGGAGTAGCGGCAGGGAGGTGTGTCCGGTGAGTCTCCGCTCTTGACAAAGCAAATATCAGTAGTGCCTCCCAATCTTTGCATCTGGGCTCTAGCGCTTGTCAGACCTCCCTGCCTTAGAGTTTCAAGATCACCATCGGCATGCACAGATCCACCAGCTGAAATGAAGCACTTGTGGGCATTGGCACTTTCCTCCACATTTGACTTTGTGAATTGGGTACTTTATTTATTTACTTATTTTAAAAAGTTTTATATAGCGCTAGCTTGACCCGTAGGTATCAGAGCGCTTTACATGCATACCGTAAAGAAAAACAGACGGAAATTGCATTACATAGTAGGCAGGCAGTAAGGAAGCAAAACCAGGGATTAAAAAAATACAGCATGGAAGATAAGGTGGTTAACACAGTCCGGTCACCAACTATCCTTGAGTGTCAAGAGAGAGGAGTTAGTACACAGTCTGCGCACCGCTGACACTTCTCAGGAAGGGCACACTGGAGCATGTCCTGGTCCTGGCTTGGACCTCAGTCTCCCCCACCTGCTGGGCCTCCCTCGTCCCACAAAAGACATTCTCGACCCCTGAGTCCTTGAGTACGGAGGGCCGCCGACCCCTCCTCCCTCCTGAATGTACCCGGAGCTCCCCTCCCGTCCGGCGAAAAATGCAAAATCAACAAACAACTGCGGCCGCGCGTAAATCTCTCCGCGCTGCCCAAGCGGGGCCTTATTTATGCGTCTCTTTTATCCGCCTCTAATATAAAGCAGAGCGGATTCTGGACTTAAAAGCGCTCTCCCGCCCTGGCATCTCTCTCCTTCTCTGGAGCGGAGATAAGGAGAGATTTATTCCGGCGGACGGACGTGGCACCGGAGGGGTTAAGAGCGCCCTCGGAGGTGGACGCTTCTTTGATGCTGTGCTCGGCTCACAAAGTGTATTCTCTTATTTTTTCACAGTTTATCACTCTTCCCTGGGAGTCAGGAGGTCGGTAGCAGTGGGGTGAACAGGGGGTTAAAGCCCGGTGTGGGGCGGTTTCTGATCCCCACAGGTTGGCATCATTAGCAGAGGCTCGGGGCCCCGTCACCCCTCGGAAGTCCCGAGACCCGTTGGCAGATGAAAGACCCCGGCCGTGTTGGGCGACAAGTCGCAGACTCTTTAATGGGGTGCGACGGAAGTGGTTAGGGGACCCAGCAGGATGGACGTGTCCACGTGACTTTACACCCACCTTCCTTGGGCAGGGACGGGTGAGACTTGTCTGATCTGCGGGGGCCGTGGGGACCCCCCTGAGGCCCATCGATTCCCACACCCTGGGCATAGCCCTGGCAGTTATGGGGTGTCTGTGAGGGCGTTCCCAGGCTCTGCCGCCGGGAAGGCAGCCAGTGAGGTTTTCTAAGGAAGTGTGGGCGCACTGCTGCCCCCTCGCAGAAAGGGGCCCACACGGTACCGCCAATAGAAGTAAAGAACAGCAGGCACGTCATACAGGGTTTTAAGAGGACTCTGTGTGGCGAAGGGCCTGGCTCACTGGTGCCTATTTTGGCTTTCACTCAACCTAATGCATTCTGGGATTTGTAGGTTCCGTTCCTAATGAACTCACCTGGTTTAAATAACCAGCAAGGAACATTGAGGGCTAGAATAGTATATCCTTAGGAGATGGCGACTTCATGCAGCCTTCGCCAGTGCACCCACGGTACCGGGGATCGACAGAGAGGCTGCTCTCCACGTGTGAGGTGCCAGTAAAAGGAATGGGTCTGTTGATGGTTAGGACCAGGAGTGAGGTTTCCTTTCGAAGTGTTTGAGTTTCACTCAAGGGTTTTACGACTTGCAAAGGGTGAGGAAAGTGCTATATAAATACAGCGAGTGACCCTGTACTGTCCACACTGCCCGTTCTCCTCTAAGAATAGCAGGTACTGGTGGTTAAGACATTGGCTGTTGAATCAAGTGACCCAGTCTATCTCCAACACCCCCACCAATGCTAAACTGGAAAACAAGAAAGTGCCAGGGCCCTCCTTGGGACGCCACTGCTGTGAGCCCCAACATTTGCCCCTGTCAGCACTGCTAATGACAGCACCAACACCACTAACCAACCCTCACACTCCTACACGTGTGACAATTCAGACTATTCCAGGCCCCCAAAGCTATAAGAATGGCTTGGGAGGTAGGTAAAAATCATTCTTAACAAGCGTGAGTGTTGACAGTTAAGTGCCAGTGCCGAGCCCTAGAAACCACCGGCTCAAATTAAGCAGTGACCCCTACTTACCCAAACGGTGGGATCCTTGGAAAATCCCCTTCTCTATTGATGCCTAAAAGGGCTGAAAATCTTTTTCTTCCCCTAGGAAGCCTCAGGGAGACTAAGCCCTGCACTCTTCCTCCCCTCGCTATCTGGCGAATAAACTGAAATTGTCCGGAGGCTCGAGACCTTCTCGGAATGCGGAAAAGTTCCTGCTTGAGCCCCCCTCCTTCAAAAGGGAAACATTGATGGCTCAATCGTTCTCAGGTAATGCGGTGAGAATCTGGAACCCGCTTCCTCCTTTGCTCCGTGCCACCTCCTCCATGCGGATCTTCAAAGCTGACCTCAAATCTCTTCTATTCCAAAGACACTTTCAGAACTAATTCCTTCATTCTCAGACCCGCCAGGAAGTTCGTTAGTCATTGTAAATTTGTTATATTTATTTATTTTTGTACATTCCTTGCTTGCTGTGTTTGATATTGTGTTCCTCTTGCCTGCTGTGTTTGATTCTGTGTCCTGCTATTTTTGTACGTTCTATTTTGTAACATTTCTCTCATGTAACGTAACTGGTTCTATTGTACAGCGCTCTGACACCTTCGGGTAAAGTGCGCACTTTATAAAAATGCATAAATAAATAAATAAATAGTTTTCCCCCCTCGCCTTCAGCTGCAACAGACACGTTGCACTGGACCACAGATGCAGCATGGCACTGCCACACCAAAGCCAAGCCTATCCATCTGTAACTTGAACACATGGCATTAGTGACTCCAAGCAGATGTTGTTTGAACTGTAACATTTTGATGTAGATGAATTAAACACAGAGTTGGGGTAACTTGCAGGCTATCCAAAGGCAGCCATCGATGATGTACTCATCTGAGTTGATTGCATCCAGTTGGAGTTGTGTGCCTCTGGTACTGTGTTTTCGGGGTTCACCCTGCATCTGCACTCCACAGCCTGGGCAAGTTTTGCTCCTGCACAAGATGGAGTGATGGCGGACAGCAGTGCAAGCGCTTGTGATCTCCAAACTAGATTACGCTAGCGCCATCCTCGTGGGTCTATCAAAATCAAAACCAGCACCTCTGAAGGCAACTTTACACCCAGCTGCTCGCCTCCTCACATGCTAAAACAAGTGATGACATCACCGCAGATCTCAAGGCATTGAACTGGCCCCTGTGAGGCAAAGATCCTCCTGAAACGTGCCGGCCTGACTCACAAAGCGCTTTACGGCAACACACCAACTTACCTTGCCCAGAAACTCGTCCTCTTAGGAGAGAATAGAACTTTAAAAAGCCCAGGCTCCCTTCTACTGAAGCCCAACATTTGGAACTCACTTCCTCGGAGACCAGATCCAGCCCCTCAACAGCCATGTCCCAAAGAAGAGTAAAACAATTTCTAATGATCAGATACGACCCAAGGAAGATGCAACGCTTATCCCTGCTGCACATCGACAAGACTATCGGGTCACATTTCATGCCATCCATTACTTTCTTCGATGACTCTCTACATATCCTATAATGACCATTCCGAATCAAGTCTCATGCAGGTAAACTGGCGACCGCCCTACCCTCGCTCTTGCGCTTCCTGATGTCCAGCGCTTAGACTCTCTTGTATATGGTTATCCGCTTCCACTTATACTCATTTTGGGTGTTTTCCTGCATCTGTATATTACTATGTTTGCTTTTCCTGTTGTACAGCACTTTGGTTCCCGAAAGGTTAATTTTTATATGATTACCTTTCCTGATGTGCAGCGCTTCGGTTCCAGAAAGAATCAATTGTATATGCGGATCTGTTTGCCACCATGTTGCACAGCGCTCTGATACCTGAAATGGTAATGTTGGCGCTATAAAAAACGAAATAAATAAAAAAATACAATAAGAAAAACCTCAAGTGCTTAGGATTTCAGTTGTAGGGGGCGCCGTCTCTTTGTTTTCTGGTTCCCTTAGAGGAACTCCAACTGGTATTCCCGAGAGCCTCATTTGTGTAAAGTTGTGGGCCGTAGGGCCGCAGGCGGCAATAAGGACGACACAGGCACATAGTTGGGGTACATACACTGGCCCAGGTGGCATGCGCCCAGCCGCTTTGTTTGGCAGGTGCCACATCACTTGTGATGCCCGTGATGAATATTGTGCGATCCTGCCTGTTCTGATGGTGCTGGAGTGGACATTAGCAGTTCAAATGGGGGGGGGGGGGGGTGCAGCAGGAGTGTTGGTGGACTTTCCTGCAGAGGTTTATTTTGAGGTGCCCTGGCTCCGTGAAAGTCAAACCCACAGAGGCTGGGGCGACATCGACGGTGTTCAGATGCCTTCTTCTGAGGCCCAGTGCCTCCCGTTACCCTTCGGTGCAGCAGCTTCAACTCATCTCTCGTGTCGGGATTCCATTGTGCGGAAACTCCCTTGAGGCCCTTTTCGCTAGGCGGCCAAGGGACCACGTGGGTGTGCAGGGGGCTGCTGCAGGACCACCGAAAGGGCCACGCCCGAGTTGCTTGTGCAACCGCATGGGTAGATTATGCAAAGGTCGGGTGTGCTCTCATCAGCAGGACTCCGGTGCACATGGAGTCTAAGAGATAGCCTCTAGATGATTGGTCCTCTATGGCGACAGGAGTGCCTCCTCAGTCTCCTGATGTTTCGCAGGCATAAATCTCCACGCTGGTGGTGAGACACTACTTAGTTGTCCGCGGTGATGCACGTGGTAATGATGACATTGTTACCATTTGACAACCTGTCCGACAAGTGGCAATGACTTGCTTGGAGTGTGGATGACTGGAGGGAATTCATGGCCACATAACCTGTTACATTGCTGGTGCGGGTTGTCTTCTTTTTTGGCATGTGCGGTTTCGAGCAGGGATGTCATCTGCCTCAAGCAGCCGGTGCTTGGGAATGGATGGTCATGCTGGAAAGCATCAGGCAGAGACATGGTTTGCGCTTGCTGGCTGCTCGCATTTGATCCTCCTGCTGAGCTGTCACCAGGGTTATCGCTCCACCTGGGTGGTTGGCTTTTGTCTGTAGGTGCACTCTCCGGTAGTGGCATGAGTCCTCAGTCTTGTCACATTGCTTCATTTCTCTTGCACACCTGTGGTTGTCTGGATCTTCCGTGTGACAGGTCTGTCACACACCTTTCTCTCTTCTTCACTTCTCCTTCACCACATGGCATCGTACCACGCTCTTCTCTCTTCTCTTCTCCTTTCCAATTCTCTTTCACAACGTGGTGGCGTGCCGCGCTCTCCTCTTCTTCTGATCAGGTCTCTCACTGTGATGTGGCGTCCTGCCATGTGTCGCGTGTTCACTTCACATGGACCTCTCACTGGTCACGTCTTGTTCATAGGTCTGTGGATCTTCTTCCACCGTAGACTTCTCGCCCATCCTGTCCTGTTCATCGGATGACACATCTTCTCAGAGTGGACCTCTTGTAGGGCCTGACCCTTCCTCAGGTATCATCTTGGTGCTCTGCTCCAGAGATGGAGGATCACCTTCCTTCCGCCTTCGCTCGAGGTCGCAGTGCTGGCACTTCGAGGCTCTGCAGTCATGGCACTTGGTCCTGCGTAAGTTTGGGCATGCTTGCAGGGTTGGTCACTCCGTGTGACATTCTCAGTGGCGGCGACGGGCCAACGGTGGCCATTCGGTGATGGGGCCGCTGCCTGGCGTGGCCTCTTTTGTGCATCATTACTACTCACTCTCTAAGAGCTCTCTCTATTTCCAGGACTCCTGCCCATGCTGTCAAATTCCCAGGTGTGGCCCTGTGTGCACCTCTGATTTTGTGCTCTCAGTCTCTCTTCCTGTGCCCTGTGCATTCTTGTGAACTGGTGCCCCTTCAGGTAGTGGTGGGACTAGCAGAGAGTCTCTTCATGGGTGCCGCCTGCTGGCTTCGTTCGTGTGTGTGTTCACTTCTTGCTTGTAGCGGTGGCTGCTCACCACCATGAGGCATGCAGCACTGTCTTCTCAATTGCAGTGGCAGCAGACGGCCGCTAGGGGGTGCTCACTTCTCTCATCATGGACTTTTCTTCTCCACGTGTGGCCTCCGCTCTCTGGCCGATGTGAATTCAGCCTTCTCAGGGGAAACACATATCTGGCAGTACTTACAGGCTGATTCGCAGGGCTCTGCGGGAGTGTACAGCCTCCTCTGCTGCTGTGCTTCTTCTCTTCTTCTTGGGCACTGTAGTGTTGCATCACAGGCACTGCCTTTGTAGGCTTTGCTGCTCTGGGATTGGCTGCCTTTGGTTGCACAACGATGACTGGACTTTTCGTGGCCACTCATATAGCTTCACGGCCTGGAGTTTAGCAGCTTTCTTGGCTGGGCAGCTCAGCTTTGGGCTTCATGGGGCTCTTTGTGGGGGTTATTAGTCTCTCCCCTCCAAAACGACAGGCAGCCCACAGGAGGAGTGTGGCGCTCTCTTGACCAGTCTCTTTATTGTGGTGGTGGAGCAGTAGACCCTGTTGCCCCTAGAGGGCGCACTGTACTCTCCCGACATTTCCTTGCAGTCTCCATCTCTGCTGCGGCATAGGAGGCAGGGCGCTTCTCCGCTCATGCCGGGAACATGGCGGCAGCTCAGGTTCATGCCAGTGCGCTATACAGTCTTTGCAGTTCAGGTTCATTCTGGGCGGAAGCATGCGCCTTGAGCCTCGCACCCAGATCTCTCTTCTCTGCTGATACAGGCAGTCGCGAATGCTCAGGAGGCCTCTCTCACAGTGTCTGTGCTTTACTGTTTGGGGTGAGGTTGTGTGGCATTGCTGACTCTTATTCTTGCTGGGTGGCAGGGCGGCTGGGCTTTGTCCTGTACATAAATGTTCTTATTTCTATGTTGAAGCCTCCTGTTTGCGAGTCCCCTCCTCAAAACACTCTGAGCCGGTTGTGGTGCATCGAGCTACCGCTAGGTGGCGCTGCATCCACTCAGGCCGCAGCAGCTTTCCTGAGGGCAGAAATGACATCCCTAATGGAGCCACGTTTCAGTTAAGATTATATCAGGGTCCATATCACAAAGAACATTAAATAAGTGGGTCTGATTTTTTGGGAGGGAGCGACAATTTAGATTGAAACACCTGAGCATTTTAAGTGGGGGAGAGAAAGATAGATCTTTAGCCCTAGGCTGGGAAGCCGCCTGCTGGTTAGGAGAAGCTGGCACCCCCTGAGGAGGAACGGTTGACCATTCAAACTGACCACATGTGCAAAGGAAATGGTGTGCCTCGGGAGAGAAAGTCTGACATGAGGCATTAACTTTGGGCCTTAAACTGTGGAGGGCCAAATATAGACTGTAGGGGCTGGTTGAAAAAGAGCAGGGTCTCTGGCTCCTGGCCCCAGCCGGACGCAGCCGGACGCAGCCGGGCGCAGACAGGCTTGCCTTAAGCGCACCTTTGGTGAGCCAGCGGCACGCCCGCTGCACGTCCGCACAAGCATAGGTTTAAATAGGCAACCCGACAAAACAACTAGAATACTGCCTGCCCAGAAGTGCTCAACCGGAAATTATGTGGGCGTGCCCTCTGCCCTCCGCACAATCGGCAATGTAGCCGCGGCGGACTGGAGAAGGAGGCACAGAGAAAACTTTAAAAAAATGACCACAAGTAAGTGCAATATAATGTATAAAAATATGTTTGCGTACAAGCAGATTAAAAAATTGACATCCTTAGGCTAAGTGTCCCACCGTGGAGAGGCATAGGTATCGAGGGCCCCAGCAGACCCTGCCACTACTGTATAGCTTTTAGAAGCACCAAACAATGAACTAAGGAGAGCTATGCAACAAGAAAGAAATCCAACACCAATTTATAAAGCTAGAATGTATTTTTATGAATTGTGAGGCACCAAGATGAGCAAAATCCAATGAAGGGTTCCAGAGATACAGATTTTTAAGTAAAACGTAAATCTCAGCTTTTTAGTCCAAAGTACAAACTAGCATTGATTACCGTAAAGTTTAATAACTTTAAAAAAGTTTCAAAGAGTTGTGTTTGGCTACTCCAACCCAAGTTGGGCAATCAATTCTGACAGGGGGAAGGTCAGGGGGGCCAATAAGGAGTATTTAGATAGTTACCTGGTCACCAAAGCAGGCTGAAGTCCAGTTCCACACTCTATATTAAGACTGCGATAGACTTCAATGGAGTGGTCCTGATGCTGAGGAAGAAGGATGCTGCAGATGAGAAAAGATGCTCTATGTGGAACTCTTTCCCAGCGTCTCTTAGAAACTGTCACTCCCTGCTCACCTTTCGTAAGAATCTGAAGACATGACTTTTAGCTGCCATGTAAAAATCTGAAGATATGGCTTTTCTAGCTGCCAGCCTCGGCTCCCATCTGCCTCCTCTTTTCCTGCTCCAGGAGACCCCTCGGGTAGCTATGAGCAAAACAAGTTTCTGTATAATATGATGTGCTGTGCGGTCGACAGAGGTTTCCTTGCGGTTATTCCATGGGTAAGGCAAGATGACTTTGGCCACAGGGGTTGGTGTTGCTTGAAGTCCTCTTTGAGCCAGTAGAAGGCCACATGTAGCTGGGCTACCGATCTCCATGCACAGTGGCCCTATGATTTCCTTTGGTGAAGGCTGGTGTCCGTCTTTGGTGACCAATCTGGATTCAGGTGGCACTTTCAGGTCAGTAGACTGGTGGCCAACTTTCAGCTACCAAGAATCGGTCTCTTGGGTTGCCCGCCACTGGTGATTTGAATAATGTGGCTTGCCGGGAGGGGCTACAGAAGGTTTGATGGCCTTGGTACTAGATCTAGGGGGTCAGCCGACTGACCATTGGAGCCACTTCTTTGGGCTGGGTCTCTGGATTGACTTTTCAATGAGTCAGGAGCCACAGGCACAGTTTATGCTAGCCCAAGGTGTGGCAGGTGCAGTCCAGCAGTTAGTGCTGCCTCTCTTGCCAGGTTCAGGGGTCAGCAGGACAGTCCTTCTTCTGTCATTTCTCCAGTTCTGTTGCGATCCGTGGTTCAGGGCTGTCATATGTATGCTCAAAAAGTGATCCGGGGAGATGATGCAGTAACTAGCCAATGAACTACCAGGATCCCTCCCGCCTTGTGACGGCTTCTTTCTATGCTATTCTGACCACTCTCAAGATGTCTGAACCCTTACTTGGATGTTAGGAGCTTAGTAGCCCACACTTTAGGTATGGCTACCTATGGGCTTCATGCCCACGGTAAAATCAGTTTGGCCGCTGGGTAGCTCTTTCTTTTCCCGCCAGCATCCTGTCTACATGAACAAAGGAAGCAAAAGACACACAATTGATGGACGGAATGCAGAACAAATCAAAACATTCACCCCCAGTCAAGAGATCTGGGTTAAATGCATCATTCTTTTGCTCACCATGCCAACCCACTTTAGACCTGGCCATATGCAAATCAGTCTTGACCCTGTGCCTCATGGGAACAGCCCAGCCCGAACTGCTGAGCCAGGTCCTCCCTGGACCGGAAACAAGCATCCTAGGACCAGTTTCGAAGTTTCACCGCTCTTCAGCCATGATAGCTTGAATCCAGTGGTACAGTGAGCCCGGGACCCAAGTCTGGGAATACCCGGTGCACTTAGGGCGAGGAAGCAAAATACACACAATTGATGGACGGAATGCAGAACAAATCTAAACATTCACCCCAGTCAAGAGATCTGGGTTAAATCCATCATTTGTTTGCTCACCATTCCACCCCAGTTTAGACCTTGCCTGTAGAAAATCAGTCTTGACCCTGTGCCTCATGGGAACAGTCCAGCCCGAACTGCTGAGCCAGGTCCTCCCTGGACCAGAAACAAGCATCCTAGGACCGGTTTGGGGGTTTCACCCCTCTTCAGCGTGGCTAGCTTGAATCCAGTGGCACAGTGAGCCCGGGACCCACATCTGGGCATACTTGGCACACGTAGGGCCAGAAAGCAAAAGACACACAAATGATGGACAGAATGCAGAACAAATCAAAACATTCACCCACAGTCAACAGATCTGGGTTAAATCATTGCTTCTTTTGCTCACCATGCCACACCAGTTTAGACCCAGCCATATGCAAATTAGTCTTGACCCTGTGCCTCATGGAAACAGTCCATTTATTGGAATCAAGCTTTCCTGGCTGAAGAGGGGTGAAACCCCGAAACCGGTCCTAGGATGCTTGTTTCCGGTCCAGGGAGGACCTGGCTTGGCAGTTCAGGCTGGACTGTTCCCATGAGCACAGGGTTAAGACTGATTTGCATATGGCCAGGTCTAAACTGGGGTGGCATGGTGAGCAAAAGAATGATGGATTTAACCCAGATCTCTTGACTGGGGGTGAATGTTTTGATTTGTTCTGCATTCCGTCCATCAATTGTGTGTCTTTTGCTTTCTCGCCCTAAGTGAGCCAGGTATGCCCAGACGTGGGTCCTGGGCTCACTGTGCACTTGAATCAAGCTATCCTGGCTGAAAAGGGGTGAAACCCCGAAACCGGTCCTAGGATGCTTGTTTCCGGTCCAGGGAGGACCTGGCTTGACAGTTCGGGCTGGATTGTTCCCATGAGGCACAGGGTCAAGACTGATTTGCATATGGCCAGGTCTAAACTGGGGTGGCATGGTGAGGAAAAGAATGATGGATTTAACCCAGATCTCTTGCCTGGGGGTGAATTTTTTGATTTGTTCTGCATTCCATCCATCAATTGTGTTTCTTTTACTTTCTCACCCTAAGTGCGCCAGGTATGCCCAGACGTGGGTCCTGGGCTCGCTGTGCCACTGGAATCAAGCTATCCTGGCTGAAGAGGGGTGAAACCCCGAAACCGGTCCTAGGATGCTTGTTTCCGATCCAGGGAGGACCTGGCTTGGCAGTTCGGGCTGGACACTTCCCATGAGGCACAGGGTCAAGACTAATTTGCATATGGCCAGGTCTAAGCTGGGGTGGCATGGTGAGCAAATGAATGATGGATTTAACCCAGATCCCTTGTCTGGGGGGGAATGTTTTGATTTGTTCTGCATTCCGTCCAGCAATTGTGTGTCTATTGCTTTCTCGCCCTAAGTGCGCCAGGTATGCCCAGACGTGGGTCCTGGGCTTGCTGTGCCACTGGAATCAAGCTATCCTGGCTGAAGAGGGGTGAAACCCCGAAACCGGTCCTAGGATGCTTGTTTCCGATCCAGGGAGGACCTGGCTTGGCAGTTCGGGCTGGACTGTTCCCATGAGGCACAGGGTCAAGACTAATTTGCATATGGCCAGGTCTAAACTGGGGTGGCATGGTGAGCAAATGAATGATGGATTTAACCCAGATCCCTTGACTGGGGGTGAATGTTTTGATTTGTTCTGCATTCCGCCCATCAATTGTGTGTCTTTTACATGAACAAAGGGGCAGCCCTAGATGAGCGTGATCTCCATTTGCCCACCAAAGGCGACTTCCTCTTTTAAAGCTTTCCTTTTGGGCTATCATCCTGTGTGGCTTCCTGCAAGGAGGAGGTAACACTTCACTCTGTAGAAAGATTCTATTGTTCCTGAGCCTTGGAGTCATTCACACAACCCCCCAGGAGCGCAGAAGGCTTTCTGATGGTGAGCAACTGTGCAAGGCCACTGGAAAAACTGAGCAACAAGAGTGGCAACTTTCTAAAATCTTCCTTTCTTCAAAAGTTACATAAAATTTGACTTGGGCATCAAATCAGGTTAAATGCCACCATTAATTTGATACCTTGAAGTACCAATTTTAGTAGTCCCATTCAGAAGTTAGCCGGACTGAGAGGTCAGCCGGTAACTCTGTAGTAGCCAATGGAGATACAAACATTTCCACAGCAAAAGCAACTATTGGGGGTTTTGTTGTTAGGACATTTTAAAGGATATGTCCTACTTAATAATATACAGCTCCCTACCTTAAGGCTCGACAGGCTTCTTTAGGGGAGACTTACATATATTGTTAAATGAAAGTGGGGACTTGATTTAAATGGCAAAGTCGAACTAGCACTTTTAAAACTGCTCTTCTAGACTGCAGTGGCAGGCTGGGTGCCATCTTGTACTCCATCACACACAGGCTGGACCAATCAGTGCTGCAGCCCTTGCTGGACATTCTGTCTTACAGGCCCTGGACACCCTTGGTACCATATAGTAGGTACTTATTAGTAGGTCAGCCGATGCCAATTGGGGGTAGCCAATACAACATACATTTTATCAGAGGAGAGAAGACTGGCCCTGGGGTCTTGTTAGCAGGTCTTGGTGCACTCTCAGAGTCAAAAAATCAGCATCAGTCCAAAACTTTGAGGGTGATCGTTCAAAAAGAGGCATTTCCTTGCAATGATTAGTACAACAAATAATTATTTTTTTTGCCACTTGAAAAATATTTTTCTAGATGAATACATCTTTTCCCTTACACCCACATTAAACATGGGAGACTTCTGGTCTTTTTCACACTCAATTTGTAAATACAACCCTTACGGGTGAGTAGTTGCACACTAAAAAACCCTGATTGATTGATTGATTACAACCTTTTTGACACTCTGTACTTCATTTAGCACAAATACAGTGCTAATAGCTTGATTACGGCTAATATCACAGTTGTAAGGAGCACTATTACTCATTTAATTAGGGATTTTAGGCTGGGATTGAAAAAACTTGTAGGAAACCGTTATGGAGTTCAGAGAGCATTAAATAACTTGCCTAGATGGTGCCTAGATGATTATTGGGAGGACGCACTTCATATGAGGTTTTCTTCGGAGTTTCTATGTATGTGCCTGGCTTGGATATTTCTGGAAAAGTGGTGGAATAAGATAAATTTACTTAGAGAAATGTTTGAATGTTTTACAGTGTATTGAAGAAGTCAGACGCAAGCTGTCTAACACAAACCACCTTGATGCCTTCACCTGCGACAAGAAGGTTATCACTGCTGCTGACAAGTGGGTTTCCAAAGTTGGGGACTTAATCTGGGAAAAAGTAAGGACAAACAAGCTTTTGAACCATCCTATAGACCACCCATCATTGTTCTTGAGGAAAAAGGCACCAGAACTGTTATCCTCCCTTCTCTGCCTGGACCAAGAAAAAACAAACAGGTGTCTATCGGCCACGTTAAAAACCTTCTGTGGCCAGTCCTCCACAGCTGACTGCCACAGACACTAAGAAGGATTCAGAGCAGCCCCCCCCCCCCCCAACCTCTCCCTACCCTGAATACTCTACCCCGCAGCAAAGCAGTAATCTTTCTTGCCCGAGTTCCCATCCGGGAAAATTCCAGCAAAACACTCTATGAAGAACATTGAGTGCAACAAACACAGATGATGCTGCCAATATGCCAATGGCTACTGTCCAACGTAATTCCATGGTTTATTATGAAATTCCACCTGACTCTACAGAACTGATACCATTTCAAGAGCCTTGAGAGACCGATGACATTGTAAATGACTCTGGATACTCACAGGAGAGGTTTCAGTCCCTACAACAATCACTCCTGGCAGAGACTGATTTGTGCTTGCCTTGCCAGGGGTTTTGTTGCATGTATTTGATACCTCCGTGGTCATATGCCTGGATCGCCTTAGGAACCTTTCTTCTCATTATGTGGTTGTTAACGATATTCATTGTTCTACTACTGCTGGATGGACATTTCACCCATGGCAGAACAATTGCATCACCTGTGGCTCACTAACAACAGCCACACTCCTCATCCCAAAGAGGTCTCTATGCGGCAAACATTACAGTTTATCCTGTGACTTAAAGGCAAAGCTTGGGAAAAGGTTCCATATCAGACTATGGGACCCACTGAGACATTGCAATTGCCTTATGTGATAAACGTTTCAGTGAATGATGTTATAATAACTGGTACTAGTTCAGATAATTGGGTCCTAGAGACAGTTAAAAGAATGATGTCTGATTTGCAGGCATATGCTTTGGTGAATAATGAATATCCTTATTTGAATTCAGCAAATTAGAACAAAATGGATTGTTATCACTACTATGCAAATGTTTTCATGCATAGGACTAGTTACCCTAAAGAATTTCATAATTACACACAGTTGGAACATTGTGAGACTCCGCTTCCCGGATGAATATATCTGAATCAGACATAAATTATATGATACAGAATGGAACCTATAATTCAACCGAATTTCCTATTGAAAATGTAGCCTTATGGCGTTATAATTCTAATACATGCATGCAGCGTTTACTTTCCAATACTCCTAGACCTAAACGTAATCATCTTGATACATGTTACAATACACAAACACTTGTAGTAGTTACCACATACAGTGTAGGTAAGCGGTGTCTGCCAAGGTTTGAACACTCCAGTCTTTCTGCTGTTAAAGAACACTTTTCCTCAATTAATGAGAAAATGTATTTTTGGAATCACGGTCTAAAGATATAAAAAATACCTTTCCATGGGAATATACGCCATCCATAATGAATTAAACAAGTTTTCTGAGCAAGAAGCTGCAGAAAGAATTCAGCAAATAGATCAAGAAAACATACAGTTTTAACGTTATCGACACACGCTTTCTAAAGAGTGTACTCATTATATCATCATTTGTTCTCAGCCTTAGACCTCCTAAAGGGAGATCTGAAATTACTAGAACATGGGCAGGCTTAATTAAGAGCGAGTATACATTTAAGCTGGGCCTTACCAACTCTTAGATCAGGTTTTGTGCCTTGGCAGCTTCTCAATGAAAGAGCTCTATACGAACCATACAATTTGACACTCACTCAAAAAACAATGGCAAAAAATAATCTACATGAACCCTATTAAGTATAAAACGAGTTGAAGATGCACCAGTGAGTGACACTCCATCTATTACTTGGTTAATACACGGTTATATTTTATTGCCCATTACAGCGTTTAATTTTCATGATTGTCAAAAATATAAATCCATTGGCTGGTATGAAACTATTCACAATTGTTCCTGCCATGGAAATTTCCTTTTTCCCACATCTGTTTAAATGAAAATGAAGATGACCCTGTATATATATATCAGTACAGCAAATTACAGAAATCCCCTTGAACCTTCCCTTTTATGAAACACCATATCAATGCACGGAATGTGTGGTGCTTTGATGCCAGGGTTAATTTGTGTTTATCTGTTTCCCCATTGCATCCATTCCCACACAACACGAGCTACTAAATAACGGTTTTCATTTACTTCTAATAAATGATACTTGCAGTGGGTTGGAACCCGGCCAGCCATACCTGATAATAGTTTTAGCAACAATTTATTGTTGTGGAAGTGTCTTGTATCCTCCACCTCAAAATATCACGAGGAGCATGCCTTGGTCTAGTATAAGAATGAAATCTATTCATTTTGGTGATTTGAACAAACTATTCTCTGTACTCTTACATAAAGAAGTCCCTTTGACTTCAGCGGTTGAATTTTAAAATCTGCAAACAGCCAGATCTACTTCAGAAATCTCTAGGCTGTTACCCTCACAGTACTCAACATATTTTGCAGATATCATACACACGATATTCAATTCACCTGTAAAAACTGGTGTTGTGCATCTTTTTAGGAACATTGGATCTGATCTGGTGACTGGATTAAAAGTAGCATTTGAACTGATTCTGTCATTTTTCATTCTCTGTTCTCCAGCCCTTTTGGAGGATTTCCAATCATCATATTGCTAATTGGCTTTGGTATCATCATCTTTATTTTGTTCTGATAAGGAAATCAACAACATGGAGTACACATATCCAGCGGAACAAACCTGCAGAGAGACTCTAGCACCAGCCGCGGTCGGTAGTAGGAGTAACTGCAGGGCGGTGATGTGGGGAGGGGGAGGGGCAGGGTGGGGGGTAGTAAACTATGGATTACGGAGGTTTACAGGTAAGTTAACATATAAATTAATAAAACGAATTTCGTTGCGTGCACTGCATCCCCAAATGCGATGCAGTGCACGCAACGAAATTCGTTTTATTAATTTATATGTTAACTTACCTGTAAACCTCCGTAATCCATAGTTTACTACCCCCCACCGTGCCCCTCCCCCTCCCAACATCACCGCCCTGCTGTTACTCCTACTACCGACCGCGGCTGTCTAGCACACTACATGGGGCATACTTGGCTATTTGAACTCAGTGAGCACTGGATGCTATCGTTTTGCAAAATGATTGCTGCACAAGTAAAACCTGTACTCTGGTGCATAAACTGTCCAATGGAGATCATGTTTCACTTACATCTGGAACAGGTCCCAGTGGTTTGTCTTGATATGGAAATGAATATACAACCTCTACATGAGCACAAGAAACAATGGCGAACAATTTGCCTCTGTCCCTTCTACAGGATGCTACTTATGACAGAGCAATATCACCAGTGGCACTTAGCAGCACCCAGTGCTATCCTTCAAATGCCCCGGAGAGGAGCCACAATTACCATTGTGTGCTTCAGATGAGCAACCATTTGCTGGTCTATGAAATGCACAGACTGCTAACTATGAACACGCTTTGTATGGATTCCGTAAAGATCACACATATGCTGTGTGTGCACCCAAAGATGTTGACATGTCCTCTGATGAAGAATTACCTCAACATGTGAGTCGACCAGCAAACAGCAACATTGTTTCACCATATATACCACAAAAGCCTAGTTGAACTATGTCTTTTAAAAGATTCTTTATACGTTTTGCTTTTTACTGCATATTTTTTAATCTGATCTCTTTCAAATCATCACTGGTATATTTAATTGCCAACATGCACAAAACTCTTTAGATAGATTATGAGATGTATATTCCTTGATTATGAGACACATTGCAAGGCTTGAAAGTATTCATGCTTTTCTATAATTATTATATGCATAATTTTTGCCAGTTACATATATGATGTATTGATTGTCTATGTTTAATGCTTCATTTATTATATTTTACACACATAGTTTGGTCAAGCACATATTTTGTTTCAGGTATTTTCAAAATCTTAGTAATTTGTGAGTAGGGAGTTTCCTATATTTTAGCTAAATCCCTATTGGTTAGACACGTCCCTATTATATCACATTCAGACGTACAAGCTGGGCATGACGTAAAACCACTAAGGTCTGACTCCATTTTATGTAGGTTCTGACTCCATCTCAGTTAATGGAACTCACCATCTTCTGCATCTCCGACAATGGAGTCACCATGTTCCCTGATTTGTGGAGAATCATTGTCATGTCTGCTCTTAAACGTAGATGTCACCAGACCTTATATTTCTTAGAACTGTGAAAGCATCAAATCCTTTGATTAATGGCATAGATAAAACACTTGGGGCCATATGTAGGTGGCCTAACATTTACCACTTCATAAATACCGAATTTTACCGATTCGGTATTTATGAAGTGGTAAATGCTATGTAGTTAATCCATCGGTAATATTTACCGATTCGGAATGGGTCGGTATTTTAGAATCGGTAATGGTAACTGGCTTCCCATTGATTCCTATGGGCCAGGAGGCCCATAGGAATCAATGGGAAGCCAGTTACCATTACCGAATCGGTAAATACCGATTCGGTAATGGGGGGAGCACAATCAAGGGTGGCAGGGTGTCACAGTGTCACCCTGTTGGACCCCTGATTCCTGCATGTATGTCTGCCACATTGCACACTTCTAAGTGCAAAAAAATGCTTTTTCAAAGCCATTCGTCATTTACCACCAACTTTTAGTTGGTGGTAAATAACGAATCCCCACAACACCCACACACTCCCCCTACATCTCATTTCAGGATTCGGTATTTACCGAATCGGTAAAATTACTGATTCGGTAATTTTACCGATTCGGTAAATTACCGAATCCTGAAATGTGCCCCCTACATACCAAAAGCCTGAATACCGGTAGGTAACGGGATTTTTACCGAAATTCGGCCGTTACCGACCGGTATTGGGCTTCCTACATATGGCCCTTGATGTGGCAATCGTCTGGTCAAACGTCTAATCCTCACCATTTCAAGGTTGAATAAGAACACATACAGAAATGTAACCAAAATAATGTAGTCTGAATTGACGTCCTTTTACCTTATATGTGCAGAAGGAAACATCAGGGATGCACACCGAGATGCTAATAATCCTAAATGTATGTCAGAAATTATGATTTATAAGATCTAGTATATAAGAACACCACTTGACAACTTGTCACAAGAGGTCCAGCTAACCACCTGAGATTCTGCCAGAGATGGCCTCACCTACTGCCAGCACAATTCACACTTTGCAGATGCTACATCTCGCCTGAAGCTGATAAAGCGGAGTCTCAGTTGAAGACTGACTGACTACTACTGCAGTGTGTGTGTGTGCCCTTCACGGGGAACACTGTCTTTATGCCTCCACTGATAAAGACAGCTTTTGCTGTCAACAAACTATGCAGTGCATCTCTTTTCCCTAAGAAACTCTAGACCTCAAGTTGCTCTGCCTTCCATTCTCTCTTAGTGTAGCACATAGAAGTAGATTTTAGGGTATTAGGCTCAAGATGACATTTTAATAATGTTAGAAATGTTCAATATATTCTCATTATAAATAACGTTCGATCTTGCTGTTTTTATAATATTGTGTGTAGTTGTTTTAGATGTAATGAAAAACAGATTGTTCCTGTAATAATAAATGCTTTTACTGTTCATTCTTCTTAGTGCAATGTGTGTGATATTGTGCATAATGAAATAGGTTTGTTACTGTAACCAGAGTGCCACTGATCCCTTTATGTAATGTAAAATATAATGTAAAAATTACTTATAAAGCGCAGCCTACACCGGACGGTTTCTTGGCGCTGTTCACTATATTCGGTGGGAGGCAGAGGGGGGTGAGAAAAGCCTATGAATAGGCACTGCGGAAGAGGTGGGTTTTAAGGAGAGACCTAAATTGAAGATGGGAGCAAGAGAGTCTAAGTTCCAATGGGAGAGAGTTCCAAAATGAGGGGGCCAGAAAAGAAAATCTAAGACCTCCATGTTTTTTGCGCCTGTATCTGGGTGCCTGGAGGAGTGCTTGGTCAGAGGATCGGAGGTGCCTGGAGGGAACATAGTGATGTAGGAGGGAAGAGATGAAGGAAGGGCCGATGCCGGCCAAAGATTTATGAGTCAGACAGCCAAGTTTGAACTTGCAGCGCTCTGATACAGGAAGCCAATGAAGGGTTTTGAGCAGGGGGTGGACGTGATGATGTTTAGGTTGATGATAAATTAGGCGAGCTGCCTGGTTTTGTATCAACTGCAATCGTTTGATCTGATATTGAGGGATTCCTACATACAAAGCGTTAGCGTAGTCGATCCGAGAGATGACTAGGGCCAGCAATGCCAGAGTGAGGGCTTCGGTGGTCAGGAAGTGGGCTATTTTTCGGATCTTACTAAGCTGAAAAAAGCAAGAGGACACAGTGGCATTGACCTGATGTTTCATAGAGAGATCGTGGGAGATGTAAACCCCTAGGCTTTTCACTTTGTCAGCAGGGTGGGGGGGGGGGCCAAGTGAGAGGGCCAGAAGGTGGAGTTCCAAGGGTTGGATGGGCCTCCGACAAGAACAAGCTCCGTCTTGTCGGGGTTAAGTTTGAGATGGTGGGCGCCCATCCAATTGCTGATATGGCAGAGGGTGGATTGGAAATTTTGAACCGCATCGTCAGAGGAGTCAAGGTTGAAGACAAGCTGAATGTCGTCTGCATAATTAAATGCAGAGACATTCCAACCCCGGAGGGAACGGATCAGGGGGGTGAGATACAGGTTAAAAAGAAGTGGTGACAAGGACGAACCCTGTGGAACACCGCAGGTAAGCATCCTCCTGTCAGCCGAAAACTGGGAGAGTCGGACAGATTGGTGGCGGTCCGTCAGAAAGGAACGGACCCAGTTAAGTGCCGTCCCACCGATGCCCGCTTCTCTGACACGGTCGACCAAGATGGTGTGGTCGACCGTGTCAAAGGCAGCCGACAGATCCAGAAGGACCAAGGCTTGGCTGATGTTGGAGTCGGCGCCTCTACGGAGTTCCTCCATGACAGAGAGGATAACCGCCTCGGTCGAGTGTGCAGGTCTAAACCCGGCTTGCTGGGAATCAAGGAAGTTAGAGTCTTCGATGAAGGAACTGAGGACGCTGGTCACGTGAGACTCAACTACCTTACTCAAGTAAGGGAGCAGGGAAATGGGGCGGAAATTGCCCAGAACCCCGGGATCAGCGTTGGTTTTTTTTAATATAGGAACCACCTCAGCGTTCTTAAACTGGCTGGGAACCTGACCGAGCAGTAGAGAGTTGTTCAGGAGGGCCAGCGGAGGGGCGGGGCAAGCCGAGAAGGTGGCCCGGAGAATCGTAGGAGGGCAACAATCAGTGGGGGAACCAGATGAAATTTTATTAAGTAGGGAGAGAAAGTCTTCCTCTGGTATGGGGGGGAGCTGAGTGAGGGAGTGGGGGTTAAAGGAGGGGGTGACCTCAGAGAGGGCCGTCGCCGGCGGTCCGGAAGATATACTGTTTTTGATTTTACTGATTTTTTCTATAAAGAAACAGTTGAGGGAGTCGCAGAGGGCCTGGGACGGAAGGGGTTTGATAGTCACCCTATCCGGATGTGAAAGCTCTTCCACAATGGCAAAAATTTCTTTGGATTTTTGTACAGAGTTGAGAATTTTTGAGGAGAAGTAGGTGGTTTTAGCTGCTGAAATAGCCTGTTTATATTCTCCAGATAGTTTTAGAAAATGAAGTTTCTGGGATTGTTAGTAACCCAAAAGCAATACTTCTATATCAATTACACATTCAATAGTATCTTTGGGGCTGCAACAACCTGCCTTTCACATTCATCGTTGGTGCTTTGAACCAAGTTCACCTGTGTCACCCGTGGGTGGGAAAGCACACCTTGTAGAGTTACACCAGAGTCGTAACTTATGCAACAGTATGAGTTGGAATGTTCCACAAAACAGGAAGGCAGGTAAAGAAGAGGATCTGGTGGGTGAGAAGGCATGCTGTTCCGCAGAACAGGAAGGTGAGTGAAGAAAGTCAAGTGAGTGTAAAACCACGCAGGTTGGGAGTCACTCACCAAAGGGTAAACTTAGAGGTATGCTTAGGTTGACCTTCAAAGTGTAAATGGTTTTGTGATTTGCACTCAATGACAATGACTGCTTGAGTTTTTGAACTGTAGAGATTCTCTGCTGGACTTGGCCCTTTCTGCAGGGTCTTCCTTAAATGTTTTGCCTTCACACTTATGTTTTCTGAACCTGTGTTTGTTCGCTTTTAGGGCGCTGCACACTTTACCGCTACTAACCAATGCTAAAGTGCTTGTGCTCTCTCCTTTAAACATGGTGATTTTGGATTATACCCAGTTGGCCCATTTAGTTTACCTGTAAGTCCCTAGTAAGGTGGTACTACATATACCCAGGGCCTGTAATTTAAATCATACTAGTGGGCCTGCAGCACTGATTGTCCCACCCATTTAAGTAGCCCTTTTAAACATGTCTCAGGCCTGCCATTGCAGCCTATATGTGCAGTTTTAAACTGCTATTTCGACCTGGCAAAAAAACCTTTTGCAGGCCCAAACCATCTTTTTTAATGTGCATTAGTTAGGGTAAGTTGTGAACAGCACAGAGGGGTAGATTGCAGTGTATTTAAAAGTTGGACATGTACTTTTAAGTTTTATATGTCATGGTAGTGAAATACTCTTAAAGTCATTTTTCACAACTGCAAGTCCTACCTCTCCAATAGGTTAGCATTGGGCTCCCTTATTTCACTTAATAAGCAATACCTTTCAATTGGGGGCAGATAAACAAGTCATGTTTGTTGTTTGAGAAATTGTAATTAAAACTCCTCTTTAATGGTGAAGGCGGATTTTAAGTTGACATTTTGAAAATGTCACATTTAGAGAGTTGGTGTTTTCTCACCCTAACGATTTGGTGCCTGCAGCCATGTTTCTGGGTCACATGGCTGGGTGTAGTTGACAGTTGGACTTTGTTTATCCTCCCAGACAGCCGCACAATAGAGAAATTAGGTGTGTCTGGAAAGGCAATCAACTGGCAGTATGGGGGTTGGAGCTGGGCACAGCCCCACTTTCAACTGAATAGGTTTCTCCCTGCCTTTACACAAAGGACTTGTCACCTCTGCATTTTTCATGCAGCCAGCCTGGAGCTAGGGCAGGAGAGGCAGGAATCTTCAAGGACTTCAAAGGAAATCCTCTAGAAACTTCTCCTACTTCAAAGTGGGGACCGGGTATAAATATTGGACCCTCAGATCCAACTCTTCAGTACACTGTGGATACTACAAAAGAAGGACTGCTGTGCTGCTTTGCTACCAAAAGGACTGCCACTCTGCTGCCGTGCTACTCTGCTGCTCTGCTGCCTGCTGCCCTGGTTGCTGAGAAGGACAACTGGACCTGCATCCTTAATTCCAAGCTGAAGGGACCCCAAGGGTCAGCCAACTTAACTCCTGTTTTGAGCTACTGGGATATAACAAGCTCTAGATGATCCCTAGAGCTGCCCAGCTGACCTGCAACTGGACCTGCAACTGGACCTGCCTGACCTCTGCTGGAGTGCGTTCCTGACCCCTAAGTGCTGCCCCTCAGGTCCTGGACCCTTGGTGGGGCCTCAGTTGAGCTTTCTTGAAGTTTTGGGCTCTTTGCAAACGCAAACATGAAGTTCTGGTGAACATACATTTCGTGCTACAGAGACGCCCATCCGAGACGCCTCACTTGCCGTTCGTGCTGCATCGACGACCATCCACAATGCTCACCCTGCT
Organism: Triturus cristatus; assembly: GCF_964204655.1. Classification (NCBI taxonomy): domain Eukaryota; kingdom Metazoa; phylum Chordata; class Amphibia; order Caudata; family Salamandridae; genus Triturus; species Triturus cristatus. The sequence goes on along the minus strand of NC_140588.1, from coordinate 1,060,094,470 downwards.
CCTCGAGGCTCCTTCCACCATGAACGGAATATTTTGCACTGGACTTTTAGGGTAACTCTTTTAGTGGGACTAGCCTGGTCCCTGTATCAAGCACGCATTCCATCATCGTCAGCTGAACTTGTGACCTTCATCCAGTCTCGCAAGATCAAATAACCGCGAGTGGCTGTTTGCGCTTATAGGTACTTTACCTACCTGAAATCTTTACAATGGCATATCTCTGGTTCTACTTTTGTCATTTCAGTGTCAAGTAATTTATTAAACTTTGCTGTATTTTGCTAAAGTGGTGTGGAATTTTTCTTGTGTTATGTTTTCACTTTATTACTGTTTGAAGTGCTGTATAAATACTTTACATAGTGCCTCTAAGTTAAGACTGTCTGCTTTTGTGCCAAGCTACCAGAGGGTTGAGCACAGGTTGATTTGAGGTTTGCTTGCGTTTCACCCTGACCGAGAATGAGTCTGTGGTGCTGCTTGAGTAGGAGAAGTGGGCCCAGAAGGTCTGAAGAGAAGGGTCCTTGAGATCCATGGAGCATGTGGGGTCTGGAAAGGAAGAGGTATGAGATCTGAAGAAGGTAGGAAGTTCGACCTTGTTGTTTGAAAAAGTGGGGCCATGAGGGCCAAAGAGGTGCAGACAGGAGGGACCATGCGGTCTAGAGAAGAGTGACTGAGGTCTGAATCAATAAAACCATGAGGTCTGATGAGGGAGATCCCATGAGGTCCTAAGTGGAGGAACACTGAGGTCTGGCGAGATGGGCCTGTGAGGACCTCTAATGGAACACAGTGAGGGCTGAAGAGGTGGGACTGTGAGAAGAGATGAGACATGAGTCCTGAAGAGAACGGACGCTGAAAGTCAGTGAGGTAAAACCAACAAGTCTAGGGAGGTGTAACTGCAAGATCACAGGAGGCAGGATAGGACAATGATAACCAGGGAGGTGGGGCAGTGAGGTCTGGAAAGGTGGAAATGTGAGGTTTGAATAGGTGTCAGGGAGGATCCAGTGAGGAGGGACAATACGATACTGTAAGGGGGGACTATGAGGTCAGAACATGGCATCTGGAGAGATGTGAGCTATGAGGTCAAGTGAGATTCAGCCTTGAGCCTTGACGAGGTGGCAGTGCGAGTACCAGTGAGGTAGGACCAGTGCCTAATTTGAGCTGGTGGTTGCCTGTGGGGAAAAGACATTAGAGGTGAGATGCACTCCTCTGTTCTCCGATTTCAGTTTGTGCTCATTATGTGTACTCTCCAATTTTAAACTAGTAGGCGTGCACGCTTGTTATGCGCTCCGTCCACGTGCGCTGCAACATAGTAGAAACACAAGGGCACCACTTTACGATTCCCGTCAAGCTGCACAGCCAATCGTCAACGAATCCAATGAATTAAATTCATGATTATTAATCCTCAATTTTATCCAAAATTCTTCCTCTTTTGTTATCTTCTTGTTATTCAATTCATTTTACTCATTTTCACGTACGTTCATTCACTGTTCATATAACCACAGGAGAAAGGTTGTTTCCACATGCCGCACTGTATTTAAAATCACCCAATGCATTTCGGGAAAAGATCCCTTCTTCAGGGGTTTCTAGAATACAAACATAATCATCATCAGTTCCATCAGGGTTCTTATAATACCATCAACGAATCAAACACTAACTTATTTCCAAGCTGTTTCAACTATGAATTTTATACTATTTTCTTTCCCTGAAAATCATTTAGTTCAGCAGTCATATCTATAAGCGCTCATCCATATAACCTATCAACTGGCCACCCACCTGCAATATCTAAAAAACTAAGCATATAAAAAGCTCCAATATTCCTATCCTACTGTTCGCCCCTAAGGCCTATCCTTAATTGCAGTAAGAGAAAATTTACTTTACAGCGCGCTCACCGTGACATGTGCTGGTAAAACCCTCAAAACCAAAGCTTTGCAGAGTGTCCTCTCATTTTAAGCTTGATTCATTTCTGTAATGCGGGGAATCCTCCGCTCTGCTTCTCCATGCTTTGTTTGCCAAAAACGGTATTCAACTGCTACGATTTCGCGCTCATTTTAGTCCCCCAGCTGCCCTCGACTAAACTGTCACGTGTGTTGAAGCGCGCTAAACTGTGCACTGGATTGCAGAATGGCTGAGACCATTATGCAATGTTGAACTCCAATACCCATAATGCCCTTGCACACAAGGGCATTATGGGAGGAGGAGGAGGTCTAGCGAAGAGCCATGTTTTGAGGTCCCTCATGAAGGTGGGGAGTGATGTTGTCTGTCTGAGGTGGAGTGGGAGGGCGTTCCAGGCTCTGGCCATGAGGAAGGAGAAGGAGCGGCCTCCCAATCTGGACTTCCTGATGAAGGCATCCTTCTTCACACACCTGAACCCTGTGTGCACTGTCCAACCCAGGATGTCTCTAGTCGAAGATCAGTTACAGACCAGGATGAGATTCAGAGACATTTTACAGGCCAGGGGGCACCTTTCATCCACAGCAGACAATAAACAGAAGCACAGGAACAACCACTGGCTCATCTAAGGAAATGCCAAAAGTTATGGGTCTCTTGTTGCAGCGGAGCCATAAAACCTAAGCCTCGAACGCCTGCTTTAATATCCATATTCCATCTGTTTGCATTTTTCTGCCTGGAGAGCGTGAGAACTGAATCAATTTCCATGTCAAGTCTAGTAGACAGCACAAGCTCTCTGGTTGTGAAACACATATTTAGGTCCACCCATTCCTTACCATTTGCTGGCTTTACTGCCACTATTATTTGTCTGTTTCTTATGCAACTGCTTCTTGTGCCCCAGTTTTATCACTCTTCTTTTTGGCTGTCTCATGCAGCATAGCCTCTTTACCATCTCTCTGATTGGCTGGCTACTATGTTTCCACAGCTCGCTTTCAGGGAACTACATTTTGCTTCATGATTAACCACGTGTGTGAGCATTTGTTTTCCAAGTGGCTTTCTTGCATGCTTTTCTTCGCCCAATTATGCTCTGTCTCTCTTGCCCATATGTTTCCCTCACACTCCACTTTGCTCTTTTGCCCATGTGTTCTACGCTTTGCCCTATGTTCTCTCCCTTGTCTTGCTTCTCCCCACCAGCCGTGTTTCTCCCCCACAACTTCCTTGTTCCTTCACCCCTACCACCCCTACCACCTCTCTCAACCTGCTTCAGCAACCATCTCATCTGTTTGAATTTTTTTAAGTGCTTTAGTTCCATTTTTTACAAAAATCATCTTAATGTTCCTTTTTTTAATTTATCACTCCGCCTTGGACAGCTGAATAAAAAGAAAAAAATATATATATATTATTTGGTAATTGTGTGACCGTGTTTTGAACTCATGCACATGTATATTGAATGCATGTGCGTACCTACACAATTGCACAGCAGTCATATAATTATGCTCTTTTTAGCGCAGCTGTTCAGTTTGCTAAAGACTTCTTGTGGGCATTCGAAAAGCTTCCCGGCAAATTCATACTGTGCATTACTTACTATTGACTTTGTGGTTTGTAACTCACAGTTGCTTGCATTCTGTTTGCTGACTATATTTGTTTTAGGCTGTGGAGCTTGAGTTCATCCGTCCCTTGGAGAATCGTCTGTTTACTGTATCCTTCCAAGTACTCGCTTTCTGTAAACAGGCCAAATCTTTTCTTACCATGTCACATTTGCTGTGCATTCAAAGACAAAAGTAAATGTCAGGCTCTGTCTTTATAGGGACATTGGTGTTTACTTTTCTTTCTCTGACTTAAAAGTGAGAGAATATCGGTGACACTCCTGCTGGGTACCCATGTGAGAGGAGAGGCTGTAGGATGTTATTTTTTCTAGCTCACAACAAACATTAGCTGTGCTGATATTTCAGAATATATCAGAATTAGGAAAGTACAAATGAATCACCTTTTTATTCAATTCTGGAGTGTGGTGGAAACAAATATTAAAATATGAACAAAACACATCAACACACTAGGTGATGGGATTTCCACACATTATCGTTTGTGCCCAGTAAAACTGTATGTCTGTGCAAACCAAATGGTCATTTCAATTGAAAATGTGTTATCTGTAATGGCAAAGCGCTATCGCATCATGCATATTCCACAGTAAGCCACTGCGCACTACTCCACTCTACAAAACTCTACTTCACTCTATGCCCTTCCATCACTCAATCAATCCATCAATCAAACAGAATTTATAGAACATGGCTAATCACCCATGAGGATACCACTGGGGTGGCATGGTGATCAAAAGAATGATGGATTTAACCCAGATCCCTTGCCTGGGGGTGAATTTTTGATTGGTTCTGTTTTTCGTCCATCAATTGTGTGTCTTTTGCTTTCTCGCCCTAAGTGTGGTGGGTATGCCCAGACATGGTCCTGGGTTCACTGTGCCACTGGATTCAAGCTATCCTGGCTGATGAGGGGTGAAACCCTGAAACCGGTCTGTAGGAGAGTAGGGTCTGCTATCCTATGGTCACCCCAAATTTTTGCTTTTTGCTTCACTGGTTTTGGACATATTGAGGCTGTGGGCCTGCTAATCAGACCCCCAGCCTGCTGTTCTCTCTAACTAAATTGACACTATGCACCCTAGGTGCATAACCAATTGGAATTGGATCACCCTGTGAGCCCCTGTACCAGTGCACACTAGGTACCCAGGGCATTGGTGTATCTAAGGCCTATCAGGGGCTGCAGCATGTATTATGCCACCCCTGGCCTGGCCTAGCAATTTGACACAACTGGCTGATCACTCAGCTGGGGTAAGTTGGTGTAACCACCTCTTACTTAGGTGTAGTATACCTATACCTAACCTTAAATTGGACACATGTTAACCTATAAGTCACTCCTATGGCAGGCCTTGACAATCCTGAAGGCAGAGTGCTTGGTTCCATGTGAGATGGTGCTCTGGCATGAGCTGAGCCTGTCTGCAGTGGTCGGAACAACTTCCTTCTACTGTTTCCAGATATCGTCATACCATATACTCTTAAGTGCATTATGAACCTCGCGGTTAATGCTAACTTTGGTTTGGCTTTATCAAAACATGTCGAGTAAGGTGTCATACGAATTGGAATACTAACCCCTCACCAATTCTGGCAACGGGGTTAGCATTCCACCCTTCTAGAGGGACACGACATGTACAGTACCTGAAACCCGGGTAAAATCAGACATAGCCTCAGCTCCACAAAATGGATGCTGCCACCACAGACACAAGTCTGCCCTCCTGCTGCTGGGAGTCCTTCCAGCTTGGGAGACGTGGACAAAGGGTTTCCTGCCAGGGGAGGTGCAAGCACCACCCCAGACAGGATTTTGTGTATTGGTCAGGTAGGGCTTGAAAGGAATCAGACATGCCTGAGGCTCACAAGGAGCCTCGGTGCATATGCCAGTTCAATCCGGTCCTGGGGCACACCAGCCCCGGACCGGGGCAAGCTGGACAAAGGATTGGGGGTGTAACCACCCCCCTTCCTGGTCCCACCCTTAGGGAGGGACCTAGCAGGTAGTCCGGCCCCTAGAATCCGCTTAAAGGTAGGAGCTGTGTCCTAAGACTTCAGACATCCTGGAATCAACTTAACCACAAGAAGAAGACTGGAACTTCGATGCTCTGCTGCACAGAGGACTGAAGGAAATCTCCCCTATGGTCAGGGGGTGACCATCTTGCTAACGCAAGCACCAACCAGCTATTCAACGTCTGCTTTGCCGCCGCCTCCCGCCGGAGCCCGAGCCCAGAGCCCAACAAGACCTGGACCTCCAGACCTCTCACTGCCCGATCCACAGTCCCTGCAAAGAAGGAACCTGTGGAGGCACCGAGACACGTGGAGCCAGCCATCTTGGAAGACCGACGACAAGCTGCAAGCGCGACAACAGAGGCTCCCTCCAAGTTGTGCTTTGGGTTCTGAGAAGCCCAACCACCGAGCAGCATCTGCACCAAAGGTGAGCCCTTCAGCATCTCCACGATCTGTGTGGGGCCCCTCTGCACTTTGCATCTCGACGCGCCTGCCCGGTCCCTGGCCCGTTGGCTAGTGGCCATTTTGGCGACCTATTTTGAAATCAACAATGCTGGTCTGGTTGCTCCAGACTGGCCCTAGCTGCTCTTCAAAAGAGCAGCCCCTCTGACCTTGCTGGTCAGAACAATCAGCTTTCTTGAACTTCCACGACTCCTGCCTTTGCCCAGGTTTGTTTGCTTCTTTCGAGTCGCCGACACCGCCGACAGCGAGAGCCTGCGTGGGACAGCTCGTGACTTGACTCCTGGATGTCGTCAACCTTCAGGGACCACGTGGCTGCGGAGACAAGCTACACCTAACCACCTGTTTGCACCCGACATCGCCTGGTACCTACCTGGTGCCACGCCGGTCACTGGCTAGTGACTGTGAACACTGTCCCCTCTGCTTTCAGGTCTTTGACAACTCCGATCCACTCTTGGATTCACCGCATCTCTTCTGGACCGACCGCCTGCAGCATCTTTGTCATCAGGCTCAATTGAATTGATAGAAGAAACCCGACGCACTTCGAGACCTATGCACCCGCTTCCTGTGGGTGAGGTAAAGCTGGCACTCCGGTGCCAAAGTGTAGAGAAACATCTCTAGTGTCTGTGTTTTGAATCTTGAGATCGTAGTCCACCCAGAAGACCCTTTCTGCAGTAACTTTTTAACTTTTACGCACCCATTGAAAACCTATGGGAGCACGCGTGTAACTTTCTTCACTGCACACGCGACCCGTGGACCTCCTGGTCACTAACTGAAGTTAGCTCCTTGTAGGCCCAGCGATTCTAGAGGCCCTAGGCCTTTTCCCTTTCCTGTTCGTGGTACTTATACCACTATTTTAGTATATGGTTTGAGTGGCCACCAGGGCCCATCCATATAAAGTGCAACTTCTGTATATTATAACGTTGTCTTGTTTAACGATTTGTGCTCCTGTGCTCATAAAGAGTCTAGGGGATACTTTGAGAAATAAATACATATATATTTTGAATATATATCTGTGTGGTGTCCTTTCATTGGTATAAAAGGGGGTTACATATGGTAAAACAGCTTGCTTAACACGCTTTAACGAGTTTAGCCTCAAATACTGCTTAGCCTACGCTACCACTAGGGCAGCTAGTCCGAAAAGGTTGACTTACAGCCACACCATAAGGGTTGCTTGGCATGGTACAAGGTGGTCACTTTAACTAGTGAACATCATATACCAGGCCAACTTCTCACATTGGTGAGCAGCGGTTGGATTTGAGCTTGCTGTGTTTTACCATTGTAATCTCTTGGTTACCAATTGAAAGATCACATAGGTACCTGTGGGTACATATAAAACAAGATAGATATACTTAAGTTCTACTGAACTTAGTTGTTGTAGAGCAAAGGGAGTAGCACACCCTGACTACAACTACTAGATAGGTTTAGTAGGAAAACCCAAGTGTAGGTAGATTGCAACACATCCACCCACACTTAAGAGCAATGGCTGGGGCAGAGGGGTCCAATGTACCCATCTCTGTTGAGAGTGACCCCCAGAGGGCACCATCCATCTTTGCTACCCTAAACCGAAATGAGCTCAGGCAGTTGGCAAATATCAGGGGCCTTAAACAGCCCAAGAACCCTACTTCTGCTGAACTCAGAGAGCTTTTACAAGCTGATGAAGATCAGAAAGCTCTCAAGAAAGCCTCCCAGTTAGGCCTCTTAGGGACTGGAACAGGAGGCCCCCCTTGTGAAGATGCCACTGATGTACCCTTTTCCAATAATCACCCCTTAGATGAGATTCATACTACAGAGGATGAAAGTGATAAGGGTACTGATACTGAAGCTAGTGGGGATGAAGGGAGAACTAGCCCAGTGCCAAGTGTTATACGTGGCCCAGCTAACCTAAGGCTATTGGGGACTGACAATGGGATCATCCCATTGGATCTCCCCAGTGGACTTAACCAGGGGCTTGGGAGGCAAAGGAACCACTCAGGTGAATCTAATGCTTCTCATGCCTCTAGAGGCTCTCAAGGTCACTCCATAAGAAGGATGACCACCCCTCAGAGGAGGGAACATGAGGCCAGAATGCAGGAAGCTCAGCTGAGAATCAGGAGACAGGAGCTAGAAGTAGCTCTGATGGAAGAGAAACTGAGTAAGGCTAGGCAACCTAGAGAGAGTGGGTCTATACCCACTGGTGGCAGCATTGTCCCTAAGGACAAAGATAGGGTCTTTGACAATAGGAACCTGTCCAAGGTTGTGCCCCCATACAAAAGTGGGGATGACATCCACAAATGAATGACTGCTCTTGAGAGAGCCTGCAAAGTGCAGCAGGTTCCTGAAGACCAGTGGGCAGCAATCTTATGGCTCTCCTTTGAAGGAAGAGGCAGAGATAGACTCCTCACTGTTAGAGAGGAGAATGTCAGAAACTACAGAGCCCTGAAGAGTGTCCTAGTTGATGGGTTAGGCTTAACCACTGAACAGTACAGGTTAATATTCAGGGACACCCAGAAGACACAGACTCAGGACTGGTCTGAATACATTGATTGTGCCACTAAGGCTTTGGAGGGTTGGTTGCTGGGAAGTAAGGTATCTGATTATACAGGATTGTACAATTTGATGATGAGAGAACAGATTTTAAATAACTGTCAGAACCAGCAACTGCATCAACACTTGGTTGACTCAGATCTGACCTCTCCCCAAGAATTGAGAAAGAAGGCAGACAAATGGGTCAGAACCAGGGTTAAGCAAAAGAACCAGAACCAGGGGGTGATCAGAAGAAAACAGACCAAAAGGGTGGAGATCAGCAATCTAAAGACCAGAAGTCTTCAACAGGGCCCCAAACTAGTACTAACGAGGGTGGGTCCCAGCCTAAAGGGAAGAAGAAAGAAGGTCCAAAAAAACCCTGGTGCAAATCTTGCAAGAATACAACTCACTGGACTAGTGATTGTAAAAAGGGTGGAGCCCCCAACACTGTTGCCCCTAAGGCACCTGCTCCCAGTACTACTGTTAGCAGTGTTGGTCCCCAGACAAAGGGTGTAGTGGGAATCACTATGGGAACTGAAGGAGATTCTGACTTAGACAGAACCCTGACACAGGCTGTCTTGATCTGTGATGGGGACATGGATTTGTCCCTGACTGTGAGCCCCAGTAACCTGGGCAAGTACAGACAGACTCCTTTAATAAATGAAAAAGTGGCTCAAGCCTACAGGGACACATGTGCCAGTGTCACTATGGTGACACCAGGTTTTGTGGACCCTGGACAGTACATACCAGGTGAGAACTACCTGGTGACCAATGCCAGCAATGCCACTACTTCACATAGTGTGGCAGTTGCTAACTTCTCATGGGGAGGGGTAACTGGCCTCAAAAGGGTTGTGGTTAGTGCAGACCTCCCAGTAGAATGTTTGTTGGGCAATGACCTAGAGAGTTCTCTATGGTCAGAAGTGGAGTACAGGACACATGCAGAGATGTTAGGTATATCACCACATGTCCTTGCTGTGACCAGGTCACAGGCCAAAAAGTGCCTTACTGAACCACAGGCCTTGGATCCTGGAACAATGGACCAAGCACCTACCAAGAAGAAGAACAGGAGGGTAAAGGCTGTGCCTTCCCCCCTGCCTCAAAGTGATGATCAGCCTTCCCAGGAAGATGATCTAGAGAACCCTGAAGGAACTGTCCCTGAAGAGCTTGAACTTGATCAGGTTGAGTTTCTGGGGACAGGGGGACCTTCCAGGGCTGACTTGGGGCAGGCTCAGTTATCCTGTCCATCTCTTGAACCCCTCAGACAGCTGGCTGCTGCTGAGGCTGCTGGGAATGCTCAAGGTACCCATAAAGTGTATTGGGATGATGGGCTCCTTTATTCAGAGGCTAGAGACCCAAAACCTGGTGCAACCAGGAGGTTGGTTATACCTCTGCAATTTAGGGGCTTCCTTCTTACCTTGGCCCCTGATATTCCTCTAGCAGGACACTTAGGCCAGAACAAGACTTGGGACAGGCTTGTCCCTCACTTTCACTGGCCTCACATGAATGAAGATACAAAGGAGTTTTGTCGCTCCTGTGTGACCTGCCAAGCCAGTGGCAAATCAGATGGCACAACAAAGGCCCCCCTCATACCACTACCTGTGGTGGGGGTCCCCTTTGAAAGAGTGGGAATAGATATAGTGGGTCCCATGGATCCTCCCACTGCATCTGGGCACAGATTTATACTGGTGGTAGTGGATCATGCCACCAGGTATCCAGAGGCAATTCCCCTTAGGACCACTACAGCTCCTCTTGTGGCCAGGGCCCTGCTGGGAGTATTCTCCAGAGTGGGGTTTCCTAAGGAGGTGGTTTCTGACAGAGGTACCAACTTCATGTCAGGATACTTGACAGCTATGTGGAAGGAATGTGGTGTCAACTACAAGTTCACCACTCCTTATCACCCACAATGCAATGGGCTTGTTGAGAGATTCAACAAGACCCTAAAGGGTATGATCAAAGGATTACCTGAAAAGCTCAGGCGAAGATGGGACATCCTTCTACCCTGCCTTCTGTTTGCTTACAGAGAGGTCCCACAAAAAGGAGTTGGCTACAGCCCCTTTGAATTGTTGTTTGGGCACCCTGTAAGAGGCCCACTGTGTTTAGTGAAGGAAGGATGGGAGTTACCGCTCAAAAAGCCTAAACAAGACATAGTGGACTATGTACTTGGTCTCCGCTCCAGGATGGCTGAGTATATGGAGAAGGCATCCAAAAACCTTGAGGCAAGCCAGGCCTTACAGAAAGCTTGGCATGACCAAAAGGCTGTCTTGGTTGAGTTTCAGCCAGGACAGAAGGTATGGGTGTTGGAGCCAGTGGCCCCAGCAGCACTCCAAGACAAATGGTCTGGACCCCATACAATCCTGGAAAAGAAGGGAGAGGTTACCTACTTGGTGGACCTAGGAACTCCCAGGAGTCCCCACAGGGTACTCCATGTTAACAGGTTAAAAGCATATGTTGACAGGGCAGACATGGGCTTGCTCATGGCTACAGATGAGGGACAGGAGGAAGAGAGTGACCCTCTCCCAGACCTGTTGTCTCAGAACCCTGAGGATGGTTCAGTTGAAGGAGTGACCCTTGGAGGCAACCTCACTGAGCATCAGCAGATTGAATGTAGACAGGTTCTACAATCATTTCAGCATATGTTCTCACTGATACCTAGTCAAACTGACTGGTGTACCCATGTGGTGGACACTGGTGACAGTCTGCCTGTGAAGAACAAACTTTACAGACAACCTGACCACGTCAGGGACTGTATAAAGGCTGAGGTACACAAAATGCTGGAACTGGGTGTCATTGAACCCTCAGAGAGCCCCTGGGCTAGCCCAGTGGTTCTGGTCCCCAAACCTCACACCAAAGATGACAAGAGAGAGATGAGGTTCTGTGTGGATTACAGAGGACTCAATGCTGTCACTAGGACAGATGCACATCCTATTCCAAGGGCAGATGAGCTCATAGACAAACTAGCTTCTGCTAAGTTTTTGAGCACATTTGACTTGACAGCTGGCTATTGGCAAATCAGATTAGCTGAGGAGTCTAAGGCCAAAACAGCATTCTCAACCCCAGGTGGGCATTATCAATTTTTGGTGATGCCCTTTGGTCTGAAGAATGCACCTGCCACCTTCCAAAGGTTGGTGAATCAAGTCCTTACTGGGTTGGATGACTTTGGTGCAGCATATCTTGATGACATTGCTGTCTTTAGCTCCACCTGGGAGGATCACCTGATCCACCTGAAGAAGGTACTTGAGGCTCTGCAAAAGGCAGGCCTCACTATCAAGGCTACTAAGTGCCAGATAGGGCAGAGTAAGGTTGTGTATTTGGGCCACCTTGTAGGTGGAGGCCAAGTTCAACCACTGGAGAGTAAGATACAATCCATCAAGGACTGGTCTCCTCCAACCTCCCAGACTCAAGTTCGAGCTTTCTTGGGATTGACTGGGTACTACAGGAAGTTTGTTAAGAACTATGGGTCCATTGTGACTCCTCTTAATGATCTGACATCCAAGAAGATGCCCCAAAAGGTTCAGTGGACAGTAAGCTGTCAAAAGGCATTTGAAGACCTGAAGAAGGCCATGTGCTCTGCACCTATCCTGAAAAGTCCTGACTACTCCAAAGAGTTTATTGTCCAAACAGATGCTTCTGAGTTGGGTGTGGGAGCTGTGCTGTCACTACTTAATGTAGATGGTCAAGACCAACCCATTGCTTTTATTAGCAGAAGGTTGACCCCCAGAGAGAAGAATTGGTCAGCTATTGAGAGGGAGGCCTTTGCTGTGGTGTGGGCCCTGAAGAAGCTGAGGCCATCCTTGTTTGGCACTCACTTCAAGATTCAGACCGACCATAAGCCCCTCTTGTGGCTAAATCAGATGAAGGGTGAAAACCCCAAACTGCTTAGGTGGTCCATTTCCCTACAGGGGATGGACTTTACAGTGGAGCACCGGCCAGGTACAGACCATGGGAATGCAGATGGTCTCTCCAGGTACTTCCACTTAGGACATGAAGACGAGACTGGTCAAGGCTAGTTTAATATCCCTGCGTTTGGGGGGGGGGGTTGTGTAGGAGAGTAGGGTCTGCTATCCTATGGTCACCCCAAATTTTTGCTTTTTGCTTCACTGGTTTTGGACATATTGAGGCTGTGGGCCTGCTGTTCTCTCTAACTAAATTGACACTATGCACCCTAGGTGCATAACCAATTGGAATTGGATCACCCTGTGAGCCCCTGTACCAGTGTACACTAGGTACCCAGGGCATTGGTGTATCTAAGGCCTACTAGGGGCTGCAGCATGTATTATGCCACCCCTGGCCTGGCCTAGCAATTTGACACAACTGGCTGATCACTCAGCTGGGGTAAGTTGGTGTAACCACCTCTTACTTAGGTGTAGTATACCTATACCTAACCTTAAATGGGACACATGTTAACCTATAAGTCACTCCTATGGCAGGCCTTGACAATCCTGAAGGCAGAGTGCTTGGTTCCATGTGAGATGGTGCTCTGGCATGAGCTGAGCCTGTCTGCAGTGGTCGGAACAACTTCCTTCTACCGTTTCCAGATATCGTCATACCATATACTCTTAAGTGCGGTTAAATGCTAACTTTGGTTTGGCTTTATCAAAACATGTCGAGTAAGGTGTCATACGAATTGGAATACTAACCCCTCGCCAATTCTGGTGACGGGGTTAGCATTCCACCCTTCTAGAGGGACACGACATGTACAGTACCTGAAACCCGGGTAAAATCAGACATAGCCTCAGCTCCACAAAATGGATGCTGCCACCACAGACACAAGTCTGCCCTCCTGCTGCTGGGAGTCCTTCCAGCTTGGGAGACGTGGACAAAGGGTTTCCTGCCAGGGGAGGTGCGAGCACCACCCCAGACAGGATTTTGTGTATTGGTCAGGTAGGGCTTGAAAGGAATCAGACATGCCTGAGGCTCACAAGGAGCCTCGGTGCATATGCCAGTTCAATCCGGTCCTGGGGCACACCAGCCCCGGACCTGGGGTGAGCTGGACAAAGGATTGGGGGTGTAACCACCCCCCTTCCTTGTCCCACCCTTAGGGAGGGACCTAGCAGGTAGTCCGGCCCCTAGAATCCGCTTAAAGGTAGGAGCTGTGTCCTAAGACTTCAGACATCCTGGAATCAACTTAATCACAAGAAGAAGACGGGAACTTCGACGCTCTGCTGCACAGAGGACTGAAGGAAATCTCCCCTATGGTCAGGGAGTGACCATCTTGCTAACGCAAGCACCAACCAGCTATTAAACGTCTGCTTTGCCGCCGCCTCCCGCCGGAGCCCGAGCCCAGAGCCCGACAAGACCTGGACCTCCAGACCTCTCACCGCCCGATCCACAGTCCCTGCAAAGAAGGAACCCGTGGAGGCACCGAGACACGTGGAGCCAGCCATCTTGGAAGACCGACGACAAGCTGCAAGCGCAACAACAGAGGCTCCCTCCAAGTTGTGCTTTGGGTCCTGAGAAGCCCAACCACCGAGCAGCATCTGCACCAAAGGTGAGCCCTCCAGCATCTCCACGATCTGCGTGGGGCCCCTCTGCACTTTGCATCTCAACGCGCCTGCCCGGTCCCTGGCCCGTTGGCTAGTGGCCATTTTGGCGACCTATTTTGAAATCAACGACGCTGGTCTGGTTGCTCCAGACTGGCCCTAGCTGCTCTCCAAAAGAGCAGCCCCTCTGACCTTGCTGGTCAGAACAATCAGCTTTCTTGAACTTCCACGACTCCTGCCTTTGCCCAGGTTTGTTTGCTTCTTTCGAGTCGCCGACACGGCCAACAGCGAGAGCCTGCGTGGGACAGCTCGTGACTCGACTCCTGGACGTCGTCGACCTTCAGGGACCACGTGGCTGCAGAGACAAGCTACACCTAACCACCTGTTTGCACCCGACATCGCCTGGTACCTACCTGGTGCCACGCCGGTCACTGGCTAGTGACTGTGAACACTGTCCCCTCTGCTTTCAGGTCTTCGACAACTCCGATCCACTCTTGGATCCACCGCATCTCTTCTGGACCGACCGCCTGCAGCATCTTTGTCATCAGGCTCCATTGAAACGATAGAAGAAACCCGACGCACTTCGAGACCTATGCACCCGCTTCCTGTGGGTGAGGTAAAGCTGGCACTCCGGTGCCCAAGTGTAGAGAAACATCTCTAGTGTCTGTGTTTTGAATCTTGAGATCGTAGTCCACCCAGAAGACCCTTTCTGCAGTAACTTTTTAACTTTTACGCACCCATTGAAAACCTATGGGAGCACGCGTGTAACTTTCCTCACTGCACACGCGACCCGTGGACCTCCTGGTCACTAACTGAAGTTAGCTCCTTGTAGGCCCAGCGATTCTAGAGGCCCTAGGCCTTTTCCATTTCCTGTTCGTGGTACTTATACCACTATTTTAGTATATGGTTTGAGTGGCCACCAGGGCCCATCCATATAAAGTGCAACTTCTGTATATTATAACGTTGTCTTGTTTAACGATTTGTGCTCCTGTGCTCATAAAGAGTCTAGGGGATACTTTGAGAAATAAATACATATATATTTTCAATATATATCTGTGTGGTGTCCTTAACATCTGTGTGGTGTGCTTAACACGCTTTGACGAGTTTAGCCTCAAAGACTGCTTAGCCTACGCTACCACTAGGGCAGCTAGTCCGAAAAGGTTGACTTACAACCATACCATAAGGGTTACTTGGCATGGTACAAGGTGGTCACTTTAACTAGTGAACATCATATACCAGGCCAACTTCTCACACGGTCCTAGGATGTTTGTTTCTGATCCAGGGAGGACCTGGCTTGGCAGTTCCAGCTGGACTGTTCCCATGAGGCACAGGGTCAAGACTGATTTGCATATGGCCAGGTCGAAACTGGGGTGGCAGGGTGAGCAAAAGAATGATGGATTTGACCCAGATCTCTTGACTGGGGGTGAATGTTTTGATTGGATCTGCATTCCATCCATCAATTGTGTTTCTTTTGCTAGGAACTCTGCTACAGGTCTTGAGTCCTTTCTTGAATTCCAGCAGAGCACTCTATGCCACACCACTCCATTCTACGACAGACCACTCTTCTCTACAACATGCCACTCTATTCTATGACACTACGCGTCACTCCGCTCCACGACATGCCAATCTGCTCCACATACCACTCCACTCTAAGACACTCTACAACAACCCCCGCCAGTCCACACTACTTCACTCTACACCAATCCACTCCACTCCCCAACCACTTTACTCTACTCTATGCCACTCCACTCTATTCCACTCCACTCTTTGCCTCCAGCTCTACGCCCCTCCACACCACTTACCCGACTCCACTCCAATCTCCCCCACTCCACACCAATCTACCCCAGTCTACCCCAATCCACTACAATGAAATGTACCCCAATATACCCCACTCCACTACTATCTACTCCACTCCAATCTACCCCAATTTACTCCACTCTAACAAATGTACGCAACTCCACTCTACACCACTCCTCTCCAATCTATCCTAATCGACCCGACTCCACTACAGTCCACTTTAATCTAACCCAATCCAATCTAACTCATCCCAATCCTATTTACCCCACTTCACTCCAATCTATCCCAATCCACCCTATTCAACCCCAATATAACCCGCTCCACTCCAATGTTCCCCACGCTGCTCCACTCCAGTCTACCCTACTCCTTCCAATCTACCTCACTCCTTCCAATCTACCCCACTCCACTCTACCCCACTCCATTCCAGTATTTTCTACTCCACTCAAATGTACCCCACTCCAATCTACCACAATCTAACCACTCCAAATATGCCAGAATCTACCCCACTCCAATCTACCCCAACCTACCCCACTCCACTCCACTCAACTCCAATCTACCCCACTCTTCTCCAATCTAGCCCAATCTACCACAATCCAGTCCACCCCAATCTACCCCACTCCACCACAAACCACTCCACTCAATCTACCACACTCCACTCTACCCCACTCCAGTTCAATCTATACCACTCCACTCCAAACTATCCTAATCTGCCCAACTCCACTACAATTCACTCCAGTCTACCCCTCCGGTCAAAGCCAGCCCACTCCACTTTAATCTAACCAAAACTACCCTACTCCAGTCTCCCCAATCCACCCCACTCCATCCCAATTTAAACTACACCACTCCAATATCTACCCCACTCCACTCCAGTCTACCCTACTACACTCCACCCCACTCCACTCCGCCCCACTCCACTGTAACCCAATCCACTCCAATCTACTCCACTCTGCTCCAATATACCCAATATACCCCACTCCAGTCTAATATAGTCTAACCAACTCCAATCTACCCCAATCTTCCCTACTTCACTTGAATCTACCCCACTCCACTCCAGTCTACCCAAATCTATCCCACTCCAATTCATCCAATCTACTCCACTCCACTTTACCCACTCCACCCTAATCTACTCCAATCTACCTATACTCCAATCTATCCTACTACACTCCAATTTACCTCACTCCACCCCAATGTACCTGAATCCCCCCACTACAATCTTTACTGCACCACTAAAATCAGCCACTGCACATCATTCTACCCAACTCCACCCCACCCCACTCTACTCCAATCCACCCCAATCTACCCTAATCCAATGTACCCACTCCAATCTGCCCAGTCCAATCTACCACACTCCAATCCAATCTACCCCATTCTACTCCAATCTGAAACACTCCACTTCAATCTACCCCACTCAACTCCAATCGACCCTGCTCTACTTCACTCCAATCTTGCCCACTCTACCCCAATCTATACCACTCCACTGTACCCCACTCTACCAAACTCCACTTCAGTCTACCCCACTCCAATCTACCCAATCTACCCCAATGTACCCACTTTGCCCAAATCTACCCTATTCTACCCTAATCTGCCTCACTCTACTCCACTCCAATCCAATCTATTCAACTCCAATCTAATCTACCACAATCCACCCCACTCAACTCCAATCTATGCTAATCTAACACAATCCACTCTACCCCACTCTACACTATCTACCCCACTCCAATATACCCCATGTCAATCTACCCCAATCCTTTCCGTCCCTCTCCAATCTACCACATTTCACTCCAATCCATCCCAATCTAGCCCACTCCATTCCAATCTACCCCACTCCATCACTCTCTACCCCAATCCACCTCAATCTGCCCCAATCCAATCTATCCCACTCCAATGTACGCTACTCCCTCACGCCAATCTACCCCACTCAGTCTACCCCACTCCACTTCAATTGACCCCACTCAGCTCCAATGTACCCCACTCTACTTCACTCTGATATGCCCCACTCTACCCCACTCCACTCTACCCCTTATCTATACTACTCCACTTTACCCCAATCTTCCCAACTCCACTCTACCCCAATATACCCCACTCCACCCCACTTCAATCTATCCCACCCTACCCCACTCCAATCTACCCCACCCCACTCAAGGCAACTAACTGCCACACTGGTGTACAAAATTGCCAAAGGCAATAGCTCTTGCAAAGGCGAGACCTATTGGCTTTCCCTGTGCTTGTTTTTCTTATCCATGCTTCTCAATACCAGATTAGCAGGGGCTGCTGCTAGTTCTGAAGAGGGTTGTGGCCCAATGATAGAAGAGTTCAGTAAAATCAGCACTCGCACTGTGCATATTCTGTGCATGACTATTACAATGCTGGGACAATCACAGTGCACTCATGACGTACTTCTGTGATGGGCAGACATTCATATAGTGCTAATGACGTACTCCAGGAACTCTGAGACACAATGTATTTCTGCTACGGTGAGACACTTGCACTGTACTTAAGATGCACTTGTGTAATGCTGAGACATTCACACTGTGGTCATGATGGACATATGTAATGTTGAGACATTCACACTGTGCTCATGATGTGCTTCTGTAATGCTGAGACATTCACACTGCGCTCATGATGGACATATGTAATGCTGAGACATTTACACTGCGCTCATGATGTCCTTCTGTGATGCTGAGATATTCACACTGCGCTCATGATGGACATATGTAATGCTGAAACATTCACACTGCGCTCATGATGGGCATATGTAATGTTGAGACATTCACACTGCGCTCATGATGGGCATATGGATTGCTGAGACATTCACACTGCACTCATGATGGACATCTGTAATGCTGAGACATTCACACTGCGCTCATGATGGACAAATGTAATGATGAGACATTCACACTGCGCTCATGATGGGCATATGTAATGCTGAGACATAAACACTTCGCTCATGATGGGCATATGTAATGCTGAGACATTCCCACTGCGCTCATGATGGACATATGTAATGCTGAGACATTCACACTGCCATCTTGATGGACATATGTAATGCTGAGACAGTCACACTGTGCTCATGATGGACATATGTAATGCTGAGACATTCACACTGCGCTCATGATGTGCTTCTGTAATGCTGAGACATTCACAGTGCACTCATAATGTGCTTCTGTAATGCTGAGACATTCACACTGCGCTCATGATGTGCTTCTGAAATGCAGAGACAGTCACACTTCACTCATGATGTGCTTCTGTAATGCTGAGACATTCACACTGCCCTCATGATTAGCTTCTTTAATGCTGAGACATTTACACTGCGCTCATGATGTGCTTCTGTAATGCTGAGCACTCAATCTGCGCTCATGATGGACATATGTAATGGTGAGACATTCATACTGCGCTCATGATGGGCATATTTAATGTTGAGGCATTCACACAGGGCTGATGATGGACATATGAAATGCGTAGACATTCACACTGTGCTCATGATGGACATATGTAATGTTGAGACATTCACACTGCGCTCACGATGGACATATGTAACACTGAGACATTCACACTGCGCTCATGATGTGCTTCTGTAATGCTGAAACATACACGCTGTGCTCATGATGGACATATGTAATGCTGAGACATTTACACTGCGCTCATGATGTGCTTCTGTAATGCTGAAACATTCACACTGCGCCCATGATGGACATATGTAATGCTGAGACATTCACACTGCGCTCATGATGTGCTTCTGTGATGCTGAGATATTCACACTGCGCTCATGATGGACATATGTAATGCTGAAAAATTCACACTGCGCTCATGATGGGCATATGGATTGCTGAGACATTCACACTGCACTCATGATGGACATCTGTAATGCTGAGACATTCACACTGCGCTCGTGATGGACAAATGTAATGATGAGACATTCACACTGCGCTCATGATGGGCATATGTAATGCTGAGACATTCACACTGCGCTCATGATGTGCTTCTGTGATGCTGAGATATTCACACTGCGCTCATGATGGACATATGTAATGCTGAAAAATTCACACTGCGCTCATGATGGGCATATGGATTGCTGAGACATTCACACTGCACTCATGATGGACATCTGTAATGCTGAGACATTCACACTGCGCTCGTGATGGACAAATGTAATGCTGAGACATTCCAACTGCGCTCATGATGGACATATGTAATGCTGAGACATTCACACTGCCATCTTGATGGACATATGTAATGCTGAGACAGTCACACTTTGCTCATGATGGACATATGTAATGCTGAGACATTCACAGTGCACTCATAATGTGCTTCTGTAATGCTGAGACATTCACACTGCGCTCATGATGTGCTTCTGAAATGCAGAGACAGTCACACTTCACTCATGATGTGCTTCTGTAATGCTGAGACATTCACAATGCCCTCATGATTAGCTTCTTTAATGCTGAGACATTTACACTGCGCTCATGATGTGCTTCTGTAATGCTGAGCACTCAATCTGCGCTCATGATGGACATATGTAATGGTGAGACATTCATACTGCGCTCATGATGGGCATATTTAATGTTGAGGCATTCACACAGGGCTGATGATGGACATATGAAATGCGTAGACATTCACACTGTGCTCATGATGGACATATGTAATGTTGAGACATTCACACTGCGCTCACGATGGACATATGTAACACTGAGACATTCACACTGCGCTCATGATGTGCTTCTGTAATGCTGAAACATACACGCTGTGCTCATGATGGACATATGTAATGCTGAGACATTTACACTGCGCTCATGATGTGCTTCTGTAATGCTGAAACATTCACACTGCGCCCATGATGGACATATGTAATGCTGAGACATTCACACTGCGCTAATGATGTGCTTCTGTGATGCTGAGATATTCACACTGCGCTCATGATGGACATATGTAATGCTGAAAAATTCACACTGCGCTCATGATGGGCATATGGATTGCTGAGACATTCACACTGCACTCATGATGGACATCTGTAATGCTGAGACATTCACACTGCGCTCGTGATGGACAAATGTAATGATGAGACATTCACACTGCGCTCATGATGGGCATATGTAATGCTGAGACATAAACACTTCGCTCATGATGTGCTTCTGTGATGCTGAGATATTCACACTGCGCTCATGATGGACATATGTAATGCTGAAAAATTCACACTGCGCTCATGATGGGCATATGGATTGCTGAGACATTCACACTGCACTCATGATGGACATCTGTAATGCTGAGACATTCACACTGCGCTCGTGATGGACAAATGTAATGCTGAGACATTCCAACTGCGCTCATGATGGACATATGTAATGCTGAGACATTCACACTGCCATCTTGATGGACATATGTAATGCTGAGACAGTCACACTTTGCTCATGATGGACATATGTAATGCTGAGACATTCACACTGCGCTCATGATGTGCTTCTGTAATGTAGAGACATTCACAGTGCACTCATAATGTGCTTCTGTAATGCTGAGACATTCACACTGCGCTCATGATGTGCTTCTGAAATGCAGAGACAGTCACACTTCGCTCATGATGTGCCTCTTTAATGCTGAGACATTCACACTGCGCTCATGATTAGCTTCTTGAATGCTGAGACATTCACACTGCGCTCATGATGTGCTTCTGTAATGCTGAGCACTCAATCTGCGCTCATAATGGACATATGTAATGGTGAGACATTCATACTGCGCTCATGATTGGCATATTTAATGTTGAGGCATTCACACAGGGCTGATGATGGACATATGAAATGCTTAGACATTCACACTGTGCTCATGATGGACATATGTAATGTTGAGACATTCACACTGCGCTCACGATGGACATATGTAACACTGAGACATTCACACTGCACTCATGATGGGCATATGTAATGCTGGGACATGCACACTCCGCTCATGATGAACATATGTAATGCTGAGACATTCACACTGCACTCATGATGTGCTTCTGTAATGCTGAGATATTCACACTGCGCTCCTGATGGACATATGTAGTGCTGGGACATGCACACTCCGCTCATGATGTGCTTATGTAATGTTGTGACATTCACACTGTGCTTATGGTGTTCTTCTGTAATGCTGAGAGATTTACGTGGCACTCATAATGTACTGTATTGCTAGGGCATTTGTACTGCACTCATGATGTGCTTTTGTAATGTTGAGACATTCAGACTGAGCTCATGATGTGCTTCTCCAATGTTAAGACATTCACACTGTGCTCATGGTGTTTTTTTTGTAATGCTGAGACATTCACACTGCGCTCATGATGTACTTCTGTAATGCTGAGACATTCACACTGCGCTCATGACGGACATATGTAATGCTGAGATATGTCATGCTGAGACATTCACACTGTGCTCATGATGTGCATATGTATGTTGAGACATTCACACTGCGCTCATGATGGGCATATATAATTGTGAGACATTCACACTGTGCTCATGATGTGCATATGTAATGTTGAGACATTCACACTGCGCTTATGATGGACATATGTCATTGTGAGACATTCACAATGTGCTCATGATGTGCATATGTAATGTTGAGACACTCACACTGCGCTCATGATGGACATATGTCATTGTGAGACATTCACACTGTGCTCATGATGTGCATATGTAATGTTGAGACATTCACACTGCACTCATGATGGACATATGTAATGGTGAGACATTCACACTGTGCTAATGATGTGCATATGTAATGCTGAGACATTCACACTGCGCTCATGATGGGCATATGTAATGCTGAGACATTCACACTGCGCTCATGATGGACATATGTAATGCTAAGACATGTAATGCTGAGACATTCACACTGTGCTCATGATGTGCATATGTAATGCTGAGACATTCACACTGCGCTCATGATGGGCATATGTAACACTGAGACATTCCCACTGCGCTAATGATGGGCATATGTAATGCTGAGACATTCACACTGTGCTCATGATGTGCATATGTAATGTTGAGACATTCACACTGCGCTTATGATGGCCATATGTAATGGTGATACATTCACACTGTGCTCATGATGTGTATATGAAATGCTGAGACATTCACACTGCGCTCATGATGGGCATATGTAATGCAGAAACATTCACACTACGGTCATGACGGACATATGTAATGCTGAGACATGTAATGGTGAGACATTCACACTGCGCTCATGATGGGCATATGTAATGTTGAGACATTCACACTGCGCTCATGACGGACATATGTAATGCTGAGATATGTAATGCTGAGACATTCACACTGTGCTCATGATGTGCATATGTAATGTTGAGACATTCACACTGCGCTCATGATGGGCATATATAATTGTGAGACATTCACACTGTGCTCATGATGTGCATATGTAATGTTGAGACATTCACACTGCGCTCATGATGGACATATGTCATTGTGAGACATTCACACTGTGCTCATGATGTGCATATGTAATGTTGAGACACTCACACTGCGCTCATGATGGACATATGTCATTGTGAGACATTCACACTGTGCTCATGATGTGCATATGTAATGTTGAGACATTCACACTGCGCTCATGATGGACATATGTAATGGTGAGACATTCACACTGTGCTAATGATGTGCATATGTAATGCTGAGACATTCACACTGCGCTCATGATGGGCATATGTAATGCTGAGACATTCACACTGCGCTCATGATGGACATATGTAATGCTAAGACATGTAATGCTGAGACATTCACACTGTGCTCATGATGTGCATATGTAATGCTGAGACATTCACACTGCGCTCATGATGGGCATATGCAACACTGAGACATTCCCACTGCGCTAATGATGGGCATATGTAATGCTGAGACATTCACACTGCGCTCATGATGGGCATATGTAATGTTGAGACATTCACACTGCGCTCATGATGTGCATATGTAATGCAGATACATTCATACTACGGTCATGACGGACATATGTAATGCTGAGACATGTAATGGTGAGCCATCACACTGCGCTCTTGATGGGCATATGTAATGCTGAGACATTCACACTGCGCTCATGATGGGCATATGTAATGTTCACACTGCGCTCATGATGGGCATATGTAATGTTGAGACATTCACACTGTGCTCATGATGGGCATATGTAATGCAGAAACATTCACACTACGGTCATGACGGACATATGTAATGCTGAGACATGTAATGGTGAGAAATTCACACTGTGCTCATGATGGGCATATGTAACACTGAGACATTCACACTGCGCTTATGATGGGCATATGCAATGTTGAGACATGCACACTGCGCTCATGATGGACATATCTAATGGTGAGACATTCACACAGCGCTCATGATGTGCATATGTAATGTTGAGGCATTCACACTGCGCTCATGATGGGCATATGCAATGTTGAGGCATTCACACTGTGCTCATGATGTGCATATGTAATGTTGAGGCATTCACACTGCGCTCATGATGGGCATATGCAATGTTGAGGCATTCACACTGTGCTCATGATGGGCATATGTAATGTTGAGGCATGCACACTGCGCTCATTGTGTGCTTCTGTAATGCTGGTACATTCACATTGTATCCATGGTACTTCTATGACGCTGCGATAGTTACATTGTATCAATGATGTACTCCTGTAATGCTGAGACATCCACAGGTCTTGACTTGCATCCTACACTGCTGGGCAAAGACTGAGCTCTGATGATACATCACTCACTGTCCTGGCGCTGCTGTCAGTCACTGCTGGCCCTCACTCATACAGCCCCCCGGCCCTCACAGAGCTCCTCCAGCCTGGCCTTCACTCTGGACTTGTGTTCAAGTAAAGCATCTGCCAGGCTCTAAAACCGCAGCCTCTGACCCAAGCAAGGTTATAACAGGAATGAGACACCTCGGAGCTCCCAGAACAGCTCTGTGCTCTGGCTTCCACCCTGCGCTGGTATCCCAGCGCTGGGACATGTACAGCTCTCATGGTACAGCTTGATATCCCAGGACCGAGACACTGCTAAAGCTCTTATAATACTGCTCTGCACGCCTGTAACTTCCTGCATAGCGCTGTGCTGTCCTTTTACCCAATCACGGGACTCTGGCAATGCGTAACGTAGCGCCTGCTTATATAAAGTGCCCATCTGACCCCCGAGGCACCTTGGCACTGAGTACCACGTGTTTATTAACACCTAACTCATTGGGACTCCTTTCATCGTCGTCAGAAGGATGAAAGGCTGGGTGGACCCACTGGGATTTAAACCTCTGGCCACGTGGTAAGACACAGGCTATTTGAGGGGATGGATGAGTTTACTGACCAGCAGACCCCGCTCCGATGCATCTGCACCAGGAATTGCTCCATGCCATAATTGCCCTTAATTGCCCCACTCCCAGGGCTCCTGTGATGCGTCTCTATAGTGACCTGCAACATGCACTATTATCCGCCCACCGAGGCACCCACAGGGCTCATTCATTTTCACTTCCACTATTCACTGAAACATTCTCAAAAACGGTCGGGCCGCATTTCAGCCCCCCCCCCCCTTACTTTCTTCGATGACTCTCTAGTACCCTATAATGACCATTCGAACCAAGTCTCATGCAGGTCAACTGGCGACCGCCTTACCCTCCCTCTTGCGCTTCCTGATGTCCAGCGCTTTGAGCCTCACTCGTATATGCTAATCCTCTTCCACTTATACTCACTTTGGCTGTTCTCCTGCATTTGAATATTACTATGTTTGCTTTTCTTGTTGTACAGCACTTTGGTTCCCGAAAGGTTCATTTTTATATGTTTGCTTTTCCCGATGTGCAGCGCTTAGGTTCCTGAAAGGGTCACTTGTCTATGCTTATCTGTTTGCCACCATGCTGTACAGCGCTCTGATACCCGAAAGGGTCCTTTTCGCGCTATATAAAGCTCAATAAATAAATAAAATAAATAATGCCCATACAGTGGGACCAACAAAGAGGGCTGCCCATCACAGCCAAGGGGATGGCAGCAGAGTGCAGCTGGTTTACTCAACTGCTCTCTGTGCACCATGCTTCCGGTGCAGTTATTCACTCATGCAAGTGACAGAAACACATTTGGCAGCACCAAATAAATGTGTTCAGTTCTATGCCTATACAAACAAAATCTTTATTCCTATAGTTTATTAGAGTGTAACATTGCTTTTATATTTTAGTATCATTGATCGTTTATAAAATAAATAAAACATTCCAGTTTTCTGGCTTTGTTAATACTTGTTTTGTCATAACGTTTTTTTAAACTATAATGTTGGGAGAGCTGCCAGGCCTCTGCCAATATAAAAGAAAAGGCTGGCTAAAAGCAAAAAAAAAATTTAATCTCAAAAAGCACACATTGTTATAGTAATCCCTGGCATTGAGGTAACTACTTTGTATGTGCATGTGCTTGCTGTGAAAGAGTGGAATGACGCCACTCAGAGTGAAGTTAACCAATGACTGAAGTGGGCGGACCCATTGCCCCATGCAGTGTGCTGTAACTTTTATTTATTTTATTTAGAGAGTTTTATATAGCGCGAACGTGACCCTTGGGTATCAGAGCGCTTCACAGTTACATGAGGTAGGTTTGAGATACAGCTTGTATAGCAGCATTAACACATATATATATAATATTTCTGTACATGTCTATATTCTCGGTTTCAAATAACAATTTTTGGAACTGATTAGTGTAACAGTATTCCTATACAAATGGTTCCGATGTGTCTTTTCCGTGATTTTCACATCAAAACGAGTTCCGAGTAGTACAGTACCGTTAAAAACTATTCTCAGCTTAACTGGTGACCTTGGGGATATGTATCAACATCTCCATTTGCGATTCTCAAATAGCGATTTTTTGAGAATCGCTATTTGAGAATTGCAAAACGGGATGTATTTAAAAAATTGCAAAACTTTTGCGATTTCTTAAAATTCCTTAATTGCGATTAGCAAATTGCGAAATCGCAATTAAGGAATACCTTCCCATTCATTCCTATGGGCCAGGAGGCCCATAGCAATGAATGTGAAGTCCTTCTCAATTTGCGATTCGCTATTTGCTAATCGCAAATTGAGAATAATTTCAAAGGTGCAAGGGTGTCATGATGACACCCTGATGCACCCCTGAAATCAGCATCTGTGCACATATGGTGCACCACATGGCACTTTGAAATATGCAAAAAAGTGCATATTTGAAAGAAATCGCAATTTACCACCAACTTGAAGTTGGTGGTATTTTGCGATTTCTTAAGGAGAAATCGCACAACTTGGGTGCTGGTACATTGCATTTAAGAAATCGCAATTTGCGATTTCTTAAGATTGCGAGGCTAAAATGCCTCATACATCTCCTTTTGCGATTTTGTATTCGCAAACGCTGTTTTTTTGCGATTCGCAGCGTTTGCGAATACAAAATCGGTTGATACATATGCCCCTTTATCTTTACATACGTTGTTGTTCTGTGTTGGTAACACCTATATCACGATGCTGGTGATGAACAGTCTTGCCTAATGAAGGAACTTTCTCATTAGGAAGAGCTTTGCTTCGTTCTTGAATGTAGCTGTGTTTGGAATTTTTCTAATGTTTGGTGGGAGTGAGTTCCAGATTCTGGTGGCTGCTCCGGAGAAAGCTCTGTCATACGTTTTCTTCTTTCGAAAGATGGGTGGTTTCAGCAACAGCTCTCTGGCACTCCTGGCTGGTCTGCTTCCCCCTGATAGCTCAATTTTCTGGGCTAAGTACCTTGGTGTTTTGTAGTGGAGCGCTTTGTGGGTAATACATGCCAGTTTAAATTGAATTCTGACTTTGTATGGTAACCAGTTTAAAGCTTTTAGGTGTGGGGAGATATGGTCGTATTTCCTATATCCGGTAATGAGTCTTGCGGCCGCATTGAGACATGCTTTTAATGGTGCTGTGGACATTTTTGATAGACCTGCTAAAGTTGTACATCCATATTCAATCCTTGAAATAACTAAGGACTGGACTGCCAATGTGAGGTCCGCCATAGAAATGAGTGGTTTCACTTTTCTAATATAGTTCAAGAGAAACCGGGCACTTTTTGCCATTGATTTGATGTGGGCTTTCATGACTCGGTTCTTATCCAGCGTGATTCCTAGCGATTTCACTGAGTCAACTAGAGTAGGGGTGCAGTTTAGTGCTGTGATCAGTTTGGTCCACTCCTTCGCTTCTGTGGGGTTCGTTGATGGTGAAATTAATAGGAATTCCGTTTTTTGTGCATTTAGTTTCAGATGGCTGCTAGTTAACCAGTGTAATGATACTTTTAAGGCCTCATTCATTAACTTGATGTCTTCCAGTGACGCGATCTTGATGTAGATCTGAGTGTCATCCGCGTACATGTGATAGTATATGTTTGCGTCTCTGAGAATTTCTGTAAGGGGTTCGACATACAGGTTGAAATGTGACGGAGATAGTGTAGATCCTTGCGGGACTCCAATTGAATTCAGGCATGATGGGGAAAGCGTCCGGTTGACCAGGAATCTCTGTGTTCTGTTCTAAAAGAAGGATTCAAACCATTTCAGAACAATTCCAGATAGACCCATCCTGTCATGAAGCCTGGCTAGTAATTTTTCATGATTTACCGTGTCAAATGCAGACGACAGGTCAAGAAGGACAAGTAAGCATGTTTGATTGTGATCTAGAGCCTGTAGCGCATCATCCACTATATGTAGGATCGCTGTTTCCGTACTGTGACTTGTTCTGAATCCCGATTGGCAGTGTCCAGCAGCTTGAAATTGGCGATGTGATGGCTCAGATGATTTTGCACACATTTCTCAATTAGTTTGGCAAGTAATGGAATATTGGTTATTGGGCGAAAGTTATTTGGCTCTGCCGGGTCCGCTGTAGGTTTTTTGATGATGGGGAGGACTTGACCTGTTTTTAGGCATTCTGGAAGGATCCCTTGAGATAGTGAGGCATTTATTATTTCTGTCCATATTGGGATGACAATATGATTGATTCTTTTTAGGCATTTAGAGGGGAGTGGGTCATTGTAGTGGTTATTAAGTTTGATATCCGAGAGAGTTTTGGCAATGGTATTCTGGTCATGTAGCTTGAAGGTTGCCCGTTGTGCCTTGTTTTTCGCCCTATCATGATCGTTTGTCGTAGTAGTATTGTTCAGTGTGGGTGGTTGTCTGGGAAGGTTGTCGGCTGCCATCCTGAGCTCTCTTTCTAGCGTGCTGGCCTTGTCGGTGAAGAATGTTGAGAATTCTTTGCAGCTCATTTGAGTTTTAGTTGTTTCTTGGGCAGATTTGGGCAACTTATTAGATTGTTGCTTTAACATCTCGAATAGTTTCCGTGGTCTGTTTTTGGCGTTGTCCAGTTCTGATCTAAAGAATTCCTTTTTGGAATTGAGGACCCTTTTGTTGTACTCGTTTCCGATTTTTCTGAGAGATTTCAGCTGGGGGGATGATGGGTGCTGTCTCCATTTTCTTTCTGCAAGTCTCGGTTTCCGCCTATCTTCATTCAGTGTCCCATTAAACCATGGGTTTTCATCTTTCTCTGTGACTCTTTTCAGTTTTAGTGGAATGGTGGAGTTGACTATATTCGTCGAGTCTCTTTCCTACCTGCCACGTAACCGGAGGAGGTGCTGTCTACTGCCTGGTGTGCGGCGAGGGTCCACTGCTGAGCGCCGCTGCGCTACCGCTTGCTGCCTACAACTCCCATCACCCTTTGCGGCAGGCCCGGAAGCCGCCGGCCTATCATCCGCGCCTGGAGGCGCTTAAAGGTCAGCCGTGCCGCTGACAGAGCGGGCGAGTCTCTTTCCTACCTGCCACGTAACCGGAGGAGGTGCTGTCTACTGCCTGGTGTGCGGCGAGGGTCCACTGCTGAGCGCCGCTGCGCTACCGCTTGCTGCCTACAACTCCCATCACCCTTTGCGGCAGGCCCGGAAGCCGCCGGCCTATCATCCGCGCCTGGAGGCGCTTAAAGGTCAGCCGTGCCGCTGACAGAGCGGGCGAGTCTCTTTCCTACCTGCCACGTAACCGGAGGAGGTGCTGTCTACTGCCTGGTGTGCGGCGAGGGTCCACTGCTGAGCGCCGCTGCGCTACCGCTTGCTGCCTACAACTCCCATCACCCTTTGCGGCAGGCCCGGAAGCCGCCGGCCTATCATCCGCGCCTGGAGGCGCTTAAAGGTCAGCCGTGCCGCTGACAGAGCGGGCGAGTCTCTTTCCTACCTGCCACGTAACCGTAGGAGGTGCTGTCTACTGCCTGGTGTGCGGCGAGGGTCCACTGCTGAGCGCCGCTGCGCTACCGCTTGCTGCCTACAACTCCCATCACCCTTTGCGGCAGGCCCGGAAGCCACCGGCCTATCACCCGCGCCTGGAGGCGCTTAAAGGTCAGCCGTGCCACCGCATCACGGGTCCGCGCGCGGTTCGGCGCCGGGAGAAGCCCGGGACAAGGGCGGGACCGTCTGTGGCCGTCCGGGGCCGATCGAGGCCGGGCAGGGCCACATCTCTTGGTCAGTACTGTTGTCCCTGATTTTCTTTCTTTTGTTGGACCATACGCCCTACTCTGTAGTGTGTTAGGCAGTGACCTATTTTAACCAGTATATTGTATTGGCCCTCACGTTCAGTACCGAGGCTATTCATCCCCCTCACTGGTATTACTCAGCTTACTATCTGCTAGTACCAGACCAGTTACCAACCGGTGCTGTAATAATAGTACACAGCACTGAACGAAATGATGAAACGGGAGAAAAAAACCAATACTAAATCTCCTGCCACACGGTCACATACCAGACTACAGACCATGGAACCGCAGCCCCTACCAACTTTGACTGCTATAGACAAAATGCTACAGCAGACCATTGGGGTTGTGGCCACCGCTATCGAGAACACAGAGAGAAGGCTCTCCATCACCCCATCTCTATGTATCCCAACACAGGAAATGGACATTTCTACTATCACGAATGAGATGTTGGGAGCCAGCTCATGTATGACATCTTCATATGTAGACCTGCCCTGTAGTCAGCTACCTGTAGAGAATGACAAGCAGCCCCACAGTAGGCCCATTACTTTAATCCCTCCCGCTGTTGTAGGGAACAAGTTAGACACACGAAAATCCTGCCCTAGAACTAGGAAAAAATGTAATACCAACAGGCTAAGTAAACATAACCACGTAAACCATGATCTGGTGACCCCCTCCAATAGTTCCCTTGATTCCACCTCAAGGATACCTTGCTGGGTTGCCAGTATGGTTACGGACTTACAAACGTCCCTAGAGAGGATAACAACAACACAACTAAAGCCATTAGTGTCAAAAATTGATAAACCTTTTTCTGCAATTAATGCCAAAGGGGGAGATAAAACAGGTATAGCCAATCCCCCTAAAAATATGGGACCCATTACCGTGGAAGCCGAACTATCCAAAACCTCCTCTCATTCAAATGGCGGAAATAATAAATTCCCAATGCAGAGTAGTAACATAGACCCAACTACAGATACACAAAGCTCAACTTTTGCTCCACCTAAAAATGGCCACCAAAGTACTAGTGCCCTACCCACAGCAACTTTGACAAATACATCTGATAAAGCTGTGACGAAGATGAAGGAAATTAGCCAGGGGCCCAAAACCATCACACCCATGGGAAATGACATAATGACGAGAACGAGTCCTTATCAGCTCCCAACAATAAACTTACCCCCAGAAGCCCAGCCATTCGTTGTAGCACTTGTGGGAGTACCACCCTTAACTGAGGGAAAAAGAGAAAGGGAGGATGAACTCAAAAATAAGTGTATCCAATGGCTAACGGTCAATATGACCCTACCAAATAATATCTCAGGTGAAATCCTTCTTGCTAGAAGAGTGTGATGGATTGGGAGGAATCCTAAGACCATAGCAGGGGACGTGATAATTTTAAATTTTAGGGACACCAGTGCTGTGCAATACATATGCAGCACCAAGGCCTATGCACAAAATACTCAAATATCTGCAGTACACCTCTCACATTTTTATCCCACTCCCAGTTTGGAACTACCCTGGCAAAGCGTCAGACTAGCAAGCACTATCGTCCACCCTACCCGGAAAATAGAGGGCCATATAGGGAAAGCGGATCCGTCTGCCCTTTTCCTCTCCCGATACAATCACACTGGAATAGATTCAGTGTGTTGGAGGAGGTGGATTGACTTATCCCAGAAGTAAAACTAAACTCCCACGCCATTGCCGAGACTCCTACCCGGGCAGAGGCTATGGTGGAGAAAATACTGCAAGAAGACCTGATAACCACCTTACCACCTGAACAAAGACCCAAGGAAAGGGCAATTAATGCCAACACCGGGGATACTATGGGCTCTGATGACCCGAACCAATGTTGTATACACTTGGTCTCATGGAACATAGCTGGTATCAAAAATAAACTGCCCTCCCCGGAGTGGGCAGGATTTATGGCCAAATTTGATATCTGCCTTATGCAGGAGACCTGGGCACTCGAAAATAGCGCCAGCACGACCTTTGCCACCTACGACATCTTGGCGTCATTCGCAGGCAAAGGTCGGCCTTCTGGTGGACTATCAATCTGGATAGCCACACACTTGGGAGTCCAGGCCACCCAAGTACCAACAAAATCCCTGGACTTCCAGTGTGTCCTCTTAAAACCCCTAGGTAACTCCCCAGTGGCAATAATAAATGTATACTCAAGACCCACCAAAAGCGGTAAAGAATCACCCGTATTTAGCGACCTGGCCTAATTTATTTCAGGGCTTGATCCCTCTTTTGCCCTAGTTATTGGAGGGGACTTTAACTGCCAGTTTGAACCGCTGGGTGAAGCCGAGTTGGGTGACCAGGACGAAGTAGATGAGCTGTGGCACATCCCTACTCTCGACATTGTACCAGTAAGAGCCTGGACACCCTTGGCATTACAAATAAAATCCTTCTCCCTTGCAATGTCTCTGCGGGCATGCAATGGTAGATTGGATTCCGATCGCCCAGCAACTGGAACATTTAACCGATCCAACAAAGTCTCTATCATTGACTATGTAATGATTGAGGCTAAAAACTGGGACAAGCTGCTGGATTTCAGAATTGAGAAAAGACAGGACAGTGATCACAATGCATTGATCCTTACCTTGAAGCCAGGGTCCTTTGGCTTGAAAAATACTGAGACCAATCCCACTTTGGCAACCCATCCCCTCGTACTAACTAATAATAGAAGGCGGGTGAAATGGCCCCATTTGGCAGAGTCACCTCTACAACTTGCCAAAATTTACCAAATGGCCACGCCATTCATAGCTCAGATGGCCGAAGGAAAAGAGCATGCGCAAATACTGGGCATTCATAAACAATTAGTTGTGGCACTGGCGGATGTTTTCCATCCTGTAATCCGTACTAAGAGGCACATACCAAACACCCACCCCTGGTATAACACTGACTGTAGGAAACTACGCAGGGAACTTTTTATGGCAATTAAGCTAAAAAATAAGCCAGACATCAGAACCCTTAGGAAGGCATACAAGGAGGAACTACATAGGAGCCGGTTGGATTGGGAAGAGGATACATGGGGAAAATTGAGGAATGCCCTGATGCTGAAGGACGCCAAACTTTTCTGGGCTTTAGTGAATAACACCAGGAGAAACAGTGCGGAACCTTTTCTCCCAAATATTTCGCCCGCAGTGTGGGAAGCCCATTTTGCGACCCTATATAGCTCCCCCTCGGGGGAAGTATTGGTGCACCAAGTCGGTGAGAGGGCATTTCAACCGGATGGCTTCACTGGTACGATAACGAACCCGGATTATCAGAGTGAGCCCAGTACGCGAGGATCTATGACATCTGTGGAACCTCCGGACCATGTAGGCGCTAGAGCTGGGGTAGTTTCAGAAAGCACTGTTAGAATAACAATCAAGGAAGTAGAGCACGCCATCGCCAGGCAGCCCCATAATAAAGCACCCGGCCTGGACAAAGTCCCTGGCGACCTCTTCCACTCCCAACCCAGGATCTGGGCACCCTATTTAGCGGCACTGTTTAATGCAGTGCTTGAGGGAACTAACATCACAGACACATGGGCCGGGGCTGAAATTGTACCTATATTCAAAAAAGGTTCCCCCCTGGCACCCTCAAACTATAGACCGATAAGCCTCTTGGACACCTCACAGAAACTTATGGGTTGGATTATTTTGGATAGAATTCTAGAATGGGCAGAAGAAAATAAAATATTAACCACTCTACAGGCCGGGTTCAGAGCCGGGATTTCGACCCTGGACCAGCTTTTTAGATTACAGGTTTTGTACTGGAAGACGGTAATACTGGAGGGTTGTAGCTTATACCTGGTATTTGTTGACCTACGGGCCGCCTTCGACCTTGTGCCCAGGGAAAAGCTATGGAGGGTATTGGAAGACCTAAAGCTCCCCCCATATTTACTAGAGCTTCTAAAGCGGTTCCACAAAGGGAACTACGCCCAGGTACGCTGTGGGAAGAACGGTGATTTATCCGACCCTTTCCCCGTCACCAGAGGAGTACGTCAGGGTTGCGCCCTGGCACCCACACTCTTCAGCCTTTACATAAATGGCTTGGTCGGTGACCTGGATGCGGTCAGGAATAATGACGCCCCTCGCTTGTCAACTGGGCGGGTGCCTGCTCTGATGTTCGCGGATGACACTCTATTATTATCACGGACATCAACAGGCATCCAGAGGGTCTTGGACGGATTTGTAACATTCTGCGCTCTGAGGGGACTTGAGATGAATCTAGATACGACAAAGTACATGATTTTCGGCCATCCAAAGCGCACCCGCCCCTGCCCATCTCTGAATGGTACCCCGCTCGAAAGGGTCAGAACTTTTGTCTACCTGGGTGTCACCCTGACCGAAGATTTCGGCTGGGGCCCCCAGGTGACCAAATCCGCCCTAAAGTTGACACAGGTAGCTGGTGGCATTAGCAAGTTTCACAGGAAAACGCAATTCAAACCAGTTTCCCCAGCCCTCGAAATGTATAGGGTTCAAGCCAGACCTACCGCTACATATGGCGCAGAACTCTGGGGCCACACTCGTGTATCACCCCTATCAAAGGCTGAACACAAATTCGTTAGAAACTTGCTAGGGCTCCCTCAGAGCACACCTCTCATACCCATGAGGTTAGACCTAGACCTGGAACCCATTTCTGAATTTCTATCAAACCGACCCCTCCTATATTGGAGAAGGTTATGGACAGTGCCCGAGCTTAACGACTATAGAGCTGAATTTTTAGCAATCTGGGACCAACTGAAGGCCAAAAATATACCCTGGTTATCCCACCTCAAAGCCTTAATATATCAGATAGGCCTGCCACAACTCTGGGAGTCTCCAGGGGTGAGCTGTATGGCGGTACAGAAGAAGGAGTTGCTAGTCCTACTTAAACAGCATAAACTAGCTCTGCTATACCGCTCACAGACTATGGGTAGGCTGACTACAGACTTCTTGCAAGTTAAGATGGTACCCAGCAGGGAGGAGTTTTTAGACCAAATCCAGCCCCCGATTGCTAAAAAGTTATATATTCAGCTAAGGTATGGTTGCCTTCCAATCGGGGACCTGACCTGCAAATGGGCAGGAAGAAGTGAGGGACTTTGTCCGGCTTGTAACGCAACCAAAGAAGACTTAGCTCATATCTTATTCTTCTGTCCTGCCTATAAAGAAATACGCAGATCATGGCTTGTGCCACTATGTAGAAATTTAGGCTTAAAACAATATGCACAAGCATGCAGGATACTGCGTTATGATACTTCACCCCCTATTGTGTTCACCGTTTCCCGTTTTTTGCATAGTATGTGGCGGAGGAGGTCCACTTTTATTAACTAAATTAATGATGTGTAAATTTCAACTTTGATAACTCCTGTTTAATAACTTTTTATCTGTATGTATAAATATTTATGTTTTATTTTGTATGTACATATTTTACCTGAGCTTTTATGGTCAATGACCGAAATAAAGCTATCAAAGTTATATTCGTCATTGACGTAGTGTAGTGATCCATGAGTTTGTTCACATTCAGCAATTTGTTAGGCGGATTTAGGTCCTTCTCACATCTTGCTACTAGTAGCTGAATATTAGGGTCTTTGGTGTCTCGAGTCCACTTTTTGAGTTTGCTAGACTGCGTGGTCTTGTTCTTTTTCAAGGTGGGTATCAGGAAGGTTATGGCATGGTGATCCAACCAATCGCAAGGAACAATTGAGTGGATTGTAGTATCCTTGATTCTCGAGATTATCCAGTCTACAGTTGCCCCTTTCGAGTGTGTTGGCTGTGTGCAGGCTTGGGTCAGGTTTAGATCTGTTAAAAAGTCTTTAAGTGTGTTGACCTGTTTGTCATTATTGTTGTCCCAGTGTAAATTAAAATCGCCTAGGAATATGTTATTAGAGTAAATGTTAGAGTTAGCCGTAACGATCTCCATTAACTGGTCTATGAAAGAAGCATTATTTCCTGGTGGGTGGTAAAACGCATGCAGGTTGCACCTTTGATTATCTGCAGATCTTATACTGAGACTGAGGTATTCACAGGATTCGAGTGGGTCGGATTGTATTTGGCTGACCTCTATATCCGATCGGTGAGTGCAGGCTATACCGCCTCCTGTCTTTTTTAGTCTGGCTAATCTCACAATGTTATAATGAGGGGGCGCCAGTAGATCCATCAAAGGGTAAGAGGAATACGTAAGCTATGTTTCTGTTATGATTGTCACGTCAATTTCCTGGCTAACGATGAGGGCAGCAATATCTGAGGCATGCTTTGCTGCGGACCGACAGTTGAGCAGGAGGCATATACATTGGTTTCCCTGAGCTGCTAGGGTTCAGCTCTTGAGAACTGGCGGTTATCTGGACTTGTTGTAGGTTGTTAAGGTTCGGTTTCCTCTTCTTAGGCCAGGATGTTCTATTAGCATCGATCGGGACTGATCTAATTTCCTCACCTCTACTGCTGTCTTTAGACTAATATGACCGGAGTAAGGTTAAGGTTTCATCTTCCGATAGGTATTTAAGATTTCTGTCTGGTTGATTATGCCTATTTGATAATGGCATGGCTGTCTCACTGCTCTTTCCTTGTAAATTATGCATTAATTTTTGGATTTGCTTGACTTTGGCGTGAGTGCTTACAGTGATTTCTAGTATTTTTTCCATAGCTTGCAGTGCGCTTAGAATGTCCTGTGACAACTTGCCCACTGGTGTTTGAAGAGCTTCTATTTCTCTCTGAGTCTGGGGCAACATATTAGGAGTGCGCATCTGCCTATTTCGGGATTTGCTGTTTGTGTCCCAGTGTTTTAGATTTGTGATTTTTTCTGAGTTCCTTTTTTTGTCATTAGTTCGGTCGTCTGCACCTCCTCCATGTGCGATGTGAGATGCGCTCC
Organism: Triturus cristatus; assembly: GCF_964204655.1. NCBI lineage: Eukaryota > Metazoa > Chordata > Amphibia > Caudata > Salamandridae > Triturus > Triturus cristatus. The sequence continues at coordinate 1,060,057,464 of NC_140588.1, read as the reverse complement.
CTATGTCCTGTGATCTTGATACCAAGCTTGGGGGATATGAGTTTCGTACGGTCATAGATGCAATTTGTGCTGTTGTAGAGGGGGGTATGGAAGGGGTGATAGCCTCCATATCCTTTATTTCTGGATGGAGGTTCCCGTTGAATGGCCTACGTGTGGGAGAGGTCAAATCCTGGGGGAGAGGCGTTGATTCTTCCTCCTGTAACGGCATCGGGCGGTATTAGCATATAATATAGATTTTTCTGTTGTCTCTGTAGCCTTTCCATCCAATGTGCCTCCTGTCAAGGTTGTGTCTCCTGGCATCATTGTATGTTGTGGTTCTTGAGGGTCTTGTGGTTCCGTGAATTCTGAACCCATTCAATGAAGGTTGTCGTATCGTGATGATTTTGGTATCAGCGAACCGCGACTGACAAGTGCGGTATGCGTAAGCGTTTTCGTCATGCTACACCGATGGATTCACTGTGTATTTAACGATCTAGTCTGCACCCGTGGGTTCCATTTTGTGCACAACCGCCATTTTGTGGTTGCCCTCACATAGGCTAATGACTACAGGATGACTGTGGCCAAGCGAGCCTCTAAGGACGCGTACACTTTAGCTTAAGTTCGTGTTGACTCCTGTTTGACCTGAGTCAACTGACCCTGTTGCCCGAGGCTAAACTTGTTGAGCCAGTACCGTGTTAAGCAGCTGGTCAGATAGAGATCAAAGAGCAGGACATTATTGATTCTATGGCACACGCACACACCCCTCTATCTTTCTCCTCATCTGTTTCTGCTCCTTACTTTTATGGCCTTATGGCTTAATTATTGATTTGGGTTGAGGTCTTTCATGGTGGGCAAGTCCGGCCTGTTCGAACAAGAATGCTGGATTTTTGCCTTGTCATTGGCGGTGGGTTGGATAACTGAAAGTGGGTTTGTCGTTATGTGATGCCTCTGTAAATATCATCCTCTGATTGGTCAAATTTGTGAGTAATTGATGCTAGCCAGGAACGTGGTTTTTGGCATAAAAGACGATGCTCCGCTCTATTATATTGAGCAGTCTCCTGAGAACATACACCGTGTTGTACTTCTAGGACCTCTGTTACTGGCTGCAGCTAATAAAATTGATCTTTGATGTCAACAGAAGAATCCCGTGTCTCTGTACTCTAAGACAGGTGAACCCGAAGACTTCGGGCGTGTCCCCTGCGCCGCTGGGTTTAAATCCCGGTTCTTCAGTTGGCGCCCAACTCTGGGGCGACTTCAGCGGTACTGGTCCAAGCCTGAAGATCGTGAGGAGCTTCGTGTGAAAATTCTGGAGGGAGGCCTACCACTTCATCGACCCCTGTATGTCATTGTGGTCCGAAAGTCTTTGCTGCGAAGTTCCCCGCATACCGACGGCTACGAAGGACTGCTGCCCTGACTGTCGCCCTGTCTTGGAGCCCTTTGATGACTTGTAAAGCGTGACGATAGACGGGTCTTCTGGCGACGTCATCGATATTTCAGTTAAGTATGAATGGAGCGTCTCCCAGTCCTTAGTTTGTTTTGGTATCCTTCGGGATTGCTTTGATTTGGAACCTGCAGGCCCCAAAGCCGAGGGACTCGTGTATTCACGAGGCTATCGTTTTGATATTCCCTTGAAGTTTGAAGCTAGACTAGTGAGCGAAGATGCCTGGTCTTAGCAGACTTGGAAAGATATTTTGTTATGGTTGTAATAGGGATTCCCGATTGGAGGACTCGTGTCCGGTGCCTCCGATTGGAACTCCGACCTATGAGCTCTATTTAAAACACGGCGTGGGCCCCATCACATATAATGATGTATGGATTAGGTATACTAGGAAGGATGGTGTCCTAAAGTGGCCCCAATATGGTAGTTACGACACGGAAATTTTAGATAATTTGGAAGTCAGACTCTTCAAAAAGAAAGCCCGGCCGGCAATGTTTGACACTTTCCGCCTTTGGCGAAAGGAAGCCAAACAAAAGGAAATTAAGTTAGCGAAACGAAATAAGCGTGCACGAGGTATGTCGATGATGCAGTCTGCTATACAGTTTAAGGATAATGAGGAAGAGCAAGAAAGCGAACAGATGTTTAGGCAACGTAAATTAGCGGTAGACAAATGTTATCCAGCTTTGCCGCCTCAACAGCAAGAAGAAAAGAAAGATCTTGCGAAAGATCCTTTAATGTCGCATCTATTAAGTTCGCCACTCCCTTATGCTCAGAGTGCTACCGCACCTCCGCCACTTGTAGTTGCGCAACCCCAGGATAAGCCTGGGCGTTGAACTACGCTCCGTTCGCGGAGCTTGCGAAGTTTAGGCAACTTCGCGATTCGCATAGAGCGCGAAGTTGCAGATTGCTATCTAGCGCGTAGCGTAGTAGTTTTGCTTCCTCGCGCGCTCAATATTCATTCTCGCGCACGCGGTAACGTCTTACCGTGATTCTGCGATCGCCAACTTGCTTTTCTGTCCGTTCGCGAGCGCTACGAGATTTGAACTATGGCTGCCCAATCCCGCGAGAGTGTGGGAATGCGAACACGTCATTCGGGAGCGCGAGCTGACTTCCGGCGGCTGTCTTGGTAAGATCGCGATCCCGAACATGCAAAAACTACAATCTGGCAAAGAATATCTCTCGATCTTCATAAAACCTTCTCTAAAATGATCATTTAGCTCATAAAACTCCTCAGATTGTGATTTTGCTGTAGTCTTTTTGTGTAAGGAGGAGTCCTTACACAAAAAAAATTTTTAACTCTTTTTTTCAAGAGGAAGGAAGTGCCCCTGACTCTACAACTTCCTGTTCCTGTCCAGCAGGCTCCTCCCAGTGCTTTGTGCATGTGCTGTTCACTTTCATTTGGATTTGGAGCTGGAAGGATCACTTTTTGTGTCTGTCTGCTCATACCATTGGATTGGATTTATTTGAGGACTTTTTGATTTGAGATTTAATTTACTACAAGTAAATTGGAGAATTGGTGTGTTTGTTTCATTGGGGCTTGTATTTGTATTACCTACATTTTACTGGGTTTTTCATTGTTTTTTAAAATTATTGTTGTGGCGGGTGGCCTGTGCTTTCAATAGGGGCCTAGTTGTTTTTCTCTGCAATTTCAGCCAGTAGGGTACCCATGGGTTCATGTTTCGTGGTGTCTGTAGAATTTTCAACATCATGTAGGGCATGGATGGCATAGGATTATTTGTAATGATAAATGTGGCTGTGGTGTATTTCTCTGTTGGTGTGTGTATGAAATACCTTTGTGGGATGTGTGTGCTTGATGTGTAACTTCTTTCCAATCCTTTCGTAGCCCTGTTCATTTTCATTTGTGGATTAAAGCTGTGTTGTTTAGCAGGCCTCCTTTGTCCGGTCATATATTATAGGCCTGCTTCAGTTCATTGTTTTCCATGGCCTGTTGTGACTGTGAGTGCCCATGTGGCTTGTGGCAATTTTGTGGTGGTAGTTTAGTAGTGTGTGCTTCTTTTTCCATAAAGGCCTGTATTTCTTTTCTTTGTTCCCCTTGGATTATGCTTGTTGTTGTGTCCTCCTGGCCATGTGTGTGGCGGCCATTTTGTTAAGGCAGGCATTGTGCTTTTGCCATAGGCTTACATTGAGTGTTCCAAGCTTGTGGCCTAGTCCACCAGTAGGCCCAGAGGTAGTCAGCCTCAAATCTTTGGTGCGTTATTTAAATTTACAGTTTGTGTTGTCTGTTGATTTTCTTTTACACCATGGATGGCTTTGGATTTTATTGCAAAAGGTGTTTTTTGGGGTGGAATAGCATTTTTTGTGTGTGTGTTAAATAAATAGGGCTTTTTAGGCAGTATGTAAGCCTAGGGATTCAGCTCGCGTACTTTTGGTAACTCTGCACAGCGCGACAACGCGGACTTACAGTTTCGTCATTTTCGCGCTCGCAATATGCGTGTTCGCGCACGCGATAAAGCCTTTTTGTACAGTTCGCGATCCCGAACACGCAGCTTTTGCAATCTGGCAAACAATATCTCGCGAGCAACATAGATCCTTCTCGAAAACGCTTTTTTGCGCATTTCTGCTAAAAAAACTCCTCAGGTTGTCATTGAGCTGTAGGTTTGGAGCACAGAGAAGCTTTTATTTTTTTCAAAATATTTTTATGAGAGGAAGTAAGTTCCACAGACACTAAAACTTCCTGTTCCTGTCTTTTGTAATCACTTTTTGGTTATTTGTGGTGGGTGGCCTGTGCATGTGTGTGGCGGCCATTTTAGGAAGGCAGGCATTCTGCTTTTGCCATAGGCGTACATTGACTGTCTTCCATTTCTTGTTGTTGTGGGTGTGTGGCGGCCATTTTGTGGAGCCATCCAAGCCGTGTGCTTGCTTTTGCCATTCTGTTCCAAGCTTGTGGCCTAGTCCGCCAGTAGGCCCAGAGGTAGTCAGCCTCAAATCTTTGGTGCGTTATTTAAATTTACAGTTTGTGTTGTCTGTTGATTTTCTTTTACACCATGGATGGCTTTGGATTTTAATGCAAAAGGTGTTTTTTGGGGTGGAATAGCATTTTTGGGTGTGTGTTAAATAAATAGGGCTTCTTAGGCAGTATGTAAGCCTAGGGATTCAGCTCGCGTACTTTTGGTAACTCTGCACAGCGTGACAACGCGGACCTTACAGTTTTCGCCATTTTCGCGCTCGCAATATGCGTGTTCGTGCACGCGATAAAGCCTTTTTGTACAGTTCGTGATCCCGAACACGCAGCTTTTGCAATCTGGCAAACAATATCTCGTGAGCAACATAGATCCTTCTCGAAAACGCTTTTTTGTGCATTTCTGCTAAAAAAACTCCTCAGGTTGTCATTGAGCTGTAGGTTTTGAGCACGGAGAAGCTTTTATTTTTTTCAAAATATTTTTATGAGAGGAAGTAAGTTCCACAGACACTAAAACTTCCTGTTCCTGTCTTTTGTAATCACTTTTTGGTTATTTGTGGTGGGTGGCCTGTGCATGTGTGTGGCGGCCATTTTAGGAAGGCAGGCATTGTGCTTTTGCCATAGGCGTACATTGACTGTCTTCCATTTCTTGTTGTTGTGGGTGTGTGGCGGCCATTTTGTGGAGCCATCCAAGCAGTGTGCTTGCTTTTGCCATTCTGTTCCAAGCTTGTGGCCTAGTCCGCCAGTAGGCCCAGAGGTAGTCAGCCTCAAATCTTTGGTGCGTTATTTAAATTTACAGTTTGTGTTGTCTGTTGATTTTCTTTTACACCATGGATGGCTTTGGATTTTATTGCAAAAGGTGTTTTTTGGGGTGGAATAGCATTTTTGTGTGTGTGTGTTAAATAAATAGGGCTTTTTAGGCAGTATGTAAGCCTAGGGATTCAGCTCGCGTACTTTTGGTAACTCTGCACAGCGCGACAACGTGGACTTACAGTTTTCATAATTTTCGCGCTCGCAATATGCGTGTTCGCGCACGCGATAAAGCCTTTTTGTACAGTTCGCGATCCCGAACACGCAGCTTTTGCAATCTGGCAAACAATATCTCGCGAGCAACATAGATCCTTCTCGAAAACGCTTTTTTGCGCATTTCTGCTAAAAAAACTCCTCAGGTTGTCATTGAGCTGTAGGTTTGGAGCACGGAGAAGCTTTTATTTTTTTCAAAATATTTTTATGAGAGGAAGTAAGTTCCACAGACACTAAAACTTCCTGTTCCTGTCCTTTGTGATCACTTTTTGGTTATTTGTGGTGGGTGGCCTGTGCATGTGTGTGGCGGCCATTTTAGGAAGGCAGGCATTGTGCTTTTGCCATAGGCGTACATTGACTGTCTTCCATTTCTTGTTGTTGTGGGTGTGTGGCGGCCATTTTGTGGAGCCATCCAAGCAGTGTGCTTGCTTTTGCCATTCTGTTCCAAGCTTGTGGCCTCGTCCGCCAGTAGGCCCAGAGGTAGTCAGCCTCAAATCTTTGGTGCGTTATTTAAATTTACAGTTTGTGTTGTCTGTTGATTTTCTTTTACACAATGGATGGCTTTGGATTTTATTGCAAAAGGTGTTTTTTGGGGTGGAATAGCATTTTTTGGGTGTGTATTAAATAAATAGGGCTTTTTAGGCAGTATGTAAGCCTAGGGATTCAGCTCGCGTACTTTTGGTAACTCTGCACAGCGCGACAATGCGGACTTACAGTTTTCATCATTTTCGCGCTCGCAATATGCGTGTTCGCGCACGCGATAAAGCCTTTTTGTACAGTTCGCGATCCCGAACACGCAGCTTTTGCAATCTGGCAAACAATATCTCGCGAGCAACATCGATCCTTCTCGAAAACGCTTTTTTGTGCATTTCTGCTAAAAAAACTCCTCAGGTTGTCATTGAGCTGTAGGTTTGGAGCACGGAGAAGCTTTTATTTTTTTCAAAATATTTTTATGAGAGGAAGTAAGTTCCACAGACACTAAAACTTCCTGTTCCTGTCCTTTGTAATCACTTTTTGGTTATTTGTGGTGGGTGGCCTTGCATGTGTGTGGCGGCCATTTTAGGAAGGCAGGCATTGTGCTTTTTGCATAGGCTTCCAAGCTTGTGGCCTAGTTTAATAATTGTGATGACCACCCACCAGACACTAATAAGTTATATATTATATTATGGATCTTTTGACTGATGTTCTTCTGGCTTTTTTGCTTTTAGGTGCACAAAAGACAGAGGAGGTGTGTCATCATCATCCACTGTTGTGGTGCCAGACTGACGTCCTGCTGCTGTACACAACGTGACGTGTGAGTGACCTGACCAGGCATCTCTGCAACTTGTGCAACTGACTGCTGTTTTGACATCTGTTGAAGATGCCCCCAAAGAAAGCAGGTCCTCCGGTACCAAGAAAGTTGCCATGGAGAAGAAGGAACAGAAGAAGAAGGAAGTGTTACTTAAGTCTGGTGTGCCTCCCAAAACCTTTTTTGGTATACCAAAAATGACGCCTGCATCAGCGGTGTCGGGGGGCCAAGCTGGGGGCAGCACCTCCACATCAGTGGGCCCAACCCACCAACCCAGGCCCAAGCAGATGAGTGTGGAAGAGGTAGCCAGCCTTATTGTGGAAAGCAGTGATGCTGAGCCTGTACTAAATTTATCGCTATCTCAAAGTAGTACACAATCAACGCAGGAGGGAACATCATCAACACAGCAGATAAGTGGTCAACAGCCGCAGCCACCGCCCGCAATAGTAGCTGTTGTTCCTCCCGAAGTAGGGGCAGTTCAGGAAATTGAGCCTCATGCAGAGGAAGAAGAGGAAGCCACTCCTTTAGAAGTTCCATTGGCTTTCAAATCCCCAGCAAGGAAAAGGAGGGTTAGTACATCAAGTTCTTCACCAAGCCCCCCTTCTGATGATCTAGATGCCACTTAGAAGCCACAAACTGAGTCTGAGAGGGAAACACATCACAAGAGCAGGCATGGGAAAAGGAAGGTTCCAGAAAGCCTTGCACTTATGGATGTTGATGTAGAAGAGCAGGATGATGATGATGATGATGATGAGCCAGTCATCACAAACATCACTTCCGGGCCTGAGGAGATGGAGACCAACATTTTTACACTATCCAAAATGGATGCGAGGGATGTAGCAGGCATACCTCCAACACAGGTAACACCAACACGACCTCCAGCTTCCATATTTACATTAGCAAAGGGCCGGCAGTGTCCTACATCCAGCACAACAAGCACCACCTCAGCAGAAGTAGGTAGTGGTCCTGCACAGGGTCAAATTCAACACACACCCTCCAGTTCATCCGGCAATGGAAGTGGGAGTGGCACCTCCAGCAGGAGACAAAAGTTAAGCTCCCCAGTGTGGGACTTCTTTACGGTTAGCGGAAAGGAGGAGAACATTGCTATATGCTCCGTTTGTCATACCTCTGTTAGTCGTGGTAAGCTTGGTACAAACTATGGTACCGGAGGCCAAATGACCCATCTGAAAAAACACCACACAATCCAGTGGGAGGAGCACCTTAGTCGCTTCAAAACTGGAACCATTGGCCATAAACGAGTAGAAAGTCCGCTCCCGGTGGAACAGGAAGAAGAGGGAGACATTCTCAGTGGTAGTGGTACACAAAGTAGCCCTGTCCCCAGCACTGCAGTGGTAACGCCCACATCCTCAGCCACATCTCATTGGCACAAGAGTAAGAGTCAGCCTGAGACACCAAGGAGTACTGCTGGCCCAAAAAGTGCGACGTTGACCACAGGGAGGAATACCATGCAGCCTACCATTCTTAGCATGTTTAGTAGGCCGGAGGGGCAGTACGAACGCAACCACCCAATAGCACGTTTGTACAATGCAAAGCTGGCAAAAATGTTAGCACTGGACCTTCTCCCTTTTTCTTTTGTTGAAGGGGTGGGTTTTCTTGAGTTTGTGACCACCATCTGCCCAAAATGGAAAGTTCCCAGCCGCTACTATTTCGCAAGAGTTTCTGTTCCAGCACTACATCACGACGTGCTGGAATTGCTTGGAAAAGCCTTAAAACAGAGTGCTGTTCAGAGTATACACCTGACAACAGACATGTGGACCAGTTGCCAAGCCACTGATTACATGTGCCTCACTGCACACTGGGTCTCTTTTTCGGGTGTTAAAGATAAGATATCTGATGGTGTTGTTGACACCGCTGAGATTTTTAAAGACACTGGCAAACATGCAACTGTAGCCATGTTTGCTATGGAGAAATCTCATACTGCTGCTAACATTTTGGATGAGTTTAACAGCAAGGTGTTTGAGTGGCTGCGACCAAGAGGTCTTACCATTGGTTTTGTTGCCACGGACAATGGCAGTAATGTAGTTAGGGCCATGAAAGATGGTGGCTATTTCAGGGTGCCATGTTTGGCACACTGCATTAACATTGTTGTTCAAGACTTTCTGAAAAATGAAAGCAAAGTCAGCAGCTTACTGACCACCTGCAGAAGAATATGCACACATTTCAACCATTCTTTTAAAGCCCGGAAGGAGCTGAGGGTCATTCAACGTGACCATAAAATGCCAGTCAAAGCACTCATCCAAGAGGTGCCAACACGTTGGAACTTAACGTATTACATGCTTGAGCGTCTGTTTGAGCAGTACATACCACTTAATGCTTATGTCATGAAAAGGTCAGGGGATCCTACTGTGAAAGGCATGAGAGTTGAGATGGCCCAATGGGACCTTGTCAAAAGCATGACAGAGATGCTACTTCCTTTTGAGGTCTTCACGCGTGAAGTGAGCAGGGAGGACTGTACTATGGGCCAAGCAATCCCATTGTTGTACATGCTAGAGCAAGAGCTTAAGGAGGTGTCAGAAATGTACGCAGGTGTGGATGACAAAGTAGACGCATATTATTTGGCAGACACCTTATCCGCTCGCTTATCTCACAATACAAGGATTCAAAATAACATTGTGTCACATCCACATTATATTACTGCCTCAATTTTGGATCCACGTTACAAATTATTGCTGCGCAGTAATGAAGTCATTCCTTTTTCAGAAGTGAATGTTGCCCAGTACAAAACTTTGATAGCTGAGGAAGCCACTGAGTTTGAAAACGAAAGGATCTTCATTAAAGGCCCGCCCCCCCAGGGCAGAAAAAGTACTGTAGGGCACCCAGAGCCAAGTTCTACTTCAGAGGCCAAGTGCAGTGCGTTTGCCTCCCAGCAGTCAACAACACTGCCAGCAATAACATCAACAGCACCAACAGGATCATCAGGCACATTTAAAAAAACGGCAGGTGATTGGTTTCTACGGAAAGGGTATTGTACGTCAATGACTGATGCAAAGGCAAAAGAGGCCCAGGAAATCGGAGCACCCCTGAACATTGAGCGGATGGTTCAGGCCTATCTAGATGACACAACAGAGGTCTTCATGGAGCAAAGCCCATTGGTGTATTGGCATGGGAAAAGAAGCCAATGGCCAGTGCTCAGCAGGCTGGCGATAAAGTATGTGGCTTGCCCTGTTGCAAGTGTCTCTTCAGAGCGTGTTTTCAGTGCTGCTGGTGCCATTGTTACTGTCAAAAGGACCAGTCTCTCGCCCAAAAGCGTTGAGAGGTTAACCATGATCAAAATGAATCAACACCTTATATCACCGGAGTACAAAATACGTGAATCACAGCAGGAAGAGGAGAGCGACTTCGATGACATAAGTAGTGGGTTGTTAGACATACTTCTGTCTGAACCACCAGAGTTTGAGGACGAGCTCCTATTCCCTGACAACTAGGCATACAAATTGTTCTCCCTTCCTTTATTTGTGTGTGACTGTGTATCTGTTTTTCTGGTTCAAGATCTTATCACAACAAATCCATCAACAGTCTCCTCTTTTTATTTCCCTATTGAGGTTGCACGTCTGTGCATAACTGTCCACTCCACTCCTCAGGGTCCTGCTCCATCTTCCTTACTCTCCCTAAGTACATTTCAAGCAAGCCAGACATTGGATGGAGATGGAGAATAGTACAATACATGTTGCCTCTAACAGTACCACCATAAGAAGTGAAACGTGACTCCAGCTATATTCCATTTTGTTTCCAAGCCGAAAGAAACTCATCACTGACTGGCAGAAGGCTAGGCAGGCATCAGATCAGACAGCCAAAGAGAACACCAAGACAGGTAATGAGTGATTATTGTGAATGATGGTGGCATGCATTGCATTGGATGCTGGCTGACTACGAATAATTGTGCATTGACTAGTTTATCGACAAAGTAAAAGTGACTCAGGTGTGGTGACAGTTAATGTTTCCTTGTTGTTTAATAATAACCACATTGTACTCCTACCATTGCAGGTGCCGGCCAATATCCGTTGCAATTTAGTAATATGGAATATATTCTAAACTTAATCAGTCACTACAGACTGAGTTGGTGTTGGAGAAGACGTACCACATGGTCATCATCATGATGCTGCTGAGCATACTATCTTTGCACACAGTCAGTTGGATCGGAGAAAATTGATGGAATAACTGCGTTTCATGGGCTGACTTTGAAAGGTAAACAGTTTGAACAAGGACTACAGCACAGACCTAGGCTAGATGTCCGTGTAGTGGTGTGGACTGGAGTAGAGTGTAGTGGTATGAGGGACAGTGGCGCATTGATTTATTCACTTTGTTTGGAAAATGCTTGGTTGCTGCAGTGCATATGACATTTCTCTGGCTCGCTCAAAATGTAATTAAGGGGTAGGGTGCCTGGCCTGTGCCGCGGTTCTCCTGTTCTGTGGCTGTGCTGGCTCCTGAGTCCTGTCCCATTGTTGTTGTACCTTAATGCTGAAGAGTAGACACTTATGTATCCTATCCAAGCTGCCTCAGTCTGAAAGTGTTCTCTCCAGAGTGTTGTCTTCTCGTCTTGCACTCCACTGTAATTGAGTTTATTGTTTTAAATGCAGTAATTTTTCAATACCCCGTTTGTTTTTCCATCTACACTTACAGGCTGGCCTTTAACCTGTGCTATACTGGGAGAAACGACTCACACTTACCTTACCAATCTGCATCAGGCAGGCAGTGGTACCCAAGATTGATGTGCGGAGTGTCCATGGAAGGGAGGACCAAGAGGAATGACGATAATGATGCAACTTCACATTTGGACCAGGATAATACAGTAACTTTAGTATCATTCATCATTCGTCTTTAAATGTATTTGATTGCTTTTTTCTCTTCTATCATTACGACTGTGTCTTGTGGTTTGTTTGGTAATTGATCCCTACAACTATTTTTTAATTTCCTTTGCTTTCTTGAAAAATAAAAGTAAGCCCGGTACAGCATGTAATTGGGTTCGGTCTGAGCTCTGAGGGCGGCAGACAGGCAAGGCAAATTTCAATTTCTTCCCTGACTGTACTGTCTCATTGGGTAATAGGTATAGTAAGTACAACTCATTATCATTACCATCAAGTTCTCTTCCTCAGCATGCATGCATTTGCTTTTTCTCACTTTATACTTTGATTTCTTTGATAATGGATCATGGTCGTCTTACAAGATTGTGTTTTACTTTTGTTGTGTCCATGCATACTATTTTTCTTTCTCAAACCTTTCCCAAAACCCCACTTCCCATCCATTCATCAATCCCTAACCCTCTTCCCCCGGGCTGTGTGATTTATATTGAGGTGTGATGTGATGACTACAATATGTACACCAATTGATCACACGCTTGCTGGGGCAGATGTGGTGAAAGCAACACTAATTGAATTTCAACTGAGGCTGTGCAAGGATCTTCTTCTGCTAGCCCACCCATGCTGTAGTTTACTTTGTGTTCTGTTCTACTACTCCTCCCACAGTCTCTCAGTCAAGTGACTTTCTCTTTCTTTTTTCAAATGCTATTGCCAGTGTCTACTACTACCACCACAATAATGGCATCTTGTCCGTTAATTTGGGAAACCAACCATGCAGCCATCAGTGTGCCGAACTTCATCATCAATTGCAGGTAAGATAAGTTTTGTGGGAGGTATGGACTAGGAGGAGAGACTGACAGTGCTATTATGACAATTAAAATAACTAAGTGAGGGGTACTGCATCTATTGGTTTGTGTGTTACAAAATCAGCAGATCTTTTAAATCAAACACTGTGGGCATGCAGCAGCACGGAAACAAAGTAAACAACCATGTAACTTAGATTGAATTCAGAAAACTGTAACCCACCACAAAACATTAACATCGTATAAGTAAATAATAGTATATATTTAATACCCCTAACAAAAATAAACTATCCCACTCTGACCTAACCCACCCCCCTCCCTAACCCCAACCAATGTCCAAAACGAAAGTTGCGAGTCCCAAATGTCCGGAAAAATCCCCAACGCTCACAAACCCACCCACCAACAAAAGGAATTAAAAAAGGGGCAAATGACGAGGTCCTCTATCATCGGCGGGCCGTGAGGTGTTTATCCACCAGGATCTTTACCCGCTCCTCCAGGTTCTCCTCCAAGCGGGCCACCCGGCGGAGCAGCTGGCGGCGAAATGCCCTGCAGTTACATGCAGGGTGGGGGGCAGCAGTGCTTGAAATAGATGGGCGCCTGCGGCCGGCTGCCGGACCACGGCGCCGTGAAAGTGGAGGCAGGGCCTGACTGGGGCCCGGGGCATTGGAGGAGGCTGCAGCTGCAGCCGCCTCCTCCTCCTCCTCCGCCAGAGCCACCAGCAGGCGATAATGTTCACAGATGGCCTCCAGTTTCCGGCGCCGGGCCCTAGCGGCCAACTCCTTCCGAGATGGTTTTGTTGGTGTGGAAGGAGTATCTAGAATCAAGAAAGAAAAAGAACATGTTGTAGCCAATACTCTTAACACTGAAATCATTCAACACATAGTGTCACAGTATCACTAGCAAGCACAGTTCATAACATTTGTGATTTGGTGGTAAGTATCTCTACTCCCACTTCCTTGGACTCTAACATTTGTGGGAGTTTCCGACATTATAAATATAATCGTACTATGTACTCCGGTACACCAGTTGTGTTGTTGTTATCTGTAGTTTAGCCCAATTACATAACCTTGTTGTAGCCGGCATGCCAGCTCAGTCAGCTAAGCTTGCACCCAAGAGAAACAGATATGAGCCACATGATGCAGACTCACGTTAGTTTTATTTACTACTACTGTCTGCAGGTGGGGAAGCTCATATTTTTGTATGACGCCTTACGGCCGTTGGCACTGGCCATACTCTGTTACATGGGGGCAAATGGCATGCACAATTTTACTTACACCCTGCCATGGGTACTACAAAAAGGCTGATTATTTATCTGATCCAATGATCATTGCTTAAATTCATATTATCGATGCTAATACGATACGACATCAGGCCAGTAGCGGTCAGTGGTGGGAGTGCTGCCGGGCGGTGAGTCGGTGACGTGGGAAGGTGCAGGGTGGGGATAGTAAACTATGGATTAAGGACAATCACAGGTAATTAAACAATACATTAAAAAAAAAAATTGTTGCACGCACTGCATCGCATTCGGCGGTGCAGCGCGCACATTGGAAATAATGTTATTTATTTTTATGTTGATTACCTGTATTTGGCCGTAATACACTGTTTACTCTCCAGTGCCACCCACCCGTCCCCTCCCCATGTCACCGCCCGCAAACACTCCCACCACCAACCGCTACTGCAGAGGGTACTTTGCTTTCATTGATTGTGTAACCAATAACCATAAACAACAGATAGGCCACCCTTTGCAGGCTGGCTGCCACAATTCGAAAATACATTAATAATAATAGGTAGGGAGTGGTCCCCAGAGTGGGAGGAAGGGGCTTCCGCTTGATAATGTATATATATATAAATATATATGACGTGCTTGCAAACTACTGCAAGTGTACTGCATTCTGATAGTACTACCTATATTCCCCTAGGCTTTGCTACTGTCGCGCAGTTTCTTTTACATTTTCATCAAAGTAAGAATCTCCAGTGACACTTTCCAATCCTATACTGTCTATAGTACATCCAGGAATACATCCATTCAAGTAAACGTTTATCCTTCTTTTTTATATCTCTCATACTTAGTTGGTTTCACCAACAACCACCCATGCTTCCGCTCCTTCCTTGCTTGCCTTGGCTTTGAATTTGAATTTGAACCAAACAACGCTGATTTTTGCTATCTAGCACTATTCACCCATACTTTGTCGCCCACCCAGGCAGGCATTCTTTCACCTTCCACCCATCCTTCAACAACCCTTGCATCTGATCTGATTACTATCAGCCACCTATGCATGCTTCCAACAACATATCCTTCTCTGCCAGTCAGTCATATTATTTATCTCGCCCGTCCTTCCACCCTTAGTTCTTTCCCTCTTTGTGCAACACATCCATCAAGGTCATCTGATCTGAGTTTGTCTTCTCCATAAAACCTTCACACAGCTGATTTTGGAGTCAAATCGAAGAGGCCATTGGTTACTCTAATCACGCTGCTAATGCTAAGTAAAGGGTGTCTTCTTCAACCGTTGTATAATAATAAGTCGCACAGTACAGTGAAATAGTGAACACACTTCCATCTAGTAGTAATGTCAAGAATTAATGAATATAACTTACCGCCGCCGGCCACTGCTGCTGCATCCCCCCCTGTCTCGTCTGCAGGTGCCGCCACTTCGCCTGCCCCCTCCGGAATGGCCGCATCGCTGGCCCCGACGGCACTGGTGGATGGTAGTGTGCCTATAAAAAAACATCACAAATTTTTAGATGCCTGGAAACCTCCCCCTATTTTAAGTGTTGTTCACTTGGAACATTGAAAAAAAAGTTAATACAACATACATCAGCACTAGACAGTATGTACAGTCAGTAGACAGACACTAGTGGTGATATGGTTCCACTTCCTAGGGTCATCTAGTCCTACTCTACTCTTTTGAAAGTTAGCCTGAGCCATGTGTAACCCTTTTAGATTCATCATGTCGACTACTACTCTTTTGGCGCATATTTAATTATACCTGCAAGCTTAGTGAGATGTGCAGTAGAGTAGATGCCTTTGAGGCCACTTGACTGTTGCGTACAAGTGACGAGGTCGGAAAAAAACACACTTATTGAGTTTGTTTAGTTCATATTACTTAGCCATCACATACATGTTACAATTTTTGCCATGACTGCAAAATGCTTCCATTCACCAGTATCCTATCTAATGGCTAACTCGCAGCATTTTTCTCATATAATAGGCAGATGATTCCCTTCTACAAACCAGAGATTTACAGAACATATTATGATGCAAGATTATGTAACCAGTATTTCATATTAACGATGTACAGAGTTTGATACTTGTTTCAAATAAACCTTTTGAACTTACACATAGACTCTGTGATATTTGGTGTGGTGGGGTGGACTTACACAAGTGAGTGTGCAAAATGGTATTATTATGTTCTGGGTTGTCTGTCTCAGTCATCATCAACATTTTGTATCTTCTTCGTGGGGGGTTTGGGAGTGGGACCCTAATGTGAGACACTATAGCTAGTCGGTCAGGGGATCCTGGGTTCTTCGGACTTGAGGTGTGATCAGTAAGGTCCAACCTCCCATCAGCAACATCCTATTTTGTTGTGCATAGTTCTGTATGTGGCTCTGCAGAATCACTAGACAATAGTAGTATAATGTACTATCCGATCAAAAATACTAGTCATATATCTGGTTGGCCATTTTGTTTGTGGTAATTGTCAAAACCTCAACATTGAGAAGACTTGAAGAGGACAACCCAAAGGACAGGAGGACACAGTGGCTAGAGCTATTGGTCAATCAGAGTTTTATTATTCCAAAGAAAACCTTCTATAAAGAGTGGGCAGCTGTGCAAGCTTCGCTACAGACAGAGTAATATAATAGTAATAGTAGTAGTAGTAGTACAGAGAGTCATAGCAGAGGCAGTTAGAAGCAACTTAGTTAGAGGCAGGGATAAACAGAATTTGGAAACAGATAGTCAAGGTCAAAGAAGTAAGCTTTTGTAAAAATAGAATTCGAAAGTGGAACCATAATTTATAGTTCGGAAAAAAAAGATGCAGTAAGAGTTAGGGAAATATAAATGTCAATATAACCACTGGAGAACTTACTAGGGCCAGCAGCAGGAGCCTCGGTAGAGGAGCGGTCCTCCTGTGGGTCCCCCGCCGACTCCGACCCCGTCTTCTTGCCCCTGGGTGGTGCTGATGATCATGTAAAATATAATAAAGAAAGAGACAAACATTAAGGAGTGCTGTGAAAGAAATAATAATAAATCATTTGAAAAAATAAGTCAAACAAGATTTTAGGAAACAACTATTGCAATAAAATTGAACTATCTAATCAGATGGATCAACTACTGGCTTCTTCCTGCATTCACGGATCGTCTACTTATTTATGAACACTCCAGTGTTCCATAATCATTCTGATTACAAATACTAACGAAGCCTAGTAAGTACCACCTGACCTACACCACCTATTCCAGACGGGCCAATTGTTCACTAAGTCTGCATTTCCATTTTTTTTCAGCCATCAAATGCATAGATGAGATGGAGGACACATGCATACATTAGTGCATACATAGAAGATACAACAAATTGTGGGTTGGTTGCATGATTCTGATCTAGTTCTGCTACTGACTGACCATGCTAAGCCTACCACTCACTAAACAAAGTACAAAAGGTTCGACGGAGGACTGGGGTAAGCAGCACTCAGTGACAGAGGAGGCGTCATGCAGACCGCATAAAACAATTATGAACTAATACTAACAAACTAAACCTAGTATCCAATATCCATCCACCACTATTTCACAGTAGGACAAAGGAAGGACTAGAGTCTCTCTAACAAATCGCATTACTTCAGTTCTCTAAAATAAACTCTTATATAATCAGCATCAGCACAAGCTAGCGCAAACTAAGTTGCAAACAAGTAAGAGTACCACCGAGCACCTGGGTCCTTAAATCAAAGAAAATTTTGCTTTTTGGAACTTAATTTACCAGCTATGCTTGGCACGCAGCAGTAATTTTGTTGTTCATCAAATTTAATATACACAATAAGTTACTCACCAAGCCCGACGACCTTGACACCTAGCAGGTCCAACAGGTCCTGCTCCCGGTCCAGGATGTCGGACCACTGGTGTGCTAGTTGATTGTGGGTGCGCCGGACCCCAGAGCACCGGAACACGGCCCGGCGCACCTTCGCCCACCGACGGTGCCGCTCCTGGGTAGCATAGCCAGAGCCGGGCCTGCCGCCTGCTGCCAAGGTCAAGGGGAGGTGGCGCTGGATGAAAAAAACAAGGGCGGCCACCTCCTCCTCCCCAAATAGTTGCCGGGCCTGCACCCCTGCAAGACGCATTCTGCCGCAAGGCAGGTGGGCCTTCTGTGCTCCTGCAGGTCCCTTGCCCTTGCCACTGGGACTTGCTGTGCCCTTGGCCATGGCACTGGGGTGGGTGGGAGGCGGAAAAGAAAAGTTAGAAGGGGAAAAAAAAGTTTGGGGGAAGAAGATAGAAATAACTTTATAAAAGTAACAAAAACACAGTAAAAGTAGAAATAAAATGGAAAATATAAACTTAGGCAAAGAAAGAGATAGATAATAATTTAAAAAAGTCAGAAAAAATGTTTTAAAGACAAAGGATGGCAAAGATAAAGGGAGGATACAAAAGTAGGCCCAGAACCATAGCATAGAGTGAAAAACAAGATGGCCGTGCCCATTCGCGACCGCGTGGGTACGTTTGCGCGATATTTCTCGCGAACATGTACTATTCATAGCGAACAAGTAAATTGCGCTCCTGAACACGTCAATGCACATCGCGAACACGCTATCCGCGACCCGGAACAGGAAATAAGGCCTCGCGAGCGGGCGGGACAATAGAAAAACAAGATGGCCGCGCCCATTGGCGACCGCATGGGTAAGATCGCGAGATATATCCCCCGAGCATGCAAACAGCTCCCCGAACATGCTTACCGCGCTCGCGAACAAGAAAAAGCCATCGCGAACAGGTTGCCACAAGCAACTACGCAAGCTCGCGAAGCTACGCGAAGGTCGCGTAGTGCAATGACATCTTCGCGAAGCTTCGCGAAGCGCGGCTACGCGAACTACGCCCAGGGTTAATTATGAATCTGGCTGATATAGATATGTTATTTGGGAATGTTGTTCCACAGCCTATATGGAGTAAGATTCGTCATACGGATCATGCGCAGGAATTAGGTGATACATGGAATAACCTTAGAACTGCAGATGAAAGACAAATAGGTGGTGCTAAACCCGAGAATGTGATTGCTGATCTCCCTGGTAGAATTATTGATTATATGAAGACTTTGATGCCTGCTATGCGTGTCAATTGGGATAAGTTGTCTGCATGCAAGCAGAAGAAAGACGAGACTGTGTCCGACTTTTTCACTCGATTTGAAGAGACATTTGCAGACCACAGTGGTCAAGACATGAGTACAGAGGGTGGTCAAAGGTTGTTCGTTGACAAGTTTGCGCATAATTTGCTTCCCGAGTTGTGCAATAGGTTGAAGGATTCTGAAAGTGCCTGGGCTGTTTCTTCGTCAGCACAGATATTGGCTACTGCCCAGTACTATGAGAATAGAAATAAGGATGAGATAGAGAAAGCGGATAAAAAGACTAAGGAACTGAAGACTAAGGTTCTTTTGCAGCAAGCATACCCGCCTCACAACACCCAGCGTGATTATCAGCAACCCCAACAATATCAGAGAAACTCGCAAAGGTTTGAGTCTTCTCAACAGCGTTTTTCTGTAGGCCCTAATCAGTGTGCGTATTGCAAAGAAGAGGGTCACTTCAAGAATAGTTGCCCGACTTTATTACAGCGCACGAATGGTGTCTCTGGTATGAGAGGTCGAGGTGTTCAACAAGCTCCGCGAGGTCGAGGTGTTCAACAAGCTCCGCGAGGTCGAGGACGTGGTATGTCTCAGATTGCGCGTTCCTTGCCTCCGCAGAATTCGATGAATTGTTTTGATCAACAGAGTGGTGCGTCTGGTAGGACGGCTCAATACTATGCGGATGACTATTATGTTGAAGGTGAGAATATGGAAGGTAACGATTGCTAGGACAGCCACAGACAAAGAGAGGGAGTCGTTTCAGTTCCAGTAGATCAGAGTGGACCTTATGTTGAAGTGATTACATCAGGTGTGTCAGAGCCTTTT
The DNA here is from genome assembly GCF_964204655.1 of Triturus cristatus. Lineage (NCBI taxonomy): Eukaryota > Metazoa > Chordata > Amphibia > Caudata > Salamandridae > Triturus > Triturus cristatus. The sequence goes on along the minus strand of NC_140588.1, from coordinate 1,060,038,060 downwards.
CTGTTGGATACTGGTGCTGCGAAGAGTTCTATCATGCACTCTAAACTCCCTGGCGCACCTTTGTCTGGCTCAACGAATGTTTCAGTAGGTTTTTCTGGCGCCCCGGTTAAAAATCTGATTTCTAGTCCTTTGTCTCTTTCTGTCGGACCTTGTGAATTCGAAGCACCCCTCATTCTGACGACAGGTTGTGGTGAGAACTTGTTGGGATTGGACTTGTTGAAGAGATTGTATGCAACGCTTTATTGTTCTCCTTCAGGAGTACAGCTTACATTGGGAAAGAGAGTGATCTCTCCGATGTATTTGGCTAAAGACCAACTTCCAGCTGAATTGTCTTCTCTTCCTGATTCTCTTTGGGCTACTGGTCCTAATGATGTGGGTCTTTTGGAGATTCCGCCATATGTTGTGACATTAAAGGCGAATGCTAGATTGCCACGCATTCCACAGTATCGTATCTCAAGTGATGGTGAAAGAGCACTCTTGGCGATCATCTCTGATCTGATTGAGAAAGGTGTGATTGAGGAAACGAGAGGTAATGTGTGCAATAGTCCGTGTTGCCTGTTCTGAAAAGAACTGATTCTTCACAACCTCCTGTATATAGGTTTGTGATCGATCTTCGCGAGGTGAATAAGATCGTTGTTCCACAATTCCCTGTTGTGCCTGATATCATCGCTTTACTGACTTTGATTCTGGCCACAGCCACGTGGTTTTCGGTGATTGATCTGAAGAATGCTTTCTTCAGCGTCCCAATTGCCGTGGAGAGTAGAGATATTTTTGGCTTCTCTTTAGGAGGCCGAAGTTTCCGTTTTAAACGCGCTCCTCAAGGCTATTGTGAGAGTCCATCGCTCTATAGTCAAGCCTTGAAGACGCAACTTGATTTGTTGGTTTTACCTGATGGCGCTGCCCTTATTCAGTATGTTGATGATCTTTTAGTCGCTGCTGACAATGAAGAGACTTGTAGAGAGGCTACCCTGTCGTTGTTACGTCACTTGTCTGATTTCCATCATAAGGTTTCTCTTTCAAAGTTGCAATATTGCCGACAAGAAGTTACCTACTTAGGTCACCTCTTATCGAAGGAGGGAAGAAGATTGACCCCAGAAAGCATTCAAGCAATTGCGAAAATGAGTGTGCCTACGACACAGAGAGAAGTGCGTGCGTTTCTAGGTATTACATCGGACTGTAGACAGTTGCTTGCAAAACCTTTGATAGCTCTTACCGTTAAGGATACTCCGAATCCTATTCCTTGGTCTGACGAATGTCAGAAGAGTTTTTCAGAATTGCGTGATGCGCTGTGTTCTGCTCCTGTGTTGGGTACTCCCGATTACAGTAAACCCTTCACATTGTATGTCTACGAGAGAGAGGGATGTGCATTGTCAGTTTTGACCCAAAAGTTTGGCCATAAGCAACGTCCATGTGCTTATTTTTTGTCGACTTTGGATCCGGTAGCTAGAGCGTTGCCGAGTTGTTTGAGAGTTACAGCGGCAGCGGCTGTTTCAATCCGACAGTCTGCTGGTTTGGTGATGGACAATACACTGATCGTGATGGTTCCACATGCAGTGGATTCCTTGTTGAACCGTACCAAGTCACAGCACTTAACTAGTGCTCGGTTGTCAGGTTACGAATTGACCTTGTTAGCAAGCCATGTACACATAAAGAAATGCAACACGTTGAATCCAGCCACGTTGTTGCCGATCTCAACTGAGACAGATGATACCGAACAGCATGATTGTTTTCTTAGGACTGAGGAAGAAACGAAAGGGAGGATAGACCTTAGGGACACTCCTCTTGCGGAATGTGATGGTACTTTATGGGTTGATGGTTCGTGCTTCAAGCTTCCGAATGGTGATACGACTGCGGCATATGTGGTTACGACTTTGCATACGATTGTTGAAGCTGCTCGTATCCCACATAATTCATCCCAAGCAGCAGAGTTGATTGCATTGACAAGAGCGTGTGTGTTGTCGAAAGGGAAAAGAGTGACTGTGTACACTGACAGCCAGTATGCGTTCAGTGTTGCTCTTAGCTTTGGACGATTGTGGAGAGAACGTGGGTTTCTGACTTCGCATGGGACCAAGATCCAACATGGTCAATTGGTGAATGAACTTCTTGAATTTCTTACTCTGTCGTTGCAAGTTGCGATCGTAAAATGCAGTGCGCATAAGAAAATCACGGATGATGTTGGTCGTGGTAATGCGTTTGCAGATGAAGTCGCGAAAGAGACTGCGAGAGATGTGATGAGTCGAATGTATGTTGCGGGTCCGGCGAGATGGATTCCAGATAGAAGTATGTGTGAAGATACGATTGAGAGTGTGAAATCCATCCAAGCTGAAGCTACAGAGAAAGAGTTGAATGAATGGAGAGAAAGCAAGGGTAAATTGGACTCAAATAGTTGTTGGGTTGAGTTGTCAGAGCATCAGCGATGGTTGTTGCCTGATGCGTATGTACTTCCAGTGGTTACGATGGCACATGGAATGGCCCATATCAGCGTGAAAGGAATTTGTAAGTTGTTGGCCCCAGTATGGCAAAATGCTGGCATTCCTAAGTGTGCAGAGAATTTGGTCAAGAACTGTATGGTCTGCTTGATGTACAATCCTGGTAAGGGAACTCCAACTCCAGCTGGTCATTTTGCTCCTCCCACGTATCCGTTTGAGACTTTGCAGCTAGATTTCATCCACATGGAGAGGTGCAACAACCTGAAGTATGTCTTAGTGGTTGTTTGCTCTTTTTCTAGATGGGAGGAAGCCTACCCTTTGAAGGACAATACTGCCTTGTCCACGGCTAAAGCCCTTATTAAGGAATTTTTCCCTAGGTATGGGTTGCCGAGAATGGTCTGGAGTGACAATGGGAGCGAATTTGTGGGTCAAGTGATGAAGAGAGTGTGTGATGGGTTAGGAATCTGGCAGAAGTTCCACGCTGCCAATCATCCCCAGTCAGCTGGTCTAGTTGAGTGCTACAATGGCACGTTAAAATTGAAATTGGCCAAAATTCAAGCGAGCTCTGGTCTACAATGGCCTGATGCTTTGCCGTTAGCTCTTCTGTCCACAAGAATGACTGTGCATTCGCGAATGGGTCTGAGTCCTTATGAGGTTGTGTTCGGTCGCCCAGCAAATATTTGGGGAGTGCCGCGGCCGACAAAATTTAGTGAGATAGAACACCCTGTATTGCTTGACTACCTGTACGAATTGACGGCTAAATTGCGTGTTCTGCATCAACAGGTTCATGATACTTTGCCACAGGTTTCTGAAGATCCAGGTCACACCATTGAACCTGGCGCGTGGGTGCTCGTGAAGAATTTTCAGTGAACCCAGAACGAGCAGCCCCGCTGGATAGGACCGTATCTGGTGTTATTGTCCACCCGTTCTGCGGTACGAGTGCACGGTAAAAAGAACTGGATTCACGGCGTACATTGTAAGAGGGTCCCTTTGCCTCTGCCGTACGACCGGTGGGTCCAAAAAGGACTTCCTGATTCTGAGACTGAGACCGTGCCTTGTTTTCTGCCTTTCAGCGATGCCCGTTTGATTGGAACAAACACTGAGCCAGAAAGCGATAATCTTCTTCAAGAAGCTGTGCCTCCATCGAACCGTTTGAACACTGTTAAACCTGAGCTACTTTTCCGAGAACAGACATTGCCTGGAAAAGAGCGTTATAATTTGCGACCAAGAGTCGCGGGACAAATAACAAATTAAGTTCCTTCTTTGCTATTTTTTTAAGGTTAGCTCCCCTCCGAGAAACTATTTTGATTTTTGTTTTTTGAACCACCATCCGGGTTCAGCTGTAGGGTCGCGGTGCCAAGTCCTTGGAGTGCAAGCCAAAGACGTTAGGTTGACGGTTCTGGTTGGTCTAAGGGCATTCCCTGGACCAACAGGCGCATTCCTTAGCACGGAACACCCATCCGCCGCGAGCAGCACGGTTAGAGCATGGGGTTTTTCGGGATGGAGAGACCTACTAAAAGAATGAGCTTCAAGAACGAAATGTGTATAATAATGAGTAGAAAACGTTTTTTAATATTATGTCTGTTTATACTGTTTAGTTTAATGATGTTTTTAATCGGATATGTGACATTCTCTATTCAAGTAACATTCATGCCCACTGCACAACCCGTGCCTCCTCCTACTGTTTCTTCGCATTCTTTTCACCCTCTGCCCGAACATGAGTCCATTAGGAGAATGGAATTCGCTAATAATTCCTTTGTTCAGCTTCTGCACCAACACCAGCTAGTAGTGAACACAACTAATTGTTGGGTGTGTGGCCTTATGCCCCATACTACCAATAAAGGTATTCCTTACCTGGTCCTGCCATTTAGCTACAATGGTTCTGTGTGGGCATACAGAACAATGTTCATTTATGCCCGTGAAGTCAACCCCCTACGTTCTGTGAAGGATAATCCGAAGAATAGTGCTCTGGTCAAGGGAGTAGTCGACATGATTAGAGGAATAGGTTCTTATGAGACTATCCCGAGAGATGAGACGCTAGCGTATATTGGATGAAACGTTACTGGATATGGAGCTAGTCTGAGTGGGAACCAGCGAGCGAAGAGATCCTCCCCGATTTGGATAGTACACCATCAGGGTTATTACTGTCTGCAAGGTAATGGCAAGAATCCTAGAGCTCAGCTAGGGAAGAGTGTTTGCAGTGAGACATACGTTTTTGCATCCCAGACTTCCCCACCGTTTCTAGCAGCTAAGGGTACCTACTTCATTTGCCATGACAGAGCGTATACATGGTTGCCCCCTGATTTCTCGGGCACATGTTTTGTCTCGTTCTTGTTACCCCCTACATTTACAGCTGCGGCAGATTACCACAAGATGAGAGTCGTTAGAGGTGTCTTCAGAAAGGAAGATACCGCAGGACAAGAATTGGGAGATTTTTTGAAGGGTTTTCTGCCGTTCTGGGGACCTATGGTTAACAGCAGGAACATACGGCAATTGACGAGAGTAGTTGAGTCCACCATAGTCGAGACTGCAGGCGCCCTTAGTAACTTGACTGCTGAGCTCCAGTCGGATCGCCTTATGACTCTTCAGAACAGAGTTGCGTTAGATGTCATACTTGCAGATAGAGGAGGGGTCTGTAAATTAATCCAATCAAGCTGTTGTGTTTTCATTCCAGACAACGCTCCGACAGTTTTCCAAGCCATCTCCAAGCTACATAAGCTCTCCGAGTCCGTACATGTGGACGAAGGAGATTGGTCGTTAATGGGATGGTTCTGGGGATTGTTATCCACCTGGGGATGGAAGATTCTGATGGTCATTGGGATGGTATTAGCTATCCTTTTCCTGTTCTGTCTTTGTATACAGTGTGCTCCTGCTATCTGTGGCCTTTTTGCTACCTCGTGTTCGAGGAGACCTGTCCAGAGAGAGTTACTAAGTACCAGGATGATGCTACAGCAACATCTCAATGATCTGATGAATATAGACCTGGACTCAGATTGACGTGAGTTTAGGTTATTGCCTATGTAAGGGCAAAAGGAGGGTCTGTGGTTCCGTGAATTCTGAACCCATTCAATGAAGGTTGTCGTATCGTGATGATTTTGGTATCAGCGATCCGCGACTGACAAGTGCGGTATGCGTAAGCGTTTTCGTCATGCTACACCGATGGATTCACTGTGTATTTGACGATCTAGTCTGCACCCGTGGGTTCCATTTTGTGGTTGCCCTCACATAGGCTAATGACTACAGGATGACTGTGGCCAAGCGAGCCTCTAAGGACGTGTACACTTTAGCTTAAGTTCGTGTTGACTCCTGTTTGACCTGAGTTAACTGACCCTGTTGCCCGAGGCTAAACTTGTTGAGCCAGTACCTTGTTAAGCAGCTGGTCAGATAGAGATCAAAGAGCAGGACATTATTGATTCTATGGCACACGCACACACCCCTCTATCTTTCTCCTCATCTGTTTCTGCTCCTTACTTTTATGGCCTTATGGCCTAATTATTGATTTGGGTTGAGGTCTTTTATGGTGGGCCAGTCCGGCCTGTTCGAACAAGAATGCTGGATTTTTGCCTTGTCATTGGCGGTGGGTTGGATAACTGAAAGTGGGTTTGTCGTTATGTGATGCCTCTGTAAATATCATCCTCTGATTGGTCAAATTTGTGAGTAATTGATGCTAGCCAGGAACGTGGTTTTTGGCATAAAAGACGATGCTCCGCTCTATTATGTTGAGCAGTCTTCTAGGACCTCTGTTACTGGCTGCAGCTAATAAAATTGATCTTTGATGTCAACAGAAAAATCCCGTGTCTCTGTACTCTAAGACAGGTGAACCCGAAGACTTCGGGCGTGTCCCCTGCGCCGCTGGGTTTAAATCCCGGTTCTTCAGTCTCTAGGTATTAAGATGTCTGTGGTAGTAGTGTTGGTGGTGTATAGGGTGGCTGCTTGTGTGGTCCGGTGTTGTTGAGACCTTGAGTTATCTACACACTCTTTTAAGGTTAAAAACAGGTTGTCGAACTTTTCTAACTCATTGTTGGCTGCTTGTATAAGCACAATTCCGTTCTTGTAGATAGTTATGCAAAGGTCCACTTTTAGTCTTGGTGATGGTATGATCACTAGTTTTGTACCATGTGGGATATTGCTTACATTTTTTATGTTGAGCATCTTCGTAATGACAGTGCGCCATTTAGCTGTTTTTCTGGTGAAAAATATCAGGTCATTTACAATAATGCCTTTGTCTAGATTAAAGGAGGGGTCAGAGATCAGCGTGTCTGGGTTTCTTCTAATTAGATTGTGTTTGAATTTTTTGGCTGCATTTTTGGATAGGTTAGTTGGGTACTTTATGACATAAGTGTTTATGCCTGCTGATTTTAAATTGGTTCCGGCCATATTTGTTGAATGGTGTTAAATACTTTTCTGGGGTGTTCCTGCAGTGGTGACCTCACTTCGATGTCATTATCTGTCTCCGGCTGTTTACAGGTCTATTGTCGTTCCTGTGGGGTCTCTCCTTGTGTCCCACTTTGATGTATTCCCGTGCCCCCTGGGTCTTTCTGCGGTTTCTGCTAATGTCTGTGCCCTCTTTTTGTACCTTAGGTTTGTGATCATTTGGGAGTTCTCCTCATCTAGCATAGAATTTATTTAATTCTATGCCATTTGGTTAGGGCGTATGGCAAAAGTACTATTCAATGTACTTTGCCAGACCATTCCACATTTCCATTCATTGGTGCTATATAGAGTTATTCCAAGATGGCCGCCGTCTTAGTGGTCTAAGCTCATCTAATAGCTGAATGCCCTTTTCTATTTCTATGCATAGTCCTCTTTCACTTGCCCTTTCCTGGTTGCTTCCATTTTGGAGATCTTGATGCCTTAAGAGGGAGCAATCCTCTACTCGAAATGGCCGGGGCAATAAGGCAGGAAAGACAAAGGCAACATGTGTAAATCGAAAGGGAAAGGAGACAAATGTTTCTGTCTATTGTCTGCCTTGCATTACATCACACCACTTTAGGTCTGGTAGTCAGCGGTGGCCGCCATTTTAAAGTCAGGCAGGCTGCATCCTGACTCCTCAGCTCGATGTGTGTGATTTAGCCAGCTTTAATATTTTATTGTACCTTTATTGATCCGGAACAGCCGTGAGGCAGTGCAGTGTTGGCCAGCATGGGGGCGATGCGGCTTGGAGGAACCCACGAGTTAGCGGGGATGCAGCGTGTTCAGTGAGGCCTCCAACCGGGAGAACAGTGTCTTAGGGGAATCCACTCCGCAGTTAAGCCGAGCAGCAGAGCATCGCGGCCCTAGGAGCCCCAGCCAGCAATCCAACCTGCACTGACGCAGAGCAGCGCAGCCTCCGGTGCACAGGCCAGTAGAGTGCCGCACTTTGCTGGAGGCTAGGCTCCTGGGGGCCGGGGTTAGTGCAGACCATGGCGGCACCGACCAGCCTGCGGGCGATGCGGCCAAGAAGATCCATGAATTGGTGGAGGTACTGTGTGTTCAGCAGGGCCCCCGATGTGACGAGTACTGGCGGTCGACGAGGGCGATGCGGATTGGAGTAACCCACATGAGCGGCTCATCGGCTGATCCTCCTCCATGTGTAACGCTGATCTAAACCCCACATCTGGCCAGTATTGGCGACAGGGATGCAGCGTGTCCTGCGATGCCCTAGCCGAGACAAGCAAGGGAGATCGATGGTTCCAATTGCTAGTGCGAGCGATCAGCTGTCTCTAGGTGGTAAACATCCACCGTGATCACAGCCTTCTCAATGCCACAGGTTGTGGTGATGTTGCAGTCCCGCAGCAATCTTGCACGCCCTGTGTGGATCCCGACGCCGTTGCAGGCCTGGAGCGGCGAGGCAGGAGAGGAGAAGGCACGCTGGACGGGAGTCGATCCTTTTGGGGTAAGCTTATTTATGTTCAATACGATCCTGAGTGTAACTGGTGAACGAAACATGTGACTAAAAAACATTAAACCAATGGGTGAAGAGGGCTGACTGAAAGAACCTATAAGTATATTATATATATAATGTTATTAAAATGAAAGGATGTAGGCTAACACCAGACCTGATAACCTTTTCTTGGCTAAGGTATTGCGAAGCCCTTCAGGCATTCCTTCTAAACTCTTTCCAAATGTGTTCTTAGAATCTAAGAATTTGAATAAATGACACTCAAAGGACTAATCTAAAATAATTTGTTAAACTGAAACACAAATGCCAAAATGTGTTTGTTTGTTTTCAGCAGTGTTGACATATTTACATGTTACTTTGTGTGATGTACTTGCTTGGACTTTTGATAGCTCTGGCTGTACTTAGGTCCAAGTCAGAGTCCCAACTCAATTCCTTTTATGACCTTGGCTGTTGCCCAGTTTTGGAATGAAAGTTTGGACTCCTACAAATTCTGAAAACACAGTTTTATTGCTTCCAAGTGGTTCTGTGCTGAATGTGACTCCACCAGCCAGGCCAGCTTCTTAGGCAACAGGTTTGCGTTTTAGGATTCTTAAGACGATGAACGCATTTTACCACATAACCTCATCTGCTCAAATATCCAGACCGGGCTCTACATCAAAAAATAATGTCTCCTTGAGTGCAAAGTTGGAGACATGTTGTTATGTCTATTAGCCTTTTACACATTGTGTGTGTGTGTCACTGGAAAGAGCTCGTCCAATATATGGATAATTATAAAAATTGTCTAGGAAAAGGATTTTGTACTAGAAGGGAATACTGGAAGTACAAACCCTACGGTACACATTACACACACACACCTTTGCACCATGGTGCAAAGGTGTGTGTGTGCTGCCAGGCATCCTATGAGTGCACAAGGGCAGCGGAGGCAGCAAAATTAGGCCATTTGAAGTCAATATGGGTCTGCGCTGCTTCCTATCTCGTCAACGAAACTGCAAAGCTACTTTGGTTGCTGAGCTATCTCGCTCTAAATTCTTACCATATTGTTTCAGACCTTTTCTTCAAGCTATCCTTCCTACAATATTCATCACCCTGGTCCATTTCTTTGCATCAGCCCCCAGGGCTCATCCCTGCCCTCGGTGCTTCGAGGCGGACTGAGAACGGAAGAAGTCGTTTGTGAGCAAACAGTGGCCTCATGTGGGACTTTAACGCTGGTACCCTGACACGGGGCATCACTCTGATACCAGAAAACTGACACAGGGCTACCGACAATGACACCCGGCTCCTGACAGGGGGCACCGACTCTGCCACTGGCACACTGCCACTGACATGGGCACTGTGACACAGGGAGACAGACGGATGGACACTTGGGCGATGCCAGAAAGGCACTGTCACTGGTACAATCACACAGGCAGATCAATGCTGACTCTAGACCACAGGGACAGGGGGCACTGGGGGGTGGGGGGAGCACCAGTAATGATGGCACCAGAGCAGTGGAAATTGAATGCTGACATGGGACACAAACACTCATGGTGGGCTGCATGGAGGGGCTCTGTCTTCTCTTCTCTCCCTTGTCATTTGAGCCTTCCTCATCCTTTAAGCCACACTGCCTGCCATCTGCCCAGTCAGTCTGGAAGCCCCCTGTAGGAAGCCACAGAAGAAGAGAGAGGCCATTACAGACCAAAGATACAGACCCAAAATGCATCCCTGCCGCTCCCTGTCAGTGGTTTGGGTACCAAGACGTTCTCCATTTGCTGAATACCAAGGACGTCTAATGCAAAGGGCTTCTTGTTTCCACCTCATGCCTTTTCCTTCTAACACTTTGTCCTTTCGGTCTCTTTTTTGTTGCACTTACAGGTTCTTTTTTGGCCCTTCAATATCCTGCTTTTTCACTGTTTCCTATCAATCACTCGATCAAGGATTTATAAAGCACAGCAAATCACCCGTGAGGGTCCTTATCTTTCTTTTCCACCTTTGGTATCCATCCCTCTCGTTTGATATGGGCCAAAGCCAAATGATGAGAATTAAGCCTGGGCTCCCAAACGGTGCTGGTGCCCATCACCTCCAAGCACCTGCACAAATAAAGCCCAGGGCCCAAGCACTGGAAGACTGGAGTACAGCTGCCTGGCCAGGTCTAGCTCCTTCGACTAGTGGAAGTGGGCACAAAGCCCCACTCACTCCCTGAGCTGAGCTGTTTCCGCCTCGTGGCCCAGCACCCCATATCTACCTTGTCCTCCTGTGCTGCTTACTGGTTCATCGAGGGACCGGCCACAGTCGGGCAGTGGACAGGATCTTTTTATGCATCATGTCTCTGTACTCATCACTGTGCCTATACATTTAGAACTGCTCTTAAAACCCATTCAATTATTATCAATGACTGTTATTGAAATATGTCTGTGTGTGCTGCATTTGCCGCAGATCTCCCTAAAGGTGCTTGATGGAGAATGCACAATCGCCTCTAGTTCTTCAGTTATATTCCACTCAGTTTTCCTCAATGTTATTGCTACAAACCGCTTTAAAAACACCATTTGACACACATTTCCTGGACTATTTCCAGTGTTCCCTTCTCCCTGTGCTTTAATTAGCACCACTTCCTACTTCTTTTCACAAGTAGCTATCAAGGAAGAAGACTTTAAAAATAGTGCCAAAAATGTTACATTCTTTACATTCTCACCATACTGTGCTTGTTTTAAAAAAAGATATTGTGGGGGAGTCACATCTACGCCCACCCCGAAAGCCCTTTATACAGTGGTCATCCTTTGGTGCCAGGCTCCCCGAAACATCTGCCTGCTTGTCAGTCTCTTCACTCCATGTCCCTCTCCCTTCTTTACTCCATCAGGTGCTGTCAGTCAGTCCACCTTACTACCCTTTCTGCACCCCCCCTTCCTCCTAGGATCCATTTCCCCGGACAGTGCTTAATTTGAGCCGGTGGTTGCAGGTGGGGGCCGCCAGTACTCATTTTCGGGGGCCAGCATTTATTTTTCCTATTCAGATACTGACCTCAGGGCCGGCTTTAGAGTTGTTGGCGCCCGGTGTGACAATCATTTTCGGCACACCCCCCCATGACCACCTCCTCGGATTCCCTCAGGACCACCAGGCAAAGGTGCCCCTCATTTCTCCATAGCCCCTCTCTCACATACATTTCATTTGTTTTAAAGCACTGGTAAAGGCTGACTTTACTAATAACAATATATATCAACCTAAACAAACACTTTTAGATAACATTAGCACTAGATAATGAAAGACTGTGGGGGGGGGGGGGGGAAATACAGAAGGTCCTAACCTATTAGATGCAGTTCGTATACAGCTCCTTGATGGCCGTTCGTAACAGTCACTGTGCTATATTAGGGTTGTATCTTATTAACTGAGGTAACAGAAGGGTTTCTGTGACAAAAGCAGTAATCCACTCAGCTATCCAATTAAAATACAGATCTGTGGTCTGCAAGGTACTCCTTCTTTACAGCAGGCACGAGTCAAAACTGCCCCTAGACAAAACTCTGATCCCTCTCTCTAGCAGGAACATCAATCACAAGAGTTATCTTGACATTTTTATTGCTGCCTGAAAACTGGACAATAAGGAACTCTGTTGAAGGTGTTTTTAAATTGTAGGTTATTGGCAAAAACAGCACCCACCCCCCTCTTAGGTCAGCGCCCCCTCCCCAGGTCAGCGCCCAGTGCGGGCTGCACCAGTTTCCCTAAAGCCGGCCCTGACTGACCTCTAGCAGGAGAGAGGGAAACATACAAATGGCTAAAGATGAGGGAAAACGGGCACAAACGAGAATGCACGGGGTGAAAAGAGTGAGATAAAGGGGCAGGGAGTGTCTGGTAATGGACTAAAGTGGATTAATGTGGCATAAGGGCCAGAGCTGCTGGCTTTGGAGCAGGGGAACCAGGTTTGAGTCTCGGCGTCCGCTCAACATCCTGTGATTTTGGTCAAACCACTTACTCTACCCCGGCCTACCAAAAATGAATGTATCCTTGTGTAACGTAAATGGTGCCCTTGTAAAACGCTCCAATACCTTCGGGTGGAGTTTGCGCTATAAAACAACAGAACAAATCAACACTGCGCAGCCTTGGTATTTGCGCCAGAGTTTCATAGCACCGCCGGAGTTGGGCACAGGCACTCATTCTTGGACAGACTAAGCACTGACGTGCACCCTTTCATAGTCTCCCTCAAGCTCTTTCCTACTGTCCCTCCTGCTATGCGCTATACTTCCAGCCCCCTCCCCCACCTCTGCAATACCCACTGCTCCTGGAGTTGCTGACAGCCCGCTTCAATAAAGCCGGACCCCTCCCAACATGGGGGCGCCGCCGTCCCTTGAAATTTATGCTGCGTGTCAGGCAAACATTTCGCTGCCGTCTTACTGCCGTAAAGAAGCTCCTGTCAGGAGGACCCTTTGAACTGCGCCTCGAGGCCTCGCACACCAGCTCAGGGTGCTAGTCACACACATACATTATAGCTTTATTTGTGCAGCTCTGGAGTGGGCCGTAAATCACCCGCTTACAAGGACAGGAGCGCAGTGCTCGGCTGGAGGTGGATTCCCTGGGTTCCTTTTATTCCCACAATGTTCTTCCCGGAGGTGGGAACCCACTCTGGCACAGCTGTTTCTTTGCGCATCTGGACACCCACAAAAAGTTAATCTAAGTCTTGAAATTAAAGGTAGAAGTCCACAGCACGGACTGAGGTTGACGGCAGTCTATGTTAGCAACAATTCCAAATACAGTGAATCCACGGACTCTCAGCGAAACACAAAGCATGCTGGTACTTGTAGTCCTGGAAAAATCGTGACCGCCACGGTCGGTATTGCCCCCATGCACAGTTCATTAACTCTGGGAGCGATTCACAAAGATGCTGGCAAAAAGTCATATTTTTCTGCATTTAGCATCTAATTTAATCATGCATAAATTACGCATTGTGTAAATAGCCAATACATATTTACATAAAAAAGTTTATTTAGGCCTCAGTTACCAGTGATCTTGTGAGGGTTACTTTGGCACCCGACAATATCAGAAGCTTCCGAGCTCTGAATTCACCAAGTGCAATAAACATCCGCCGAAAATGGGTTTTACCTAAAATTGTAGAATGACTTGCAGATTTTTGAGTTTTGTTTCCCAATAAACTTCCCATGTCATGATGGTGCTCAGGCTGAAGTCTAGCCTCTCTTTCACATGCACTCCATTTTCTTTATTTGTTTTTGTTTACAGTGCTACTCATTGTCAGGGCCACTGAAATTATTCGGCAGGGGAGTGCCAAATTATGTGGCAGGGTTGAGTAAATTATGAGGCAAGAAAAGGCAAATTATGTGACATAATGTGGCACATTTTCTGATAGTATTACTTCATTCTTTTGCATTTTTTACACTGTCTGGGCATTGGGTGAACCTCATTAGTACCAGTTTAACCCCAAATATAGCTTTTAGCAACATGAAGGTGAACAGTCTACCTTTGCAAAAGGCCTCCCACTTAGCAGCAATACCTGTCGCTGCATTTTAATAAACTTTGACCGGTTTGAGCTGGAAACAAAAAAAATATTTTTGTTAAAATCTGCAGGTAAAGCAGCATAGGGTGTATTATGTGGCAAATGTGGCATATCTGTAACTATGTGAAAATCGCCACGGCCTCACATTCCCATAATTCCAGTGGCTCTGCTCATATTTCACTTACTCAGTTCTGTGATCTGCACAGCACGCGTTCTTTGCATCAGGCACATTAACCCTCTGTGCTACTTTATGATGAGTCAAAACTGCCACTAGACAAAATTCCGATCTCCCTCCAGCACGCACATTAATCACCAGTTATCTTGACATTTTTATAGTTGCCTGAAAATTACTGGAGGCACAAGGAAGTTCACCTGCTTTTAAACCCATACGTTATTTTTAAACACAGCGCCCACCACCAGTTCAGCACCAGGTGAGACTGCAGTGGTCGCACCCGCCCTAAAGCTGGCACTGTCCCAGTATTTACGGGGCATTTTGCTTTGTTAAATTTTGGCTGCTTCGACCTACCAAACTTTATCCTGGTTTGGGGGGGGTGTTGGGTTGGGGGAGGGGTTATAGCACCCATTAATTACTGAGTGCAGTAAACTCTGCGCTGCTTCATAGACCCCTTTGTAAGCATTAGCACTAGCCACGTGGCAACAAGAATACTAAAGCAAGGCCCAACAAGCATTTACAATGCAATGGTCTCGGCATTGGTAAAGTTAGAGCTATTGGCATTGCTCATGACATTATTTTTGTTTATGTTTTTGTTTTTAAAACATTTAAAGAAACGGCATTGTCATGAGCAATGCCAATAGCTCTAACTTTAACAATGCCGAGACCGTTGCATTGTAAATGCTTGTTTTATTAACAATCAATAAAATGTGGTTAAAAAAACGATTCATGTTTTTTGTAAGGATGCATTTGTTTCGACCATGTTTGGTGGTCGCTTTCATGTTGTAAAGTTTAGCCAATGCGATAAGAGCCGAGGCCACATAAAGAGCCACGTTCACCCCTTGGTATCCACTGTGGAAGAAACCACTGGGATGACAGGCCACTGAGATGCAATAGGCCACAAACATCAGTACGTATAAGCCTTCCACCAGGCTCTTTGCTGCCATGAAAAACGCTAAGACCAAAAACAGGAGAGCAAAAACCGCAAATAATGGGACAGGGAACAAGGGCTCAGCTGGCTGCCAGACTTGGTACAGGAGAGAATAACCCTCTGCAAACTTCAGGATGGAGGTGAAACCGAATAGGGTAGCAGTCAGGGAGTCGAAGGAGCGGTATGACAAGATGCAAACCCCAACCTGAAAGAATCCAGCCATCCAGAGCCAGGGCACCTGCCCCACACAGAAACTGGTGGTTAGGCCAAGGATCTTGCAGCCAAAGACGCTAGCCGAGGCGCAGTTCACGATCAGTCCGATCACCACCACGTCATTTCTGCTGGAGTCTATGAGGAGGGAAGCCATCTTAGCTTTAGCGTTCGGCAATTCCGCACCAGGGAGGGCGATTCTCTTCCGGCTTAAGAAATGAAGAGACCTTGCTCCCACCAGGTACAGGCTGACAATGGTGACAATTAGGTAGTTACAAGCGACGGCGGAGGAGCCGAAGGTGCTGTCACAGTACATGGCAATCCCATGCATGCTGGCATAGGAAATGGCAAACGCCATCAAAGCAATCAGAGCATCGTCATAAAGCACTCCGACGACTCCAATGATAAAAAAGCCCAAAGTGAAGGCGGCGAACCCAGGCACCATGGCATTGCGTAGATCGTCAGCTCCTTTTAGGACCCCCTAGCCAACCAAGACTTGGATCAGTCCGACACCCCACCACAGCGCGGAGACCGAGAGGCTGAAGGAGGCTCTGATTACAGTCTAAAAATGTCGGTGCCATTTAAATGGGAAGACAAACTCTGGCACATCAGCGCCACTGAAGCCCCTCCAGCTGCATAGGTTCTCTGTATGGCATGACCAGCCCACTAACTTTTTTCACAGATAATCAGTGCAAAACCATGGTAGGTGTCAGTCACAATATCGGTACTTAGTTATTAGACAGTCGACCATGACTGTCTCGAACTATTCCAAAAACCCACAATGAAGCTGCGCCGCCCTTCCCTCTTTCCTACCCCCTCCCAGTCAACTGCCCGGAATTGCGGATGGCACCAGAAGGGCATGTTAAAAACAAGAACGGCTATCGCCGCTAGACTGAAGTTTACGATCAGGTCTACGACTGACTCACCGCATGTCACTAAACAGCCGAGACCAGCCTCCAGCAAACCGCAAGAAACCCCGACTGACAGAGAAGAGCTTAGGGTGATGTTTAAACACCATAGAGGCACGTGCACGTCGGAATTCTGTATAGCACAAGGTAATTGGCTGAGGTGATGCCAATGCTCCAATCCTACGGTATTTTACACGCTACGAGTCCTAGACAATTTCCCAAAAACATATGCAGCCATTGGATTGGTTGTCACGTGACCCGGAAGTGCTGACATGCCATTTCTTAAAGTAATCCGTAATGTACATGGGGAGTTAATTCACGAGTGAATGCAGTTTTCAAAGTTTTATTGGCTGCTGTTTGTTTCGCTGGCAAGCTTGAGAAGCGTCTTCTGAGCCTCCCGTCCTGATTGAATTCACCGGTGCCAGTCAGTGCCAAACAGGACAGCAAAAGCACACCACCGGAGAAAGGCAGCGTCCTTTTCGGATCGGGGGGCGTGTTTTGCTGTTGTCTCCTCCCTGAGACTTTTCGCAAAAAACACGCCCCCCGATCCGAAAAGGACGGGGCATAATCGGAGTGACTGGACCTCTTCTCCAGTGGCTGGCCAGCATTTAAGAGGCCAGCCAATGGAGAACAGGGGAGAAGAGGGGCGGGTGCAAGCCCCTCTTCTCAAAGACATTAAATCTCCGGACTTCCGGTCTGCCGACCGGATGGTCCCGAGACCTAAAAACGGCCATCCTCGGATAGCCACGTGCAGCCTTCAGAACCATGGTTTGCCCAGGGGCATAATCCAGGATCGGTCTCTCCCTACTCGTCATGATGTCATTGAGCCTAATTTTTATGCTCTAGTATGATTTTCACACCCCACCCTTTTTTTTGCAGTTTTTTATAGCGCAAACTAGACCCGAAGGTATTGCAGCGCTTTACATGAGCACCGGTGACCCAGGACACATTCAGTTTTGTTAGGCACGAGGAGACTAAGTGATTTGCCCATAATCACAGGATGTTGAGTCGAGACAGACACTCGATCCTGGTTGCCCAGCTCCAAAGTTGGTGCCCCCCCCTCCACTTTTATGCTACTCACACTAGGCCCATTTAGTTGTAAATCAGATTTGCCCACAAATGTCACAAGTGCATTTCTAAAAATTTTGGAAAGCCCTTGAACTCTACTACTTTGTGGGAGTTCAAAGAATTGACACTGAAGGTCCTTGAAACCACCCCCCTGTTTTTTTGCTTATTTCTAGAGGAAGTCAGTCCCATTAAACCTGGGGTCACCAGCATGACAGAGCTTCCCTCCATGAAGGTACTGCCACCAGTTTGCCATTGGCCAATGAGAACAGAAGGCGGCGCGCTAAAACCCCGCTAAAGGAAGGTCACGGGGTGGCTGTGGGGCTTGACAGCTTCAAGATGGCGATTGCAGCGTACCCTCACATCAAGACAGATTTTGTCCCCCCTAACCCCAAAGTATTGTGGTAATCCTGCACACTTGGCATGGGCGAGGAAATTGATGGGCTTTCCCTTTTCTTTGAGGGTTCTTGCTCAGTTCTGCGGATTACTGTGTGTTGTCTTGGGATCCTGGGGCTGGACCACCCAAGGTTTGAGTCCCTTCTCCGGGAATAGCTGTTCCACATGGCCTCTATGTCAGTGGGGACATCAGTATGGCCAGAGCTTTAAGTGGCATGAAAAAACTGGGGGGGAGCACAGGTGTCTGAAAGGGGCGTGGCCAAAGTAATAAAGGGAGTGGCTTAAAAGCAAGTAAGATAAAAATCTGTGCTTAGCACAGTGTTCCGCCCGACTGGCATTTTGCTGCTTCTGGCATTGCTTCCAGATATATAACACAACAAGCGACATTACACGTACAACAAGCCAGGACTATTGGCTTTGGGAAGTGCATTCTTCAAGCTTGAACAACCTACAGCCAATACATAGGAATTACCTACTCGGCTTAGGAGGATTTCCCTACTACCAAGGACATCTCGGGTTTGAAGTTGCATGGGAGTCTCTGAGAATGCACGACTGAACTACTCAGGTGATACGAAAAATAAGAACCCAAACAACGTAGGCGGCGCCATGTCCTGCAGTTCCCACTAATCCATAGGATCAGCGCGTTTGTGAACAACATAAGCTTTGGGTGAGGTGCTTACACTGATTCCATGCACCCGTGTAGTATATGCCGGCCTAGAGACCAGCTAGCTCACTGTGCCACCACAATCCCCCCTCACCCAAACATGGAGCAAATGGTTTCTGGCAACCACTGAACATGACAACCCTGACCCCTCAGGGATCGTGGTAACAGATCAAAAACCCTTTCGCTCAGTCACTCGTGCACTCTCATATAAATATACAGAGAATACACAGTGGGACGCGTTCAGTATATTTATTGAACCAACGTTATTCTTGTATAGAATACATGTGCTGCGATAATCAGTAGACAGAAGCAGATGAAAATGATTACAAGCACCAAAAGAGTGAATAGCAGGTCTAGTTCCACCATGGTGCTTCAACGGTGTATATATGGAGGCATATAAGACAAAGTGGTAATCAGGCGTACTCCTACTATGCAAGCCCTACTCTATGTTAGTCTGTAGGTGTATGTGTCTAGAGCCAAGAATCCCCCCACAGGGTGATCCAACCCCATTTCCTGGTTGGAAAAAATGTAGGACTCCGTCTTGGTCAAGAACTGGACACCCCTCACGGAGATGTTACGCAGCTAATTGGCGAAGCCTCAGCATGCAGGTACCTCTCGATGTAAGCTGAAGAGTCTCCTTTGCTAACCCCCGGAAATGTTTATGTATTTATAATAAAAAGCACACTAGGTAATGGTAATTTTTATTCTGCATTAATACTTATTAAAAGTGATGCATAGAATTATTTAAAAATAAGTTACTATATTTTAAGAAAAGTTAGTTACATTAATTTATACATTCAAAAAAGGTTGGTAAACTATTTCATAATGAAATAATACAAATGTTTTATTTTTAGATTTTCTCATCAAATTAAATGTATTTATATTTTTATCAATTTTAAATAGTTTGGTTTAATGTAACATTATTTCCTATGTGGTTTTATTTTAAGTCCTGTTCTCCATTTATTTCTATGGCTTGCAGTGTCAGTGGTTGGCCATGTATGGTTCTGGACTTACTAGTGTTTCTTTTTTAGATGTAGTAATTTACACTTGTAAATTTTGCTCCACACCCTTTTTTAGAGGGTTGGAGATGTGTAAATCTACACTTTTGAATAACTTTGAATTTTGTGAATTGCCAAAAGTAGTAAAGTTACTCAAAAGTGGAAGAGTAAATTACTTGTGTAAAATACTTAAAAGTGTAAGTTAACTTTGTGAATAGCGCTGAGTGTATCTAAATGCATCTGGCTTGGAACATTAAAACATTTATTCTCTATGGATAATACCATGCCCAGTACAGATGCAGTGGCCATGTGGAAAGTGGTGCACTGCAGTTGATTGGAGTGGCAAGGGTCCAGTTGCACTGGCTGGGAGCTGCAGGATGCTCTAAAAACAAAATAAACAAGCATTGGCATTGCACTTGGGACCTTATAAGAATTTTAGCTCTGCAACAGTTGCCTAACTAAATACTTATAAGGTCCCAAAAGCGAGACCTATTGGCTATGCAAAGCGAAAGTGAAAGTGATCGCGATCAAACATCAAAGTGGCCGCGAAAGTGAAAGTAATCGCGGTAAAGCGCGGCGCACGCGCCCGCGCACATGCACTGTAGCTCTAGGCTGGCCTGGTAGCACTTTTTGGAGCCCTCTCAATAAGTCTCGCCAGACCAGCGCATGCGCTGGGTCAGGCGAGACCTAAAAAGAGGATCAATAAAAGCAGAAAATGGAAATCTAAAGAGTTGCCCGTTAACCCTTCCACTGCAGTGCACTCATTGTCAAATGGATGCACACACGTGGTGAGGCCAAATGCTGTCCCTCAGAGGGCAATAGAGCTATTGTCTCAAGTGGGCTGACCCATTGCCCCATGCTGTCTGCTGTCATAAGCAGATGCAGAATGTTAGGGTCTGAAGATAGGGATTATGACAGTGCAGATGTTCTACTAATAAGAGTTTGTCAAAGGCGGTAGCACACACACCAAATTCTTTGACTACTAAGGTAATGTGTAAGATTCCTACTGCATCAAGCATAAGCTTTCCCAAAAGACAATTATCACTTAAAGAGTATAAGAATTACGAATGTACAAAATTACACTTAGAAAGAAAGAGTATAACCCTGTGAATATGACTGAACAAGAATTCTCACAGGGCGAATATTTCCAACTGAACCAATCACTGCCTTTAAAATTGGCTTCACTGCAAAACTAAAATTGGCCTGCTATATTGAGTATAATCTTTCCCACATGGCACACATACAGTCATAAAACTATAGATATACACAAAATTGCAGTTGGGAAAACAATATGCAGTAACTCTAAGGGGAGGCTAACAAGAATTCTACCAGGGCCCTCTTCTACCGCCCACACGTCGCCAGACAGGGCAATGGACACCAAAACCCTCGTCAACTATGCTAAACGGTAAGATTACATGTTACATGTAACAAAATACCTATCTACGGGTTTTCGCATAGTATAATAACAATCAACCCTTAAACATTAATGCCTTTAACATATAACAATAAGTGAAGCCTTCTGCCTTTTCCATAACGTTTCATACTAAACAGATTAGATCAATGGTCTGTGACAAAACAATCCCCAATAAACTAACCAGGCCTCCACCCTTTATCATTGGCTTATTACAATCACCAACTCAGGCCTGCTGTAGCAAGCAGAAGCTTGTGCACAAACAACCATCAAGTATACAGTCTCAAAAATGCAAATATGCACAAGAACACATTGGTAAAAAAATATACGGACTCTTCTCTGAGGACTGTCAAAGATATTCAAACTACACCTCTTCTACCCCCGCGTTTGTCACAGAGATAACCAACACCAAACCCCTTCACTCCTACAGCAATTAGTGAGAATCCAAGTGCCTAAAAACCTGTCTACGGGCTTCAAAACACTGTAATAACAATCCACGCTTGAAGGCCTAATGACTTTATCGTAGACTTTTCTCAATAAATAGGTTAGGTCTACTGCTGTTATTGTTAGTTTTCGGAATAAATAGATCAGACCTGAAACATTCCCAATAAATCAATCAGCCTATAACATTTAACAATAACTGCCACCATAACCAACTCTGGCCTACTGTATTGAGCACAAGCAGTCCCACTGTCAGTCATCGGGCATGCTGGCATAAAATTAGAAATATGAACAAAAGTACAGTTTGCAAAACAGTGTACACCACTCCTAAAAGGGTCCACCAGGGATTATCACAGAACAGATCTTCTACTCAAAGTGTTTGTAGGAGAGATATCAAACACAGAACGCCTTGATTACTAAAGTAGTCAGTGAAAATCTATGTAACAAGACGCTGGTATACAGGAATTAACACATGGTAACATCAATCCACCCTTAAAGGGCCTCTGAGCTTTAACAAAGGCTTCTCACAATAAATAAGTCCGGTCTACTGCCTTTGTCATAACTTTTCATAACAAACAGATCTGACCTATGGCAGTTAAGATAGCTTTCTGAATGAACCAATCAGGCCTATAGCCTGTATCATTGGGCTGTCACCGTAACCAACTCAGGCCTACAGTATTGCACATCCACTATCCCACAAGACCACCATTAGGCACAAAGGTTTACAATTAAACATTTAGGCAAAATTGCAGTTGGCAAAACAATGGACATCCTCTCCTGTGAGGGTTAGCAAGCATTATCAAAGTGACAATCTTCTGCCTGTAAGGTTTGTTACTCTCTCCAAACTGTAACTTATTGTAATAATGATTTACCCGTAAATGACTACTGCATTAAAAATACGCTTTCAGAAGAAAAATAAGACTTCCCTTAGAAAACTCTATGCCAGAAAAATTCTACAGCTCATAGAAACACACAGTATACATTCTAGGGTAAACTGTCAATGGCTAAACTAGGTTTACATTAATCTTCAACCACGAAGCTTGAGGTACAATGTCAAACGTTTATTACATTTTTAAAAAATCCCTGTGTTACATAATATTTACGAAAATATCAAAGCATATAAAAAAATGAATAAGATTCATACATAGCATGAAGGTACATGAATCATATACTTTAAAAACATGTTAAAACCTGACAAAAAAAGCATTATACATAAGAAACAAACAGATAGCAATGGGGACCCTACTTGTTGCACAAATCTACATAGACTGTTGCATAAGTTGATCCAACATAATACATCAAGATAGAATACTGGTAAGTATGACAATTGATTCTTTCCCAGACTTCCTCGCGGTTGGATTCAAAGAAAAAGGCGTTGACGCGTTTCGGTGGCAAATCATTCAACTGTGCGCCACCTTCATCAGGACAATAGTCTATGTAGATTTGTGCAACAAGTAGGGTCCCCATTGCTATCTGTTTGTTTCTAATGTATAATGTTTTTTTCGTCTGGTTTTAACATGTGTTTTTAATGTATGTGATTCATGTACCTTCATGATATGTATGAATCTTATTCATGTTTTTATATGCTTTGATATTTTCGTAAATATTATGTAACGCAGGGATTTTTTCAAAATGAAATAAACTTTTCACATTGTACCTCAATATTGGTGGTTGAAGCTTAACGTAAACCTAGTTTAGCCATTGACTGCTTACCCTAGAATGTATACGGTGTGTTTGGTGTTTGTATGACCTGGTGAATTTTCTGGTATAGAGTTATCTATGGGAAGTCTTATTTTTCTACTGTTAAGTAGTGCCCTGTTCCCTCGGTTGGTGGGGCGACCTCTCTGGTTTAAATAATAATAATAATACACTTTCAGGTACAGTCATGAAATTGCAAATATGTACAAAATTGCCGTTTGCAAAACAACACACAACCCCTACTAAGAAGGGCTTAAAAGGATTCTTTTTGAGCAAATCTTTTACTCTCAGGGTCTACGGGCTTTAACATAGTGTAATACCATTGCGCAATTAAAGGCTTGTTATCTTTAACATATGCTTTTTACAATAATACGTCAGATATACTGCTTCTGCCATAACTCTTCATATTGAACAGATTAGCCCAATGAGATCTGACATAACATTTCACAATGAACCAATCAAGTCTTTAGCCTTTATCCTTGGCTCGTCACAATCACAGGCTCAGGCCTACTGTACTGAGCGCAAGCGTTCTCACAAGACAGCCATAAGTCATACAGTCGTGAATTACAGTATGACCCACCTTACAGTTGGCTATACAA
The DNA here is from genome assembly GCF_964204655.1 of Triturus cristatus. Taxonomy (NCBI): domain Eukaryota; kingdom Metazoa; phylum Chordata; class Amphibia; order Caudata; family Salamandridae; genus Triturus; species Triturus cristatus. The sequence goes on along the minus strand of NC_140588.1, from coordinate 1,060,014,784 downwards.
TGTGCAACTCCTGTTAAGCGAGCCTAAAGCATTTATCACCGGCAACATCTGCCACCCCTATGGTTTGTCAGAGGAGTTAACTAATACCAAACCCTTGGCTACTATGGTAATCTTTGAGATGTCATGCAACAAAATACCTGTCTTCCAGCTTCAACCGAGTACAATAGGTACCCTTGCTAAAACATTTATTTTCGTTAACATGTTTTTCACAATACATATGTCAGGCCAATTGCCTTAAACATAACTTTTCCAAACCAATGAGACTTACGTCCTTAAACAATGGTTTGTTACCATAATTAACTTAGTCCTGCTGCGGTAAGCATAAACTTTCCCGCTAGGCAAAAAAGTGCAATACAAACACTCTTTTTCAGGGGAAGCACACAACTTCTTCCCAATCAAATACTGTACTCAAGGTATTCAACACATGGGTGGAGCCAATGGCCATCTCTCTGTAGTGCTTCTAAGAGCTCTTTTTCTATTGATCAGATATAGTCACGTGAGAGTTGTGATGTCAAGCCAGATCAAAAAACAGAAAAAAGCGTGTCATTAAAAATGGGGTTTAATAAAATAATCAAAAACATAATCTCTCCAAAGTAGGGAATGAATGCACTGAAGGGTTTAATTGATGTGATATATTTGGTATGGCTCTTTGGTGTGATGCTTTTGGCATTCTGCCTTTGATGTCATACCTTTGGTACAATGATTGTGGCATTCTGCATTGTACTATGCTTTTTTTTACGTGATAGTTTTGGTATTATATTTGTATTACGAAAATGTTGTTAGGATGCCTTTTGTATGATGCTTTTGCTATGATGCATTTGCTATGATGCATTTGGTATGATATGTTGGCATAATGCTTTTGCGGCTATGCTTTGGAATAGTGCCCTTGATAGATTTGCTTTGTTATGCGGCTTTTAATGCTAGCATTTGGTGTGATTTTTTTACTATGCTAGTTTTGTTCGGATGCCTCTGCTATGATTCTTTTTGGCATAGTGCCTATGATACAGTGGCTTGGAGCAATGATTTTGGTACAGCGCCTTTGATATCATCGTTTGGTACAGATCTTCTGGTTTAATGTTTTTGATATAATATTTTGATAATGTTGCTTTTGTTTTGATATGTTTGGAATGATGCTTTTTTGTATGATGTGTTTTTTTAAGATACTTTTATTACGATGATTTTGTTCTGACATTTTGTTTCAAAAGTTGCTCTCCGTAGGGTGCTCTTAATATGGGGTTTTTGCTATGGTGCTTTTGTTATGATGTGTACTTGGTGTGGTGTTTTTCTCTGATGCTTTTCTTTTTTTACTCTTTTATTATCATACTTTGCTGTTGGTATGATGCTGTTGGTGTGGTGTTTTTTGTTTTTATTCTGGCTCTATTATTATTATGCATTTGGTATGGTGCTTTTATTTCGATGCATTTCTTACAGAGTGCTTGTAATAGTGCTGTTGTTATGACACGTTCAGTATGATTCATTTGGTATGGTGCTTCCATTTCGATGCATTTCTTACAGTGCTCTTGCGATGTGCTTCCATTATGATGCGTTTTGTATGGTGCTTTCATTCCGTTGCATTTCTTACAGTGCTCTGGCGATAGTGCTTTCATTATGATGCATTTGGTATGGTGCTTTCATTTCGATGCATTTCTTACAGTGCTCTTGCAATAATGCTTCCATTATGATGCGTTTTGTATGGTGCTTTCATTCCGTTGCATTTCTTACAGTGCTCTGGCGATAGTGCTTTCATTATGATGCATTTGGTATGGTGCTTTCATTTCGATGCATTTCTTATAGTGCTCTTGCAATAATGCTTCCATTATGATGCGTTTGGTATGGTGCTATCATTTCGTTGCATTTCGTTGCATTTCGTTGCATTTCTTACAGTGCTCTTGCGATAGTGCTTTGATTATGATACGTTTGGTATGGTGCTTTTATTTCAATGCATTTCTTACAGAGTGCTTGTAATAGTGTTGTTGTTATGACACGTTCAGTATGATTCATTTGGTATGGTGCTTCCATTTCGATGCATTTCTTACAGTGCTCTTGCGATGTGCTTCCATTATGATGCGTTTTGTATGGTGCTTTCATTCCGTTGCATTTCTTACAGTGCTCTGGCGATAGTGCTTTCATTATGATGCATTTGGTATGGTGCTTTCATTTCGATGCATTTCTTACAGTGCTCTTGCAATAATGCTTCCATTATGATGCGTTTTGTATGGTGCTTTCATTCCGTTGCATTTCTTACAGTGCTCTGGCGATAGTGCTTTCATTATGATGCATTTGGTATGGTGCTTTCATTTCGATGCATTTCTTATAGTGCTCTTGCAATAATGCTTCCATTATGATGCGTTTGGTATGGTGCTATCATTTCGTTGCATTTCGTTGCATTTCGTTGCATTTCTTACAGTGCTCTTGCGATAGTGCTTTGATTATGATGCGGTTGGTAAGATGCTTTCATTTCGATGCATTTCTTACAGTGCTCTTGCGATAGTGCTTTCATTATGATGCGTTTGGTATGGTGCTTTCATTTCGATGCATTTCTTACAGTGCGCTTGCAATAGTGCCATTATGATGCGTTTTGGTATGGTGCTTTCATTTCGATGCATTTCTTACAGTGCGCTTGCGATAGTGCCATTATTATGCATTTTGGTATGGTGCTTTCATTTCGATGCATTGCTTACAGTGCTCTTGCGATAGTGCCTCCATTATGATGCGTTTTAGTATGGTGCTTTAATTTCGATGCATTCCTTACAGTGCTCTTGCGATAGTATTTGATTATGATGCGTTTGGTATGGTGCTTTTATTTTGATGCATTTCTTACAGAGTGCTTGTAATAGTGCTGTCGTTATGACACGTTCGGTATGATGCATTTGGTATGGTGCTTTTATTTCGATGTATTTCTTACAGTGCTCTTGCGATACTGGTTTCATTATGATGCGGTTGGTATGGTGCATTCATTTCGATGCATTTCTTACAGTGCGCTTGCGATAGTGCTTTGATTATGATGCGTTTGGCATGGTGCTTTCGTTTCGATGCGTTTCTTACAGTGCGCTTGCGATAGTGCTTTGATTATGATGAGTTTGGTATGGTGCTTTCATTTCGATGCATTTCTTACAATGCGCTTGCGATAGTGCTTTCATTATGATGCTTTTGGTATGGTGCTTTCATTTCGATGCATTTCTTACAGTGTGTTTGTGGTAGTGCTTTGATTATGATGCGTTTGGTATGGTGCTTTCATTTCGATGCATTTCTTACAGTGCGCTTGCGGTAGTGCTTTGATTATGAATGATGCGTTTGGTAAGGTGCTTTCAGAACAATGCATTTCTTACAGTGCACTTGCGATAGTGCTTTCATTATGATTCATTTGGTAAGGTGCTTTTATTTCGATGCATTTCTTACAGTGCGCTGCGCTTGCGATAGTGCTTTCATTATGATGCATTTGGTATGGTGCTTTCATTTCTATGGATTTCTTACAGTGCACTTGCGATAGTACTTTCATTCTGAGGTGTTTGGTATGGCGCTTTTATTTCGATGCAGTTCTTACAGTGCGCTTGCGATACTGGTTTCATTATGATGCGTTTGGTATGGTGCTTTTATTTCGATGCGTTTCTTACAGTGCGCTTGCGATAGTGCTTTGATTATGATGCGTTTGGCATGGTGCTTTCATGTCGATGCGTTTCTTACAGTGCGCTTGCGATAGTGCTTTGATTATGATTAGTTTGGTATGGTGCTTTCATTTCGATACATTTCTTACAGTGCGCTTGCGATAGTGCTTTGATTATGATTTGTTTCGTATGGTGCTTTCATTTTGATGCATTTCTTACAGTGCTCTTGCGATAGTGCTTTCATTATGATTCATTTGGTAAGGTGCTTTTATTTCGATGCATTTCTTACAGTGCGCTGCGTTTGCGATAGTGCTTTCATTATGATGCATTTGGTATTGTGCTTTCATTTCTATGGATTTGTTACAGTGCGCTTGCGGTAGTGCTTTGATTATGAATGATGCGTTTGGTAAGGTGCTTTCAGTATGATGCATTTCTTACAGTGCGCCTGCGATAGTGCTTTCATTATGATTCATTTGGTATGGTGCTTTTATTTCGATGCATTTCTTACAGTGCGCTGCGCTTGCGATAGTACTTTAATTCTGAGGTGTTTGGTATGGTGCTTTAGAGGGATGCTTCCTGCTGGATGTTTTGGTCTGTCTGATCCCTGCCATGAGTAAAGAAGACATCCAGAGGCCGCAGTTACAACCCAGGTGGCATCATTGCCTGTGATGTTGTCTTTCCCATGGTAGGCAGGGCAGCACTGATGACCAGCTCAAAGACCCACCATGGGTAGGGTGCCGCCCCCCAGCCTCTGTGTGAGATGGCTTCCCTGCACTGCTGCCACAGGTGCTCTCCCTCCCACTCTGCATCTGTTCTCTCTGTGTTTGTGGTTTCCACCACTCCCCCACCGACCCATGCTGCTTCCTCTCCATTGACCTGTTCCCTATTTAATGGTAGAACCCCCATCCCTCTTAATTAAACAAGCTTTGAAAATGCAATAGGTCTCGCCTTTGATTAAGTTAAAGCCATTTGTTTTGCGATTGGTATTGTATACCAAAGCAAATGGCTTTACCTTAATAAAAAGCTAGACCTATTGCATTTTAAATGCTTGTTTTTTTTGTAAGGTGTTTTATTTCCTCTATAGATGTTCTATCTGAGGACATCACAAACGGAAACAATACACTCTAAAATGCTGTGAATGGTAGAGGCTGCTTTGCTTGCCACACATATTGGGTAGATCGTTGAGACTTCAAATAAAAGTAATCCTAAAAGTTTCTGAATAGGAAGTGCTCACAAGTGTGACCCAACACGTTCTTTGTTAAGACTTCCAAGTACACGTGACCCTATTCAAACATTCCACAGTGAGTGCTCCAAACAAGGGACTTCGGGTCGAAGACAGAGCATAAATGTATTAATGTCATCCTTATATGAATGCTTTAAAGTTACAGAAAAACACAATTTGTATAGAAATATGGAACTAAATAGTATATTTTGTGAGACTGGTACAAAATAGCAGTATGAACTGCTTAAAATGCAAAATAAAAGAATTGAAGACCCCACGTGGGCTGGGCAGAATCACTCCTTCCCTGTGTTTCGAGAAGAGAAAAAAATGCACGTGGAGCGCTTCCTCCGTATTGTCGGGAACTTGTGTGTGCTGTCAGGTGTGAAACACTGCTGTTAAAAAAGGTATAACCGAGTATGGGTAAATTAGAGACGTATTTTTGATAACCGCAAAGGTTTCAAGTAACGAGCGGTCACGTGATTGAAATAAACACTGAATGTGACACGAGGCTGCATGGTACACACGAGGAGGGGATTGCAGTCCGGTCACGGAGAGCCTTGTTCGGGGATACCCCATATACCCTAATCTCCAATTGTGTTGACAATCGGGTTAAGTACACAGTATCCACAATTTGGAAAACTCATTACTTATTATAATCCACGAGAATTTGCATTTTTTTGCTGTTTTATACAGCGCAAACTCGATCCGAAGGTATCCGAGCGCTTCAAATGAGCACCATTACACAAGGAGGTATTCATTAGGTCTTGCTGAGTCAGCGCATGCGCTGCTCTGCGAGACATTTAGTGTGTGGGTTTACAAAGTGCTGCCACAGGCTTTTGGTGGCCTAAAGTGTGCGTGCACTTGAGCGTGCACGGGTGCAGCCGCGATCTGTCTGCCTCTCTGTCTTGCTCGCGCAAACTCCCTCCCCCTCCCTCATCACAGAGCGCGTCTTTTCACTTTCAGCCCGGCCGCGCTTCAACTCCCTCCCACTCCCTCACCACTCCTTGGAGTCTGCAGTCTATGGAGGCAGTCTCCTCTCATTCAGTGAGCCCAGAGCTGAATCCCACGTGTTCTGTTTGTGTCACTTTTTTGTGCACGTTGCAACCAAGCCATCTTTTAATACTGAATTGAGCTGAAACAGGAATTAATGTCCAAATCGATTAAAACTCATCTGGACAAACCTAGCCTAATGTGTTCCCTTAAAAATTAACAGAATTCGGAATTCATATGCAGAAATTGGTGAGGTAACACCCATATTTGTGTTATTCCCCATTCTTCAGGGGGCCTCGTGGGATAATTGTTCCATCACAGAATTCCCACTACTCACAAGACCTGTAATACCGGATGCAGTATTACTGCACTGAAATAACTAAGGATCGCCTAAAGAAGCCTTAGGGTGCTTGGTAGCATGCTTTTAACTATATAAGCCATACATGATCTTCAGCCCTATACGTACGTTTCTTTGTGTTCTGAGATGAGATTTAGTATGTGTATACTTTAGTTTTTCTAAATCTGTGTGCTTTAAGATCCACTGAAACTTCCATTAGCTTCAGTATTCTGACAAGTTTAAAAAAAGAAATCTCCTGAAGTATATCTGGGAAAACTCCACGGTCACCTTCCAATAATAATAATAATAATAATAAACAAGCATTGGCATAGGCAATAGTTCTCACCTTTGGGACCCTATAAGTGTTTAGTTATCCAGCACAATATCCTTGGTGCAACAACATCAACTGTTGCGTGGCTAAACACTTATAAGGTCCCAAAGGCGGGACCTATTGGCTATGCCAATGCTTGTTTTTGGTAGGCACGGGGACATTAAGTGATTTGCCCCGAATCACTGGATCTTGAGCTCACGCCGACCACTCGAATCTGGTTCGCCAGCTCCCATGGGGGGGAGGTGGGTGATGCGTCTGAAGCCAGGAAACAGTCCCACCTCACTACTCCTCGTACATTGATGCTGGTTCAGGGTTCACAACGCATACGCTGTTCTGTGCTATGATCACAAGCGTGAATTCATGCAAGGCCAACCCAGCCTTCCATCCTTTCGATGTTGATATGCTGAGTGCCTTTATAATAAGCAGTTGTAACACTGATTATGTGCGGCTGTTAGAAATGGCAGAAGGATGGTACGAAGCTCTATATTCAACACTGTCACTATTGCAACATAAGAGAACTAACTAATACCAACGGCGATGGTGGGACCGAGCCACTCACACTGTCCCTGCCACTCGTCAGACGGTCAGTTCAGCCCAGCAAAGATAATGGCGGCAGTAGCACCTGTCTCCTGTGGGAATGGATACCCTCAAACCACGATGTGTAAAAAACGTACTATTTCAGTGTGCTGTAACTTCAAGGAAAAACTTTATAAATACAACTTCCATTAGAAAATAAGTCATAAACACCGCCTGGCTAACGCCGTGACCTCTGCTCCCGGTAGCAGGGCTGGGTGTGCACAGAGCGAGAGGAGGAGAGAATATTTCGTTCTGTTACAATGCAAATGCAAGACCTATTGCTGCAGCAAATGTAAAGAAATAGAAAATAAAATGTTTTTCTATTTCTTTACTTTTGATGCAATCTCAGCATCATGTTTTTCTATTTCTTTACTTTTGATGAAATCACGGCACCCACATGGGTGCCGAGATTGAAACAAGAGTAAAGAAATCGAGCATTTGAAATGCAAGAAGAGGAGCGGTGTAAACGTACTTTCGGCGATGTGCGCAGCTGCCATAAAAACACAGCAGGGCACTGGGAGGCCATGGGCCATATGGTGGTTTCTCCATAGAAAGACGCGTTTCAAGCGAGCGTCCCCACAGGCAGAGGGGGACGAGACTGGACCACAAAAATCAGCACGATTAATATTACAAGTGGAGTCCAGAAGTGCACTGAATAACGAGACTTGGCCCAAGGGAGGTGGCCACAGGAGCACGCCGAGGCACATTTTAAACAAGCTGTCGGCATTGTGCGAAAAATATAGTGCGTAGCAGCTAATGAAGGAGAGTGTGTCATGCCACTAGTAAACGATCCAATCCTGGTGAGCGGGGCCAAAAGGAGACAAAGCGGCAACAAGGAAGGACTAAAAAGCCTCCTTTACAATCAGAAGCCAGCGTTTTGCATGGAAGATGACGCTACCCAATTAAAAAGATGGGCGGGGCTTCAACTCCGCCTCCGAGAGCTTCGGAATCTTCATTGATTCCAAGAAGCTCTTGAATGCCGAGAGCAGCGCATGCACGCTGCTATCGCCAGCCAAGACCTAAAACGGAACCCCACACTCTCTGTGACCTCCTCCTACTGTGCTGCAGCTTCTCTTGCAATCCGCCCAGGGTGATGGCCAAGCCTTCGCCTTCTGACATCAAGTCAATGCTAGTGTTGTCCAGCTCTCGACTTTCCACACCCCTGGCAATAACCAGTTCACCTCTCCCCACCATCATGTATAAAGGTAACAGCATGTAACTTTCCTCAGAACAGCCCATGCAGTTTTGACTTCCTGGGCCAACAAAGGACCAAATCCCATTCCATTCCAGCACAGGACTAGTCAGGGGTCTGGATTGGGCGCCAATGTTCAAGACCTCTTCCATCGTCTATTTCTGCATGCGAAAGAGCTGCTAAAGGGCTTTCATAAACCAACATTCCCTTATTAATGTAATACACCTCTTAAATATAATATTCTCCAGTGTATTATAATCTAAGATAATACATCAATGTAATTCATCTAACTAAGTCTCATGGCCTGTAGCAGTTCAGGGAGGCATAAAAGGCTCACAGTCCCAATAGAGTACATGGCCTCCCCCCATCCTGCACAATATGGTACAAAAGACATCTAGTTTGAAAAGAAATGCACCCTAAGGGTACAACTCACCACTCACATACCAAGACACACAATGACAATAAAACACACTTTCCAGCCACACTCTTCTGCATACTCACAATTCACCACCAAAGCCATACATTTGCCAAAGCAAAGCGTCGCCCCTGCATAACCACTTCTCACACACCCATCCCTCCCCACAGAGCCAACAGTGTGTAGTCATCCAACAGCAGCATCCGGCAACCTCCACATGCACAGCAGAACAACAAAGCAATAAATAATACAGTCCAACACAACCAGCCCTGCAATGGACACATGTTCGCAGTTGCTGGACATGATAAAGAGCAAAGGGGTGTGGTCGCTCTCCCAGGCACAAAAATACATACCACAAAAGATGATACGCAGGCTGAGACACAACACGTGCAACACGCGTGTGTTAGGAATACACAGATGTTACATATGAAACAAATAGGAGTCATCACTGTGCACTGTATAGACCAGACCTAGTGATACCTGACCACCACAATTCACTTGAGCAGAAAATTCCAGAACAGTGTGGAAAGCAAACCCCCAAACATCTGAGTGCGCTAGGGGGGCATGAATAGGTCAGGTTTGTACTGTATGATTGCTGATGTCATAACATGATGCTCATATGTATCGTTGTCGCAGATCATATCATTGGTACTGTCTAGCGTGATGCAGGTGATAGTTAAGCGTTCCACAATCAGGGAAACGCAGAGCTCCAGTTGGACGGTAATAACCAGTTGACGGTTCATTCATGTGTTACATGTGGTCATGAGGTTGTCGCGGAGCAATAGCAATGGTTGGACAGGTAAATAGAAGCAAGGGTAAGAGGACTGTACATTGGACTTATTGGTTGGATGAAAGCCATGTCTGATGTTCATCTGTCTAGACCCTGGAGTCTGCCTGAAGCCTAATTGAAGGTAAATCTATATAGTTTTGGTTTTTGAAGTTTCCTGAGGCGCCTGTGATTGGCTTCAGACCTCAGGCTGAGGGCATTCCATAGTCTTGGTCCTTGAGCTCCCAGAATACGTTTTCTCCTCTGGTGGCTTCAATGATTGTTCGGGAGTGGATGAGGTTTCTGCTGGGTGTGTGAAGAGCTGGTATGTCTTTTCCCTAGCGCGGTGTATGGATGGCAGAGAGGGCATTGGGTTTAATCCTGGTGTCAGGGGGGTGCTCTGAGGTTGGGTTGGGTGTGGGCATGCTTGCGAAGTTTAAACCATCATCTGGCACCCTGGCTCAGGAGCCTTTGTAGCCTGGCCATGGATTTCTCAGGAGACCAGTAGAAATAATAGTGTATAATAATATGTATCTATAGTGCAAGGTGCCATGACCAGATGTCTCGTAGGAACCACCCCGTGGTCAGTCTGGAGTAGTGGTAAGATTTTATAGGTGAAGGCGACCTGTAGGTTGATTTTCTCATCTAAGGTACTGAAGGTGCGTACGAAAAACCAGAGTCAAAGAATGTCCCTACATTTATCACTTTCAGGATAAAGCACTACATGGTGCTTTATCATTCAGGCTAAAGCACTATGTAGTGTCCTATGTTTTAAGTATGAAAGCACTGCAATAAAAGGTGCTACCGTTGCCCTCCTCAGCTACTGACGGAAAGGATGAGTGGACCTGATGGACAGTGAACCGATGACCTTCAAGTTACACCCACATTTCTTCAGTGAAGCATGAGTCCTCTAAAGGATCACACTGGCTTGATTGGAGGCTTTGTAGACTGAACCTAGTCAAGGGGGATCACAAGAGATGAATAGTGCCAGTGCTTAATTTGTAAACAAACAAATAAGTGCTAGGGCTCTCATCAGGAGGCCACTGCAGCTTACACCACACATTGGCCCTGCCATGCTGATAATGATAGTAACAGCACAACTGCTAACCATCACACTCCTACAAGTGTGACAATTCGGACTATTCCTGGCCCCCAAAGCTATGAGAATGGGTTGGTCGGCAGGTAATAGTCATTTTAATGTATATTGAATTAATAATTAAGTGTTGTCGTGGTCATCTCTAAATTAGCCAGACAGTTCCACCTTGTGGCAAACTGTCACAAGTGCCAGTGTTTACAATTAAGTGCCGGTGCTGAGCACTAGAAACCACCAGCTCAAATTAAGCACTGATGAGTGCTTGTTTATGTTGTCTCTCTACACATGCTGTAAAACCCCTGCGTCTGCAAGAATGGTGTACAGACTACTTACCCCACTGCAGTGAATGATACTGCTCTATACTCAAAGTTCATTGGCGTGCTTCCATTGGCCATCACTTGTGCTCTAACTTACACACGATTGGTCGCACACACTTCCATGTGAAATGTACGTACACGTCAGTGTTGTGGTTTCACCCAGTGATTAACTTGGAAGTTAACGTGCTGCACATCTTCAGTGGGGTCTGCAGCTCCTCCGTTGGGGTGGTCCTGGCCATTCACGTGGGGCTGCTGCTGGCTGGGCGCCCACAAGTAGAACCTACTGTGTTCTTTATCTTCACTACGTGCACGTGTTGTACTTAAACAATGTTCTGTCTGTGTTTTCTGAGCTCTGTTGTGGAGCAGTTGCTGTTTCCCTGATCATTCACCCATATCTAAATCTTACTCAAAAGTTTTGCTTTGACCAAAAAGGGCAGGTTTCTGAATATTTTTATAGTGTAACTATGCCTCTAGAACCAGCAGGCTGGAAACATTGTACTACTTGTAAATGCCCTTTGTGAATACCGAAAGTCGTAAAGTTAGACTTACGTCTCAGTTTGCCTTTGTGAATCGTCAGGGTTGGACTGGTCGTAGCGGGCATCGAGCATTTTCCCAGTGGGCCAGAAGGGTGTGGGCCGTTTTTTTGCCCGTGAGGGCCGGTTCTGTTACTGGGGGCCGGTTTTGCAGTAGTGCTGAAATATCGTTGGCCCCTTGTAACAGAAGCGGCAGCAGTGTTTGTGCCGGCGCTTTTTAGTATTCCCCACTTGCCCCCCTCCCCCCCCACCACCCGCAAGGCTGAGCGTGTGAACTGCCAGGGCTGGTTTTGGTTTCCAGTCTGGCCTTGTGGTGAATCCGACCTATAATCTTCCCACCTGAGCAGTCCCTTCGTCCTGTGGAAAACTCTTTAGAACCTCTGGAAGGGGATATTATTAGGGGTTTGTATGATCACGCGGGATGAAATGCCGCATGCTCACTACTTTGAGAGCGCGGCCTTTCCACCGTGATCCGTTACAACAAACAAGTGATGGACGGAATGCTGACAATGCAGACATTCTCCCCCAGTCAAGAGATCTGGGTTAAATCCATCGTTCTTTTGCCCACTACGCCACCCCAGTTTAGACATGGTCATATGCAAATCAGTCTTGACCCTGTGCCTCATGGGAACAGTCCAGCCCGAACTGCCAAGCCATGTCTTCCCTGGACCAGAATCAAGCATCCTAGGACCGGTTTCTGGCTATCAGCCGTCATCAGCCAGGATAGCTTGACTCCAGTAGCGTAGTGAGCACGGGTCCCACGTCTGGGAATACCCATCCCACTTAGGGCGAAAAGCGTTACAACAAACAAGTGATGGACGGAATGCTGACAATGCAGACATTCTCCCCCAGTCAAGAGATCTGGGTTAAATCCATCGTTCTTTTGCCCACTACGCCACCCCAGTTTAGACATGGCCATATGCAAATCAGTCTTGACCCTGTGCCTCATGGGAACAGTCCAGCCCGAACTGCCAAGCCATGTCTTCCCTGGACCAGAATCAAGCATCCTAGGACCGGTTTCTGGCTATCAGCCGTCATCAGCCAGGATAGCTTGACTCCAGTAGCGTAGTGAGCACGGGTCCCACGTCTGGGAATACCCATCCCACTTAGGGCGAAAAGCGTTACAACAGCCAGGTGATGGACGGAATGCTGACAATGCAGACATTCTCCCCCAGTCAAGAGATCTGGGTTAAATCCATCGTTCTTTTGCCCACTACGCCACCCCAGTTTAGACATGGCCATATGCAAATCAGTCTTGACCCTGTGCCTCATGGGAACAGTCCAGTCTGATTTGCATATGGCCATGTCTAAACTGGGGTGGTGTAGTGGGCAAAAGAACGATGGATTTAACCCAGATCTCTTGACTGGGGGAGAATGTCTGCATTGTCAGCATTCCGTCCATCAATTGTTTGTTGTAACGCTTTTCGCCCTAAGTGGGATGGGTATTCCCAGACGTGGGACCCGTGCTCACTACGCCACTGGAGTCAAGCTATCCTGGCTGATGACGGCTGATAGCCAGAAACCGGTCCTAGGATGCTTGATTCCGGTCCAGTGAAGACATGGCTTGGCAGTTCGGGCTGGACTGTTCCCAGGAGGCACAGGGTCAAGACTGATTTGCATATGGCCATGTCTAAACTGGGGTGGTGTAGTGGGCAAAAGAACGATGGATTTAACCCAGATCTCTTGACTGGGGGAGAATGTCTGCATTGTCAGCATTCCATCCATCAATTGTTTGTTGTAACGCTTTTCGCCCTAAGTGGGATGGGTATTCCCAGACGTGGGACCCGTGCTCACTACGCCACTGGAGTCAAGCTATCCTGGCTGATGACGGCTGATAGCCAGAAACCGGTCCTAGGATGCTTGATTCCGGTCCAGTGAAGACATGGCTTGGCAGTTCGGGCTGGACTGTTCCCAGGAGGCACAGGGTCAAGACTGATTTGCATATGGCCATGTCTAAACTGGGGTGGTGTAGTGGGCAAAAGAACGATGGATTTAACCCAGATCTCTTGACTGGGGGAGAATGTCTGCATTGTCAGCATTCCGTCCATCAATTGTTTGTTGTAACGCTTTTCCACCGTGATCAGCAGCCCTCAGGGATGGGCCAGGCCGAGGTACAGTGGGCCATGGTAACGGTACGGCCTGCTCTGGTCTATATATGAGGCCACATTGCTTGAGTCAGTGATGTGCGTTGGCACACCACTAATTTCTGACTGCACAGTGGTATGGTGGTATGACATCATCAGATTCAATGTCGGGTAGTGGGGAGGAATAGAAGTACTTCACACCATAAGTACATATTCCATCTGTTTTTATATGTTCTTTTTGGAAAAATACGAGTCCAAAAACAAAAAATAGCACAATGCAAAATTGCATTTGATAGCATAGATTGACATAAATCATAAATCTGTAATTGTCAAGGCACTGAAGTTGCCAAAAATAACCCAAGGGTTGGTTGAGAGCGCGGGGCCTTGGCTCAGTTTGTCCAGTTCACTATCAGGTCCCAAGGTGGTACTGCATGGCATGTCTAGTGCGCTGAGCTGCACTCTGATGCTCAGTGACACCCTCTCGTTTTTAGGTCTCGGGACCATCCGGTCGGCAGACCGGAAGTCCGGAGATTTAATGTTTTTGAGAAGAGGGGCTTGCACCCGCCCCTCTTCTCCCCTGTTCTCCATTGGCTGGCCTAGTAAATGCTGGCCAGCCATTGGAGAAGAGGTCCAGTCACTCCGTTGAAGCCCCGTCCTTTTCGGATCGGGGGGCGTGTTTTTTCGTTGCTTTTCGCAGGGCGTGTTTTTCTCTCCTCCAGCCAATGGCAAGAGGAGAGAAAAAGAAACACGCCCCCGAATCCGAAACCGAGGCTGCGTTTCTCCGAGGCAGTTCTTCTCTGCCTCGGAGAAAGGCGGTGGTGTCCCGGCGTTGCTCCCTCACCTTAAATTGATTGACGGGAGTGTTCTTATGCGTGAGAAAATCATATTTAGGAAAGTTTTGCCGGTGTGCACCTGAAAATTTCTGACTGCCACATGTTTCAAGGCATAATCTGGAAAACGTTCGTTAATTTGAAAATCCGAAAACCTGCACCCAGGTGCGGTGGAGCCCAGTGGGTGAAGCTCCGAGTGCATTGCGGCGGCGCCGGGCTCGGGAATCCTGTGCACAGCTCCCAGGTGCAGCCTGCTCCATGCCCGGCTGCCCTGTGCGCATCACAGACCGACAGCCTCCTCCCGAGGATCCCGGTGGCTGCGCTCCACCCTCAGCCCGGCCGCTATCTTCCAGTGCCGTCCGCGCCGCGGCACACTAAGCACCTTAGTAAACATCAATTGGCTGCTAATGGCTTAGGGGGAAGACAAGGAAGGAGTGGACATTACTGAAAGGAACCAGGGACACTAAAGAGCGAGTTGGGGTAGCAGCCTCCGTCAGTGCGATATGAACATTGGTCTGCATGAACAGAAACCACAGCAGCGAATGCTACGTAAAACCGTAGACTGGAAGCAATCGATATAGGGAGCGGAATGGAGTGTAAAAGTCGCTTGAAATGCTATGTTTACCGCTTGGGATGCGCGGGGGGAGGGCAGAGGTAGTTGTCTGTCATACTATGTATTTAGTGCTGTTTTCCGTGTCTTCTTTAAGTTTATAACACCGGCATTACCAAATGACGTAAAACAATAATTTTAGAGCTATTAAAAGCTTTTTGGGGGAGTAATCTGCAGTTCGTTTAATCCGCAGGCGCGTTCACAGGAAAATCGCAATTAAATGAAAGCGGTCCCAGGAGACTGAAACCCGGAGTTTGCTTTGCCAGAATTGAAATCCGCGACACCCAGTCTCTAGAGTGAATAAACGCGTCGCTGAGTTTCCTCACTCGCTAGATGCAAGGATGTGAGGGCGGGAGTTATCGCCCCTTCACTTAATAAATGGAAATGTGACACTTCTTTGCTCGGTGTGTGTGTGTTCTGTTCTGTTTCTAAGAGCTGCTGACTTTGGCAGATAATTGACACGAGAAACGGGGATGAGGTGCCCAAGAGCACACAGTTTGGTCAGTATGATGGGGAAGTAGAGATTTGGGTCCAGGTCTCGTGTTTGTGTGGTTCGCCCTAGCCTGTGCCCTTCTCAGCGGGGTTCACCTGTCGAGTCTGCGATCTGATAAAGTGAGCTCTTATGAGCGCCAGGGACACCCCCGCCATTACACACACTAGACACGGAAGGTCACAAGCGATCCGTACTTTCCATGTGTGTTTGAGTACCCGCATAACACACTTGCAAGCCCCAGAAACTTAGCAAAGGCCCACGCAGGATGTGCAACCAAAGTCAGTCGTGTACTCTCATTTCACAAATCACTGTTAACAGATCACTTTGACCAGCTGCTTTTAGTGAAGTAACAGAATACTACAAGTCCCAGAATGCACTGATTTATGACATGAAAGCCGATGTCTCAAGGCATGGTGTCAAGTTGGCAACTCTTCCAAACCTCAGAAAACAGCATACATGGCTCGCAAGAGCTGCTGCTGGCAGCGTTGAGAGGGGGAGGGCTTCCTTGCAGTCACACCTTCATGTAAATGGGGAGGGGGTGGAAATGGGAAGGGGTGTTTAACAATGACCTGTCACAGGCAGGAGCCGCAGGATTAGCTTGAAGTCCCGTGAAGAGGCCTGGCTGCTGAGGCCCTGGGAGGCAGGATGACAGATGGGGGAGGTGTGTGCCCACCAGGCCGAGGCATACCCCCCCCCCCTTCCAGGGAAAGGTAATGCAAAAGGCTCTCTTCACCCCCAAGGCCCTCTCAAGGATGGGTCGTATAGCCAAGCGCCGCAGCTTTCTACTCGGCACCCCATTTATTTCACCACAACTTGAGCAAAGCGAGATAAAGTAGAAAATATATATATATATATATATTGTTTGCATGTATCCGGAGAAGCCTCCCCAGCCGAACTGGCTGATCGGCTCAGCGGACATTGGGACTGTGTGTGACCCCCACGTCATAAAACATTAAATGCCCGTTTTAACAAGCATTTACAATGCAATGGTCTCGGCATTGGTAAAGTTAGAGCTATTGGCATTGCTCATGACATTATTTTTGTTTGTTTTTGTTTTTAAAACATTTAAAGAAACGGCATTGTCATGAGCAATGCCAATAGCTCTAACTTTAACAATGCCGAGACCGTTGCATTGTAAATGCTTGTTGTGTCTCGCTTTCTGTGGTACAGCATTTTGTGCTCCAGGCTCTAGCCTTAGCTTATAATGAGATTTTGGGTTCTGACAACCAGGGTGTTGCTGAAAGGACACCCATGGAGGAGAACTCAGAGTCTCCCACTGCAGGAACGTGGATATAGGAGCCGGGGATTTACAGGCGGTGCTGGCCGGGTCGCGGTGACCCCGCATCTGAGGTGGTGCAGGAGGAGGAGAACATGTGTCCACAGCTGTGTCTGGCTGTGAGAACAGGGCCGCCCCCGCCCACGGTGTGTGAACTGAACACGGATGCACAAAAACACGCCAAACTCCATCAACAGATCTCCCGGCCAGAGACCTTCCCTGATTGGCTGGTCTCCAGATAAAGAAGACAGAAACGTTGGCAGCAGCCCCGAGCAAGCCTGAAAACTGTTTAAACACGCGTTACTGCTGATTGCTGAAAGACGCGCAGCTTGTAGGATTCTTTATTTTGCTTGGATAGTTTCCTCCAGCAGCAGCCGAGGTGGGTTAAAGGGCGAGTGGAGGCCTCTGGGAACCAAAGCGCCGTGTCCAGGTCCCAGCGGGTGACAAGACTTTCTGAAAAAGCATCGAGGTTTGATGATCTTGCGTTCAACAGTCCATCCCAACCAGGCTTCGTTAATCAACCATGACTTGCTGCACGCGCATCCACTCGCCTGCTGAAATATACTCTGAGCTGCTTCGGATTGGTAGCTACTTTAGTGCATCCCTTATGTTTGGCTTTTAGCATGCAAATAGACCATAATTCTGCGACAACACTGCTGAACGCTCAGTTCCCCCTTCTGATACTCCCTGGTAACCAAACCCCCGTCGTCCCATGCGGCCTGCTGAGCAAGCGCCTGGATTCCCTCTCCGGTGATTAGTGCGCTAGGCAAATCAATATAATATAACAGAACATAACACGTGGAGGGACTGCGCCCATGGTCCACACTTGACCTCTGTTTCCTATTTACGGAGTTCAGGATGTTCTATTTTCTCTACCATAATCCAATTCCCTCTGCCCCCTTTCCCTCCACTCCTGTTCCTGTGATTGCTGTGGACGCCATATTGATCAGTTTGTCTTTTTCCGTGCCCTGTCCGTCCTCCCACCTCTCCTCATCTGTCCCCGCACCACGGCGGCCATGTTGTGTCAGCGGTAAAGGCTTGTTCTGTCTCTTACAGTGTCTCTGTCCCCACTACCCTCTGTCCTTCCCTCTTGAGGCGCACCACAGCGGCCATGTTGTATCAGCAGTAAAGGCTTGTTCTGTCTCTTTCAGTGCTTCTATCCTCCACCATTCCTTCTCTGTCAAGCGCCAACCTGCCCACTCTTCACAGGCTGTCCATGCCTTACTCCTTCGTGCAAGCCATGGCCAGCTGTTATGTTAACAAGTTGTCCTTTGCCACTTTAAGGACAAATTGTTATGATCCCGTGTCCCAGCGTGGGACACATGTTATTGCTCAACCATGGTTCGGTGTTCTGCTGTCCCATGGTGTTCTGCTCTAACTGTGTTGTTGGGCAGTTACACTGAAGACACCAAAAGAGCGATTGTGGGTTCTTTGCCTTCCGACTTGTATTATAAATAAACCACGCCGTTTCCCTACCTTGTTTGCAGAATCATCATTTCTACATCAGCATGTTGTGAAAGTGGTCACATGTGTTTCATTTATGCCCCTGTACCTACACTTCTCCTAGTCAATCTCCAGAAACCTAACCCACCCGGAAGCTGTCAGTGTCCCTTCTGGCACGCCACAACTACTTTCCTTTTTCCATCTGGATGAAGTAATATGAGAACGATTAGTACTCCGCCCCGCTATCCTTTGCTGTCTCCTCAACTCCTCTTTCCTCCTTACCCGCTTCCATGTGGCCATTCCTTCCGACACCTCCCTCCACGTCCTATGGGATTTACCATGGTCAGTTAGAATTTAGGTACCAAACAAGGTTCACCCGAGGCTGTGCAACTGAAGGAAGTGTCTCTTCACGATGGTCATGCGTAGAGTGGCCAAAGCTCTAGACCTCCAGCTCCTCATCTTGGGGGTCAAGACCAATGCCTTATCCAGCTGGGGCAAACCAATACTGAGCCTCTGTTGCCCTTCAAAGAGGCCCTTACCGATTCTCTTCTATTATTACTATGATCCACCTATGAGTTGGCAGATTGCATGGCATCATCGCCCTGCCGCCAGAGACTGCTTTTTTGACTCAGCACCCTTCCCTTAAGAGCTTAGTGATGCAAGCTTACACCACTCGGACTAACCTGAATGCCTTCCTGACTACTCCCTCAGATAGGAATTCGAAGAGAGTAGAGACCTTTCAATCAGTACACATTTGTAGAGCGCACAACTCACCCGTGAGGGTCTCAAGGCGCTGGGGGGGGGGGGGGGTGGCGGGGTTGCTGCTACTGCTCAAACAGCCAGATCTTGAGGAGTTTCCTGAATGCCAGCATGTCCTGGGTCTGTCATAGGCGGATGGGGAGGGTGTTCCAGTTTTTTGCGGCGAGGTGGGAGAACGATCTGCCGGCGGTCGCTCGACGGATGCGGGGGACGATGGTGAGGTCGGCGGAGCGAAGCAGGCGGTTTGGGGTGTAGAAGGTGAGTCATTCGTTGAGGTACGCTGGGCCGGTGTTGTGGAGAGCTTTGTGAGCGTGGGTGAGGAGCTTGAATGTGATCCTCTTGTTGACGGGGAGCCAGTGAAGGTCTTTCAGATGGCCTGTGGTGTGGCTGTGGCAGGGGATGTCGAGGATGAGGCGTGCAGAGGCGTTCTGTATACGTTGTAGTCGTTTCTGGAGTATGGCTGATGTTCCTGCGTAGAGAGCGTTGCCGTCGTCCAGTCTGCTGGTGACAAGGGCCTGGGTGACTGTCATTCTGGTACAAGTGGGGATCCATCTGTAGATCTTGCGGAGCATGCGGAGGGTGTTGAAGCAGGAGGAGAAGATGGCGTTCACTTGCTGGGTCATTTACAGAGCGGAGTCCAGGATGATTCTCAGGTTGGGTACGTGGTTAGTGGGCGTCGGTGCAGCTCCCAGTACGTCCGGCCACCATGAGTCGTCCCAGGTGGAGGGGCTGGAACCGATGATGAGGACCTCCGTCTTGACAGAGTTCAGTTTCAGGCGGCTGATAGTCATCCATTCGGCGATGGCCTTCATTCCTTCCTGGAGGTTGGATTTGGCGGTGGTGAGGGCCTTGGTGAGGGAGAGGATCAGCTGTGTGTCGGCTTATGAGATGATGTTGAGGTCATGTGATCTGGCGATGTTGGCGAGCAGTGCCATGTAGATGTTGAAGAGTGTCGGGCTGAGGGACGATCCTTGGGGTACGCCGCAGATGATCTTGGTGTCTTTAGAGCGGAATGGGGGGAGGCAGACACTCTGGGTTCTGCCGGTGAGGAAGGAGGTGGTCCAGTCCAGTGCTTTGTCGCGGATCCCTGCGTTGTGGAGGCGTGTGCGGAGGGTGTGGTGGCAGACAGTGTCAAAGGCGGCCGAGAGGTCCAGGAAGATGAGGGCCGTGGTTTCTCTGTTGTCCATCATGGCCCTGATGTCGTCGGTTGCTGCGATGAGGGCTGTTTCGGTGCTGTGGTTGCTGTGGAAGCCGGATTGGGACGGGGCCAGGATGTTGTTCTTTTCGAGGAAGGAGGTCAGTTGCCAGTTGACGATCTTCTCGATGACTTTCGCCGGGAAAGGGAGGAGGGAGATGGGCCAGAAGTTCTTGAGGTCCTTGGGGTCAGCTTTGGGTTTCTTGAGTAGGGCTTTGACCTCGGCGTGCTTCCAGCTCTCCGGGAAGGTGGCGGTCTCGAAGGAGCTGTTGATGATTTTGCAGAGATGGGGTGCGATGGTGGAGCTTGCTTTGTTGAAGATGTGGTGCGGGCAGGGGTCGGATAGTGAACCGGAGTGGATGGTGTTCATGGTCTTGATGGTGTCTTCATCGTTGACGTGGGTCCAGGAAAGCAGGGGGTCGATGTTGATGTGGCTGGGGGGCGGTGGGTCTGAGGTGTCTGTGTCAGTCGGGGAGGCCTGGTTGCTGAAGCTGTCATGGATGTCTGCGATCTAGCGGTGGAAGAAGGTGGCTAGGGAGTCGCAGAGGTCCTGTGATGGCGGGATGTCGTTGAAGTTGGAGCTGGGGTTGGAGAGCTCTTTGCTGTTGTGTGCGTTGTTGTCAATGCGCTCTTTGAAGGATGTCCTTTTGGCGGTACGGATGAGTTGGTGGTGTCTTTGGGAAGAGGATTCCCCTTTTGGGGGATAAAGGGGACTCAACAATGGAGCTTTTCAGAAAAAGCTAGGCCACAGCATGTTCAGTGGGTTTGTTTCCTCCACCAACCCACCCACATCCACCCTTATCTTCTCTCTGCAGCTCTGGCAGGAGTCTCCCATACAGACAACCACTGTAGCATTAGCTGTGTTTCCAGCCATTTTGCGGCTGAGGCCATGGCATACACCAACCTCGGAGTCTGGCACAGTGCACCAGTCAGGCCACTGCCCTTCCCCACCACCGCAGTTCCACCTGATAAAACACAGTTAGCGTGCCCTTAGTGGAGCATGGCCACCTGGGTAGAGGCAGGATGCAACAATTCTTACCGGGTTGGCATAACATGGGTCCTGAAACTTGCTCAGAAGGGGCCCGTTCTACCATTCCTGGCTGTTCCGCTGTCCCTTTTGGCCAAACAGGCTCCTGGGCTTCCTCCGATCAGGCTGCTACTCGGGAAGGATTTGTTGTTGCAGCAACAGTGCAGGGTCTAACACCCAGGCTGCTGCTATCTCCACCTTCATCTTTAGAGATTGAGCGGCAACAGCTAAACATCTTTGACCTTCCTACAGAGGTGGATGATGCCATCTTGGAGCAGGGTGTCCCTCAACAAAAACTGTATACGCCTGTGGCTGAGACATATTTGTGGTTTGGTGTGGCACATGACAGATGGACCCCCTCCAGTCCGAGTCATCTGATGTTCTGTTGATTTAGCTCTTCCTCACCCAACAAGGCTTTCATTTGGGCAAAGTTAAGAGGTGCCTTTCAGCCCTTCTGGTCTTCTTACATATTCTGAACCAATGAATGAATGAATGAATGAATGAATGAATGAATGAATGAATGAAAAAAGTATTTAATAAAGCGCACTGTGGCCACGCGGCTTCCTGGCGCTGAGAGCTCCGGCCAGCAATCACAGAAATAACCCAGAGAGATTAACAGGAGTAAGCCTGAGAAAACAAGAGGGTTTTCAGAGCTTTGCGGAAATGAGAGTAGATAGGGATAGCACGCAAAGACATAGGAAGACTGTTCCAAAAGCGGGGGGCCAGAACAGAGAACCGGGTGCCTCCCGTTCTGGACTTGCGAAACCGGGGAACATTGAGGAGGGCCAAGGAGGAAGAACGAAGAGGGCGGGCAGGAGTATAAGAAGAAATGAGAGAGCAGATAAAGACCCGAGCGGAACGAGCAAGAGCCAGGAAAACCAAGCAACCCAGCTTAAAAAGGGATCGCTGATGAACAGGGAGCCAGTGGAGGGACTTAAGTACAGGGGAAATGTGATGAGTGCGAGGAAAATGAAGAATAAGACGGGCAGCCTGATTCTGAATTGCTTGTAGTCGACGTGTTTCATAGGCTGGTATGCCCACATACAGGCTGTTCCCATAATCAAGACGGGAGGTAATCAGAGCCGAGATAATGATTTTAAGAGCTTCAAAAGAAAAAAACCGAGATATTTTTCGGATAAGCCGAAGAGAAAGAAAACAGGAAGAAACAACAGAACTAACTTGGGCGTGCATTGAAAGATCCTGACTAACCTTAATGCCTAAGGTCCTAACAGAAGAAACTGGTGTGGGAGAGGGACCTAAGGCAGGGGGCCAAAAAGCAGAGGACCACGGACTGGATGAGCCACCCGTCAAGACCAACTCAGTCTTATCCGGGTTTAGCTTGAGATGATTTGCTCTCATCCACTCAGAAATGACCAGCCCTTATTCTTAAAATCACCTGTTGTGATGTGCTTTTGAAAGGACTCCAGAATTTGTTTCCACCTTCTTTTGTTATGCCACAGTGGGATCTTCATCTGTTCCACTGAATGACGTGGCCCTCTAGGACCACGCGGGTACTATGACCACCTGCTATGCCTTCCAAAATGAAGAGTCAGTCAGACAGTAGAGAAAAGAAACAAACATGTATTACCGTTACCCTGCAGAGGAGCCTGTCATAACCTGATCCCTGAAATGACTGGAGAGGGACTGAATCCCCAACATTCGCTAATAGAAGATAAACCCTTCAGGAGACTTCGTCCACGCCCCTGGTAGAAAAGTACCGGTCTGGGCCAGCCACGAACAAAGAAGGTACAGAAAGATGAGCTAACACCTGCCAGATGGGCAAACTATCAGCAGCCCAAGGTCACTGTGCCGAGTCTCATCGCCTCTTAGGACTACATGTATACACTTGAATGTAGAGCAAAATAATCATACTGTTAGCAAGTCGAGTTGCAGCCTTGAACATGAACAAAAAAAATATTGAGATGCAATGTTCTGCTGAGCCAAGTGATTCTGAATTCAAAGGCCTAACATGAGCACGACACTGGCAGTCTTATAGGAATTGTGAAATACAAAATGGAGTCACACTGGCTAATGGGCCTGCATACTGCGAGAAATACTAGACAGGCTACTGAATGCGAGCATCAATACATGTAATTTTAGCCACACACTGCTAATCTAAAACAGCATGGCAGAGGCATCATAGGAAAGGGAATTTTAAATCTAACAGACCCTTCTTTTAGCAATGTTGGCTAAAACCTTCATTGATAGCCGGCAGGGTCTTTACAATTCTAAGGGGAGGAGACAATATATAATCATCTATTGATCAAAGCAAGATAATAACAAGTCAAGCATTTCAATAATCAAACAGGCCTTCATCAATAAGCATAATTGACTGAACTTCTTGCAACATAATTTTGAAAACTTTATTATTGTGACCAGAAGATCTAGGAGTTGGTGTGAGCTGAGTAACACAGTAAGTGTAGCACACTGGGAGACAGTGGTTTTCACAGGCAACAAGTAAAGATGACATCTGCAATACCTATTAGGACAAGCAGAATCTTCCAACCCCATGATGTTAGTAGACTCCAGAGCCATCCGGTGAGGGATCAAGAACCATTATCTACATGGATCTCTGAAGCTAGCTTATGTAGTTTCTGAATTGCTAAGTTGACAGTCGGGGCAGTGTCTGGTATGTATACACAGCAACTGCTCGCAATGACGCTGCATGCTCCACCCCATCAGCTAAGATAACATCTAAAACCATTCTGTTTTGAAGTGAGATGAGTCTCATAGCCTGGAGCTCAACTGTGATGTTCATGAGTATATATCTGCTGTGGTGTTAATGACCCCCTCTACTACCCTTGCCAAACGCCTAATGTTGCGGCTATTGAATATGGGACCCCGGAACAGTGTGAGGCCCTTCATTATATCAGTGAACTGTTGCAGGAAGGTGTCTGTCTGATCAATATCATCTGGATTGACAATTCTCTTGATTTGGGAAACTGTAACACGCCTGCGCTGTAGTTGGTGTGTCTTGTGATAATCGGAAGGGGCCACATATACTAGGGGAAGGAGGTCAGAGAGATAACATCACTCTGACCACCCCTCAGGCAACCGCACATACCACGGTCTCCACAAATAAAATAAATGTTATGTGGTGGAATCAATTGTGGGCTCTTTGGCATCTTCTGTATAGATGTCGGGTTGCAGGTACTGTTCCCTGCCTCTACACTCCCTATTCCCTGGATGCAGAATGAAGACGGTACATTTACGACCGCCAAGGGCATGGGCTTATCATTAGTGACATTACATGTTCGAAAAGATTGCTAATATTAATTTACATTGAACTGCGAGAATCTGCCCCCGTCCTCTTCCGTTTTATTTACCGCTCTTCCTCTATTCACTGCTCCAAGGCATGAAGTAAAGAATACCCGATCAAAACGCCCATCTCCATGGGAAGCACCATATTGTAATCTATGCTTAGGGTACACTTTCATCGTCATTGATGAACGGGGCCTAGTGCCCCTGTGTTCCAAGAAGTCTGGTTGAGAGAAAGGGCGGACCAAACTAAGCAATGTAAACCAGCCCTCACAACTATTGATATAGGATAAAGGCATAGGCAGCAGTTTTTCACTCTTGTGTGTGGTCGAAGGCAGCAACCCACACACCCAACAGTTTGTCGTATTATAAAGAGCATGTGTTTGATGCAGTCTGAATAAAAACATTATCTTTGTAAGTCTTACGGTGTTCTTTGTGAGGGGCTAAAGTGCCAATAATATGTTCAGGGGGTGTGGGGGTAGTACTTATCCAAGCGTGCACAGGATATTTTTCTTCCAGGAAGAACAGTATGCCAAATACAAAGATCAGAGAAAGCAAAATTATCACTACAAACACAATTTTAGTCTTAAGGGGCCAGGTGGCCCAAAAACAAGACCATGGGAATATGAGCGGGGAGCTGCAAAGAGCTGCTCCTCATCAGGGATGGGGCGACTAAAGGCATGCATCGCTAACAAGTACTTGGGGAAATTGGAGCCGCTGTACAACCAGCCAGAGGAGTATTCTTCTTCACTGTGTCCTTCAGAGCCTCACGGGCAGGCTCCTATTGTTCATCAAACTTTCTCTCTCCCCCGGTAGAGCTGCACAATTGCAACCCAGTAAAACAATTGCGGCCCTTGTTGAAAACAATCCTTCTTTCAGAATAGGGCAACCTCCCTCCTGGGCAAATACCCTCAACGATCCTGTCCCGTGTTCAGGGCAGTGCACCAATGTTATTTACTCTAATTTAAAACAGGCGCCAGAGGCACAACGCCTTCACCCTAAGCTCAAGTCCTTCCCTAACTCCTGTGTTGCCATGATGGTGCACTGTTCTTCCGTCGGGGCCGCAGATTGTACATAGTGCGCCCAGACACTTCCTCATCAACAAACAAAGGCAAGGACTTAGAATCTGTTGGGGATCGGGACTCAGGACTTGGTGCTGTGGGGGCTGGAGTATCCGAGGTGACCCTTATCTCAGGGCGAATCGCCTCGAACAAAACCTCGTCACTCTCCTTGTCGGTCTGTGCCCCTCTCAGCTGGGCATCAGAAAAGGGAACAAAGCGAAGCACCAGCTCCCCGTCCTGGTCGGTAATCCTGTCCTTCACCCAGGAATCATACGTGTGCGGGAGAGGCACCTTCTTTATATGGGAGGCATGCACCCAGTGCTTCTGACCATCCACCTTCACAGCCGTCCGAGTGGCCAAGAGCACTTGGATAGGGCCTGTCCACCGCAGCTCCAAACAGGACTTGCGTTGAAACTGGCGCACGAGGACGAAATCCCCAGGCTGGATCCGATGTCCGGGGCCCTCTGGCAATGGTTGTAGGGCGGCAGATATCTGATTGTGGACAGAAAGCAGACCTTTCGACAAGGCATACAAATAATCAATCAAAAGAGGGTATTCTATTTCTGAAAAACGTTTGGGTCTCGGGACGCCCCAAACATTAGCAGGGCACCCGAAAATCACCTTGTAAGGTAATAATCCTGTCCTAGAATGTGCAGTCACTCTTGCTGACATTAGTGCTAAGGGCAATGCATCTGGCCATTTCTATCCTGTGCTTTCATGAATCTTGGCTAGTTTCAGTTTGAGAATGCCATTGTACTTCTCGATAAGGCCAGCCGATAGAGGATGGTTGGCTGCATGGAACTTCTGTGTGATTTGTAGGCCCTTACACACCAGCTCAATGACTTTAGCATTGAAGTGGCTCCCTTTGTCACTCCAGATCACACGTGGCAATCCGTAGCTTGGGAAGTACTCCTTTAGAAGTACCTGCGCTGTTGCTATGGCTGTATTCTCTTTAGTTGGGTAGGCCTCTATACACTTACTAAATGCACAAACTACCACTAGTACGTACTTCAAATTGTGTTTATTCGCTCCATTTCAATGAAATCCATTTAGATGATCTCCAAAGGGAAGGAAGGTGGTGCAAAGTTACCAGCAGATGTAGGGGTGCCCTTTCCAGGTTTGTGCTTCAAACAAACAATACAGTGCCTCACCAACTGTGTTCCAACCTTAGGGATATTCTCATTCTGCCATACTGGATCTAACAACTTGCAAATGCCTTTTGCACTAATGTGTGCTGGGCCAAGGGCCATAGTGACTACAGGGAAAACATAGGCATTGGGAAGCAGCCACCTCGTTTATCTGACAAATCAATCTAACACCCATCCTCATCTAAGCGTCCTGTTCCCTCCTCCCACATTGCCAATTCGTCTGCTGTCGCTTCTCGTTGTATCTCCCTCACACTTTCCACAGTGTCTTCAAACATCACATTGTCGGGGACCCATCTAGCAGGTCCTGCTGCAAACATCCTATTCATCTTTGTTCTGGCTGTCTCGTTGGCTGTTTGGTCCGCAAAGGCATTATCCCTCCCCACATCATCTACCACTGCTTTATTGGTGCTGCATTTGATGATGGCTAACTTGTCAGGAAGAGTCAGTGCTGATAATAATCTGAGTATCATAGGGCCATGCTGTATCCTCTGACCATGAGATGTCAGGAACCCTCTCTCTGCTCAGAGGCACCCAAAATTATGAGCTACTCCGAAGGCATACTGACTATCGGTGTATACTTTAACAGTATGTCCTTCAGTCAGCTCGCAAGCCCTTAGGAGGGCAACTAACTCGGCAGCTTGGGCTAACTGGTATGGGACAAGAGATGTGTCAACCACAGTATGTAACGTTGTTATTGCATAGGCTGCAGTAGTAGTGCCGTCCGGCAGTTTGAAACAAGAGCCATCGACATATAGTTCCCCTTGGGGGTCAGATAAGGGAACATCAGTCAGGTCTACCCGTCCCTTCGTTTCCTCTTCCATTCGAAACAAGCAATCATGGACATCACTGTCCTTTTCGCCCGAAGGGAGGGATAGCAATGTGGCTGGGCTGAGAGTAATGCATCGTTTAATGGTGAGCACGCCATCACCTCCACGGACTACATTCTAATCGGGGACCTGAACTTCCACCTAGACAACATCAGCGACCCCGACTCCACTACGCTCCTCGACAACCTCGGACTGAAGCAGCTGGTCAACACGGCCATTCACAGAGCGGGGCATACCCTCGACTCCATCTTCACTGGAGGAACGAACATCCACTTCAGCCACATCACTCTGCCCCTCTGGACGGATCACCACTGCGTCCACTTCACCTTCAACACCACCACCGCACCCAAGCCCGCCCCTCACCCGCCTAGACAGAACTGGTGCAAGGTCACAAAGGAGGACCTCAACACCACCCTCCTCCAAAACCCCCCCAGCGCCACGACCGGCACCAATGCAGCGGCCATAGAATTGCACCGCTGGATCTCCTGCTGCGCCGACAAGCTCGCACCCCTCTGGAACCCCGCCAAACAACGCCCCCCGAACGTCGCCTGGTTCACCACAGAACTACAGGAAGCCAGACGCGCCTGCAGACGCCTAGAGAAAACCCGGCGAAACCAGAAAACCACGGAAGCACAGAACAACTACAGGAGCGCACTGAAGGAATACCACCAGCGCATAAGAGACACCAAACGAACCTTCATAATAGACAAATTCCAGACCAACGCGGCCAACGCAAAGGAGCTGTTCAACGTCATACAGCAGTTCGCAAAACGTACCAGCGAAGCCACGGACATCACACCCTCCCAGGATCTCCGCGACAAGCTCAGATCCTACTTCTATCAATACCCTCTACGACGATTTCAGTGAACTGACACCAGACACCACTACCTCCACTGCCGCCGATAAGCCAACAATCACGACCTTGGATCCCGCCACCGTCAAACTCATCACCACGAGCATGAAGAAAACCAACTCAGGAGCCCCAATGGATCCCTGCCCTCCGCACATATTCCACAGGGCCGGCGTCGCCATCGCACCCGAACTAGGACAGACCATCAACTCCTCCTTCAGTTCCGGCATCTGCCCAGACAACTGGAAGCGGGCGGAGGTCAAACCCCTCCTCAAGAAACCTACCGCTGATCCAACTGACCTAAAAAACTACTGGCCCATCTCTCTCCTTCCCTTCATGACCAAAGTCACAGAGAGACTCGGAAATGCTCAGCTGACCGCCTTCATCGAAGAGAACTCCATCCTAGACGTCTCCCAGACTGGATTCCGCAGCAACCACAGCACCGAGACCGATCTCCTTGCTGCCACGGACAACATCCGCAGGCTACTCGACCATGGACACACTGCGACCCTCATCCTACTGGACCTCTCCGCAGCCTTTGACACCATTTCGCACCGCATGCTCTCAGCCAGACTTCACGACGCTGGGATACAAGAAACTGCCCTTGACTGGATCCAATCCTTCCTATCCGGCAGAACCCAGAGAATCAGACTCCCTCCCGTCCTCTCCGAACCCACTGATATCATCTGCAGAGTACCCCAAGGATCATCATTCAGCCCCACGCTCTTCAACATCTACATGGCCCCCCTCGCCGCCAGCGTCAGACAGCATGGGCTCAGCATTTTATCCTACGGCAACGACACCCAGCTCATCCTCTCACTCACGGAGAATCCCAAAGACACCAGACTGCGCTTCCAGGAAGGAATGACGAACGTGACAGCCTGGATAAAAGACAACTGCCTGAAGCTCAACTCAGAGAAGACCGAGGTCCTCATCCTTGGACCCTGCACCTCTGCCTGGGACAACACCTGGTGGCCCCCCGGCCTCGGAGATCCTTCCACCCCTACGGACCATGCACAAAACCTCGGCATCATCCTCAACTCCTCCCTTTCCATGAACTGACAAATCAACAACGTTGCCTCCACTAGCTTCAACTGCCTGCGCATCCGCCGTAAGACCTTCAAATGGATCCCCCCGACTGCAGAAGTACCGCCACCCACGCGTCATAACCAGTAGGTTGGACTACGGTCAAAATGACCTTTTACTGGCATCCTGCCTTCTCAGCAGAGAGTCCTCATGCAACGTTCCGGCGTACTATACAAGTGTCATGTTGGTAAAACTATTTATATATACACGATATTAGCTTGGTTGCAATTGCAGGCACGTCTTATTAGCGCACTGTCGAGATAATTACTATGGATCTCGCGTACGTATTTATGCTTTGACGATTAATTTCAGTGTCCTTTTAGGATTGCTTTCCATATGATAGTATGGGAATAGTCTCGCAGTTTTTAATATATTTCTTGACCATACTATCCATAGCGTGAATACATACTTTGCGTATGTTAAACTTTCAACGAGTGTGCTATAATTAATAGCGACACCACCATGTTTTTATGACAAATATTTTATACAGTTAGGAGCCTAATATTACACTGTTGTTATGACATTATGCTGCTCAAATTCATGAGCGACATATAACAGTGGTTGCTTTTTTTGTTTCATGTTTACAGGAAGGGTGGCTGATTGTGACCACTTTTAATTTTCTACGATCTCGGACTTACGTGTGTCCCTAACAGACGATTTGATACATTTTAAGACTTTAGGTATGCATTAAGATTATCTTGTATTTGATTACCAGGTATAATTGTTGCACCTATTTACTTAGATTTATATTAGAAGGATGGCTTTAGTTGGGCTAATCCGTCATTATAATTGTTTAATTATTTTGGTCCATCGCTAATCCAGTAGTGTTACTTTCCAACTAGCCTGATATGTACAATGTGTAATGTTAGGCTGTTGTGCTTTATGATTCTTTAGGGCTTTTTTGAGGAAGCGCTTTGGTGCAATTATTAATATGAGATGCACTTGATTTCTTCTTTTGGTAAGTGGTTTTGGCACTTACTTAGCATGGTTCATAGGCAAATGGGACTTTTCACTTTCATCTCAGGGGATGTAGTGAGAAACATCACTTTTTGTTCTTCTCTTGCATTTGGTAATTTATAGAGCACATTTTCTTTTCTCACAATTGGGCTCTTTATTTGAGTTTATTTTTTCACTGATATTCTGTCATTTTTGTTATATTAAGAGAAGGAGCGAGTTGCCCCGCCTCTTGCCCGCTTTTAACATTCTTATCACTTTCTTCTTTTCTTACTGCACTAATGGTATACTTTATAAGGGTTAAGGGTGTAACTTACCCTATATGTATACAATCTATTGCAGTAACATAATAAGGTTACATTTCTTTATTCTAGTCCTGATGAAGTCCATGGCTTACAGCAGGATGGACGGAACACGTGTGGCATCATCTATAACATAACATGTCCATTGTGTGCCAAATGGAACAGTAATTTAACTGTGGCCTTCTTACAGCCCTGTTCGGTGTCTGAGGCCACTAGAAGATCATCAACATACTTGCAGCAGCACATTACCAGTGGGAAGCTCCAATTAATCCAGCTGTGTTTTCAAAGCCTGGCTGTAAATACTAGGACTCTCTGTATAACCTTGTGGAGCCCGACAGAATCTGAAACTCTGGCCAGCAATTGTAAATCCAAAAATGCGACGGCTGTCAGGGTGTATTGGTATACTAAAGAAAGCATTCTTTAAGTCGATCACTGAGAAGAACTGAGCTGTTGGGAGGATCATTGTCAAAATCGCTGTAATATCGGGCACCACAGGGTATTGGGGCTCTATTATTTTATTGACCTCTCTCAGGTCAATTACAAAGCGATAAACAACAGGGTGGTGGTCAGGCCAGTCCTAAGGTGCTTTCTTAAGGATAAGAAGAATAGGGCTGTTACACACATTCACTGCTGTCTCTTCAACTACACCAGACTTAATCAAATCATTAATTATTTGCAATAAGGCCTTTTCTCCTGCCTGGGATATCATGTACTGTGGAACTCGGGGCAACCTGGAATTATTCTTTATCTGGATGGAGACAGGAGGGATCTAAAGCAGCCCTACATCCGTGTCACCCGCCGCCCATAATGTGCGCGGCACCTCATGGAACTCTGGAGGGAGAGGGTCATCTTTAGTGAAGCATTGTTTGGCATGGACAACTCATGGACCAACAGTCATATGAACACCGACCAGGGAACAATATATTGTCGCATGTAATCTTTTCAGCAAATCCACTCCCAGCAAGTTCTCTCCACAATTTGACATCAGCAAAAATGGGGAGTTGACTGTAAAGGGACCAATAGTCAAAGCCAGGGGTTTGGAAATTGAGCTAACAACCGGCACGCCTGAGAAACCCACCGAAATATGTTTTGGCCAGACAGAGCTGCCCCTGGGACCAGTGAACGGGAAACAGAGCTCTTCATAGACCCTGTATCAACTAGAAATTTCTCGGTGGAGCCTTGCAAATCCGCAGTGACATAGGGTCCGCACTGATCTACAGGCACCGGAAATGGTCCCTCGCCCTGCCCTCGGCTGACCTAGCTGTGAGACAACCCCGTCACCTCATCCAGGTCGTAGTCATCATGATAGTACTGTCATCCCAGAGGGTCGTCAAAATAGTCCCAGCTCTGTCTATTGTCTGTCATATTGTCGGACTGTGTCTCCCCTCTGCCTCCTACTCCACGTCCTCTACCTCCAAAACCCCTGCCTCTCGGAGCCCCACCTCTCTGCCATAATTCTGGACACTCGTTCCGCCAATGTCCCTCCTTTTTACAATACACACATTGGTTGAGTCTCACGGACGCTACCCCTGTTGGACCTGGGGTCCCACAGACCACACCCGAACCACGTCCTCTACCCCATCCTCTTGCAACCTGCTGCATCAACAGTCTCGTTTTCAAATCTTTTGTCTTCTTCTCCACTCTGTCCTTGTCCTCATTCTCTCTATGCTCATAATACCGAGCTATGCTCAATATAACTGACGGGGAGGACGTTGCCCAAGTACTCTCGGAGGCCTATGATCGAGCGGCAATCTCAGGGAGCAAATTAGTAACAAACCTATTCACAAACAATCGAACACCACCCTCCTGTGACAAATCCTGGCCACTGAAATCTAGGAACACCCCTTTGAATCTGGTAAAGAAGTGAGAAACACTCTTGTCTTTCTTCTGACGACACGCAGTCAACTTCTCCCAGTCCACTCTCTTCGGTGGGAGAAGGGAGTGCATGTAGGCGATAATGCGCCCTGGCAAGGCTAACAACTCTGCTTTGGGATTCTCACTGGGTTTATGCTCCTTATCCCATGCTCTAATCTCCTCCCATGTGCCCCCCAATTCCGTTACATGGACTTGTGTATGGACTTGCCTCCATACATCTGCCAGTACCAACAGACCAAAGAATAACTCTATGTCAGCTAGCGTCATGACTGTCGAGGAGGCCGCTTCTGTCAATTCCTTATAATATGTAGTGGGATATTTTCTTGGGTCCGGTGGCTGACCTTTTAGTGAAATTACCTCACTCCTTTTCCAAGGGGTATAGATCCATTGTTCTTGAAACCGAGAGTCGACTTGCTGTCTTATTACAGTATCTGTAGAGTCGCGCAATTCCAGTATTTCAGGATGATAAATGGGATGGACCTCTCTCATGGGGTGCTGTGTCTCTAACAGTGGAACCTTCTGCAGTAAGTGGCCTCGGTAACCCACCAGTGTAGTCACATTAATAAAAACTTAATTCGGGGCCATGTCTGTAACATATAATTGGTCTTGTATGTCATAAATAATCTGCGGCACGGTGCCCGGAAAGCATTGCTCCCACAACTGTATCAGAGTAGCCGACATGTGTTTAAGGGCATGCTGTTGTATGAAGGGCTCATAGTCTTTCATCACACTCCAGATATCCTCCACGCTATAGATCCAGTCTCGAACCCACTGAGCTGCCTGATTCGCTACCACCGGTTTCTCCTCCAGTCCCACAGCGGAACATACTTACATTTTCTTCATGCGATCCTGTGCTGCTGCACAATTGGCGCCAGGGAATTCACATGTAGGAGTCTCGGTGTGCAACAGTGTTTCAGGCGTGGTGCTCATGGAGGAGAGAGCAGAGGCAGGGACAGGCACCATCATATAAGGGGTCAGTGTTGGGGGCGTAAGGGGAAGTGTAGAAGATGAGGTGGAACCCAGAGATTAGTCATGAGAATGGAGGGATAGTGCAGGGGATGGGGCAGCAAGTGGGGCTGGGGCCGATGCAACATTGCCGGGAGTACCGGAGTGAGCAACCCCAGAAGACGGGGCTAAGGAACTAGGGACCGTAGGGTACATCCGCTGCAGGGCATAGGGTGGCGGAGGACGAGAATCCAGAAGCTCCTAAACTAGTTTGTCTCCTTCCTCTCTAATCACATAACTTTCAACAGCCTGTAGCCGAAACCTCCTGTCTTCGCTAAATGCCTTTCTCTATCTTATCTCTATCATTGGCTACTGCCAATTTCCAGTTGGCCCAGAAGGCCGCTCGCCAGCGCTCTGTGTCCCTCAAGGGTCCGCAGACACACCAAGTCCAAGACAAGACAGTCAGTGACTGTACCAGGACAGGGCCTGCAGGCGCGTGTCGACCAAGAATGGCGCCATTTTCCAAAAACCAAATCACTCACCTGGTGCACACAGATTGAGCAAGTTATACTCCACTGCCGACTCCTTGGATCAAACGGTCAGCTCCAAGGTTTCACCTTTCCAG
Organism: Triturus cristatus; assembly: GCF_964204655.1. Classification (NCBI taxonomy): domain Eukaryota; kingdom Metazoa; phylum Chordata; class Amphibia; order Caudata; family Salamandridae; genus Triturus; species Triturus cristatus. Next base: position 1,059,980,759 of record NC_140588.1, on the reverse strand, counting down.
GACCCCAGCCAAGGGTCACTTGCCAAAGATCCGTCTGGTCGGGAGGGTGGGGCAGCTGCTAGAACCATGCTCGGTCTTGTACGTAAGGGGCCTGATCCGCCCGACCGACCAGACACCACTCCGGCCCCTACGAACCCGGTTACGGGTGAGGGGCCCCTTTGTGGGGTCCCTGTTCAGGAGCCAATTGAAGGACGTGGCCCTCCAGGACCACGCGGGTACTATGACCACCTGCTATGCCTTCCCAAATGAAGAGTCGGCCAGACAGTCGAGAATACAAACAAGAATTTATTACCTTTACTCTGCAGAGGAGCAAGTCATAAACTGCACCCTGAGATGGCTGGAGAGGGGCTAACTCCCCAACATTCGCTAATAGAAGATAAACCCTTCAGGAGACTTTGGCCACGCCCCTGGTGGAAAAGTATCGGTCTTGGCCAGACATGATCAAAGAAGGCACAGAAAGATGAGCTAACACCTGCCAGATGGGCACACTATCAGCAGCCCAAGGTCACTGTACCGAGTCTCATCGCCTCTTAACGTGGGAGCAGGACTACATGTATACAATGGAATGCAGAGCAAAATATTCATACTGTTAGCAAGACGAGTTGCAGCCTTGGACAGGAACAGAAAATATAACGAGATGCAATGTTCTGCTGAGCTAAGCGAATCTGAATTCTAAGGTTTAACATGAGCACGACACTGGCAGTCTTATAGGAATTGCGAAATACAAAATGGAGTCACACTGGCTAATGGGCCTGCATACTGCGAGGAATACTGGACGGGCTACTGAATGCGGGCATCAATACATGTAATTTTAGAAACACACTGCAAATCTAAAACAGCACGGCAGAGGCATCATAGGAAAGGGAATTTTAAATCTAACACCTCACAAATTTGATATACACTTCATTTGAGCTGCTGTACAGATGTCCTTTGCTGCTTCTCACCCTCAAGACAGTGTTCCTAGTTGCCATAACATCGGCACAGAGGGTGAGCGAGTTCCAAACCCTGTTAACCTGCTTTATAGCACCTTCTTCCCAGACAAACTAGTTCTGATGGCTCGTGCTTCCAAAAATTGTGACGCCATTCCACATCATTTACAAATCAAACCCTGACTGTACCAGTGTTCTATGCTCTGCCTCACCCCTCTAAGAAGAAGGAGAGACCTGAAAAGAGAGCTGAGCTTTAGCATCGATCGTCCCAGAGAACGCAGAGCGAATGATCATCTCTTTGTGGTGCTCGCCGGAGGGCAAAAGGGCAAAGCTGTGCAGAATCCGACCATCTCTCGCTGGATCATGCGCTGTGTTGAGATCTGCTGTGCACTGGCCAGAAAGTCTAAGGGTTCAATCATCCAGAGCCAAGGCTGCTACCACTGCATTGGCACGTAGAGTCCCTGTCCTAGATATGTGCGGTGTCACTCCATATATTTCCGAAGCCCTACTGTCTGGACGGCCAGGTTCACTGAGAGACATTTCGCTTGCTCGGTCCTTCAGGACTTTTTTTGTATTATCATTTTTTCATATTATACATAACATACAATCGACATATGTCATATACTAACAGTATCCAACACAGTATTTATTTATTTTATTTATTTGAAAAGTTTTATATAGCGCGAACATGACTCGTGAGGGTTTCAGAGCGCTGTTCAAAGGAGCAGAAGTGAAAAGGAGGTAAAGGCATAAATACAACAGCATAAAGGAACTTAACAAGCACAAATACAAAACAAGAGCAACTTACCTTGAGGGACATGTGAAGCAACAAAAGAGCAGCCAATCTTATGGTGCATGTAGAGTCACAACAATTGCAGCGCTGAATGAGAAATCAAAGATATCAACAAGAAATAAGAGTTAGATATGGTGGCTTCAGGACTATTGCTGTAGATGGTTATTCAGGAGTAACCATTTGACTTGTTTTTTTGAACGAGGAGGTTGAGGGGTTAGATCTGATCTCGATAAGAAGAGCGTTCCATATTCTTGGTGCAAGATCAGAGAAAGCACGATTGGAGTCCGATTCAAACCAGATAGTTCAAGTTTTTTTGCCAGGTAGATGGGGGTGTTGTAGTGAATAGCTTTGTGCATCAGGCAGGCTATCTTGAATCGGATCCTTGCTTTGATAGACAGCCAATTGAGTTGAATTAGGTCTGGTGTGATGAAGTCATGTTTGGAACCAGTGATGGGTCTGGCAGCAGAGTTCAGAGTAGGTCTTAGAGGTGCCAATCTAACTTTGGGTAACCCTGCCAGGGTCACAATTCCATACTCTAAGCATGAGATAACTTGGTATTGGACTGCTGACTGTATATCCTCAGGAGGCAAGAATGGCTTGATGTTCCTTAATGTTTTGAATTGGTGATTGCCTCCCCTTGTAGTTGAATTGATGTGATCTTGCATATTCAGGTATTTGTCCAGAGTTATGCCTAAAGATCTCACAGAGTCAACAACATGAGGGGTGCAGTTGAGAGCTGTAAGTTGTTTGAGCCAGTCTTGAATGGGTGAAGAATGATTGTGGGGGGCAAGCAGGAGGAATTCTGTCCTGAGTGTATTTTGCAAAAGGTGATTGTGAGTTAACCATAGTTGAGTTTTCAGCAGCGCACAGTTAAGAGTTTTGATGTCATCCGAGGAAGACATTTTCAAGTACAATTGAGTGTCATCGGCATACATGTGGTATTGAATGTTGGAGCAGTTCAGAATTTCCGAGAGTGGGTCCATAAACAGGTTGAAAAGCATTGGAGAGAGTGTGGAACCTTGAGGCACTCCAGTTGAGACTGGTATACTGGTTGCAAGAGAGTGGTTAACTTTAATTCTTTGCTTTCTATTTTGTAAGAACAAGTCAAACCAATTTAAGATAGGGCCCGTTATCTCCATCCTTTTTTGAAGAAGATCAGTCAAGTTTTCATGTTTGACCGTGTGAAACACTGAGGACAGATCAAGAAGGATAAGTAGGCATGGTACATTCTGGTCAAGAGATCTCAAGGTGTCATCAACAATGTGTGCTAGAGCTGTTTCAGTACTACGTCCTGCCCTGAAACCGGACTGGTACTGGTAAGGAACTGAAACTTCTTGATGTGGTTTCAGAGATGTGTGTGAACGCATTTGTCAAGCAGTTTGGCTAAAGTCATGATATTAGTAATTGGACGGAAGTTGTTAGGATCCACTAAGTCTGCATTTAGCTTATTGGGGATGAGGGTGACTTGTTACATCTGGAGGCAATCAGAATCCTACCCTGCACAAGAGATTCATGGATAATCATGGACCAGAGTGAAGAATGGCAAATTTGAGCTCTTTGAAGAACTTGGCTGGTTGCAGAATGATGAAGTGATTGGAGGGTTTTAAAAAAGTCATACATTTGAGCAGCTTGGCAACTTCTGGTAGTAAAAAGGAGTTCCATGATGCATTGTTTTTTGGAGTATGATCTATGAAATAGGAAGTAGGGGCACTCGCTGAAGTTAGCCAAGATGATGGTGTTGGCTGGGTCTAATATTGTGCATTTGGTGATGAGAGTTGCAGTTCAAATTCAATTTTTCCTGTCTTTTCAATGAAGTGTGCTGAGAAATCCTCCCCACTGGGGTGAGTTCTTGGAGGCAGAATGTTGGTTGGTTGAGTGGTTAGCTTGTTGTTTGATAATTTCTAATAGTGTTTTGGGTCAGTTTTTGGTGCTGTCGAGCTGTGCCCTAAGGTGATCGTTTTTCGCACTACGGATATGTTTGTTATACGAGCTTCTAGTCATCCTCAACTGTTTGAGGTTTGTTATGAAGGTGAGTTTCTCCATGATCTCTCCGTCAGCCTTAATTTGCGTCGTTGCTCTTTTAGGGAGCAATTGAACCAGTATAATTTACCAGTTTAAAAACTATGCCTACGTTCACTCCCCATATTGCTAATATAGTAGTCTCACAAGCACCATTACCTACATGTTTAGTTCGAATAATGTTTTCAGACATGATGTTTAGCTTTGGTATCAGCACACAGTTGTTTTCCTTTCATCACCCTATCCACCATCTCCGGTATTTGATTGCAAATAAGCCGTCAGTGGCCCCGATAGTCCTTAGGTCTTGATGTAATTGGTTACATACAGTTCTAGTTGTGTTTTAGAATGAGCCATGTCAGCCAACCACATCGTCTTAGTAGGGCTAGATTTGCTCCTCCAGTGTAGTGCCTCTCTACCTGTTGTCAACAGTAAACCTACTGACAGTAGTTTCTCATTTAGCAACCAGAAGTCTCTTAGTAGCCCCAGCAGGCAAATCGCCGGCTCACACACCACCTGCGATCTGACCATTTTAGACAGTGCGCCTGTGACCTGTTCCCAGTATTGCCTTATTTGTGGGCAGGACCATGCCAGATGTATTAAATCTGCCTCTTCTACCCCGCAACGGGCGCAGTTTGAGTCCCCCTTTAACCCATATCGATACAACTGCATGGTAGTATAATACATTTGGTGTCTGAATTTAAACTCAATTATGCTTAACGTACAATTCAGTGTCAGTGTGCTTAATTTCTCACAGCAGAACCTCCAGTCTTCTTCCCTCATGAGCTGTGACAATACTTGCATTCCATTTCGCCAGTGCTTTCCCGCCTCCCGGTGTCCGTCCTTTTGCACTCCAGCATATAGTTTGGTAATATGGTAATATAGTGTTGGCACGTCGCACTGGAGGCACTGACAGCCCTGAAAGCAAATTACGTCAGTGCCTGGGAGAGGTACGTATAATGGCTCTGCACATCATTTTTGGAGTGGCACGCAGAGGTACTGCTCGGCGCTAGCGAAGCATTCAAAAGGTGAGGCATCTTTGGCTAGATAGTCTCCACTAGACAGAGTTACTGAAGGTAAGTAACTTGGTCAATAAGTACTATGCCTTGTAGCCTTTAATGTAGCAATCCTCATGATCAATGAAAGAATGTTGAAGTTCATGGTCTACACGTCGAAAAATGTGCAAATTAATCGTAACCAACCAAAGGCAGGATGTAGACTTTTAAGATGTCTCCAAGGAAATCTCTGCCACTCTGTTTAGAGTGTGTTCTGAACCTGGGTAAGGTCAATCGACTTCATTTGAATGAGTGGCAAACAGGGTAAGGACAGAGCCACAAAGGAGGACACTCTTGGAGGGTACTGCAAGCCTAAATATTGTTATGCTTTCCATGTCTCATACAAAGTGATGGCTTGAGTTACATTTCTCTCTCCCTGCCTTCTCTTTTCCAGTTACCCATTCCCATTTACCCTTACCTTTCCTCTTTACCTGATGTGGGACAACGTTGGTATTGCACAATATTGGAAAATGCTGGGCTGTGGAGGTTAGTTGGCATCTGGTGAGGCAGCATGAGAGAGGGAGATGGATTTAATGGCCTGCTCTTCTGTCTGTCACAAACGGTTCCTACAATGGACTGCAGCTTGATTATACCCCGTTTGTCTCTTTCTATCATGCAGTCTTGCCTCTGAAGCTGGACACTGACAGACAGCGTAGGTACACGCACTTTCTCAGCACAAACCCAACCATTGTGAATCCAAGCAGAGGTGTCTTTTGAAAGTTTGTTTCTCCACAAAACAATCTGTCTCTTCCTTGGGGCGAGCTGCTTTAGTGGTAATATCTTCTGTGGAAATTACAGCAATGCCAATGGCAGGTGAGGGACATGATGGCACCCACTGTGGGCATTGGAGAGGTACCCCCAAAGTGGTAGAACTTTGATAGTAACCACACATCACATCTCTGTGACATCTTGGGAGCCCCCCTTCATCCTAGGGTCGGCATACTTAACTTTTCATGAAAGTCTACCACACATTCCATTGCAGACCTTTGCAGTCTTAACTCCTCTAGACGTGGTAGGAGGTCAGACCCCCTTGACTGGGCGACTTCTGTGCCAACCTTTCTAGTAGGAGGAGGCATCAACAGGAGGGCAATGGCCAATGAAGACACTCAAGAGGAATGGTTCAAACACTGTGTTTGAATGCATACCTCTCAAAAATGGAAAACACAAAAACAAAACGAGGGTGATATTAGGTCAGCACTGCGTAATACTGATGAAATGTTATAATTACTATTTATTTTCTTTCAATTCTGTGTATGCCTTTATGCACTGTGTTGATTTTTATTGTGTTGAAAATTTTATTGAGTTTTACAATATAATACATGCTAAAAACAAAGATAAGAAGGCAGCACTGTGTTTCTTGATTGTTCTGTTCTGGGACCCAGTGCTGGTTCTGGAATCTTTGGTCTCTTGTGTCAGTTGCCTGAGACTCCTGAGCTAGCCTGGCTGCTCCGCACGCTTTGCGTCTTTTCCTACAGATAAAGTACGTTTATTCTTCAGTGGATGTGCAGTTGTTTCTTGAAGGCATCCTCTGCATCAACCCTACATACTTTGGAACCCGGAGTGGGGTAACAAGCTGTAGTAAGTCACATCACTTCATTGTAGCTTCAAAGGATAAAGTTTAATGGATTAACAGGTGCTGCGCAGCAGCCAGCTTAAGCAGTATCCTCATACAGCTAACTGTCACATCTTTTAAAAGGTAACACACTAAAAGGAATCTTGAGGCCAGAACATCATGGCCCAAGTATTCTAAATCTGGAGGGAAACACTACATTATCCTCCTCCTCATAAACAAATTTAAAAAAACAGAATAGAAAGAAGAAGGTAAAGCAGTGGAGGAAAAAAAGATTCAAAGGAAACAGAAAAGAAAGAAGGAAGAAAAGCAGTGGAAGAAAAAGAAGCTTCAACGATACCTGGCAGGAACAAAACGTTGCCGAGTACTCCTGCGTAAATTCACCGTAACAGGAGAGGGAGAAAGAACAATATTTTGGTTACGCAGGGGATTTTGATTGATATGCTCAGTGACTTTAACAACTCTCGAAACATTCCAACAGTTCTTAGAATTGACTCTTACAACGTTTTTACATACTTTGTCAACAGTGAAAGGTTCAGAGAACTTTGGGCTGCCCTTCTTGTTATGGACAGGAATCTTAATACGTACAATATCTCCAACAAAAATAGGTTGAGAAACAGATCTTTTCCTGGAGTCAAAATACAGCTTTTGACGTGACTGGGCTTGAGTCACATTATGTATCACAAACTCATCCACATTACACAAAGAATCCATTTTTACCCATTTTGACATCCATCCTGGACAAACTTTGGAACAAGGTTTCCTTCCTCGTAGTAGTTCGTAAGGGGAAACATTTATTGAAGAATGCGGAGTGGTGCGATAAAACCATAAGATTGATCTCACAGCATTTTGTACATTGCACCTTCCAGCCAAGGCCCACTGAACACAATTTATTGTAAGGATGATCCACACAAAGTCTCTTTAGTATGTTTAATCTTAACACCCACCAAATACACAGCAATGACAGCAGACTTCCGCTCCAACTGTCCCTTCAGTCCCCTGAACACTCTCCCCCATTTCATTCCATTCCATGTCAGAACTACAGTTTAAAGGGAAAGCTACAACACATCTTCCCTTTATAAAAATGTAAAAAGAACACAAAAGGAAGAATGAAAACAAAAATAAAAATAAAATACAACAGCTTAAGCAAATATATAAATAAGTCACATAATCTGTGAAAAACATATCAATTCCAAATGACTTGCAGATACAAAGATAAAACCACCCTAATACTATTTGTACTTTACACAGTAGTCTTGAAGATACAAAGGTGGTCTCCTGATTCTGGAACCAAGAGTAGATGGATCAGGTCGAGTACAATTTTCATTACATTTCGGAACTCTGGACTGATACAGAGAATCTCTGTAACCATTCCCAGCATGGGCACATTTTGACAAATGGGACATACTCCACACATCACCCCCATCAAGCATTACTACATTCCTCATGACTTTAATGATACGCCTTGGACCAAAATATTTCGTTTCACCTTTTGGAGACCAAACTGCTTTCTTTACAAACACCCACCAAATACACAGCAATGACAGCAGACTTCAGCTCCAACTGTCCCTTCAGTCCCCTGAACACTCTCCCCCATGTCATTACGTTCCATGTCAGAACTACAGCTTAAAGGGAAAGCTACAACACAATTGTTAAGTACTCTATTCATACGCTCCACCAAACCATTGGTCTGTGGGTGATAGAGCGCACTCTTTGAATGCGTAATACCTCCTTGGCGTAAAAAACAATCAAACTCATGATAGTAAATTGTACTCCATTGTCGCTTACAATAGTGGAAGGAAATCCTTCTCTCAAAAAAATATCTTTCTAGAAATCAATAACACTCCTTGAATTGGGTTCATTGATAAAACTTATTTCTCGCCATTTAGAGTAATAATCAATTGCCACAATAGCAAACCTAGAATTAGCAGGAAGCATATTAAAAGGTCCAACTAGGTCTATACCAATCTTTTCCTAAGGCCTATTGGGTAACTTAATGGATTGAAGAGGAGGTGTACGGACTTTCAAACTCTTTTCTGAACTAGAACAGACAACGCACTCTCCAACAAATGTATTAACATCTTTGTCCATCTGTGGCCACCAGAAGTGTTCACGTAATCTTCTCTTAGTAAGTGTCTTCCCTGAATGTCCTTCATGTGCACCTAAAATTAACCTAGTTCTTAGCATGTCAGGAGGAACTAGTCTATCACCACGTACAAGTAGGCCATCCTCAACAGAGAGTTCAGGGGAAAGTTTAACAAACGTCTGGAGGGAAAAATTAGCATTCTTCTCCCTCGGCCAACCACCTTTCGCACAACTAATAACTTCACACAGTAATACATTCTTTGAAAGTAGATCTCTCCACCCTGCTTCACTAATGGCACACATTTCATCCAGTCCCAGAGAAGCAACCAAACACTCCTCGTCATCGTCATCAACAATCTCATTGTCAGATTCGACAGGATACCTAGAAAAATAATCTGCTCTGACATTCTTATTTCCAGGAGCATAAGTCACCTCAAAGTCATATTGCAACAGTTTAGTAGACAAACGTGCAATCCTCGGGGTATGTTCCTTCAGTTTATCTCCAGAGAGAATAAATACAAGAGGACAGTGATCTGTGCGCAATTTGAAATGTTTACCCCAAATGTATGGACTAAATTTTCTTATAGCCCACCAGCACTCTCTCTCAATGACAGCAAAGTTAAATTCGGAACCACGCAATACTCTAGATGCATAACCTAAAGTGTTCTCATTCCCATTGATGTTTTGGGTAAGAACAGAACCCAAAACCAAACCCAAACCACTGGCATCCACTGTGATAGTACATGTAACATTTGGGTCAAAAGGTTTGAGGATCTTAGGACTAGTTAGCTGACGCTTGATCCACTCAAAAACATAATTGCATATTGGAAAGGGGTTGAACTCTGGAAGCATAATCCGGTATAAACCGTGAGTAAAACTCACACAGGCCAATAAACGACTTGATATATTCATAAATACAAGGGAACCCAAAAAGGTAGCTGAGGACCTTGGGTAATCGTTTGTTACAGACAACAATGATCCTCAGAAACGTAAAAATGATTCAAAGGTAAATATAGTTCAGAATCGATGCTATATTCCAGGAGTCCAGCCGGACAACCGATTTAATTTATGCAAATTAGAGAATACATACTTATAAGAACAATTGTGCGTGGGACACAGTCCTGTGCCCAAGGTAGAACAAAGACATTAACAAAACAAACAAGGCATTTCAGGCAAGACAGAGTAGAGCTTGTTCAGAGATGCAATGTTATAAGCTCATATGAAATAGCAATTGCACTTATTAACACATTGGAGTAACGTGCATGCTATTTAGGGGGGTCGACGGCGTTTCGATCCTTTGTACAGGGTGTCAGGATCATCATCAGGACTTAGATGTGTACATGCCTGATTGTAATTGAAATTGCCTGTGGAAAAACCTAATAGCAGGGGAAAAGGAGGGATGAGAGAAGAAAAAGGAAGAATGAATAATAGAATTATAGGCAAACCGCTCGAAAAGTTTAGCGCGAGAGTTGGTTGTGCAAGGTGACATGCGTGGCATATGAGCCAGAGTTATACATGTGAAGCGTGGGTGAACGGATGAGTAAAGATAGAGGTCGCGTGATGGCTTGGCATGCGATAAGGAATGCAAGGACCATTTAAACGATCAAAGTCGGGCGCGTGGAGTGTGAAATTGACCGGAGTGGGGTGGTAAGGACAACGGGGGACGGATGCAGGCACGCGTGAAGTGATAACGTGCGTCTATTTGGATTTGAATAGTGTGATCGCCGATATGAGGGGATAGCAGGTGGCGGGCTAAGTCGTGAAAGGGTGCCGTGGAGACTGGCTGCATTAATTATACTGATACTGTTCTCACCTTAATGAGCGAGAGACCGGAGAGCGTGTTGAATAGACAACAACTGTGAATGGGGCTCACAGGGAGTACGCTCGAGGCGGAACCAAGATAGGTAATACCGATGGCAGAGAATTCCGCTGAAAAAGGATATGCGTGTTAGTGAGGCAGTGAGAAGATTGGGTCGGCGGAAAAAGGAACTGATAATTACCCAGTTGAGGTTGAGGGAGATCCGAAGGAGGTTCTAGGGTAATTTAACCGATGCTTCAGAAGGAGACGACGTGTCAATGCACTAAGGGGAGAAACAACGGTGTGAACATGGTGCTAAAACCATTGTTCAAAAAGGAACTGGAGGGAGTAAAGAGCTTACCAGTAGTCCGCCAGGTCCTGTTGGTTGCAGTGAACCGAGTGACGGAGTGCCGCGCGGGAAGTGACAGTAAATACTAAAAGGATGTGTGGGAAAACTAGACCGGAAACGAGCGGCGCCATCTTAGAAGGAGGCTTTTACGTGGAGGTAGAAAAAAGACTCGACAGGTAGCTAGTAGAGGTGACCACGCAATACATATAATCCAACAACAATCATATTCTAATTAGTTTTCAACAACGATCTTATTGCAAAATAAAGGAATAAAATTTAAGTAGGATGAACCTGTAAGGAGGGAAGGAAACAGACATGGTTTCAATGTTAGGACGGCACAGGGTTAAAATAATTGCAAGGTGTGTCGTCAAGGCAAGAGAAGGGGTAGCACAGAGAATAAACAATCAATTACATAGTATGAAAAACCGGTAACAGATGCACTGAAGGTAAAAGGTTGTAAGAGGAGGTTCAAAAATGTCAGAGAAGGTTGGTCCAATCTTCGCTGCGATTCAGGCCTTGCCTGATGCTGTCAGTACGGATGATCATTCTGAGTTCTTCTCTATTCATGATTTTAGCAATGTCTCCGCCTCTTGGCGGTTGTTTGATGCATTTCAACACTGTCCATTTGATGTCAACATCTTTGTGCCCCATTTCGATGAAATGTTCCACAAGGGGGGCATTTGGGGTTTTACAACGCACTCTGCTTCTGTGTTGGCCAATTCTTAATTTTACCTTCTGTGTGGTCACATTTGGGTCAAAAGGTTTGAGGATCTTAGGACTAGTTAGCTGACGCTTGATCCACTCAAAAACATAATTGCATATTGGAAAGGGGTTGAACTCTGGGAGCATAATCCGGTATAAACCGTGAGTAAAACTCACACAGGCCAATAAACGACTTGAGGCCAATTTTGTACTTGGGAGGAGGACACTCAACTATAGCTTTTACAAGACCTGGTCTAGGTTCAACTCCATGTTCGGAAAGAACAAGAGACGATTCTATAGGCTCGATAATTCCCTTCTTACAAAGATCATTAAGCTCTTGTTCTAGTTGGTTTCTCACACTAAATGGTACATTTCTGAGCCTATGTTTAACTGGTATAGCATTGTCCTTAACCTTGATGACATGAGTAAAGCCTTTAACTTGTCCGAGACCATCACCAAAAACAGTTAGAAAACGTTCTGACAAAATATCTATGACATCGTTTGGTCCTTAGTACCTGGTCTAAGTACCATTTTGAAAAGTCCCTGGTGGAACCACCCAAGGATATTTAATCCCTTGATGGCTACATAAATTTTGCCAAAAATGTTCCTTCCCCTAAATTCTAGAGAGTCCTCAAAATATCCTGCTAGTTCAATAGTTCTCCCTTCGTAAGAAACAGGAGATCTATCTGGAGGTTGTAATAAACGAGAACCCCAAACTTCTTTAAATTTTTCTTGTGTTAACATTGTTATTCTTGCACCCGAATCAACTAACAAACAAACCTTCTTATTACCAATTTCCACATCCACGTAAGGATCCACACATTCAGAAAACACGTTGGATTCTGTATTCACATCTCCGACAACAACAACCATGTCCCTTAAATCATCCTGAATTTTGGTGTAGTCATCCGGCTTGGATTAAGACACAGAAATATTAGCAACAGAGGAAGAAGAACTAGTGCCCTGTTTAGCATCTTGAGGAGAAGAAAAGCTTCTCCTCCCGTTCTGGCAAACTTTTGCAAAATGACCCAATCTACCACACGCTCTACAAATCACATTTTTTGCGGCACAAGGACGTCCTGACTTAAAGTGAGAAAAATGTCCACATTTAAAACAAATATTTGTTTGTTTGAAAAACGTATTATCATTACGTGTAAAGGTGTTATTTTTAACGTCCTTTGACCTTACAACACTGATAGATTCTTCTTTGATGGGTGTAGGTGAAGACTTCTCATCTAGTTCTTTTATTGAGAACTTTGAAAGTTCTATGCTTTTCGCGATGCGAATGGTCTCATCCAGCGTGAGATTACCTAAGGAGAGTAGTTTTTGTTGAATGCTTTTGTCAGTACATTTACAAATATATTGGTCTCCTATCAATTGGTCTCTAAACCCCTCAAACTGACATTCTGCACTTAGAATACGCAGTGCGGAAATGAAATCTTCAACTTTTTCACCAACTTTCTGTTCTCTCTTAAAATATTTATGCCTCTCAACAAGACTGGATTGAACATCAAAACGTAGTTCCAATTTTTTGACAGTCTCTTCAAATTCATCAATCTCCTCATCATCAGCAGTACGTACTAAAGGAGGTAAATGTTTAAAGATGTCTCTTCCTCCGAACCCCTAAACATTTAATAGGAGACACTTCTTTCTCTCAGCTCTGTAGCGCGAACCACCTATAGCACCAATATAAGTTATGAATGCGTCATACCATTTTTTCCATCAGCTGGGTGGTTCACCCAGTGTCTCAAGAAAGGGTGGAGGTGGCGAAACAGACTGCATAATGAGAGTACAACTATACTGCGTAAAACTTGTTAAAAGAAATTATATTCACAAGCTTCCTCCAAGGTAGGTACACAATTAGTGGTGTGCTTATCACCGTGAATTTGAATGAAGAATTGCTTGGTACGCACAAGATCGTTGAAAAACTACTAATACTTGAAAGAAGACGTAGTTGAGAAGTGTGCTCTAACTTGGTGTGCACAGGACTGCACAAGACCATTAAAGAACTGCTAAATCTTGAAGTATGCTCAATGCACATCACATTTCTTTGAACAATAGACTCATGTGCTTGATGAGTATATATAAAAATAAAAACAAAACATTTCACAGTTTACATGTAACCATTCAAAGATGGGTGTTAAATGCTTATCAGGGTGGTCTGTGTAAAACCATGTACTAATACTTTTTTTTTTATAAGTGCGTGTTTAAACTGGAAATGAGTAACACGTTTGGTGTGCGCATCACCGTGATTTTGGTAAAAACTGTTCGAAACTGTAAAATTGCATTTTGAGTCAAGTAGGAAAAAAATGTACCTTAAATGTAGCAGAAAGGTGTGCGTGCCACCGGTAATAAACACGCAGTTGGAACAAGCACAACAAATGATGTGCATGTCATCGATGTTGAACGCGATGACATGCAACACAAATAAAATTCCAATCCGAGAAAGAAAATGTGTGAAATCACGCCAACCACAAGATGGCACCGACGTAAAACGTAGCCCAAGACTTAATAGAAACTAAAGATTCCTTTTTACTTTCAATCTTCTTGCAACGCTGCGTGTACACCAAAGATGGCGTACTTTGTAAAGACTGAAACTCCAGCCTTCACTGACGATCCGAGATGGACCGTGACGTGAGGATCAACTCGTTGTCCTCTTTTGCCACTGCTACAATTGCGCTTAATGGACAACAAAACAGTACCTCTTGAGAGCTTTGGCGGGAACACTTGCGTTCTAGCATCAGTCACTGTATGATGCTATCGTCCTTCAAAGCGCCGACTCTCCGACTCGCTGATGAAACGAGGTTATCGTGGATTCTGTAGACACCTGTGACCGATCGTCGCCATGTAATTTGTAGTAAGTCACATCACTTCAATGTAGCTTCAAAGGATGAAGTTTAATGGATTAACAGGTGCTGCGCAGCAGCCAGTTTAAACAGTGTCCTCATACAGCTAACTGTCACATCTTTTAAAAGGTAACACCCTAAAAGGAATCTTGAGGCCAGAACATCATGGTCCAAGTATTCTAAACCTGGAGGGAAACTCTACACAAGTGTCACCCAAAATCAGACCTACCGATTGCTTCAGAAGATGTGAGAAGTACTTCAGAAGAAATTTTGGTAAAAGGAATGTTTTGGAGTTCATGCATCACTACAGAGGCTTGTATTTAAAGAGAACTTTTCTCATAAATGTTAACTTCCTTGCAGTAAAAAGTTTCCATCCACCAATATTCAACGGCCATCTTGTCAGGCGTGGAGTTTGAATGGGCCTGTGCAGTTCTCTGTCTGCGATCCATTTGTATGACCAGACTCAGACGAGCGCGAGTTAGAAGAGGCGCATTTAGGAATTAAGGTGCAGCAGAGAGTGCAGGATTTTCTTGTGCTGCATTAGAAAGCATGCTTCTTAAAGCACATACCAGCAGATAATTAAGGTGGGATTTGATCACTTATTGATAAGTTAGCTCTTAACTTCTTGTCTTATGACAGTCAATCAAGGAGTGATACAACTACCAACATTTAATTCAAGGGCAGGAAAACCAAAGATTAAATGGAAAGAATGGGTATGCATATTCGAGAATTATCTCATGCAAACTGATGCTGCTGATAACGAGCCTCCAAGGAAGTTGGTTGTTTTATTCAATCATCTTGGAAATGCTGGCCAAAGAGTTTTTGATAATTGGCCTCCGGTTGATGCACCTACTGAGGAAATGTCTATTTAGAGTCCAAGGAAAAAATGAGTAGGCAATTCTCAAAGGAGCCAAGTGTACTTCTGAAGTGATGTTATTTCTTTAAGCATAAGCAGAATAGTGATGAATCAGTTGAGGAGTTCATTGCTGCCTTAAGAGTACTGAATTCAACATGCAAGTTTGAGAACAATGTAGATATTTATATACAAGATCAATTTGTCTTTAAATGTTTCTCAATGAAAATTAAGGGACGTTTATTAACTTATAGGGATCCTTTTTTGACAGTCATTAAAGACATTGTGAAAAGTATTGAGAAGTCCATAATTTATTTATAGAGCATGTCTAATCAAGGACATTTATCTCCTGTTAGTAGCATTAACACCCACACAGCGGGTCGTACGCGGGATGGGATTTTTACCAACGACCCAGATATTAGCTTCTCTCAGTTATTAGATGTGCCATGGTCTGACCATAGGGCTATTTATTTTAACCTTAAAATATCTCAATCCCAGATTAAAGCACAAGTAAGTTTAGTCAAACGTCCAATAAGACGATGGGGCAAAATCAAGGACGGAATATTCGAATTAGCGCTTGACCAAGGTCCTATCAAGTCAGAACATGACAACAATAAAGCTATACAGCAGTTTAATGATTGGATCTTGGCAGCAGCCGATAGGGTTGCCCCAATAAAAATAGTTAAAATAAAGAGAGCAAAGATATCAGGTCCATGGTATACCCTCGATCTCAAGGACCTAAAGACCAAATACAGGAAGGCGGAACGGTATTGGAGGACAGACTATGACAGACAAAAGAAAACCGCTTATAGCCTCTCTGTGAAAACATATAAAGAGGCGATAGCAGAGGCTAAAAAACATTTCTTTACAGTCAAGATCAAGAACGCAGGAAATTCCTCTAGGGAACTGTTTAAGACGGTCAACCTGCTGGCAAAACCCCAGCAGGTTAGCACCTTTAAGCCAGACCAACATTTCTGTAACTCCCTCGCGGAACACTTTCAAGAGAAGGTAAATAAAATATACAACAACTTCTCGCACACCATGAAGCTTCCGAATCTGACTGGGCCTGCTATATGCTAAAGCCGTACGCTGACTAGCTTTCTGCCGATGCGCAAAGAAGTGGTCAATACTACTCTCCTCTCTTTAAAGTCAGGGACACCTACAGACCCATGTCCACCAACCATCATGCATCAAGCTGTAGGCCCAATCACTGAACATCTTACCCCAATTTTAAACCAAATCTTGAGCTTTGGACAATATCCTGCCATTTGGAAAAAGGCAGCCATCACCCCTCTGTTAAAAAAACCCAGCCTGGATCCCTGCAACCCCAACAACTATCGTCCCATCGCAGGAGTCCCCCTCGCAGCCAAGGTCTTAGAAAAACATCTGAACAGATCCCTTACTGCTCACCTAGATACAAACGGCCTGCTCGACTCTTCTCAACATGGCTTCCGGCCATGCCATTCGACTGAATCAGCACTTGTAAAAACTGCTGAACAGATCCAAAAGGATAGTGGATGGTGGTGGGAGGGCGGTCCTGATACTCCTACGCCGCGTTTGACACCGTTAATCACACCGTCTTGGTGCAGCGGCTGAGGGACCTGGGAGTGGGAAGAACCGCCCTGGCCCTATTAGCCGCCTTTCTAGAGAGTAGAGAGCACAGGCTGTTCTGGGAGGGTATGAGATCTGATAGTTTCCACCTTCCCTGTGGAGTGCCACAGGGGTCGGCCCTATCTCCTACTCTGTTCAATCTATATGTCACACCTCTAGCTGACCTCGTCAGGAAACATGGTTTTACGTTAGTATCATATGCTGATGATTCCCAACTAATTATATCTACCATCAATCAGCCTGAATCTGTTGCATGCAGATTTCATGCATGCCTCACGGAAATCATGTCCTGGATGGGTCAGAATTACTTAAAAATAAACACTGACAAATCAGAGGTGATGGAGTTCGGACCGGGCCTGCCCTTGTGGAACCAATCATGGTGGCCGGCAGAGGCGGGAGAATGTCCGTCCCCTGTAGAGAAGGTCAGAAACCTGGGGGTCCTCTTTGACAGCAAGCTTAACTTTGCTGCTCAAGTTAACAGCTTGACGTCCTCGTGCTTCTTTCTACTGAAGACGTTAAGAAAAATCTTCCCCTACATACTCCAGGAGCTTCAAAAAACGGTAATGGTGGCCCTTTTTCTCTCCAAGCTGGAATACTCAAACGCCCTCTTTTTGGGGATAAACAAGTTCCAACTGTTGAAATTACAATCCCTGTAGAATGCGGCAGCCAGGCTGACCTTGGGTTTACACAAAGGGCAACCCATTTTAGATGGGATACGTTCCCTACACTGGTTGCATATAAAACAACGTATAGATTTTAAAGCACTCACATACGTGCACAAGGCAATCTATGGTGGAGCGGTTGAAGACCTTGAAAGCTTCTTCACACCATATGTCCCTTTGCGCGCCACCCAAGGCTTGGTCAGAGTACCAAAGATCAAAAGAGAAGGCTGGGGGGGGCCACACAATTACATACTGTGCAGCCAGACTTTGGAACAAGCTGCCCCAGTCCATGAGGCTTCAATCCAACCTTCAGATCTTTGGAAAAAATCTAAAAACCAAGCTCTTTGCAGCCACATAGGCCACTAAACTCCGCCTCCCCTGCCACAGCACTTTTCAGCGCCAAGACGCCTCGGCATTCGAGGCGCTTTAGAAACATAACATATAAACATATAAACATATTAGAGAGGATGGTTCTGTTTGTGTTGTTAACTGTGAAAATAACAAAATTAGAAAAGTGTAAGACAGTTGCTATAGATGTGATCTTGGAGTCACAAAGGAAATAGTTCTTATTGTCCTACAAGGGGTAAGATATTTAACTACTGTAGATAAATCTAGCTTTGTTTTGTAGGATATTAGTCATTTCTGCAGATAAAGAATAGATCAGTAATGTAAATGTGCAAGAGAAATGTGAACAGTGTGCAAGAATGTGTAGAAAAATGTAGTGATATTTTTTTAACTGTGGAAACCCCTAATGATTTTACATTAATACAAGAAAGTTAAAGGGCCATTGTTTCAGGCCACAATTGATGGAAAAACAGTAATGGTGTTGGCAGATACAGGAGCACCTAACACAATATTGGCAGACAAGACTCTCCAAAAACTGTGATCAAGTTCTTCAAATTTGAAGGGACCAGACATTAATCTCAAGGCATTTGGGAGACATGATCTTTTAGGATATTTTGTAACACCCTTGGAGTTTCTTGGTAGATAAATTTGGACAAGCCTATATGTGGCTGTCCAAGGTTGAGACATCATAGGATGGAAGGATTTAGCGAGGGTAGGTATTATTTTAGGCATGAAATTCCCATTGTCTTAAGGGAAATGTCTGTCTTGGCCATTGATACTTAAGAAGATATTATTTAACTAATGATTTCCAAATTTCCAGAGTTTAAAAAATTGAGATTGGCACAAGTAAGGGGGTGGAGCACAAGATTAAGTTGAAGAAGAATGCCACACCTATTATTCATAAAGTCAGTCCTCTACCATTGAGCGTATTAGGGGTTATAATTCCCACTGATTCATCAGCATGGGTTTCTCCAATTGTTCTGATGAAGAAATATTCAGATGAATTAAGGCTGTGCATTGATGTGAGATTTTCCAATCAAAATATTTTGGTAGATTGCCATCCATTGCGTCACATTTCAGAGATAATTGCATTCCTGGTGGAATCCAGGTATTTTTCCACCACAGGTTTTCATTCAGCATATCTCCAAATCCCATTGAGTGAGGATTCCCAAGCACTGACTACCGTTGTTACTTCTTATGATGCCTTTAAATATCTATGGCTGCCATTTAGTTTGGCATTGGCAGGCAGTGTATTCCAGAAAATGAAGGATGTATTGTTTAGTAACATGTTCGGGCTTTTCAAGAGAATATTCTTGTTTTCATGAAGAGATGGCGAGGACATATGGAGATAATTGAATGTGTTTAAAACATTTTAGATGAGAGGAATATGACTATTAAGCCAGAAAAGTGCAATCTTCTTTGTACACAATTTCTCTAGAAGGAATCAAACCAAACTTTTGCACTATTGAGGCTATCAAAAAAGCACAGCCTCCTTCTGATAAAGAAGATGTACGTTTTTTTTAGGTCTTTGTGAATATTATGCAAGTTTTGTGTCAGGTTATGCTTTAGTTGTACAACCTTTAAGGTCTTTACTAAAAAAAAAAAGGGGCTCGATTTGACTAGTCTGTAAAATTCAACAAGGTTTTTTAAAAGATAAAGAAACTTGTTACTAATGCTCCAGCGTTGGGACCATATTTACCTAATGGAAAGTCATTCATCACACTTGATGAGAGTCTCAAAGGCATTCGTGAAGTTTTTGGTCAATGGGTTGAAGATTAAGAAAACACTGTTGCTTTTGCTTCTAGAATGGTTAATGAAGCATAAATGAATTACAGCAGCATTGAGCATGAGGCATTAGTCTGTGTTTGGCTGTGCATACATTTGAGTCTTACATTTGAGGCACTGCTGTTAATGTTTATATGGGTGGGCAAAATAATCGGTTTTGCATTGGAATTGGCGGAAATTTGGCGACTCCATGTTACTCTTCTAATGTGGAGTTCCGGCCAAATTCTGTGAATCGACGCGTGGCAGAATTTCTTCTCGGTTGTGTGCCAAAGCAGTATGTTGGTGAGTGCTAGCAAGATTTGGCATCCCCATGCACTATTTTCAGGCACTAGGAGGACATCATTCGAGATTATACGAATGCGCGTGGTCCTGACCATTTACGGTGAGAAGGCTGCCACTCAAGTAGAAAATCTACTCGAGCCACAGTCAAATCAACTTGAGTATCTGCGGTCTCTGTTGTGCTGCTTGGTACCATTTGTGCTGATTTTTCATCGTGATATTGGTGAGGATGGAATGAATATTAATGGACCAGTTATTGGTGAGGATGGAGTGAATATTAATGGTCGTTATTGGTGAGGATGGAATGAATATTAATGGACCAGTTATTGGTGAGGATGGAGTGAATATTAATGGTCGTTATTGGTGAGGATGGAATGAATATTAATGTACCAGTTATTGGTGAGGATGGAATGAATATTAATGAACCAGGTATTGGTGAGGATGGAGTGAATATTAATGGTCCAGTTATTGGTGAGGATGGAGTGAATACTTATAAATGTCTTAGAACTCGTAGTTCATGTACTGTCAGGTTACCTGTTGAATTTCAGTATTGTGATTTATCTGAATCTATGTTTACTTGTTGTTTCTTTGAAAGTAATATTTTTGTTAAGGAACAGGGGTAATGTAATATTGATACTATGTTATCATTATGTGATGCTCTTTTGGTCCTGTACTGGTTCCGGAATCTTTGGGCTCTGCTGTCAGTTCCCTGAGGCTCCTGGCCTAGCCTGGCTGCTCCACACCTTGTGGGCCATTCCCTACAAATAAATAACGTTTATTCTCCACTGGATGTGCATCAACCCTACACACTGCCAGGCGCCTCAATGGATTGCCGGGGTAACATCGAAAGCTACTGAGCACGGGTTCACATCGGTGCATTGTAAACAGGGTTATCCAAAATAGGTTTTCCTTTAACAAGTAATAGCTCTGGACTGTGCCAGGCAATTTCTTTGATCGAGTTAGAAATAGATTACAATTACAAAAACCATGTTAGTTTAACTTTTCAAGCAATGGTAGGTAATTCACACGAGCGCTGATTTGAAGTTGTTACAGCTTGAAGTGCTACAGCTTGCATGCAGCCGTCACTCTCAAAAGGAGGCTTATTTTCATGCAGATGGATTGCAACTATATGAAAATACACACATTTAAATGCAAATGGTACAAAAAAATTCAGTCATTTTTTGCGAGATATTTTTTTTAACTCTATCCGGTAGTTGTTGGTCAATCTTATAACAGCAGCCAGTTTGTGGAGTCAACATTGTTATTTTTGTGACTGTTCATTTGCACTTGATTATGCTGAGAAATACAGCAATAGGTCCCATTCCGAATGGAGATGAGAACTGGTATTCCCTCAACCCAATCCTGTACCCTGTGCTTCCATAAATCTCTCTTTAACTTACCTCTGTGAAAGCCCTGCTCTCAGGTTCCACTTTTTTCGTTTCGTTCTGCTGACTCCTGCTTAGCATGTTCTTCTCCATCTGGGGACACGCAGGGTTTTGCAGTCACACCCTTAGGTGAACACAGCACCAGTGTCCTATTTGTTTCTCATTGGAGCACGTAGGCTGTGACCACTGCGCATCAGTGATGGGCGGAGGAGATGACCGCCCCTCTTCCTTTCTTTCTGCTGTCTCCTGCTTAGCATGTTCTTCTCCATCTGGGGACACACAGGGTTTTGCAGTTACACATCACCAGTGTTCTTTTTTCTCGTTGGAGCGCGTAGGCTGTGACCACTGCGCATCAGTGATGGGCGGAGGAGATGACCGCCCCTCTTCCTTTCTTTCTGCTGTCTCCTGCTTAGCATGTTCTTCTCCATCTGGGGACACACAGGGTTTTGCAGTTACACCCTTAGGTGAACACAGCACCAGTGTCCTATTTGTTTCTCATTGGAGCACGTAGGCTGTGACCACTGCGCATCAGTGATGGGCGGAGGAGATGACCGCCCCTCTTCCTTTCTTTCTGCTGACTCCTGCTTAGCATGTTCTTCTCCATCTGGGGACACACAGGGTTTTGCAGTTACACAGCACCAGTGTTCTTTTTTCTCGTTGGTGCGCGTAGGCTGTGACCACTGCGCATCAGTGATGGGCGGAGGAGATGACCGCCCCTCTTCCTTTCTTTCTGCTGTCTCCTGCTTAGCATGTTCTTCTCCATCTGGGGACACACAGGGTTTTGCAGTTACACAGCACCAGTGTTCTTTTTTCTCGTTGGTGCGCGTAGGCTGTGACCACTGCGCATCAGTGATGGGCGGAGGAGATGACCGCCCCTCTTCCTTTCTTTCTGCTGTCTCCTGCTTAGCATGTTCTTCTCCATCTGGGGACACACAGGGTTTTGCAGTTACACATCACCAGTGTTCTTTTTTCTCGTTGGAGCGCGTAGGCTGTGACCACTGCGCATCAGTGATGGGCGGAGGAGATGACCGCCCCTCTTCCTTTCTTTCTGCTGTCTCCTGCTTAGCATGTTCTTCTCCATCTGGGGACACACAGGGTTTTGCAGTTACACATCACCAGTGTTCTTTTTTCTCGTTGGAGCGCGTAGGCTGTGACCACTGCGCATCAGTGATGGGCGGAGGAGATGACCGCCCCTCTTCCTTTCTTTCTGCTGACTCCTGCTTAGCATGTTCTTCTCCATCTGGGGACACGCAGGGTTTTGCAGTCACACCCTTAGGTGAACACAGCACCAGTGTCCTATTTGTTTCTCATTGGAGCACGTAGGCTGTGACCACTGCGCATCAGTGATGGGCGGAGGAGATGACCGCCCCTCTTCCTTTCTTTCTGCTGACTCCTGCTTAGCATGTTCTTCTCCATCTGGGGACACACAGGGTTTTGCAGTTACACAGCACCAGTGTTCTTTTTTCTCGTTGGTGCGCGTAGGCTGTGACCACTGCGCATCAGTGATGGGCGGAGGAGATGACCGCCCCTCTTCCTTTCTTTCTGCTGTCTCCTGCTTAGCATGTTCTTCTCCATCTGGGGACACACAGGGTTTTGCAGTTACACAGCACCAGTGTTCTTTTTTCTCGTTGGTGCGCGTAGGCTGTGACCACTGCGCATCAGTGATGGGCGGAGGAGATGACCGCCCCTCTTCCTTTCTTTCTGCTGTCTCCTGCTTAGCATGTTCTTCTCCATCTGGGGACACACAGGGTTTTGCAGTTACACATCACCAGTGTTCTTTTTTCTCGTTGGAGCGCGTAGGCTGTGACCACTGCGCATCAGTGATGGGCGGAGGAGATGACCGCCCCTCTTCCTTTCTTTCTGCTGACTCCTGCTTAGTATCCCATCCTCGTCGCCAAATGTAATAAAGACTCCAGGAAGATTGCTTGTAGTATATGGTTTATTCATAGAAAGATCCCATCCAGATGAACAGGTCTTGTGGGGATGAAAGCTAGGCAGCAACTGCCCTGTAATCATTACATCATAAGGCTCATGCAGATGATAACATTCTACAGTGCTTAGCAACATGAGTGACATCTCAAGATGCCACACATGTTCTTCTCCATCTGGGGACACACAGGGTTTTGCAGTTACACATCACCAGTGTTCTTTCTTCTCGTTGGAGCACGTAGGTGGGGACCACTGCGCATCAGTGATGGGCGAAGGAGATGACCGCCCCTCTTCCTTTCTTGCTGCTGTCTCCTGCTTAGCATGTTCTTCTCCATCTGGGGACGCACAGGGTTTTGCAGTTACACATCACCAGTGTTCTTTCTTCTCGTTGGAGCACGTAGGTGGGGACCACTGCGCATCAGTGATGGGCGAAGGAGATGACCGCCCCTCTTCCTTTCTTGCTGCTGTCTCCTGCTTAGCATGCTCTTCTCCATCTGGGGACGCACAGGGTTTTACAGTTACACCCTTAGATCCGCACAGCATAAGTGTCCTACTTGCTTCTCGTTGGAGCACGTACGCCGTGACCACCGCGCACTAGTGATGGCCGGACAGGATGCCTGCCTGCCCTTCATTTCTTACTGGTGACTCCTGCTTAGCATGTTCTTCTCGATCTGGGGCTGCGTAGGGTTATGCAGTAGCTCCCTTCGATGTGCACAGTTCCAGTGTCCTACTTTCTTCTCTGTGGAGCACGTAGGCCGTGACCACCATGCACCAGGGATGGGCGGAGATGGCCACCCCTCCTTCCTTTCTTTCTAGCTAGGACACTGCTGTGCCTGTCACAGGTTTGTGAGGTACCCCAGCCTGCTCAGACTCTGCCAGCCACATGTCAAATGGAACACGAATTTGTACTACTGAATTGCAGGTGACAAGGCAAAATATGTGGGTGTGCAGGTGCACACACCCGAATGCGGGAGACACCTGCAAGTTGCGAGGGAGTTGGCAGGTCTGGCAGTTCTGGGGATAAAGTTTGTAATATTTTTGGCATGATCAGTATCACCATTCGCTCTAAATCAGGCCCTAGGTGACTAAAAGTTGCGTGCACCATGACTAATATTCACATGTCCTTGAGTGCATTTTTTAGAGTTTCAATAAAATTAGGGACTGCCTCCACAATTACTGGCCTAAAATGCGAACTGCTACCATTGTAGTGCAAGCACACACATACTCTCCCCCCTCTTTCTCTCTCTCTCTCTCTTTCTCCCTCTTTCCCTGTCTCTACCTATCTGTGAGGCCTACCAGAAACACTGATATCAGATCAGGGGTCGATATCACAGAGATATCTTGAAGGACCTTGACAGAAAAGTTGCACAGATGAATGACCCTGGTGAAGGTTTGTCCAACTGCTCCTCAGTGTTGATTTTGTAGTAGGTTTTGTGCATGGCAATGCAATTTCCCAGTATTTGGCTCCACACTGAGACTTGGTCCTTCACAAGGAGGGTGTGTCCTCATTCCTTCTGCACTGGTTATCCTGCAGCTTTGCTACTTTTCTTCGGCACGCATACTTATCCAAGATTCAAAATACACACCGACTGACTGAGGTCCTGACCTTAGGTCTGCTTGATCACATCAGCAGAGTTACGAGTGTCCTATACAGATCCCATACTTTCCCTCACAAAGGGCCCGATTCACAGAAGTAATCTGAGACGAAAGTCTATCTTTAAGACTGTCGGTATTCACAAAAGGCATTTACGAGTAGTAAAGTTGGACTTTTGGTCTAAGTTAGACTTTTAGTCTAAACTTGGACCAAAAGTCTAACTTTACTACTCGTAAATGCCCTTTGTGAATACCGAAAGTCGTAAAGTTAGACTTTCGTCTCAGATTACTTCTGTAAATCGGGCCCTTAGTCTAGCTTTACCACAAATCTTACTCTGTCCACTGCTACAGCGTGCTCTAGCTCCTCGAAAACAGCATACAGCTCCTCCACGTATTCTCTCATTCTCCTGATGCCTCCGTCAATCACAGATTCCCCTCTTAAGTCTGCTACACGTCATCCAAATATCTACAATTTATTGGCCTTCATCAGAAGAATTGGGCAGTTTCAAATTCATGTCCAGCCTAGTCTCTCTTCTGTGTTCACCACAGGTGATAGATGACAAGGCAGATCTGAGCACGAGTGCTGGACTGGCATGGTGAGCAAAAAAACTATGGATTTAGGCCCAGATCTCTGTACTGGGGTGAATGTATGACATTGTTCTGCATTCTGACCATCAGTTGTTCTTTTTGCATTTGTCACCCCGAGTGGGATGGGTATGCCCAGACGAGGGTCCCGTGCTCTCCATGCCACTGGAGTCAAGCTATCCTTGCTGATGAGGGCTGAAAGCCCGAAACCGGTCCTAGGATGCTTGTTTCCAGTCCAGGGAGGAACTGGTCTGGCAGTTCGGGCTGGACTGTTCCCATTGGGCGCAGGGTCAAGACTGATATGCATATGGCTGGATCCAAACTGGAATGGCATGGTGAGCAAATAAACAATGGATTTAGGCCCAGATCTCTGAACCTGGGTGAATGTATGAGATTGTTCTGCATTCTGTCTATCAATTGTTCTTTTTGCATTTGTCACCCCGAGTAGGACGGCTATGCCCAGACGTGGGTCCCGTGCTCTCCATGCCACTGGAGTCAAGCTATCCTGGCTGATGAGGGCTGAAAGCCTGTAACCAGTCCTAGGATGCTTGTTTTCAGTCCAGGGAGAACCTTGCCTGGCAGTTCGGGCTGGACTGTTCCCATTGGGCGCAGGGTCAAGACTGATTTGCATATGGCTGGGTCCAAACTGGAGTGGCATGGTGAGCAAAAAAACAATGGATTTTGGCCCAGATCTCTGTACTTTTGGTGAATGTATGACAGTGTTCTGCATTCTGTCCATCAAATGTTCTTTTTGAACTGGAGATAATGAGCTATGTTTCTTCACTGTCTACTGGGCTTTAGTAAAGTATTTATTTTATGTCTTTAAGTATCTTAGCCTGCACAGACATTCACTTATACCCTAGAAAAGATCAGATGCAAATGTTGATTTGGAAAATACACTGTGTCAATATGTGGTTAGCCTTTAGGTCTACATGAAAAGAAAATTTGTAATTTTTATTTATATTTGTTGTACCTTCACCATTAATGAAAATCCCCAATTTGTTAAAAAGAGAGAAGACTTATGGCTAATGCACTTGTAATGAGGTGGAGAGGACATCCCTCTGAAAAACTCCAAACAAGGCCCTTAATGTTCAGTGCAGAAATGGTTACTTATCTGAAAATCCCTTTAAAAATCGAATGTCATCTGACACAGCAAAGCCTGCGTGTTTTTTCAAGAAAGCAGAGATTTAGGAAAACACAAGAAGGGTTTTGAAAAGGCACTTAGACACAGAGCGATGACATCTTGAACTCAGCCTGATTGTCTGCACATCTTTCTGGGTTCAGCATCCTTCCTGAAACAAGGAGAAAGAAAATATTTAGAGGGTTCAGTGGTTCCACCAAAAGCATATGCTGCCCTTTGACCTTCGGTGATAATGAGATAGGCCCAGAGTCACTGCACTGCACTGCCATAGCCTGCCTGAAATATTCATTGCTTTGCACTTCAGGTCAAACTCTTTAAAATAATCTTATGAATCATGGAAAAATGATGCATAGAAAAGAATGGCCGCTGTGGTGCATTCTGGGAGGAATGGATGTTGTAGCTGAGGCAGTCATCTCCCACTGAAGCCCTCTGAAGTCTGCGTCCCTCTGGGCTGAGCTCATTAAAAATGCCCTCCATGAAGGGTGCAGTCATTCACCCAGAGGGTTTGTGCTGCAGTGTGTGTTGAGTGATGCACGTGGCAGGGCACACCGAGGGAGCTCTCCAGCTGACTGTGCAGGATTCCTCCTTCAGGGCCTACTCTGCTGTGGCCAAGGTCTTTAAAGGTAAAAGTCAATCTTGTATATATTTTAAATGTTGTCATGGCCTACTCCAGCTTGCATCGAATTATGGCTTATAAGGGAAGTGGACTTACTGGCAGATGAAGCACTTCGCCCAGGATCACACCGTTTTTTGTATGTGGATAAACACGCTTTAAAGCTCACATCTGCAACCTTCACAGTGGACACGTTTACCCTCCAAAGCATTGGTCTTCATTTTTTTCTATACTGAGCACCCCCTGAGCACAATATTTTGAAGTCAGGGCTCCCCTCAAACTTTTGAAGGGGGGGCGGGTCAGTGGAGTCGGGGGCAAGAATTACTATATCATCATTACCCTGGGAATTCCACTGGGCCAAAAGACATATTAAGTTCCTCTAAGCCACATTTAGACCTCCTTAGAAAATCATTAGCCTGACCTTTCTCTGCTAAGTGGTATCCTGAACACTCAGTACATTTCTATTCACACTCTGGGGTAGATTTACAAACTGCGCTGCGCGACAGCAAAAGGGCAGGGATGCACCGCATTTAAGTCAATACGGCGCATTCCTGCCTTTTCCCCTGCGCTGGCCCCCTTTTGGTAGCCTAGCGCCAACGCAGGCTCCCTTGTGTCATGGTGCAAGTGTGCCTGCGTTGTAGGCAGGATTGTTTTTGGCAGGAAGGGTCACCTTCCTGCACAAAAACAACCCTGAGAGGCATATTCCTCTTTCTCTGTGTGCTGCAGAATACAGCACACAAAGAAAGAGGAGAAACAAAGATATTTCTCATCGTTACGCCTCTCCTGGGAAGGAATATCTTTTTGGTGCATTCCCAGCTTGACCAATCCTGGTAATTCTGGGAATGAGTCAAAATCCATGTGAGGTGCATGGGAACACCCACGCAACGCCCCTGGAATACCTGCCCTGGGCAGAATAAGGCAACGCAGCAATTTGCCCTGCATTGCTTTACTCCAGATTTATAGCGCCACTCAGCGCCACGCAAAGTGGCCTTGCGTGGCTTCATACACCTAACTTAAGGTTTGCGTCACACATGTTTCACACTCTGTGGTGCAAACGTGATACAAACTGGGTCACAAATATGTCCCTCAATCTACAAAGCTCTCACTTGGACAAAGCCCTATATCGACTTTCAAAGCACCACCCAGACACCACCTGCAAAGCCCTACCCAGGTCCCATTCTACAAAGCACCACCCAGACTCCACCTGCAAAGCCCTACCCAGGTCCCATTCTACAAAGCACCACCCAGACTCCACCTGCAAAGCCCTACCCAGGTCCCATTCTACAAAGCACCACCCAGATACCACCTGCAAAGCCCTACCCAGGTCCCATTCTACAAAGCACCACCCAGACTCCACCTGCAAAGCCTTACCCAGGTCGTATTCTACAAAGCACCACCCAGACACCACCTGCAAAGCCCTACCCAGGTCCCATTCTACAAAGCACCACCCAGACTCCACCTGCAAAGCCTTACCCAGGTCGTATTCCACAAAGCACCACCCAGACTCCACCTGCAAAGCCCTACCCAGGTCCCATTCTACAAAGCACCACCCAGACTCCACCTGCAAAGCCTTACCCAGGTCCCATTCTACAAAGCACCACCCAGACTCCACCTGCAAAGCCCTACCCAGGTCCCATTCTACAAAGCACCACCCAGACACCACCTGCAAAGCCCTACCCAGGTCCCATTCTACAAAGCACCACCCAGACTCCACCTGCAAAGCTTTACCCAGGTCCCATTCTACAAAGCACCACCCAGACACCACCTGCAAAGCCCTACCCAGGTCCCATTCTATAAAGCACCACCCAGACTCCACCTGCAAAGCCTCACCCAGGTCCCATTCTACAAATCACCACCCAGACTCCACCTTCAAAGCCCTACCCAGGTCCCATTCTACAAAGCACCACCCAGACTCCACCTGCAAAACCCTACCCAGGTCCCATTCTACAAAGCACCACCCAGACTCCACC
Source organism: Triturus cristatus (assembly GCF_964204655.1). Classification (NCBI taxonomy): domain Eukaryota; kingdom Metazoa; phylum Chordata; class Amphibia; order Caudata; family Salamandridae; genus Triturus; species Triturus cristatus. The sequence goes on along the minus strand of NC_140588.1, from coordinate 1,059,951,865 downwards.
TGCAAAGCCTTACCCAGGTCCCATTCTACAAATCACCACCCAGACTCCACCTGCAAAGCCTTACCCAGGTCCCATTCTACAAAGCACATTCAGACACCACCTGCAAAGCCCTACCCAGGTCCCATTCTACAAAGCACCACCCAGACTCCACCTGCAAAGCTCTACCCAGGTCCCATTCTACAAAGCACCACCCAGACTCCACCTGCAAGTCCCATTCTACAAAGCACCACCCAGACACCACCTGCAAAGCCCTACCCAGGTCCCATTCTACGAAGCACCAACCAGACTCCACCTGCAAAGCCTTACCCAGGTCCCATTGTACAAAGCACCACCCAGACACCACCTGCAAAGCCTTACCCAGGTCCCATTCTACAAAGCACCACCCAGACTCCACCTGCAAAACACCACCCAGACTCCACCTGCAAAGCCTTACCCAGGTCCCATTCTATAAAGCACCAACCAGACACCACCTGCAAAGCCCTACCCAGGTCCCATTCTACAAAGCACCAACCAGACTCCACCTGCAAAGCCTTACCCAGGTCCCATTCTATAAAGCACCACCCAGACACCACCTGCAAAGCCCTACCCAGGTCCCATTCTACAAAGCACCAACCAGACTCCACCTGCAAAGCCCTACCCAGGTCCCATTCTACAAAGCACCACCCAGACACCACCTGCAAAGCCCTACCCAGGTCCCATTCTACAAAGCACATTCAGACACCACTCTACCACACATACTTTAGGGTCCATCTTCAAAAGTCATAACAAGCCCCTATCTTCAGATTATCAGATACTGACTAGATGCACTTCTTTAATTTCAAGGGGAAAGTGCCAGCACTTCCCAACAGTGGTGCAATGCTTCTAACAGGAGAGTACCAAGACTGCTCAGTAGTGAACTGTTACTCTGAAAAGTAGATACCTGAAATATTATAGTTCCAATTCAATCACTTCCAGTACTGAAATCCCATTCTTGACATCAGGCCCCTCAAGGCCTATCCAATCCATTCCCTTCTCTTCAAGACACCCAGAGCCCCAGTAAAACACCCCACATCCAGGGGGGCCACCTGGACATGTTTTTACCATCCTGGACAGTATTTTGATGTCCCAGCCAGTACAAAAATTAGCAAAATTGTCAAAAGCGGGTATTATTTCCCATTATCTGTACATATTTTATGTGTTCTAGAGGTCTCTTAATGATACCTGACAACTAAAGTAAGGAAGAAAAGCCATGGTGAATGTAAATACAGGTGATTTAATGTAAATTCCTTCGAAGTATCATGTCCAGGCCTTTGCAGAATCCTAAAACGGGATCACATGGCTGGTATTTTACCTTGGGAAGGGTGGAAACTCTACCCACATCAAAGCCCTACCTCCCTTCAAGCCCCATTCCAACTTCAGTTCACTGCACACACATTAGCATAATTCCACTAATATTACACTGTTTTATACTTTTACTGCAAATCAAATGTTTTAAAAAGTCTGCAAGAACCTTTCAAAAGAACTGCAAAGTGCTTTCTCAGCACAATGCATCTACCCACATTGCCTTTGTTTTCCTAATGGGCACTGCACACACCGAGAACGTGTAAACTACAATAGAAGCCCAATTGCTCTTAAAAAAGAAACCAAAAAACACACAAGGATAATATTATGGTACACAAAATCCACAATAGGAAGGAAACCTGTATTTTTCATTGTTGAGGAGCTAGCATGACATTGGGGGTCTGTGGACTTGCGCTCCCCTTCTGAGGCCTCTGTCCCCCCAGATTGAAGACAACTGCTCTAAACAAGTCTCCCATTTTCTTTTTTTTCCTTTTTTCAGTGCAGACGCAGTAGCCCAAGGTGTGGCGAATAATGAGGGAGAAAAATATATCTCAGGTGTTGGCATGAGCGAGCAAGCTTCTTTACTTGTTGTTGGGATACCTGTACACGGAGGCGTGCTCCCTGGCTGGCATTATAGGGACATGAGTATTTTCGTGGGTGCGGTATAAAGAATTGGGCAAAAATGCACAGGGGAGTATTTTTATTCGTTTTAAAGACATAAATGTAAATTAGAAACTACAAGAAGAAAAATAAATCTACAAGTTCTTAGAAGCTGTGTTTACCATTTCCTAACCGGCATCAAAGCAAAGAGGGTCTGAATATTCATGAAACACATGAAGGCAGAGGGACAGGCACTGGTCCTTCAAAATATAAAAATGCCAACGATTCTATGGAATATCCATTTTAAAAATTAGTCTGCCCCATATGGGACCCCTCGTGTGTGAGGACTCAGTCAAATAATCTGAAATGGGTATCTTTAGAGCAAAGAAAAGACTTGTCTCCTTTTATGTTTAGGCATTAGCCAAGACCTTTTGATTTTACTAAAACTGTAAGTAGAATATACCACTTACTTCTGGCGGTAACCAAAAGCTTTTGATTTTACTAAACCTATATGTATAATATACTTACATGCCGGGGTTTTCAGCCACCTCTCTTCATACATTGGTCTGTTATTGTGCCATTCACATTTTTCTTCAACCACCACTTGGCAGTGGGTCCTCCCACTTCAGCCATTCGCTAACTTCCACGTGAGTGCAATCAGCAATTCACAAGGAGCACGTCCACACACAAAGTAGTTCCCTTCAGCACCAGGGACTATTGTTGCGATGTATGCTTTAAGAGACGAAAGCAATGTTTTCCTTTTACACATGCCTTTTACACTGTTGAGGGCCCGGCAGCTACCCCAGTCATACACTTATGTACAAAACATGAAAAACAAGCATTAAACAAACCAGCGTCAGATATATTGGCTTTGCCAATGCTTGTTTCATCTTTGTTATTTCTAGGTAGCAAATACTGCATTAATGCCAGTTACATCCTTTTTGTTACGTGGCTGCAAATAGTGTGCACGAAACAACGAAAGAACTAAGGGGCATATTATGAAGACAGGCGATAAAATTGTCGCCGCTTTAGCAGCAGAAAACTGCCGCTAAAACGGCGATAATGGGCTTAATAATATGCTCTATGGAATTCCAATTGAAGCCCATGTTAAATGTGAAGGAAGTCTAACATGGGCTTCAATTGGAATTCCATAGAGCATATTATCAAGCCCATTATCGCCGTTTTGCGGCAGTTTTCTGCCGCTAAAGGGGCGATAATTTTATCGTCTGTCTTGATGATATGCCCCCAAATCCCCAGGGTGAGCAATTTCATTTTTAAATTCAGGCATTGTGTTGAACATTTGACGACCACCCGATTTTCCACACTATGAAACAGAGAACTTATTCATGGGCTTTACTTAATTCATGAATCACTTATTCTAATTTTTTAGCAGATCACTGGTAATGCCACAGTGAAAAGTGATGTAATTGCAACAGTATCTCAGTAGGAGTTATTAAATTATTTGTAGTCGTATGTACAAGACATTACAAACACACAGAGAGAAAAAAGAGGCTGCAAGAGTTTTTTGGTTAATGCGCCCGTAGGCGTCATGTATTAAGGGAAGATTAACAAATTATAACAGCACTATACGGTCCAAATACCAAAACAACCCTAAGGGAAAAAGTGTACAATGTGCTCGTGACATAAGTGTGACGGCGCAAGTGACAACGTGTATAAAACCATAGCAAGGGGCGCAACACAGTAGATACAAAGTATGTACAAATTCAAGGTTCCAAGCAATAGTTCCAATTATTCATTTAAAAGTTCTCAAGGATTATTTTTCGGGAACCAAAAAGATCAAAGAGCGCCAAAAGGATTTGGAGCTGATGGGAACAGGTCGACGACGTTTCGATCCTTAATAATTCCGGATCATCCTCAGGACCAGGGTCGTTAATTTCAGGGAGTGCTGTGACCCAGGTTAAGGGGAACTTGGTTAGCTAGGGTTCCGGGTAAGTTGATTCACGGTCACGGTGTGTCCAGGAGAGAGATCAAGGGACTCAGAGTAAGTTCATGCGTCTCGCAGGAGCGGAGCAGCGGAACCGGGGGGGCGCAGAAAGGCGCTTCTGTGTTTTTAGAAGGCAGGTCAGGGGAGTCGTGGTCCAAAAATCCACAAGGTACATCAAGCCGCCACGGTCGCTTGATGTACCTTGTGGATTTTTGGACCACGACTCCCCTGACCTGCCTTCTAAAAACACAGAAGCGCCTTTCTGCGCCCCCCCGGTTCCGCTGCTCCGCTCCTGCGAGACGCATGAACTTACTCTGAGTCCCTTGATGTCTCTCCTGGACACACCGTGACCGTGAATCAACTTACCCGGAACCCTAGCTAACCAAGTTCCCCTTAACCTGGGCCACAGCACTCCCTGAAATTAACGACCCTGGTCCTGAGGATGATCCGGAATTATTAAGGATCGAAACGTCGTCGACCTGTTCCCATCAGCTCCAAATCCTTTTGGCGCTCTTTGATCTTTTTGGTTCCCGAAAAATAATCCTTGAGAACTTTTAAATGAATAATTGGAACTATTGCTTGGAACCTTGAATTTGTACATACTTTGTATCTACTGTGTTGCGCCCCTTGCTATGGTTTTATACACGTTGTCACTTGCGCCGTCACACTTATGTCACGAGCACATTGTACACTTTTTCCCTTAGGGTTGTTTTGGTATTTGGACCGTATAGTGCTGTTATAATTTGTTAATCTTCCCTTAATACATGACGCCTACGGGCGCATTAACCAAAAAACTCTTGCAGCCTCTTTTTTCTCTCTGTGTGTTTGTAATGTCTTGTACATACGACTACAAATAATTTAATAACTCCTACTGAGATACTGTTGCAATTACATTGTTATTACCCTGATCTCAGTTGGGTCTACGGGCTACACTCCTGTGGTTTTTTCTCTACAGTGAAAAGTGAAACATTAGTGTCCTTGAAAACATTTCCATGGTGATGTGTTGCTTCAAAATCCTTGCCATGCTGTGGTTGGTTGCATAAAAGGTAGAAATAGAAACTATTTTTACACAATCTTTTCACTTTGGTTGAAGGAATTCAAGCAGCTGTAATTATGTATTTAATAGAGTACCCTCTGACGTGAAGCCCTGTGACATTCATCAGTGTAGGAAGGGTCTTTGATTGGATTTCCTAGGACCTGTGACCTAGGATGTTCATGCCAGCCCTGGCCAGTGGAAACCTTCGCTGCTCACATGGGACAACCTTCTACTCGCACTGCTTCCGTCTGCCAAGAGGGTTCTGTGCATCTACCTGATCCTACCGTACTGTACTGTAAAGCCGCGCCTGGGCTTGTGGAATCATGGATCGAGCATGACTGTCCTATGAACTTACACAGGAGAGCCACCCCACACGGTCACTCCACAGGAGAGCCACCCCACACGGTCACTCCACAGGAGAGCCACCCCACACGGTCACTCCACAGGAGAGCCACCCCCACACGGTCACTCCACAGGAGAGCCACCCCACACGGTCACTACACAGGAGAGCCACCCCCACACGGTCACTCCACAGGAGAGCCATCCCACACGGTCACTACACAGGAGAGCCACCTCCACACGCTCACTACACAGGAGAGCCACCCCCACATGCTCACTCCACAGGAGAGCCACCCCCACATGCTCACTCCATAGGAGGGTGACCCCCACACGCTCACTCCACAGGAGGGTCACCCCCACACGGTCACTCCACAGGAGAGCCACCCCACACGCTCACTACACAGAAGAGCCACCCCCACATGCTCACTCCACAGGAGAGCCACCCCCACACGGTCACTCCACAGGAGGGCCACCCCCACATGCTCACTACATAGAAGAGCCACCCCCATATGCTCACTACACAGAAGAGCCACCCCCACATGCTCACTCCACAGGAGAGCCACCCCCACATGCTCACTACACAGGAGGGCCACCCCCATATGCTCACTACACAGGAGGGCGACCCCCACACGCTCACTACACAGGAGGGCCACCCCCACACGGTCACTCCACAGGAGAGCCACCCCACACGCTCACTACACAGGAGAGCCACCCCCACATGCTCACTCCACAGGAGAGCCACCCCCACACGGTCACTCCACAGGAGGGCCACCCCCACATGCTCACTACATAGAAGAGCCACCCCCATATGCTCACTACACAGAAGAGCCACCCAAACATGCTCACTCCACAGGAGAGCCACCCCCACATGCTCACTACACAGGAGGGCCACCCCCATATGCTCACTACACAGAAGAGCCATCCCCACACGCTCACTACACAGGAGAGGCACCCTCACACGGTCACTCCACAGGAGAGCCACCCTCACACGGTCACTCCACAGGAGAGCCACCCCATATGCTCACTACACAGGAGAGCCACCCCACCCCCACACGCTCACTACACAGAACAGCCACCCCACACGGTCACTACACAGGAGAGCCACCCCACACAGTCACTACACAGGACAGCTACCCCACATGGTCACTACACAGGACAGCCACCACACACGCTCACTACACAGGAGAGTTTTGGAAGGGCGTTCTCTGGGGGGCTTCGGAATACGTTCCTGACCACCCGTTGACCCACCTCTCCCAGAGTTAGGCCGAGCACTGGCGGGGAGGCCCTTCCGGGAAGGGTCTCGTTCCTAGGATCGTACACGCTGAACTTACACTCTCTGACAGAGGGACACCACACAGTAGTTCTTAGTATACTTTATCGAAAGGTCAAGGGATCTTTATGATCCGTGATACAGCCGTTGGATCAATGCTGCAAGCGATGGGGGTATCGGGGTAGCGGTACAGTCTTTAAGTTCAGTGTCTCTGCAGAGTATCCTACGCACAGCTCTCAATCCTCGAGCTGGGGCATTTGGGTTCACTCGGCAATCTCCGCCGATCTTTCTGGATAGGAGCGCCGTGAGTCTCTCAGCAGGCACAGGTGGTTTCGGGTTCTTGGGAGCCGCGACGTCGTCAGCAGGGCTCAGATGGTTCAGAGTTCGGGGAGCCGCGACAGCGTCAGCAGGGCTCAGATGGTTCAGAGTTCGGGGAGCCGCGACAGCGTCAGCAGGGCTCAGATGGTTCAGAGTTCGGGGAGCCGCGACAGCGTCAGCAGGGCTCAGATGGTTCAGGGGTCGGGGAGCCGCGACAGCGTCAGCAGGGCTCAGATGGTTCAGAGTTCGGGGAGCCGCGACAGCCTCAGCAGGGCTCAGATGGTTCAGGGTTCGGGGAGCCGCGACAGCGTCAGCAGGGCTCACGTAGGTCCAGGTCTTCTCTGCCTCCCGTCCCTTCAGCACCCCTTGTTATACTCCCCCTCCTCTTTGAAGTCCGGAGTCCTCGCGCAGAGGGGTCTTGGTGCCTGGGGGCGGTGTGTCGGGATTTCCGGCCGCTCGGCCCTTTGATCTATTCAGGTTGGTCTGGGAGGGACTCCAGACGCCCAGCATGCGAGGCGCTCGCTCACCGGGGGCCTGGTGGCCGATCGAAACCCTCCTTGGGGAGGAGATCAGAGGTGTGACCGAGACGGCGTCTCCTGGTCTTGCTTGGGGGTTTCCCGCTCCCTCGGCCGGGCATGCGTGGTAGTGTTGTGGGTTCGGCTGGGGCCCCGGCCGGCCATCGGGTTGTTGGGTCATGGTGGCCGGAAGTCTGTAACACCGGGGATCAGGTGCGGCTGCAGGGTTGCTTGCTGGTCGGGATGGTCCACGCCACAAGGCCGGTCTCACACGTGCCCCCCCCAGCTGAAAGGCGGGGAGAACTACCCATCCACTTGGGGGTTCTCCTCGCTGAAGCGGAAGAATCGGGACAGGCCGTCAGCGTTGGCGTGGTCAGTCCCGGGGCGATGCTCCACAGTGAAGTCCATCCCCTGGAGGGAGATTGACCATCGTAGCAGCTTGGGGTTTTCTCCTCTCATTTGCATCAGCCACCGTAAGGATCGATGATCAGTTTGAACTCGGAAGTGGGTTCCGAACAAGTAGGGCCGCAGCTTTTTGAGGGCCCAGACTACTGCGAAGGTCTCTCTTTCAATGGTGCTCCACCGTAGTTCCAGAGGTAGTAACCTTCGGCTGATGAAGGCTATGGGCTGATTTATGCCTTTGTCGTTGAACTGTGAGAGGACTGCCCCGATGCCGTGCTCCGAAGCGTCCGTCTGGACCACAAACTCCTGAGAGTAGTCGGGGGCTTTGAGTACCGGAGCAGTACATATAGCGGCTTTCAAGGCGTCGAACGCTTCTTGGCACGGGGGAGTCCACTGTTTTTTCTTCGGGTGCTTTTTGGAGGTTAACTCTGTGAGGGGGCCTGCGAGGCTGCCATAGTTTTTAATAAACCTCTGGTAGTAACCGGTGAGGCCCAGGAAGGCCCGGACTTCCGTTTGGGTCGTGGGGGGTTCCCAGGACAAGATGGCGTCGATCTTCGGTTGGAGGGGGGCGACCTGCCCGCTCCCCACCTGGTGTCCCAGATAGGTCACTGAGCCTTGTCCAATTTGACATTTGCTGGCTTTGATGGTTAGGCCGGCCTGGCGCAGGGCCAGCAGTACTTGTCGGAGGTGCTGGAGGTGCTGGAGGTGTTCGGTCCATTGGGAGCTGAATACTGCTATGTCGTCTAGGTACGCTGCGCTGAACCCCTCTAGCCCGGCCAGGACCCTGTTCACCAGTCGCTGGAAGGTGGCCGGGGCATTTTTCATTCCAAAAGGCATAACTCTGAAGCGGTAGTGCCCATCCGGGGTGGAGAAGGCAGAGCGCTCCTTGGCTCCCTCAGTGAGCGCAATTTGCCAGTATCCGCAGGTCAGGTCGAAGGTGCTGAGGTAGCGAGCGGCCCTGAGGCGGTCGATGAGCTCGTCTGCGTGGGGGATAGGGTGAGCGTCCGCTCGGGTGACCGCATTGAGTCCCCGGTAGTCCACACAGAATCTCAGCTCGGGGGCGACACCAGGGGCGGCTGCTTTCGGGACCAGGACTACCGAGCTGGCCCAGGGGCTGTCGGAGGGTTCAATCACCCCTAGGGCTAACATCTTGGCTACTTCGGTCTGGATGCAGGTCCAGACCCGGTCAGGGACTCGGTAGGCTCGGTGTCTTACCGGCGGGCTGTCGCCGGTGTCTACATCGTGGACACACCAGTCGGTGACCCTAGGGGTGAGGGAGAAGAGGTCTGTGAATTGTCTCAATAGCTGGCGGCAGTCGTCGGACTGTTGGGGGGTGAGGGTGGATGACAGTCTCACCCCCTCTACGGAGCCATCTTTCTCTTTAGCACACAGAGGGTCCGGAAGGGGCTCTATGTCTTCTTCCGTCCCATCGTCGGTGGCCAGAAGCAAACTCAACTCCGTCCTCACGAAGTGGGGTTTGAGGCGGTTCACGTGGAGGACCCGGAGGGGGTTCCGAGGAGACTGAACATCAACCAGATACGTGACTTGACTCTTCTGCTCGACCACTTTGAAGGGTCCAGTCCATCTGTCTTGGAGTGCGCAGGGTTTCACCGGGGCCATTACCCAGACCTGTTGGCCCGGCTGAAACTCGACCATCGTGGCATTCTGGTCATACCAGCGCCTCATCTCTTCTTGGCTAGCCTCGAGGTTTGCCTCGGCGAGCTCCCGGAACTTCCGGGTCTGGTTGCGGAGCGTCAGGATATAGCGGAATACATCGGGAGGGGTTCCTCGGGGAGCCGTTTCCCAGCCCTCTTTGACCAGGCTCAGGGGTCCCCGGACGGGGTGTCCGTAGAGTAGTTCGAACGGGCTGAACCCCAGAGATTTTTGGGGAACCTCCCGGTAGGCGAACAGGAGGCAAGGGAGGAGGACGTCCCACCTCCGGCAAAGGGGCTCTTCGAGGCCCATGATCATCCCTTTCAGGGTCCGGTTAAATCGTTCGACTAGGCCATTGCCTTGGGGGTGGTGAATTTGTACGACACCCCGCATTGTTGCCATAGGGACCTCATGTATTTGGAGATAAAGTTCGTTCCACGATCACTCACGACTTCGCGAGGGAACTCCACGCGGGAGAAGATCCCCATCAAGGCCCGGCCCACCACGGGGGCCATTACGGTGCGGAGGGGAATGGCCTCTGGGTAGCGGGTGGCATGGTCCACCAGGACGAAGATGAACCGGTGGCCCTGGGCGGTCCTGGGATCCAGGGGTCCCATGATGTCAATCCCCACCCGCTCAAAAGGGGTACTCACAACGGGGAAGGGTTGCAGCAGAGCCTTGCGCTTCCCACCACTTTTTCCGCTGGCCTGGCACCTGAGACATGACTTGCAGTGGGCCTCTAGATTCGCTCGCATCTTGGGCCAATAGAAGTGGGTCACCAAGCGATGATAGGTTTTGTCTTGGCCTAAGTGTCCTGCCAGGGGTACATCATGAGCTAGGCGTAGGAGGAAACTTCGGAAGCGCAGGGGTACCACCAGTACCCGGGCCGATCCCAGCTCGGCCGATTTTTGTTCGCTGTACAGGAGGCCGTTTTCCCAATATACCCAGTGTGTTCCGGACTGGTCGCCTGCTGCCTGGGCTTCGGTCTGCTGTCGGGTTCCAATGAGAGAAGGGCAGGTGGCTTGTTCCCTGCAGAATTCTTCTCGGGAGGGACCTCCCTCGCAGTGCCAATGGGCCATCTCGGGTAGGTCCCCGAGCTCGGTTGGTTGTTCGGGGTCTGGATGCACTGACCCGTTATTGGGAACGGGTTCTTCTTCCGGAAGAGGGTCGTCGGGCTCGGGTAGCGCGTCCCGGTCCTCGGGGACGGCGACTGGGTTCAGGGGTAAGGCCTCAATTCCCTCGGGGGACGGCGATCGGGCAGCCATGGAGCGCGTGGTGGCGCATGCCCACTCGGGTAGGCCCATCATTTCCAGATGGGCTCTTCGTTCCACTTGTCCCCACAGGGAGCTCTCGAGGTCGTTGCCCAGGAGGCAGTCTACTGGTTGGGATGTTCGGACTGCCACTCTTAATTTACCGGTGACTCCCCCCCATTCGAAGGGTACCAGGGCCATTCGGCAGAGGCTCTCGGAGTTGTCCGAATATATGACTGGACAGAAGGCGTTGGGCAGGATCTGGTCTTCGGATACCAGGTGGCAGTGGACCGCTGTGACACTCGCCCCGGTGTCGCGGAGGGCCTCGACTCGGTGGCCGTTGACCGTCACTTGTTGTCGGTATTTTTCCGTGTTGGCGGGTAGGGGTGTTCCGGGAACCATCTCTCAGTCGCCTAGGGAGACCAGGGCCATGGCTGCTGGTTCCCACTCTTCGGAGTCTTCCATCTCTTCTCCCAGGGCTACGGAGGCCATTTGTCGAGCTGGAGGGGCCGTCCCTGCGGGTCGTTGGTACATGGGACACTGGGGGTCACTGGCATAGTGTCCGGTCTGTTGGCAGCGGAAACAGGTGATCTTGACTCGGGGTCCCTGCCTCCCCAGAGGCAATGTGCTGGCCGGAGGTGGGGCTGGAAAGTTCGGTGGTTGGCCTCTGGGGGGGCTATGCTGGGAGCCCGCCTGGGATTCCCTCGGTCGGCCTTGGTTCCCTCCGCCCCTCTGGCGGGGGGGTCCCTGACTGTGGCGACCGTAGTCTCCCACGGGACCTCGGGAGGCCCGGGTGTTCACCCATCGTTCAGCTTCGACCGCCAGTTTCCGAGGGTCAGTGAGTTTGCTGTCCAGGAGGTGCTGGCGTAACTCCACAAAGCAATTTGCGGACAAGTGTTTCCATGCTATTAGGTCAAACAGTTCCTCAAAGGTGGAGACCTTGCTGGCCTTGTTCCACCCGTCCAAGGCCCTGCTGTAAAAGTTCACGTATTCCACCCACGTAGTACCGGGTATCTTTTTGCAGTCTCGAAACCGTTGCCGGTACATCTCGGGGGTGAGTCCATATCTGGCTAGTAGGGCCTCTTTCATGTGGCTGTAGGAATTCAGCACCGTGGAGGGCAGGTCCAGCAGGGTATCTCTCCCCTCGCTCAGGAACCGGCCCCACAAGCCAGCCCCCCAATCCTTCTGCGGAACTCGGTGGGAGGTCATGGCGACTTCGTAGGCCTTGAACCACTGCTGGATGTCGTCGTTCTTGTAGTATTCCTTCACCACATCCTTGTGGATGTGGACCTTTGGTTCCACGGCGGAGGAGGTCGGTTGGTTTCCCGTGGTTCTGGACTCCTCACTTTTGGCCTTGAGTTCGATCTCTTTTAGGCTGCGTTCGTGTTCTAGTTGGAGTTTTCTTTCTTCGTGTTCTCGCTGGCGTTTCTTTTCTTCGAGTTCCCCTTGTAAGCGTAATTGTTCTACGGCTAACTTCTTTTCGGCCAATTTTAGCTCTCCCTCTATTTTTAGTTTGGCTAGTTCTAGTTCGTGGTTGCGGCCCCTCTCTCGGTCCGCTAGCTCTTCCGGGGATAGGCCCCCCTCTGGGGCGTTGCTCCTTACCGGGATGCTTCGTGGTTCGTTTGGCGGCTCTCTTTCTTGGCCGTCCCCTTCGGTCTGGGGCAGGGAAGCTCCTGCCTCGACCCAGGTTTTCAATGCTTCCTGGAAATCTTCTTTAGTGCTTAATCCGGTGGTAGCGATTCCAAGGTCTTTGCAGAACTGTTTTAGTTCTCGATGCGTATAATATTCCAACCGGTCCTCTCGGAACGTCGGGTTTGTGTTGGTTCCTGCAGTACTCATGGCGATTTCTCCTTCCATCTCCTTTCGGTAGTGCGTCAGCCGTTTACTGTACGATCTCTAGGTGTCGGCTCGGATCCCACCGCTGCCACCAAAATGTTGGAAGGGCGTTCTCCGGGGGGCTTCGGAATACGTTCCTGACCACCCGTTGACCCACCTCTCCCAGAGTTAGGCCGAGCACTGGCGGGGAGGCCCTTCCGGGAAGGGTCTCGTTCCTAGGATCGTACACGCTGAACTTACACTCTCTGACAGAGGGACACCACACAGTAGTTCTTAGTATACTTTATCGAAAGGTCAAGGGATCTTTATGATCCGTGATACAGCCGTTGGATCAATGCTGCAAGCGATGGGGGTATCCGGGTAGCGGGACAGTCTTTAAGTTCAGTGTCTCTGCAGAGTATCCTACGCACAGCTCTCAATCCTCGAGTTGGGGGATTTGGGTTCACTCGGCAATCTCCGCCGATCTTTCTGGATAGGAGCGCCGCGAGTCTCTCAGCAGGCACAGGTGGTTTCGGGTTCTCGGGAGCCGCGACGTCGTCAGCAGGGCTCAGATGGTTCAGAGTTCGGGGAGCCGCATCAGCGTCAGCAGGGCTCAGATGGTTCAGAGTTCGGGGAGCCGTGACAGTGTCAGCAGGGCTCAGATGGTTCAGAGTTCGGGGAGCCGCGACAGCGTCAGCAGGGCTCAGATGGTTCAGGGGTCGGGGAGCCGCGACAGCGTCAGCAGGGCTCAGATGGTTCAGAGTTCAGGGAGCCGCGACAGCGTCAGCAGGGCTCAGATGGTTCAGGGTTCGGGGAGCCGCGACAGCGTCAGCAGGGCTCACGTAGGTCCAGGTCTTCTCTGCCTCCCGTCCCTTCAGCACCCCTTGTTATACTCCCCCTCCTCTTTGAAGTCCGGAGTCCTCGCGGAGAGGGGTCTTGGTGCCTGGGGGCGGTGTGTCGGGATTTCCGGCCGCTCGGCCCTTTTATCTATTCAGGTTGGTCTGGGAGGGACTCCAGACGCCCAGCATGCGAGGCGCCCGCTCACCGGGGGCCTGGTGGCCGATCGAAACCCTCCTTGGGGAGGAGATCAGAGGTGTGACCAAGACGGCGTCTCCTGGTCTTGCTTGGGGGTTTCCCGCTCCCTCGGCCGGGCATGCGTGGTAGTGTCGTGGGTTCGGCTGGGGCCCCGGCCGGCCATCGGGTTGTTGGGTCATGGTTGCCGGAAGTCTGTAACACCGGGGATCAGGTGCGGCTGCAGGGTTGCTTGCTGGTCGGGAGGGTCCGCGCCACAAGGCCGGTCTCACAGAGAGCCACCCCACACGCTCATTACACAGGAGAGGGGAGAGACATTCCACATACTCACTACACAGGAGAGCCACCCCACACGCTCACTACACAGGAGAGGGGAGAGACATCCCACACTCTCACTACACAGGAGAGCCACCCCACATGGTTACTACACAGCAGAGCCACCCCACACGCTCACTTCACAGGAGAGCCACCCCTCCTCCACACTACACAGGACAGCCACCCCACACGGTCACTACACGGTAGAGCCACCTCACACGGTCACTACAGAGGAGAGCCACCCCACACGCTCACTACACAGTAGAGCCACCCCTCCTGCATACTACACAGGACAGCCACCCCACACGGTCACTACACAGGAGAGCCACCCCACACGGTCACTCCACAGGAGAGCCATCCCACACAGTCACTACACAGGAGAGCCACCCCACACGGTCACTCCACAGGAGGACCACCCCCACACGGTCACTCCACAGGAGAGCCATCCCACACGCTCACTACACAGGAGAGCCACCCCCACATGCTCACTACACAGGAGAGCCGCACCCACATGCTCACTACACAGGAGAGCCATCTTCACACGGTGACTCCACAGGAGGGCCACCCCCACATGATCACTCCACAGGAGAGCCACCCCACACGCTCACTACACAGGAGAGCTACCCCCATATGCTCACTACACAGGAGAGCCACACCCACATTCTCTCTAGACAGGAGAGCCATCCTCACACGGTCACTCCACAGGAGAGCCACCCCCACACAGTCACTCCACAGGAGGGCCACCCCCACATGCTCACTACACAGAAGAGCCACCCCCACATGCTCACTACACAGAAGAGCCACCCTCACACGCTCACTCCACAGGAGAGCCACCCCCACACGCTCACTCCACAGGAGAGCCTCCCCCACATGCTCACTCCACAGGAGGGCGACCCCCACATGCTCACTACACAGGAGGGCCACCCCCACATGGTCACTACACAGAAGAGCCACCCCCACACGCTCACTACACAGGAGAGCCACGCCCACATGCTCACTCCACAGGAGAGCCACCCCCACATGCTCACTACACAGGAGGGCCACCCCCACATGCTCGGGCCACCCCCACATGCTCACTACACAGAAGAGCCATCCCCACATGCTCACTACACAGGAGAGGTACCCTCACATGGTCACTCCACAGGAGAGCCACCCTCACACGGTCATTCCACAGGAGAGCCACCCCATATGCTCACTACACAGGAGAGCCACCCCCACACGCTCACTACACAGGACAGCCACCCCACACGGTCACTACACAGGAGAGCCACCCCACATGCTCACTACACAGGAGAGCCACCCCACACGGTCACTACACAGGACAGCTACCCCACACGGTCACTACACAGGAGAGCCACCCCACATGCTCACTACACAGGAGAGGGGAGAGACATCCCACATACTCACTACACAGGAGAGCCACCCCACATGCTCACTACACAGGAGAGGGGAGAGACATCCCACACTCTCACTACACAGGAGAGCCACCCCACACGGTTACTACACAGCAGAGCTACCCCACACGCTCACTACACAGGAGAGCCACCCCTTCTCCACACTACACAGGACAGCCACCCCACACGGTCACTACACGGTAGAGCCACCCCACACGGTCACTAGAGAGGAGAGCCACCCCACACGCTCACTACACAGTAGAGCCACCCCTCCTGCATACTACACAGGACAGCCACCCCACACGGTCACTACATGGGAGAGCCACCCCACACGGTCACTACACAGGGGAGCCACCCCCACTCGATCACTACACAGGAGAGACATCCCTCCTGCATACTACACAGGAGAGCAACCCCCACATGGTCACTAAACAGGAGAGCCACCCCACACGCTCACTACATAGTAGAGCCACCCCTCCTGCATACTACACAGGACAGCCACCCCACACGGTCACTACATGGGAGAGCCACCCCACAGGGTCAGTAAAGAGGAGAGACACCCCACACGCTCACTACACATGAGAGCCAGCCCCCAAGGTCACTAAAGAGGAGAGCCACCCCACACATGCTCACTACAAAGGAGAGCCATCCCACACAGTCACCACACAAGAGAGCCACCCCACACAGTCACTACACAGGAGAGCCACCCCACATGTGCAATGCACAGGAGAGCCACCCCACATGGTCACTACACAGGACAGCCACCCCACACGGTTACTACACAGGAGAGCCATCCCACACAGTCACTACACAGGAGAGCCACCCCCACACGGTCACTACACAGGAGAGCCACCCCCACACGGTCACTACACAGGAGAGGTGAGAGACACCCTACACGGTCACTACACAGGAGAGCCACCCTTTCCTGCACACTACACAGGACAGCCACCCCACATGGTCACGACATGGGAGAGCCACCCCACATGGTCACTACAGAGGAGAGCCACCCCACACACTCAGTACACAGGAGAGCCACCCCTCCTGCTCACTACACAGGACAGCCACCCCCACACAGTGACTACACAGGAGAGCCACCCCACACTCTCACTACACAGGAGAGACACCCCACATGGCCACTTCACAGGAGAGCCACCCCACACAGTTACTACACAGGAGAGCCACCCCACACAGTCACTACACAGGAGAGCCACCCCACATGCGCAATACACAGGAGAGCCACCCCACATGGTCACTACACAGGAGAGCCACCCCACACGGTTTCTACACAGGAGAGCCACCCCACACGGTCACTAGAGAGGAGAGCCACCCCACACGCTCACTACACAGTAGAGCCACCCCTCCTGCATACTACACAGGACAGCCACCCCACACGGTCACTACATGGGAGAGCCACCCCACACGGTCACTACACAGGGGAGCCACCCCCACTCGATCACTACACAGGAGAGACATCCCTCCTGCATACTACACAGGAGAGCAACCCCCACATGGTCACTAAACAGGAGAGCCACCCCACACGCTCACTACATAGTAGAGCCACCCCTCCTGCATACTACACAGGACAGCCACCCCACACGGTCACTACATGGGAGAGCCACCCCACAGGGTCAGTAAAGAGGAGAGACACCCCACACGCTCACTACACATGAGAGCCAGCCCCCAAGGTCACTAAAGAGGAGAGCCACCCCACACATGCTCACTACAAAGGAGAGCCATCCCACACAGTCACCACACAAGAGAGCCACCCCACACAGTCACTACACAGGAGAGCCACCCCACACAGTCACTACACAGGAGAGCCACCCCACATGTGCAATGCACAGGAGAGCCACCCCACATGGTCACTACACAGGACAGCCACCCCACACGGTTACTACACAGGAGAGCCATCCCACACAGTCACTACACAGGAGAGCCACCCCCACACGGTCACTACACAGGAGAGCCACCCCCACACGGTCACTACACAGGAGAGGTGAGAGACACCCTACACGGTCACTACACAGGAGAGCCACCCTTTCCTGCACACTACACAGGACAGCCACCCCACATGGTCACGACATGGGAGAGCCACCCCACATGGTCACTACAGAGGAGAGCCACCCCACACACTCAGTACACAGGAGAGCCACCCCACACACTCAGTACACAGGAGAGCCACCCCTCCTGCTCACTACACAGGACAGCCACCCCCACACAGTGACTACACAGGAGAGCCACCCCACACAGTCACTACACAGGAGAGCCACCCCACATGCGCAATACACAGGAGAGCCACCCCACATGGTCACTACACAGGAGAGCCACCCCACACGGTTTCTACACAGGAGAGCCATCACACACGGTCACTACACAGGAGAGCCACCCCACATGCTCACTACACAGGAGAGCCACCCCCACACGGTCACTACGCAGGAGAGCCACCCCCACACGGTCACTACACAGGAGAGGTGAGAGACACCCTACACGGTCACTACACAGGAGAGCCACCCCTCCTGCACACTACACAGGGCAGCCACCCCACACGGTCACGACATGGGGAGCCAGCCCACATGGTCACTACAGAGGAGAGCCACCCCACACGCTCAGTACACAGGAGAGCCACCCCTCCTGCTCACTACACAGGACAGCCACCCCCACACAGTGACTACACAGGAGAGCCACCCCACACTCTCACTACACAGGAGAGCCACCTCACATGGTCACTACACAGGAGAGCCACCCCACACAGTCACTACACATGAGAGCCACCCCACACGGTCACTACAGTGGAGAGCCACTCCCAACCGCTCACTACACAGGAGAGCCACCTCACAATGTCCCCCCTACACAGGAGAGTCACCCCACACAGTCATTACATAGGAGAGCCACCCCCACACTCTCACTACACAGGAGAGCCACCCCACACACACTCACTACACAGGAGAGCCACCCCACACAGTCATTACACATGAGGCTCACTGTGCCACTGGAATCAAGCTATCCTGGCTGAAGAGAGGTGAAACCCCGAAACCAGTCCTAGGATGCTTGTGTCCAGTCCAGGGAGGACCTGGCTTGGCAGTTCGGGCTGGACTGGTCCCATGTGGCACAGGGTCAAGACTGATTTGCATGTGGCCAGGTCTAAACTGGGGTGGCATGGTGAGCAAAATAATGATGCATTTAACCCAGATCTCTTGACTGGGGGTGAATGTTTTGATTTGTTCTGCGTTCCGTCCATCAATTGTGTGTCTTTTGCTTTCTCACCCTAAGTGCGCCAGGTATGCCCAGACGTGGGTCCTGGCTCACTTTGCCACTGGAATCAAGCTATCCTGGCTGAAGAGGTGTGAAACCCCGAAACCGGTCCTAGGATGCTTGTTTCCAGTCCAGGTAGGACCTGACTTGGCAGTTCGGGCTGGGCTGTTCTAATGTGGCACAGGGTCAAGACTGATTTGCATGTGGCCAGGTCTAAACTGGGGTGGCATGGTGAGCAAAAGAATGATGGATTTTACCCAGATCTCTTGACTGGGGGTGAATGTTTTGATTTGTTCTGCATTCCGTCCATCAATTGTGTGTCTTTTGCTTTCTCGCCCTAAGTGCGCCAGGTATGCCCAGACGTGGGTCCTGGGCTCACTTTGCCACTGGAATCAAGCTATCCTGGCTGAAGAGGGGTGAAACCCCGAAACCGGTCCTAGGATGCTTGTTTCCAGTCCAGGGAGGACCTGGCTTGGCAGTTCGGGCTGGGCTGTTCCCATGTGGCACAGGGTCAAGACTGATTTGCATGTGGCCAGGTCTAAACTGGGGTGGCATGGTGAGCAAAAGAATGATGGATTTAACCCAGATCTGTTGACTGGGGGTGAATGTTTTGATTTGTTCTGCATTCCGTCCATCAATTGTGTGTCTTTTGCTTTCTCGCCCTAAGTGCGCCAGGTATGCCCAGACGTGGGTCCTGGGCTCACTTTGCCACTGGAATCAAGCTATCCTGGCTGAAGAGGGGTGAAACCCCGAAACCGGTCCTAGGATGCTTGTTTCCAGTCAAGGGAGGACCTGGCTTGGCAGTTCAGGCATGGTGAGCAAAAGAATGATGGATTTAACCCAGATCTCTTGACTGGGAGTGAATGTTTTGATTTGTTCTGCATTCCGTCCATCATTTGTGTCTTTTACTACACATGAGAGCCACCCCACACAGTCACTACACAGGAGAGCCACCCCACACTCTCACTACACAGGAGAGACACCCCACATGGCCACTTCACAGGAGAGCCACCCCACACAGTCACTACACAGGAGAGCCACCCCACACAGTCACTACACAGGAGAGCCACCCCACATGCGCAATACACAGGAGAGCCACCCCACATGGTCACTACACAGGAGAGCCACCCCACACGGTTTCTACACAGGAGAGCCACCCCACACGGTCACTAGAGAGGAGAGCCACCCCACACGCTCACTACACAGTAGAGCCACCCCTCCTGCATACTACACAGGACAGCCACCCCACACCGTCACTACATGGGAGAGCCACCCCACACGGTCACTACACAGGGGAGCCACCCCCACTCGATCACTACACAGGAGAGACATCCCTCCTGCATACTACACAGGAGAGCAACCCCCACATGGTCACTAAACAGGAGAGCCACCCCACACGCTCACTTCATAGTAGAGCCACCCCTCCTGCATACTACACAGGACAGCCACCCCACACGGTCACTACATGGGAGAGCCACCCCACAGGGTCAGTAAAGAGGAGAGACACCCCACACGCTCACTACACATGAGAGCCAGCCCCCAAGGTCACTAAAGAGGAGAGCCACCCCACACATGCTCACTACAAAGGAGAGCCATCCCACACAGTCACCACACAAGAGAGCCACCCCACACAGTCACTACACAGGAGAGCCACCCCACACAGTCACTACACAGGAGAGCCACCCCACATGTGCAATGCACAGGAGAGCCACCCCACATGGTCACTACACAGGACAGCCACCCCACACGGTTACTACACAGGAGAGCCATCCCACACAGTCACTACACAGGAGAGCCACCCCCACACGGTCACTACACAGGAGAGCCACCCCCACACGGTCACTACACAGGAGAGGTGAGAGACACCCTACACGGTCACTACACAGGAGAGCCACCCTTTCCTGCACACTACACAGGACAGCCACCCCACATGGTCACGACATGGGAGAGCCACCCCACATGGTCACTACAGAGGAGAGCCACCCCACACACTCAGTACACAGGAGAGCCACCCCCACACAGTGACTACACAGGAGAGCCACCCCACACTCTCACTACACAGGAGAGACACCCCACATGGCCACTTCACAGGAGAGCCACCCCACACAGTCACTACACAGGAGAGCCACCCCACACAGTCACTACACAGGAGAGCCACCCCACATGCGCAATACACAGGAGAGCCACCCCACATGGTCACTACACAGGAGAGCCACCCCACACGGTTTCTACACAGGAGAGCCATCACACACGGTCACTACACAGGAGAGCCACCCCACATGCTCACTACACAGGAGAGCCACCCCCACACGGTCACTACGCAGGAGAGCCACCCCCACACGGTCACTACACAGGAGAGGTGAGAGACACCCTACACGGTCACTACACAGGAGAGCCACCCCTCCTGCACACTACACAGGGCAGCCACCCCACACGGTCACGACATGGGGAGCCAGCCCACATGGTCACTACAGAGGAGAGCCACCCCACACGCTCAGTACACAGGAGAGCCACCCCTCCTGCTCACTACACAGGACAGCCACCCCCACACAGTGACTACACAGGAGAGCCACCCCACACTCTCACTACACAGGAGAGCCACCTCACATGGTCACTACACAGGAGAGCCACCCCACACAGTCACTACACATGAGAGCCACCCCACACGGTCACTACAGTGGAGAGCCACTCCCAACCGCTCACTACACAGGAGAGCCACCTCACAATGTCCCCCCTACACAGGAGAGTCACCCCACACAGTCATTACATAGGAGAGCCACCCCCACACTCTCACTACACAGGAGAGCCACCCCACACACACTCACTACACAGGAGAGCCACCCCACACAGTCATTACACATGAGGCTCACTGTGCCACTGGAATCAAGCTATCCTGGCTGAAGAGAGGTGAAACCCCGAAACCAGTCCTAGGATGCTTGTGTCCAGTCCAGGGAGGACCTGGCTTGGCAGTTCGGGCTGGACTGGTCCCATGTGGCACAGGGTCAAGACTGATTTGCATGTGGCCAGGTCTAAACTGGGGTGGCATGGTGAGCAAAAGAATGATGCATTTAACCCAGATCTCTTGACTGGGGGTGAATGTTTTGATTTGTTCTGCGTTCCGTCCATCAATTGTGTGTCTTTTGCTTTCTCACCCTAAGTGCGCCAGGTATGCCCAGACGTGGGTCCTGGGCTCACTTTGCCACTGGAATCAAGCTATCCTGGCTGAAGAGGTGTGAAACCCCGAAACCGGTCCTAGGATGCTTGTTTCCAGTCCAGGTAGGACCTGGCTTGGCAGTTCGGGCTGGGCTGTTCCAATGTGGCACAGGGTCAAGACTGATTTGCATGTGGCCAGGTCTAAACTGGGGTGGCATGGTGAGCAAATGAATGATGGATTTTACCCAGATCTCTTGACTGGGGGTGAATGTTTTGATTTGTTCTGCATTCCGTCCATCAATTGTGTGTCTTTTGCTTTCTCGCCCTAAGTGCGCCAGGTGTGCCCAGACGTGGGTCCTGGGCTCACTGTGCCACTGGAATCAAGCTATCCTGGCTGAAGAGGTGTGAAACCCCGAAACCGGTCCTAGGATGCTTGTTTCCAGTCCAGGGAGGACCTGGCTTGGCAGTTCGGGCTGGGCTGTTCCCATGTGGCACAGGGTCAAGACTGATTTGCATGTGGCCAGGTCTAAACTGGGGTGGCATGGTGAGCAAAAGAATGATGGATTTAACCCAGATCTGTTGACTGGGGGTGAATGTTTTGATTTGTTCTGCATTCCGTCCATCAATTGTGTGTCTTTTGCTTTCTCGCCCTAAGTGCGCCAGGTATGCCCAGACGTGGGTCCTGGGCTCACTTTGCCACTGGAATCAAGCTATCCTGGCTGAAGAGGGGTGAAACCCCGAAACCGGTCCTAGGATGCTTGTTTCCAGTCAAGGGAGGACCTGGCTTGGCAGTTCAGGCATGGTGAGCAAAAGAATGATGGATTTAACCCAGATCTCTTGACTGGGAGTGAATGTTTTGATTTGTTCTGCATTCCGTCCATCATTTGTGTCTTTTACTACACATGAGAGCCACCCCACACAGTCACTACACAGGAGAGCCACCCCACACGGTCACTACACAGCAAAGCCACCCCCACTCGATCACTACACAGGAGAGCAAACCCCACACGGTTCCTACACAGGAGAGACATCCCTCCTGCACACTACACAGGAGAGCAACCCCCACATGGTCACTAAACAGAAGAGCCAACCCACACGGTCAATACACAGGAGAGCCACCCCCACATGGTCACTACACAGGAGATCCACCCCCGTCACTACACAACAGAGCCAACCCACACGGTCACTACACAGGAGAGCCAACCAACACAGTCAATACACAGGAGAGCCACCCCCACATGGTTACTGCACACGAGAGCCACTGCACACTCTCAATATACAGGAGAGCCACCCAACACAGTCAGTACACAGGAGAGCCACCCCACATGGTCACTACACAGGAGAGCCACCCCTTATGCTCACTACACAGGAGGACCACCCCACATGGCCACTACAGAGGAGAGCCACCTCCACACGGTCACTACAAAGGACAGCCACCACACATGGTCACTACATAGGAGAGCCACTGCACACTCTCACTACACAGGAGAGCCACCGCACACTCTCACTGCATGGGAGAGCCACCCCACACGGGCCCAACACAGGAGAGCCACCCCACACAGTCACTACACAGGAGAGCCACCCCACACGGTCACTACACAGCAAAGCCACCCCCACTCGATCACTACACAGGAGAGCAAACCCCACACGGTTCCTACACAGGAGAGACATCCCTCCTGCACACTACACAGGAGAGCAACCCCCACATGGTCACTAAACAGAAGAGCCAACCCACACGGTCAATACACAGGAGAGCCCCCCCCACATGGTCACTACACAGGAGATCCACCCCCGTCACTACACAACAGAGCCAACCCACACGGTCACTACACAGGAGAGCCAACCAACACAGTCAGTACACAGGAGAGCCACCCCCACATGGTTACTGCACACGAGAGCCACTGCACACTCTCAATATACAGGAGAGCCACCCAACACGGTCAGTACACAGGAGAGCCACCCCACATGGTCACTACACAGGAGAGCCACCCCTTATGCTCACTACACAGGAGGACCACCCCACATGGCCACTACAGAGGAGAGCCACCTCCACACGGTCACTACAAAGGACAGCCACCACACATGGTCACTACATAGGAGAGCCACTGCACACTCTCACTACACAGGAGAGCCACCGCACACTCTCACTGCATGGGAGAGCCACCCCACACGGGCCCTACACAGGAGAGCCACCCCACACAGTCACTACACAGGAGAGACACCCCCACATGGTCCCTACACAGGAGAGCCACCCCACACAGTCACTACACAGGAAAGCCACCCCACATGGTCAATACACAGGAGAGACACCCTACACGGTCACTACACAGGAGAGCCACCCCTACACGGTCACTACACAGGTGAGCCACCCCCACACGCTCACTACACAGGAGAAGGAGAGCCACCCCACCTGCTCACTACAGAGGAGAGCCACACCTACACACTCACTACACCACAGAGCCACCCCCACACGGTCAATATACAGGAGAGCCACCCCCACAAGGTCAATACACAGGAGAGCCACCCCACACAGTCAATACACAGGAGAGCCACCCCCACACGGTCACTACACAGGCGAGCCACCCCCGCACGCTCACTACACAGGAGAGGGAGAGCCACCCCCACATACTCACTACACAGGAGAGCCACACCCACACACTCACTACACCAGAGAGCCACCCCACACGGTCAATATACAGGAGAGCCACCCCCACACGGTCACTACACAGGAGAGGGGAGAGACACCCACATGGTCACTACACAGGAGAGCCACCCCACACGGTCAATACACAGGAGTGCCACCCCACACAGTCACTACAGAGGAGAGCCACCCCTTATGGTCACTACACAGGAGAGCCACCCCTCACGCCGCAATGGAGCACAGGCTGAATAGAGGGACCAAGTTAGGCCCACTGAACAAAGTACGTTATATCCTGGTTGTAGAGCGTTGCGAGACCCCGTGTCAGGGATGCATCATGTAGCAGCAGTTCAAATGAAGCTGCGAGGGGCAATGTAGAGTCCTGCATCTTTGTTGAGGATGCTGTCGACGATGGGCTTGTAATGCCAATGACTGCATTGAAGATGGGTAGCGCATCTGCGGTTCCAAGGAAGGTGCGGGCTGCAATGCAAGTTCCTGCATCAGGAGATGCGCCTTGCAGCAGCGGTTCCAATTCTGCTGCAAGGAGATGAGTTGCACTGCATTGGTTCTGCTCACAGCACCACAGTTGTCTGGCAAAGCACAGTCAGGCCCACTTCCAAGGGTCCAGGACTGGGGCGGCACCACTTGAGAGGCAAGTCTCACAGCAAGTAGAGTCCAGGTGCTGGGTTCAAGATGGTTGGTGCCTTTTCTGTCCCCAAGGCTCTGATCAAGAGGTCAGCCAACTAGCCCTTTGAGTCACTGTGGTGGATTTGGGATAAAGATGTAAGTCCAGTCCTTCTCACTCAGGTAGCAGGACAGCAAAGTAGCAGTCCTTCTTGCAGAGCAGCACAGCTGTCCTTTTGAATCTTCTACATGTCCAGAGGTGTACTGAAGACTTGGGTCTGAGGGTCTAATATTTACACCTGGTGCCAGATTTGTGGTAGGAGAAGGTTTTGGAGGGTTCTAACCTCATAGATGTTTGGAATGTCCTGCCTCCCTGCCCTAGCGCCTACTTCTCTTGGGACACAAAAGACTAGTTTCAAACCTTTTGTTAGCATGCTAAGGCAGAGATTTTGTGATGTGCAATTGTGGTAGGTGACAGCTCCATCCCCTACCAAGTCAGAGATGGCCTATCTTGCAACACCTATTCCCCCTTTGTCTCACAGTCTGGTATCAATACACAAAGACCAACTGCCAGCGACACCAAGTCATGCGACCCAGGATACAGGCACCAAACTACAGGAACAAGAAAATTGCAACTTTCTAAAAGTTGCATTTTCGAAATTGTGACTCAAACTTTACCATTAAAGAGGGTTTTAAATTACAATTCTGTAGACCCCAAACGCAACCTCATACCTGCTCCAAATTGAAAGTTATCACTTATTCACTGTAATATGGTAATCTAATGCTATCCTATGGGTGATGTCGGCTTTGCAGTAGTGAAAAACAAATGTATGCATTTTTCACTTCCATGGAACGTAAAAGTTAAAAGTACATGTCCAACTTTTTAAATACACTGCACTCTGCCCTACGGATTTTTCTGGGCCTAACGTAGGGGTGACTTATATGTATTAAAAAGGAAGGTTTAGGCCTGGCAAAAGGTTTACTTTGCAGGTCGAAATGAAAGTTTACAACTGCACACACAGACAGCAAAGGCAGGCTTTGGACATGTTTAAAAGGCTACTTAAGTGGGTGACACAATCAGTGTTGCAGGTGTACTGGTCACATTTAATTTATAGGCCTTGGGTACAGATGGTACCACTTTACTAGGGACTCAAAAGTAACTTAAATGTGCATAGTGGGTGTAAGACAATTTCACCATGTTTAAAGGAGAGAGCACAAACAGTTTAGCACTGTTAGCAGCGGGATAGTGCGCAGAGTACTAAAGCCAACAAAAATGAGATCAGACAATATGGAGAAGTAAGGCAAAAAAGTTTGGGGGAAGAACACCCTAAGACTGACGGGTCTAAAATAATGCAATCAAAATAGCAACGGGAGGAACATCCACAAGATGAGGACGGAAAGCCATTGACTAGGAAGAAAGCTAATGTGATTGTCAAGAAAGCCAACCAATGGTAAGAAACCAGTCCACTCTAAGGTTTGATACGCGCCGCAATTGGTAATTTTCGACAACTGACAGTTATTCAAGACCTAAAAATAACTTGTTTTCATATAACACCTCATATTATTGCTTCTGTCATTTGGTCGAGTTGAAAATATATTTTAGTAGGAAAACAAATTGTTAAACTGACTTGAAGTCAGCCTTAGCAGGATTCGAACTCATGACCTGTAGATCACCTGTATTTCTGCAGCAAACGTGCACTTCACAGAGCCAACCTTCTGACTTAATGCAGTGGAAAAGCGACTGGGTGGGGCTCGTCACACAAGCGAGGAGCCAGAACATTAAAATAGTCCCCACCTTGAACCAACACTCTAATGACACCGAATGAGAGAAACAGTAAGCCAGACACTGCCTAGATTGGCTTTCTTCGCCTGTACATCCTTCAATCTATCCATTCATCCTCCCAACCTTACATCCATTCATTCTTTGATACTTGACCCCATCCTTTAATTATTCAAACAATCCACTGACATTCCTTCCATCCATAGATCTGCTCATTCATTCATCCATGCATGCTTTCACTCGTCCATCCACCCTTTCAACCATCTATCTATCCATCCTTTCATCATTCCATCCATACAATGACTATTCTCTTCACATATCTTTCTTTCTTTACTTCTTTTCATATTTCCTACTTTACCTATTCCCTTCCTTCTGTGTACCCTCCTCTCCAGTTTCTGGCTATCATATTTTTGTTCTTTTTTTCGAACTGTTTTTTCTATCTTATCTTGAACCCTTCACTTGCTCTGTTTGCTGGCCACTGTGTTCTTGTTAGATTTCGATTTTCATTCTTTCTTTTTTGCTCTGCTTTCCTGAACTTGTGTCTCTTAGCAGCTCCTGGCCTCCACCTCTCAGCCCTGCCCTGCCCTGCCTTTCCCTTAGATCTGTTTATCAGCCTGTGTCTGCAGACATGCAGACACAAGAGGCCAAATATAACACTGATCAATATTTAGTAGCACCCCGATTACAAGGCCACGGGGTGCGGTGGCAACCCCAACTTAAGCTGCTAAAGTGGGGGGAGTATGAGGAGGGGGCCGGGGCCCCTACGCCACTGTAGTCACGTGCAGTATTGGACACAAGGGTGTGAAAAGCATTAAAAATTAAGGCTAGAAAAACAAGGTTGAATTATTCTCTCTGGCACTTTGAGAAGGCTTCACAGTACAGCTAGCGTTACCTCCAGACTGTAAGGGGCAGATTTACAAGCCCCTTGCGAGACATTTACGCCGCCGTTGCGTCACTTCTGTGACGCAGCGGCAGCGTAAACCATGCGCCATGTTGCGCCTTATTTACAACGTGACGCATCTAGGGAGATGCGTCACGTTGTAAAGCCCTGCGCTACATTAAACCTGCGTCAGGTTTAATGTGTGCAGGGTGGGCGTTCCATCGGAAAAAGCCTCGGAAAAGTGACGCAGTGAAATCTACAAGATTTCACTCAGTCACTTTTCCAACGCTGCTGCGTCAAAACCTTGTGCCTGCTTGAAGCAGGCGTAAGGCATGACGCAGCATGTTAGGTATGGGCAGCCCGTAAACATTGCTGGAGTTGCGTCGTGCTTGCGACACGACTCCAGCAATGCGCCGCCCTTACGCCATCAGATGCGTCACGCATCTGTTTATCCTTGCACCACGATGCGCTGCATTGTAAATGCGGCGCATCTGTGGTGGCGCAAGGGTAAACTTGCGTGACGCATCTTTTCTGGCGCATCCCTGCTGATTTGCAGGGATGCGCCAGGAAACATAAATCTGCCCCTAAGTGTTTTGGATAATAGCTAAAAACCTTAAAGGTGCGTTCAGGGAATGATATATTGATAGGTTTTACAACCCAACCTGACATCATCAAAACACAAGGATATTCTGGAGCCCAATTTCTCAGGGACAATTCATGGTGCGAGACAGAATAAGAGCATTCCATATTTTTATTTTCACTCAATTGCCCTTTAAGTTGAGGATCGTCAACACGCACTGCACGTTTAAAGGGTCACGTGCTAAAGTGTTATGCGTGAAAGGTTTCGTCGGAAAGTTAAGTGTCATTCATTTCACAGTCATTTCACAATCTGCTGCTCCAAACCCTTTTAAAGCAAATGGTGCAAATGAGCGTTTGGCCCATGTTTGCACCACTGCAGAGTTTGTAAGGTGACCCTGGCGCCACAGCTATCAAATGGCCCCACTGTGCCAAGTGCCTGCTTTCTCTAGTTCCAGATTTTAAGAAACAAGGGGAGCCGAGGGAAAGGGGGGTTAACTCTAAACACAAAGTTAAAACCCAAACTACAATTCCCATAAGTCTAAGTGTTGTTGGCTAACATCAGCAGCTGGTTGAGCATGCCAGGACACATTTGCAAGCCCCTATTGCCACCACACTTTTCATTATGTTTATGGTGGCGATGGGGGCTTCACCTTATTTACAAGGCAGCGTTAAGTCACTGGGCAGCTAAACTCAGTACCGGTGCAGGGGCAAACGCAGGGCTGTACCATATTGTTGTGAATACGGTGCAGCCCTTCGTTTCAGAAGTGGCGGCCACAGCGTTAATACACGGAGGCTAATGCCGCGTACCACCACTTCTATTGTAAATATGCCCGTAGTCTCCTGGCATCTGTCACGAGTCTTGACTTTTTCTGTTCAACATCTCCAAAAAACAGGAGAATCTGAAACTCATGCTGAATGAGAGGTGCAAAATAGCAGAATCAAATGCAGTGAGCAGTTACAGGCCGCGTGATGCAGGGGTGTATCTTCCATTGGTGCACAGGGTGCAGTGGTACCGGGGCCCAGAGGCATGAGGGGCCCACTGAACCCTGATAGCTGCTGTATTTTATGATTCAAACAGAGCCCAGAGGGTCAGTTTCTCTCTTGCACTAGGGCCCTTGACACATTGGCCACCCTGCTGGTGTGATGTGAAAACATTGCAAGATGGGCAAAGAGACAGAGGGAGCCTCCAGGCAGAGACGAAGGAAGAGGGAATAAGGAAGGAAGAGGAAAGGAATGAAAGCAGTGTTAAAGTGCTGAATATGAAAAGGGGCGATGAGAAAGATGGGCAACTGGAACAAAATGAAAGAACGCAACAAGGTAAAGAGATAACCAGGGCCAGCAGGGAGGAGGGAATACGAGAAAGTGGGCTTAAGAATAAGAGTGTAAAAAAATTTGAAATTTTGTTGAGAATACATAAATGCGCAAGAAAGAAGGAAACTGAGAATAAGCTTGAGGAGAGTCTAGAGAGGGGAAAGAAAAGGAAGATAGAACTTAGGGTACATAAGGGAGGCAAACAAGAAAAGTGGGATGCAGCGGTGGCTCTTCCACTAAGACAGAGGAGCGCCTCCCCACTGTTCTAAGAGCAGTGCAAAGGGTCAGCCTAACCATCATGCGCACTCAGCATGTTCGCCACTGGGTGTAATGCACGGACTGGGTGGAAAACATGCACACAGATGAGTCTCGTGCAGGTAAGAGCAGTGGGGCCGGGTGGGGGGGATTTAGACGGACGATGATGAGGGAAAATTAATTATTTATTTAATTTCTCCTCGTCATCGTCGAGCAAAATCCCCCCCACCCAGCCCCAACACCCCACCGCTCCTACCGGCATGGGCTGCGGCTGCATGCACAGCCTCCCAGTCCTCGTCTGATCACCAAACCACAGCACTCAGACTAATCACGACGCTGCTGGGCGTCTGAGAGCCTGGGTGCTTCCTGTTTGCTGCATCGGAGGAGGAGAGGCTGCAGCTGGTGACCGGCAACCAGCAGCTATGTTTTCTTTTTTTTTCTTTTCTTTTTTTTTTATAGTAGTCTGGCTTGAGACCAGGTAGAGGAACAGAGTGAACCATCATACCCATTTGCCTGATCTGAAACCCAGAGGACAAAGAGGGAATGACCGCCCTATTTCATCTGAATTTATCATCTGCATTTGACACTTTCCACCACCACATACTACCACAAAGTCTCTGTCATCTCTGAGTGCGTGAAAATGCTCTCCAGTGGATTTTCTCCTATCTCAGAGACAGACAAAGTATTGTTTCTTCCACATCAGCTCCTCACCCAACACTGTGGCATCCCACAAGGTTCCATCATATCTCCTCTAATATTCATCATCTATCTAATCCCTTTACTAAACCAAACAATCAGACAACCTTACTTGTTACAACTATGCAGAAGACACCCAAAACCTTCTAAAGATTTATGGCCCGGAAGACCTCTACAACTCAAAACATGATGACTAACTTCACTGTGGGTATTTTATTGAAGAAACCCTCTGCAGACCCTATTGTGTTGTCCAATCTTCGACCAGTATTGCTCCTACAAGAGACTCATAAAATGCTCGAGATGATGATTAATACTCAGCTTTCTGATTATCTGGAGGAATATAGGCTTTTACGTTCCAGCCACTTGGGTGTCTGCCCTCAACAGAGCACGTAAGACAGCCCTCTTTGAAGTATCTGATTACATCAAATTGACACTAGATCAAGGGGATAATGCCACCCTGATATTACTTGACCTGTCAGTGGCATTTTTGTACTGTCTCCTATTCTATCCTGCTACCATGCCACTCCTTGTCGAGGGCCAGCTCCTGGGGTGGATTGAGTTTATTTTTGGACAACAGAGGGCAGGCAGTTTGTTTTACACCTTTCTCCCCAGGCACCAGATCTCTTAATGTTGGGGGTGCCACAAGGCTCATCATTGAGCCCCACCTTATTTAACATCTACAGTGCCCCATTGGCACCCCTGGTTGAGTTGTTTGCCTTCATAGTGGTTTCCTACGTCCATGACACTCAGCTGCTCTTCGCCTTCGAGTAGGGATCAGTGGCCGCTCAGGAACCCTTTAAATCCTGGTAACGCGCTGTCTTTGACTGGATGTGTATTACGCATCTGAAATGTAATTCCGATCAGACTGAAATTGTTTCACTTGGGTCTTTCCAAACAAACTGGTGGGAGAACTGCTGGCCGGAGATGTTACCATCATATCTTCAACCTGCGACAGTGGCCAAGAATCTAGGGATCAAGTTTGATAGTCGGATTTCTATCCATTGCAAGGTGTCCTTGGTACCGGGGTCATGCTTTGCGCTGCTTCAGACACTAAAAAAGTTTATTTTTCTCCTTTCTTTACAATCCCAAAAGACATTGGTTGACACGCTCATCACTTTGAGACTTTGCCAATGTTCTGTACCTGGGCCTTTCTGAGTATTTGATCAGACGCCTGCATCTTGTGCAGCACATCTGATCTTGAAGCTTCCTCTGCAAGTCTCCATTCCCTCTCTCATCAGGTCTTTGCATGGGCTACCGGTCAAGAAGAGGATTCTTTTTAAATCCCTGGTTCTGGCCCATAGGGCCCTTTTTTGCCTCAGCACCCTGTATCTCTCGGCTAGGATTCAGCATTATCTTAATTCAGGAGGCCTTCACTCAACCAAGGCATCACTGGCAGCTGTTCCGAAAGTTTGGCACATAGGAAAAGGTGGACACTTTCACTCCTATCTGGCCACACAAGCCTGGAATCACCTGTCTGCTAAGCTTCGAGCCTTGGTTCTCGCCTGCTATATCAGAGGAGGTTAAAAAATTGGTAGTTCACCTCTGCCTGATGCGATGATAGCTTCTAGTTCCGCAATTGTTTTTAGTGTCAGGAGGATCTCAGGAGCAGCTGTGTACTTTATAAATACTGCTCATTCATTCATCCATTCCAACAAGTTAAAATCAAGCAATAAAAAAATGACACTAGGCTCTAGGCTTGCACCACAAATTCTCATACCACCTTTAAAAAAGAAATCTGTAGGGGGCACTGCTTTCTCAGTCCAAGCCGCCCTGCTCTGAACTCACTACCAGCCAGCATTCCAAGCCACCATCAGCACATACACTTCAGAAGACAGATGAAAACATGGCTATATCCAAAGTACCAACATCATCTTTCATCCCAGGGATAGAACCCAGAACAACAATTGCCCTTCAATGTCAATATTCAGGTTACAACCCACAGATATAACGACCCAACCGGCAAACTGCATTCTATATGCAGGTATGCCAAGAAGGGCTGACCTATGGTTCTCTAGGTGTATTATATAGTTATGCCACTTCATATATAGTATTTCTGGCCCATACTGATACCATTTCACTCATGACACAGCAGCTAACTGAAACTTAACACCTCTTACACTCACATAAGACATATCTACTATAGAGCTTGTACATCACCAGTAATATACCAGCCAATAAACCAGCCAAATTAACTGGCATGGACTGACTGATGAGATCTGCCACATACTACTGGTCAACCTTAATCTAGTCCACCACTGCAGGTGCAAACCCTGCATGGCATTGCTTGCTGCCCTTGTAGGCAAGTGCTTCAGTGCTCCACGTAGGGAGAATAAGCCCTATTTATATATGCCAAGACACAATACAAGGTATTCGGACATAATA
Organism: Triturus cristatus; assembly: GCF_964204655.1. Classification (NCBI taxonomy): domain Eukaryota; kingdom Metazoa; phylum Chordata; class Amphibia; order Caudata; family Salamandridae; genus Triturus; species Triturus cristatus. The sequence continues at coordinate 1,059,919,111 of NC_140588.1, read as the reverse complement.
TTGATTTAAAAATATCGGGAGACACAAATATCGTGATGCACAGATCTCGTTGAAAAGAATATTGTTGTTTGAATAATATCTTCGTTAAAAAAATATTTTTAACTATTTTAATGTGTTTTAGTTAATATATTATTTTTATGTGTTACTGTTGTTTATATGAATGCTATTTATTATTTTTAAAATATAGCTTGAAGTTTTAAGTGATTTAGAATTATTTATTGATTTTTAATAGTAGTTTTTAGTGTATTAGCGGGTTATTGGGTGTGTGGGGGGAATATGGTGGGAAGTTAATTAGGTAATAATTAACTAAGAATTATTTATTACATTTTATTTAATTAATTCTATGATTGTTATTTAACATGTAATTTATGCAATACTGATTTATTTTTGTGATATATTGTTTGTGGGCTGTTAGGTTTGTGTGGGAATAGGGTGAGAAGTTAATTAAGTAATACATAATTAACCATTAATTATTATTTGTTAATTAACCATCAATTGATTTTTAATTATGTAAAATATGGAATACTGATTTATTTTACTTGTATTTTAGTATGCTATCTTTGGAGGGGTATTGGGTGGGAAGTTAATTAAGTAATAACCAATTAACTATAATTATTATTTGTAAATGGATTATGTAGATTGTGGGATACTTATTTAATTTAATTTAATTTTAGCTGTGGGATGTTAGGTTTGAAGCAGACCAGGGTGGGAAGTTAATTAGGTAATAATTAAAAATGAATTATACATTTTTAGTTAATTTAATTTATTTTAAATGTGTAAGTCATGGAATAGTTATTTTTTGTTATATTTAAGGTGCTGTCTGGTAGGTTTGTAGGGGATACAGGGTGGGAAGCGAATTAATTAATAACTGAATAACAATTATTTTTTTATTGATGGTTAATCTTTAATTCAATAGTAATTATGTAAATTGATTTGTTAATTGTTTTTAGTTTTTGTAGATATATGGAGCGATATGTAATATACATATATATATATATATGTTTATTTCACAAGATGCAAATCCACGGGAAAGAAAGGATCCACACGAGCCCGCTCGATCAGTGTAGCATTTTATTTTTCAATTTGGCAGAGAAGGACGACGCGTTTCGACCACGTCCATGGTCTTGGTCATATATGTTTATATATATATTCACTTAAAAAACCATAGGTTTCACACATGTTATAGTTAGCTCGGCATTTCCCTCGTAAAAAACCAATGAAATTCCCCCGTTATAGTTAGTGCAGGCAACTATAACTCACGCGACCGCAATCCTCTGCTGATGACGTCAGATATTACATCACTGTATTTAGACACTTATTTACCCATGTCTTCTTCCATTCATCTTTAGCTATACAAATATTACATTTTTTTTTTTCAGAAAGACACATATGTCATCAGTGATGTAATATCTGACGTCATCAGCAGAGGATTGCGGTCGCGTGAGTTATGGTTGCCTGCACTAGCTATAACGGGGGAATTTCATTGGTTTTTTACGAGGGAAATGCCCAGCTAACTATAACATGTGTGAAACCTATGGTTTTTTAAGTGAATTTGCAAGGTTTTTTAAATGCTAATTCCTAACTATAACGTGTGTGAAACCTATGGTTTTTTCAGTGAATTTGTACGGTTTTTTAAATGCTAAGTTATGTATTTATTAATATAATTTTTTAAACAAAACTTTTTCACGGCGCGTACAGATATATATATTGATTTAAATGCTATTTTCTCTGGAAATACTGAACAGATTTACACCAAACCTGCAAAAGGCACTTCATGGACCTTATGGCTACCTCTCTGCCAAATTTCACGTAATTCTGTTCAGCCGTTCGGGCTGTAGCTGCGACTAAAGTCCCTATGGAAAAATCCATGGGGAAAACGCGTTTTGGGACCCCCTCTTTTTCTCGGCCCCCGCTTGACGAATCACCCCGAGACTTTCAGGGTAGGAGCGGAGCGTTGCGTCCCATTAGTTTTGAAAATTTCGCGAGGATTCGTCAATCGGCGCCAAAGTTATTCAAAATAGATTTCCTATGGAAACTCGGTCCTAACTATAACTATCTACTGGCGACCGCCAGTAGATAATATATGTATATAATGGCTGCCGTTCTGTCTGTGAGATTCAACGAATAAACGGATATTGAACAAGAATCCTGTGGTCCGTGCTCTCTTTACTCGGCTTGGTTGGGTAATATACGATAAAGGAGAGTGCTCTCGAATATATATATATATATATATATATATATATATATATATATATATATATATATATATATATATATATATATATATGTAGATATATATATTATCTACTGGCGGTCGCCAGTAGATAGTTATAGTTAGGACCGTGTTTCCATAGGAAATCTCAAAATTCTATTTTGAATAACTTTGGTGCCGGTACAGCCCGAACGGCTGAACAGAATTACTTGAAATTTGGCAGAGAGGTAGTCCTTAGGTCAGGGAAGTGCCTTTTGCATAAATGGAGTCAATCTGTTCAGTAGTTCCAGAGAAAATTGCAGTAAAAAGCACATACATATCTATAGCCGCGCACCGTGCGCGCACCGTGCGCGCACCGTGCGCGAGCGTAATTCTGATTGGTTGTTACATGTCAGTCAACGTTCGAATCGGTCGAAATCAGGAAGTGTCGGCCGCCATTTTGTTTGTTTTCAGTGCGAGAGTGGAAAAGGAAGGTGGCAAACGTGAAAAGGGGGCAGGGTAGAGAGTTCCTGACCCCCTAGCCTTTGTCAGGGGGTCCCTGAAGGACCCCGAAGGCAAAAAAAAACATTTAAATTTTTGTTTTGTTTTTTAAATCGCGGGGGTGCGCGCACCGTTCGCGCACGGTGAAAAACCATTAAAAAAACAACATTTTTAATACGTAGTTTATTAAAAAATAAATATATATAAAAAATAATAATACATATATAACTTAGCATTTAAAAAACCATACAAATTCACTGAAAAAACCATAGGTTTCACACACGTTATAGTTAGGAATTAGCATTTAAAAAACGTTGCAAATTCACTTAAAAAACCATAGGTTTCACACATGTTATAGTTAGGTGGATATTTCACTCGTAAAAAAACCAATGAAATTCCCCCGTTATAGTTACTTCAGATAACTATAACTCGTGCGACCGCCACTCTATCGCAAGGATGATGCCATCAGTGATGTCAAGAGTGATGCCACTGACCATGTCATGAGTGATGTAATATGTGACGTCATGAGCAGAGGATTGCAGGCGCGCGAGTTATAGTTATCTGAAGTAACTATAACGGGGGAATTTCATTGGTTTTTTACTAGTGAAATATCCACCTAACTATAACATGTGTGAAACCTATGGTTTTTTAAGTGAATTTGCAACGTTTTTTAAATGCTAATTCCTAACTATAACGTGTGTGAAACCTATGGTTTTTTCAGTGAATATATATATAGATATATATCCACACCAAACTCCTTCAGCTTTCGGCTGATGACAGGACACGGACTCCAGTTGAGTGCTATTTTTTCTTTTATTTATTTAACGCTGTACATGGCAAGATGGAGCATTTCGCCTACCTCCTGGGCTTGTTCACATAACGAGAAGAATGATTGTGAACGCTTTTATACAACATACACCATGTGACCGCCAAATGGCTTCGTGAAACTAAAAAAACAGACTCTACAGATATTATTTGAACACAGCACAGTAAATGAACTTTTGTATTGCTTACTCTATATTGGTTGGTTTGTTGGTAGTATAATACTACAACAACAAAAACAAATAGAGACATATTAATGAATACATTTGAAACCACCATATTATTTCACCATATTTTTTCATCATCATTTTTTGACACCATATTTTTTAACACATATGCGTCCCTTGAAACTGATTTACATACTGGGTATAAATACCACTAAAAAACCAGACATATCAACAGAATTCTGGCATTTGGTAAAACCAATTCATAGGCTAAAAACTAGTATTAGTTGAAATATAACATGTGCAAATACCGCAAAGTCATTTAAAAACTCAATGTATAAAATGCATAATTGTTGGAACCTATTTACCTCAATAAACCCTTATTTGTAAGGTGTTCGACTTATAGCGCTGCTTCGTTGTACTAGGTTGCCATAAAATCAGTAGGGCAATATGACAAAATGTCATTCGCTTCTTTGTGCCACATAAAGCTAAGTGCAAATAGCAAAAACGTCAAGTGCGTCCTGTGCGGGAAAGATAAAGTACATCCTGCAATCTATTGTTGGCTAAATGCCTCTCATATATATTAACAATGCAGTGAAGGCAACAGAACTGCAACCTCACAATACAGAAGTGGCGTAAATACTAAAAGAAGCCTATGACCTATTATAAAAGTTGCTATAAAGTGCACTGTGCAAACTGATCCAAATCTAATGTAAATCCAATTGTTAATACGCTAAGTACATGTGTAGAGGACAACTGCACTTCAGTCCCATCCTTTTAGTATCCACAACAATATGCCCTAGTTTTAAACTTTGATTCATAAAATGAACCTGTGCTGTGGAAGTTATTTGAAGTTGAACTTCTCATTCATATAGACGTATCTGTAGATTAATACTGTTAAAAAAAAAACAAAATAGTGCAAGTTAAATGTTTGTGTAAATAAGTGCATAAAGTGCTACACATTGAAATCTATTGACTTAAAACCAGAAGGGAACAAGTGCAGCAAAATCCACTGCATTGTGGAAATATGGATTTTTCTGGTCAGTTATGTCCCCTATCTTGGACCCCAACGGTTCCATGTGCATGTCACAAGTACATGTATGTTCCCTCCAGTTCCAGTTATGAAGACGCAAATACATGTGCGTCCACCGTCAACATGTCCTTTGACAGATCCGCCATGAATAGGCCGGATATTCCATTCCTAAATATGAAAGGCCACCGGCTTTATATGGTTCACTTATGCCACTTTACAGTCCAGGCAAGTAGGCCCTGATTCTGTCATCAAAACTCCTCTTGCCTTCTGCCTCTGAAAGCTCCAGTCCGAGCCTGCATCTGTGAACTTTGTCTCATTCTCTGCGCGGCCCACAAAGCCTGACATCAGCCTACTCTCTGCCAAGAACTGTATTTCACCTTCGAATTATCTGCCTCCCCCTCAGCCGATGCATTCCTGCCTAGTAGTTTAAGTAAACATTCTTCCAGTTACCAAGCAAAAAGGCCCATCTTCTCTGTCCTCATGCAAGTAATTCATAGCCCTGTTACCATGGAATATTCCTACCCCCTCGCATTCAGTGTAGACACTTAGACGCTTGTACACGCACGCACAGTCAGTATAGAATAGATTCTGTCCGAGAGTCCCTCTTTTATGGATAACATAGTTCTTTAAACATAGGATGTTAGATATGATTTGGGATTAGGTTGACTTGACCCCCCAGACTTCTCGTCTCCACATATAGAGCTAAATGTCAAGTCCCCGTCACCCCCTAGTTACACGTCAATTACACGTCATACTGCTGCGCGCGCATCTATGCCAAGTATTATCTTATAGATCCACCTATGTATGACATCATAACCAATCATGTTCCTTTTTACTCATTATTACACCCATTTTCGGTTACGCAGACCAAACGTCAATGTCCTTATCAATTGTTACGCCTACTGTATTCACTTCATTATAATGTATGTACTATAAAAGTTACTTCTTGTCAATAAAGTATGTACTTCACTTCCTGAACCCCCGTGGTGATGGAACTTGAAGCATCCGATTATAATCGATCACCGGAATAAAGCCCATTCCGAAACTCTAATATCACGGATTCTGCCTCTCATTTTACTGAGCTATTTTATAATGTTTCTGTATCAAATTCAGTCCCGGTAAAGGAATTTTTATTTACCACATGATGGCGCCCGAATAGGGACACTTTCTCATCTCACGCACCGGCGGTGAGTTGCAGGCCCGGTCTCCTGCCACAGCTGGACGGACAATAACGCGTACCAACAGGGTTTCCTGTATCTCCCTCCGGTCAAGCGGGGGCGACTGAGACTGCGATCAACACCCAGACGAGGCGGTGAGAAGTGCGAAGTATCCCGACCAGAGCCTAGCTGAGAGAGCAAGATCCGAGGTATACAGAGACCCACCAGTTCGAAATCAAGCCCAGTTTCCGACGAGTCGAGTCGAGTCCAGTCCGGTTCAAGTTCAAGTTACCGAGGCCTTCCGTTTCCGAAGCTACCCGGTGAGTACCATTACTGGGGAGGCATTTCTGACGTGCACATAGGTTGTGCCGGTCAAGACGGGTTTGGGTACACAAATCCGGTCTGCACTGTTTTAGCAGTGTATCTGTACTGTTTAGCAGTATATCAAGTATTCCGAAGTATCTAGTAAGTGTCAAGAATTAAGCATGGTGATTTAGTTATGCAGACGATCATCATTGTTGTTTCAGTTAAAGGTTTAATGTTTTAATGTTTAATGTGTTAAACGTCCTGCATATTGTGGTATGAATGGTTGTTCATTAAGTGTGCTTTTTTATTAAGTGTGTTCAAGATTAAGTATCAGATCAGTTGTCAATATGCCGCTCTTTTCGAAATTAAGACAGATCACTACTAGAAAAGGGGTACTTGAAGAAGCCGTCCCTATTCCTCCTAGGGATACTCCAGGGCACTTCATGTATCACAAACATGGCTTAGACGCTATATTATTTCTTGATTTATGGGTAGACTACACCAAGGGATTACCAGAAAGTCAGAGATGGCCCGCAGCGGGAACCTGGGATGCAGAGTGCATCATGAAAGTCGAGGAAGAGTTATGGAAAAGGAAAGTCAGACAGTCACAGAAAGACGCCGTTGAGTTATGGCGTAAAGAATCTCATAGACGTACGGAAAAAGCACGTAGACAGGAAGAGAAGAGTAAAGAAAGTTCAAGCAAAGTTCAAGACAATCTATTAATTAAGGAAGGTATCCGAGTGAAATCAGAACAAGTAGACAGACAAAGAAATGCCCTTATGAATGGTATGTATCCCCTTCTGGCCGAAGGATTACCTAAGGCTACTCCAGAGATACCGAAAGACTTGCCACCCCCATTATTCCCAATCAAGGTACATCCTAAGGGGCATCCTAGAACCGCAGAAGATGTTTTTCTTTCCTCATATTTAGATGACGCAGCTCCCGAGCATGCTAATTCCGTCCCACGTAGACCGCATACCAGGGAGGTCCAACGCCAAGATCCAGCACCCGTATCCCTACAGCAACAAATCGAGTCACAAGTTCCGGCAAGCACATCTGTTTCTGCATCTGTTCCTACAGGTACTTCTATAGCTGAGTCCACACCTATAGTTGCTGTTTCACGTTCGACGAATCCTTTCACACCCGACGCCCCAGACGGGGCCACGGGAGGTGCTACCAATATTTTTTCTACGCCACCTAGAATAAATAAACTTATTTTTCAAGAGTCAGCGCATTCACGTACACCCAAATTCGTAAGTGATCGTACGCTTAAGGAACTTCTTATAGATTGTAGATATGACCCGGTGCTCGGTAAAGAGGACGAAATGATCCTGGCATCATTACGTATCAGACGAGCCGCAGGGTATTTAGCGAAGCTACCAGGAATGACTGCGCATCTAGATAAAATATATCATTTTGTTCAAACAGGGCGAGATCCAGAATGTATTAACAGAGCTATGGAATACCAGAAAGTAGAGATACAGGGGGAACTGTTACGTTTCCTCATAAACTGTGTGATCAGAAATCAAGACCGACCGGGGGTAGATCCGGAAGCAATGAAAATTCTTACAAAATGGAGCCAGAATATATCAGAAGGGAGACACGATAAGCAAAATTGTATAATAGCCATGTGCCGAAAGATCCGTAAAGAAATAGAACGCCTACACGAGGAGAGATTAGAGACAGACGAGTTCGAGCAAAGCGAGGAAGAAGGGTCAGGACTGCCCGCCGGACAGTCAGACACCATAGCCTATGTAGGTAGAGGAAGATCTTGTAATAGGAATCAGACCAGATGTCATACTGACCCAATACGTCCAATATGTCCAGATAATGACAGGAATTTCCAAATACCTATAATTAACATAAGGTCTAACGAGCATTCGTTCCAAACCGCCGACAAACTACTCCGAGAACGAAGGGGTTATCATTTTCTCGATTCTATGGATGAACAAGATTTAGCAAGGGCAGCTGTCCATTGGGTGGACAGTCCCGGAAAATATAGTGATGAGACAGTAGTACGCACATTTTTGAATCTCACCCCAGATGAGCAGAGGTTAGCTGGGATTTATATGATTCAACAACTCATTATACTATATCAGAGTCAGCATTCGGACCCTGGTCCCTTACCTGACATATTGACTGAATTGCTTATGAATAAATGGAGAGGTCCAGGTACCAAATTAATTAAAGAAATTCTAGTATCTAGAAAGCAGTATATTCTTTTTGTATGCTCAGAGCATGTCTCATTGCCTGTCAAGGAAAGAACCACGTATCACCTGGATAGACAGAATCCCTTACGAGAAGTACACCCAATAAAAGGCGAGGACAATCAGTTTAAACGTGTATTTGTATATACACCTATATCGAAAATAGAATTGTTAGAAATGAAGAAAGTAGTACCCAGTCATGACAAGGACCCAGCGGGTTTTCACCGAGAAATTAAAGACATGTTACTCATGGGAGAGTATACCTACCCCGACATCATGACAATATTAAAGGTGTTGATGCCTGCTGGCATTTATGAGAAACTCAAGGAAAAAGAGTGGGAGGTAGGTGATCAAAAGATAGAATGGTCAGCATTAGAAGCAGAAGAAAGGGCCCGAGGTCCAGGTTCGGGGCTTGGGGACAAAACTAAAGCACTACCAGGTCTACTAGTACAGGTACTGCCACGTTTATTAACTACGAAAAAGGAAGATTGGGGTACAATTTCAGCCTGTAAACAGAAGCAAGATGAAGACACTAGCGATTACTATGCCCGATTCGAGAAATGTTTTGGTATAAATAGTGGCATAAGAGCAAGTAGCGAATCATACCCGCATCTGTTTGTAACAAAATTAGTGGAAAATGCCCTGCCCCCAGTAAAGAATAGAGTATTAAAATTCGAGAGTACCTGGCAAGGTAACACTCCAACACAAATGTTACAAATGTTACAGTACCACCACAATAGAATTAAAGAGGAACAAGAACATGAACACAGACGCATGAAAGACACGAAAATGAAAATGCTAGTTTCCCAGACAGTTCCAGCTGAAGGACATAAAAAGGGTATGACACATTCCGATTCAGCAGGACCTGTAAAAGGGACATGCAATTATTGTAAAAAGCCAGGTCATTACGTACACGACTGTCCAGTTTTAAAACATAATATCGCCATAGGTAAAACACAAGAAAGATCACGGCCACTAAGACAAGATCAGAATGAACAAGGAGCTACGCAGCATGCCCAGGCCATGCCAGCCGCACAACAGCCAATACAGTTTGTGCCAGCTGCACCACCGTTGCCTGCTGCTGCCACACAGACAACAACACGACAAATGTATCAGACTGCACAGTATGAATATCCGGAGTATCAACGTTACGCATGAACTAGCCTAGAGAGGGAAGTTGACTTACCCCTTATCGAGATTCCTGTAGATCAAGAAGGACCTTATGTACATAGTGAATTATTAGGTCAAGATAGAAAATTTTTACTCGATACAGGGGCAAGTCGAACAACTATAAAACGTAGTGAAGTCCCAGGGGCACCCCTCTCAGGCTCACAGAATATTTCCCTTGGTTTTTCAGGAAAACCTATTGTTAATGAAGTGTCACAGCCTCTTCCACTTACGATAGGACCTCTGACCCGAACTACAGATTTATTGCTTACTAAATCATGTCCAGAAAACTTGTTAGGAATAAAAACGTTGAAAGCCCTAGGAGCCATAATATGTTGTTCTCCGGAAGGAGTAAGGTTGTTTTTACGTGATTTTAAAGGTCACTATGTATCTAGAGACATGGATCCCCGACTGCAGACTTTACCTACACATCTATGGGCACAAGGCCCTACTGATGTTGGTTGCATGAATATTACACCATATCGAGTCACCCTAAAGGCAGGAGTGGTGCTACCACGAATGCGACAATACAAGCTACCACCAGATGCTGTAACGGCTTTACTACAAATCATTGACGAGCTTATTGCCCAAGGAGTAGTTGTAGAAACAGACTCCAATGTATGTAATTCACCGATAATTCCGATTCTTAAACGAACAGATCCTACAGCGCCGCCAGTATATCGATTGGTTATTGATCTGCGCGAGTTAAACAAATGCATTGTGCCACAATTTCCTGTGGTCCCAGATATCTCGTCATTATTGACAGCTATTGATTCCGAAGCAACATTCTTTACTGTAATTGATCTCAAAAATGCCTTTTTCAGCGTCCCAATAGATCCGGAAAGCCAATATTTGTTCGGATTTAGTTTAAATGGGCGTAGCTTTAAATTCACCCGCGCACCTCAAGGATTTACAGAAAGCCCCAGTATCTATAGCCAAGCACTGAAACGAGAACTTGACAGTATCCACATGCCAGTTAACACTGCTCTGCTTCAATACGTCGATGATCTGCTGATCACCGCCCGAAGCGAACTCAAATGTGAAAAAGCATCACTGACAGTTTTACAATTTCTAGCCGAAAAGGGGCACAAGGTGTCCCCTTCTAAGCTGCAATTCTGTGTCCAGCGAGTTGTTTATCTTGGACACTCGCTGGACAAGGAGGGAAGGCAGCTTACACCCGACCGCATTCAGTTGATAGCTAACATGTCAATACCCAAGACACAAAAGGAGGTGCGGGCTTTCATAGGCCTCACTTCATATTGTAGACAGTGGATCCCTCAGTATGCATTTCTAGCAAAACCACTCATTCAATTGACAACACAGGAGGCAGCCACACCGACTGTTCTCCCTTGGACTCAGGAACACACACAAGCTTTTGAAAGCTTAAAGAAAGCTTTATGTCAAGCACCCGTTTTAGCAACGCCATGTTACAGAAAACAGTTTACACTCTTTGTTACAGAACGCGAAGGTACTGCCTTGTCAGTACTCACACAGGAACAAGCAGGAGCACACAAACCATGTGCTTATTTTTCTAGTACATTAGATCCCGTAGCTCAGGCTTTGCCTGCATGCCTAAAATCAGTAGCAGCAACAGCTTTAGCAATCAGACAAAGCGATGCCATAGTGTTAGGACATCCATTGACAGTTCAAGTACCACACGCAGTAGAGGTGCTTGTAAATAGAACGCAAACACAACACTTGACTATAGCGCGACTTACAGGATACGAGCTTACATTGTTTCAGCCACATATAGAAATCAGACGCTGTAACACATTGAATCCTGCCACACTTTTACCAGTAGTCGGAACAGACCCACTAGCCCATGACTGTATTGAAGTTATTACAATAACAACAAAACCCAGACAAGACTTAACCGATGTCCCATTGTCAGATCCAGACCTGACCTTGTATGTAGATGGTTCATGCATGAGAACAAGTACAGGAGAGTTAGTAGCCGCCTACGCAGTCACAACAGATACTGAAGTCATTGAAACTAATCGTATAAATACTTTGTCAGCTCAAGCCGCAGAACTTATCGCTCTGACACAAGCCTGTATTCAAGCCATGAATAAAAAAGTCAACATATACACTGATTCACGTTATGCATTCGGAGTTGTACATGACTTCGGCGTGCTGTGGCGAGAGAGAGGTTATTTAACTTCCCACGGTGCCCACATTCAGCACGGACCCCTCATTCATGCATTATTAGATGCAATACATCTACCCACTGAAATATCAATTATGAAATGTAAGGCCCATACGAAGGTTACTGATATCATTTCCCAAGGCAATGATCTAGCCGACAGAACAGCTAAACTGACTGCTCAAACTCAAACCCCCGACATGACAAAGACAATAGTCCCGACACCGACACATTGTATGACAGTTAAAGATCCTACTCTTGACGTAATTGACATACAGACACATGCTACACCAGACGAAATAAAGAAATGGACTGAATTAGGAGGGATCCAAACGGACCAAGGATGGATGATGAAGGAAAAGTCTGTATGGTTCCTTCCTGATTCAATGGTCCAAGTCATAATTAACACTATACATAGTCCAGCACATTTAGGAGAAAAAGCTATGCTAGACAGCATTCAACACATTTGGTTCAATAAACATTTACGAGCAGCAGCAAAACAAAAGGTCCGTACCTGTATGATCTGTTGTCAGTTCAACCCAGGAAAAAGCGTTCCCGTAGAACAGGGTGGATTTCATACTCCTAATCATCCTTTTGAAGTCCTCCAGATGGATTATATCCAGATGGAACGATGTCGAGGATTCAAATATGTTCTCGTAGTTGTTTGCGCTCTGTCCCGTTGGACGGAGGCATACCCGGTTTCAGATTACACTGCCCCGACTACTGCCAAACAGTTGGTTCGAGAATTCTTCCCACGATACGGTTTACCACGTGCTGTTTACTCAGATAACGGCCAGCCGTTCTCATCCGAATTAATGAAACACGTTTCACTCCTGTTAGGATATCAGTGGAAATTCCACTGTGTCCGACATCCCGAGGCAGCAGGTCTCGTAGAAAGACATAACCAGATACTGAAAATTAGAATGTCCAAAATATGCAGAGAGAAAGGTGTCGACTGGGTAGTAGCGTTACCAGTTGCACTCTTTTACATGAGAATGGTAGCACACTCTCGAACAGGGCTATCCCCGTATGAGGTGATCTTCGGTAGACCACCGAATATGTGGGGGACGCCTATACCACGCAAAATAACTGATATTGACTGTAATATGCTGACAGATTACTTGGCTTCCTTGATGTCTGCACTACAATCTTCTCGTTCACAGGTAGCTGCAGCCTTTCCCGACAACACTGAGGTGAAACCCCATGACGTTGTTCCGGGTAATCTTGTCTTTGTGAGGAATTTCGACCGAAAGACTCAGCTGGAGCCCAGGTGGAAAGCACCCAAGTTGGTCCTGTTGACCACAAGAACAGCCGTGAAGATCGAGGGCCGCAAGGGCTGGATTCATTCAAGCCACATCAAGAAATTTCATGGACTATCCTCGGATATAGACATTGTGCCCTGCACTCCCTCACAGACTGATACAAAACTCCCTTTTGTTGAACCGAACAAATCTGAAAATTACAAACTAAAGCTTAGGCCCACCAAGTCGAGCAATTTGATTGTTTAAGTCCTCTCCAAGGTGAAGCGGTTGAATTGTCTCTGACATGTATCCCTTGGACCTGAGTAGAGAAAATACCCGAAAAATGTTGAAACGACAGGCGTATTTTAAATCACTGCGTAGCCACTGCATAGTGACATTATTAATTTTGTTTTTATTGAGTCTTTTAATAATTATTACAAGTATGTTGTTGTACATATATTACCCTATTTCTAGACATGTTTATAATGTTGCTGCTGAACATTCTTTTAGTGACTTACCTCCGCATGAATTGTCTTATAGACTTGCGCTGCGCAATAACACTTTCATTAGTATGTTACATCATTCCCATCAGACTAGTAATGCCACCAATTGTTGGGTGTGTGGCCGACTCCCTCCCTATCAGAATTATGAAGGAGTCCTGCCTTTCTTTCCACATCCATTTACACATAATGGCTCCTGTGGAGCATGGTTTAGTTTAATTAATTCCATAGACTCAGACACAGCAGTTTACCAAGATCATTGGGTATGGGGAAATCTGAACCTAGCTTTACTCAAGGTCTGTTACCCTGACAAGGAGGGTCGCCCCAAAAGAACAGGAACTGATCTAGAAAATGAAGTATATGGATTAGGAAATTTTACACCTAATCTCATGATTCTAAATGTCGTATCCGAGGTTGAACTAGTCTTACCCACCATGTCAGTATTCCCAGCGAGGGGTGAATTATGTGTAAGAAAGGTTGGTTCCATACATATGGGCCATAGTAAATGCACTACTATAGTAGAATTCAGTGATCAAGGAAAATCTTCATTTAGAGCTTCTCGCCACTCCTACTTTATATGTGGTCAGACTGCATATATGCGTCTACCTCTAGATTGGGATGGTACCTGCTACATTGCATTCCTTTTGCCACCTGTTTTCCTAGCTCCTCCTGATTATTACAGAAATATTCATTTAGTACACAACAGAGAACGGAGAGATCTCCCCATTGTCGATTACACTGAGACGGCATGGGACAAGTATGTAGATTTTAATAAAGGCATCTTTCCCTATATAGGTACTGTTACTAATAGTAAGCTGATACATAGATTAACTAGAACCCTTGAAGCAGTAGTGAATGAGACTATTTCCGCCTTAGGCAATTTAACGGAAGAGCAGTCTGCTATGCGGATTGTTGTGCTTCAAAATCGTCTTGTCCTTGACGTCATCCTGGCTGATAGGGGCGGAGCTTGTAGGGTCATCGGATCAAGCTGCTGCGTATTCATACCAGAAAATTCGCCATCTGTATATAAAGCCATCACTCGCCTTCATAAGATTGTAAGCCAGATACACCAGAACCCAGGCACTTGGACTTGGTCCAGTTGGTTTTGGAATGCGGTATCAGCCTGGGGATGGAGAGTTTTATCCTTCCTAGGTATTGGCCTTCTCATACTATTCAGTTGCTGTCTATGTCTACAATGTGGACCAGCGATTTGTGGTCTGTGTGCCACATCGTGCATTCCACATCAAGATTTTCATTCAAGATCCCGGAAGAAGAAAGAAGAACAAATGATGCTATATGAACAGATCAATGGATTGATGAAGATTGATATCTCTTGAAGGGCAAGTAGGGGACAAGGAGGGAATGTGGAAATATGGATTTTTCTGGTCAGTTATGTCCCCTATCTTGGACCCCAACGGTTCCATGTGCATGTCACAAGTACACGTATGTTCCCTCCAGTTCCAGTTATGAAGACGCAAATACATGTGCGTCCACCGTCAACATGTCCTTTGACAGATCCGCCATGAATAGGCCGGATATTCCATTCCTAAATATGAAAGGCCACCGGCTTTATATGGTTCACTTATGCCACTTTACAGTCCAGGCAAGTAGGCCCTGATTCTGTCATCAAAACTCCTCTTGCCTTCTGCCTCTGAAAGCTCCAGTCCGAGCCTGCATCTGTGACCATGAACTTTGTCTCATTCTCTGCGCGGCCCACGAAGCCTGACATCAGCCTACTCTCTGCCAAGAACTGTATTTCACCTTCGAATTATCTGCCTCCCCCTCAGCCGATGCATTCCTGCCTAGTAGTTTAAGTAAACATTCTTCCAGTTACCAAGCAAAAAGGCCCATCTTCTCTGTCCTCATGCAAGTAATTCATAGCCCTGTTACCATGGAATATTCCTACCCCCTCGCATTCAGTGTAGACCCTTAGACGCTTGTACACGCACGCACAGTCAGTATAGAATAGATTCTGTCCGAGAGTCCCTCTTTTATGGATAACATAGTTCTTTAAACATAGGATGTTAGATATGATTTGGGATTAGGTTGACTTGACCCCCCAGACTTCTCGTCTCCACATATAGAGCTAAATGTCAAGTCCCCGTCACCCCCTAGTTACACGTCAATTACACGTCATACTGCTGCGCGCGCATCTATGCCAAGTATTATCTTATAGATCCACCTATGTATGACATCATAACCAATCATGTTCCTTTTTACTCATTATTACACCCATTTTCGGTTACGCAGACCAAACGTCAATGTCCTTATCAATTGTTACGCCTACTGTATTCACTTCATTATAATGTATGTACTATAAAAGTTACTTCTTGTCAATAAAGTATGTACTTCACTTCCTGAACCCCCGTGGTGATGGAACTTGAAGCATCCGATTATAATCGATCACCGGAATAAAGCCCATTCCGAAACTCTAATATCACGGATTCTGCCTCTCATTTTACTGAGCTATTTTATAATGTTTCTGTATCAAATTCAGTCCCGGTAAAGGAATTTTTATTTACCACAGCATAATGCATAGAAACTCTTAAGATGTACAATTCATGTGTTCTTTAGATAGATAGTGCGGTGGGGACATTTTATCCTAAAGATTTCTGTAATTCTTTTCCATTATTTAATCCATTAGGAGATCTGGTATCTAACTCTAATATGAATTTCGACTCTAGTTTTCTTAATAGTTTTTCCCTATTTCCACCTCTTTTTAGTTGCGATGACATAATATCTCAAATCATTGAGGTTATTTTTATGGACTGATTTAACGTGCCTCGCCACTGGGTACGTCATGTCTGAATTGACTATGGCTCTAATGTAATGGAGGATGCGCACATGAACTTGCAGTTTGGTGCTGCCTACGTATGAAAGCCTGCAGGAGCACTTTAAAACATATACTGCATACTCAATGCGACAAGTATATCTACCTCGCAACTTACAGCTGTTGGAGCCAAAAACCGTGGTGTATTGGGTCGTGTTAGTACCAAATGTACACGCACAGCACGAAGTGCATTTCACAAAACCATTTTGCGGACTTAACCACATAGAGATGGATTTCGGAGTATTAGGAACTAATTCAGGACTAGTCCTTACCAGGGCGTTGTGCAAAGACTTAGCTTTCCTGAAAGTCATTTTAGGTTGCTCAGGAAACAAATGGCCAAGAACGAGATCAGTTTGTATGATCAGCCAATGTCTGTTAAGAATGGCTCTGATTTTTCGATGCTGGCTATTATATGTGGTTATGAGCCTCATCTCTGCAGTGTTGGCAAATTCATTCTCTTCGGGGATTGCTAAGGGAGACACCTCTCCGCTGTCCAGCAGATTAGTGCGTGCCTGAGCTCTCGCTTTAGCTAGGGCCTGTGAGATGATATTCTTGTCCTAACCTCTAGCCTGAAATCTGCTACTGCTTTCTCTCACTCAACTTTCACAAGCTGTATCCGTACTGCACAATCTGCGTAATCGAAGGAATTCCCCGTAGGGGATACTTCTTATTAAATGACCCGGATGAAAGCTAGAAGTGTGGAGAGTGGAATTCCCTGCTGTGCTCTTTCTATGGAGAGTTGTCTCTAATTTATTTTCTTTTATATAAAGATGCCCATCAAGTAAATCAATAGATTCATGATCCGCTGTAGCTGTAAACTGAAGGTTGAGGTTATTGTTGTTGATCTCATCGATAAAAGCCCCAGCTAATTCTTGGGAACCATTCCATATCAAAAATATATCGTCGATGAAACGCATCCAACAGAGGATGCCTCATTCCAGATCTCCCCGTGCTGAGCTTTGAACACGTGCTCCTCCCACCAGCCCACGTGTAAACACGCACAGCTGGTGGAGAAGCAGGCTCCCATCGCAACACCTCTTATTTGTTCGTACAAATTGTTGTTAAACATGAAAAAGTTGCTATGTAGACAAAACTGAATCATATCTACAATCATTTTCCCATGTCGATGTGTCTCAATAGATCTGTTTTTTTAAAAGAATTCCACTGCATTTATCCCATCAGAATGCTTAATGCTGGTGTACAAAGTGCATATGTCTAGAGTAATCAGTTGACATTCTTCTGACCATTGTATACCCTGAATTTTCTTGAAAAAAAATCCTTAGAGTCCCTTTTGTACGAGGGCAGTGAAGTCACTAGGTCTTGTAAATGGTAGTCAACATACTCTGACATTTTTTCTAGTAGTCCTCCTGTGGCATTTATTATTGGTCTACCTGGGACCAGTGTGGTCCCCATGTGTATTTTTGGTATTAAATACATGATGGGAGTTATAGGGAATTCAGTCTTTAGAAAAGAAAATTCCTCTGTGGATATCAGGCCTTCTCTTCTCCATTTGTTGAGTTGTTGCATACAAAGTTCATTGACTGATTTAAGTTGCTGAACCGTAGCTTTGCTATAACAACTTAAATCATCCAGGTGTTTGTGGCCTTCAATTAAGTATTCATTTCTAGGCCATAAAACAATATTTTCTCCTTTATCTGATTTGTTTATTATGATTTCACTGTGTTTTTGGAGTTTTTTAATCAGATCTTGATAACCTTTGTTCTTGCATTTTACCCTTTTCTCAGTACCTTGCATGGATAATCGCAGCCTTTTAATGTCATCTATGACCACATTTTGGTAAATATCAATAGCATCACGTGGCATTATTGGGAAAAAGGTGGACTGTGATTTGATCAGGTTTGCCTTGGTGGATGGAAGTTTGACGCCCGTTTCCTTTAAGAGCTCTTGCGTGTCTGTTATTATGTCCCCATTCTCTTCCCGTGCCAGCGATTCCAACGTGCGCATCCATGGAATATCAGAGACTTGTAAGGCTGGTTGAGACTTTACACCGGAGGCCTCTTTGATCGCCATCATTTCACGGTCTTGATTTTTCTTGGTATTTTTAATAGAAAAATATTTTTTCAGCTTCATTTTGCAGATAAACTGATAAATGTCCACTCGTGTTTGCACACAGTCAAAACTGCTCTCAGGGAAGATGTTATGTTATGTTATGTTGTGTTATGTTAATAGTATTTATAACACGCACAGCTGCCCCAGCTAAGGGGCGTCCTGGCGCGCGACAAGGTATAACACAACAGATGCTAACACAGAACCGAGACAGGGGGAGCAATTAAAACAAAAACGTTTTTAATGATTTCCGAAACAACAGAAGATCATCGATTGCGCGGAGCTCAAGCGGAAGCGAATTCCAAAGCGCTGCAGCTTTTATCCGGAAAGAGCGCCCACCAACTCGGCAAAGCTTGAACCTCGGGACTACTGCAAGCGCTTGACCCGAAGATCTTAACGAGCGGGTCGGTACATATCCGGACAAGAGATTCGAAAGAATCTGAGGGGCAGATCCCTTCAAAATTTTAAAAGCCAGACATAAAACTTTAAAATGGATTCTCGACTTAATCGGCAGCCAATGTAATGCTCGAAGAGTGCTGGAAGCCGAGCATGACCTAGGCAAGCCAACAATGGCTCTAGCAGCGGCATTTTGAACGCGTTGAAGACAAACAATTTCTGCCTGATTACTCCCTATCAGAAGCGAACTGGCATAGTCCAGGCGAGATAAAACTGTTGCCTGGACCACCATCTGCCTGGTAGGGGGGTCAAAAAACGTAAGGACAGGCCTTAAGCCCCGAAGTACTCCAAAACAGCATGCTGCGGTTTTCTTGGTGTGCCCCACAAAGCTGAGAGTAGAGTCCAGCCACACTCCCAGATTTCTCAACTCCATAACCGGAGTTGGAGCCACACCAAGTTCCGGCGGCCACCATCTGTCACCCCAGAGATCCCTACCCTTCCCGACGATCATAACCTCGGTCTTCTTAGCGTTAAGCTGGAGACAGTTGGCAGTCATCCAGCTAGCCACCTCCCTCAGTCCGTTCTGGAACTTGGGGGCGTCCACATCGGCATCCCCACTGATAGTAACCGCCAGCTGAGTGTCGTCAGCATATGAGACCATATACATGCCCCATTGTTTGACGACATCAGCCAGCGGTCTCACGTAAAGATTAAATAAGGTGGGACTCAGTGAGGATCCCTGCGGCACCCCCAAGTCCAGAGGATGGAATTTGGACTGATATGGAGGTGTAGCAACGCAAAAAGACCGATCGTCGAGAAAGGAACGGAACCACTGAAGGGCCGACCCCATCACGCCAATCTCTTCCAAGCGGTGCAGAAGGATACGGTGCGAGACCGTATCGAAGGCGGCGCTCAGATCTAACAACACTAGCGCCGCCGTCTGTCCCTGATCCAGCACCGAACGCAGATGTTCAACCATGGCGAGAAGGGCAGTCTCCATGCTGTGCCCAGCCCGGAACCCATTCTGGGTGTCGTCCAGAATGTTAGCTCGGGTGAGATGGTCGGTGAGAGCCTGATTAACATGAGCTGCCATCAGCTTGGCCGGCCAAGGGAGCAAAGAGATGGGCCGGTAGTTCTCCGGTCTCAAAGCGTCCAAACTTGGCTTCTTCAAAATAGGAGAAACCACTGCACGCTTCCATTTGGTTGGGACCGTGCCCGTAGCCAGCGAAGTGTTAATCAAGGAACAAACTGTAGGACGTCCCACAAAAGACTGGTTCCTAAACAGAGCAGGACAAACCGGATCCAAAGGTGAGCCAGATTTGACCTTCTGAGCCAGTGTGTCAAAAGCCTCAGGTAGAAGCTGCGGAAGAGAATCCAGCATGGGTAAGGCAGGGACAACCTCCACAGCCTTCTGGGAAGGTCCCATACCAGGAAAAGCACGATAGATGCCCTGCACTTTCTCCAAAAAGAAAGATGCTAGGGCTTCACAGTGCGAGGTAGAGGCCATAACTGGAGAGGTAGTTCGCAAAGACAGCAGATCCTTGAGAGCTTTGAAAATCGTTTTAGATGGATTTGGGCTGTTACGGAATTCCAGAGAGTAGAACGTCGCACGAGCTCTACATATGGCACGGTGATAGGTCTTAATTGAGGCCAGATACAGCGCTTTCTTCACCGTATCATAAGATCTCCGCCATTCTCTCTCGGCACGCCTGCAGTTCCCTTTCAGTGCACGTAGTGCGCTGTCATACCAGGGGTTAGACTTTCTGGGACTGATTTTACTAGTCAGTATGGGAATCAAGGAGTCAAGCGCCCTGGTAATCCAATTACAGAACTGGTCATAGCCCAATTCAACATCATCCGAAAGTTCAAGCGGATCAGTAGTCAGAGCAAGATGGAAATCCTCTAACCTAAGCTTACTCCAGTGTCTTCTAGGGATTGATCGGGCTAAGGGAATTGGAATAATTCCAGGTGACAAAACCCGAATATCCACTAGAAAATGGTCCGTCCATCCAAGGGGTGAAACGGAAAGAATTGAGGCTTCCGTTAAATTTGTAAAAAAAGGGTCCAATATATGCCCTCCTATATGGGTGGGTTGAGAGACTTTTTGGAACAACTGAAGGGCCTCACGATCCGCAAGAAAGTTACATACAGCCGGGGCACTCTGATTATCAAAATGGAGATTCAAATCTCCCAATATAGAGAAGTTGGCACAACCAATTGCCAGAGTGCTGACAGCATCAGGGAAAGCCTCTCTAAACGCAGCGTCATTACCTGGGGGGCGATAGACCACCATCCCCGAGATCGAATACTGGGGGCTAATCCCGATCTTAAAAGAGGCACTCTCACACCCAGCAATATGTAAAGCATTCCAAATGCAGGAGAAATTGGATTTCACCGCAAGTGCGATACCCCCCCCTCTAGTAGGGCGATTAAGGGTGAAAATAGAATATTCCAGAGGAAAGGCAAGATTAATAATCGCTGCATCATCCTCCTGCAGCCAAGTTTCAGTAATGGCGAGAATATCCGGGGTCTCATCATGCATAAGGTCAAGGATATCTTGGTGGTGCAATACCAATGACCTAACATTCAGGCTAAATATCCGCAGGGCGTTCGTCGAACTCGGAGAAGTAACAGCAGCAAGCTTCTGGCGAATAGGAGCGGGTGGGGCCAAAGCAGGGCCACTTAAAGGGTGGATAACCTGATTGCATTTAGTGATGGTCAATCCAATGGACCGTAACGTCTCAATAGAATACATAATCATCTTTCCACCCTAGCTAACAATACAGGCGCACTCACCTGCGACGTCCCGCACGTCCCTAGCGCGGACGGGCGCAGACGGGCAGGACTCAGGCACGACTCCGGCTAAGCGACGGCGTCCCACTGCGCGGTACCGCTGCGCGGGAGGAAGCGGCTTTAAGTAGGCGCCCCGCGAGGCTAACCCGAGCGCTGTAGCGCTCAAAATGGCGCCCGCCAGAAAATACACTGCCCAAACCAAAATGGCGTCCACCCCGGGGAATCCCCGTGACCCGGACCCACCAAAACGGCGGTGATAAAGACAATTTTACATGCAGTAAGAGGGGGGGAAAGTTACCAGCCTAATCCCAGCCTGAACACAGTTAAAATCAGGGGAAATGAGTAAAACAACAAAACAAATACAAAACAGGAATAGTTAAAAATTCAGTCGCTGGCAGCAGCGCGAGCAGAGTTTAGCTGTAAAGAATACCTTGTCAGATGTGGTCCGTCGGCTTAAACTGCCGAGTTTGGTATAGGAAACCAGGGTTCGAGCCTCGAGGTCGCGTCCATATCCTGTGATTCTGGGCAAATCACTTAATCTCCCCGTGCCTGAGTGTGTAATGTAAATACGGTGCTATGTAAAGCGCTCCAATACCTTCGGGTCGAGTTCGCGCTATATAAATATGCCCAATAAAGAAAAAATAACCCCAATGAGAGAAGTTGAATCTCGACTTGGTTTAATTGGACTGCAGACAGGTTAACCACTGTTTTTGCATTAGTTGTTACTTCTTGTTCCATTTCTTGTTTTGCTGTTTTTTGTTTGTTACGTTGCCTGCTTTTCCTTCTTGACTTCCTTCTTTGGTTGTGTCGTTCTCTTGATGTTGTGTGGGTTTCCGCGGCCTGAGCGTTTGCCGCCTCGCCCGCTGTAAAAAATCCAACTCCTCTGCTGGTGTAGGAGCACCCATATCTTCCATTACTTTGTGTCTAACCAGACCTCCATCATCTGATTCTATTTCACTTTGCATAGAGCTGGATTCGGACATAGATCTTGAATCAGGCTCTTTCTCAGATCTGACACGTTCCTCACGGATGTTGACAGAAAGCTGCTGTTTTTGTTTCATGAAATCATACTTGCGGGCAAACGTAAAAATTTGACCTGTCTCATAATCAAGTTTATCTCTTGTATATTTGTACGCTTTTCTTGTTTTTATAGTGTCCTCTTGCTTCTTGAGGCGCTCTTTTATTTCATTCTTGTTTTAGTAATCAACTCCTGGTATTCAGATTTGTCCAGTTCTTCATTAATTTGCTCTATTTCCTTGAGGATATTTTCACAATCTATTCTGGCATACTGGATTAAAATCTGGACTAGTCGCATAGAAGCTTCCAGGTTGCTGCTGGCCCATTCATTTAGCATGTCCGGTTTAGGGTTGTCAAAACTAGGGGCAATCATTATTCGCAAGCCACGCGGAATTCTCCCCACTTCCACATATTTTTCCATTGATTTTTGCTCCCACCGTTTAGTTACCTCGGACTTCATTCGTTTTTCCAATTTTTTCAAAAGAGTTTTTACCTCACCATCCGGTGAACTTGAGGCTTCTCTTCTGTTACGTCCGACTTCTGTTACGGCAAGCAAATTGGTAAAGAGTTCAAGTGCTGCCGCTTCCCTTTCCTGAATAATCTCGTCTGCCATGATAGAACCTTACCTATAAATATACCTTGGGTTCGGAGCTTGTATAGTATTTGTGGCGGACAGGCAACAATACTTCAATAACTGGAGCCCCAGTATTAGAGTCCCTGTCGCGCTCGTCAGTGCCGAACTTCTGGTTGATAGCACACCTCCTACTTGCACAATTCCAGGCTTATACCTGTGGTTTCAGCCATGGGCGTCCGCAGAAATTTTTTCAGGGGGGGGCTAGCCTGGCAAATGAAGGGGCGTGGCTAATGTTAATCAATAGGGGCGGGGCTAAAATGGGAGACGATCAGGATCGGGTAATGCTCAGGCCAAGCTGAGTAAAAAAGCATAGCCAATAGGCCTCACCTTTGGGACCTTATAAGTATTTAGTTATGCAGCAGGTCCCAAAGGCGGGACCTATTGGCTATGCCAATGCTTGTTGTTATATCTGGGCATGTTGAGAGGCTAGGGGACTGGGTCTCGATGTCGGGTTGGGAGCACAGCAATGACCTACTCAATTTGAATGCGTAGGTAATACAACCGGCGGCGTGAAATGAAAGGTTCACTACCAGGAATAACAGGAAGGTAGAAAGTTAGGCTGGTTAGAAAGGTAAGGAGGAGTAGAGGCAGGCATGGTGGTGAGGGGAGAAACAGATGCATGCTAGGAGAGCGCTGTGAGGGAGGGAGGCGAAATGGGAAGAGGCACTGAAAGGCAGGTCGGGTAAAGATCGTAGTGAGGCAAACAGAAGGGTAGCGAGGGGTGAAGGGTAGACAAAGAAGTGAGGTGTAGAAGAAAAAGATTCAGGAGCAGAGACAGGTAAATCAAAGATGGAGAGGAGAGAATAACGCAGTCGTAGAACGTGAGAAGGCCGGGTAGAGAGAGGAAGAGGTGTGTCAGAGATAGGTAGAGACAGTTGAGGAAGAGGGAATAGTAAAGACTGAGGTAGACAGCTGAGGTAGAGGGGTGCGTTGACATAAAGGATGTGCAGAGATGTGTCAGAGATGTTACTGAAGAGGAAAAGTAGTAGAGGTATTGAGAAAGCAGTAAGGTACTAAAAGAAGTAAGGGGGTGTGAGAAGTTGGCCTGGTATATGATGTTCACTAGTTAAAGTGACCACCTTGTACCATGCCAAGCAACCCTTATGGTGTGGTTGTAAGTCAACCTTTTCGGACTAGCTGCCCTAGTGGTAGCGTAGGCTAAGCAGTCTTTGAGGCTAAACTCGTGAAACGTGTTAAGCAAGCTGTTTTACCAAATGCAACCCCCTTTTATACCAATGAAAGGACACCACACAGATATATATTCAAAATATATATGTATTTATTTCTCAAAGTAACCCCTAGTCTCTTTATGAGCACAGGAGCACAAACCGTCAAACAAGATTACAGTAGAATACACAGAAGTTGCACTTTATATGGATAGGCCCTGGTGGCCGCTCAAACCATATACTAAAATAGTGGTATAAGTACAACGAACAGAAAAGGGAAAAGGCCTAGGGCCTCTAGAATCGCTGGGCCTACAAGGAGCTAACTTCAGTTAGTGACCAGGAGGTCCACGGGTTGCGTGTGCAGACCAAATAGTCACACGCGAGCTCCCATAGGTTTCAATGGGTGCGTAAAAAGTACAAAGTTACTGCAAAGAGGATCTTCCGGATGGACTAGGAACTTAAGATTGGAAACATAGACACTAGAGATGATTCTCTACACTGGGGCACCGGAGTGCCAGCTTTACCTCACCCACAGGAAGCGGGTGCATAGGCGTCGAAGTGCGTCGGGTTTCTTCTATCTGTTTCGTGGAGCCTGTGGACAAAGATGCTGCAGGCGGTCGGTCTGGAAGAGATGCGGTGGATCCAAGAGTGGATCGGAGATGTTGAAGACCTGTAAGCAGAGGGGACAGTATTCACAGTCACTAGCCAGTGACCAGCGTGGCACCAGGTGGGTACCAGGCGATGTCGGGTGCAAACAGGAGGAAAGGTGTAGCTTGTCTCTGCAGCCACGTGGTCCCTGAAGGTCGACGACATCCAGGAGTCGGTTCACGAGCTGTCCCACGCAGGCTCTCGCTGTCGGCGGTGTCGGCGACTTGATCGAAGCAAACAAGCCTTGGCAAAAGCAATTGTTGTGGAAGATGAAATAAGCTGATGGTTCTGACCAGCAAGGTCATAGGGACTGCTCCTTTGGAGGGGAGCAAGGGCCAGTCTGGAGCAACCAGACCAGTGGTGTATTTCTTGTAGTTCATCGCCAAGAGGGCCACTAGCCAGCGGGCCAGCAACCGGTTAGGCGCGTCGAGTGGCAAAATGCAGAAGGGCCCCACGCAGATCGTGGAGATGCTGGAGGGCTCACCTTTGGTGCAGATGCTGCTCGGGTGTTGGGCTTCTCAGATCCCAAAGCACAACTTGGAGGGAGCCTCGGTTGTTGCGCTTGCAGCTTGTCGTGGTCTTTTCAAGATGGCTGGCTCCACGTGTCTCGGTGCCTCCACGGGTCTCCTCTTTTCAGGGACTGTGGATCGGGCGGTGAGAGGTCTGGAGGTCCAGGTCTTGTCAGTCTCTGGGCTCGGGCTCCGGCGGGAGGCGGCGGCAAAGCAGACGTTGATTCGCTGGATGGTGCTTGCGTTAGCAAGGTGGTCACTCCCTGACCACAGGGGAGATTGGCTTCAGTCCTCTGTGCGGCAGAGCGTCGAAGTTCCCGTCTTCTTCTTAGTTTCAAGTTGATTCCAGGATGTCTGAAGTCTTAGGACACAGCTCCTACCTTTAAGCGGATTCTAGGGGCCGGACTACCTGCTAGGTCCCTCCCTAAGGGTGGGACCAGGAAGGGGGGTGGTTACACCCCCAATCCTTTGTCCAGCTCGCCCCAGGCCCGGGACTGGTGTGCCCCAGGACCGGTTTGAACTGGCATATGCACCGAGGCTCCTTGTGAGCCTCAGGCATGTCTGGTTTCTTTCAAGCCCTACCTGACCAATACACAAAATCCTGTCTGGGGTGGTGCATGCACCTCCCCTGGCAGGAAACCCTTTGTCCACACCTCCCAAGCTGGAAGGACTGCCAGCAGCAGGAGGGCAGACTTGTGTCTGTGGTGGCAGCATCCATTTTGTGGAGCTGAGGCTATGTCTGATTTTACCCGGGTTTCAGGTACTGTACATGTCGTGTCCCTCTAGAAGGGTGGAATGCTAACCCCGTCGCCAGAATTGGCGAGGGGTTAGTATTCCAATTCGTATGACACCTTACTCGACATGTTTTGATAAAGCCAAACCAAAGTTAGCATTTAACCGCGAGGTTCATAATGCACTTAAGAGTATATGGTATGACGATATCTGGAAACAGTAGAAGGAAGTTGTTCCGACTACTGCAGACAGGCTCAGCTCATGCCAGAGCACCATCTCACATGGAACCAAGCACTCTGCCTTCAGGATTGTTAAGGCCTGCCATAGGAGTGTCTTATAGGTTAACATGTGTCCCATTTAAGGTTAGGTATAGGTATACTACACCTAAGTAAGAGGTGGTTACACCAACTTACCCCAGCTGAGTGATCAGCCAGTTGTGTCAAATTTGTTAGGCCAAGCCGGGGGTGGCATAATACATGCTTCAGCCCCTGGCAGGCCTTAGATACACCAATGCCCTGGGTACCTAGTGTACACTGGTACAGGGGCTCACAGGGTGATCCAACCAATTGGGTATGTACCTAGGGTACATGGAGTCCATTTTAAAGTGAGAGCAGACAGGCTGAGACCCTGAATGGCAGGATCTCAGGCCTACTAAGTCGAAAAACCAGCTAGACACTAGGCAAAAATTTGGGGGTAACCATAGTCAGATATCCACCTTCCTACAGGGGGTGAACAGAGGTAGAACGAGTGAAAGGGGAGAGAACACGTAGAAGATGAGTGGCAGGGTAAAGTGAGCGATCAGGCAGTGAGTGTGAGGAGTGGGATACAGAGGGATATGTGGCAGTGACTGCGAGGTGTGGGGTACAGAGGGATATGTTGTGGCTGTGAGCGCGAGGTGTGGGGTACAGAGGGATATAAGGCAGTGAGCGAGAGGTGTGGGGTACAGAGGGATATGTTGTGGCAGTGAGCACGAGACGTGGGGTACAGAGGGATATAAGGCAGTGAGGGCAAGGTGTGGGGTACAGAGGGATATAAGGCAGTGAGCGAGAGGTGTGGGGGTATTATTTATTTATTTAAATTATTTATTTATTTAAAACATTTATAGAGCGCAACTGTCACCTGGCAGGTATCCTGGCGCTGAGAGATTACTCCTAAGATAAGAAGAGAAGGGGAGAGACGGGAGGCTGGGGAGGGGTAGAGAGTGATTTAGGGGAAGAGCCAAGTTTTAATCTTCTTTCTGAAAGGAAGGAGCTGTGAAATTTGGCGGATGTCGGCCGGCAGACTATTCCAGAGTTTAGCAGCGGCCACTCTGAACGATCTTCCCCCAATTCTTACCTTGTTGAATCTGGGTACTCTCACAAGGCAGGCTGAGGCGGATCGAAGAGTTCTGGTGGGGGTGTACCAGGAAAACATTTTTTGTAGGGATCTGGGGCCAATTCCATGTAGTGCTTTAAAGACAAGGCAAAGTGCTTTAAAGGCTATTCGCTGTTTTAAAGGGAGCCACTGTAGTTCGGCTAAAGCTGCTGTGGCCGAGGATCTTCTGGTCCATCCGAGTGCTAGTTTGGCTGCGGCCGACTGGACTCTTTGGAGTCTGTCCAGTAGCACAGCTGGGGACTCGAGCAGAAGTGCATTACAATAGTCAAGGCGACTAAGGATAGTACACCTGACTATTAGTGCTCGAGCCTGTGCGGGGAGTAGTGGCATGATTTTGCGTAAGGAACGCAGTAGGGCCGAGCAGGTGGAGACAGTTTTAGTTACCTGTGTTTCCATGCTGAGTTTATTGTTAAGCATAACACCCAGATTACGAACACTGGTGACCGGCTGTGGTTTTTCTGGAGTTTCCGGGGGCCAGAATTCCATGGGGAATGGGCGAGGAATCCGGCTCCCCGTGCAGAACAGTACCTCGGTCTTGGAGGAGTTAAATTGAAGGGAGTTATTGTGCAGCCAAGCGGCTGTGTCTTTTAAGCAGTCGTGGAAAGATTCCATGGGAGTTGAGTCTTCCCCCTCCCAGGAGAGGATGAGCTGGGTGTCAACCGCGTAATTTATAGTTTTCAGTTTGTAGGATTTAATCAGAGTGATTAGTGGTGTCAAATAAACGTTAAAAAGAATCGGGCTAATGGATGAACCCTGGGGCACCCCGTGAGGTACTGGGAAAAAGGCGGATTGAAAAGGGGGAGAGACACCGCCTGTTTCCTAACTCGCAGGTATGAGTGGAACCAGAGCAGGGCGGTGCCGCCGACCCCTGCCTCTCTAAGCCTTTTTAGCAGAATTACATGGTTGACCGTATCGAATGCGGCATACAGGTCCAATAAGATCAATGCCACTGCGTGGCCCCTGTCTGCACGCATACGAAGTTCTTCCATGGCTGTAAGCACCGCCGTTTCGGTACCATGAGCTGGGCGAAATCCAAATTGGAAGTCGTCTAGAATGTGGTTCTGCTCTAAATGAGTGGATAGACAGGAGCTGACCCAGCGTTCCACAACTTTCGCCGGAAAGGGTAGGAGCGATATAGGCCGAAAGATAGATAAACACTCAGGGTTCAGTGAGGGTTTCTTTAGCAGCGGGGTGATGAGTGCTTGTTTCCAGGGGGAAGGGACAAATCCACAAGATAAAGATTGGTTGCAGATCCTGCCGAGGGTGCGGAAGAGATCGGGTCCACATGCTTTCCATGTTTTTGGTGGCAACGGGTCGAGGGGGGACCCAGAGGAGATTCCGTGTGCCATTCTCTCGAAGTCTGCTTCCGAGATAGGGGGAAAAGTCTGCAGACATTCCCTGGGTAGGAGTCCAGGGCTCAGCGGGTCAAGGTGGATCATGGCTGCCCCGGGGGGGTTGAGCTTATCTTGTGAAGGGAAAATGGTAAAATTGTGGATGATGGTCTCAATTTTATCCTTAAAGAACTGGGCGAGATTATCACAGAGGATCTGTGTGGGGGGGATGGTTTTTTTGGCACAGTCCGGGTGGATAAGGTTGTCAAGGATCTGAAAGATGCTTTTGGAGCTATTTGCGGCATTGACTATGGTGGAGCAATAGTAGGAGGATTTGCTCTCAGCGATGGCAGATTTATATTCCAGGAGTTTGTTTTTCCAGATGATTTTATTTGTGTCGCAGTAGCCTAGTCTCCACTTCCTCTCAGCCTGCTTACAGGCCAATTTGAGGGTTTTCAGGAAGTCATTGTACCAAGGGGCAGATGCTCTGCCTTTAGGTTTGCATCTTTTTAATGGAGCTATGGAATCCGTAGTGGATAATATCCTCATGCAGAGGGCTCTGTAGTTGTCTTCAACCGAGTTGATAGGGGAGAAGCTGTCTTCCACGTTAAAAACGACTGTAGTAGAGCTCAGTTTTTCTAGAGCTTTCCAGTCTCTGTACATAAATTCTGGTGGGGCGCTATAATTCGGCGTTCTAGTTTTTGTGCTGGTAATGTAGAATTTAATAAGGGCATGATCTGTCCAGCTCATGGGCAGAATTTCATTCAGGTGTATTAGTTCAGAACTGGAAAATATGAGGTCAAGTCGATGACCTGCTGAGTGGGTAGGTTGCTTAACCAGTTGGTAGAGTCCCACGCTTTCGCAGGAAAGCAGGAGGTTTTCTAGACCAGTGTCTAGACTACCGTTTGGCCAGAGGTTGAAGTCCCCTAGGATGAATAGTTTTTTGTGAGAGGTTGCCATGTTTGCAAAAGTGGTGAGTAGCGCTTGCTGTTGTTGGGAGGTGAAAGTCCCTGGAGGGCGATAGCAAATAATGGCCGTGAAAATATCTCCGGAGTGGCAGTTTATGGAGAGGCCGAGAGTCTCGGTCCCAGGGACTGAGTCCATATCTATGGTGTTAATATGCCAGGAGGCTCTGTAGATAATACCTACTCCACCACCACGGCCTTTGGGTCTGGGAAGGTGCAACATTTTAAAGTCCTGAGGGCATGCCCATGCTAATTCAATGTCACAATCAACGTGAGTCCACGTTTCGGTTAAGAAGAGGACATCCAGGTGATGAGATTCAATAAGGAGATGAATTTCGTTAGCATGCTTTGGCAGTGATCTGACATTTAGAAGGCCTCCCAGGAGCAGACCCTTATGTACGAAGTCATGCAGTGGAGAATCTGAATCAGCAAAGGTGAGCTGACCTTCGCGTGCGACTTCTCGCAGGTTGAGCAGGGTTTCACGGGTATAGCGTGGGGTTTGCGAGCAAATTTGAGCAGAGTTGTCTGCGCTAGTCGCGTTCTCGTCGCGGACGAGCGCAGACGAGCTTGCCTTAAGCGCGCCTTCGGCGCCCCATCGTCGCGCCCGCTGCGCTCGTCCGCTGCGCTTCCAGCAGGGATTCATGCTTTACAGTGAGTGTTCTGGGCGTCGGAGGGGGGGGCGTGGCCAGCAGAGGTGGGCGTGGCTCGTGGCTCCCTCGGACAGGTAATGGCGGCAGAAGCGAGCGTTTGGGCCGGAGACGGCGATTCAATCTGCTGCTCTGCGAGGAATGAGGTAGGTGCCAGGGGTTGGTGCAGTAGTGCAGGAGTGTCTAAAAACACAGTATACAATACTAAAATACAGTTTTTCTAAAAACGCGGCTCCCGGCTTCTCGCCTCAGGAGTATCTCAATCAGTAGTGCAGCGCTAGTAATCAGCGCGCTCTATTTATACCTGTGAGGGGGGGGCGTGGCCAGCAGAGGTGGGCGTGGCTCGTGGCTCCCTCGGACAGGTAATGGCGGCAGAAGCGAGCGTTTGGGCCGGAGACGGCGATTCAATCTGCTGCTCTGCGAGGAATGAGGTAGGTGCCAGGGGTTGGTGCAGTAGTGCAGGAGTGTCTAAAAACACAGTATACAATACTAAAATACAGTTCTTCTAAAAACGCGGCTCCCGGCTTCTCGCCTCAGGAGTATCTCAATCAGTAGTGCAGCGCTAGTAATCAGCGCGCTCTATTTATACCTGTGAGGGGGGGGCGTGGCCAGCAGAGGTGGGCGTGGCTCGTGGCTCCCTCGGACAGGTAATGGCGGCAGAAGCGAGCGTTTGGGCCTGAGACGGCGATTCAATCTGCTGCTCTGCGAGGAATGAGGTAGGTGCCAGGGGTTGGTGCAGTAGTGCAGGAGTGTCTAAAAACACAGTATACAATACTAAAATACAGTTTTTCTAAAAACGCGGCTCCCGGCTTCTCGCCTCAGGAGTATCTCAATCAGTAGTGCAGCACTAGTAATCAGCGCGCTCTATTTATACCTGTGAGGGGGGGCGTGGCCAGCAGAGGTGGGCGTGGCTCGTGGCTCCCTCGGACAGGTAATGGCGGCAGAAGCGAGCGTTTGGGCCGGAGACGGCGATTCAATCTGCTGCTCTGCGAGGAATGAGGTAGGTGCCAGGGGTTGGTGCAGTAGTGCAGGAGTGTCTCAAAACACAGTATACAATACTAAAATACAGTTTTTCTAAAAACGCGGCTCCCGGCTTCACGCCTCAGGAGTATCTCAATCAGTAGTGCAGCGCTAGTAATCAGCGCGCTCTATTTATACCTGTGAGGGGGGGCGTGGCCAGCAGAGGTGGGCGTGGCTCGTGGCTCCCTCGGACAGGTAATGGCGGCAGAAGCGAGCGATTGGGCCGGAGACGGCGATTCAATCTGCTGCTCTGCGAGGAATGAGGTAGGTGCCAGGGGTTGGTGCAGTAGTGCAGGAGTGTCTAAAAACACAGTATACAATACTAAAATACAGTTTTTCTAAAAACGCGGCTCCCGGCTTCTCGCCTCAGGAGTATCTCAATCAGTAGTGCAGCGCTAGTAATCAGCGCGCTCTATTTATACCTGTGAGGGGGGGGCGTGGCCAGCAGAGGTGGGCGTGGCTCGTGGCTCCCTCGGACAGGTAATGGCGGCAGAAGCGAGCGTTTGGGCCGGAGAGGGCGATTCAATCTGCTGCTCTGCGAGGAATGAGGTAGGTGCCAGGGGTAGGTGCAGTAGTGCAGGAGTGTCTAAAAACACAGTATACAATACTAAAATACAGTTTTTCTAAAAACGCGGCTCCCGGCTTCTCGCCTCAGGAGTATCTCAATCAGTAGTGCAGCGCTAGTAATCAGCGCGCTCTATTTATACCTGTGAGGGGGGGGCGTGGCCAGCAGAGGTGGGCGTGGCTCGTGGCTCCCTCGGACAGGTAATGGCGGCAGAAGCGAGCGTTTGGGCCGGAGACGGCGATTCAATCTGCTGTTCTGCGAGGAATGAGGTAGGTGCCAGGGGTTGGTGCAGTAGTGCAGGAGTGTCTAAAAACACAGTATACAATACTAAAATACAGTTTTTCTAAAAACGCGGCTCCCGGCTTCTCGCCTCAGGAGTATCTCAATCAGTAGTGCAGCGCTAGTAATCAGCGCGCTCTATTTATACCTGTGAGGGGGGGGGCGTGGCCAGCAGAGGTGGGCGTGGCTCGTGGCTCCCTCGGACAGGTAATGGCGGCAGAAGCGAGCGTTTGGGCCGGAGACGGCGATTCAATTTGCTGCTCTGTGAGGAATGAGGTAGGTGCCAGGGGTTGGTGCAGTAGTGCAGGAGTGTCTAAAAACACAGTATACAATACTAAAATACAGTTTTTCTAAAAACGCGGCTCCCGGCTTCACGCCTCAGGAGTATCTCAATCAGTAGTGCAGCGCTAGTAATCAGCGTGCTCTATTTATACCTGTGAGGGGGGGGCGTGGCCAGCAGAGGTGGGCGTGGCTCGTGGCTCCCTCGGACAGGTAATGGCGGCAGAAGCGAGCGTTTGGGCCGGAGACGGCGATTCAATCTGCTGCTCTGCGAGGAATGAGGTAGGTGCCAGGGGTTGGTGCAGTAGTGCAGGAGTGTCTAAAAACACAGTATGGGGTACAGAGGGATATGTTGTTGCAGTGAGCGTGAGGTGTGGGGTACAGAGGGATATGTTGTGGCAGTGAGCACGAGGTGTGGGGTACAGAGGGATATGTTGTGGCAGTGAGCGCGAGGTGTGGGGTACAGAGGGATATAAGGCAGTGAGCTCATGGTGTGGGGTACAGAGGGATATAAGGCAGTGAGCTAGAGGTGTGGGGTACAGAGGGATATGTTGTGGCAGTGAGCACGAGGTGTGGGGTACAGAGGGATATAAGGCAGTGAGCGAGAGGTGTGGGGTACAGAGGGATATGTTGTGGCAGTGAGCGCGAGGTGTGGGATACAGAGGGATATAAGGCAGTGAGCTCAAGGTGTAGGGTACAGAGGGATATAAGTCAGTGAGCAAGAGGTGTGGGGTACAGAGGGATATGTTGTGGCAGTGAGCACGAATTGTGGGGTACAGAGGGATATGTTGTGGCAGTGAGCACGAATTGTGGGGTACAGAGGGATATGTTGTGGCAGTGAGCGCGAGGTGTGGGGTACAGAGGGATACAAGGCAGTGAGCGAGAGGTGTGGGGTACAGAGGGATATGTTGTGGCAGTGAGCGCGAGGTGTGGGGTACAGAGGGACATAAGGCAGTGAGCACAAGGTGTGGGAAACAGAGGGATATAAGGCAGTGAGCTAGAGGTGTGGGGTACAGAGGGATATGTTGTGGCAGTGAGCACGTGGGGTACAGAGGGATATAAGGCAGTGAGCGAGAGGTGTGGGGTACAGAGAGATATGTTGTGGCAGTGAGCGCGAGGTGTGGGATACAGAGGGATATAAGGCAGTGAGCGCAAGGTGTAGGGTACAGAGCGATATAAGTCAGTGAGCAAGAGGTGTGGGGTACAGAGGGATATGTTGTGGCAGTGAGCACGAATTGTGGGGTACAGAGGGATATGTTGTGGCAGTGAGCACGAATTGTGGGGTACAGAGGGATATGTTGTGGCAGTGAGCGCGAGGTGTGGGGTACAGAGGGATACAAGGCAGTGAGCGCAAGGTGTGGGGTACAGAGGGATATAAGGCAGTGAGTGAGAGGTGTGGGGTGAAGAGGGATTTTAGGCAGTGAGCGCGGGGAGTGGGGTACAGAGGAATATAAGGCAGTGAAACACAGTGCCGGGACGTCCTGCCAGACATGATAGGGTGCATACTGGCAGACAGATATGTTATTGACACATGACTGTGTACGTTTTAGTGGGATCTGAAATCCGGGCTATGCTGCAACCTCAATTTCTGACTCCGAGGATAATGCATCAACTGACACCCCCCCCCCCGAACTTCATTCAGAAGACCCCTTGCTCTCAGGCTACACAGTGTTAAAAGGAGGTCTTGGTGTCCAGACCTAATTTGCCACTTCCCCTTAGGATGCAGCCTGCACTTTCACCTATGGCTGATTAAGGAAAGGACTGCACGAACCAGAATGCCATTGAGCACAAGTTTGAAGGGGGTGGGTGTATTTCCGCACCACCTCTAGCAGTGGTGATGTCAAGTGGCACTCGAGGCAGAGCCTGTTCCTTTTCATGGCCTTAGGGAGAAAAAAACCGATCATGAAACAAACAACACTGCTCTGTGTCCGCTGGTCTCAGCAGCACTTACCCAACCTGCTGAACTGCCTCATTGTTTCAGGGTGAGATGTATGCTTTCGCAGCTCAACCTGGCCATTGTCATTCTGTATGTGATAATCAGCCACAGACAGAATGACAATGGGCGGGAGGGGCTGCGAGGAGGCGTGCGAGGCGTCCCATCAGGGAGTTGAGGCCTCTGGCAGGGAACAGCTCTGCTCCTTCCAGGGTCCAAAATTACGGGCAAAAGGCGTCCGTAAAAGCATGGGTGTCCGCAGGGGGGGTGCAAGGAGGGTTGCTCCAGGGGGAGGCAAGCGCCCCTCCTTGCCCCCCCCTGCGGACGCCCATGGTTTCAGCGATGAACTGTGAGTCCTCCGACTTGCACGTCTTTGTTTTCGCAGACCGTTCTCGTCCGCTGGTGCAATGGGTCCACAGCGAGTATTCCTTCCAGGATAAAAAAAAATGCAGATTGGGCGGAAGACTGTTCGACCCTCGACAGTGGAGGGGGTCCGTGATTCGGGCACAGCCTGCTCCCGAACAAACCGATAATCCACACCAAACTCCTTCAGCTTTCGGCTGATGACAGGACAAGGACTCCAGTTATTTATATATTTGATTTATTTTTACTAAGAGATTAATATTTTTTCTACATTCATGGGGTTACTCATATATGTAATGTGTTAAAATGAAGTATTCTCCCTACTCTTGCTTACACTTCAAGAGGAATAGTAAATTTCGCCCCTCCAAAAATAACGGCAGTCACCAGGTAATGGGGTCTCCGGCCCGAAAACAGCCTAGAGAGGAGGGCTGCATGCCCCCCTCCCCAAATAAATGTCAGTGGGCCCCAGGGGCTGGGGTACCTGGGCCAAAATCGGCCTGGGGAGGGGTGCTGTGTGCCCCCACCTCCTAAAAATAACAGCGAGCCGAGGTGGTTGGGGTCCCCATGGCCGGTATAGGCTCGGAGAGGGAGGCCGCACAGCCCTCCCTTCCTTTTAACATAGACCCTGGGGGATGGGATCCCCAGGGCCTAAAGAGGCATGGGGAGGGGGGCTTAAGTTTATCGGTGATGTCATCAGCAATGTCATAAATGGTGTCATTTGAGATATTATCAGTGATGTCACAAACGATGTCGTAGAATATTTAATTAGCAGGGCCAATGGAATATTGTGATTGTGTGGCCACGGCAATTTGCGTATGATTAGCCGGATTTGCCACATAATCCATCATTTGCAGCATAATCTGCAGATTTTAACAAATAAATTGTTTCTAGCTCAAACGGTTCAAAAGTTACTAAAATGCAGCAACGTGTTCCAGCGTGGTGGAAGGCCCTTTTCAAAACTTGACTGGTTAGCTTTATGTTGCTTATTGCTATATGTGGGTGTTAATCTAGTACTAATGAGGAGCAACCAATGCCCAGACAGTGTTGCCAAGTTTATAAATGATACATAATAAAGTAATACTATTAAAAAAATTGCCACATTATGCTGCATAATTTGCCTTTTCCTGCTGCATAATTTACTCAACCCTGCAGCATATTTTGGCCCATTCCTGCCGCATAATTCCAGTGACCTTGGTCTTGAGTAATGTCATATGTGAGGTCATAAGCAGTGCATGGCAGGGGCACAAGTTATAATTAGGGCTTCCAACTATAACTGGTGAATTTCTGTGTTTTTGTTTAGTTCAAAATGTTAATGCTGCCACTGACAAATTCACAAACTATAATGTTACTTTAACCTTTGTTTTTTTCAGTGAGTTTATCTATATATGTATATGAATGACTTTCTTGACCTGCAGCCACATTCGAATCCCATGCCATCGATTGCACCCATTTGGCCCAGGTGTTCTCTCTAAACACCTGCAGAACTCAGGGGCGGTGGATGTGCAGTAAGGACCATTATTCTGTGAGGTAACAAATGGTGGTTTTGTTGGTGACCACTCAGGCAAAGATGGCCACCGTGCTGCATCCATTACTTTTTGAACATTCAAAAATGAACACAATTCATGAGCTTCTCGCGATGCTTGTGTAGTCTTGTGAGGTCGCACTAACTCTCTGCGGCTATCTTGGGTCCTGATGCTATATAAAGACTGCTTGCCTCGTCACCAATGCCTGTTATTTGGCGCATTTCTGGATGTCAGAGATGGTGGGGCCGCGGAGGTAACAGGTAAGATACCTGGAGGAGCGGCAGATGCGGTAATCCCCAGCCGGTATAACAACAAGTTGTTGAGAAGCCGACAGCGGGTAGGAAAACTGCTTGGGTGGTTTCTTTTCCTTATTGAAAATTGTGTGCTTCCATTGGTGGTTCAGTATCCAAGTGGTGGAACTTGGTGACTCGATTAAAGGCTGTGAACGCAACAGGAACATCCCCCTATGATTGTTGTACTAAAACAAGAGACAATTCTAAAACAGGGATATCAGATGTGAGTTATTGTGTGACTCTAACACTGATGCATATCTGGTTAAAAAAACAAAGGATATTTGTTAGAAATTGGGTTTCTGGTTGACGGTGTGAGCCCTGGACAATCGGCAACCACAATCCTAGTCATGGTAAGGCACAAGCAAACCCCAAGTTAACCTGTCCTCAATCTCTGGTAGCTTGGCACAGAGCAGCTAGGCTCAACTTGAAGGCAATGTTTAAAGTAGTTGTGCAACACTTAAAAAGGTTTACCAATAATAACACTACGCAAAAAGATCCCACACCAGGTTTAGAAAAATAAAGATTAGTTTACTAAATAAATAAAGACCAAAACGTCAAAAATCCAAACTGTGAAACCGTAGATATTAAGTTCAATGTTTTAAGTTGAAACAGCGCCAAAAAAGCACAAAGTGCCAACGAGGGTTATCTGGTCACGTCGGACCAGGCCAAGGTCACAAGTTCAGGCCAACCACGAGTGAGCTCAGGTTAGCCAGAGGGACCCAGTTCGGCCTGCTGAACAAAGTACCATAAGTCCTGGTTGCAGAGCGTTGCGTAGATCCAGGTCAACGAAGCGCAGGGTAGCAGAGGCGATGCATCGGCTTCAAGGTGAGATGAGGCTGCAGTCAAGGTCCTGTTGTTTCATTGTCGAGGATCCCGTTCACTGGGCTTGCAATGTGAAGTCCTGGTGTTGGGGATGTGGCACACAGCTGACAATGCATCGGTTCCACAGAGCTGCAAGGCTGCGATGCGAAGACCAGCATTGTCTTCAAGACTGCCGTCGATGAGAAATGCAATGACCTGGGCCAGAGATGTGCCGCGCCTTCGGCGATGCATCGGTTCCAAAGACTGTGAGGGTAACGCGAGCATTCTGTGCAGAGTCCAATCCATACAGCAGCTGCGATGGGTTGGATATGCTCAAGGTTGTGCCCCACAGCTGAGGAGACTTGTCGGTTCGGCTCAGGATGTGCCACTCAGCAGAGAAGATGTGTTGATTCCGCTGGAGTCTCCAAGGATTCTGGGGTCAAGAGATATATGTCAAGGCCTTCTTAGCCAAGGAGGAGTCTAGCAGAGTAACAGTTCAGCAGAGTGGCAGTCGTTTCAGCAGCACAGGAGTCCTTCTTCCTGGAAGAGTATCCACAGGTTCTGAAGTGTACTGAAGAGGTGGTGTCTGAGGTCCAGTACTTATACTCAGCGGTGCCTTTGAAATGGGGGAGACTTCAAAGGCATGCTTTGAAGTGCACAGAAGTCCTTACTTCATGCCCTGGCTCCAGACTCACTACAGGGAGGGTCTGCAGCCCTTTGTGTGTGGACAGGACACAGCATATTCAGGTGTAAGTGAGGCTATGCCCAGCTCCCTCCTCCCATATTGCCAGAGATGGCCCATTGAGATACACCGACGTTCCCATGTGTGGCTGTCTAGGAGGAATACAAAAAGTCCAACTGCCAACTACACCTGGTCATGTGATCAGAGACAGGCTATAGGCACGAAGGGCTAAAACAAGAAAATGCCAACTTTCTCCTTTTTGTTTACTTTCTAAAAGCGGCATTTTCAGAATTGTAATTTAAAATCTGACTTCACCATAAATTAGGATTTTAAATTAGGATTCCAGAAACACCAAACTTGAATCAGTTATATCTTCCCCTTTGGAAATGACACTCATAAAAGTTAATAAGGTCATCCCAATGCTACCATATTGAAGCTATAGGCTTTGATGTAGTGAAAAGCAAATTTAAGAGTTTTTCACTAACAGGACATGTAAAACGTATAAGTACATGTCCAACATTTTAAACACACTGCACCCCCCACTTAGGGCTGTCTAGGGCCTATGTTAGGGTAGATGTATATGTATTAAATAGTTAGGTTTGGGTCTGGCAAAAGGTTTATTTCCCAAGGTCGAAATGACCATTTAAACTGCACACACAGGCTTTGCAATGGCAATCCTGGGACATATTTAACGGGCTACTTACGTGGGTGGCACACTCAGTGCTGCAGACCCACTAGTAGCACTCAAATTTACAGGCCCTTGACACATTTAGCACACTTTACTAGGGACTTATAAGAAAATTATATATGCCAATTGGGTAAAAGCCAATTCTACCATGTTTTAAGGAGCGAGCACAAACACTTTAGCACTGGTTATCAGTGGTAAAGTGCCCAGAGTCCTAAAACCAACACACAAAAAACTAATTTAGCAAAAAGGGGAGGAGGAAGGCAAAAGGTTTGGGGATGACCTTGCAGAGAGGACCATTTCCAGCACCATACATGTGAGAACTATATCTATGTTTTGCATATGTGACGTTAACACTGGAAGGCTTAAGTCAAATGTTTTAACATGGAGCCCTGATTAAAGTAATCCTACCACTTCTTGTATTTAGGTTTCTAGATGTTGCAATAGAATTGAGAACTCTCCTGAGATCCCACGGAATTCCCAAGATTCAGCTTGACTGAACATCAGAGGTGAGAAGATACACAGCTATTACGCACTACCAGGCATCACTTCTAGAACTATGCATGCCGGTATTGAATCAGTGCTATTAGATCTGGGCATTTGTGAGTAAATTCTCTTTCAGGTCTCCTTCCCCACAGTACCTTCCCTAATTCCCTTCCCCAATCTGGCCACCCTGATACTCTGCATTGTTCCTAATTAGAGTCGGAGCTGTTGGAAGGTGGGCTTCTGGGAGGTACTGTTCCCGCCGATCCAAGTTCCTGACAAAGGCACAAGTAGAGCAGCTATGTTACAGGGCAGGGACAAACACAAGATGGACTAGGCAAGACATCAAATACGATGCGAGGCAATGAAAGTGACAACAAAGCCAACCAGTGGTAAGGAAGGTGGACTTTAAGTCCACTGCATGTTCTTGGTAAGCTGACAATGAGTCTTTTATGACTTGACAGCTTTCCTTGTCTGGAAGGCTCGAGCTAATGTCCAAACACTATCCTGAGCTAACCTATTATTAAGTAGCAATTACACCACAGCCATTTTGAAACCTGCCTGGTGGGTTTTAAGAAGGAAATTAAGCTGAACAAAGAGTGGTCAGCAGGGTTAAGCTTACATCACTGCCTGGCCATAACTGGCTAAAGGAACAGCTAGTAGGTGCTGCATATCTGTACCTGTCTGTAGGTGTATGTGTGTTTTGGTGTATGTCTGTTTATGTGTTTGTTTGTGTGTGTTTTTCTGTGTTGGTGTTTACGTATATGTTTGTGTGTGTATTGTATATGTCTATTTCCAGATGTATAAGTTTGTGTGCGTCTGTGTCTGTGTGTACGTGATCTACTACAACTAATGAATTCTACAGAATCTGCCCTTGCTCACCTGTGTGCCCTTTCCACATCCACTTACCATAAACGGTTAGTCAGCACTGTGAACCGCCAGCAGTTATGTGGACAACTGTTGTCACTCTTGGCATCGACCGGCTCATGGCTTCTCACCTTACCTTTGACTGGGCTTCTGCGCTCGCTGCCAGCTCCCCTGCCAGGAGGCATCTCACAAGGATCAGGGCCTGGTCTCCTCATTTCACCCAGTGGTTAATTTGTAAAAAACGTAAGTGCCGGGGCTCTCATCAGTCGGCAGCTTGGACCAGCCCATTTCTGCTGCAACGCCACCTAAAACAGAGCCAACTTCTGACCATCAAATGAAGAGAGGATGTGGCTATGGCCAGAGCTGCCGACTTCGGGCTGGGGAACCAAGTTCAAATCTCTGCATTGACTCAGCATCCTCTGTGATTCAGGGCAACTCATTGTGCATGCCAAAAATGAGTATATCCTTAACTGGGGCTCATAAAAATATGGCACCTGTGTTGATGGAAGTACCAGTGGCCGGAACCAGAAACCATCGGCTGAAATTAAGCACTGAATTTACCACTCTGTGTTGCGTCACTTGGTGACGCCATCACGCCAGGGCTAGGCAAACGATACCCAAGGTCTTTTTTATTATTCATTCCCATTCACTGGCGCCGGGCAGGGGGGTGGTTGGGGTTGGGCAGGAGGGGGCGCTTCAAGGGAGAGAGTAAGAGAGCGGGGAGGAGGAAAGTAAAGAGAAAGCAATCAAAGGAGAGAGGATGGATGGATGACAGATGGATGACGGATGGATGGATGGATGGACGGATGGACAGACGGATGGGCGGGTGGGCAGGCACATAAACAGTCGGCTGTTTGGATGCATGGATGTATGGATGTGTGGATGGGTGGGTGGATGGATGGATGGATGGATGGATGGATGGATGGATGGGTGGATGGATAGAAGGGCAAGGACATGAAGGAAGTGGGGCTCGTTTGAGAGTTTTTGCCAGGGCTGCCTTTGGTTCCACCAGGTCCACCTCTGCTCTTTAACGCCAGCTTCTAGTTGAGTCAATCATTCCGACCTCAGTAGCTGCTGGCAGGCGTCAGGTACTACACATCTGAAAAACAGTCAACGCCTTATCTATGCACTATTTATAAGCAAAATGTACTACTATACTCTTTATTTCAACTGGATTAAGGTCTAACCTTTGCAACCCCAACCACACAAATCGATTTCTCCACCCAACACCCGATGGCCGGCTGTCTCCCATCATATGGCTCTGCACAAACCATTGACCCTTCTTCAAGCACCTCTAGCACATACCAATACCCGAGCTCGCTACTTTACCACGCACACTCCACTCTCAGCCAATCAAACCTTCTTTGTCATCCACAAGCCTCCTGATGCCATGGCCAGGATATGATTCTCTTCCGGATTGGATCTTTCCATCCTGATGAACGTTCACTCCCAGTTTATCTGCAACTCTTGAAAGTCACCAACTCGCTTCACTTGCTCAAAACGGCCTGAATGTCCACCCCTGTGGCCTGAACTCTGATGACTGCCCACCTGCCTCTCCGCTGACCTTCCATGCCTGCAGCCGCCCCACCTATGTTATAAATTGCATAGTGCATTATGTATAATACATGTAACATATTAAAGCGCTGTCCTGTACAGTGGTGCTTGCAGGAATGCATTGCACTTTGAGAAACACAGAAAAGCTTCATAAACATCTTCCACCCTCTTTCCATGACGTCAGTTGGCGGTGTGCAGCGGCTCCAAGTGACAGGTTGATCAGTGCTGAGGTCGAGGTGAGCTGGAACTGAAGGAAATTGAGTTCCATTACTTATATTTTAGCTTTTCATAACTTTTCCAAGTCATTACTTTCACATTTTGCAGTTAAAGCACCGCCTTTGTGTTTTATGATTGTGATTGACAGTCTCTTTGTTGCTGCCAAGCTGGGAGAGATCCACCTTCTAGCTTGTTTCTTCCAGAAAGAGAACAATGCACACTAATTACAAGAACCCACCCCACCCGCCCTCTTGCCTGCCCCTGACTCAGCCAACACCATTTCACTCTCTGCTTACAACCGCGTTGCCTGATTGCCCTTCCGCCACCAATCCACAGGGGGGAGGGAGTCCATTACATGTTTAGGCCAGGGATAAGCCAAGACCTTTTAATTTTAGTAAAATTGCACATATGTTACACATATAGGGACTTTCTACTGGCCCTTTTCATCCATTGGTCTGTTTATCTGTCATTCATAGTTTCCTTCCACCCACCACAGCATACAACATGTGGCAGTGGATCGGCACCCTTCACTATGAGTGACATATTCTTCTCTTTCACCAGAGGCAAATCTGCACAAAAAGTATTTATCTATAGTGCCGGGTAAAGTACAGCAATGTGTGCTTTTTAAAACAAGCAAAAAAATTACATCTTTGGGGGGGTTTTCCCCAAGAACAGAGTTGCTCAAAACCCTTGACAAAACAAAACCAGCATAGACAAAGCAAAAAGTCTATCAGTCAGACCCTTTGCCAATGCTTGTTTACTTATACTTCAACCTCGGTATGAGTAGCTCATGCAATCCTGCTTTTGTCTTTGACTTGTGGTATTTATCGCTTTTGTTTTTTCTATTGTAAATGCAGAACTCCATGGTTAGTTTAAACAGTGATGTGAGCTAAAACATTGGTCTGCCGGAACATTTCACACATGGCGTGGGACATCATGACAGCTCGGTTTATTCTTGTGGCAGTTCTTGGGGGCATATTATCAAGACTGGCGATAAAATTATCGCCGCTTGAGCGGCAGAAAACTGCCGCTAAAGCGGCGATAATGGGCTTGATAATATGCTCTATGGAATTCCAATTGAAGCCCATGTTAGACATACTTCACATTTAACATGGGTTTCAATTGGAATTCCATAGAGCATATTATCAAGCCCATTATCGCCGCTTTAGCTGCAGTTTTCTGCCGCTAAAGCGGCGATAATTTTATCACCTGGCTTGATAATATGCCCCTTATTTTGATATGGTGCCTTATTCATTTCGTATAAGTTGTACATTTCAAATTTCTTGTATCGTTGTCTGACCCATACTGCGCCAATACATGCACCATGGGGACAGAACCCACACAGAGCGATCTAAACACAGAGAGGCCAAGCTAAAAGGGAGTTACCCATGTATAACGTGCCCAGTTCCCACATGACTAGTACCCACTGCAGGACCTCAGTTCTAATTCCATATTCCCCTTTTGACAAAACTGTGTGACCCTGGGCAAACCACACTCCCTTCCAGTGACACTGCGCCTGATTTATATTTTGGTGGGCGGAGATTAAGTCCGTCAAAACAAAGGAGTAAATTACTTTATCGAAAGAGTCCCTGTCTGCCAAACTTAAAATGACCACCAAGCTGGCGGTGACTTCTTAAGCGTCACAGCGGTTCCTGTCAATGCTTTTCTAAGTTTGAGGCACAACTCTCTCAACAGGTCGGACCCGTCTTTCAAACATGTTTTTTTTTTTTTTCAAAAACATCCTAAAGTGGGATTTTCTTTTCGAAATAAAAAAAAAACAATGCGCCCCTCGCCATGGGAGCTGTCTCCCATGGTAAGGAGGGCATCTGATAGTTTTCATTGTCCCTCACCGCCAGAGTTTTCCTGGCAGTGACGAGCAGTGAAAACGGACCTGTTTGTCTACCCATCTACATTAGGTGGGCGGACATGGAGGTCAGCCTTCGATGGCCCTAATTCGGGGAGTCAGAGGCGCCTAACCATGACGTAGTAGTGTCCATTGTGGTTACACCAAAGATCCATCCACATGTAAATCGGGCGTGCAGTTATGTTGTCAGAAAGGATACTCGGTCGCCATTGTGACAATGCATCCTTACACCCATCATACACATCGGGCACTGGGTTTCTACAGCATGATTTGGTTCAAACTGGCTCTACAAACCAAATTCTCTCTTGATATTTTTGTAGCTATTTTAGGCCTTTTTAAGTAACACATGCAACTCCAAGACACAGCAAAGCCATATAGAGAGATGTTATTGTGACAGGCATACTTAAAATATTACCTGATTACCTTTCATATGGTGGGCTCAAATTATGACCCTTACTCGAGGGTAACATGTGCAGTTTATTTTTACATATTGGCTTTAAACACATTTCCAATGTTACCCTTGTAGACACAGAGATTTGGCACAATTTGTCTAGAGTTACATAATTTACCTAAGTGCCGATACCAAGTGTGAGAAGTTGGCCTAGTATATGCTGTCCACTAATTAAAGTGGGCACCTTGTACCAGTCCAAA
Organism: Triturus cristatus; assembly: GCF_964204655.1. NCBI lineage: Eukaryota > Metazoa > Chordata > Amphibia > Caudata > Salamandridae > Triturus > Triturus cristatus. The sequence goes on along the minus strand of NC_140588.1, from coordinate 1,059,874,512 downwards.
CAAACCCCTTATGGTGATAGGTAAAAGACAACCTTTATTGAAAGCTATCCTAGTGGTAGCTATGGAGAGCAGCCTTCAGGCTAAGTCTTGAAGGAATGTAAAGCAGCTTGTTTTACCAGTCTATAATCTCTTGAATGACCAAATGAAAGAACAACCACACCAGGTATATATTTAAAATATATGTATTTAAGATAAAACACACCCCTCTTGTCTCTTTATGAGGCTGGAGTTCGAAGTACTTAAGTTACAAGTCAGTATTCAACAGTAAAAGCACAAATACACGTTTGGGCGTACCAAACCATATACCAAAAAAGTGGTATAAGAACCACGGCTGAGCTAGACACAAGGCCTAGAGCCTGTAGAAGTGCTTGGACCACAAGGAACCATCCAAGGTAGTGACACAGGGGACCCACGGGGGACGCGTGCAGTGTGAGAACACAGCCACGAATCGCCGTTAACTTCTACGGGGAGAGTCGCGGTTGGAAATTAAGAGTTTAAGGACACTTAGAGGATGACTACAAGCAAACCCTTTTGGACTTAGAGGTGTCTAGGGCCAACACCCATGGGAGCACCGGAGAACTCGAGTTACCTCACCCAGGGAAGCCGGGTGCATAGGTGTCAAATGGTGTCGGGTCGCGGCGTCGTTTTCAATGGAAGCTGGCAAAGAAGTGCTGCTGCCGTGAAGAGGAGAAGTGTCCGGAGAGATCCAAGCCTGGATCGAGGATGGAAAGAACCTGAAAGCAGAGGGAACAGAGTCTGGGTCACTTGCCAGTAACCAGGGTCACGATAGTCCAATGCCCACAGATCTCGGTGAGTTGATGGGTGTCTTGACTCTTCAGCCATGAGGTCCAGTAGGCGTTGATGACAACCAGGAGCTGCATTCGAGCTGTCCCACATAGTCTGTTGAGTGCTACAATGTCCGCAACCAGGATGGACCCAACAAGCCTTGGCAACGGCAAGTCAAGGGGAAACAGAAGAAAGACGTCTGTGCAGACCAGCAAGGTAAGTCGGGGCACGTCTGGAGCAACCAGGAAAGTCCAATCAGAAGAGGAGTTGCCTTCGTGGGGACCCATTAGCCAACGGGCTAGCGATCGCGAAGGAGCCACTGGAAACTGGCCCAGAGAGGCCAGAGATCTTCAGTGCTGTAGGTGCCCAAGGCTGTGGCTACTCAGAGCCCAAAGCACAACTTCGAGGAAGACCAGGAAGATGATGGACCGGCAAAAGTTCACGGTGTCCAGGGGTCACGGTTCCACGTCACACACGATAGCCACGGGCCTCAGCTTTGCTGTGGACTCAGGGTAGCCTCGAGAAAGTCTGAAAATCCCCCTCTGGTGATGCAAAGACTTTGGCGTCTGGCGGGAGCTTCAGAGTTGCAGACCGGACAGTTGCTTCTTTGGTGCCTGCCAAGCAGGGGAGTAACTCCTTGAGCCCAAGGGAGATTTCAGTCTTCTAACGAAAATAGAAAGTCGAAGGTCCAGGATATATGCTGCAGAGTTTCGTCCAGGGTAATCTAAAGTCTCAAGGACTGGGTTCCCATACTTATACTAAGTTTGGGGGTTGGACATACTCTAGGGACCCACCTATGGGACGGTTTGGAAAGAGGGGTGGTTACACCCATTTACTTTGGCCAGCTTCGCGCCAGAGCAGGGGCAGGTAGCCCCTGCAACCGGTTTGAACTGGACTATGCACAGGGACACCAAGTGTGCCCCCAGTGCAGGACTTCAAAGCACCAGAGAGTGCTCATGCCAAGCCCCAATACACATCTGCCTGTCTGGGACAGGAAACCTATTGTCCAGGCCTCCCCTGCCGGAGTTTCGATCAGCAGCAGGAGGCCAGACCCGTGTCTGTGGCATCCATTTTGTAATGCCAGGGCTTTAGAAAGTCTTTACCGGGTAGACCAGTGTGAACATGTCTCTCCCTCTAGAAGGGTGGAATGCTACCCCCGCCGCCAGAACTGGCGGGGGGGGGGGGGGGTAGTATTCCAAAGTGTTTGACACCAAACACGACATGTTTCCGTGCAGCCAGTACAAATTTAGCATGTACCGCGAGGTTATGATGCACTTAGGAGTATATGGTCAGGCTGCACCACAAACAGCATCAGAGGAGGTACTCCGAACGCTGCAGAGGGGCTCTGCTCATGCGGGGGCACCCTCTCACATAAAAACCAAGCACTCTGCCTTCAGGATTCTTCAGGCCTGCCATAGGCGTGAATTATAGGTTTTATATGTGTGTGCAATGGTAGTGATTTAGATAGCCTATACCACTGTAAGGGGTGCAAGCACCACCTTACCCAGGCTGCAGTAGCAGACCTTTGGTGTCATTTTGGAGTGCTTCCCAGGGGTGGCATAATACATGCTTCAGCCCCTGGTAGGCCTCTGAGATACCTATGCCCTGGGTACATAGTATATCATATACTAGGGACTTATAAGGCACTTCAGAATCCAATTAGAGATGTACCTAATGTACATGAAAACCATTTTAGAGAGGAAGCAGCTGGGCTGGGGTCCTGATTAGCAGGGCCACAGCCAGACTAAGGTCGAAAAACAGTGAAACACCAGCAAAAAGTGGGGGTAGCCATGTGAAACAGATCCTACTCTCCTACACCAAGAAACTCACGTCGGGGAGCAGGGGTCAGCTCAGGAGGGTCTTTCTCAAATGTACAATCATACATTTCCAAAACAAACTGGCGACGTGCCTTCACGTGCGCAGCGCTTTGAAGTGAACGCCCCTGCCTGGACCACTCTTCTCAAGTTCAGTAACCATCCTTCTGTTTGGATTCGATTCACGTCCTTTAAATGTCTCAGGACTCGCCTTTCCGCATCACCAGCGGCAGCAGAATTCCTTTTTTTAACAATTCAATAATATGATTGATTGCAGTGTCCGCCTTGTGTAGGTGGGCGGCGTGGGGTCTGCCGGTGAGTGCGTGAAGGTGAGCCGTCATGGCCTCACCATCCATGTGTGGTAGGTGGGCGGTGTGGGGTCGCGTCGCCCTCTGCCGGTGAGTGCGTGGTGAGCTGTCACGGCTTCAACATCCATGTGTGGTAGGTGGGCAGTGTATGGTCGCGTCGCCCTCTGCCGGTGAGTGCGTGAAGGTGAGCTGTCATGGCGTCCCCAGCGCCCTAGCAGGACACCCCCCAGTCCCAGCCCCCTCCCAGGCGAGCGGTGGCGGCCAATGTCACTCCAAGGCAGAGCAGCAGGTGTGGGCAGAGTCGGCTTTCAAGGGCTTTTCCAAAGCAAGAATTCGAGCCCGCGCTCGGCGCCTTGAGGCCTGACAGTGATTTATGGAGGAGCTGCAGAGAAAGACTGTGCTCTCCCCGGGCGCCAGGGCGCAGAGTGCCACCTCCCGGGAGCGCAGGTAACATGAGTGTGAGCCGGGGCAGGTGGTCCGGGCACGGGGAGAGAGGCCAGGCGAGGGGGCGAGGAGGAGGTGCGGGGGTGGCTAGTGAAATTGTGTTAAGGCGCACACACTGGGAGGGAAGGATAGATACTGAAGGGTGAGCGCGGGAAGGGGTGAGAAGAAAGAGTAACATTGGAGAATAAAGGGGTGAGACTGAGAGAAGGAAGAAACGGGAAAAAGCAAAGAGAATGGGAGCACGTGGGGTGAGAGAGGAAAGATGACACAGAAATACCTAAAAAATTAAAAAGAAAAAGTGGCTGCAAAGCCTGACGTTGGAATGGATTATTGCAGAACATTATGTTAGACTAAGAGCAGCATATGGGTACCGTACAGGGGCAGTCCATTCTTACATGCCTGTGCTTGTCAGCAATGTGTCACGCATGCGGATTGTTGCTTGTAGTTTTGACCGTGGCTCGAGTGACTGTCCTGTACTCAGTTGAAGTCACTCTTCTGCCTGCAGCAGACTATCATGGGCCATTATTTCAAAGAGCTGTAGCTTCTCAGCCTTTCCAAGTTTACTGAGAAGAATGACTTCATGTCAGAGTGACCATCTGCAGGCGGACTCAGTCGCAGTCAGTCCTCGTCTGCGATGACCTCAAGCTCACTGTGGAGAAGAACGGAGTGGCCTCCCTCATGGTCCGGAACCTATTAGCGCCATTTGACACTGTCCGTCACCACCCGCTACTGCAAAGACTCCCACCTGGGAATACGAGGAGAAACTCTAAAATGGACTCTATCGTACATCAGAGACAGACAGTGTAGTATTCCTACCACCTCTCACATCAGCCCCTTCCTTACTCCATCATGTCTCCTCTGTTATTCAACATCTACGTATTCCCTCCACCAGATCTGAGTAGATGGTTCAACCTCCCCTGTGACGTCCATGCAGATGACACGCAAATCATACTAACAATGAACAGGCGCTGTCGGCCTCTACAAGTCACAAGTTGACCCCTGTGTCTGAACTTTAAATGCATGGGTGATGAGCGACCACCTAAAGCTCGATATCGCAAAGACAGAAGGGCTACCCATGGACGATGAACTAACACCAGCCTATCCCCATATGGCTCAGATAACTCAAAGCCCTACAAATATCGAGAGAAGTCGGAAACATTGGACTCAGACCTATCCTTGATGCCACGTCAACAGTGTCACAAAGAGCAACTTTTACACAGAGCATCACAACTTTCCAACCTTGGAAGCCAACAAAGTTACAATCTGTCTTCACACTGTAATCTCCAAGCTTGACTACGCCGAAAGCCTGAATCTTAGTGCCCCAATTACATCACAGGCAGAATACAAGCCATCCAAACCGCAGTTGTGAGAGTCCTTCTGTGCCTCCCTCCCAGAGAACGCATGACAGCCGTCCTGAAAGCCCTCCACTGGCCCCCCGCAGTGAGATGAGGAATGCTGAAGGCTCTTTGCATCATTCACTGAGCTTCCCAGGTAAAGGAGCTACAAATTAAATTCAAGCCGTACAAATATAATTCACACTGTGCTCCAGGCTTGCACCCCGGATCGTCATACTGCCCTCTAACATAAATCCATAGGAGGCTTCGCTGTCTCAGTACAAGCCGCCAAGCTCTGGAACTCTCTCCTGACCAAGGTTTGAAGCACGCAGGATGGTTACAGTTCCGTGAAAACATTGCCCATAACAACCCATAACTCGGACATAGAACCCGCATGAGTATTTGCTGTCAAGTACAATCTACAGCCCACAAAGATGCAATAGCCTGAAAAGCACCCACTCCTCATTTTATCGCACTTCTATGCCCAGGTAAACAACAAAGGGCTGGTATGTGTCTTCTTGGATATTGTATAGTAATGTAAATTCATACACACCCTCCCGGCCCTCACTAATGCCATATGCAGTGGATTGTAGTGGAACCGGCTGCACATTAATTCCCTTCTACTGCTTGGCCCACCTTACATTCACACCAGACAGAATCACCCCCCGCACATCTCCTGGCCATCTCTCCTCCAGCCCATGCCAGTTCAGGGCCGGAACCATCAACAGACACTCTCAGAATGAACAGCCTTTTGTGGTGACCAATCAGTGGACGGTGATTGTGAGAAGTATCATGAAGGGACCGGCAGGGCTGGTCGAAGCTGCCAGCTCTCTGAAAACCATAGACTGCGAGAATCTCTCACGTACATGTTTCACTCAACACGCTGCCAAGTTCTGGGTCCCATAACACCATAAACATACACCAGCCCTACCTGGTGCCGCACGCTCACTATGTAGGCAGGTGCTTCAGCACCTCACATAGGAGTAATGCGCGGTATATAGATTTTACAATACAGGACGGGCACTCAAGACCAAAACAGACCTAGGGCTCACCCTGTTTAATCCTGACTGCTTCTAGAAGATCAAGACCAAGACTGATTCCCACGGGACTGGTCCATGTCTAGAGCGGCACATTGAGTAAAAAACGATTGAATGGAATGTGGCTGCAAGTGATTGCCCGTGGCTGAGATTAAGGCATTCCACCATGTTTTCTCTCATGTTTTGGCCTTTCCCTCTGAAATGAGAGGGCCTTAGTAAAGAAATGAAATCCCCTCTTGGGGTCCCGTTAAGAAAAGGCCACACATTCTGTCTGGGCCTACCTGGAATGGAATTTACAGATAGAGTATGCGGGAACCCTGGGGCACCTGGAATAAGGCAGGGTGGTACTCCTCATGGATATTGCTCCGCCTGACTCGTAACCGGGTGGTATATGTTGATGCCAGGCATACCTTTCCTTGACTGTCCCTTGCTTCCAACCCCTGAGCAGCGCAGTGAGACTCTCCATACAGACATTACAATGGCCACAGGAGACAAGGACATCTATCTGTCCCACTGGGGTCTCTGACAAGCGATGGAGCATTTCACCTGCTTCGTGTGATGGGTTGAATGACAGTGAGACTGTGGCAGTGTCTGGGAGTGGCGTGCCAAGGAATGTCTTTGCCTTGGATGACTTATCCATGTCCCTTTTGGGGCGTTCCATTGATAGATGCCTATTGTCATTTTACCAGACCCCAGGAATTATTCACTGGTGTCCCACTAGGGCTGCATGCTCGCCCTAAGGTTCCGCCACAGTGTGCATAGCCGACTGGATGATCAGCCAGACATCCTCCAGGCCTTACTTTAAAGGTCTATAGAGGCTGAGCGGACCCCACCATCGAAGAAACACCAGCTAGACTACAAGTCTAGCTGCGCCGTATCTTCTATCCTGGGATACCCCATGGGACTTAGGAGACGCCGAACACTATGGACAGGAGCGTGGCCTGCGCTGTCTCTCCAGGTGAACCCATGATCGGCGCTGGAGGGTGGACGCTGGAAAGGCCGACTGTTGGTTGGTGGCAGTGCTAACAATGCAGGTGCTCGTGTCCTTCTGCCTGCGACTGGCATCAGGACAACAGCACTCAAATCCTCCAGGCCTTACTTTAAAGGTCTATAGAGGCTGAGCGGACCCCACCATCAAAGAAACACCGACTAGACTGCAAGTCTGGCTGCGCTGTATCTTCTATCCTGGGATACCCCATGGGACTTAGGAGACGCCGAACACTATGGACAGGAGCGTGGCCTGCGCTGTCTCTCCAGGTGAACCCATGATCGGCGCTGGAGGGTGGACGCTGGAAAGGCCGACTGTTGGTTGGTGGCAGTGCTAACAATGCAGGTGCTCGTGTCCTTCTGCCTGCGACTGGCATCAGGACAACAGCACTCAAATCCTCCAGGCCTTACTTTAAAGGTCTATAGAGGCTGAGCGGACCCCACCATCAAAGAAACACCGACTAGACTGCAAGTCTGGCTGCGCCGTATCTTCTATCCTGGGATACCCCATGGGATTTAGGAGACGCCGAACACTATGGACAGGAGCGTGGCCTGCGCTGTCTCTCCAGGTGAACCCATGATCGGCGCTGGAGGGTGGACGCTGGAAAGGCCGACTGTTGGTTGGTGGTTGTGATAACGATCCAGGTGCTCGTGTCCTTCTGCCTGCGGATGGCACCAGGGCAGCAGCACTCATATCACGGCCGCACCCACGCAGGTGGATTCTTTTCACGCAGACAAGAACCTCTTCTTGGTTCTGAGTTGAAAAGTCACCTCCAGCCATTTTCATAAAGCTTCCCTCTGGGGTGAATTTTCAGATGTCTCAAGCATCTTTCAGCAACACGGTGGATAGGCGGCAGCATCTTGGAAGCACCTGACACGGCAATGTGTAAAGATACAAGTCACAGCATTCTGGAGGCACCCCAGGAAAAAGACAAGCAGAGGTCTTTAAAGATTACTCATTTGCAAAACCAGCAAATACAGAAAGAATCCTGTGGCCATTGAAGAAGAAATACAGAAGGTTTGCAGATGGGCAAAGGAAGCAATATTAGAAGAAGCTAAGCAGGGGTGCACAAACCACCAGGAACCCCAAAACAAAAGGGAGCAGGAAATACCACAGCCTGTGAGACAGGAGCTGCAGCTTAGTAGAGCTTCTGACGATGTTGAAGAACCCCAAACACATGCAGGAGATGAACAGGGTGGGCGTGCTGATCAAGGACATCTTTCTTAGGGCTGTGACCTGGGTCTTGAGGAAAATACACCCTCCTCCATATGCACTCTTTGTGATATGAGAGAAGAAGAAGTGACAACTGTGTGGTATGACTTGGGATGGTGTAGTTTACCAGTTTGGTATAAGTTTTAAGCGAAATTGCTGCAAATGATCTGTTGAGGGCATCCCAGGGCTGGAGCCTGCATGCGTGGGGATCACCCACAAAGCTGCGCCTTGGTCAGTATTCACAAATGCCTGGTAGGGGGTGAGGAAATTCAAATACGGCCCCATCTTTGCTTGTAACACCATTACGCTGTTGCCCTCACTCAGGCCCCTTCAACCTTCATAGCGTTTCTTTCACGTTCTATACTGTTGCACATATTACACGACCTTTCCTGTTTCCCCGAGCTAAGTCCATTCTGAGACCCGGCTCGAAGCAACTAATCCCCCAGATAACCATCTATTGACCCTTGGTGACCGTTCTCCGCCTCTCCAGTTGTTTTACGAATCACCATCTTCAACACGCAAACACGTCCTGTCGTAAATTAATTCAACCAAGGAATGGCTATGCCACCTGACCTATAGGGTCGGGTAGAGAACACGACCTTAGGGAAGGAATTTCTATTACCCATTATCCTGTATCTTGTACAAAGAATGTTTTCTTGTGGATGATTTGTATTTTTATTGCACATTGTGGGGGTTGTTGCTTTAGGGGATTCAAGCGCTACAAAAGACTGTGAGCCACGGATTGAAGTGGCAGTCTCCTGAGAACCTACCACTGATGTACTTCTAGGACAACTGTACCTAGCTGCAGCTACTAAATTGAAGTTCCTATGCCAGATAGAGTGTTCCGTGTCTCTGTAATTTGGAAGGCGAACTCAGAAGATTTCAGGCGTACCCTGCGCCGCCAGGCTTAATGAGCCCGGTTCTTCAATTGGTGCCCTCTGTGAGGCCGCTTCAGAGGTCGTGGGTCCAGCCCGAGGATCGTGAGGAGCCCTGCAAGGAAATTCCGGAGGACGCGCACCACGTGATCGACCCCTGCATGTCGTAAGTGGACCAAAGGTTTTTTACCGTGTGGCTTCTCCCTTCCAACGGCTGCAAAGACCTGCTGCCCTGACTGCGGCCACGCTTTGGCTCCCTTGGTGATTGGTATTGCGAGACATTAGACAGACCTCTGCTGGCGTACGGACACATCTGGATAAGTTAAGTATAGTGGCCACTCCTTTGTCTTTGTTTTGTCTTTGTTCGACTTTTGCAAAAGCCGAAACCGAGGGGTGAGTGCAGTTTTTGTACTATAAAGTGACTAATTAACCCCTTGAAGTGTGTAAAGAAACTATTGTGGTAGCGATGCCTAGTTTCAGTAAGTTTGGAAAATGGTTTTGTTGTAATCGCGATAGGGCTTCCCGACTGGAGGACTCTTGTCAAATTCCTCCGGCCGGAACTCCTACTTAGGAAGTATATTCTAAACATGGTATTGGCCCCATAGCTTTTAATGAGGCATGGGTTCGCTATACTAGAAAAGATGGTGTTTTACGATGGCCACAGAACGGCAGTTTTGAGCTCAATATTTTAGATAATTTGGAAAACACTTTGTTTAAGTGAAAAGCCCGGCCGGCTATGTTTGACTCTTTTTGCCTATGGCGTAAGGAGGCCAAACAGAAAGAAATAAAACAAGCTAAAAGGGATAGGAGGGATATGTCTATTTTGCAAGCTGCGCAACAGTTAAAAAATAATAAAACCGATCATGCGATTGAGGTCTCAGATAGGCAACATCGTATGGCGGTAGATAAATGTTATCCAGTGTTGCCAACTTCCCCTAAGGAGAAAAATGTGGACCCTGAGAAGGATCCCTTAATGTCCCATCTGTTGAGATTACCCCCGCCCTATGCGCAGGGAGCTAATGTACCTTTTGGATTACCGCCTGCCCCCGGAGCGAATGCACCTTTATTGTTAGCACCTGCCCCGCCTGTTCCGCCTGTTGTCCCACCTGTCGCTCTCCAACCGGTTCCTGCACCCCCACCACAGCTTTCTCCGGCATTGCCGAGCTCTCCCTTACCTTCGGCTCCCTCCGTAAATGTTACTTCCTCTTCTGCCCCGCCTAATATTCTGTCTCCTGTCCTAATGACGAATTCTCCCTCCACTCGGAGGCGAATGATCGATACCGTTTCTGACCCTTTGTCCCCTCTCTTTGGGACATTTCAAATGACCCCGGTTCCTCCTCGTAGACAAACTCGTAGTCAGCTACCAGGTCCGGAAGAACAGGAAGTGCTAGATCTTCAAGCCCGTAGGTGGATCACGAATGGCCCCCAGTATAGTGTGCAAGATATTATGGTCACCTTTCAGCAGTGGGAGGCACCAACGCAGAGATATGTTTTTGATACTATGTGTAACATTTTAAGTCAAGAGTGGGAGGATATGGGATTGGGACGAGCCCCTCAGGGCCTGCTCGATGTACAGGCCGAGTTTGATAAAGGGCTGATTGTGGGCACAGAGGTCGAAGACGCGATAGGAACGCTTGTCACTTTTAGAATGATGCTTGCCTGCCGGTCCTTGCCAAAACGCGATTCCTCCGTCAGGCGAAAATTAAAGCACTATCCCATGAGAGAGGTTCCCCCAGTGTGGAGAGAGGAGGTTGCACCTCAGGGTGCTAATCCTATTATACCTGCTCACTTTCAACGTGTGTGGGTACACGTTCCGTGGAAACGATCTGAGGTATTGGCCCTTAAACAGTCGTTACCGGACCCCCGTAAAAATCCTGCTGGGTACTACAAAGAGTTGTCCCAAACTGTCGATGCATGTATTATGAATTTGGCCGATATAGACATGCTAATGGGTAATGTGGTCCCACAACCGTTATGGGCTAGGATTCGGAAGGAGGGCCATGTGGGGGAACTGGGGGGTGATTGGGCTGCCATACTCGCCGCGGACAGACTCCAAGTGGGTGGTGCCAAATCTGAGGCTCTAATTACAGAACTCCCAGCTAGGATCATTGCCTTACTGAAAACTATGATGCCCCCTCTGCGAGTTAATTGGGATAAGTTAGCAGCTTGTAAGCAGAAAGCGGATGAAAACGTCTCTGATTTCTTAACTCGTTTCGAGGAGACGTTCATCGATCATAGTGGTCAGGATATGAGCACGGAAGGTGGCCAACGATTGTTTGTAGCCAAATTTGTGTCAAATTTGGTTCCGGAAATATCTAATAAGTTGAAGAATTCCGAAAGCGCATGGGCGGTCTCCTCTTCGGCCCAGATATTGGCAACTGCCCAGTATTATGAAAATAGGGATAAAGAGGAAAGACAGAAACTTGATAAAAAGACCAAAGAGTTGAAAACAAAAGTTCTTTTGCAACAAGCTTATCCTCCTCGCCCTGCCCAACGTGAATATCAACCGTCTCCACAATTCCAGAGACAGTTGCAGAGGTCTGGGCCTTTCATTCCCCGACCCCCACTGGGCCAAAATCAATGCGCTTACTGTAAAGAAGAAGGCCATTTAAAGTATAATTGCCCGCTTTTGTTACAGCGCACAAGCGGTATTCCCGCGTCACGAGGCCAGGGTGGTTATCAGTCAGCACCAAGAGGTAGAGGACGAGGTATGCCGCCTAATAACCAACGTTCCATGCCCCCTGGAAACTCCACGAATTATTTTGATCAGCAAAATGTTCAGTCTACCAACTATTACAACAGTGATTACTATACTGAGGATGAGAGCCAGAATTCCCAACCTAGCTAGGACAGCCATGGACAAAGTACGGGAGTAGTATCAGTTCCAGTGGACCAAAGTGGGCCTTATGTTGATGTGGAAGCACTAGGTGTTACAGAGCCATTCCTATTAGACACTGGTGCAACAAAGAGCTCTATGATTCACTCTAACCTACCTGGGGCACCTTTGTCTGGCTGTACAAATGTTTCTGTAGGTTTTTCGGGCGCCCCAGTTCAAAACCCAGTTTCATGCCCTTTGCCCATTTCAATAGGTCCTTACAAATTGGAGGCCCCGCTCCTTTTAACAACTGGTTGTGGTGAAAATTTGTTGGGCTTTGATTTATTGAAAAGATTGTATGCAACATTACACTGTTCCCCTTCTGGTGTAAGTCTTACCTTAGGTAAGAAATTGACCTCACCGATGTATTTGTCTAAAGATCAGCTTCCCCCTGAATTACAATCTCTTCCAGCCACCCTCTGGGCCACCGGCCCCAATGATGTGGGCCTCCTGCGGATTCCTCCCTACATTGTAACACTCAAGCCTAATACTAAATTTCCTCGCATTCCACAGTATAAAATTTCCAGTGACGGCGAAAAAGCTATCTTGACTATAGTTCATGATTTGGTACAAAACGATGTGGTTGAAGAGACTAGGGGAAATGTATGCAATAGCCCTGTTCTGCCTGTTTTTAAACGAACCAACCCTTCTCAGCCACCTGTCTATCGTTTTGTGATTGATCTCAGAGAGGTCAACAAGATTGTGATACCCCAATTCCCTGTTGTCGCGGATATTAATGCCCTGCTGACAATGATACCAGCATCAGCTTCCTGGTTTTCCGTCATTGACCTAAAAAATGCTTTCTTCAGCATTCTCACTGCTGAGGAAAGTAGGGATATTTTTGGCTTCTCCTTAGCAGGCCGAAGCTTCCGGTTCAAGCGAGCTCCTCAAGGCTATTGTGAGAGCCCCTCCATTTATAGTCAAGCATTGAAATCACAGCTCGATACTTTGGGGCAGATTTATGAGCCCCTTGCGCCACTTTTGCGTCACTTTTCCCATGTTAAAAGTGACGCAAAAGTGGCGCAAGGGGCTCATAAATCTGCCCCTTTGTGTTTACCAGCAGGGGCCACTCTCATTCAATATGTGGATGACCTGTTGGTTGCAGCAGATTCTGAAGACACTTGTAAAAAGGCTACCATTCCACTGCTACGCCACTTATCTGACCACAACCACAAGGTTTCACCATCAAAATTGCAATATTGCTGCCAAGAGGTTACCTACCTAGGTCATCTCTTGTTAAAGGAGGGACGGCGATTGACCCCAGAACGTATCCAAGCAATTGCCCAAATGCCTATTGTATGTACGCAAAAAGAGGTGCGTGCCTTTTTAGGTATTACCTCTTATTGTAGACAATGGATCACCAATTTTTCCCTCCTGGCAAAACCCTCGTTGGCACTCACTCTTAAAGATACACCACACCCGCTTCCATGGACTGCGGAATGTCAGAAAAGTTTCACTGATTTACGCACTGCCTTGTGCTCTGCCCCTATGTTAGGTACTCCTGATTACAGTAAGCCTTTCACACTCTATGTTCATGAGAAAGAAGGTTGCGCGTTATCAGTTTTAACGCAACGATTTGGAGACAAGCAACGCCCCTGTGCCTATTTTTCAGCCACGTTAGATCCAGTGGCCAAGGCATTACCTAGCTGTTTGAGGGCTACAGCAGCAGCGGCAGTTTCCATTCGCCAGTCTGCTGGATTGGTATTAGATAATACCCTTATGGTCATGGTACCGCATGCTGTAGACGCCCTCCTAAATAGAACAAAGACTCAACACCTCACGAGTGCCCGCCTTTTGGGGTACGAATTGACGCTCTTGGCTAGCAACATACACATTAAGCGATGTAATACCTTGAACCCGGCAACATTGCTGCCAATTCCAGTAGAAAATGACACTCAGGAGCAACACGACTGCTTCCTCCGCATGGAGGAAGAGACAAAAGGCAGAGTTGTTTTAAGGATACTCCACTCCCGGACCCGGATGGGACCTTATGGGTGGACGGTTCTTGTTTTAAGCTTCCCAATGGTGAAACAACCTCAGCCTATGCAGTCACTACCTTATACACTGTTGTAGAAACAGCGCATATTATACATAACTCAGCCCAGGCAGCTGAATTGATAGCACTGACTAGAGCTAGTGTGTTGACTGAAGGAAAAAGGGTGAATGTGTATACTGATAGTCAGTATGCGTTTGGAGTGGCCCATAGTTTTGGCCGCCTGTGGAAAGAAAGAGGCTTTCTCACATCCCATGGCACTAAGATACAGCATGGCCAATTGGTAAATGACCTCCTTGAATCACTCACCTTGCCCACTCAGATAGCGATTGTGAAGTGTAGTGCACATAAGAAGATCATTGATGATGTAGGTCAAGGAAATGCTTTCTCAGACCACATAGCAAAAGAGACAGCTAGAGACACTACAAGCCGCATGTATGTTGCGGGCTCTGCTAGATGGGTTGCACAAGGAGGGATGTGTGAGAATACTGTGGACAGTGTGAAAATGATCCAGGCAGAGGCCACAGAGAAAGAATTGAGTACGTGGAAAGAAAGTATAGGAAGATTGGATGTGACAGGGTGCTGGACAGACTTGTCAGAACATCAACGCTGGTTGTTACCAGATGCTTATTGTTGGAAAACGAGGCAGCATCTGTGAGGCCTGCACAAATAACATGACTACATTTGTCCTTCACTGAGAACCAAACACCCAATTGTAGCGCCTGACTCTCAGAGGGTAGTGTTGCAGAGCAGTCTGAGGCTTACTCAAGGAAGGTGGTGTGGGCTAGTAATCGCCATTTGCAGGTGCACAAAAATAACACTCAATAATTGATTGTCCAGTCTGTACTTTGCTTTATAAAAGTAAGAGTACATTTATTAAACACACACACCACTCAATACTATGCACCAATTTACAAATATACATAAGCTGTTGGAATTACTTTGTGACATTGCATAACATCTCCACCCCTCCCGCAGGGGGGGGTCTAGTACCACCACTCCCATGTATGCACATCAACTTGCCCCCAATGCAGTTAGTTGAACCTAACCTGGAGCGAGGGCCCTGCGCACTGGCACCATCCCAGTGGCGACCCACCCCATTACCTCAACAAGCATTAAAAAGGGGTAAACCTGCCTTGGTGACACATGACCCTGACTAAGCATCTCCTACTGACCATAAAGTAGGCACCTCTATATCTTAAGGGCTAGCAGTCTGGGGTCTTCACCTATGCGCAGCAGCAAGAATCCATGTTTACGCACACTTTAGAATGACAGTATTCATCACCTTGGTTGATCATTTGAATGCATTGCAATTACAGCCCCTTAGGGCATCACAGATGAAATCACAGGATTGCTCATATACAGCCAGACACCCTAGCAGGACTGTCTGGCCACATAGCCCCACTTGGCCTATGACATCTCCTTACACATGTGACTTACAGTCCATTCAAAAGAAGTACTCCTGTCAACTACACTTCTCCTGCAGTGTGCCTCTTCACTTTAAAAGGAATCACAAAAGCATGGGATTACGTAAATACAGCCAGACCCCCTAGCAGGAGGGTCCAGCAACATAACTCCATTTAGCTTAACATCACCTTACACAGGTACTTCACTTTACACATGTGACTTTCAGTCCACCTAAAAAGAAATAACCAATAGTAAATGCATTTCGGTGCAATTACACCACTTCACCTCCAGGGGATGCCCTTCTCCAGACATCCCCAACTCAGCCCTTCTGCTGAGCCCTTGAGGGGTTATTCTTTCAGATGCCCCGTGAAACTTAGGGGTGGACTGTTCTTCTTTATGCTGGGGGAGACTGCGGTGCTCCTGCCACCCCCTGCACCTCTTTTCACAGATAAGGTTGACCCCCTCCTCTGGAGGCCACCAGGCACAAAAATAGCAGATTTCTTCGTGCTGGGGGGGGGGAAAGACTGTGCTCCCCCACCGCTCCCCCAGCACCTTTTCACAAGTGAGGGTGGCCCCTCTCCTCTGGGGGCCACAAAGCACCAAATCAGCAGATTTCCAAATTCCTGGCGAGGCATTATGGGGCACTTCATGCTCCTCTTTACCAGCCCCCGCCACTGGGAACACTCTCCTCTTCCCTCAGGGTCTCTGATTCAGCAGGGTGCTGTCTTCACTGGCTCCCTGCGCCAGCCTCTCACCAGGCTCTCCTTCTGGGACTCACCAGCCCCCGCCACTGGGAACACTCTCCTCTTCCCTCAGGCTCTCTGATTCAGCAGGGTGCTGTCTCCACTGGCTCCCTGCGCCAGCCTTTCGCCAGGCTCTTTGTGGGTCCCTCTTGTCCCTGCGCAGAGGCCCCTGTTTCTGTGCACCAGTCCTGGGCTCTTCTTCTGGTGCTGATAGGGTCCTGGGGGCAGTCAGGGGGTCTCTCCTTCCAACTGCCCATTGCGCCAGGCTCAAGCACCTTCAGCCTCAGCCGAGCACACACCCCAGAGAGCTTCTCTTCCTGTGCAAGCACTTTTTAAAAGTTGAGTAGGGGGCTGGCAGAAAGTCTCTGTTGGTCCTATCAAACAGCGACACATCATGTCCCTGCCCCTGCTCCCTCCTTGTCCAGCCTCTGATCTTGTTCGAAATGGTGTCCTCCAGGGTTTCTGGCCACATGTCTGAAGCCTCATCCCCCATGCTGCCTTCCCTCCTTGGTGCAGCCTGGTGCCTGGCACCCAGTGACAGCTGCTAATTGATGAGCCTGTATCCCCTCCCATCTTCTCTTTGTGGAGAGGAGGCCCTAGCTTATGGAAGAAAGGTTATCAATCCATCCAGCTGAGGTCAGCCCTCAGCCTGGGTCTGGGTCTGGTCCTGGCTGGCTTACAGAAATATGACAGCTCTGGATGACCCAAAAGCAGTACAAATATGACTTTGGACTCTGCAGAATACTTCTTTTCACCTCCAATACAATGGACTTTAGGCCATGTCTGGAAACTGTAGGCCTTGTGGAAGTTAATTTAGCCATGGGCCCCACATTCCCTTAGGGAAATAATGAAGTGAAAACACAGTAAAACACACTGACTTACCCTGGCATGTTTCTTTCCAGCGTATAAAGCCTATTCCATATCACCACCTAATACTGCATAAGTCCTGCCACACCATTCACTTTGTAGCTGCTCCTGGACTGCGCACGCTAGGAATCTCCCCTGCGCAGCCCGTACACGTGTGCACACGCATGTTCACATGTGTCTGCATGTAACCAGCCCGGTGTCGCTTACTCCAGCTGCTGCGCAGTGGCCTGGTCAAGGCAGGGGAACACCAGTAAAATCCCCATGCAGTCTCTTACATCCTGAGTTCACTGTGGGTGAGTCCCAACTTATGAGGCTCCCCCACAGTAAAAGCTAAACAATTAGGTGCTCAAAAAGCAAAATATCCGGCCGGCCCATAGTGTCAGAACCACCTTCTAACACTTATGTACTCCCAGTAGTTACCATGGCACATGGTCCAGCCCATATTAGCGCTAAAGGTATATGCAAGCTTCTGGCTCCGGTATGGAAGAATGAGGGGATCCCTAAATGTGCAGACAATCTGGTTAAGCATTGTATTGTATGCTTAATGCATAACCCGGGGAAGGGAACACCAACACCAGCAGGACACTTTGCTCCCCCAACTTACCCTTTTGAGGTTTTACAAATAGATTACATCCACATGGAACGATGTAACAATCTGAAGTACGTTCTTGTTGTGGTATGTGCCTTCTCCCAATGGGTAGAGGCCTATCCCCTGAAAGATAATACTGCTCTATCCACGGCAAAAGTCATTTTGAAGGAGTTTCTGCCAAGATTTGGGTTACCGAGAATTATTTGGAGTGACAACGGAAGTGAGTTTGTGGGTCAGATCATGCAGAAAGTATGTGCAGGCCTTGGCATTCAGCAAAAATTCCACGCAGCAAACCATCCTCAGTCAGCAGGTTTGGTGGAATGCTATAATGGCACCCTTAAACTTAAGCTGGCGAAAATACAAGCCAGCACGGGTCTTGCTTGGCCTGATGCCTTGCCCTTGGCTCTCTTATCCACCAGAACAACCACCCATTCCCGTATGGGGCTTAGTCCTTATGAGGTTGTCTTTGGACGCCCTGCAAATGTTTGGGGAGTTCCAAGGCCAAAGAAATACTCAGAGATAGAGCATCCATTGTTGATTGACTATTTACATGATCTAACCACTAAGTTACAAGTCCTTCACCAACAGGTACAAGATACTTTGCCCCAGGCTTCAACGGATCCTGGTCACACCATACGGCCGGTAGACTGGGTCTGTGTCAAAAACTTCCAGAGGTCAAAGAACTTGGAACCTCGCTGGAGAGAACCTCTTCAGGTGCTACTGACGACGCGTACTGCAGTAAAGGTGGTCGGCAAAAAGAACTGGGTACATGGGGTACATTGCAAGAAAGTGCCCCTACCATTGCCTTATGATCAATGGGTTCATAAACGACTTAGTGACTCTGAAACCGGAAGAGTACCAAGATTTGGACTATTCAGCGATGCGCCCCTAGACTTTGCCGGAACAGGACAAGACGGCGACGAGGTCCTCCAGACAGCTATACCACCGGCAGTGAAATTGGACACTACTAAACCACATCTCCTTTTCCAAGAGCAAACTGTACCTGGTTCCCGGAGGTACGATTTGAGGCCCAGACTGAACAAAAATACCTCAAAAGTGCTTCATTGACTTTTGTCTTTATCCCGATTTCCACATGATTGCAGGGCCGTGATCGTAAGTCTCAGAATTGTGACCCAAATGTGGCTCTAGGCCTGTGGGACTTGTAGGAAAGTATAAGGAACTACAGACAATCACAGCTGAGTGAAGCAACCTCCCTTCAGGGGCAATATTTAGAGCTGGAAATGACTGTTAACAAGGGAATGGACAAAATACAAACAAGGAGCACAAAGCATTGTAAATTATTGCATAATCGTTTTATAGTGGTTTTAATAATATTGATTTTGATATGTATTATATTGTCTTGTATAGGATGGGGACTACACGTAGTTTTTACACAGCCTACTCCCAAAGTTACGGTTGAAATGCATACACATGGCACTTTACCACCTCATGTTGAGTCAAGAAGGAGTGAATTCCGCAACAACACATTTGTTTCCATGCCACACCAACATCAATTGGCCACTAATGCGACGAACTGTTGGGTTTGCGGTCTTCTGCCAAGTTCGGTGAATACTGGAATGCCATACATTACCCTTCCTTTTTCATTTAATGGCTCTTGTAGTGCATGGTGGGAATTGAGCGCCAGTTGGATATTTTCTGGAGATGGGGATACTCGAGAAGTAAGGAGCTTCGGAGTACATCTATACCATTTATGTTGGCGAGACAGAAAAAGGATATATGGGACGGATAGTGAGAAGTCAGAATATGCTGATCGCCAAACCAAATCTACGGATTTGTATTTTCTGCCCTCTAATAGAACCTCTCGAAAAGGACAAACTTTTCTAGTGGTACCTGGACAAGCACCATTCTGTATTAGGAAAGGAGGGTAAGAATATAAAGGTACAAGCAATTGCCAACATATTGTGACATTGAATGGGACAGATTGGCCTTGCATGGTTCCCTCACGTAATACATACTTTGTGTGTGGAAATGAGGCTTACACTTCTCTACCAGGTAATTGGAGAGGCACTTGTTATATCGCTTAGTTGTTGCCCCCTACATATATAGCAGATGCCAAGCATCATTTACAGAAAAGAGGGGTGGCGTCTGGCCAGGATACGTCAGGACAAGAAGTCGGGGATGTCTTGAAAGGACTCCTTCCATTCTGGGGCTCAATAGCCAACAGTAGAGACATAAGACAACTAATTCGAGTTGTAGAAGCCACTGTCAATGAAACAGCTGGAGCTTTGAGTAACATCACTGCAGAACTCGCTGCTGACCGCCTTGTCACGCTTCAGAACAGGATGGTATTAGATATCATCCTTGCTGACCGTGGGGGCGTATGCAGATTGATCGGATCTAGTTGCTGCATTTTTATTCCAGACAACGCCCCTACAGTATACCAAGCCATCTCTAAGCTACATAAGATCGCTGAGTCCGTTCACCAGGATGAAGGGAATTGGTCTCTGATGGGATGGTTTGGGGGACTACTGTCTACATGGGGATGGAAGATTCTTACCTTTGTCGGAGCGACTTTGGCTATTCTCTTCTCATCTTGCCTTTGCATACAATGTGGTCCAGCTATATGCGGACTCTGCGCAACCCTGTGTGTTCCAAATCCGGTATCACAGAAAGCAGCGAACACAAAGATAATGCTGCAACAACAGCTTGTAGATTTCATGGCTATTGAAGTCGATTCAGATTAACAACAGCCTCTGGCTTCTTTGCCTGAGTAATGGCAAAAGGAGGGTCTGAGGAAATTCAAATACGGCCCCATCTTTGCTTGTAACACCTTTACGCTGTTGCCTCACTCAGGCACCTTCAACCTTCGTAGCGTTTCTTTCACATTCTATACTGTTGCACATATTACACGACCTTTCCTGTTTCCCCGAGCTAAGTCCATTCTGAGACCCGGCTCGAAGCAACTAATCCCCCAGATAACCATCTATTGACCCTTGGTGACCGTTCTCGGCCTCTCCAGTTGTTTTACGAATCACCATCTTCAACACGCAAACACGTCCTGTCGTAAATTAATTCAACCAAGGAATGGCTATGCCACCTGACCTATAGGGTCGGGTAGAGAACACGACCTTAGGGAAGGAATTTCTATTACCCATTATCCTGTATCTTGTACAAAGAATGTTTTCTTGTGGATGATTTGTATTTTTATTGCACATTGTGGGGGTTGTTGCTTTAGGGGATTCAAGCGCTACAAAAGACTGTGAGCCACGGATTGAAGTGGCAGGCTCCTGAGAACCTACCACTGATGTACTTCTAGGACAACTGTACCTAGCTGCAGCTACTAAATTGAAGTTCCTATGCCAGACACAGTGTTCCGTGTCTCTATAATTTGGAAGGCGAACTCAGAAGATTTCAGGCGTACCCTGCACCGCCAGGCTTAATGAGCCCGGTTCTTCAGGGGTCATCCCACTGTGAGCGAGCGTAGCAGGGAGTGGGGTGGGAAGGTCCCCAAAACTGGAGGTGGTGTAGGGGAGCACGTTTCTCTGTAGGGGAGCACGCTTCTCACTGTGGAAGAGTAGTCCTTTGGTGGAAAAACAAAAGAAAACCACAGGGAGTAGCTGCACTTCGGCATCACATTTACACACAAACAAAAGTGCACTCGCTACATTCTCGCTAGTGCTTTGGTAGATGAGTAACTTAAAAGTCACAAAGAATTCCAGAACTGCTCCCGGGAATCTATGAATTCCCTACAATACTCATTGCGTTCCCTGTTTATTCCAAAATGTAAAACCTTTACCCTGAACGTTTTAGGAGCCGGACCCTGAGTTCTGTCAGGAGAAAAGTCGGAGGTGGCAGAAAAAGCAGAGCAACACTGTCAGCTGGCAAAGCCTTGAGGGGTCTGTGGCTCAGTGGGAATACCTGTGTACCTGTGAGTGATGGAAATAACAAAGTGAATGAGAGAGAGGGGAGGGAAGGAGGCATGGAGGGAGGGAGGGAGGGAGGGAGGGAAGGGAGGGAGGGAGGGAGGGAGGGAAGGGAGGGAGGGAGGGAGGGAAGGGAGGGAGGGAGGGAGGGAGGGAAGGGAGGGAGGGAGGGAGGGAAGGGAGGGAGGGAGGGAGGGAGGGAGAAAGGAAGGAAGGAAGGAAGGAAGGAAGGAAGGAAGGGAAGGAAGGAAGGAAGGAAGGAAGGAAGGAAGGAAGGAAGGAAGGAAGGAAGGAAGGAAGGAAGGAAGGAAGGAAGGAAGGAAGGAAGGAAGGAAGGAAGGAAGGGAGGGAACTGAGGAAGGGAGGGAGGAGGGAGGAAGGGAGGGAAGAAAGGAAGTAAGGAATGAAGGAAGGAAGGAGTCAGACAGCAGGACAATGGAAACGAAGAGCGAAATATCAGAGGAAAGAGTACAAGAGTGGATGGCAGCCAGTGACAGGAAACAAGCAAGAGAGGGGAATAAATAGCTGTAAAATGTTATCTCCTGTCAGCCTTTACATCTAGTGATGAAATCCAACCCGCTAATGTAAACAGTAACGCTGAGGAGCACAGGCCCGCAATGATTGCATTATTCGATGGCCAGATTTATGGGCCATGTCAAAATGTACAATTGAACCGAATTGAATTCAGGGCAGCGGGAAGGCAGAAAATGAAAGAGAAAAGCAGCAACGAGATTGAGAGAGCAGGTGGAGGAGGGAGGGATGGTGGAAGGAGAGAGAGCAGGTGGAGGAGGGAGGGATGGAGGAAGGAGAGACGCACAGAGGAGCAGAGACTGAGAGAGCAGGTGGAGGAGGGAAGGATGGAGGAGGGAAAGAAGCACAGAGGAGCAGAGATTGAGAGAGCCGGTCGAGGAGGGAGGAAGGAAAGAAGCACAGAGGAGCAGAGATTGAGAGAGCCGGTCGAGGAGGGAGGGATGGAGGAAGGAAAGAAGCACAGAGGAGCAGAGACTGAGAGAGCAGGTGGAGGAGGGAGGGATGGAGGAAGGAAAGAAGCACAGAGGAGCAGCGATTGAGAGAGCAGGCGGAGGAGGGAGGGATGGAGGAAGGAAAGAAGCACAGAGGAGCAGAGATTGAGAGAGCAGGTGGAGGAGGGAGGGATGGAGGAAGGAGAGAAGCACAGAGGAGCAGAGATTGAGAGAGCAGGTGGAGGAGGGAGGGATGGAGGAAGGAGAGAAGCACAGAGGAGCAGTGATTGAGAGAGCAGGTGGAGGAGGGAGGGATGGAGGAAGGATAGAACCACAGAGGAGCAGAGATTGAGAGAGCAGGCGGAGAAGGGAGGGATGGAGGAAGGAAAGAAGCACAGAGGAGCAGAGATTGAGAGAGCAGGTGGAGGAGGGAGAGATGGAGAGATGGAGGAAGGAGGGAGAGCAGGTTGAGGAGGGAGGGATGGAGGAAGGAAAGAAGCACAGAGGAGGAGAGATTGAGAGAGCAGGTCGAGGAAGCAGGGATGGAGGAGGGAAAGAAGCACGGAGGAGCAGAGATTGAGAGAGCAGGTGGAGGAGGAAGGGATGGAGGAAGGAAAGAAGCACAGAGGAGCAGAGATTGAGAGAGCAGGTCGAGGAAGCAGGGATGGAGGAGGGAAAGAAGCACGGAGGAGCAGAGATTGAGAGAGCAGGTGGAGGAGGAAGGGATGGAGGAGGGAAAGAAGCACGGAGGAGCAGAGATTGAGAGAGCAGGTGGAGGAGGAAGGATGGAGGAAGGAGAGAAGCACAGAGGAGCAGAGACTGAGAGAGCAGGCGGAGGAGAGAAGGATGGAGGAGGGAAAGAAGCACAGAGGAGCAGAGATTGAGAGAGCAGGCCGAGGAGGGAGGGATGGAGGAAGGAAAGAACCACAGAGGAGCAGAGATTGAGAGAGCAGGTGGAGGAGGCAGGGATGGAGGAAGGAAAGAAGCACAGAGGAGCAGAGATTGAGAGAGCAGGTCGAGGAGGGAGAGATGGAGGAAGGAAAGAAGCACAGAGGAGCAGAGACTGAGAGAGCAGGTGGAGGAGGGTGGGATGGAGGAAGGAAAGAACCACAGAGGAGCAGAGATTGAGAGAACAGGCGGAGGAGGGAGGGATGGAGGAAGGAAAGAAGCACAGAGGAGCAGAGATTGAGAGAGCAGGCCGAGGAGTGCGAGATGGAGGAAGGAAAGGAGCATGGAGGAGCAAAGATTGAGAGAGCAGGTGGAGGAGGGAGGGATGGAGGAAGGAAAGAACCACGGAGGAGCAGAGATTGAGAGAGCAGGTGGAGGAGGGAGGGATGGAGGAGGGAAAGAAGCACAGAGGAGCAGAGATTGAGAGAGCAGGCGGAGGAGGGAGGGATGGAGGAATGAAAGAAGCACAGAGGAGCAGAGATTGAGAGAGCAGGCGGAGGAGGGAAGGATGGAGGAAGGAAAGAAGCACAGAGGAGCAGAGATTGAGAGAGCAGGCGGAGGAGGGAAGGATGAAGGAAGGAGAGAAGCACAGAGGAGCAGAGATTGAGAGAGCAGGCGGAGGAGGGAAGGATGGAGGAAGGAGAGAAGCACAGAGGAGCAGAGATTGAGAGAGCAGGCGGAGGAGGGAAGGATGGAGGAAGGAGAGAAGCACAGAGGAGCAGAGATTGAGAGAGCAGGCGGAGGAGGGAAGGGTGGAGGAAGGAGAGAAGCACAGAGGAGCAGAGATTGAGAGAGCAGGCGGAGGAGGGAAGGATGGAGGAAGGAGAGAAGCACAGAGGAGCCGAGATTGAGAGAGCAGGCGGAGGAGGGAAGGATGGAGGAAGGAGAGAAGCACAGAGGAGCCGAGATTGAGAGAGCAGTCGGAGGAGGGAAGGATGGAGGAAGGAGAGAAGCACAGAGGAGCAGAGATTGAGAGAGCCGGTCGAGGAGGGATGGATGGAGGAAGGAAAGAAGCACAGAGGAGCAGAGATTGAGAGAGCAGGGGGAGGAGGGAGGGATGGAGGAGGGAAAGAATCACACAGGAGCAGAGATTGAGAGAGCAGGCGGAGGAGGGAGGGATGGAGGGAGGAAAGAACCACAGAGGAGCAGAGATTGAGAGAGCAGGCGGAGGAGGGTGGGATGGAGGAAGGAAAGAAGCACAGAGGAGCAGAGATTGAGAGAGCAGGTGGAGGAGGGAGGAATGGAGGAGGGAAAGAAGCACAGAGGAACAGAGATTGAGAGAGCAGGCGGAGGAGGGAGGGATGGAGGGAGGAAAGAAGCACAAAGGAGCAGAGATTGAGAGAGCAGGTGGAGGAGGGAGGGATGGAGGGAGGAAAGAACCACAGAGGAGCAGAGATTGAGAGAGCAGGTGGAGGAGGGTGGGATGGAGGATGGAAAGAAGCACAGAGGAGCAGAGATTGAGAGAGCAGGCGGAGGAGGGAAGGATGGAGGAAGGAAAGAAGCACAGAGGAGCAGAGATTGAGAGAGCAGGTGGAGGAGGAAGGGATGGAGGAAGGAGAGAACCACAGAGGAGCAGAGATTGAGAGAGCAGGTGGAGGAGGGAGGGGTAGAGGAAGGAGAGAACCACAGAGGAGCATGCCGTGGTAGGTGACACCTGTCTTCATCCTGGAGTGAGAGGGCTTACATTTGAGCAAAATGTCAAGGTTGTGTAATGTTATTTTCATATACTTCTCGATGTTTCCTCATACAGTTTAGTGCAATTGTTAGGACTGGCCTTGTGGCTTTATTTATCTGCTAGACCACTTGCAGAGCTGCCAAGGTAGTAACATTCACAGGAGTGATTAGAAATGTGCGCAATTTGTGATGTGACAGGAAGTGACATTGCATCACCTTCGTCACCAATGCTATCACGGAAGTGACATCATTGGATGCACCACCACAGCACGAAAAGACCTGTGCAGAAAGTGATGGAAAATGCAGAACATTAACGTAAAATTAATGTTAACAAGTAGACCTCACCCCCTAAAGAGGGGCATTACCTATAATGTGACTTAATACATGCATTTATACGTTGTTAGTCCATTACCCGAACAGGGAAAATTCCCCACTAGCCTTTATTACAGGTGCTGACCCCAGAAAGTAAGGGCAGTATTGGCTCAAGGCAGTAAAAAAACGCTGTAGTGCATGACCCCATCATAAAAAGCTCTCATTCCCTATACTGAAAAGAACAGTACTACCTGTAGAGTACAATAGCACGGTAAATGACAGAAGACAGTGTGCGGAGCACTGGCCCCAGGCCCCATCAGCAGCATTGTCTGTAGTGAGTCAAGGGTAGCATTGGCTCCAGACATCATGAGCATCACTGGCCAAGACACTATCAGTGGGTCTGTTTGCAGACAGCAGTGAGCATCATTGAACACAGACTGTATGAAAATAGTTGGTCCCAGGCAGAGTAAGCAGCATTGGTGAGGCTTTTTGAGTAACTTTGGCCATTGAACTCAATGGGCAGCATTGGCATCAGTCTCTAATGAACATCATTGGCCAAAGACGCCACAGCAGCATCAGGCACCAGAGCAATGTTGGTCCCAGTCAACATGGTAAGTGTTGGCCCAACCCAGTATGAATAGTTGTAAACTGAGGGATGGTGTCCCCGCACATAGTCCTAAGTTTGACCCAAGCGAGGATCATCAGCCTTAGCTCAAGCGTCTCTGAGAAGCATTGGCCTCAGATAGTAAAAATATTGTTGGCCCCAGACACAATGAACAGTGTTGGGCCCTGACTCCATAAACAGCTTTGGTCCCAGGCAGAATTAACTCATAGTATGAATAGTGTTGGCTCCAGATGGAATGGACTGTTTTTTCCACAAACTGAATGAACAGCATTGGCCACAGAGAGAATGGACAGACAGTATGAACATGGTTGGCCCCAGACAACACAAACAACAATGGCCCTGGACAAAATGAGCACGTAGTATGAACAGTGTTCGATCCAGGTAGCATGAAGCGTTTTGACTACAGACTGAATGAACAGCATTGGCCCCAGACAGAACTATGAACAGTGTTGGCCACAGACAACACAGACAGAGGGTGACAGTTTAAGCCAGCTACGAGTGGCGCAGGTAACTAAAGAAGCTTTGTAAATATGCATCTGGTTTTGAAGATGGCGCGAGCCATCGCACTGGGGCCAATGGAGCTCCGTCAGGATGGTGTGCATCATAATAGCAACACCACGGTACCCAACGTGGGGCTGGCCTGTGGTAGCCCTTGGTGAAAATAAAAAGTATGGAAAACTGATCCTCCCATTAGAATGATGTCCCAGTGACAAACAGAATATCAAACTTTCAAGTCCATTTAATGGGCATCCCTTTATTTATTTTAGTAGCAAGAAGCAATTAAAGCTACAAGATGGTTTTAACTGAGACAGGCTCATTCCAATCACATTGTTTAATAGAACACCATTGCACAAACAGTTGTTATTCTATAACTTCTTGCCTCTCTGGTCCTGTTCCATTTCAAGTTTGAGCTGATTCTTGGATATGCTTTACAGGTCTGTTTTCACATTAACCTTTTTCATGAGTTGTGGAGTTTGTCCTGTAGAGGATGAGTAGAGATGAAACTGATCAAAGCAAGAGCCGTCTAAGGTCAAAGATGATCTCATGTCCTCGAATGAAGCTGACCCTCTCTCCTGGGTAGTTCATACGGAGCTCACATCAGCATGTTGTATGTTCTGTTTTGCAGAGTTCTTTTCTCATCGTTCAGGGGTTTGGTACTAAGTGCTAGGGCTGTTTCCCCCAGAACTTTCTCAAGAATTTGTCGCCCAATTGAAGAACCAGGCTGAATTAGGCCTGGCGGCGCAGAGTACGCCTTAATCTCCTGAGTTCACCTGCTTTGTTGAACAGAGACACAGGACACTCTGTTGAGCGTAGAAGATCAGGTTTATTAGCTGCAGCTAAGTACAGTTGTCCCAGAAGTACACCCGGTATGTTCTTAGGAGACTGCCACTTTACTCCATGGCGCACAATCTTTTATAGCACATAGATTCACCAAGAACGCACCCAATGCATACATGTTTAGCCAATGGGAAGAGTTTAAAAACAAGATATAACCAATGAGAAAAGTTTGAAAACAAGATATCAAGTAACCCAAATAAACCTCTTTTACAACTGTTTTTGTCACCCCTCCCCACAAGTTAATCAGTGGTTTTGTCTACAACTCCACTTGCAGGTGGCAGGACACATTTGTATGCTTTGGAGGACAGTTGTAAAACGAGAGAATACAAGTAGAGAATAGCGAAGGCCAGAAGATAAGATAAAGTCAGGAAACAATGGTGCAAACCAACAGATAGTTGAAACAGGGATCAGTCGGACCAGACGGGGATTAGTAGACTCAGCCAGTCCCTGACATTAGTCTTGTAAACAGAGGCAGGAGGTTATTTTGACACGTTGCAGTGAGATCAGCAAAAAAAACTTTGTTCATTGTGCTGCTTGAGTGAGGGCAACACAAAATGGCGGTGGAACACAAAATGGTGGCCGAATATAAGCGAGATCGAAAATCGAATTTCCTCACAATGATAGGCCCCGATGCAGTAATCAATGTTGGTTGGGACGCGATGGGTACTGTGCCCTCACTTTCCGCCGCCCGTGCTTTCTGGCACAGAGCGAAGAGGATCTTTCAGCTCTATCAGTTAGCTTCTGTGCCCTCTCACCCAGAGGGAATAGTTCCAGTTC
Organism: Triturus cristatus; assembly: GCF_964204655.1. Taxonomy (NCBI): domain Eukaryota; kingdom Metazoa; phylum Chordata; class Amphibia; order Caudata; family Salamandridae; genus Triturus; species Triturus cristatus. The sequence goes on along the minus strand of NC_140588.1, from coordinate 1,059,846,720 downwards.
CTATTTTTGCACATGTCTCCATTGCCATACATGCTTCTAGTATGTGTACTCATTGCAGAACACCACAGGTGAATCTCCCCCAAAGTGTGCATGAATTACTAACTGTTCATTCACCTGTTAATCCGAATCACCATTTGCTCACATCTCCTCTGGCCTATAATGCTGGTCTTTCCTACTTAAATCTTGCTGAACTGTCCCTGCTAGACCCCAGGCCCAGCATCAATGAGCCTGTCCTAAAATGGGTGGGTCTGTACTCTCCCTACCAACACTACAACCATCCGGTAACACTAGGACAGTTAGTTATGGCATGGCACGCTTCCTGGACTGCCTGACCTCTGTTTACCTCCAAATGAAAACTAAGAAATTATGGGGCGAGGAGGAGCCTAGCGCGCAACCAAGATGGCCGCGTAGGTGCGAGGCTCCCGAGGACCTCCACGACCTCCTACGTTTATCCTGTCTTCATCCTGCATCGGTTGAGGGGACTGTGTCGGTGAGCCTGAGCCGGGGTGGTACCCGTTTCCCGTTTTCGAATCGGACCTCGGGTGCCGGAGTGAGCACCGATTGAAGTTCGCGGCCTGCTTCGCTCCTGACCCCGGACTCACATTTGGGGGCGACCCGGTGGCAAAGTGAACAACAACGGCGGGCTGGGCCTGGCGAGTCGCGTACCCCGCACTTTCACTTTCACTTTCACTTTTGCGCCCCCTTGCCGTCTTTGCAAGTGGGATCGCGGCGCTCTTTGTGTTGGGGTGGACTCGCTGGCTGACCCAGCCTGCCTGCCTGCTGTGGCCCGCTCCGCCGTCCTGGGGTGACCCCCCGGAGCCTGTGGCCTTGATTGCTTGCCTTTTACTGCGTGGCTGGTGAGGGTGTGAGACCCGCGACGATGGCCACGAAACAAGATGGCGATCGGTTAAAGGCCAAGTCGACCCGGCGTGGCGCCGCACATCAGGCCAACATCATGGACCGCTACACCCTCCCGAAGGGATCTCCCGGTGGACCGCGCAAGTCCCCTGAGTGCCCCCCGGATGCCCCGGATTTGCCCACAGAGCTGACTCTGCAAGACGTCATGGGCGCCATTGCGGAGATGAAGGCCTCGGTGGGCCAGCGGTTTGACACTTTAGCCCATAAAATCGACGCGGTCCTAGTTGACGTCAACCTGGTGAGGGCTGATCTCTCCAAGACCAACGACCGGGTCGATTCTTTGGCCCACACCGCGTCGGGCCTCACGACTGAGGTGGCGGCCCTACAAACGGAGGTGCACCGACTTCGTCAGGCGAGTGCGCTTATGGATCGGCGCCTGTAGGACTCCGAGAGTCGGGCCCGGAGGAATAACATCCGCATCATCGGAGTACCCGAGGGACGGGAGGAGGCGGCGGCGGATCTCTTTGTGGAGGACCTCATCACTACCCATCTCCAGCCTCGGGGACTGAGTAAATTCTTTGCCGTGGAGAGGGCTCATAGAGTTCCCGGGGGAAAGCCGAAGGTCGGAGCCCCTCCGCGGCCTCTCATTGCCCGTATCTTTAACTTTCGGGACAGAGACGCGATTCTGCAAGCCTCCAGATTGCAAGGGCCGATTAAGCTGGAGAACATGGAGGTGAACTTTTATCCTGACTTCACCCAAGCGGTCCAGAAGCAGAGACTGAGTTTCCTGGGCGTCAAGCGGCGGCTTCGGGACATGAACTTAAAATACGCCATGCTCTTCCCGGCCAGGCTGCGGATAGAGGTGGAGGGTCACACGCACTTTTTTGATCGTCCTGAAATGGCCGGGGACTGGCTGGATACTCTGTCTGGGGGTCGGGATCGGGATGGCGGGGGGGGGCGGCGGGAGGTGGCGGCCCACTGGACCGGGACTGAGGTGTTGATACTGGGCCTCACTCTGGACGGATATGATGCCACTTTCGGCCAAGCTTAGGGATTTTCGTTCTTCTGTATTCGTTTTTTCCCTCCTTTGGAGGTGGTGCGGGGTCTCGAAGGGGTACTCTTTCCTCCTCTAGGGGGTCTAGCTAGTTTCATTATATAGGGGCGACAGGCACACTGCAAGTTGGGGGGGCTGTCTGGGCTCATGCAGGGGTGCAGGGAGGGGGGAGTTTTGTTGGGGCGGTTGGGTTGGGGTGGGGTGTTGTTCGTTTACACCACAAGGCAAAAGTATTGGTGTGCTATTTCTAAAGTGCTCTCTGGGGGACGAGTGATTGCTTTCGTTTATGATGGGGGGTAGGGGACTGAGTCTTTTGTCCTGGAATGTTAATGGACTGGGGGACAGGATAAAACGAGGTGTGGTCCTGCAGTTCCTGAAAAGAATTTCACCCGATATAGTTTTTCTGCAGGAGACACACCTCATTGGCAACTCCTTTCGTGCTATGAATCGACGGGGCTACCGCCTTGTGGCCCATTCGGGCTTCACGTCTGGTTCAAGGGGTGTGGGCATCATGGTCAAGAACTCGCTCCCGTTGGAAATTGATGAGGTGCTCCATGATGACAGGGGACGTTACACGGTTCTGGTGGGTAGAATGGAGGGCAGAGTGGTCGTTTTTGTGTCTGTCTATGTCCCGCCAGGGTTGCAGACGACCACCTTTGCGGATCTGGGGCGCCTCCTCCTTGGCCTTCCGGAGGGGATTCTAGTGGTTGGGGGGGATTTTAACGCTGTGGTTTCCGGAACGGAGGATCGTCACCCCCCTAGGGATCTCCCCCGTGCCCAAGCGTGGTTGTCTGGCCTCTTGGATACCTTGGGGCTGGTGGATTGTTGGCGTTTGAAACATCCCACGCAGCTGCAGTACACCTTTCACTCTGGGGCCCATGGTAGTCTCTCAAGGCTAGATTATGTCCTGGTGCCGGCGGCGCATGCCGGGAGGATAGGGGAGGTGCGCCATTTGGCGCGGGGTATTTCGGACCACTCCCCGCTCTTGTTGCACTTTGATATTCTCCCGAGGGGAGAGGGTAGGGTGGTCCCGATTAATCCTTGGTACCTGCGTGACCCCACCATTCGCGCAGAGTTGGTTAAATCCCTTAAGCGATACTTTGACGACAATGTGGGGTCTGTGTCATCGGCGATCTCTCTGTGGGAGGCGTTCAAGACGGTTCTCCGGGGGGAGGCCCTGTCCCTTATTTCCCATTCCCGGAGGTGCGAGCGGGAGGAGGTGACCCGTATTGAAACTGAGATAACCGAGTTGGAGGCTGATCTAGAATGTGGGGTGACGGATGAAAAATTACATGTTCTCCGACTCAAGCAAGCGGCCTATAAGGCCCTCGTCACGGAGGCGGCCAGGGGCCTCAGTAGAGAGCAACAGGGGAGACTGTATGATGTGGGTGATAAGGCTGGTAAATTGATTGCGTGGCTGGACAAAAATGAGAGAGCGAGTCGAGTTGTCCCAACGATTGAGAAACAGGATGGTGTGTGTGTCACTGAACCGGAAGAAATTGTCGATTGCTTTGCAGAATATTTCCGTGGGGTATATTCCCCGGTGTCCTCCCGCTCGGAGGAGGATTCCCATGCCCTGCTCAGAGATATCGCGCTGCCTTCCCTTTCGGAGGAGGACAGGGTGTCGTTGGACGCCGCCCCAACATCTGAGGAAATTGCCCTCGCCATACGTTCGGTCGCTTCTGGCAAGGCCATGGGTCCTAATGGTCTTCCCATCGAGTTGTACAAGCTGCGACCGGATACGCTGGCGCCGCATCTCCGTGCTATGTTCCTCGCGGCCCACTCGGCGGGTTCCCTCCCGCTAGACCAGCGTCTGGCTACTATTGTGGTTATTCATAAGGAGGGGAGGCCGCGGGACCGGGTCACATCCTATAGGCCTATCTCGCTGTTGAATGCGGAGCCCAAAATTCTCGCCAAGGTGTTGGCTACTCGGCTGGTTGGCGTGGTGTGCGACTTGATTCACCAGGATCAGTCCGGCTTTATCCCTCATCGCAACACTGCGCTTAACCTGCGGCGCTTGCATGGGGTGCTCGCGCGTGTCCCGTTCATACGGGAGCCGGCCATTTTGGCGTCCTTGGACGCCACTATGGCGTTTGACACACTTGAGTGGCCATATATTTGGGCGACACTCGCGAAGTCTGGGTTTGGCCCAGGATTCATCGGTTGGGTAAAACTGTTGTACTCGGGACCGCTGGCACAGGTGGTTGTGAACCGGTAGAGTGTCGGCTCCGTTCGAGCTGGGCAGGGGCACGCGGCAGGGCTGCCCGTTATCACCGCTCCTTTTCGCGCTTGCCTTGGAGCACCTGGCGGAGTGGCTGCGGTGGCATCCTTCTATCCGTGGTCTCCGTTGGACCCCTGAGTATGAGGACCGCGTATCTCTATACGCTGATGATATTCTTCTGTACCTGGCTTCCCCACGTAAATCACTGATAGTACTGGTTGCTGTATTGCGCTCATTTGGCCTCAACTCCGGCCTTGTCATCAACTGGGCTAAATCGTGTGTGTATGTTCTCTCTGGGGAGGCTCCTATCCTTCCGCGGGGTTGTCCTATCCAGATCGCCCCGCGGGGATTTAAGTACCTGGGTGTCTTCATTACCCTGGACGCGGAGGCCCGGTATAGTCAGAATTTGCTTCCCCCCCTCCAGCGCCTGAAGGAGGACGTCGTGCGTTAGAGGCGCTTGCCACTCTCGCCGCTCGGCCGGGCGGCATTGTTTAAGATGATGTCGCTGCCACGTTTCCTGTACGCTTTACAGAACACAATGGACGTCGTCCCGGCGCGCTACTTTCGCGAGGTGGAGAGTCTGCAGCGCCGACTGTTTTGGGAGGGTAGACCGCGTGTCGCCCTGGCGAAGCTGACGCTCCCATGGTACGACGGGGGGGTCGCCTTCCCGGATATCAAGCGATATTATTGGGCCTCCCAGCTGGCTGCGATCAATCACGGCCTGTACGGGCCCGCTCTAAACCCTGCCTTTGAAATGGATAAGATGTTACTGCCGGGTGGTGATTATAATCGGGCGCTTTATTCTAGCTCGCTCGACGCACGTCTGACGGGCCCCACGCGGGTCATGGTACGAGTGTGGCATGCGGCTAACGTGGCGATGGGGTGGAGGGACCGCTTGACCCGGGCGATGCCACTATACGCATCTGAGCGGCTGGGCTCCCTGTGGACCTCGAAGGGCTTTGAGAAGTGGGACATGATAGGCATCAGCAGGGTGGGCGATCTCTGGACGAGGGGGGGATTCAAGATGTTCGATGTGCTGCAGACAGAATTCCAGCTGCAGGACAGGGAGTATTTTCGATATCTGCAGATTCGTCATGCGTTGTGCTCCGTCTTTCCGGACGTCGCCTCCATCCCGGAGTGCTCCCCGCTGGAAGATAGAGTGCTGGATGGGCATGTACCGGACGGCACGATTTCATTAATTTATAAAAAACTTATCAATGACCGTTCGGGACTGCTGACTAGCCTTCGTGAGGCATGGGTTGCCGATGGACTGGAGCTGGATGACGAGGACTGGGTGTCTGCGGTGGCCTCCCCGAAAGAGGTGGCCATACCGGCCCGCCTTCGCTTCGTCCAGCTCAAGATACTCCATAGGGTCTATGTTACGGGGCCGAGGCTGATGCGTATGGGCTATGCTGTGGACGGGTTGTGTAAGCGTGGGTGTGGCTCTTTGGGGACCTTTCTCCATATTTTGTGGGAATGCCCGGATGTGGCGCGATTCTGGCGTGGTGTGCATGAGGTTTTGCGGGTGGTTACGTGTGTGCCGCTGCTGCCCGAGGCGAGGAGATGTTTGCTGAATGTGTGGGAGCCAACCGACTACTCGGTGCCGCAGACGTGGTGGGTGACTCTGGGATATATGGTGGCCAAACGTGACATTGCTCAACTGTGGGGTTCCCAGAGGTCGCCGACTGTCTCGGCGTGGAAGGATAACATGGATTGGTGCATGTTTCGGGAAAAGGTGGTGTATGTTGCGAGAGGTAAGCCTGGGACATGGGTGAAAGTATGGGGCCCCTGGAACGCCTACCGTGGGGGAATCTGTACCCCGCCGTTATTGCCCGATCCGTCACCGGCCCCGTCTCCTTAGCCAGTTTGTCTTCCCGGTCCTGGGCAATGAGTCTACTTAGTCCCCGTCCTGACCTTTTTCCCCCCTCGATACTCCTATGGACTAGTGGGGTCCCCCTCCTTGGGGAGCACATGCTGCTGTTTCCGATTGTGGGTTGCCTTTTGGATTTGTTTTTTGTTGTTATTTATATTAAAAAGAAACCGTTATGTGGGGTTCGGATGGTGTGGCTGCCAACGCTTCTTCCAACTCCTGTGACTTTCCCTCTGCCGCGGCATGCGTGCTATTGTCTGTATCACATGCTCCTTCTGTTTGCTAGCGGCCGGCCTGAAGGTTGTAGGCCCATCTTTGTATATTATTGGGATTCTGTAATAAACGGTTTCAAAAAAAAAAAAAAAAAAGAAATTATGGGGCATATCAACAACAACCGGCGATAATTATCGCAAAGCGCACTTAGCGCTAGGATAATTATCGCCGGCTAGCGTGGATTTTTATCGCTGAGATAGCGTGCTATTAGCAACGCTTATCTCAATAGCGATAAAAATCCTCACGCTAACTGGCTAACGTGAGATTATCGCTGGAAACCCAGCGATAATCTCACATTAGCTTGTTGATAGGGACTCACAAACTTAGCCATGATATCCTCCTTCCATAGGATATCATGGCTAAGTCAGTCCTGAAGCAGGTGTTAGGAAAGTAACGATAACAGGTGTTATCGCTACTTTTCCTGACGCTATGCTTCATAGCGTGGGGCTTGATGATAGGAGAAATGTCGCTTAGCGACATTTCTCCTATCATGTCAGGTCAGGAACGCCCACTTTGCATCTCATTAGAGATGCAAAGCTGGGCGATAGAAATCCCCACGCTAAAGCAAGGTTTCACGCGTTAGCGTGACCTTGCTAATATAGCGATAAAATTATCGCCGCTTTTCGGCCAAAAACGGCCGCTAAAGCGGCGATAATTTTTTTTCGCTTCGTTGTAAATATGCCCCCAAGAAAGCAAAAGCAGCCATAACTGAAACATTGACACCAACAACATTAACAACCAATATCCTCCGAAGTATGAATGACGTACGACTAATCACTCTACCGACTCCAATAGCGCCTCTAATATACTAATTACAGCAAGCACTAGAAGCAAACTCTTGGCTCCAAGGAGGAGCGTGTTACCCACCCACAAAGCGCTTCTACACCTCATCAGGGGTGGTAGGCACCATATAAATTCATTAATTCGTATAAATAAATTCACAATAAAAGTTCAACTACCCATTTGGAGTTCATAAGGGAAGTCATTCTGTAATTTCTGTAATTTCTGGACATAGTAAAGGACATAGCAACTGAGAAAAGCTCTTCTTCGTCTTGGCAGAGTCTCAGAGAGTCTCCCATGAAGTGTTTGGGCCAAATACTTTAATTACATAATCTAACTGTACCGGGTCGAGTCAGTTAAAACCCTAGAAACCTGGGGGCATATTATCAAGACTTTATGTTACTTCTTAAGCTTGAACCTCGCACTGGGAACCCACACACATCATACATCCCTCATTGTTTATTGACTGGCGGATACACAAAAATGAGTTATGTCCATAATGGCGGAAAAACTGAAATTCTGCTGTTAGGGATGCCAAACCCCCACACTTTCCCTTTGCCTGAATCCTTGAAGAAATTCATGATGTATGTGTGTTGTTCAATAGTAAACTTTCCAAAACTGTCCAAATAAAACCTGGTTTCAAATCAGATTTTCATCACTTTGCGCTCCCTATAAGTGTTTGCATTCCTCCGTAATGGGGGTTTTCTGTTGTAATTATTGAAAATGACTCCACATTGGCCTAACCAACAAATCGGTCATCAAGCTTCGGGGAGGGCAGAATCACTCTGCTCGCCTGTTTTTGTAAGTCACTGCTCCAATCTCATGGCACTGGCACTCATGTCGCTCCACTTGCTCTCCTATAAAGGAAAGAATGACCTTCAAATGCCCTTGTATCATCAACAAAGTATAATCTGGCCAGTCACCACTCTGCCTGACAATCTTGTTCGACCCTTACCTATCCATTTGATTGTTCCACCACAAGGATACCTTGGGAAAGGGACATTCATGTCCAAGGTTTATCTCTGTAGCTCTCCCTTCAGTGGACCTTTGACATGAGGATCGCTTAAATTCAGACAGTTCCTAAAAACCCACATATTAAGACTGTGCTGGCCATAACAGTCTTCTTCTTTCACCCATGTTTGGATTACCAGTACTAACTCCTACTATAATCTATATCATTATTTAAACTTTGTTTTATTAACTCTATGAGGCCTTTACCATCTACGAGGCCTTTACCATCTGTTATCACAATACAAGGCCAATAGTTATATTAGATCTATAAACTTTATCACTTCTCTGTTCGATAATTGTGTCTGATTCATAACACTCAGAGACTGTTGCAACTTCAAAAACCCTATAAAATAGTGAATAAAAGTGCAGCAAACCTCAGCAAAATCTGAGAAGAGTCATTGGAGATGAGTCATCCCATGAACCAGCAACCCCGACACAGCTACTAACTCAGCTGGTGATTGACTTGTTTAGAGCAAATTGTCCCACACAGAGAAAATGAATTTGAGAAAGAGCACAGGTGGCCAAAAGGAAGAACAGACAGGGGTCAGAGAGAGAGTCCTAGGAACATTCAGACATGTGAAGAATTACATTATACTACAGTGATGAACCAATGAGAGGTCTTGGAGACAGACATGCAACCTGGAGGAATTCTGGAAGACTGAAGAAGAAACTAGTACAAAAGAGCATCTGATGGAGATACAACAACAGAAAAAGAGGAATCTGGCCCAAGAAATCCCCTAAATCACCCACATGCAGAAACAAGGCTAGAGCCATGCGAAAACATTCATCTGTGCAGAGGCGGGACCCATGCAAAGATGACAGACATGCGGCTGAGACTGAAAGGGATGAACAGATACCGGAGAAGGCACCACCGGTCAAAAGACTGGAAGATCCGGCATAGGCCAGCAAGCAGAAGACAAGTGTATGGCCAAAGAAGATCAAGGCATGCTAAAAACCTGCACCCCTTCCTGTGTACACAGAGACCTAGCAAGACCCAGGAGGATGCCATACCCTAAGTAACAGCCCATCAAAGGTATCCACTGACTAGGAAAGTAAAAGGAAACTTAGTGACAAAACCGACCAGGCCTGAGAACAGAAAAATCTAGCAGGAGGATGGGAGTGACCATCATGAAGCACTGAGAGCAGAAGACACAATAGAATGGCCATTCAGAGAAGCAAAAGTTGACGAGCACAGATGAAACTGGCAATACCATGGCGACCCCATGGTCTTTTGCAATGACCAGAGCCCGAGATCTACAAAGCCACAAATGTACCATCGACCACAACCAGATGTAGTTGAGCCTATGACAATAAACAGCAGCAACGTGAGTGGAAATGATAGCTGTACGTCCAGTGAGAGAAGCAGAACCGGGGACCATGAGCCTGTCTTCACATCAAAACCACAAGTCAATGGGTAGAAATATGCCGGAAAGAGTTAGGAAGACAGGACATTCCACCTACAGACAAGCAATTCACCTTGGGATTTCACAGTAAAAAAACAAGAGGAAATACAGCTAGAAGGAAAAAGGAAAATAGCTGGGAGGGAACCAATCTTTCTCACCCTGAGATAATTTATTCTCCCGATCATAGGAATCAAAACATCCCTGAGCTCCTCCTTGTTACAGTAATCTAAGGGGTTGTAGCTCTATAACCACACCAGGTGTGGTTATGGGAGGTCCCAGGTGATGAAGCATGCCACTTCGGTGGGTGATGGGACTTGGCCCTCTTTACGAGGACTTTTTTATGTTTGAACGTGCTGTTGTGTCACTTCTGTTCTTTTGATAGACTGGTTCAGACCCGTGGACTCTACCTGTTGTTTCAGTTCACATCAAAACCACAAGTCAATGGGTAGAAATATGCCGGAAAGAGTTAGGAAGACAGGACATTCCACCTACAGACAAGCAATTCACCTTGGGATTTCACAGTAAAAAAACAAGAGGAAATACAGCTAGAAGGAAAAAGGAAAATAGCTGGGAGGGAACCAATCAAAAGGGGAATTCAGCAAGACAATGCACTCACCCCAAGTGACTCAAGACAGCAGCATAGAAGATGACCCACATCTCTAAGGAAAGCTTCCCATCTCACAACATCCAACCAAGACCTCATAGTGACAGAGAAGGGCTAAACATGAACCAAGGAGAGAAGATGCAACAGCCCTGTAGCAGCACCCCATGCATGGCAAGCAAGCTGAAACAAAGTTAGGAACAGCCACTGGCAGCTATGAGGTGAATAAACTGATGAGGCAACTCAGACACATGACGCAACAATACAAGGAGAAAATAAATTAAAGAGAACAAGGTGCAGTGTCTCAGGCAGGAGCCATCCACATGGATGACCAGAACCTACAGGGTGCACAAAATGAGCACAAAGGGAATTTAGACAGCTGCACCCTGCGTAAAAAAATAAAAAATAAAAAAACAAACGATCAAACATTGGCCAGCTAAGAAAACTCAGCTGGGCATCAGAATGGAAATATCAACTATGCCTGAGCAGCAGAAAGAGCCCAAAAATAACAAAGTAAAAGAGAACCGGGATCCCTAAACAGGATGCGGTGCCCAGGTATAACCACATCAGAAAAAGAGAGGCCAATAAATTCAGTTTAGAACAAAAATAAAGAATGCCTCAGGAATCAATGGGCCCAATTCACAGAACTAACTTAAGACAAAATCCTAAACTTATTACCAGAACATGGGCTTCTATAGGAATTCTCTGCGGCATATTATCAAGCCTATTATCGCCGCTTTAGCTGCAGTTTTCTGCCGCTAAAGCAGCGATAATTTTAACGCCCTTTCTTGATAATATGCCCTTTGGCTTTTCAACAAGTAGCGTCGTTTCATTTAGTTCTCTTTCCCTTTTCAGAGTTTTCTCTACTTTTGCTCACTTCCTTCTTTCAAAGCAATAGTGCCTAGACACCTCTGAGTAGTAGAGCGCTTTACAAATTAAGGGGCATATTTTCAAGGACCGCGTTAAAAAGTCTTGCGGGTTTAGCGGCAGAAAACTTCAACTAAAGCAGCGATAATGGGCTTGATAATATGCCGCAGAGAATTCCCATAGAAGCCCATGTTCTGGTGTCAACATTGGCTTCTATGGGAATTCTCTGCGGCATATTATCAAGCTCATTATTGCCGCTTTCTGCCGCTAAACCGGCGATAATTTTAACGCCGTCCTTGATAATATGCCCCTAAAATTTCATAACTCCTCTTTCTTTTGTATTAACTGCACAATCTAATGACATATTATGTACCCGGCATTGCGCAGGCTGGCCTCATACTCATTACAGATAAACAATGTGCAATGTATTTTCCAATAACGCGAAATTTAGTGAGCAACATTCTTTTTTAGAAACACCAGCATCTTTGGATGAACAGACCCTTCTGAGCAACAGACCCCTATTAATAATGAACATTGACACTGTGATCCTAAAACCCAACCACTTCTACAACTCACAGACAGGCAAAAACACCACAGTGGGTCTGAATGCATAACATAAAAACAATAATGCCAATGAGACATTAAAGTACCTGTCCCCGCCGGTGATTCAGGCGAGGGTCTGCCATGTCCTTACTCGATGAACATGGAGAGGCAAGCATTCTCACAATCCGAAATGATCTAATCGGTTTCCTTCTGCCCAACCTTGAATTGCTTTCAAGCTCTCTCACTTCCAAGAGGACTCAAAGTGCAGGACTCAAATGAGGCACCATCTGTGCAGGAGGATTAAATGGCAGGTAATGATTTAAAGCAGAGGTTTGGAAAAAGAACTAAAGCGAAAACATAAGATGCTGGTGTCTAGGGCTGATCAAACACGGTTGGCAAAAGTTGCTTTGGTAGCTAAAGTTTCCTTTCTTTTGATTTTAGGAAACGCAATGGTTTATGAAGATGTGCTCCGAAGAATGTCTCCCTTTGTGCTTTGTGAAGACAGGAGAGCGGGTAATTCATGGCCTGTGTTTCCTGAAGTTTGTAGATGCAATCTTTGGAAGTGAGCACGTCAGTGGACAGCAGCTATTGGACTGACATTCCCACCACTCATCACGCCTTCTTCTCTCTGATCTCTATAGGGCCTCTCTCTGGCCTGCCTATCTCTGGCCTCTGTCTTGCCTCTCTCTGGCCTCTCTCTTGCCTCACTCTGGTCTCTATGTGGCCTCTCTTTTATTTCTCTCTGGCCTGCCTATCTCTGGCCTCTGTCTTGCCTCTCTCTGGCCTCTCTCTTGCCTCACTCTGGTCTCTATGTGGCCTCTCTTTTATCTTTCTCTGGCCTCTCTCTTGCCTCACTCTGGCCTCTCTTTTGCCTCACTCTGGCCTTTCACTGGCCTCTCTCTTGCCTCACCCTGGCCTCTCACTGGCCTGCTACTTTCTTGCCTCACTCTGGCCTCTCTTTTACCTCACTCTAGCCTCTCTCTTGCCTCTGTCTGGTCTCTCTTTTGTCTCACTCTAATCTCTCCCTGGCCTCTCTTTTGCCTCTCTCTGGCCTCTCTCTTGCCTCACTCTGGCCTTTCTTTTGCCTCACTCTGGCCTCTCTCTGGCCTCTCTCTGGCCTCCCTCTTGCCTCTCTGGCCTCTCTCCTGCCTCACCCTGGCCTCTCTCTAGCTTCTCTCTGGCCTGCCTCTCTCTTGCCTTTCTCTGGCCTCTCTCTTGCCTCACTCTGGCCTCTCTCTGGCCTCTCTTTTGCCTCACTCTGGCCTCTATTAGTCTCTCTCTGGCCTCTCTCTTGCCTCACTATGGCCTCTCTCTGACCTCTCGTTTGCCTCACTCTGGCCTCTCTTAGCCTCTTTCTGGCATCTCTCTTGCCTCTCTTTTGGCTCTCTCTGGCCTCTCTCTTGCCTCTCTCTTGTCTCACTCTGGTCTCTCTCTCTGGCATTTCTCTGGCCTCTCTTTTGCCTCTCTCTGACCACCCTCTTGCCTCTCTGGACTCTCTCTTGCCTCACCGTGCCCTCGCTCTAGCCTCTCTCTGGCCTGCCTATCTCTTGCCTCTCTCTGGCCTCTCTCTTGTCTCACTCTGGCCTCTCTCTGGCCTCTCTCTTGCCTCTCTCTGGCCTCTCCTTGTTTCTCTTTAGCCTCACTCTGGCCTCTCTTGGCCTCTCTCTGGCCTCTCTCTTGACTCTCTTTTGGCTCTCTCTGGCCTCTCTCTTGCCTCTCGCTGGCCTAGGGACCCTTGGCAGTAGAAGTGTATCCCCAGAACTCTTTCATCAGCCAGAACAGAGTCAGACTGGCCCTGTGGCTCTTTGGGGCAAATGATCGCATTGTAACGTCATATATTCCAAAAAAGCACATGATGTCAGGCCTCTGAAGAGCTTAGTGTCAAAAGCCCTTCAAGTCAAGCCCTGTCGCATACTTAAGTGGGCCTGCCTATTTGTGTCAGGTCCCATGAGGCTCAAAATGGCCCCCCTCTGGAGGCAGGGCCGGCTTTAGCGCTGGTGGCGCCCTGTGCGACAATCTTTTCGTGCCCCTCCATATGACACCCTCATCAGGTTCCCTCACTGCCACCCGGGCAGAAGTGCCCCTCATCTCTCCCTAGCCCCTCTCTCAAATACATTTCATTTGTTTTAAGGCACTGGTAAAGGCTGGCTTTAATATTCCGCTCTGTTAGCCACATAAGTTCTGTTTGTCGCAGCATGCATATTAACCCTTTGTGCTACTTTATGGCGAGTCAAAACTGCCACTGGATGAAACTTCAATCTCTCTCTCTCTCTAGCAGGAACATTAATCGCAAGAGTTATCATGACATTTTTACTGCTGCCTGAAAGCTGGACACAAAAGCAACTCCGCAGCAGGTGCTTTAAATCGTACATTATTGCTAAATTCACCACCGCTCCCCCCACCCCAGCTCAGTGCCCCATCTCCACGTCAGTGCCCACTGTGACAGCACCGATCACACCTCCCTAAATCCGGCCCTGTCTGGAGGCCCCACCCACTGCCCTGTAGTATGTGACTCCTGCGCCTCCCAGCGCCAAGAGTGTCCTTCTTCATGGCTCCCCTTAAAGTAAGCAAGGAGTTGGCCAAGGAACTGCTCTTCGGACACCAAGGTATAGAGGAAAACAAATGTTTTATCACATTATCTCAGGTCCTAGGCACATGCCGCTCCAAATAGAACTCTACCCTTAAACAGAAAAACTTCACAATGGATTTGAAATTGCACTTTCTTAGTTCTTACTACCCAGTGTCAAGAAGCCGTGGCACCGGTGGAGGTCTGGGAAGAGGCTAGTGCCAGCATAAGCTACAGAATCTGGGCGTCGAGAAAACTAGGGGTGGGTGGAACTCGCAGATTTTTTCTCAGCGGAATTCATGGAGTTACATAAAAACTGTGAAATTCTGCGGAGTGGCGTGCTAAAAATCAGCACGAACAGTACCACGTGGTGCGCCAGAGTGTGCTGTTTCTTTTTGCTGCTCAAGTAGATTTTCCATTCGAGCGGCACCTTTCTCAACGTGAATGGTCGTGACCTGCCGCAACAGCCCGCGTTGAGAAAATATCCCTGGCTGACGTTTTAATGCCCAAAAATTATCCTAGAGGATGCAAATTCTCGCTCGTGCTCACGAACTTAACGTGGTCGAGCTGCGGGTGAGAAAAAAAGCTGCCATGCAGTGTTTGGCAGATTTTTGCCGCAACTCCATGTTACAAGCGTAAAGTGGAGGGGGCAAAACTCCTCAAACTCCGCCAGTGGAGCGGAGTTTATTGCCCACTCCTAGTGAAAACCATTACCAGCAACTTCCCTTTCATGGCAGAGAGATGATGTTTTCATTTTTACCAAATGTCTTGATGGGATTTTACTGGCTTTCCTGAAAGCAGTTGCATTCTTTTAAGTTGTCAGTTTTGCTGGCTAGCTTTTCATTGTATTTTGTTGCCATCGTGATTTTCAGACTAAGCAACTTTGAGCAGGCGCTGCAAGAAATGCAAAACATCCTGCATTTTTTACATAGATGCCACGAAGATCTCACCCGCTACATTTTGTCTGGTTTTGGGTTTTTAAAGGGCCACGTGTGGGTTTTGGCAGGTGACGAGTGCGATTGGTGGGTGGTTTTGGCTGCATTAAGCATACAGCCAGGTGGTAATACCGCCTGGCCCTGCTGGGAGCTGGTATTCCCACGGCAGCCATGGTCTTACTACCAGTGCCCCACCTCCATTCTTCGCTCTCAGCAGAGCACGTGGAGGATAGAGGGGCACATGTCCTCAGGGGATTAATAGGGTGGGTGGAGGGAGGGCTTCTGTCGGGCTACAATAACTCACAAAGACATCAAGGTGAGTGAATTCAAAACAAGGATATAAAATCACTTGACCGTGCAACAACATCAACATGCTTGTGTGGGAATTCCTGCCAGGCTGGCTTTCTGAAACCAATCATATTTGAGGGTAGTGTGGGAAGGGAGTTACACTTAATTTGGCATCCTAACGATTATAAGGACAGGTGAGCAGCTATTCCATGGCTTGATTCTCACTCACTCCAACACTAATTTTCTCTTTCGCTCTTTTGATCAATCACTTGTTCACTCATTTACTTGCTTACTTATTCACCCACTCACTCAGTCACTCACGTGCTCACTGACTTTCTTACTTGCTTGCTCATTCATTCATTCATTCATTGAAGCACTCATGTGCTCACTTCCTCACTTACTTGTACACGTCACTCACTTAATCACTCACACAATCATCTCCTCATTCACCGATTGGCTCACTCACTTTCTCACTCCCTTGCTCCCTCATGCACTCACTCAGTCACTCACTTTCATGCGTATTTGTTCACTTACTCACACCCTCTTTCACTCATTCAATCAATCGCTTGCTTGCACCCTTGCTCAATTGTTCACTCACTCACTTCCTTTTTCACTCACTCATTTGTACACTCACTCACACACTCTCATTTACTTGCTCACTCATTTGCTCTGTCACTTTCATACTCACTTACTAACTCACTTCCTTATTCACTCACTCATTTGTACACTCACTCACACACTTATTCACACACTCATTCACTTGCTCACTCACTTGCTCTCTCACTTTCATACACACTTACTCACTCACTTCCTTATTACCTCACTCATTTGTACACTCACACACTTACATACTCATTCACACACTCTCATTCACTTGCTCTCTTTCTAGTTCATAGGCACTCACTCACTCGTTCACTCACCTATTAGCAGCACCTGTTCCCCAGAGCCTAACAGACGCCTGTATGACAACCAGGTCTGTCAGTAAGTTAACCTATCACCTGTATACTTTGGGGATCAGACTGAGACCCTCTTGTAAGTGAAGGTGGCTACTGCAAGGCATGGTTAGAGGAATGGGTCTGTCTTGTGTAAATAACTCACATTAGACAACATCATTGGCCTAGTGCAGCAGAGTTTACCCAACATTCCCCAGCCACCACCATGCTGTACTGGCACACTGAGTACCACAGCAACCACCACCGTGCTGTACGGCACACTGAGTACCGCAGCCACCACCATGCCATATGGAACACTGAGTACAGCAGCCACCACCATGCTGTATCAGGAACACTGAGTACCACGGCCTCCACCACAGAGGACGCTCAGACCGAAGCTCGTCCTCATCTCAGTACATTGCTAGTCTCTGTAATCAGTCAACATGTAGAACATGGCTTTTTGTGGTCATCTAAGGGGTTTTCAGGGTCACCTTGAATGATTCATGGGCCACTATGGTACAGCATTGCCTCCTAGTGCATACCACCCAAGAGAGAGCATTCAATCCCTGAGCTTACCACAGGAGAGAGAGCATCATTCCTCAGTGAATACTACCCAGAAGAAAACATCACATCCCAGTGAGTATCACCACGGAGAGAGCATCGCCACCCATGCATGCCAGTAGAGAGAGAGCATTACCTTCAGTGCATACCACCTGGGAAAGAGCATCACCTACCAGTGTGGACAACTGGAGTGAAAGCATCACCTGCCACTGTAGACAACCCTGGAGAGAGCATCATCTCCCAGTGCATGCCACTGGGGAGAGAGCATCACCACTCAATTCATGCATTGGGGAGAGAGCATCACCACCCATGCATGCCACTGCAGAGAGAGCATCATCTCAGTGAATACCCTCCAGAAGAGAGCATCACCTCCCAATGCATGGCACTGGGGAGAGAGCATTACCTGCAGTGCACACCACTTGGGAAAGAGCATCACCTCCCAGTGTAGACAACCAGAGTGAAAGCCTCACCTGCCACTGTAGACAACCAGGGTGAGAGCATCACCGCACAATGCATGCCACCGGGGAGACAGCATCACCACCCAATGTATGCCACTGGGGAGACAGCATCACTACCCAATGCATGCCACTGGGGAGAGAGCATTACCTTCAGTGCATGCCACCCAAGAGAGAGCTTTAACTCCATGAGCTTACCACAGGAAAGAGAGCATCATCACAGTGACTACCACCTAGAAGAAAGCATCACCACCCAATGCATGCCACTGGGGGGGAGCATCACCACCCAATGCAAACCACTGGGGGGAGAGCATCCCTTCCCAGGCCACAACACCAGGGAGAGAGAGCATCCCCTCCCAGGCCACCCAACCAGGGAGAAAGAATCTTCTCCCAGTATATTACACTGGGGAGAGAGCATCACCTCCCACAGCATAACATAAGAGCATCACCTCCAGGTGAATTACACTGGGGAGAGAGCATCACCTCCCAGGGCACACCGCCAGGAAGAGAACATCAGCTCCATTGCATTACGGTGGGGAGAGAGATTCACCACCCACTGCATGCCATGAGTAAGAGAGCATCCCCTCCCAGTGAACACCACCAGGGAGAAAGCATCACCTCCCAGTGCATACCATCAGGGAGAGAGCATCCCCTTCCAGGACACACAGCCAGGGAGAGAGCACCACCTCCCACTGCACACCACCAGGGAGAGAGCATCACCTCCCAGTGCATACCATCAGGGGGAGAGCACCACCTCCCAGTGCATACTATCAGGGGGGGAGCACCACCTCCCAGTGCATACCATCAGGGGAGAGCACCACCTCCCAGTGCATACCATTAGGAGGAGAGCACCACCTCCCAGTGCATACCATCAGGGAGAGAGTACCACCTCCCAGTGCATACCATCAGGAGGAGAGCACCACCTCCCAGTGCATACCATCAGGAGGAGAGCACCACCTCCCAGTGCATACTATCAGGGAGAGAGCACCACCTCCCAGTCCATACCATCAGGAGGAGAGCACCACCTCCCAGTGCATACCATCAGGAGGAGAGCACCACCTCCCAGTACATACCATCAGGGAGAGAGTACCACCTCCCAGTGCATACCATCAGGGGGAGAGCACCACCTCCCAGTGCATACCATCAGGGGGAGAGCACCACCTCCCAGTGCATACTATCAGGGAGAGAGCATCCCCTTCCAGGACACACCGCCAGGGAGAGAGCATCACCTCCCAGTGCATACCATCAGGGGAGAGCACCACCTCCCAGTGCATACTATCAGGGAGAGAGCACCACCTCCCAGTGCATACTATCAGGGAGAGAGCACCACCTCCCAGTGCATACTATCAGGGAGAGAGTACCACCTCCCAGTGCATACCATCAGGGGGAGAGCACCACCTCCCAGTGCAAGCCATCAGGGGGAGAGCACCACCTCCCAGTGCATACCATCAGGGGGAGAGCACCACCTCCCAGTGCATACCATCAGGGGGAGAGTACCACCTCCCAGTGCATACCATCAGGGGAAGAGCACCACCTCCCAGTGCATACTATCAGGGAGAGAGCACCACCTCCCAGTGCATACTATCAGGGGGAGATCACCACCTCCCAGTGCATACTATCAGGGAGAGTATATGTAGAAAACAATGGTCCTGAGCAGACACTAAATTTTACATAAAATTAAATATAGACCACAATGGGTTACTATACACATCCGATGTCCAGCCGGACAGGGGATTTTTATTTTTCAGATACTAAAAGATATGGTCAAGGATAATGAAAACACTACATTTATCGTGGGGCACAATCCTGCACCCTACAGCATGGGGAACGTGCGGGGGGAAAAAAGGGAATAACAATGCAGACAGTTTAGGACAAACAACAGTTACAGGCAAAGACTGAGAGCTGTTGCAACTTGCAGGCATAAATGAAGTTGTAGCAAGTTTGACAAAATAGAGACCACAACGAGTAAGCACAATGGATATTTGTGGCACTATTTTTAAAAAGTCGATGTTTCGATCCCAAGCTCATTGATTAACGGGATCATCTTCAGGACTAAATTTATAACATTTGCCTGGTTTTTAACGCCCCAATTGAGGACATAGGGGTATCACATATGGCTGGTCAGAGTGGAAACTGACAATGAAGAACAGCGTTGTTGCTTTTGGTTTGGTCGCTTGCAACTTCATTTATGCCTGCAAGTTGCAACAGCTCTCAGTCTTTGCCTGTAACTGTTGTTTGTCCTAAACTGTCTGCATTGTTATTCCCTTTTTTTCCCCCGCACGTTCCCCATGCTGTAGGGTGCAGGATTGTGCCCCACGATAAATGTAGTGTTTTCATTATCCTTGACCATATCCTTTAGTATCTGAAAAATAAAAATCCCCTGTCCGGCTGGACATCGGATGTGTATAGTAACCCATTGTGGTCTATATTTAATTTTATGTAAAATTTAGTGTCTGCTCAGGACCATTGTTTTCTACATATATAATTGATACCCGCGGCCCTTAGCCATTTTTCGGGTTCCCTTGTTTGTATAAAATACTATCAGGGAGAGAGCATCCCCTTACAGGACACACCACCAGGGAGAGAGCATTACCTCCCAGTGCACAACAGTAGCAGGCCTGTACCGGTGTAGGCCTAGTGGGCCTGTACCTGTGTAAAAGCAGCACAGGCCTGTGTCCGTGAATAATAGTAGCGGGCCTGTATCCGTGTGAAAATAACTGTCTTATACCCGTCAAGTGTCTGCCGCGAACCCTTGCCACAGCTGAGAGTGACGCAGAGCTGCATGCTAAGATGCTGCATGCTGAGATGTGGAGCAAGCTGCTCCAAGCGGCTGCCAAGAACCCTTGCCGCAGCTGAGAGTGACGCAGAGCTGCATGCTAAGATGCTGCATGTTGAGATGTGGAGCAAGCTGCACCAAACGGCTGTTATGAACCCTTGCCACAGCTGAGAGTGATGCAACACTGAATGCTAAGATGCTGCATGTTGAGATGTGGAGCAAGCTGCCCCAAGCGGCTGCCAAGAACCCTTGCCGCAGCTGAGAGTGACGCAGCGTTGCATGCTAAGATGCTGCATGCTGAGATGTGGAGCAAGCTGCCCCAAGCGGCTGCAAGAACCCTTGCCGCAGCCGGGAGTGACGCAGCGTTGCATGCTAAGATGCTGCATGCTGAGATGTAGAGCAAGCTGCCCCAAGCGGCTGCCAAGAACCCTTGCCGCAGCTGAGAGTGATGCAGCGCTGCATGCTAAGATGATGCATGTTAAGATGTGGAGCAAGCTGTCCCAAGCAGCTGTTATAAACCCTTGCCGCATCTGAGAGTGACGCAGCGCTGCATGGTAAGATGCTGCATGTTGAGATGTGGAGCAAGCTGCCCCAAGCGGCTGCCAAGAACCTTTGCCGCAGCTGAGAGTGATGCAGTGCTGCATGCTAAGATGCTGCATGCTGAGATGTGGAGCAAGCTGTCCCAAGCAGCTGTTATGAACCCTTGCCACAGCTGAAAGTGATGCAGCTCTGCATGGTAAGATGCTGCATGCTGAGATGTGGAGCAAGCTGCCCCAAGCGGCTGCCAAGAACCCTTGCCGCAGCTGAGAGTGACGTAGCGCTGCATGCTAAGATGATGCATGTTAAGATGTGGAGCAAGTTGTCCCAAGCAGCTGTTATGAACCCTTGCCGCAGCTGAAAGTGATGCAGCGCTGCATGGTAAGATGCTGCATGTTAAGATGTGGAGCAAGCTGCCCCAAGCAGCTGTCAAGAACCCTTGCCGCAGCTGAGATTGACACAGAGCTGCATGGTAAGATGATGCATGTTAAGAAGTGGAGCAAGCAGCCCTTGGCGTGTGTTTAATAACTGAGGAAAATATTGCCCAGGCATTAAACACCCGTTGCAGAATGCTGCACTCAGTCAGGGAGGCAGCTCTCTACAACGCCAAAAGTCAGTCCTGTGGGGGCATATTTATGAGAGACTTGCATCATGTTTGCAGCATGCAAAGTGGTACATGTGTGATGTAAGACTCTGAGTCAGATTTATGAAACCCCGCAAAGCCACTTTGTGCGGCTTTGAGAGGCCTCATAAGTCTTGAGTAAGGCAATGCAGCGCAAATTTCTGTGTCGCCTTACTCGACACAAGGGAGGCGTTCCATGGGCATTGCGTGGGTGTTTCCACGCAACTCCTATGGGTTAGATGCTGCCCCAGGTTTACACGGACTTGTAAACCTGAAATGTGTAAAAATCTTCACAAATTTGCAGTGCAGGCGTAACAAGGAGAAATATCTTTATTTCACATCGTTATTTCCTCATTCTATGTGTGCTGCATTCTGCACCACAGATCGAAGGAGGAAACGCCTCCATGCATTGTTTTCATGCAGGAATGTGCCCCTTCCTGCACAAAAACAGTCATGCCTCAAGACAGGCACCCTTGCACCATAGTGCGAGGGCGCCTGCATTAGCGCTAGGCTGCCAAAACGGAAAGGACAGGAATGAACCGTGTCTGATAACTATGGCGCAATCCTAACCTTTCACTTTGCGTAGGGCCGCATAGAAAGTTGCTTTGCTGCGCTGTTTACACCCAAACCCCATAAACGAGCGCCTTGATGTACGTGATTCGATGCATTTCACTAATGTAGCACTACATGCGCGCAAGTTAACAAGATCTCTGCCTACACACCTGTTCTCCTTCTCCAGGTAACACCAAGAAGGCAGGTGGCAAATGTTCCACAACATACCCACCACCTTCTACCAACCCCGGAGGAAGCTTGGGGAGAGAATGCTGTTCATAAAACAAGAGGAAATAGCTGACATATGTCTGCATTATATATTCCTCAATTCACTTCCCAAATTAAACAACACCCTGCTTTATTGCTTCCACGACAGACTTATTTATTTTGCACATTGTTTTGAGACTAAAACCAGAGGCCCAGGCCTGTGCCAGCGCATTATGCGCCCCTGCTGGCAGGGTCCTCTCAACAGCATTATAGACCCCGGGCAAAGCAGTGCACTGGTCCTGCCCACACAACCACTCACTGGAATAAAAATGTTTAACGGAATATGAGTGGTAAATTCTGGTCTGCATGGGGCCCCTATGCTCGTGGAGCCCCTTGGCAACTGCCCAGCATACCCGTGTGGTAAGTTAAGACGGCACTGGTTACTGGGCATTGCCAGGGCTCCCTCCTGAGTGACGTCAGAAGGGGCATTCCAGGCACGCGAGCACGAGGAACTTGTCCTTACATATATCTAGACCGTGGCACTGCTGGTAAGCCTGTAGATAAACCCTACCATTTGCCACATACGGTTGGACCGCGGTGCCTTATGCAATATCATGGATACAACTTTTTCGTAGTAACTGAAAACAAACTAACAACGATTGACATAGTTCAAATAATGAAATTCAGAGACTGTGTCGAAAAAAAAATATTGCTGAAACAAGCCAAGAAATATTCATGCAGTCAATTAATAAGCACCTTCCACAAAAGCCTTGAAGGTATGTTCTAGAGTGCACTCAACGGTCCTGAATGTCACATGCTGCTTGGGTCTGAGCGTAGTATTATGAGAACTTACAACAACCACAAAACAAGCATTTACAATGCAATAGGTCTCGCAACTGCGAGTTTTAGAGCTATTGGTATTGTAAATGGCAATGCCTTTTGAAAAATTAACAGGTATTGTAATTTATAATAGTAATTTTCCACCAGTATCATAACTACCACTATTATTATTACTATCACCACAGAGCAGTAAAAGTAATAATTGTAGTGGTGGTTATGGTACTTGTGGTGGTTGTAGCGGTGGTGGTAGTGGTGGTGGTATTGGTACTGGTGGGGTTAGTGGTGGTGGTACTGGTGGACTACGTGGATTTTATTTCATTACTTATGATACTGCTGTAATATTTTTTAACACAAAATACAAAAACTAACAAACATTATCATTTGCAACGCCATTAGCTCAAACTTTTAGTGATGCCAGCCCTATTACATTGCACATGCTTGTTTTATGTTGCAGGGATGAGGTGCATCATCTACTTCCCAAAATACAATCTTAGATTTGTAGACACTCGTAGCGGTCCTATGGTAGGAGGCAGTTGTTCAGCCAGAGTAAGGCTAACAGCTCACACAACTTTGCATTTTGATATCTGAAGTTTTAAATTAAAATAAAATGTAGTAGACCTCAGGCAGGAGACTTGAATTACCAGTAACTGTGGAAAGAGCAATACCTTTAGAAACTGGTGCTTTATTTCACCTTTTCCGTGGAGTGAAGGTTACGTAACTTTTTTATTGCGTTCAAATGTGCACAATAGGGTTTATTTATAAGTCCCTTGCACCGCCGGTGCTTATCTTTTGTGTGGGAAAAAGGGACGCAGCAGAGGCGCAGGGGGCTTGTAAATAAGCCCCAATGTTGTTGGCAGAATGCTTTAAAGGTGCCAGTCGATTGCCGCTCACTTTATGCGCGCACATATATCCCAGAGAAAATCCTGCTCTTAAGCAGTGTTGCCACCTTTGGTGTCCAGTGAAGCTTGAATACTTCCAACTGACAAACGGTTGTGAAACCAGGAGCAGCTGAATCCAGGAGACACCTGGACCTACAGCCAGAAACATCTGGTATTAGCCAGGAATTTATTACATTAAAAAAAATCCCCCTGGGCCTTAATGTCCTGTGGCAGTGGAAATCCCTCAGTCAGGGCACATACGTTGTTGGCAGACAGTTTAAAGCCAAGGAGTATAAATAACCCTCAGAGCCTCATCAGTAGCCGAGAAGAAGCACAATCAAGACATATACACAGTTGGAAAAAGTGAACTTAAACATCCAGACCGCACCACAATGCCGCATAAATTCAACTAAGTTCATGCTAACTGCCAGTGATACGGCATTTAAGTAAATGAAAGGTTGAGAAAAAAGAAAGAGAAGTAAAGAAAAGAAAAACATCCTAGTGTGAATGTATATACGGCATCTAGTACTTAATTACGACCAGGGTTCTCTGACTCTACAGCAGCTCTGCTGACCTGGTTCTCTGGTTCTACAGCAGCTCTGCTGACCTGGTTCTCTGACTCTACAGCAGCTCTGCTGACCTGGTTCTCTGGTTCTACAGCAGCTCTGCTGACCTGGTTCTCTGGCTCTGAAGCAGCTCTGCTGACCTAGTTCTCTGGTTCTACAGCAGCTCTGCTGACCTGGTTCTCTGGCTCTGAAGCAGCTCTGCTGACCTGGTTCTCTGGTTCTACAGCATCTCTGCTGACCTGGTTCTCTGGCTCTGAAGCAGCTCTGCTGACCTAGTTCTCTGGCTCTACAGCTGCTCTGCTGACCTGGTTCTCTGGTTCTACAACGGCTCTGCTGACCTGTTTCTCTGGCTGTAAAGCAGATTTGCTGACCTGGTTCTCTGGCTCTAGAGCGGCTCTGCTGACCTGGTTCTCAGGCTCTAGAGCAGTTCTGCTGAGCTGGTTCTCTGGCTCTACAACTGCTTTGCTGACCTGGCTCTCTGGCTATACAGCAGCTCTGCTGATCTGGTTCTCTGGCTCTACAACAGCTCTGCTGACCTGTTTCTCTGGCTCTAAAGCAGCTTTGCTGACCTGGTTCTCTGGCTCTACAGCAGCTCTGCTGACCTAGTTCTCTGGCTCTAAAACAGCTTTGCTGACCTAGTTCTCTGGCTCTAGAGCAGCTCTGCTGACCTAGTTCTCTAGCTCTGCAACGGCTCTGCTGACCTGGTTCTCTGCCTCTAGAGCAGCTCTGCTGACCTGGTTCTCTGGCTCTAGAGCAGCTCTACTGACCTGGTTCTCTGGCTCTAAAGCAGCTCTGCTGGCCTGGTTCTCTGGCTCTAGAGCAGCTCTGCTGACTTGGTTCTCTGGCTCTAAAGCAGCTCTGTTGACCTGGTTCTCTGGCTCTAAAGCAGCTCTGCTGACCTCGTTCTCTCCCTCTAAAGCAGCTCTGCTGACCTGGTTTCTCTGGCTCTACAGCAGCTCTGCTGACCTTGTTCTCTGGCTCTATAGCAGCTCTGCTGACCTGGTTCTTAGGCTCTAGAGCAGCTCTGCTGTCCTGGTTCTCTGGCTCTGAAGCAGCTCTGCTGACCTGGTTCTCTGGCTCTAGAGCAGCTCTGCTGACCTGGTTCTCTGGCTCTGCTGACCTGGTTGCGACAGATATAGGGTCGATTCTTAAGAAAAGTCACCCAGGAGTAAATTTCCGACATTTTGGAATTGACAGAGGATTGTAGGAGTACTGCCGGGAAACCATGATGACAGTCACACTTTCGTGAGGCCAAGTGTGGAATTCTTTGTAAATCTCAACGTTATCACATGCGTATATGGGTATTTTTGGAAACAAATATAGGTAACGTACATTACGCATGCGCAAATCCCTCTCAATTACAGAAAGCCATTCCCCTGCATCGCAAACAATTTTGGGTGAGTCTGTTCTCCGTTTCCACCCTCCTTAAAGACGTACTCCTGCCCGGACAATATTACATTTTGGAGCGTGTCACAGGAGGGAACGGATTGCGATAACACCCACAAACACGCAAGCTTGGCGGGGAGAAACTTCCAGTCCCAGAGCATTCCGCGCTGGCACAGCGAGCAGGAGACAGGGAGGGACTGGCGATGTGCATGTGTTCACATCTCCTGTCCATATGCAT
Organism: Triturus cristatus; assembly: GCF_964204655.1. NCBI lineage: Eukaryota > Metazoa > Chordata > Amphibia > Caudata > Salamandridae > Triturus > Triturus cristatus. The sequence goes on along the minus strand of NC_140588.1, from coordinate 1,059,820,900 downwards.
GCACATCTCCTGTCCCCCTTCGGCCAAGAAACCGACAACAATAGATCTCGCCAAGGCGTGCAGCGCATGCGCTGCGTCGCTAGACGAGACCTAAAAATGAAGGAGAAGACATTTCTTACTGCATCCTGAATATAACTGAATGTGTTTTAGTCTCTTATAATTAATATCCATAAAGATGACTGTAAATTTGTACGTGCGCTCCGACATTCGTCTATGTGTGGATGTTTCAATCCTGTGGCTGATGTCTGCAGGCCATCATCAGGACAGCGAGCTGTAACTCTAGTGCACCTTTTAACATATGCCACTTAGGTTTGGTGCACTGTATAGTTATGTATCTTTGCATTGATGGCTACCTCCCGTTTTTACCTTTTGATGATGGTGCATTACAGTTGACAAAACGCATATGACGTTCAGGAAAACACACAGTATGAAACAAAAAGTTTGCACTAGAAAGATTACAGATGAAAGCCCCGCCTACAAACACATACCATTGTGTCAGTACTGAACATCAATCCATTATGTGGTATTTGGTTTACATGCATGGATTCAGGTGTGCGCTTCTATATGCATCCCAATAAATGGGAGACTTTGGCCTACTTACAGTGACTTACACTGCTGCATGGCAACGTTCAGTTCTCGCTGTGCTATGAATATGGGAAAAACCCTCTGGGATAAGCAGGTGAAGCCATCAGATCACCAGACAGATCCAACAAGGGTGGATTCATATCATGAGCGCAGGGGTGCATTTGTGCCTAAGTATTGTCAAGCTCCTTGGGGCTGTGTCTTTGTTAGTTCATCAATTCTGCAGCGCCTGCACTCTCAGTGGGGAGGGAGGAGGCGCTATGTGCATAGTCCTATCATTATACAGACCATAGAAGTCTCCGCTGCATAGGTGGACTCTAGAGTAGTAACACTATGAGAGTGAGTTACTCACCTCAGTCTGCATGTGAGTAAGCACAGGTGGGATCTGAGACGGTGCGGCAAGGTTCCCTAGTATACCTGTGGGGAATGTCTAATGTGGTGAGCAGTGAGCGCACGTGGGTTGTGTATCAGTGTTTCTGTAAGTGTGAGAAGGGAGTTCCCCTTCATGGCCACGGAAGAAGTAAAAAATGTAGCACATTGACTTTTAGGTAAGGTGCAGAGGTGAGTCCCTTGCAAAAGCCATAACCTCTGTGCAGTGTTAACCTAAATAGTTTTCCAACCACCAGAATAATTGGAATATTTGCACCTCACACGGTGATCGTGTTAAAGAAAATCAGTGCATCCGACGATGAAGTCCGAAAGTGTTCGTAAGCAAGAGAAAACGTATCAGGGGTTTCCCTACAAACTGAGTGGAGCGAACTCTGTAAGCAGAGTCAAAGCATAAACGTAAATCAATGTATACCTGGACTTTCAACGTAGATACATGCCTTTGTAAAATAAAGGGAGTACAGAGAGGCCTGTGACTGAGATCATGAGAAAGGAAGAAGATGATCTTCAAATGCAATAGGAATGTAAACTTTTTTGGCAGAGTAAGTTAATCAACACCTTCTCAACTTGCAGCCAGGATGTGAAAGAGAGGCTTGAAACGTCATAGCCGGCCTCCCTTTCAGACACGGGTAGCAAGTGTGAGAAACCGGGGCTGCAGCAGTTACTCTAAGGCAATGACTGGTATTTCACAATTGTGCAGCTCCCATTTTACAATAAGTATAGAGGGTTTGCCACATATTCTCAAATGATATATTTTGTGATCCTGTCTATATGTCTCTTGAGATGTGGCCTCCAGAACTAGACACAATATTATGGGTGTGACTTACACAACTGGACACAATACTAGAGGTGTTTCGCCACCTGCGTTATATTGCATTGGTGTTTGTATAAAGCTTCCCTGCTCCTCGTGAGGCTGAAAGAACTTGTCGTTGAGTAAGTAGTTTGCCTGTTTGTAAAGTGTACGGAGTGCTTCAGACCCTGATAGGGTCGCGCAGTGTTCCAATTAGCTTCTGATTAGCAGGCATCCTCCGGAGTGCACAGTTAAAGGGTGTTGGAAGTTTTTACTCTATATGGGCTATGTTAGTTGAAATGTGTGGGATTTAAAGATGTGATATTGTGGAAATGTACCCAAAAGTGAGCACACTGGTTCAGGGTCACCCTCTTGTCCATGGGTCCAAAGACTAACAAAATAGAGATCGGCACTGGAGTTGAAATAAAATAAATCAAGTTTATTAATCACTCATGAGTGGGACCACGTCCACACAACACTCTCAAGTGCTGCAGGAGGTAGTACACCGGATTCACAAACCATCTTCCTTATACACTGGTTTTCTGCAATGTAAGCATGTGGACAGAAATGGAAAGAACAAGTTTAGAAATAGCTATCAGCAAACAAGGGCAGACGGATAACCACTTGGTCAGCAAATAGGGACGGGGAGCAGGAATGCTTATGGCAGCAGTAAACAGTCAACAGATAACATCTAAGACCAGGTGCACCGGCAGCTACAAACCCCCATCACGTACATTGCTTAACCATGTCAGGAGGTCAACTAAAATAGATGACACAAGCAGAGTGAAAAGGTGGACAGTAGGGGATGAAAGAATTACGAAGGAAACACAATGGACACCACAGCCAAAATGGCTGTTGCTTAGGCTAATGTTAAATATTACACGTTTCCACAGACGACCCTTTTAGCATAAGCTAAGGCATTTTCTTATTTCTTCAAAGGGGTACGATACACATCATGAATGTCAATTAACATCATTTCACAGATTTCTCTTTCTATTGCTAAACGGGCATTTGCATTTTGGACATTCGTTTTAGATGGTAAACAAGTAGTACAAGTGGAAATACAGAGGGAACAGAGCATTGGCCCACATTGAATACATAAACAACAAGAGAAGAGAATTGCAGTAATTATGAATAAGGCCGATAATATTTTCAGACCCCAAACAGAAAATATGTTCCAGAACCATCCAGTCCAAGTCATTGTTCCTGAGTCTTGATGTATCTCAGTGGCTATTTTATGCATTTTGGAAATGGCATCATAAACAGAAGGGACGTGGTCAGGGATAAACTCGCAGCAACTACTCCTAATAATGCGACATGCTCTGCCACGATCAGATAAGATCACATCTAATACCATTCTATTTTGCAAAGTCACAATTCTCGTAATTTGGAGTTCTTCTGTAATATTTCCAAGAGCCATTGCTGTTTGATTAGTCACTGCCTCTACCACTCGGGTCAAGCGTTGTATTTTCCTGCTCTTTAAAGCCGCACCAACAAAGAAAAAGAGTCCCAAATAAAGTCAACATATTGCTGTAATGCAGTGTCAGTTTGATTCACTTCATCATTATTTATAGTTCTTTGTAATCGGTTCAAGGAAATGTCATTAAACAATTTTGGATCTTTATGATAAGATGCAGGTGCTAAGAACAAAGGAGGAAGCAAGAAGGACACATAGCATATTCCAGACCATCCAATTGGTAGATGATAGTAACCTTTACATCTACAAATGAAATAAGTGTTATGTGAGGATAGAAAACTGCTATTGTACCTTCCAGTGATATTCAATACTGTAGTATAGTTAATTTTCCCACAGGGATACTGCCAAAACTGCTCACACAAAGATTTGCGCGGGCTCTAGTAACAGTGATAACAGGAGGCACATTACCCTTGGCCGTTCGAGTATTGGGGAAAACATAGCTTGTGGAAGAATCTCCTTTGCGATACTCCTCCACTCCTATATAGTTCCTTTGGCTTGTGGGTCCCCTTCCTTATCGGGGTAACAAATCTTATTAAGTTGTGCATTGAGTCCTCCTACATCAGCTAGAGTAATGTTACTAATTTCAGAGGCCCACAACAGTGCGACCCAGGCTCTACAGGAGCCATTATGCGAGAATGGCAAGGGAATGAAAGGCATTCCTCCCTTCTTCTGATGAGCTGGCATCATTCCACATACCCAGCAGTTTGTAGTGTTTGTAGCATTATGAGTATGGTGCAACATTTGTATGAAAGTGTTATTAAGATATGACATTTGATGCTTCTCTTCATGATAGGGAAGAGTGAAGTAATAATGTTCTGTGGGGACAGGACTAGTAGCCGTCAATACGTTTTGAGCCGGAGTTACTTCCTCCACAACCCACATTATCACAGCAATGATGACAGCAGTCAAAGTTAGTCCAGTGATGAACACTGTGCATTTGCTACACATTTTTGCAGCATTCGATTTCTTCGCCTCAGGCATGTTCATCTCGTCGGCAAACAACAAAACAGATGGTGCCCTAAAGTCCTAGGCAGGCGTTGGTTTCGTCACTAACGTTGAGACGAGTAGTCACTAAAAGGCTACCCCCCTTTGAAGTCAGTCTTTAACCACCCAGGACAGTGACTCAAACAGTCTCTTTCTATGATTAAGTGTCTTTCTTCCTGGATCAAAGCAGATATCTAGATGCGCCAGGGATCGTGTGGTCCGGGAAGACTTCCTCAGGCCCTTCAGGTGACGCTGCTCGTCCTCTCTCGGTGACCAGGATGTCGTGGTGATCTGTCAAAGTAGCAATGGCAATGGCTGGCATGGACCCAATACTTCCGGTTGGTCACTCGCACTGCAGTTCTGGTAGCAAGGAGGACCTGCTCTGGGCCACGCCACCGAGGTGCCAAAGAATTTATCCGTTTAAACGATTTTGTCAGCACGAAATCGCCAGGCCGCAGATCGTGGGCCTTCACCCTGTGACCTGTCTAGAAGGGCTTCCCGTACCTGCTGATAAATAGAAGACAAGCTGTCAGTTAACTGGGACAAATAGTCACTCATCAACATGTGAGGAACATCATGTATAGGGCGAGGCTTAGGGACCCCCCCAAATATTCACGGGCCAGCCAAAAACGATCTCATATGGCGTAAGGCCAGATCATGTATGTGGTATTGATCTGAGAGAAAGCAAGGCTAGGGGCAGTGCATCAGGCCATTTCAAAGACGTAGAAAGCTGTATTTTAGCCAATTTCAATTTCATGGTGGAGTTGTAACGCTGCACCAGGCCTGCTGATTGTGGGTGAAAAGTGGCATGAAATTTCTGCTTAATCCCCACCCTTTCATGACATATTCTACAACTTGCCCAATGAAATGAGGTCCGTTGTCACTCCATAGGACCCGACAAATGCCGAATCGAGGAAAGAACTCCTTCAAGATAACTTTCGCTGTCTTGAGAGCTGTATTATCCTTCGTAGCATACTCCTCCACCCATTTACTGAAGGCACAAACCACCACTAGGACATATTTTAGATTATTACAGCGCTCAAACTGAATGTAATCCATTTGCAGGACCTCAAAAGGTGCAGTTTGTGTCGCAAACCAGACAAGACTGGACTATCTTTTTAGCAGTGCCGGCAATATCAGGATGATCCCAAACTTGCATAAGTTGTTTTGCCATTGAGGATGCACCGACATGTGCCGGCCCATGTGCCATGTGAATCAAGGGGTATAAGTATGCTGTGGGTAACCTCCATTTGGTCATATCTTTATTCCTCCAGCAGCCCTCATCATCCAGTGTTTCTTCCTTAGACCATTAGTCTAGTTCATCAGTGGAGGCAGATTGTTGCAGGTCCAGCACCTCTTGCCTGGCATCATTCCAACGTTCAGCTTGTGACTTCACCAGATACATAGATGTGGTACTTCGCTGCATTGCGGTGTCACAGACTTTGTGATCCGCAAAGGCGTTACCTGCTCCTATTTTATCAGTCTCTTTCTTGTGTGCACTACACTTAACAATTGCCACTTTCTTAGGATAGGTTAGGGCAGTAAGAAGATTATGCACTAATTCTCCATGCACTATCTGTGTCCCATGTGAGGTGAGCAAGCCCCTTTCTTTCCATAAGCGACCAAAATTGTGTGCCACCCTGAAAGCGTACTGGCTGTCGGTAAAAATGTTGACAAGTAAGTCTGTACTAAGCTCACATGCAATCGTCAGTGCAATCAGCTCGGCCGCTTGGGCTTACTTCTGCGGAATACGAGCTATCTCAACTACTGTCTGAAGTGTCATAATAGCATAGGAAGCAGATGTAGTGCCATCGGGTAATTTCAGACAAGAGCCATCAACCCATAACTCCCTATCAACACTAGAGAGAGGTGTATCTTGTAGGTCAACACGACCCTTTGTTTGCTCTTCAGTGAGGAATATACAATCATGTAACTCTTGTGACTGAGGCTGAGTAGCTGAAAATGGTAGTAGTGTAGCAGGATTTAGTGTCAAACATCTTTTCAATGTGATATGAGGGGCTAAAAGTGTCAATTCATATCCTGTCAAGCGAGCACTAGTCAAATGCTGTGTTTTTGTTTGATTTAGCAAGGCATCAACTGAATGGGGTACTCACACAAGCAGTTTGTGTGACAAAACTATTCCTTCACTCTGACTTATAGATACAGCTGTTGCTGCCACTGTCCGGAAACATCCAGGCAGTGCGCGAGCGACTGGGTCAAGGACAGCTGAGAAATATCCACAAGGACGTTGTTTATCACTGTACATCTGTGTTAAAACCGAGAGAGTAAAACCTTCCCTTTCGTGGACATAGAGTGTGAAAGCTTTAGTATAGTCTGAAGTTCCTAATACTGGTGCAGAGCAAAGGGCTTGGCGTAACTGTTGGAAGGCATTCTGGCACTCAGCAGTCTATGGGAGGGGCATCGGAGTGTCTTTAGTCAAAAGGGCCAACAAAGGTCTAATAATATGTGAAAAACTGGGGATCCACTGCCTACAAAAAGAAGTGAGGCCAATCAGTGCACGGACATCCTTCTGAGTACGGGGCACAGGAGTATCTAAAATGGTCTGAATGTGATCTGGTGTGAGTGCACGTCCCTCCTTAGACAGTAGGTGACCTAAATAGGTAACCTGCTGTCTACAATATTACAATTTCTTTCGCAAGACTTTATGATGATGAGAGGCGAGAAATTATAAAAATAACAGTGTTCCTTCTTCACACTGCTCAGGGGTATCTGCAGCTAACAAGATGTCATCGACGTATTGGATAAGGACCACCCCTTTTGGTACAGGAAAGGAATCAAGCTGTCTTTTTAATGCCTGGCTGTAAATACTAGGACTCTCTGTATAGCCCTGTGGAGCTCTACAGAACCGGAAGGATCTGTTTTTCAATGTAAATCCGAAAAGATAATGGCTGTATGGGTGAATGGGTATTGAGAAAAATACGTTCTTTAAGTCACTCATCGAAAATGTAGTGACAGTGGGAGGGACCATAGTGAGAAGGGTTGTGAGATCAGAAACTACCGGATATTGGGGTAGCACAATTTTCTTAACCTCTCACAAATTAATAATGAATCTATAAATTTTAGTGTCAGTGTCATTTTTCAAAAAAGGAAGGATAGGGCTATTGCAAGTATTGTAGGGGACTTCTTCCACTACCCCCTCTTTAATCAAATCCTAAAAAATACCTGCTAGTGCTTCTTCGCCATCTTGGGATATTTTGTATTAGGGCAGACGAGGCAATGAAACACCTTCCTTTACTTGGACGAGCACAGGTGGAATTACCATTTGACCCACATCAGTATCTGATCTAGGCCACAAAGTACAAGGTAGGGATGCCAGAGCGACATCCTCATTGATAAGACAAGATCTCTCAACCATTGGATAGTTGTCAATAAAAATAACACGCACACCTTCCGGAGAACAAGGTAGTGTAGCACGAAAATATTTAAGCATATCGATACCCACAATGTTGTCTGGCGTGTTAGGGGAAAGCAAAAATGGACATCCTGAAGTGAATTTGCCAAGTCCAAATTCAAGTGGTTGTGAAAGCGGGCTAGGTGTAGGTGTTCCATCGAACCCTATCGATGTTATCATTGTGCCGGACAGGGGAGCCCTAGGAACCAATCTTTTAGACAGAGCACTACGGGTAGCCACTATGTCAACCAGCAACCGATCAGTAGATCCCAAGATATTTGCGTCAACATAAGGACCTATTTGATCTACTGGCACCTCAACCGGTCCCTTACCTCATCCTACCCATCCCTATGCGTAATCGGAGTCTGCAAGTCCATCAGCAGAATAAGCAGACATTTGGCATTGATTTCGTCTATCAAAAGTATTAGAGTAATTTGGTCGTTGTTCAACTGCCTCAAACCTGGGACAAGCTCCTGTACCTCCCCTGTTTCCTGAATTCCCTGAGCGTCCTCTCATACTTTCCCTTCCCCGCTGGTACTGCTGACCTCTCAAAAGAGGGCACTCAGAACGCCAATGACCAGTCGCTTTACAATAAGCACACTGATCAGGAGACAAATTTGCTCGAGGAAGAGGGGGTACTCCAGGTGTAAACATTGCAAGTCCGCCTCTTCCACCTCCCCTAAATGGTGAACGATATACTTGGGCCAACATAACTTTTGTTTTTAATTCTTTAACCTTTTTATCCTCCCTGACTTTTGCTTCCTGTTCCTGTCGCTCATAATATTGGGCCATAGTCAAAAGGGAAACTGGGGAAGACGTGGTCCAAGAACTCTCGCTAGCCTTTAAGCGACTAGCTATTTCCGGTAACATATTAGCGACAAACTTGTCGACAAATGTTTACCCGTATCATCAGCCAATGACTTGCCGCTAAAATCATGAAATGTCTCCTCAAATCTTGAAAAGAAATCAGAAACTAACTCATCCTTTTTCTGTTTTCAGGACATTAACGTAGTCCAACCTATTTTCTTAGGGGGTATGAGAATCTTCAACTTAGTCACAATAGCTTTAGGAAGGTCTAATATCTCCTTCTGAGGTTCTGCGCAGACTCCCTTTCCGCATCTATTTCTTCTAAATGTTCCCAGGTATCACCAAATGCCACATTGTCATCTATTTTACGTATTGTTCTCCACATACCAGGGGGCAAAATAAGCCCAAAGAACATATCAATATCTGGCAAGGTCATAGTGCAGGAGCTGATGGCCCTTCCACCTCCTCATAAAAGGCGGCTGGATTTTTCCGGGGGTCGGGCAAAGCAGCTTTAAGAGTCATTGCATCTGCTCTACTCCAAGAAGTGTAAACCCAATAATATATAAAATATCCCTTTGCATCATCCGAAGTTTTATCATAATTTATTCCCGCACCCTTCGGAGGAACATACAAGGTGCAGCTTCACACATCGGTTTCATAACAGCTTCACTACTGCTGGGTTTGTCCGCATCTACCGAAGCATCTACTTTGTTTGCCTGAGATTGAACTGCTTCTGCAACTTTATTTTTCCTTGCTCCTTTCATAAACACGATGTTTCATTTTGTAATTTGACCACTCGTCTAATCATATCAGGTAGGTTCGAAAAAAGGAAAGTCCCATCTTCTAACTGTTTATAATCAGTACTTATATCATCTGGCTCTGTTTCATTAGAAATATGCCGCCAACCAAATATTAGTTCCCCAAAAAAAATTTCTACAAAATAAAATTGGTCTATATGTTTCCCCTGTTGAACCATAGCTACAAGGATCGATGCAGTGTTATTCGGAAGAGCTTCCTCTCTAGCAGCGGTTTTTAATGTATCTTTCTCTGCGTTAGTCAAAGTAGAGCGAGTCTGTCGCCCAGCTTGCTTGTCTTTATCTTTATCCTCTGAGGAAGAGACCTCCTCTTCAGAGGCAACCATCTCAGGAGCACTTGGAGTGGGAAATTTATACGGGGTAGGGGTCGTTCTAATAGGATGCATTCATCCTGGGGTTTATTAAGTATGGGATAGATAGGGCGCCTAATAGGGTACTATCCATTTACCTCTAATCGACGTTTCCTATCTTCCTTTTCTATTCTTTCCTTCATTTCTTTGTCTTTTAATTCCACCGCTTTTTGATATATCATTTTCCGCTGTTTCTCTCCTATAGTTTCTGTATTCTTCGCTCTGTTTTGCACTTCTTTATCCCACATACGTACACAATCAAACATATCCTGTCTACTCTTTCTTTTAAATAAACACTGCTCTACATATTGAACCTTTTTAAAATCGAATGACCCATTCACTGGCCATTGTAAATCGGACTCTTTCTTTGTTATTTGTTCAACAATGAACCATACATTATGGGAGAAATACCGTATTTGATATACATCTCTCTATTTGGGGTCCCTTCCGGAGGAGCCGTCTGACTTTGCTCTAAAGTATTCTTGGTACCACAAGAGCAGCAACACCACTTATGGAGTGTGCTGAGAACAGGCATGTTTTCACAAGTATATGTAAAATATTACTACTCCAAACAAATATTCCAAAAGGAGAAAAATCTCAACATTACCTGCCTTCAGTCTTTGCAAAGAATGAATACAAAAACCAAACCAAACCAAGCAAATCAAGAGTGCCGCTTCAGCGACCTTACCATACAGAAGTCTCCAACTCCCACCTGCCGATCTCTGGTCGACCTAATGGTCGCTGCAAAATACGCCAAACAAAGCCCCAGTCGAGACCGGCCACCATCCAGACGGTCAAATCAGGAAAACCAGAAAAGTCACGTCGGCCTGCAAAGACAAGGGTCTTCTCATGCAGTGCGCATCCTCAGTAATTTTTCTATCCTCCGTTTAGAGACCTCTCCTTCGGATGGCCGCGTCTACAATGGGGCCCCACGTGTCGGGCGTCAACTGCGGAAATGTACCCAAAGGTGAGCACACTGGTGCAGGGTCACCCTCTTGTCCACGGATCCAAAGACTAACAAAATAGAGATTGGCACTGGAGTTGAAATAAAATAAATCAAGTTTATTAATCATTCATGAGTGGGACCACGTCCACACAACACTCTCAAGTGCTGCAGGAGGTTGTACACTTGACTCACAAACCATCGTCCTTATATACTGGTTTTCTGCAATATAAGCATGTGGACAGAAATGGAAAGAATAAGTTTAGAAATAGCTATCAGCAAACAAGGGCAGACGGATAACCACTTGGTCAGCAAATAGGGACGGGGAGCAGGAATGCTAATGGCAGTAGTAAACAGTCAACAGATAACATCTAAGACCAGGTGCACCGGCAGCTACAAACTCCCATCACGTACATTGCTTAGCCATGTCAGGACTCAGGAGGTCAACTAAAATAGATGACACAAGCAGAGTGAAAAGGCGAACAGCAGGGGATGAAAGAATTACGAAGGAAACAAAATGGACACCACAGCCAAAATGGCTGTTGCTTATGCTAATGTTAAATATTACACTTTCCACAATATAAGCATGGTGTGACTAATTTCATAGTACATAAGATGGAGTGTTGTAGAGAGTTTGAGAACAGATTGAGTTACACATGCATGTACTCACCCATCCTATGAAGAGTGGGCTGTATCATTTAGTTGAGACCACTGCTGATGAGTGCAGAAGACTGGAATAAGTACTCTATGGTGTCCACTCATGATGACAGAGGCCCAAACCACAGGAAGCGTTGTTGAGCAATCAGAGAGTATTATTTAGGGTCCACCCTCAGGCAACAGAGGCACAACTCTATTGGGTTACCTTTAAGTAACCAAGGGAATGTCCTTCAATGATTGACAAGGACCAAATCCACTGGGGCACCGCAAGACTACGCAGAGAATGGTATATAGAGACCATTCGAGTGCGATATAACAACAACCCTACTGACGCACCTTTAGGCAAGGTACGATGGAACCCAAGTATGACTGAACACCACAGAGAGATTGTTAGACTACTCGGAGAATGGTACAAGGAGTCCATCCAAGTGCAATAGAACACCATCCCGAATGGGGCACCATTCGGCTACTTATAGAATGTCATATGGAGTCCATTTAGGTGGAAAAAAAAACAATCTAACTCTGTAACTGTTAAGCGAGCAGCAAGAACTGGGGAGAGACAAGTCCGGAGTGTCCAACCATGCTGGGGCATATTTAATCACTCAGGGAGTGATATATGGAGCCCACCAAGTAGTGTCAAGGATTACCCACATTGGGGCACAGTTAACCTGCCAATAGAGTGTCATATGGTGTCCACCAGAGACAGACAAGTACCAACCTTATTGGGGCACTCTCAAGTCAGCAGGAAGAATTATATGAAGGCTACCCAAGAAGAACAGACGTCCAACCCCATGAGGGGCTCTTACGCTACACATGGAATGTAATATGGATTCCAAGGAGGAGTGAAGAAGAGGAGCTGCTTCAGAGGATGCACAGAAACTTGAGCACAGTGCATAGATCTAGGGCCAGACAGAAGCTTCAATCTGTACTCCTTCCCAATGGAATGTTAGTAAAGACGTGGATGTGACGGAGTTAATCAATCAGGATTTGTAAAGCGTGACTTGTCACCCCGGGAGGGGGAAGATCCAGGCACTGAAGCATACCTTGGAGGCAAGGTAGGAGAAGGACCGGCCTCCAATGTGGCTTCATCAGACGTGGGGGACATTTGCGAGTGAAAGATGTGGATTTGAGTTGTCTGGTCGGTTGGTGGAAGGTCCGAATTTTGGAGCATGATGATTGCTCACACTGTTACCGAATAGAGTACAGTCCTTATTTCTTTGTGATCTTATTGAATTATTAACATTGATTTATTAGTTTTAATTGCATACCTTACGAGCATAAATCTCGTCAAATGTCTTTCCCAAAATGAATTCATACAGATAGCTTATACAAACAGCAGCTCCCATGTACATTAATGATGATTAGACCCCATCATACAGGTCTATAATAATGGTGATACATACATTTTATTCAGCCATTTATTAGAATTAAAGACATCCACCAACTATGGAGTTGCAGGTTTTAATCACTAGGAACTCATCACATTGAAACAGGATCTGTGAGTGATAGGCTACTTATTTTCTATCTTATTGTTTCTGGATTATATAATGTTACAGGCCTTTACTATTTAATAGACCTCTTTCATTAAACTTCATTTTTGAGCACTCAGATATATCACCGTAAATAAATACAAAATCGTAATGTGTGATACATAGGAAGACCGTCAGATTATGTATATAGATTGTTGCTATTGATACATATTGTGCTTTTTATGATATATTTTAAAAAAAAAGATATATATTGTTTAAATAGATGTTTTTCATGAGAATACAAAACAAGATATGGACAACCACTGATGAAATCTGAGTACGTTTTTTCTTTTTTAGGTAATTGTGTGGCTTTCCTGAAGAAGGCGTTGTATACGCCGAAACGCGCGTCGAGTTAATAAAGATATTGCCACTTTTTAACCTTTTATTTATACATATTGATTAAATGTAATGTGTTAAATATTGTGTTGCATTTTTTAAATGTTTTGTATAAATATCATTTGTTTAAATAATATGAGAAGAAATTATTAAAATAGTAACAACTTTGAACATATTTTTTCCGTCTTCCTTGGTCTTCTTATTGTCATAGATATTGTGTCATTTGTTTACTTTATTGACATTGCCTAGAAGTTTTTGTCATTACAATGACATCGCTGCATGACACTCCAGTCATCATCTGTCCTCCCCCTTCAACAATGATACCCCATGCAAAATTACAACATAAAATAAAAAAGGGAATTAACAATCAATGGAGAAAAAAACAGTGATGCAACTTGACAAACAAAACATAACTAAAATATTTCAGCAGAACATTTTTTAGCAGTTTTCAGACAGTGAAACTTTCCAGTTGATGCCACATATAATTTAATCCAAAGGTTTGTGAGGTGCTATATGGAGTCTCGTGCTGCAGAGGATGGCCTCATTGCAACACTAGTGACCTCTTTGCTTCCAGATGAACCCCAATGATAGTTTACCTTATTCATCTTGCCAACCTCCCAAAATGCCACCTTACCCCTTGAGCCTTTATAGTATGGGCACATGCTTCCAAGAAACCTACAGGGTTAAGGGACATATATAACCCCTTCGCCAGTAAAACTAGATACACTACTCCAGAGTGGTCACCAGAGAAATTCAAAGTACTTGACTCAAGACATTAGCCAGATGCGGCTGCCAGATCCAGAAACAACTTGTCTTCATAACTGTACAAAATACTCCAGGTGTGGCCTCTAGTACCAAGCACCTTACTACAGATGTGATATCAGAGCAGGACACAGTGCTCCAGATACGGCCTTTGGTCTCGTGAACAGCACTGGTTTAAACCTCTAGATTAAGACACAATACTCCCAGTATGGTCACCAAAACAATACTCCAGATGAGGAATCCAAAAAACAGACTAAGTGTTGCTTCAAGAACCTGACACTATTCTCCATATATGGCCTGCACAACAGGACACAATGCTCACAGTATGGCCACGCCTGTTGAGGCCTTCACAATACTCCAAGAGTGGTCCAGAGCAGGTTCTGCACTCTAGCTGTGGCTTGCGGAGCTGGTTCCACACTTCAGATGAGGCCTCTGGACCCAGATCCGGCACTCTAGCTGTGGCTTGCATACCTGGTTCCACACTCCAGATGAGGCCTCTAGACCCCAACATGGCACTCTAGCTGTGGCTTGCTGAGCTGGTTCCACACTTAAGATGAGGCCTCTAGGCCCAGACCCGGCACTCTAGCTTTGGCCTAATGAGCTGGTTCCACACTCAAGATGAGACCTCTAGACCTTGACAAGCACTCTAGCTGTGGCTTGCGGAGCTGGTTCCACACTTCAGATGAGGCCTCTGGACCCAGATCCGGTACTCTAGCTGCGGCTTGCGGACATGGTCGAACACTTCAGATGAGGCCTCTGGACCCAGACCCGGCACTCTAGCTGTGGCTTGCGGACCTGGTTCCACACTTCAGATGAGGCCTCTGAACCCAGACCCGGCACTCTAGCTGTGGCTTGCGGAGCTGGTTCCACACTTCAGATGAGGCCTTTGGACCCAGACCCGGCACTCTACCTGTGGCTTGCGGACCTGCTTCCACACTTCAGATGAGGCCTCTGGATCCAGACCCGGCACTCTAGCTGTGGTGTCCTGAGCTTGTTCTGCACTCCAGATGAGGCGTCTAGACCCTGACACAACACTCTAGTTGTGTCTTCCGGAGCATGTTCCTCAGAGCAGATGAGGCGTCTAGACCCTGACACAGCACTCTAGTTTTGGCTTGCGGAGCTGGTTCCACACTCCAGATGAGGCCTCTTGACCTTGACAAGGCACTCTAGTTGTGGCTTCTGGTGCTGTTCCTGCACTCCAGATGTGATATCTAGACCCTGACACGGCACTCTAACTGTGGTTTCCAGATCTGGTTCTGCAATCCGATGAGGCTTCTTGAACCAGACCCTGCACTCTAGCTGTGTCTTCCAGAGCTGATTCCAAACTCCATATGAGATGTCTAGGCCCTGAAACGGCACTCTAGTTGTGGCTTTCAGAGCTGGTTCCCCACTACAGATGAGGCATCTAGACCCTGATACAGCACTCTAGTTTTGACTTGCAGATCAAGAAAATAGTATAGAGAAAAATGCACTACTAGTGACATTACTCCAAATGCCGCCTCCAGAACTGCATGGCATGCTCCAGATGTTTCTCTAGATCAGGTTCAGTACTGCAGATGCGGTCTCTAGTACCCAAAGCAACTCTCTCGTACAGCCTACAGATGAGGCCTGATTGACATTTTAATTCTCTGAGTACGACACAATACTCCAAAAGTGGCCTTCAGTGAATCTCAAAACATTCAAGGTTTAGCCTCAAGCACTGGACACGTTGGTCCAAATGATGTCATGAGAGCAGGAGACAGCAGTCCAGGTATGAACTTCAGACACCAGGTGTTGCCTCCAGAAATAAATGCAGTTTGTTTCTGAAGGTGTCTCACTGACGGTGTCTCACTGTCGAGGACAGCCTTTATTTTATTGCTATTTTAGCTCTGGTACAACCACCAACCTTTTTTCATTCTGGTCGCTCTGGCCAGGTAGGTGACCCACCTTGAGATCATGGCATGTGGTGAGCCCAAGAGCTTCACTCTGGTTGCTCTGGCCAGGTAGTTGACCCACCTTGAGGTCATCGCATGTGGTGAGCCCAAGAACTTCCCTTTAGTCGCTCTGGCCAGGTAGGTGACCCACCTTGAGGTCATAGCATGTGGTGAGCCCAGGAGCTTCCCTCTGGTCCCTCTGCCAGGTAGGTGACCCACATTGAGGTCATCACATGTGGTGAGCCCAGGAGCTTCCCTCTAGTCGCTCTGTCCTGGTAGGTGACCCACCTTGAGGTCATGGCATGTGTTGAGCCTGGGAGCTTCCCTCTGGTCCCTCTGGCCAGGTAGGTGGCCCACCTTGAGGTCATGGCATGTGGTGAGCCCGGGAGCTTCCCTCTGATTGCTCTAGCCAGGTAGGTGACCCACCTTGAGGTCATGGCATGTGGTGAGCCCATGAGCTTCCCTCTGGTCTCTCTGGCCAGATAGGTGGCCCACCTTGAGGTCATGGCATGTGGTGAGCCCGGGAGCTTCCCTCTGGTTGCTCTGGCCAGGTAGGTGACCCACCTTGAGGTCATGGCATGTCGTGATCCCAGGAGCTTCCATATGGTCCCTCTGGCCAGGTAGGTGACCCAACTTGAGGTCATGGCATGTGGTGAGCCCGGGAGCTTACCTCTGGTCGCTCTGGCCACGTAGGTGACCCACCTCAAGGTCATGGCATGGGGTGAGACCAGGAGCTTCCCTCTGGTCCCTCTGGTACCTCTGGCGAGGTAGGTGACCCACCTTGAGCTCATGGCATGTGGTGAACCCAGGAGCTTCCCTCTGGTCCATCTAGTGGCTCAGGCCAGGTAGGTGACCCACCTTGAGGTAAAGGCATGGGGTGAGCCCAGGAGCTTCCCTCTGGTCCCTCTGGTACTTCCGGCCAGGTAGGTGACCCACCTTGAGGTCATGGTATGTGGTGAGCCCAGGAGCTTCCCTCTGGCCTGGTAGGTGACCCATCTTGAGGTCATGGCATGTGGTGAGCTTGGGAGCTTCCCTCTGGTCCCTCTGGCCAGGTAGGTGACCCATCTTGAGGTCATCGCATGTGGTGAGCCCAGGAGCTTCCCTCTGGTTGCTCTGGCCAGGTAGGTGACCCACCTTGAGGTCATGGCATGGGGTGAGCCCAGGAGCTTCCCTCTGGTCCCTCTGATACCTCTGGCCAGGTAGGTGACCCACCTTGAGGTCATGGCACGTGGTGAGCCCAGGAGCTTCCCTCTGGTCGCTCTGGCCTGTTAGGTGGCCCACCTTGGGGCCATGGCATGTGGTGAGCCCAGGAGCTTCCCTCTGGTCCCTCTGGCACCTCTGGCCAGGTAGGTGACCCACCTTGTGATCATGTCATGTGGTGAGCCCAGGAGCTTCCCTCTGGTCACTCAGGCCAGGTAGGTGACCCACCTTGAGGTCATGGCATGTGGTGAGTCCATGAGCTTCCCTCTGGTTCCTCTGGTCCCTCTGGCCAGGATGATTGTTTCCAGTCTGAACTAGGGTGGCGAGGTGAGCTAAAGAACGATGATGAATTCCGGTGTCAGGATGCTTGTTTCGAACTGGGGTGGCGAAGTTAGCTGAAGAACGATGAGGTATTCAACCCAGATCTGAGACTGGGGGTGAGTGTCTGAAAAGTTTCATTGCTCCGTCCATCATCTCCTTGTCTTTGCTTTGTACGCCCTAAGTTGGCAGGGTATGCCCAGACATGGGTCCCTTGCTCACTTCGCCACTTCATTCAAGCTAGCCTGGCTGATGAAGGGTATTACCCCGAAACCACTCCCAGGATGCTTGTTTCCAGTCCAGGGAAGACCTGGTTTGGCAGTTCGGTCTGGACTGTTCCCATGAGGCACAGGGTCAAGACTGATTTGCATATGACTGGGTCTGAACTGGGGTGGTGAAGTGAACTAAAGAAAGATGATGGATTCAACCCAGATATGTGACTGGGGGTGAGTGTCTGAAAAGTTTCAGTGCTCCGTCCATCATCTCCTTGTGTTTGCTTTGTTCACCCTAAATTGGCAGGGTATGCCCAGACATGGGTCTCTTGCTCACTTTGCCACTGGATTCAAGCTAGCCTGGCTGATCAGGGCTGTTACCCCGAAACCGGTCCCAGGATGCTTGTTTCCGTTCCAGGGAAGACCTGGCTTGGCAATTTGATCTGGACTGTTCCCATGAGGCACAAGGTCAAGACTGATTTGCATATGGCTGGGTCTAAACTGGGGTGGTGAAGTGAGCTAAAGAACGATGATGGATTCAACACAGATCTGCGACTAGGGGTGAGTGTCTGAAAAATGTCAGCTCTCCGTATGCACAGACGTGGGTCCCTTGCTCACTTTGCCACTGGATTCCAGCTAGCCTGGCGGATGTGGGATGTTACCCCAAAACCGGTCCTAGGATGCTCGTTTCCAGTCCAGGGAAGTCCTGGCTTGGCAGTTTAGTCTGGACTGTTCCCATGAGGCAGAGGGTCAAGACTGATTTGCATATGGCTGGGTCTTAACTGGGGTGGCGAAGTGATCTAAAGAGCGATGATGGATTCAACCCAGATCTGTGACTGCGGGTGAGTGTCTCAAAAGTTTCAGCGCTCCGTCCATCTCTTTGTGTTTGCTTTGTTCGCCTTAAGTTGGCAGGGTATGCCCAGACGTGGGTCCCTTGCTCACTTTGCCACTGGATTCATGCTAGCCCGGCTGATTTGGGGTGTTACCCCAAAACCGGTCATAGGATGCTTGTTTCTAGTCCAGGGAAGACCTGGCTTGGCAGTTTGGTCTGGACTGTTCCCATGAGGCACAGGGTCGAGGCTGATTTACAATGGCTGGGTCTGAACTGGGGTGGCGAAGTGAGCTAAAGAACCGGTGGCGGTGAAGTGAGATAAAGAACGATGATGGATTCAACCTAGATCTGTGACTGGGGGTGTGTGTATCTGAAAAGTTTCAGCGCTCCAGTCCATCATCTTCTTGTGTTTGAATAAAATAACAAACTGCATTTGTAAAGTGCACGTTCACTAGGGGTATCTTGCACTGAATAACAGATGTTTATTGCTACCCACCAGTACTCATTTTATAGATCTCAGAAGGATGAAAGGTGGATCCTCCAGAATTTTAATCTGTGATCATGAGGTGAAACACAGGCCCCTAAAGTGGGCACATTAGCCCCCTGAGCCACCAGACCCGGCACGCAGGGGACCGGAAAGAGACTGCAATTGGAGGATCCCGACAGTTGGGGCGCGGGGTTCCTTCTCCAGCGGGAGTAGCCTGGTTCCGCAGCCCTGGAGCACCTGCTGGTCTGGTGGGGGCGGCAGAGGTGCCCCCCACTGCATGGGAAACAGCAACGCGGCCTCTGGTGCGAGTACTCGCCGTGCGAGGTGACAAGACCATGGGGCATATCAACAACAACCGGCGATAATTATCTCTAGGTGCACTTAGCGCTAGGATAATTATCGCCGGCTAGCGTGAATTTTTATCGCTGAGATAGCGTGCTATTAGCAATGCTTATTTCAATAGCGATAAAAATCCTCACGCTAACAGGCTAACGTGAGATTATCGCTGGAAACCCAGAGATAATCTCACGTTACCTTGTTGATAGGGACAGGCAAACCTAGCCATGATATCCTCCTTCCATAGGATATCATGGCTAAGTCAGAAAAATACCAGATGTAAAAAAGCAGCGTTAACCGCTGTTAGCGCTGCTTTTTTTGTCTCTAACAGGGCTAGCGATATTCTTGATAATAGGAGAAATGTCGCTTAGCGACATTTCTCCTATTATTTTACTCTGGAACGCCCCCTTTGCATCTCATTAGAGATGCAAGGGGAAGCGTAAAGTAAAAGGGTGCTAACATGCAAATTTGCGTGTTAGCACCCTGTTGTTGATAGGGCGCTAGTTTTATCTCTCCTTTTTTGGCTTTTAAAGCCAAAAGAGCAGAGATAAAGCCCTTGTTCATATGCCCCCATGTGATTTAAGGGCAGCCAGGCTCTGCCCCCAAAGACCCTTCTATGCGCCGCTAATTAGCCCAACAGCTGGCGGGAGGGACCCCCGCCCCCGAGAAGACGTCTAGCAAGTCACAAGTCAAGTGTAACAGGTAACAAGGGCACACAGCCTGGGCTGCCAAAGACAACGCGCACTTCATGAAACAATGCAGAGTTCACACAATCTATTAAAATGGGTCACGCGCACCCCTCCCCTAAGGTACGAAACTTTCGAAAGACGCCTCGACGCGGCCCCAGAAGCCCGCGCCGCTATATCTGTTTCCTGTCTTACTCTTAAGTGTAGCATTAACGTCCATCAACACAAGACAAACTAAACCGTCTACAGATCTTACGTAACGGACGTCAGTTGTTTATTTACATTTCTGAACATTTCTACTAACGTGAACTGGGCCTCAGAACACCTTGTGTGGTATATAACATTGAACTGAAACCTACCATACACCATATTAAAATACACGCGGAAACCAGGGTGATAATTCACCAGAGAGACAAAGAGACTGCGACGCAACGGGGCGGAGCCTGCACGCGCCAAAATTGGCAATAGGGAAATTTAAGGAGAGATGTTTACAAGCCCTAACAAAGGAAACCGCCGTGGCTAGGAGGCAAAAGATCTTAAACACTGTTTGATGGCTCCTTGAAAATCACCAGTATAACATTGAGTTTCATGCCATACGTAACATGCCTTTAAAAGTCCTGGTCCGAACACACGCATCTTGGGCTGTCCTTACTAAATGTCTAAAAACTGTCCCCCTCAGACAGTGCTCTGTAGCAGGAGGTTATCAGGACTGTATGAGTTGAGTTTTTAATGACACTCCTTTTATCATCTTTGATGGATGAAAGCCGGAGACCAACATGGGAAAGGTTACCATAAAATAAACATACCCCTTGATACCAACACAGACCAAAAGGCACTAATAAGGGATTCAATGAAGTTTTTTCCCCATATCCAGAATTCGACAGCCCACCAACTGCATCTACGAAAAACTAATTGTACCGGGTGTTCCACCGGGGAATTTACTAAAAAAAACAGAATGGCTGGCTTTGTCTGTTGCTCCAAGATTTGAACCCGTGACCTGCAGGATGCTCACATACATCTACAGCAGGTGCTCACCCTCTGAGCTGCCTTTCTGCCACTCTATGTTTAATTGCACTCCACGGCCCCAAAGAAGACCCCACTCAAAGGCCCTATTGAAATCCCCCTCTACACATTTCTCCCTATTATTCCATTCTAGACGTTTTCTCTTAAGCAAACAGTAGGATTAAGGGGTATTTGTCCTCTTCTAAGGTCATGACCCAGGAAGGAGATCTGCTGACGGTAACAAGAGGGCACCGACTGTGTCTCAGGAATAATGCCCATGAGAAGCTGCCCTCTCTTTGTCGTGTCTGCTTTCTGTGGTGAATCGCCTCATTCATGGTTATTACTTAAGGTGAGGGGAGGGGGGCAGTCTAACTCTACCCCCAGCGGGCTGCAGAACTGTCTCCACCATTGCAGCACTCCAACCTGAAGCCCATCTTCAAGGCGCTTCCAAGACCATGGAGCACCAGCCAGCAATGATCGCCTCTTTGACTTGAGGCAGCGAGGCTCCCTCTGCTGCCAGAGGCCTGGCAGCGACTGGTGCCAACTCTCAAAGCCTCCCCCCCCAGCAAGACCATCATCGCTCTTTATGCCCAGCAGGTCTCGAAAACACTGCCTGGTCTCTACCAGGCCCCCTCAGGGCCTACCACAGACATTTGCTTCATCAACTTGAGATGAACAAACCGACCTGACCTGCCTCTGCTTCCCCCTTCTTTCTCTGCCAACTTGTCGCCACCATAGCTACATTCAAGGAATGCACCACACATGAAGATCAGTTCATCTGGAACACATCTCCAAGACACTCCAGCGAAGGTGATTCACCATCCCACAGGACCTGTCGCCTTTTCAACTGGAGGCGAGCATATAGCTCTACCTCTGGTCCTGCTGCCTGCCAGCAATCTACTCAAGCAGTCAACCTTCCCGCTTGTAAGAAATCCACCACAGACCATGACCAGTGGATCTTGAAATCCACCATACACTGCAACAAGTGGATCTTGAATTCAACCACACACTGTGACTAGTGGATCTTGAGATCCACCACACACCGTGACCAGTGGATCATGAAATCCACCACACACTGCGACCAGAGGATCTTGAAATCCATCATACTCTGCAACAAGTGGAGCTTGAAATCCACCACACACCATGACCAGCGGTTCTTGAAATCCACCACACACTGTGACCATGAACAATGGATCTTGAAATCCACCACACGCTGCGACTAGTGGATCTTGAGATCCACCACACACCGTGACCAGTGGATCTTGAAATCCACCACACACTGCAACCAGTGGATCTTGAAATCCACCATACACTGCAACAAGTGGATCTTGAAATCCACCACACACCGTGACCAGTGGATCTTGAAAATCTACCACACACTGTGACCATGAACAATGGATCTTGAAATCCACCACACACCGTGACCAGTGGATCTTGAAATCCACCACACACTGCGAGCAGTGGATCTTGAAATGCACCGCACACCGCAACCAGTGGATATTGAGATCGACCACACACGCGACCAGTGGATCTTGAAATCCACCACACACTGCAACCAGCACCGCGCCCAGTGGATCTTGAAATCCACCCCACACCGTGACTAGTAAATCTTGAAATCCACCATACCCCACAACAAATGGATCTTGAAATTCACTGCACACTGCAACATATGCATCTTGAAATCCACCACACACCGCGACCAGTGGATCTTGAAATCCACCACACACTGTGACCATGAACAATGGATCTTGAAATCCACCACACACTGTGACTACTTGATCTTGAGATCCACCAAACACCGCGACCAGTGGACCTTGAAATCCACCACACACCATGGCCAATGCATCTTGAAATCCACCACACACTGTGACCAGTGGATCTTGAAATCCCCCCACACCGTGATCAGTGAATCTTAAGATCCACCACACAAGGCAACCAGTGGATCTTGAAATCTACAACACACTGCGACCAGTGAATCTTAAGATCCACCACACACGCGACCAGTGAATCTTGAAATCCACCATACACCACGACAAATGGATCTTGAAATCCACCGCACACTGCAACAAGTGGACCTTGAAATCCACCACACACTGCAACCAGTGGATCTTGAAATCCACCACACACCATGACCAGTGGATCTTGAGATCCACCACACACCGCAACCAGTGGATCTTAAGATCTACCACACACCATGACCAGTGGATCTTGTAATCCACCACACACTGTGACCAATGGATCTTGAAGTCCACCCCACACCGCGACCAGTGAATCTTGAAATCCACCACACAGTGTAAACAGTGGATTTTGAAATTCACCAGACATTGCGACCAGTGAATCTTGAAATCCACTATACATTGCATGCAAACAGTGGATCTTGAGTTCCACCACATGCTGTGACCAGTGGATCATAAAATCCACCACTAACTGCGACCAGTGTATCTTGAAATCCACCAGAAAATGCAAACGGTAGATCTTGAAATTCACAGCTCCCTCTGCTGGTTCTCACAGATCCCTCTGCTGGCTCTCACAGCTCCCTCCCTCTCCACAGCTCCCTCCACAGAATCTCATTGCTCCTCTGCTGGCTCTTAAAGCTTCTCCGCTGGCTCTCACAGCTCCTTCTGAGCTGTGTGAGACAGCAGAGGCACTATGAGACCCAGTGGAGGGAGCTGTAGAGAGGGAGGGAGGGAGCTGTGAGAGCCAGGGCAGGAAGCTGTGAGAGCCAGCGGAGGGTGCTTTGAGAGCTAGGGGGAGGACCTGTGAGAGTCAGCGGAGGGAGCTGTGAGAACCAGGGGAGGTAGCTGTGAGAGCCAGCAGAGGGAGCTGTGAGAGCCAGGGGAGGGAGCTGTAGAGTGGGAGGGAGCTGTGAGAGCCCGCAGAGGGCTCTGTGAGAGCCATGGGAGAGAGCTGTAAAAGCCAGGGGAGGGAGCTATGAGAGCCAGGGGAGTGAGCTGTGACAGCCAGCAGAGGGAGCTGTGAGAGCCAGGGTGGGAGCCTTGAGAGCCAGAGGAGAAGCTGTAAGAGCAAGGGGAGGGAGCTGTGGGAGCCAGGGGAGGGAGCTAAGAGAGCCGGTTGAGGGAGCTGTGAGAGCCAGCTAAGTGAGCTGTATAAGCCAGGGGAGGGAGCTGTGAGAGCCAGGGGAGGGCGCTGTGAGAGCCAGGGGAGGGATCTGTCGAGAGCCAAGGGAGCGAGCTATGAGAGACAAGGGAGGGAGCTGTGAGAGCCAGTGGAGGGAGCTGTGATAGCCAGCAGCTGAGCAGTGAGAGCCAGGGGAGGGAGCTGTGAGAGCCAGAGGAGGGAGCTGTGAGAGCCAGGGGAGGGAGCTGTAGAGAGCCAAGGGAGGTGGCTGTGAGAGCCAACAGAGGGAGCTGTGAGAGCCCAGGGAGGGAGCTGTGAGAGCCGGCAGGGGGAGCTGTGAGAGCCGGCAGAGGGAGCGGTGAGAGCCAGCGGAGGGAGCTGTGAGAACCCGGGGAGGGAGCTGTGAGAGCCAGGGGAGGGAGCTGTGGAGAGCCAAGGAAGGTGGCTGTGAGAGTCGGCAGGGGGAGCTGTACGAGCCAGCAGAGAGAGCGGTGAGAGCCAGCGGAGGAGCTATGGGAGCCAGTTGAGGGAGCTGTGGGAGCCAGGGGAGGGAGCTGTGGCGAGCCAGGGCAGGGAGCTATGGAGAGCCAGGGGAGGGAGCTATGAGAGCCAGTGGAGGGTGCTGTCAGAGCCAGGGGAGGGAGCTCTGAGAGCCAGGGGAGGGAGCTGTGAGAGCCACGGAGGGAGCTGTAAGAGCCAGGGGAGGGAGCTGTGAGAGCCAGAGGAAGGGAGCTGTGAAGAGGGAGGGGAGGGACCTGTGAGAGCCAGGTGAGGGATCTGTGAGGTACAGCAGAGGGAGCTGTGAGAGCCAGGAGAGGGAGCCGTGGAGAGGGAGGAAGCTGTGAGAGCCAGCAGAGGGAGCTGTGAGAGCCAGGGGAGGGAGCTGTGTAGAGCCAGGGGAGGGAGCTGTGGTGAGGGAGGGAGCTGTGAGAGCCAGCAGAGGGAGCTGGGTGAGCCAGGGGAGAGAGCTGGGAGAACTAGGGGAAAGAGTTGTGAGAGCCAGGGGAGGGAACTGTGAGAGCCAAGGGATGGAGCTGTGAGAGCCAGGGGAGTGATCTGTGATTGCAAGCGGAGGGAGCTGTGAGAGCCTGCGGATGAGCAGTGAGAGTCAGCAGAGGCTCTGTGAGACCCAGTGAAGGGAGCTGTAGAGAGGGAGGGAGGAAGCTGTGAGAGCCAGGGGAGGGAGCTGTGAGAGCCAGCGTAGGGTGCTGTGAGAGCCTGGGGAGGAAGCTGTGAGAAGCAGGGAAGGGAGCGGTAAGAGCCAGCAGAGGGAGCTGTGAGAACCAGTGGAGGGAGCTGTGAGAACCAGGGGAGGGAGCTGTGAGAGTCAGCGGAGGGAGCTGTGAGAGCCAGGGGAGGGAGCTGTGAGAGGCAAGGGAGGAAGCTGTGAGAACCAGGGGAGGGAGCTGTGAGAGCCAGGGGAGGGAGCTTTGGAGAGGGAGGGAGCTTTGAGATCCCGCAGAGGGATCTGTGAGAGCCAGCGGAGAGAGCTGTGAGAGCCAGGGGAGGGAGCTGTGAGAACGACCAGGGAGCAGTGGAGAGGTAGAGAACTGTGATAGCCAGCGGATGAGCTGTGAGAGCCAGGGAAGGGAACTGTGAGAGCCAGAGGAGGAGCTGTGAGAGCTAGGGGAGGGAGCTGTGAGAGCCTGGGGAGGGTGCTTTGAGAACCAGCGGAGGGAGCTGTGATAAGCAGCGAATGATCTGTGAGAGCCAGGGGAGGGAGCTGTGAGAGCCAGAGGAGGAGCTGTGAGAGCTAGAAGAGGGACTGTGAGAGCCAGCGGAGGGAGCTATGAGAGCTGACAGAGGGAGCTGTGAGAGCCTGCAGAGGGAGCGGTGAGAGCCAGCGAGGAACTATGGGAGCCAGTGGAGGGAGCTGTGAGACCCAGGGAAGGGAGCTGTGGTGAACTAGGGGAGGGATCTGTGGAGAGCCAGGGGAGGGAGCTGTGAGAGCCAGCGGGGAGAGCTGTGAGAGCCAGCGGAGGGAGCTGTGGAGAGAAAGGGACCTGTGATTGCCAGCAGAGGGAGCTGCGAGAGCCAGCGGACGAGCAGTGAGAGCCAGCAGAAGCGCTATGAGACTCAGTGGAGGGAGCTGTAGAGAGGGAGGGAGGAAGTGCTGAGAGCCAGGGGAGGGAGCTGTGAGAGCCAGTGGAGGGTGCTGTGAGAGTCTGGGGCGGAAGCTGTGAGAAGCAGGAGAGGGAGCAGTGAGAGCCAGCAGAGGGAGCTGTGAGAGCCAAGGGAGAGAGCTGTGAGAACTAGGGGAGGGTGTTGTGAGCGCCAGGGGAGGGAGCTGTGATAGCCGGGGGAGGGAGCTGTGATAGCCAAGGGAGGGAGCTGTGAGAACTAGGGGAGGGAGCTGTGAGAGCCAGGGGAGGGAGCTGTGAGAGCCAGCGGGGAGAGCTGTGAGAGCCAGCGGAGGGAGCTGTGGAGAGAAAGGGACCTGTGATTGCCAGCAGAGGGAGTTGTGAGAGCCAGCGGACGAGCAGTGAGAGCCAGCAGAAGCGCTATGAGACTCAGTGGAGGGAGCTGTAGAGAGGGAGGGAGGAAGCTGTGAGAGCCAGGGGAGGGAGCTGTGAGAGTGTGGGGAGGAAGCTGTGAGAAGCAGGAGAGGGAGCTGTGAGAGCCAGCAGAGGGAGCTGTGAGAGTCAGCGGAGGAAGCTGAGAGAGCCTGGAAAGAGAGCTGTGAGAACTAGGGGAGGGAGTTGTGAGAGCCAGGGAAGGGAGCTGTGAGAGCCAGTGGAGGGAGCTGTGAGAGCCAGCAGGGGGAGCTGTGAGAGCCAGCAGAGGGAGCTGTGGCGAGAAAGGGACCTATGATTGCCAGCGGAGGGAGCTGAGAGAGCCAGCGGACGAGCAGTGAGAGCCAGCAGAGGCGCTATGAGACCCAGTGGCGGGAGCTGTAGAGAGGGAGGGAGGAAGCTGTGAGTGCCAGGGGAGGGAGCTGTGAGAGCCAGTGGAGGGTGCTGTGAGAGCCTGGGGAGGAAGCTGTGAGAAGCATGGGAGGGAGCAGTGAGAGCTAGCAGAGGGAGCTGTGAGAGCCAGCGGAGGAAGCTGTAAGAGCCAGGGGATGGAGCTGTGAGAGCCAGTAGAGGGAACTGTCAAAGCAAGCGGATGAGCTGTGAGAGTCAGGGAAAGGAGCTGTGAGAGCCAGAGGAGGACCTTTGAGAGTTAGGAGAGTTAGCTGTGAGAGCCAGGGGAGGGAGCTATGAGAATCGGCAGAGGGAGCTGTGAGAGCCAGCAGAGAGAGCTGTGAGAGCCAGGGGAGAGAGCTGTGAGAGCGAATGAAGGGAACTGAGAGAGCCGGGGCAGGGAGCTGTGGAGAGCCAAGGGAGAGAGCTGTGAGAGCCAGCGGAGTGAGCTGTGATAGCCAGCGGATGAGCTGTGAGAGCCTGGGGAGGGAGCTGTGAGAACCGAAGCAGGAGCTGTGAGAGCTAGGGGATGGAGCTGTGAGAGCCAGCTGAGGGAGCTATGAGAGCCGGCAGAGGGAGCTGTGAGAGCCGGAGGAGGGAGCGGTGAGAGCCAGCGAGGAACTATAGGAGCTAGTGGAGGGAGCTGTGAGAGCCAGGGGAGAGAGCTATGGTGAGCCAGGGGAGGCATCTCCCTCTGCCGGCTGTCATAGCTCCATCCCATGGCTCTCACAGCTCCCTCCCCTAGCTCTCACAGCTCCTCCTCTGGCTCTCACAGCTTCCTCCCCTCGCTCTCACAGCTCATCCGCTGGCTATCACAGCTCCCATCGCTGGCACTCACAGCTCCCTCCCTTGACTCTCCACAGCTCCCTCCCCTGGCTCTCACTGCTCCCTCCATTGGCTCTCACAGCTCCCTCCCCTGGCTCTCACAATTCCCTCCGCTGGCTCTCACAGTTCCCTCTGTCTGCTCTCATAGCTCCCTCCCCTGTCTCTCACAGCTCCCTCCCCTAGCTCTGAAAGTTCCTCCTCTGGCTCTCAAAGCTCCCTCCCCTGGCTCTCACAGCTCATCTGCTGGCAATCACAGTTCCCTCCTCTGGCTCTCACAGATCCCTCCCTCTTCACAGCTCCTTCTCCTGGCTCTCACAGCTCCCTCCCCTGGCTCTCACAGCTCTCTCCCCTGGCTCACAGATCCCTCTGCGGGCTCTCACAGCTCCCTCCCTCTCCACAGCTCCCTCCCCTGGCTCTCACCGCTCCCTCCGCCGGCTCTCACAGCTCCCTCCCCTGGCTCTCACAGCTCCCTCCGCCGGCTCTCACAGCTTCCTCCCCTGGCTCTCACAGCTCCCTCCGCTGGCTCTCACAGCTCCCTCTGCTGGATCTCACTGTTCCATCCTCTGCTTCTCACAGCTCCCTCCCCTGGCTCTCACAATTCCCTCCGCTGGCTCTCACAGTTCCCTCTGTCTGCTCTCATAGCTCCCTCCCCTGTCTCTCACAGCTCCCTCCCCTAGCTCTCAAAGTTCCTCCTCTGGCTCTCAAAGCTCCCTCCCCTGGCTCTCACAGCTCATCTGCTGGCAATCACAGTTCCCTCCTCTGGCTCTCACAGATCCCTCCCTCTTCACAGCTCCTTCTCCTGGCTCTCACAGCTCCCTCCCCTGGCTCTCACAGCTCTCTCCCCTGGCTCACAGATCCCTCTGCGGGCTCTCACAGCTCCCTCCCTCTCCACAGCTCCCTCCCCTGGCTCTCACCACTCCCTCCGCCGGCTCTCACAGCTCCCTCCCCTGGCTCTCACAGCTCCCTCCGCCGGCTCTCACAGCTTCCTCCCCTGGCTCTCACAGCTCCTCCGCTGGCTCTCACAGCTCCCTCTGCTGGATCTCACTGTTCCATCCTCTGCTTCTCACAGCTCCCTCACCAGGCTCTCACAATTCCCTCCGCTGGCTCTCACAGTTCCCTCTGTCTGCTCTCATAGCTCCCTCCGCTGGCTTTCACAGCTCCCTCCCTCACCACAGCTCCCTCCCCAGGCTCTCCACAGCTCCCTCTCCTGGCTCACCACAGCTCCCTCCCCTTGCTCTCACAGCTCCCTCCGCTGGCTCTCACTGCTTCCTCCCTCTCCACAGCTCTCTCCTCTGGCTCTTACAGCTCTGTCTGCTGGACCTCACAGTTCCCTCCCCTGGCTCTCACAGCTTCCTCCCTCCCTCTCTACAGCTCCCTCCACTGGGTCTCTTGCGCCTCTGATGGCTCTCACTGCTCGTCCGCTGGCTCTCACAGCTTCCTCTGCTGGCAATCACAGCTCCCTCCCTCTCCACAGCTCCCCCCGCTGGCTCTTACAGCTTCCTCCCCGTGCTCTCACAGCTCCCTCCCCTGGCTCTCACAGCTCCCTCCCCTTGATTTCACAACTCCCTTTCCTAGTTCTCACAGCTCTCTCCCCAGGCTCTCCCAGATCCCTCTGCTGGCTCTCACAGCTCCTTCTCTCACCACAGCTCCCTCCCCTTGCCTTCCACAGCTCCCTCTCCTGGGTCGCTGCAGCTCCCTCCCGTGGCTCTCACTGCTCCCTCCTCTGGCTCTCACAGCTCCCTCTGCTGGACCTCACAGCTCCCTCACCTGGCTCTCAGAGCTCCCTCTGTAGGAGAGTAGGATCTGCACTTATGTTGCCCCCACTTTTTTTCTGATGTATACACTGGTTTCTGGCTATAGTCTGGCTGGGTCCCTGCTAATCAGGGCCCCAGTCTCACTGATCTCTCTAAAACAACTTGGTGTGCATATTAGATGCACTAGTGATTGGATACTGTGGTGCCTTATGAGCCCGTAGTATATGGTACCTTAGGTACCTAGGGCATTGGAACTTCACAGACCTACCAAGGGCTGCAGCATGTATTATGCCACCCCTGGGAAGCATTCACAATCTGACCCCACAGGCCTGCTACTGCAGCCTGTGTGAGGTAGTGTTAGCACTCCTCACTGAGGTATAGGTTCCTATATCTCACCATACACACACATATAAACCTATCAGCCACCCCTCTTGCAGGCCCTAACAATCCTGAGGGCAGGGTGCTTGGTTTACTATGTGAGGGGGTGCTTCTGCATGAGCAGGACCCCTCTGCAGCTGGCAGAGTCTATTCTCTGCTGCTGTTTGTGGATGCGGTGAAACCATATACTCTTAAGTGCATTATAACCTCGCGGTAAATGCTAACTTTGGAATGACTGCATCAAAACATGTTGTGTTTGGTGTCAAACAACTTGGAATCATACTCCCACACCAACTGGTGTGGGAGTATGATCCCACCCTTCTAGAGGGGATGACATGTACCCACTGTACTAAACGGTAGAAATCTCATAGAGCCCTGGCATCACAAAATGGATGCCACCAGCACAGACACTGGGCTGCCCTCCTGCTGCTGACCGAAACTCGCAGTGGAGGAAGCCCAACAAAAGGTATCCTGTCACAGGGAGGTGTCACCACCTCCCAGACAGGATTTAGTGTATTGGAGCTGGGTGGGTGCACTCTTAGAGTGCTTTGAAGTCCTGCACTGGGGGAGCAGTAGGCTCCTCTGTGCATATGCCAGCTCAAACCGGTTTAGGGGC
Source organism: Triturus cristatus (assembly GCF_964204655.1). Lineage (NCBI taxonomy): Eukaryota > Metazoa > Chordata > Amphibia > Caudata > Salamandridae > Triturus > Triturus cristatus. The sequence goes on along the minus strand of NC_140588.1, from coordinate 1,059,790,529 downwards.
TACCTGCCCCTGCTCTGGCACGAAACTGGACAAAGGGAAGTGGTTGTAACCACCCACTACCCTGACCCTCCTATCGGAGTGGTCATAGAGCTAGTCCCTCCCCTATCTTCACTATAAGATACCAAGTATTGCCAATGCAATTCAGATTACCCTGGACGACGCTCTACAAAGAAGAATCCTGGCCCTTCGACGTTCCACTATCTCTGGAAGACTGAAGAATCTCCCTTGGAGTCAAGGACTGAGTCCCCTGCTTGGCAGGCACCAGTAACTTTGATCAACGGTTGCAAACTTCACCGCTCCCGCCGGAGTCCGAAGTCCCTGCATCCCCTGAAGTGGATTTCCTGACCTCTCAACGGCCATTTTGAGTCCCCAGTGAAGCTGTGGCATCTGGACCCCACGAGTGACGAGGAACAGCAATACCAGGGAACCGTCCACTGATTTCAAGTGCAAACCCTAAACAACGTTCTATGAACTTGTGCTTTGGATGATCTGTAGTCCAAGTCCCTGGCAGGTCTGGTACCGAAAATCAGCAGTCTACCTCATCCCAAGTGACCGTGGGCTCCTGTGGATCTTTTCCTGCAAAGGCATCTTTGCGGTTGCTTGCCTGTTGGCTAGTGACTCACCCGAAGACTTTCTCATCAACTTCAAGGGCTCTCCTGGTTGCTCCGGGCCTGCCCTCACTTACCCTTGCTGGGTAAGTCCATCAGAACTTGCTGGTCTGCATCATCGTCAATCTTTAGTCCACATAAGACTTGCATTTGCAAAGGCTTGTTGGCGCCAATCCCGTTTCCGACAGCTTCATCAGCTGCAGACGTTGTTGAACCCTCCAAATCCAGCTGCTGGTCATCGTTGATCACTCCTGAACCTCGTGAGCGAAGAGACAAAACTCCATCAACAGCCTGAATTGACGCGACATCGGTGGTCATCCATCTTGCTGGCCACCGGTCACTGGCAAGTGACCTTGAACACTGTCCCCTCGATTTTCAGGTCTTCTGCAACTTCAATCCACCTTCGGATTCCAGCAGGCGCCTCTCCAGTCGTCACAAGCAGCAAGTCTTCAGTGATCTCCATTGAAAACAGCATCTCGACCCGACACCAAAAGACACCTATGCACCCGCCTTCCCTGGGTGAGGTAACTCGTGCACTCCGGTGCCCAAGTGTGTGTTGGCCCTCGAAATACTTACCCTGTAAGTGGCTTGCTTGTTGACTTCTCTGAAGTGCCCTAAAACTTTAAAATACAAACCGCGACTTGCCCCATTGAAACCAATAGGAAACCCGCGGCTGTGTTTAGACACTGCACGCGTCTCCCGTGGGCTGATTACTTACCTGCTAACACTGCAGAAGGGAAGCCCCAGCGATTTCCAAGGCCTTTTCATTTTGCAAGTCGAGTTTGTTAACCCATTTTTTTAGTATATGGTCTGGTACGCCCCTAGGGCTACAGCCATATTTATGCTTAATTTATTGAGAAGTGTTGACATTTGAATGTGTATCTGTGCTCTAATCTCATAAAGAGATTAGTAGAGTGTATCTAGAAATAAATACATATATATTTGATATATATACCTGTGTGGTGTCCTTTTCATTTGGTAATTCAAGAAATTATAAGGTAAACCAAGCTGCTTTACATTCCTCAGAGACTTAGCCTGAAGGCTGCTCTCCACAGCTACCACTAGGATAGCTTTCTTTAAAAGGTTGTCTTAAACCTATCTACCATAAGAGTCGAATTGGACTGGTGCAAGGTGGCCACTATAACTAGTGACTAGCATATGCCAGGCCAACTTCTCACACCCTCCCTCTCCACAGCTCCCTTCCTCTGGTTTTCACAGCTCCCTCTGCTGGCTCTCACAGCTCCCTCCCCTGGCTCTCACAGCTACCTCCCCAGGCTCTCACAGCTCCCTCCACTGGCTCCCACAGCTTCTCCTCTGGCTCTCACAGCTCCCTCCCCTGGCTCGCACAGCTCCCTCCATCCCTCTCTCACAACTCCCTCCCCCGGCTCTCACAGCTCCCTCCGCTGGCTATCACAGCTCCGTCCCTCTCCACAGCTCCCTCCTCTGGCTCTCACAGCCCCCCCCGCCCCCCCGGCTCTCACAGCTCCCTCCGCCCCCCCGGCTCTCACAGCTCCCTCCGCTGGCTCTCACAGCTCTCTACCCTGGCTCTTACAGCTCCTTCTCCTGGCTCTCCACAGCTCCCTCTGCTGGCTCTCACAGCTCCCTACCCTGGCTCTTACAGCTCCTTCCCCTGGCTCTCACAGCTCCCTTACTTGCCTCTCACAGCTCAGGTACAGAGAGCGTCCTCCAGCCTAACTGCTTTCCTTAGCTGGAGATGGACAAGCAGCCCTGCCGTTGCACCCTATGACCTTCCCACGTCCTGTATCACCCCCCACCCCCTTCTTTCGCCAGGCCGCGCGCCAGGAGCCCATCACACACGAAGAGCTGCAGGTCTGGAACACATTTCCAAGCCGCTCCCAGACCCATAACTCTTCTTTTTTAATATAGCACATCATTCGAAAAGGTACCAGGTTGTAAAAACATAATCGTCCAGTTTATGGAATGCTTTCCGTCCTCTTTTGAAAAGTGGGGAAAAAACGTGAAGCGGCTTATGAACAATGTCCCCACCTGTTGCGGGCTCTTCGAGTCGTCAGCCGGCTGCTGCTTCACATCCTGCCTAGGTCGACAGAAGGGACCAGTGATCCCACATGGGCAGATGTGCGGTCTGACTGCCAGAGAGCAGAGACACGTGACACGGTTTGGACCATATCTCCAATTCTGGTATATCAATACTCGGTTTTAGAAAAAAGATGCTTTATTGAAAAAAGCCTTTTCTAGGCTGCCAATAAATTAATCCGCACTAAGGGCCCCATTAGGATGGCAGGCGGACTTTAGTTCTCCCGCCACCCTAGCGGTGCTGTGACCGGCTGCCAGGCATGCCGGGGTTCTGCACCGCCAATTAGGATGCGACCGCCACCCTGGCGGTCGCATCCCGCATCTTTGACATTGCGGTGGGCGGTGCTGTTAGCAGAACCCGCCGCAATGCCAAAGAGGCATGTTGTGCATTTCCATGCACAACATGACAGGCACCATGCGGTGCCTGCCACCTTGTGCATGGCAATGTACCCCCCCATATTACTATGGTGGGGGTAAATTGTGGTATGATGGCGGGCGGATCGCCTCCGCCAGCCGGGCGGTGATGATCCGCCCGCCATCTTAATGGCCCCCTAAATCTTTACTATACAAGCCATCACATCAAAATATATCAAAACATGCAAACTTATGTTTTCAAGATGACAATAACGACTTCGATAATACGACAATAATGACGTTATTGTCATCTTGACAATGTAAATGTGCATGTTTTGATATATTTTGATGTGATCGCTTGTATAGTAAAGATTTACGGCTCTATTACGAGTCTGACTCGTGGGGCGTGGCTGTGGCGGTCTCCCGACTGTCCTATTACAATTAGGGTGATTGGACCGCCATTGTCCCTCTGCAGCCTCCAGGGAACCGCCGTTCCGTGGCGGTGGTGTAGAGGCAGTATTATGCTTGGCAAGACCACCATGGTCCCGCCAAGCATATTACAGTCAATCAATCAATCAATCATAGCATATGTAAAGCGCACTACTTACCCGTGAGGGTCTCAAGGCGCTTGGGGGAAGAATGCTGCTGCTGCTCGAAAAGCCAGGTCTTGAGGAGTCTTCTGAAGGTCAGCAGGTCTTGAGTCTGCCGTAGGTGGATGGGGAGGGTATTCCAGGTCTTGGCGGCGAGGTGGGAGAACGATCTGCCGCCGTAGGTCGCTCTTCGGATGCGGGGGACTGTGGCGAGGGCGAGGTCGGTGGAGCGAAGCTGACGGGTGGGGGTGTAGAAGCTGAATCGTCTGTTGAGGTACGCTGGTCCAGTGGTGGGAGTGCCTTGTGTGCGTGGGTGAGTAGTTTGAAGGTTATCCTCTTGTTGACGGGGAGCCAGTGCAGGTCTCTCAGGTGGGGTGTGGTGTGGCTGCGGAGGCGTTCTGAATGCGTTGAAGTCATTTCAGGAGTTTGGCCGAGGCTCCTGCATAGAGGGCGTTTCTGTAGTCCAACCTGCTGCTGACGAGGGCCTGGGTGACCGTTCTTTTTGTTTCGGTGGGGATCCACTTGTAGATCTTGCGGAGCATGTGGAGGGTGTTAAAGCAGGAGGAAGAGACGGCGTTGACGTGCTTTGTCATGGAGAGGGTGGAGTTGAGGATGACTCCTAGATTGCGTGCGTGGTCGGTGGGTGTTGGAGCTGTTCCCAGTGCGGTCGGCCACCAGGAGTTGTCCCAGGCCGAGGGGGTGGATCCGAGGATGAGGACTTCCATCTTGTCCGAGTTCAGCTTTAGTCGGCTGTTCTTCATCAACTCGGCGACGGCTTTCATTCCTTCGTGGAGGTTGGTTTTGGCAGTGTGGGGGTCCTTGGTGAGGGAGAGGATCAGCTGGGTGTCATCGGCGTAAGAGATGATGTTGAGTTTGTGCAGTCGGGCGACGTGGGCGAGCGGTGGCATGTAGATGTTGAACAGCGTTGGGCTGAGGGATGAGCCTTGGGGTATGCCGCAGATGATCTCAGTGGCTTCGGAGCAGAAGGGGGGGAGGTGCACGCTCTGTGTTCTGCCGGAGAGGAAGGAGGTGGTCCAGTCGAGGGCCTTCTCTTGGATAGGCCTGGGCGGTAAATTCTGTTCGCGGAGTTTGAGGAATTTGGGTAATTTTGCATTTAGCGGAGAAGCGGGATTGCCAAAAATTCTGCGATCCGCGGCTTCACAAGATTTTTTCCTTGTTCGCGCTTTCAAAATGCGTGTTTGTTCGCGAGATATTTCTCCCCGAGCATGCAAACAGCGTCCGCGAACAAGAAAAAAGCATCGCGAATGGGTGGAACAAGCAGTTCCGCATGTTCGCGGAATTTTTGCGTGCCCGTGGAGATTTTTTACCGTTTCGCGGGGCTTTGCGTAGCGCGACTACGCAAATTCCGCCCACCCCTACTCTCGGATCCCGGCATCATTGAGGCGTGTGCGTAGTGTGCAATGCCAGACCGTGTCGAAGGAGGCTGACGGGTCCAGAAGGATGAGGGCTGCGATTGCTCTATTGTCTAGCAGGGCCCTGATTAAACCCGGGCGTAGTGCTCCGCTCCGCCCACGTAGTGTACGTAGCGCTGCCTGCTTCGCAGGTTACGAAGTAGGCGTAGCAGGCAGCGCTACGCACATGCCAGGGCGAAGCAGAGCTGCCTGCCGCCCACCACCCGCCTCCCGCCCGCCCTCATTTTAAAATAAGTTAAACTATGTTAAAAATAAGATAAAATGCCTTACCTGCGGTGCGGCGTCCCGGGGCTCCCTCTTCTTCGTTGACGGCAACTTCTTTTTACAAATGCGCATGCGCGGGCGCAGGCGGGCGGCGCGTGGTGGGGCTACGCGGAGCGCTCGAGGGTGCGTAGATTTGGCCACACTACGCGATGCTCCACGTAGCCCCACTACGCCCACTACGCCCAGGGTTAGCCCTGATGTCATCGATGGCGGAGATGTGGGCAGTTTCGGTGCTGTGGTTGCTGCGGAACCCGGAATGGGATGGGTCCAGGATGCTGTTCTCCTTGAGGTAGCGGGTCAATTGTTTGTTGACAGTCTTCTCGGTGACCTTCGCCGAGAACGGGAGCAGGGAGATGGGCCGGAAGTTCTTGAGGTCCTTGGGGTCCACCTAGGGCTTCTTAAGTAAGGCGTTGATCTCGGCATGCTTCCAGCTCTCCGGGAAGGTTGCTGTCTCGAAGGAAATGTTGATGGCTTTTCGGAGATGGGGTGAGATGGTGGTGCTGGCTTTGTTGAAGATGTGGTATGGGCATGGGTCTGACGGAGATCCGGAGTAGATGGTGTTCATGATTTTGATGGTGTCGTCATCGTTTATGTTGGTCCAGGAGAGCAGGCGGTCGGTGCGGATGGTGGTCGTGGGTGCGGAGGTTTCAGTGGTTGTTGGGGCGGTCGTGGCGTTGAAGCTGTCGTGGATGTCTGCGATCTTGCGATGGAAGAAGGTGGCAAGCGAGTCACACAGGCCTTGCGAAGGTGGGATGTCGTTGGTGTTGGAGCTGGGGTTGGAGAGTTCCTTCACAATGTTGAAGAGTTCTTTGCTGTTGTGTGCGTTGTTGTCTAGGCTGTCTTTGAAGGAGGCCCTTTTGGCGGATCTGATGAAGTGATGGTGTCTACGGGTGGCGTTCTTGTGGGCTGCGTAGCTGTCCGGTGTTCGTTCATGGTGCCAGTTCTTCTCTAGCTTTCAGCAGGTTTGCTTGGAGGCCTGGATGTCTTCAGTGAACCAGCTGGTTTTTTTGCTGGTGTGGCTGTTGGAGGGTTTCTTGAACGGAGCGAGGGTGTTGGCGCAGTCGTCGATCCACTGTCGAGGTTGCGGGTGGCGGTGTTGGGGTCGGTGGGTGGGCTCCGGGCAAGGGTGGTGGTTAGCTGGTCTTGGTGACTTTGCTCCAGCAGCGACGGGGGATCTGTTGGGTGCGGTGGTGCGTTGTAAGTTTTCGGAAGGTGAAGTGGATGCAGCGATGGTCGGTCTAGTGGAGTTCGATGGTGTGGTTGAAGGAGACGTGGGGGCTTACGGAGAAGATGGGGTCAAGCGTGTGGCCGGAGGAGTGGGTGGGTGTTGTGACGAGTTGTCTGAGTCCGAGGTTGGCGAGGTTGACGATCAGGGTGGTGGAGTTGGTGTTGTTGTGGTTCTCGAGGTGGATGTTTAGGTCCCCGAGGAGGATGTAGTCAGTGGAGGCGAGGGCGTGTGTACTGACGAAGTCAGCAATGGAGTCGCTGAACTGTGGTCGGGTTCCGAGGGTCTGTACAGCTTTCCTCTCTGCCACGGTTTTCATGGCGGTTCCTCCTCTATGAAAACCGTGAGGGAGAGGAAACAAAGGAGGCCCTACAGGTCCCCCTGGTGCCTCTGCATCATGTGGATGGACACGGGGGGGGGCACAATATGTGCAGGAACTCTTTTTGCCGTTCCCATTGTGTTGCCCATTTTTAGAGGAACTGCCCAAAAAGAGCCCACCAGACGGGACAAAACTCCTAATCTGACAGGCGGCCCAACTGCTTGTTGGGCGGTGCGTCAGAAGTGTGGACCCAGCACCGCACTGCCAAACTCGTAATCAGATCCTTAGTGTACATGAATTTATTTGCAGCCTAGAAATGGCTTCTTTCAAAAAGGCATCCTTTTTCTAAAAACCCAGTAGTAACGTACCAGGCAGAGTGTACCTATATGTACTTGAAGCCCTCCTTTGTTTGAAAATGAATAGTCTCCTTTCACCTGGAATGCCTTCAACATATAAGGATAGAGGGCCTAGAAGTGGCATCAAGGCACCTGACCCTGAAACATTTTTAAATTTGCCACAGACATTGCTAACTTCACTGGCTGCTGACCTTTCATGCACACCATGTCTGAGAATAAGGCTCTTTGTAGAACTGGAGAGAGGGGGCATCATGCTCTAGAATTGAAAGGGCGAGTTAAAAATATAGGACCCAGATAGTGTAATTTGAAAAGCAAATAGGGATTTATTTTCTGTAACTGCCTAGGAAAAGGGCTAGGCTGTGAATTAATGGGGCTGTGTGGAGAAGCAGGGCACAAGACAGAAATGCAGAAAGTTACAAATCTTGTTAAAGGTTCAAACTACAAGTCTTTCAAATAAAGAATCCTATAAAATGTTACACTTAACTTGGCAAAGATGGAAATCCGCCTTGGCAGATCAACACAAAACCCCATTTCCTCCCTGAAGCCAACTAAGGGCAACAACAGTCAATTAGGCCCGGAAAAGGACTACAAAATGGCGGCTTCCTCTGCCAAGAAACAACTGCAGACCATCTCTGTTCAAAATGCTTTGTTCCAAAGGGAAATGGGAACTAGCAGTATTGTGGACTCTGACACACGTTTGTGAAGTTCCTGAGAAGCACCTTTTGCTCACCAGGCCTGGCGCACTCAGGAGTGGAGGACTATCCACTCCCAAAGTTGCTCAGTGCCCATTACAGATTGTTAGTGGCTCTGAGACCTAGTTTCTCTTTGTGGTGGAATCGGCTATGACGGCAACAATATGCCCACTTTTCCTTTTCATCATTGATCTCTTGAACCCTGAAATTAGGCTCTCTGTTTGCAGTACAATGAGCAGAAATCCCCCAGAAGGGTGACCCTAGGCCCTTCCCTGGTTGGGACGAGCCCGTGCCGCTGCCTCCCCTGACATCCACACCTCTTCCTGTCACTGTTCTCCAAGTATAGGCCACTGATCCAGGGATCTCTGCAGGTGGTGAGATCTCTCAGGCTTGTTCCTCACCCATTTGTGGTCCAATAATGCTGCTATTGCTTATCTGGCCCCACGAGCCTCTTCCGGTTGTAACTTTGAGCACCGCCCCCTCTGAAGGACATCACTGATGCACCCCAATAAAGCCTTCTCCCAGCTTGAAAAGTCACGTCTATCATCCATGAACCCTCTGGAAGCGTGAAGTGTAGGCAGATGCCAAGAGCAGGAAACCATTAGGGGCATATTTACAAGGCATTATTGCCGCTTTAGCGGTAATTTTTGCCGCTGAAGCGGCGATATTTTCATCGCCCTATTAGCAAGACGGCGCTAACATGCATTGGCGCATGACAGCTGCCATTTTTGTAATGCCTCGCATCTTAGCGATATACATCGCTAATGAGATGTAAAGTAAGCGTACCTTCCTGTAACACCATGACAAAAGGTCGCGAACAGGGCATCGCGTTATTTACCATGTGGCCCTGGAAGCACGAAGCGATGATGAAAGCCGCGCTACCGTGGTTTTCGCAGGATCCTTAACGCCTGGTCAAAACTTGCCTTAGGCATGTTTTGAATGGGAGGTGGATTGTTTAGTTACGTCCACACTCCCCTATTATCAAGCTTCTCATTAGCGTGTGAAATAATCGCTTGATTTAACACGCTAATGATGAATATCGCCGTCTATCGCAGGTTTGTACATCGCCAGTGAGCAAGACGTTGTAAATACGGCGATGTAAACCAGCGATAGGGGGGCGATTTTGAAAATCGTGCTAAGCCTGATTTGCGATGTTCAACGCAAAGCGTTGATAATATCCCCCCTTGTTTGTTCTTTTTTTTGGGGGTCTTATCCAACAAGCACAGGGGAGCTTTAAGTTCTCGCTATTATGCTCTATTTATTTCTATAGCTGGGCAACGGGTTTATTAATTTTCAGAGAAATAGCTCTGCCTGGCCACTGATGTTAATCGAATGGGATGTCTTCCATATTGCCTCAGATCCCCTCCACTAGAACCACCTGCTTGGAGTGAGCCCTGACCGCTCAGGCACCGCTACCGCCGGAGCATGAAGGCAACAAGGGGGACTTGGCCACACCTCTACAGTGACGCCATCCACGGTCGGGGGTCCGTGAGGACCAACCGCGTCAGCCCTCCAGTGCTCCATACCTGCCCCACATCCTAGGCCTTGATGACGAGTTAAGGTGTTATTATCACACCTGATAATAACAATAGCACAAGGTACATTATTTATTGGCTGCAATAAATAGCACGTATTACGAGTTGGTGAGGAATAACACATGTATTCGGTGTTTAACGCATCAAAATGTGCATGATACTGTAAACATCTGTGCTTTTCCCCAAGTAAAATTTCGTCAGGTTTGATCTGCTGAAATGTGGTTGAGTTATGTAACGCATCTCCTAAATATTGGCTGCGTTAATTATCTTCAAACTGGTAATTCCGACCCTCTGAGTAAACAGGGGTTTATGCATGGGATGGAATTTAATGAGCAACTCATAAGCAGGGACCTAGAGAAATAGAGTCGGAATTTATGAGAGGCACCTGGTAACATTCTCCAAAAATCTAGACTGCAGTCCGCGTTAAGACACAGAGCAGTGAGCCGAAGTATTCAACAGGGACAGTGAAATAGGTGTTCAAAATGCACAGTGAGGTTTTATGCTTCAGCGTTGAGCTCTCCATTGGTTATTGCTCTATGAATAACTGTAATAAATATTAAAAATAAATCAAATGTGTTGCCACTTGATTGTGCAACTGGGCCCTATGCCATGGTGGTCACAGATCTGGGCAGGCTACGTCTTGACACTGCGCAGACGTTCTGCACATCTTTCATGTTTTTTATCCTATGGATTTGAGAATGTTTCCGGCTTCACTGGTTATCATCAATATGTTCCACTGGTGGTCAGTGTACATGCAGTCTGAAAAGCCAGAAAAAAGCCACGTCGGTGGTTGTCAACTGACACCATGACATGGCAGCCATTTTTGTTATGACACGGCGGCCATTTTGCCATGACACGGTGGCCATTTTGCCATGGCACGGTGGCCATCTCTAGCTAGGCCTGTCTCTTAAGCCAACAGCACTGAACATTCTAGGACTTTTATGTAATTTTCCTTTGTACTTAAGACCAACAGGGCTCAGCAAGCAGCCAGATTGGATATAAAACTAGCACTGGCTGATGGTGACACTCATGCCATGTATGACAGATGATGATTATGACTATCCCTGAATGAGGCTCTCTCTAAGATTAGAGGGCAGGCTGCCATGTAAGAAAATGACCGTGGTAGTCACAGCAGGGCATTTGAGGTGGAGCGCACCTGATGCCAGATGTTCTGCAGCAGTTGAAGTGCATAGAAAAAAGTATGGGAAGCGTGATCCTGAATGATAGCGGGTGGGGTCAGTGATTGTGCTGGGGTGGTTAGAGGAATGGCTAAAAAGAAAAAAATATTCAGTAAATATTGTACTTTTTCTCCTTCAGGTAACGGTACATAAAACAGCAGCGTAGTAAGGGGGGGGGTCCGTACCCCCAGCCAGCTCTTCCATGCGTTTGCTGCAGGGCGGCAATCGTAGGAATATCGCGTCAGCACCCCACCACCCCCGCTCTTACGGCCACCGCGGGGCAGGCAGAGTTGCTAGCTACTCAACTGACATAAAATAATGCACACATTAAATGAAAAATGAATGCAACTTAAACTAATCTGGAGGGAAATGCACTCTTTTACTTTACGAAACCTTGGTTGATTAAAGACATCACTGCAGATGTCTGTGTGTGGAACCAGCGGCGTCACTAGGGTTGGTGTCACCCAGTGCGGTAACTCATGGTGACGTGCAGTCCGCACCCCTCTAGTGACACCACTGTGTGTAACCAGAGAGCTGGTGGAGTGTGGGGTAGCTTCCGGGCAAGACAGCCACTTCTGAACCAACGTTAATATTTTTAACGTACCCTCCGCCTATATTTCGAAGAAGCTAGGTAATCGCCCATATGGGGTTCACCTAGAAATAAGGTACATCATAGCTATGTTGTTTGGAGTGCTTGGTTCACAGGTGAAACTCATATTGAACCAACCACTTTGTAGATAGTATACATATATTGGTCGTGAAGAATTGCCATGTGATCCCCAGGCACAGTAGGCAAGAAACATATCGACCACCTCTTCGTAGCACTAATGGACATTATCTCAGCCGTGGCTCACATGTTCTGTTTTTAATTGGGACCAGTGGGCTCGCTGATTAAATTGGATTTAAACACTGAGCCTCATTTTAGCCTTCCCTACACCATCCCTGCACACTTGTCAATCACATCTACACCACAAGGCCCTATACCAGCACAGCACCCGACGGCCTGGGATAAAAAGATCTCCGACAAAGAGCCCCTCATAGGGTGCCCGTCAGGCATTGCAGCGCCGGCCTGATGAGGAGCATGTCCTATGATGAAGCATGACACCCAGCCAGGTGTGTGAGTGCCCTACTTCCCAAATTGGGAGGCACCCTGTCTCTACCATAGGGTCAGGGTAATAGACCGACCCAGCCTCTTCATCTACTCTTCTTTTCTCTGCAAGGAACTGCATACCATTTCTGCTGGTATGATCTCCTGGGGGCTCGTATGCTGGATCTTTGAGCCTCTCTGTCCCTCCCTATTGTGATATATGTGTGTATAACCTGAGAGTCGCAGAGCGAATCCTGATTGGCGCTGTGGGATTAGAGAATTGCATATTTAGAGTGCTGCGAGGTCCGAGTCAGTGCAGAAGGAACTGTGAATATCGAAGTCATTATTGTAAAATTGTATTACACACAGCACGAGATAATCAACTGCAAAATGTGCAAAATGATTTAGTGTTTAAGATAAAACAAGTGCTTTCAAAATACATGTCCTAGTAATATGCAATCAGACTGAACCTGCTGCAAACATATGTATGTGTCCAGAACTCACCTGGTAACGCCCTTGCATTACCTCTCAAAAAGAATGTATCTTTGTCACTTGTTAAGCTTCTGGTGAAACCTAAACTGGCTTCCAAGCATCCTTTACATTTGTTGATTAACCAGTTGAACACATTTACATTTCTTTCAGGTCGGAGCCACCCTGGTGAGGCGGCTGTTTTCTCATTTAGCTCTTCCAGCCTTCACAGTACAGGTGTCCCCTGAAGCCAGAATCATCTCAAGGTCAGCATTAACCAATTAAGGACAGTTGTTTTTTTAACAAAAAGTGGTGGTACTATTTTTGTAAAATTGAAAAGGAATGGGCATGTTCTCCGCAGATCCTCGGTTCAACCTCTGATTTGCAGTAGGTATTGTGTAATATTGGCATTTACCTCCTAGTTAAGAGCATTCTATTACACCTGGCACCATCAGCCAGTCAGGGCTTTTTTGATTAAAATCACTTATATTCTGGGCCCTTGAGGAAAATCAAAACTACAAGTCCATGAAGCAATATATTAGCAGGGGTCAAAAAACCAGATCTGGCTACTTCCTAGCTTTGGAAGCAACATGCCCAGGGCTCTCATACTTGGAAGCTGCTTATCTCTGAAGTGACTTTAATGCCAGTTGTGACACCTTCAGCCTGTCCTCTATTCCTAGCCAACATCACTGTGCATAGTGGGTTTTTGAGAAAATACTTAGGAGAGAAACTATAAGTCCCATAATGCACTGTGCTGCAGCCCTCAAACCAGGACATCCTGAATGTGTCATACGTGAAATTGAACTCACCTGGCAGCGATGGAGCTAAGGTTATCTGTCGAGCATCACAGAGTCTGGCCTAGGGGTAAAGTCAGGCTCACACTCAACTGTCTGCTTCCCTGATCACATCTTCTCTACATCCTAAGACTGGTCTTTTAGCCAACAGGAGTTTTCATGCTGAGACACTGATGCCCACATGTATCATCAAACATGCACCTGCTGCTGTTCGATAAATATTTATGAATTTCCGATGGTGTCACACATGGTATGGAGTACCTCAGAGCTCTCTCGTTCACAGTCCCAGGCACGAGAAGCTGAAACATTAAACATTTATTTTGCATTCTGGGACTTGTATTCTTGCTTTTTGTCAATTATAAAACCGGACTGTACATCACAGAATGTAAATAAATAAAAACGTTGACCTTCAACTTGCTTAGGCCTGGGACACTTTTGAGCATCTTAGAGTCAGGACTCTTTGGGGTATATTCTGAAGAACGTGTGATAACTACCCAAGAGTAGCTTATCGCAACTCACCACATCGCAGTCCATCGCGGGAAAATAACACCTTCATAACGCGGCATTCCCAAGCTGGCAGCACCATGCAATAGTCCCACAATAAGGCGTCAAATGTCCGCGATGAAGTCAACGCGACACCTCAAAACTGCAAAACACCAATGCAAAGAAAGCTGCGATGAGGCCAAGCGCGATAAAAAAAGCAGTGAAAAGCAGCCACAGGCCTGCCAAACCCACGCGTCATGCGGGAAAATGCACTATAAAAGAACTTTAAAAAAACACGCCAAAGCCCAATCAAACTGCGTAGCACCATGGATGCACCTGGACCGACTGCAGAGGACAACCCGAACCCCACAAGCCTCACGGAGGACCAGCCAGGAACCCCTTGCTCCTGGAAGGGCAAGGAGGAATAGGAAGACAGGGTTCAATCTGCAGGAAGACTGGATCATCGTCACGGAGGTGACAGACCATTACCAACAACTGTTCGTCACCTCCACTGTGCCATTGGCAGCACAAACGGAAATATGGTAGTCCATCGTTACCAACGTGAATGCAGTCGGATTGTCGAGGAGGTCAATAGAGGAGGCCAAGAGGCGCTGGCATGAAGTGCACAGCCTAACCAAGGAGAAACTCGCTGCCAACAGGAAGGCAGCAAAGGCGACTGGAGGTGGGGCTCTTGTGCCACAGGAGGAGCTGGATAAGCTGGAGCAAATGGTGGCCACAGTCATCAGTGCAGACACGTCGCAAGGAGTTGGGGGTCTGGAAACAGCACGATATGACCTGACCCAACAGCAACAGGGTGAGTAATGACCAGAGACCCTGGGACGGAGGGAGATGGGCACAATGGCACACATGCACAATCATGTCCAGTTTACTAAACACCCACAAGGAGTGTGGAACATGTCCCTGATACCCTTGGCACACTGCAGCACACATAGAAACACCAACTAGGCCCCAGTTCACAATGTGCACAAATGAGCCCCCCTCCATATCACCAATGCCACAAGCTACCCATGCACGTGCTGAAGCAAGAAAAGCTACGGGTCTGTGAGCCACACGGACTATGCAACTGACACTGCATGGCAGATAGCATGGCTGCAGTCACAATACATGACATGGTGCACAAGACGACTTAGAGCTGGCTGTGTGTGGATCACATCCATAAAGGAGCAGGTCACACTCTGACACATCCACGTGCATCAGCAACCCATGATGTCAAAAACACATCTGCAGACAAACAATGCACAAGAGTACAAAAATATGTCCAACAGCACCAATGACCCAAGTCGCAAACATCACAGCACCCGAAAAGCACACAACTCAAAGGCACATCGACTCATGGGGAGAGGAGTTGGCCTAACGGCTATGGTGCTCAACCTCGGACCTAGGGACCTGGGTTTGAGTCTCAGTAATGATGCTGAACATCCTGTGATTCTGGGCAAATCAATTCATCTCCCCGTGCCTAACAAAAAAATGAATGTGTGTCCTCATGTAACGTAACTGGTGCTATGTAAAGCGCTCTGATACCTGATTGCATTCGGGTCAAGTTTGCACCGTATAAACCTCTGCCAAAAAAAAAGGTGACGCCAAATCAGAGCTGCAGGGCCGACTCGCCAACAATGCAGCACACACACATAGAAATCACAGCACAACAACATTGACGACAATGCGGTACAAAGTGCAACACCTACACCACAGGACAGAGGACACAACTGGTGCCGCTCGTGCGTAGAAACTGGCCAATCACATCTGGCATTGCTTGACACTGTGAGATGATGATGTACGAGTACAACCTCACATCCGTCATGTAGTCAAAATGTCCACGATCTCCCATCAAATAGGCAGCTCCTCCAAGACAGTCACAATGTACATTGTCATGCAGTCTGTATGTAAACATGTACAATGGGCAACATACATGTTATGTTATGTTCACAATGATTTGTATAATAAAGAGCAAGCAACAAAAATGGTACAAAAGGAAAAGATAAGAGAATAACTTGGGACAAGAGCACACTAATTGACTCTATATCTAGTTTATTAATCTAGACAGATTTTATCAAAATATTTGGACTTTCCTGCAACAGAAATGACCACGGACCTTAATGGAAGCAACAAAGCAAAATTACAGCAACACAAATATACATAAATTGGACATGTGCAGAACGTCACAAACAAAAACACACAAAAAAGTTAACCCCTAAACCAACATATAATTTTTGTTAGTGTCCTCCTAATAATTTCAGGACGAACCACTGGAAGGAAGTCCACAGAGCGCGCTGCGACTCAACAAATTATTGTCGGACTTTCTCAGCACACTCAACAGTGAATATCCACACTGTACTTATTTTCAAGGACTCCTCCTTCAAAACCGGGTCTACGCAATTGCGTTTCGGCCATATGTATTCCTCGGCCTCCTCAGGACAGGGTTAATACAAAGAATGTACACACACTACAAAAAAGAAGTATATACACATATAAATATACAAATATATTACATAAAACTAATCACAAGCAAAGTCCTAGCAGTTCGCCATGCCGTCCAACGGCATGGCGAACTGCTAGGACTTTGCTTGTGATTAGTTTTATGTAATATATTTGTATATTTATATGTGTATATACTTCTTTTTTGTAGTGTGTGTACATTCTTTGTATTAACCCTGTCCTGAGGAGGCCGAGGAATACATATGGCCGAAACGCAATTGCGTAGACCCGGTTTTGAAGGAGGAGTCCTTGAAAATAAGTACAGTGTGGATATTCACTGTTGAGTGTGCTGAGAAAGTCCGACAATAATTTGTTGAGTCGCAGCGCGCTCTGTGGACTTCCTTCCAGTGGTTCGTCCTGAAATTATTAGGAGGACACTAACAAAAATTATATGTTGGTTTAGGGGTTAACTTTTTTGTGTGTTTTTGTTTGTGACGTTCTGCACATGTCCAATTTATGTATATTTGTGTTGCTGTAATTTTGCTTTGTTGCTTCCATTAAGGTCCGTGGTCATTTCTGTTGCAGGAAAGTCCAAATATTTTGATAAAATCTGTCTAGATTAATAAACTAGATATAGAGTCAATTAGTGTGCTCTTGTCCCAAGTTATTCTCTTATCTTTTCCTTTTGTACCATTTTTGTTGCTTGCTCTTTATTGTTCCTTACCCAGGTACTAAAGGGGTCAATTGGGTATTACCCTGTTGGTTGCCACAATGATTTGTATAGCGCACTGACACCGGTTGGTTTCCTGGCACTGTAGAGACAGGGAACAGTCAGAGTTGGAAGCCAGCGGAGTTAGTAGTAGGCTTGTTGGTAAAGCCAGGTCTTTAGGGATTTCCTGAATGATATGAGGTTGGGGCATAGCCGGATCTCAAGGGGAAGGGCATTCCACAGACGGGGTGCCAAAGTGCCAAATCTGCAGCCACCCGAGCGTTTACGTTTAAAGGATGGGGTTTGTAAAAGGCATTGTTGGGCTGAGCGAAGGCTACGGGACGGGGCATACTTTATAATGAGTTTAGTGATGAAGGTAGGGCTTTTACAGTGGAGCGCTTTAAAGATCATACAACTGACTTTGAAGGTACAGCGTTGGGCGACCGGGAGCCAGTGAAGATTTTTCAAAAGAGGGGTGGCAGAAGGCCATCTAGGCTGGTTCAAAATCAGTTTTGCTGCCTGATTCTGCACCATCTGAAGTCGTTTCAGAAGGAACTGGGGGAGGCCCAGATATATCGAGTTAGCGTAGTCTATATGGGAAATCACGGTTGCGATCACCACCTGTATCAGGGCTTCGTGGGTCAAAAGGCGGCGAACCTTCCGGATTTTTCTCATTTGAAAGTGGCACTTGGATATCACCTGGCCTACTTGCGTTTTTAGAGAGAGGTCACTGTTTAGGGTGATACCAAGCGTCTTTGCCGAAGATGAAGGGATCGGAGCTTGACCCATTTCTGTTGGCCAATACTGTGGGCCCAAGTATTTAGCGCTGTCCCCAGTCAGGACCAGCTCGGTTTTTCCTGGGTTCAATTTCAGATGATTTTGGTTCATCCAAGCTTGGATGAACTTCATTGTTGATTGAAAGAAGGAGATGGACGTACCTGAGTTGTCAATTGTGAATAGGAGCTGTAGGTCGTCCGCGTAGTTCAGCACCGTTACCTGTTTATCTCTAAGAGCTTGAATTAAAGGGGAAATATAGAGGTTAAACAGGTGGGGTGACAGGGACGAACCCTGGGGTACACCGCATGTAATGGCCTGCTTAGTGCCCGCTAGGTTACCCAGGTGGACTGCCTGGGAACGATTTACTAGAAAGGACCTCAGCCAACCGGCTGCCGTGCCCCGGATGCCAGCCTGAGAGACACGGTCGATCAAGATGGTATGATCGACCGTGTTGAATGCGGCTGACAAATCCAGGAGCACTAGAGCCTGTGGAATGCGATTGTCTGCGCAGTCCCTAAGGGTGTCCATTACTGCCACTACCACCGCCTCAGTTGAATGGGCTGGGCGAAAGTCCGCCTGATGTGGATCAAGGCAGTTAGATGTCTCTATGAAGTTGGACAAGCAGTTGGCGACATGAACCTCCAACACCTTAGCAAGAAAGGGAAGAAGGGAAATTGGGCGATAATTTGCATTGCAGGTCGGATCTGCACCTGGTTTCTTCAGGAGAGGTATTACAATCGCTTCTTTAAATGCAAGGGGAACTAATCCAGTGGCCAAAGAGTTGTTTAGAAGGGTACAGGCGGGGGCCGGAATAGCTGCTAAGCAGTCTTTCAGGATATAAGGAGGGCATCTGTCAGATGGGGCGCCAGATTTTACTCTTACCAGTAATTCCTGGAATAATTCTAGGGTAATGGGGGGGAAACTGCTAAGTGAATCGATAGTGTTGAGGCTTGGAACAAAAAGGAGAGGACTTGAGGTTTGAGGAATACTGGCTTTGATGGCCATAATTTTCTCTGTAAAAAAACCGTTAAGTGAATTACAGAGAACCTGGGTCGGGGGCAAACTGGGCCGGACGTTGTCAAGGTTGGTTAATTCATGGCAACACACTGTTAACCTGCATCTCTCCTTTACATTGCAGAGGGACAATCAACACCTCCTACAGAGCAGACCACACATCTCTACAGTGATGATGAAGAGGACACCATGCACTTCTGCTCAGACACCCTCCAACGGCTCGTGGACAGCCTCAGCACCTCACCCCCAGGAGAAGTGCAGCCCAGCTGCATCGAGGTGACCCCATCCCCTGCACAGCCCACACAGCAGGAAGCACACACCACCACGGCTGGCCCACAGGACCCACACGACCAACACTTTGAATTCCAATGCCGTGTGTTAGCGTGCCAGGAGGAGTTGGCTGACCAGCTGAGGGTGGGTTTCGACCTCGTGGCAGCCAAACTTGATGCCATACGTGGGTGTCTGAGTCCCATCAGTGACCACGTACAGTCCCTAATGGACACCCACAGTCCGCACTATGCTCACTGACAATCCTTGGCTAACCTCGCTGGGGCCATCACTCGGATCCAGGAACTGCCTAGTCAGACAGGCTCCAGCAATGACAGCACAGAGTTGGCACAGATGCGGAGGACAATGGTGACCATGGAGCGGATGCAGGCTGGAAGTAGGGCTGCCACGGCTGAACACCAGCGACATGTAGCTGGGATCTTCCAGGCCTTGCAGATCCTCATCTTGCCATTGCTGCCACAGAGCCTGTCCCAGATGACTGCTGCAGAAACTTCGACACACACACATCACCGCCCCCTGATGTGTCAGTGGCACACAGTGATACAGCCCTTACACCTCCGCACCCTGATGTGTCAGTGGCACACAATGATGTAGCCCTATCACCTTCGCACCCTGATGTGTCAGTGGCCCACAGTGATGCAGCCATAACACCACCACACATACCTGACGCACTGGACACCGAAGAAGTCTCAGAGGAGTAAGATGTGGAGTGCAATAACTGTGTGAGGAAGGAGACAGTAGCAACCGTACCCACCACATGGCAAGTCCTGGCATGCTTCAGCCCCATGCATCATGCCCTGGTACAACGCATCCAACTGTCCCCCGGAACACTCTGCGACATTCACCAGGACCCCAACATTGACTGCCATATTTGCCCTTGTACCAATGACACAGCATTCCGGCTCTTCCTCTTCAGATCAACTTTGCATTCCCCCAAGGACTCTGGTTGTCCCACCACTGGGCAACCACTTAATGTTGGCTTGAACTGGACATGTACCCCTCCATCTCGGAGACTCCCCAGAATGTGAATAAAATATTCCAAATCACACAGATGTGCCATGTCTATGTAGGGTCGTTGATTGCACCCTGGTAAATGTCAGCAATGCGCAAGTTTGATCCTGACCCACATGTCCAATTGGATTACTGTGAAGGTGTGAACTAGCTGTGGCCTCATTGCACATGCACAACAATCTCGCATCCCCCAACGTAGCCCCACGTCCATGTATCACATAGGGCTGTGTGTGTCAATGTCAGAATCGGTAGCCCGCCTGAAGTAGTGTCCCCCATCGCATGTGGCTACGGAACTCCTCTTCGTATGACGTATTCACACACATCAGTGTGTACACGGTCTGCTTCAATGGATCATATCGATCCACAAGGCAAGTAGTTTGACACCATACTCACATTGCTGAAGACACGTAAGGGCACAGGTCTACCAGCAAGTATCCCAAACACAATATGTGGCTCACAGAGGTGGAGCTGCCAATAGGGATTCACCACCTACGTACCAGAGGCAGTCTGTCCCTCCCTGTGTATGGACAATGCTCATTGATACACACGATTTGTCAAACTAGTCAACACTCATCACAGTTGTACACTGGTGAAGTTGCGTAGGCTTTATTGCGTGTCAGTACGGGCAAGTGATGGGCCCCAACAGGCAGCCAAATGCTGAATACACTTACAGGCAGAATGGGAACGTGTCGAGGTGCATGCAATCGGGTGGCAAACATGTACACAAATCCTTACGGTTGGCAACGGTCTCAGCCCACCATGCCTTGCTGGTCGAGTCATGTGATGTTTGGCGTCTGCTCATTGCCCCGTGTCAGGGGACATGACTCATAGCCCATGGGATCTGCATGGAGCTTTCCCACCGGACTGCGCCGACTGTGTGCTCTGCTGACACTGAGCGAGTGAAAGAGACCAACAAGGTCACATGTTGTGCCACATTGGCATGTGTGTAGTCTACCTCCAGCAGTATGTTAGATTTGGAAACTTTGCCAAACGATGCTGTGCAGCTCCGCCCAGGGGGCTGCAGCACCTTGCACAGGTGTGTGGCAACACGCGTCGGTGCACGCACATGCATTCCGAGTCTGTGCGAATGCAGAATCGTCCACTGTTGTACTGGCTTATGGGACCAATTCTCCACGATGCAACTCGGTGTTGGGACCTGTGCTCTGGGTGTCAATCAGTTGTGTATGCAGGAAGGTAGTGAATGCGAGCGCTGCTTCGTAGGCAATCAGTTCCAGAAGTACGTTGTTCTCGAATTCAAGGAACATGAGGGAGAGCTAATCCATTAACTGGTCCGGACAGATGTGCTCCGACCACTTAGTTTCACCAATCCGCAGCACAGCCCAATAGGGGAGCGTCTCGATGTGGTCACAGCACACGATAACTTGTGCAATCTCCCATCCACTGCTGCGGCACAGCCACCACATATCAAGGCATCCCATGCCCAGGTATCCCGGTTGCACTCCTGTTCGTGTGCCAACAGGGGTCACACACATAAGTCGTAATCCAGTTCAGCTACCATTGTGTTGGATAGGCAGACCTCCATGGGCCACTCGAATGTGCATGATTGACAGTGGAACCAGGGCTGGATGCATGTGATGTATGCAAGCCGGAAACTCAGACGGTAACTGATTCGCAGGACTGCCATTGGCAGAGCTCCCAACAGATGCAGCATTCGTGCACGGTACAGTTCCACGTGACTGTGGTTGTGCATGTGCCCGGGATTGCCAGCCATTGCGTTTGTTAGTCTTGTACCACCGGCACTCCTCAGACCGGCGGCGGTTCTGTGGACGATATGCCACAGCTCGGAGTAATGCGTTGTATGTGTGTTCAACGTTTTGACATAGGGGTTGTCTCTTGTACCAATGTGTTGGGGGCATACCATACAGGTGCAGCTCGAGCAGGGACAAGTGTGTGTGGGGTGTGGACAAGTCGCTCTTTCATTAGCGCAGTTCATGGTGTGGGAGTCAACATTGTCTGGTATGGTATCTCACTCAGGGGGTGCCGTGCGCATTGAAGACCAAGGTCGGAGGTTTGGATGCCCTTCCGCCTTGTGTTTCGAGACAAAGGAGCTTTCATGCCTAAGTTTAGCCTGACTACTGCTTGCGTTTCTGAAATGTGATGTGAGGGGGCGTGGCCAAGCCGTGGGCTGAGATGGCCACGCGATGTTGAAGCTCCGCAGGCAGTCTGACGATAACTGAGCTGTCCCCACTTTCCAGTTCCAACAGGACGGTGGCATAGATGTCGCTGTGCCCCTGAACCGTAGCGACTTGAATTGGGAGTGATGAGAGCGACGAATCGCAGCTGACACAGCCCTGTAGTGCAACCCGTCTGAGAAACAGAGGAGGACAAGATGGCGGCCTAGGGAGACGATCGTGATCGAGCGGTTATCCCGTATTGGCTGGTGCGGCTTTCTGCTTGGTGTGGGGTCCATAAGAGCGGTGAGTGCCCGGGTGCCGGTTTGGTGGTCTCTGCTCCCCCGCCTGTGTACGATCAGCGCAACTGTCGCGACTGGGTCAGTATCGGCCATTGTCAGCTGGGTGCTTTTGTAGGGATCTGGCCGCACTGCCTCCCGACCCCTACTGCCACTACTGTCTGGAACGGGGTGGTTGCGGCTGGACCAAAGGCAGCGCAGATATCATGCGGGGACAAGTGCACGAGCCTGCTGAATGACCCCGGTGCCCGGTGTATCCCCCACGCTGTCCCCCACCTAAAATGGCAGAATAGCGATCGGACGTGCCAAACACTCAGCGGCAGAACTTTTTGCCCCATTGTTTTCACATACAGGGCATGAGGGCCCTGAAGAATCCTTTGTGTGCGCCCGCAATGGAAGGGTCTGCGTCCTGTTTCTGGTGCCCACCGGCCCTCTGCACTATCTTCTCATCAGCTCGCCATTGAAATGCACGCAGAGCCTGGTGAACAGGCGGTAGCTCCCACAGTCTGTGGCCCGGTTCCATGCTGAAGCAGATTTCATCCACCAGCGTCAAAGCACATGGCAGCAGATGCATGACTGCCACAGTGATCCCAAATTGTAGATTAAGGGTGCGGATGTGAGGGCTGTCGCTGCAGGGTTTGTGGTGGTGCTGCTGGGTTCTCTACATCACAGTGGGGCACAGCAGTTCTTCCAATTCTCCTCCGCTTCAGTGCCCCCAAAGCGGCCAACAACATCCTGGGAGTAATGACAGCGGCTGGGCAATCTCCGGTCACTCCCCGAAGGAACAGGTCGCAAGGACCCGAAACAAAGGACACTTCCATTTGAGAAACTGGCGGATAAAGCAGTAGAGGGTGACCCCTCCATGGCAGACCAGGCCGCGGGCCCTGCTGGGGATGCATCAGCCTTGGCCCCTGCGGCGGAGTGGCCACAAGAAATGAGAGCAGGTTTCAGGTCCTTAGACAGCTGCTTTGACTCACTAGACAAAACACTCGAATCCATGGGCGCAAAGATCCAGGCGCACGATAGGCGTCTGGATGTGGCAGAGGCTCGGATCTCCGACATTGAGGATGGAACCGCACAGACAGCTAAACGCTTAGACCGAATGGAGCGCATACTAAAGGAAGTGGCCATCAAAAATTAAGACATCGAAGCGCGCAGCCGCCGCAACAATGTACGCATTCTAGGTGTCCCGGAGTCCACAGCTATGGGACGCCTAGACATTTTTGTGGAAACTTTGCTGGTGGACATGTTTGGGAGAGATTCATTCACGCCGGGCTTTGTGGTGGAGAGGGCCCACCGCACCCTTGGACCTCGACCGAACCCGGGCCTTCCTCCTCGCCCCCTGATTGCCCAAATCATGAACTTCCATGACAGAGATATGGCTCTGCACTTGGCCAGAGAGCTTGGTGACGTTACTTGACAGGGCTCGAAAATCGCTTATTACCCTGACTTCACGATGATGGTGCAGGAAGCCAGATGCAAATTCACAGGGGTAAAGGCCGCACTCAGCAACCTTGGCCTTAAAAACGGCATGCTATATCCTGCACGTCTTAGGGTGGAAATTGGGGGCCGGGTTCGTGTATTTGAAAATCCTAACGAGGTTCAAGAATTTCGTCGCACCTATAAAAACAACAAGAATAAACCACGGGATGACAGCACAGCGGATCCGTCGCTAGCTTGGATCTGTTCTCCGGCTACGGTGTGGGGTAACATCGTTGAGTATCTAGCCTCCCTTTTTGTAACTAGAAATGCTAGAGGACACATTGTAATTTGACTGAGTACAGTTTTCACAGTTGGACTGCTGACGTGGCGTTGTCACCCCCCCTAGGTGGATACCTTGCGTTCTTTCAGGCTGATTCGAATGTACCTGTTTATGATTGAGTTTTCCACTGCACAGTTGTTTGGTACTTTGAATTTTGTGCGCAGGTTGGGGTAGGCCTTACCATTTTTGCAGTGAGGCTGGGTGGTGGGAGGGGGATTGGGGTAGGGTTCAATGTTTTCATTTTTGATTATCTTGCATGTTGTCTCCGGTATTGGTTTATTGTTCACATCCCGACATTTGTCCTTGACAGACCTCTTAAGACTCTCAGATGGCACAGCTAGGTTTCAATGCAGGTCCATCTAAACTGTCCTTATTGTCATGGAATGTTAGGGGTCTTAATAATCAGCGTAAACGACGGCAGGTGGTGCACTACTTGAATAGGCATAATATAGTCATCGCCTTTCTGCAAGAAACTCACCTAACAGTCACGGATGGGGCGCGTTTTGCTGCCAGCTGGGGAGCCCATAGGTATTTTGCCAATTTCAGTAACTATGCGAGAGGCACTGCAGTTTTAATTCATTAGAGGGTCCCTTTTAGCTGCCGGCTGGTCATCAAGGATGGTTAGGGTTGTTATGTTATAGTGGTAGGGTCGGTAATGGGTCACAAGGTCATTCTGACCTGTATTTACGCCCCCAACACTGACTCACCGGAGTTTTTCCACACAATACACACTCAGCTTTCCAAATTAGAACCCGCACATATTATGATAGGCGGGGATTTCAATCTACTTTTGAACACTGACCTGGATAGC
Source organism: Triturus cristatus (assembly GCF_964204655.1). NCBI lineage: Eukaryota > Metazoa > Chordata > Amphibia > Caudata > Salamandridae > Triturus > Triturus cristatus. The sequence continues at coordinate 1,059,765,849 of NC_140588.1, read as the reverse complement.
ACATCTGGCGCCGTGGACACCAAACCTAGAGCGCGACGTGCGGTCTATGACCTCAGTGACCAGCTTTCACTGATGGACATTTGGCGCAGGCGCAATCCCACCACTACCAATTACATGCATTTTTCTGGTCAACACAATATATGGATTGGATTGATCTCTGGCTGATCTCCCTGGGTGTATTCCCCTGGTATCGGGCGCTGAAGACCCTCCCTAAAACGTACTCGGACCACTCCCCTATCCAGCTATGTCTCCAAGTTCCACGTCCCGAAGGGTTGGAAAGGCAATGGCGCTTTCCTGTTCGCGCTCTTTTAGACGACCTTTTCTACCATGAGGTCAGTGAAGCAATTGAGGATTACTTCACTATTAATACCGGCTTGGTGGACTCCTGGGCCGTGTTGTGGGAGGGATTCAAAGCTTACATTCGCGGGGTGTGCATATCCAAACACGCGTGAGTACTCAGAGCACTATTTACAACACTGGTAAGGCTGGAGAGAGAACTAGAAACACTAGATGCAGAAGCACAGCACGCTCCCCCTGACTCCTTGCACGGTAAGAGACTAGCCCTCCTCTCGGAATACAGGGAAACAGCGGATCGCGAAATCCTTTACTTGGGTAAATATCAAACTGCTCGTAAATATGGGGAGGGTGACCGCCCGGGTTGCACCCTCGCCCAGATCCTTAGACCACCCTACAGTAAGGCATACATTACAGAGCTCCGTGGTGCGGACAGTACTCTTCTCACAACTTCCACGGATATTAGGGACGAGTTCCTCACATACTATATGGAATTATACACCTCTAGACACAGCAGCGATACCACCGCACGAGAGGATTATCTATCCGAAATTGCTTTAGTATTCCTAGAAAAAAACATGCAGGAGTTCATGGTGGAACCCATCACAGAAAATGAGATACGTGGGGCTATTAAAGTATTGTGTGGATCCTCTGCCCCGGGCCTCGATGGCTTTACCGGAGAGTTTTAGAAGGCCTTTTCAGATCTTCTAGCACCGAAACTGATTGAGGTTTATGCTGAGGCCCTGGAAAGATAAACCCTGCCCCCCACATTGAACAAAGCGGTCATTATTCTCCTCCCAAAGCCAAATAAGGATCCATTGCTTTGTGGGTCATACAGACCTCTATCACTATTGAATATAGATTATAAAATCCTTGCTAAGATCGTGGCCAACAGGCTTTCACAATTAATGGAGTTTATTATTTCCCCAGCACAATCAGGCTTCGTCCCTCAACGCTCGACCTCATTAAATTTTCGAACTCTGTTCTCAGTGTTGCACAGAATAAACCCCGAAACTCCCTTGGCGGCTATTCTGTTAGATACAGAAAAAGCCTTTGGCACACTCGAATGGCCCTTTTTTCTGTCTATAATGTATCGGATGGGTGTGCCGGCTGGCTTGATAGTAACTACCCTATTCGCACTAACCCGTGGCACCCACCAGGGGTGCCCACTGCCACCCCTTCTGTTCATCCTTGCCATGGACCCCTTAATACGGCATTTCCAGGAACGACATCTTCACAGAGGACTGCAGTTTCGTACGGGCCCTCTTTTGGTTTCTTTATACGCCGACGATACCATCCTCTATGTTAGAGAACCACACCAGAACCCAGCACCGCTTATACGGGAAATACTCCGTTTTGGTAGTCATTCTGGGCTGGGTATTAATTGGCATAAGTCAATTATTTTTCCCTTAACCAGCAGCATAACCCCTTGGGAATGTGAGTTTCCATTGGAATGGTGCACAGATTCCGTTAAATATCTGGATATCCATGTGCACCTGAAGCAAGACCAAATCATACGCCTTAATTATGGTCAAACGGTCGAGAAATTGGAGACTCAAGTAGAAAAATAGTTGCACCTTCCTTTGTCCATGGCAGGTAGAATCGCAATAATTAAGATGATGATTCTCCCCAAATTTTTATATCTTTTTAATAATATCCCCATATCCCTCACCCAGAATCTCTTTGCAACACTGCGATCCCATCTTATCAGGCTGGTGTGGGGTGGTAGACAGCCTCGAGTTCGATGGGAGACACTCACGCTTCCATACGATAGAGGCGGATTCGGAGTGCCAGATTTATATCTATACTACCTGGTGGCTCAATGTGGTTATGCCTATGCTTGGTACCACCCAGATGCACGAATCCCATTTCTGCGACCGGAGGCCGACTTTGTCCTCCCTGAGCGATTGGCAGCTCTCTTACCCAAGGGTGAACTCAGTAGTCTAGTCGACATACAACCGGTTTCGACCACTAGCTGGGCTTGGAGCAGGCTCCTTCGCTATATGAGCAATTCAATTTTATACTCATCGGACCTTCCACTGCTGAACGCTCGTTGGCTCCCCATAACAGGCGAGAAGCTCGTGCAACGTACACTGACTAAATTCGATATTGCCAAAATTGGCGATTTGTATCCCGGTGGACACATATTTTCGTCCACGGAGGACACGCGTTTCCATGTTGCCACATTCATGGATAGATTTGTCCTCAGAAGACTTTATTCAGCATTAAAAGCTACAATAGTTGGATATCCGTTGGAGCCGGACTCATTCGAGCCGCTGACTCTACTCATTGAACAGGAGAGTGGTACACACATAATTTCTAAACTTTACAAACTATGCATTGCACGAGTTCCTAGTGTGGACAACAGGCTCCGTATGGAATGGGAGACCGACCTGGGGAATCCTATATCGGATGACCAGTGGTCCGCCTGTTGCAAGGTTACGAAAAAGTGTCATTAAACAGTCGCCATAAACTATTGCACTACAAGTTTCTTCGTAGAGTTTACATGACGCCAGCTAAACTACATAAAATAGACCCAGAAAGGCCCCATACATGCCGGAAATGTGGCGCACAACACACTGATTTTGCCCATCTGGCCTGGACATGCCCCTGCATTCACGTATACTGGAATCCAGTACACAAAACATTGGGGGACATTCTTGGGCTCCCACTGGTGCCTATTCCGGAGGTGGCACTGTTGGGCTACACGGTCAACTTTCCTAAAGCAGTCCGTAAATCAGCATCCCTCGGCCACCTCCTGGCAAAACGTGAAATAGCATTGCACTGGGGCAGCAGGACCTCTACCTCGACACAAGGCTGGCTGAATAGTTTAGCGTTCTGTAGTACAAATGGCGAAATCTATTCTAGCCTGCTTCCCAGCACAGCACGCCCTAAAGATATCTGGGGCCAATATAAAGCATATATTGCCACCCTGAACAACTCTTCCTTCTCTCAGCCTCACTCAGGGATAGTCTCACGGGGATCGGTTAAGACACTCGGGCTACACACTGACATTCATACACGACAATATGCTGTGTAGGTGTATTGCACTCCACATTGCTCAAGCCTATCCCACATCTCCGTGTACTCTAAGACGAAGACATTAATAGATAAAGGATGCAGATCTGCTGCTTAGATAGAATTGAAGGGATCTTCTTTACGCAGATCCAGCTATTAAGAATGGAACAGCATGTATTATGTCAATGACATGAGGTGTTTATAATCTGATGAGTCACCAGTGTGTATTAAGAAGAGCGATGTATATGCTCCATTGTTATATTTGTAATTATGTACCATGGGCAAATGCAACACAAGAAATTGTATTTTTGATTGTTTGATAATCAATGATAAATAAAGTTACAAAAAAAGAAATGTGCTGTGGCCTTCACGCTGGATATGTTGCCAGGCCTCAGGTTTTGGGTGCACCAATTGCGAGACACACGCAACAGTTGGCATGTAAGTGCCAAGGGCAAGATTGTCCTGGCGCTCCTTGTTCAGTCTCTCTCTCTCTCTCTCTCTCTCTCTCTTTCTCTCTCTCTCTCTCTCTCTCTCTCTCTCTCTCTCTCTTTCTCTCTCTCTCTGTCCTTTGGTGAGTGCCTGACACACCTTCTTATCTGAGATATTGTCTTACAGGCTGTCACTTGCAGATTGTCCAGGGATGACCTGCCATGACTCTACCAAATGGTTGTTTGGTGTGATATTTGATTCTGATGTTTTGTTTGGACTTTCAATGGTGAAGGATTGAATCTGCTTTTTCTGTACTCACATGCTTGTTAGTTGTTCATGCGAATGGTTTTGTGCATGATTTTGTGACGTTGATGTGCATTCTCTTGGTCCGGGGAGTTGGGGGGTGGCCGGGGTGTGGTGGCGGGGGGTGTTGTGTCCTTGTTGGGGCTCCAAGATGCATGATCAGTGGCTCCATGGCATCTGTTGGTCTTCAGGTGTTGCTGTGGTCTGGGCTCCCTTTTTTTGTTGCCGGTTGTCCACCGACTTTGCACCAGGTCGGAGCAGGTGTTAGTTTCCTGCTGCTATCGCGCCTTATCGCATGTTTTGTGATCTTATCGCTGATGTGGCTGATCGTTGAGAATGTTGAGGTGTGGTATTGTCGCGGCTTTTTGCTCGGAAACGCCTACTCTGCATCTCATTAGCGATAGTTGCCGGGTTCATCCGTGGCGATGTTTTTTGAGGTTGCTATCGCAGATAAACTGATGGTATGGGCAGTTTGCACCGGCTTGTGAATGGGGCGATGGATTTATCGTGACTATGGCTGTGCTAAAGCGCCGTTAACTTGGCGATAGCTCCTTGGGAATATGCCCCTTTGTTTCCTTCATGAAAGTAAACATGTCGGCTTTTAGTTAGTAATGGCGGCCGGGGAAGCGTGAGCTTTTGAAATTCAGTATTCACAGAATGCTTTTTCCTGCAATATCCATATTCGCATAGCTGGCAGGTAGCCCCATAAGTGACTTTTTCAGCCAGTCCTGACTTTTTAACTATGCCACTTGCCTTCTGGGACTAGCAGTCATGTATTTCCACTATTTGTATGTGTCTTTAAGTCCAAGCATGCGTAGTGCTGGTGGCTGAACAGTAGCATGGAACTCGGCCTCATGAGGGTTCATATAGCTCCAAACTCACCCCAGAGGAAGTATCCAGGCGCTAAGGACCCCTAAACAAGAGACGCACGCAGACAGCCCAAAGACTAGAACAATGAGAAAGGGGACTTAAAAAGCCAAGTTTTGAGCACTTCCTGAACCTGAAGAAGTTGTAGCCAGTTTACAGCTATGCAGAGGTGATTAAAACTATATATGTTACATTCAAATGAAGTGTATGATACAAGATGCACTTGGCAGAAGGAGGCAGAGATTGGAGACTGCTCTTTTCAAGAAAAGCATAACAACATCAGAATTCAGGTAGCCCCTCTGCATCACAAGACTTATGATACATCGCAGGCTTCTATTGTACTAAATAATCTCGTAACACACCCACAGCAGCCCCGTGGAGTGGGCAAGAGTGGGCTTCTGTCAGCTCTAGAAAACAAGCATTTACAATGCAATGGTCTCGGCATTGTTAAAGTTAGAGCTATTGGCATTGCTCCTGACATTGTTTTTTGTTTTTTTAAATATTTCAAGAAACTGCATTGTTATTTACAATGTCAATAGCTTAATCACTCTCAAATGCGAGACATATTGCATTTGCACCCACACACAGAGCGACACACACAAAGCCACCCACACACACAGAGCCACTCACATAGCCACGCCATACGCTTCTCCTACTCCTGCTCTTCCTCTTCTACCTCACCTGATTGTGCCCGCAAAAGCCTTATCTGTTTGTGAGTTGCTGCTCTCCTCGCTGCCAGATGTTCCTACCAGCCCCTCCCATGCCCACATGTTTGTTGTCACTAGCCCTGCGGATTGTGGAAAGCCCTCTGCCCACCCTCCTACCTACTCTCACGTGACCAGCCCTCTGCCCACCCTCCTACCCACTCTCACGTGACCACCCCTCCAGAACCCCGTTTGTGCGCCCAGGTTTCCAGTCACGTAGCAAGGGTGACACGAACTATAGCTTAAGTGAAGAAGAATTGTCCCCTCAAATCACAATTTCACACAGCTTTTTTTTTTTTCTGGGGGGGGGTTATATAGCGCAAACACGACCTGAAGGAATCAGAGCGCTTTACATATGATCACCAGTTGCTTTACACACGGACTCACTCATTTTGTTATGCACAGGCAGATTAAGTGATTTGCCCAGAATCACAGGCTGTTGAGCGTACCTACCGAGACTCGATCCCCGTTCCACAGCTTCGAGGTTGACCGCTGTAGCGCTTACTCCACATCCTTGCATCCATGCATGGTAGGGGCATGGAACGCCCCCGTACTCCAGGGTCCCAGTGCTACTGCAGATGCTGCGCCATTGATAGCTGTGCCTATGCATTTGTATCAAGTTTTTGCCCCGTCCTCTTCTTGAACCCTCAGCTGAGAGCACTGTGGTGCCCACAATTCCGTCCTGCCCCCGCTTACACTCCCTGATGGTCCTCCTCATCCGACCCCTCCAGAGGGAGTCCTGTTTGCCTCACCTGCCCCTAGAAGTCGACCCTTTTAAACCCCCAACAACACTTTTACCCCCCGCCCTCCTCACATGCTTGTCGGGCAGCCCTCTTAATTCCCGTACCAGGGCCCTCAATATACTCCTGCCAAAATCAGACCGAATCCCTCTCCACGGTGTGAAAGGTATAAAAACACGCCCCCCCTCCCCCCCAACAAAATAGCGGGAATGTGTGGTGAGCAGTTTCTCCGCATGGCAAAATATTTTTACCAGCGTAGAAAAAGAAAAGATAAAACTTAAACTCATTTGCTGTAGGTGTTACTGCTTGCACATACAGTTTAGATGTAAATTCTCACATGAAAGAATGGATTTCTCTATTACAGCGGTACAAACCTCCTGCTTCATGTTTCCAGACTTTACTTGGAAATGTTTGATTTCCAAGAACTAAGAAATATGCATCCATGCCAAGACGGAAACCTGCAGGTGCCGATTTATTTATCTATTTTGTTTGGGGTGGGTGCGGGGGAGGACGGAACGTGTTCATTTGAAAAACCATTAGAGGCAGCCGTTCCGCTGAGAAAGATGAGGCTAGATAGCCCGTGCTCGGGGGGGGGGGGGGGGGGGGGGGAGGGGGTAGTGGTGGAGGAGAAAGGGAGATTGAAGTCGGTGCCCGGGAGGGTGAGAGACAGGCGGTTAGGGACAGAGGGAACCAGTCACAGCGGAGGAAAAGGGTGCTGGGAGGTAGTGCTGAAGTGATCGGGGAATGGCTAGCGATAGAAGGGAGAGCCCGTGCTGGGAGACGGTCGAGGCATGGAAAGCAAATCACGGAGGAGGGCTGGTGAACGCGAGCTTGAGCGGCATGCGATTCCTCCTCCCCTTAAGCGTGTTCATCTGCCATGAGCGTTGATGGTGGAACGAGTAGTGAGCAGAACCATACTGGCGACCTTTCGCGAGACCTATGTCATGGGGGTATCGCGCGACTGAAAATTTGAGACGGAGCTGTAAAAGCTTGGTCCTGCCTGGCAATACCGGTCTGGCGGGTCTCTTGTAATGCGAGAGACGTTTTGGATGTACATGCCGTTGGGTGTGCGCCGCCTGCTGTTGAGATACAACGCCGGTCGTTGCGTCCGCCTTAACGTGAAAGCCATTTCAGAGAGCCATGAACACCGAATGCTCCGTTCCCAGTCCCGCGGCGCACGAAATGGCCGAACCTTCGAAAGCAAAAAGAAAAAAACAAACACGCCCACCAGCGAAAAAAGGGCCGGGCTGCGATAATTAGAAAAGTTGCAAAAAACACGCCCCCGAATCCGAAAAGGACGGGGCCTGTTCGGAGTGACGGACCTCTTCTCCAATGGCTGGCCAGCATTCAAGAGGCCAGCCAATGGAGAAGAGGGGAGAAGAGGGGCGGGTTCAAGCCCCTCTTCTCCAAGTCATTATATCTCGCGAGCGAGACTGCGCAAGCGCAGCCTTCACTAGCCGAGACCTAAAAAGTAGCAGCAGGTGTGGGGAGCCAACCTTTGAAAACCAGAACTTAGGGAGAGGAGATGTGGACTAGTGGATGGATAGGATATTAATGCAACAAGGAGACTCCCGGATTCTTCTCTTTATGAACCTGTGTGACCTTGATCACATCATTTTACCTCGCTGCGTCTTAGTTCCAATATCTCCTCAAACAGGGAAAGCCTGGACCCGGTTTAAACACCAGAGTTTAGAGGTATTTGAAAAAATGCTGGACTGACTAAAGCAAAATGTGACTTTTCTCTGGCGCTTTCCAACCTTCTAGTATTTGTTTCTCTGATAAACGTGTAAATTGAGGGTGGCTCACCAGGCTCCTCCCCTTCCGGTCAGCTCTCGATACACAGACTCTCCCTGGACCCAGCTATATCCTGACACGCTGGGTACCCTTATGCACATGCACATGTATGTGTATATACATGCCTCCTTACCTAGGCACCTGGGGCCTGTCTCTTAAAGCGACATATAGAGGGGGCAGATAATGGGCATTATGGCCCTCCTGCTTCTCGCCCATTAATTCTTCTCTTATTAAAGAGGGATGAATGCTTCCACACACACTCCTGGGCCTCTCCAAAGGCCTTCACTCGTCGCCCTGACCCTGCAGCCAAGTCCAAACATTACTTCCCTTTTAGGGACAGATTATGTTTTGCAGGCCAGCAGCCTTCACCCCTTCCTACTTCAAGTGCTAACACGTTGTGGGCACGCCCCACCTTTGCCCCAAAGTCTCCCCACAAAAGTTCTCGCCTCCTTCAGCCGCCAAAGCCTAACTTAGGTCTGGGCTCCTTTCAGTGCTTAATTTGTGCCGGTGCTTTCCCGTGCTTAGCACCGGCACTTCCTTATCAGGGCCGGGTCTACACATCGCGGCGTCTGCGACGTCACATCGGCAGACTGCTATATTGCGCATTGTGTTGTTCTTGACTGCAGACTGAGTCCCGGTGAAGTGTTGCAGCTGTGAGAGCTGCTGCCTAAGCCAAAATTCATATTATACAATGGCGGTCGCGGCCCTTGGTTCAGTGTTGCCGGTGGGCGGGAGTAGGGACACTGAATTGGGCTGGAATCTTGAAGGATTTGGGTCGGTGGGTCTGTCTACGGCAGGCAGCCTGCGCAGATTTTTTCTCAGATTGCCATGTCTTGAAATTATTTTAATTGTCTACATAGCCACTGACCAGCACTTACAGTTAAATATAATCAATTCTGTGCGGGATAGTGCAAGACGAGCCCAAAGCCGTTTTATGAACAAACTCTGTAAGACCTTTGCAGAGATGTGAAAACACATCCAGCCCTATTTGTAAGATCTCTTTTTAAACTTGGCTCCACTCCTAAAGCCGCGGGAAGCTCGTACAATCTGTGAAGATAACTTAGAGAATTACAAGTGTGCGTAGAGACATGTCAGAACCCGGAGGGGCACAGATTTGAGGCCTGGCGGGTGTCACAGCCTTTTGTGGTCCTGCAGTTTAATAAGTTAATATTTTCATGTTAAAGTAATACCTGTTGTTAATGTGATTTGAAGCCAAAGGGTAAATACTATAACAATGTCATAAAGTACTGGCATTTCCTGCTCGGCATCAGGCACTCCCTCCTCTACCTTTTATGCAATTACTGTGGGAAAGTGGTCTCTCTTTGTCTTTCTCTGTCTCCCACACTTTTTACACTATCTTTTTCTGCCCCTCCCTCTCTTTCCCTGCCCCTCTCACTCTGTTTTCGCTCTTTATTGCTTTTTGTTTTTTCCCTCTCTTTCTTAATAGCCTTCTGTCTCTTACATGCTCCACCTTGATGCTTCCGTATATTTTTTGTTTTCCGTCGAAGCCTTTCCCTCTCTCTTTTATTACATGCTTGTCATTCTCAGAACACCACAGCGTGACAGCATTTTGAGTAATCAAGCGCTGACTCATATTTAGTTTTTATGTGAAAGACGATGCTGATGGAAATGGTGTGGCCCTCCCACAAGCCTGGTAGTTTTTTCTGCAAGTCATTATATTGAAAGCATGGCAACATATTTATGTCCAAACTGGCACGCATTATATCACTTTAAAAAAAAAAAAAAAGATTTTTCATCTGAAGTTTGTATACATCATCCCAAAGGAAGGATATCCATAAAAACATTGCAGTAGCTTTCTCTTCCTAGATAGATACAGATAGTTGTTTCTCAACCTACAGCTTTGACTTTATTCTCATGTTCATGTTAGAATGTGGAAACCTTTCTGTTTGCCAGATCTCGGTTTACGTACAATATCAAAATCCTTGCAAATCGTTTTGAAAAAAAAAGGTACTTCCGGGTTATCGTAGGGAGTGCAAAAACAGGTGCTAACAGTACATTTTTTACTACTGTTTCATAAGAACCTAAGAGCACAGCACAGCCTGGGCTTACTCTGGTTTTGCACTTGCCTTTACCATCAACTATTGCTTTTTTAAAAGACTGCACTAGAGACGAATTGTTGCCCATAGTTTTAGTATATGCACTCCTGCTTTTAAACACAGTGTTGTACTAGCATATCAGGCATTGCCAAAGTGCCAGTCTCAGTGTGCCTAACAAGCCTGTCCAACTATTTTTAAACGTAGAACACCCGTTAGAGGCAACTTTCAAACACACAAATCTGAAGATATTTAATCGTATGCAGACAAGTACGTTCTCACGCATTCTTCTTTATGGTATAATCCAAGTGAGCTTCAGAAACAGTTTTGAAAAACTCACCCATCACTACATCATTGTTCATTACTTTCGGTAAAATTACGTTTATTGTTGCATTTGCTTATGAGGAAGGCTCACTTGCTGAAATTCAGATCGAGTATTACATCTAACTTTTAGCAGTGCTAGTTGAGGATGTGGGTGAAGCCAATAGGTTAAGTGGGTGGAGCCAGTGGAGGAAGTGGGTGGAGCCGGGGGGATGTAGGTGTGGTCTCCGACAAACATTTGAGCACCTGGACTTCATATTTTACAACTTAAGCACTGGCTCCTTTGCTCCACGAGGCCTCACACATGAAGCCTGCGCTTCTTCAATACATTATTATCGGCCTCTGCTTCTTCAGCTTGCAGAGCCAAACAGCCTAACCGGCCGCCTTCGGGTGACAGGGCCTCAAGTTATCGGTCCCAGCCTCTGAGGCCTCCAGGGCTGCTCACAATGGGCTTCTAAGGCCCACAAGACCTCATGGTGCAGTCTCTGCCTCTTTGGCTTGCAAGGCCTCTGAAAATGGTATTCAAGATCCTACAAGGCCTCAGACAGAGGGCTCCATCTGCCTACAAGGCGTCACGCAATCAGAAACGACCTGCATAGGCCTGCAAGACCTCCTGGTGCATGTCTCTGCCTCTTTGGCTTGCCAGGCTCTAAAAATGGGCTTCTACATCCTTCAAGGCCTCAAACAAAGGTCTCCATCCACCTACAAGGCGTCACGCAATCAGAAACGAGCTGTGTAGGCCAATAAGGCCTCACTCAATTGGCTCTCATAACCTAGAAGGCCTCACACAATGGGCTTCTTCAGTTTACAATGCCTTTCAAGGCTCCAATGTCCGTCTACGTCTCACTCTGTAAACCCATGCTGTTTTGGCCTACCAGGCCTCACAGTTCAAACATCTGCCTCTTCAGCTTATAATGCCTTGCACAATGGGCTCCAATGGCCTTCAAGGCCTCACACAATGGGCTCCAATGGCCTTCAAGGCCTCACACAATGGGCTCCAATGGCATTCAAGGCCTCACGCAATGGACTCCAATAGCCTATAAGGCCTCAAGCAATGGACTCTAATAGCCCACAAGGCTTCACGCAAATATGCTCCAATAACCTACAAGGCCTCACACAATGGGCTCCAATAGCCTTCACGTACTTATGCAATGGGCTCCAATAGCCTTCAAGTATTGATGCAATGGGCTCCAATAGCCTTCAAGGCCTCACACAATGGCACCAATAACCTAAAAGGCCTCATGCAATGGGCTCCAACAGCCTTCAAATACTTATGCAATGAGCTCCAATAGCTTTCACGTACGTATGCAGTGGGCTCCAATAGCTTTCAAGTACTTATGCATTGGGCTCCAATAGCCTTCAAGTACTTATGCAATGAGTTCCAATTGCCTTCAAGTACTTATGCAATGGGCTCCAATAGCCTTCAAGTACTTATGTAATGGGCTTCAATAACCTTCAAGGCCTCATGCAATGGGCTCCAATGACTTCAGGTCCTTATGCAATTGGCTCCAATAGCCTTGAAGGCCTCATGCAGTAGGCTAAAATAGCCTTCATGTTGTTATGCAATGGGCTTCTTTGGTGCATAAGGCCTTACAAGGCTCCTATGGCCAAGAGATCTCACTGTTGAACCCATGCACTTTTAGACTACAAGGCCTCATGGCACAAATCTCGGCCCCCTTCAGCCTACAAGGCCTCATGCAATGGGCTCCAATAGCTTTCAAGGCCTCACACAGTGTGCACCTATAGCCTTCAAAAGGGCCGGACTGGCCGTAGCCGACACCAGGAGTTTCCCCGGTGGGCCGGAGAGGTGGGGGGGCCGGTTTTGTCACTGGTGACGGTTTTGCAGAAGAGCTGCAATATCGGCCCCCTGTAACAAAAGTGGGAGTGGTATTTTTCACTAGCACAAAACCCTGCCCACACCCTCAGCTCCCAGGGCCGGTCGAGAGGCAATCTGCCAGGGCTGGTTGCCGTTCCCAGTCCGGCCCTGGCCTTCAAGGCCTCACACAATGGGCTTCTTTATTGCACAAGGCCTGAAAGGCTCCTATGGCCAACAAGGTCTCTCTATGTAAACACATGCACTTTTGGTCTACGATGCCTCAGGTTCCAAGCCTCTGCCCCTTAGGTCTACAAGGCCGCATGCAATGGGCTCCAATTGCCTTCAAGTCCTTACGCAATGGGCTTCTTCACTGCACAAGGCCTTACAAGGCTCCATCAGCCGACAAGATCTCACTCTTAGACCGATGCACTTTTGGCCCACAAAGCCTCACGGTACAAGTCTCTGCCCCTTCGGCCTACCAAGCCTCACACAATGGGCTCCTTGGGTGCACACGGCCTCAAGGGTTCATATGATAGACAAGGTCTCACTCTGTAAACCCATGCACTTTTGGCCTTCAAGCCACCATGATACTGGACTCTGCCCTGCGGCCTGTAGGCCTCTTCAACCCACGAGCCCTCATGATACTGGACTCTGCCCTGCGGCCTGTAGGCCTCTTCAACCCACGCCACGAGCCCTCATGATACTGGACTCTGCCCTGCGGCCTGTAGGCCTCTTCAACCCTCCAGGCCTCATGTTACAGGACTCTGCTTCTATGGCCTGCAGGCCTCTTCAACCCACCAGGCCTCATGTTACAAGACTCCGGCCTGTAGGCCTCTTACACCAACCAGGCCTCATGTTACAGGACTCTGCCCCCATGGCCTGTAGACCTCTTCAACCCACCTGGCCTCATGTTACAGGACCCTGCCCTGCGGCTTGTAGGCCTCTTCGACCCCAAGCCCTCACGGTACAGGACCCTGCCCCGCGGCCTGTAGGCCTCTTCGACCCACGAGCTCTCACGATACAGGACTCTGCCCTGCGGCCTGTAGGCCTCTTCGACCCACCAGCCATAACGTTACAGGACTCTGCCCAGCAGCCTGTAGGCCTCTTCGACCCACCAGCCATCATCTTACAGCACTCTGCCCTGCAGCCTGTAGGCCTCTTCGACCCACCAGCCATCATGTTACAGGACTCTGCCCTGCAGCCTGTAGGCCTCTTCGACCCACCAGCCCTCATGATAGAGGACTCTGCCTCTATGGCCTTTGGGCCCCTTCGACCCACCAGGCCTCATGTTACAGGGCCCTGCCCCTATGGCCTGTAGCCCCGTCGACCCACAGCCCTCATACAATGAGTCCTTTGCCAGCAAGCCTCACACAATAGCCCCGCCGAGGCGCGCTGTGTGGCCCTGAGCACGGGGTGACGAGGAGTTTGGGAACAGAATGAACCCCTTGTGCGCCTCACAGCTGCCCCTGCGGGGTCCCTCAGTCCACGTCCAGCCGCACAAGAGCACGGGGGCAGCCTTGTGGACTTTGGAAGCAGGACTGGCATTCTTCGGCCCTTTGTAAGAAGGAAGTTTGGACCCGAAATGAAAACCCTTCTTAACATGTCCGTCTGCATGCAGCGTGGAAAGGAGCGAGCGCCCCCCTCTCTCCAGATGCATAAACAAGGAGGGCCCGAGTTGCAAAGCTTCTCTCCACGAGTGGGCGGACCTAAGGCGGTAAGGAATGTGTACGTCATTCATTCTAGTGGCAACTTGTTGAGAATCGGACACTGAATAGTCCCTGTAACTTTACCAGAGCTTACCCTTAAACCCCCAAACCCATCACCAGAAATATGAATAATGACAATAACTCATTTGAATGATTTTAAGATAGCTCAGAGGGTTGGCCTGCTGCTGCAGAGGCGCCTGTGCAGTCTGTATGTCACACGGTTGGATGTTAAAGTGAGCAAACCAGAGAGATGGCGCAGTGTTCCTTTTAAGCGACTGCAAGCAACAGTCACTGTCAGGTGAGCGCCACAGAGACAGTTGCTATAATTAATTTTTCGACCCTAGAAATGAACTTGCCGAGAGCTCTGTGAATGTCGGTGTATCCGGAGTACAGACATAGTCACGTTGTTGCTAAAAGTGTCACACGCTCAAATGGGTTGGCTTTCACTCAAACTCTGCTTCAAAGTTGTAATGGCTCAGTGGAAACCCTCAATTTAAAACATAATTACATATTTAAAAACGGCAGTAATTATAACATTAATATTCCTAGTGTACACTTTGTATACAGGACTAAACGTCTTTTCTCAGACAGTGCCGCTGCACATTTTATCTCAGACAGTGGCCTCTGCACATTTTGTCTTAGAGAGTGACCGCTGCACATTTTGTCTCAGACAGTGACCGCTGCACATTTTGTCTCAGACAGTGGCCTCTGCACATTTTGTCTTAGAGAGTGACCACTGCACATTTTGTCTCAGACAGTGGCCTCTGCACATTTTGTCTCATACAGTGACCGCTGCACATTTTGTCTCAGACAGTGGCCTCTGCACATTTTGTCTCAGACAGTGACCGCTGCACATTTTGTCTCAGAGAGTGGCCTATGCACATTTTGTCTCACACAGTGTCTTCTGCACATGTTGTCTCAGACAGTGGCCGCGGCACATTTTGTTTCACACAGTGGCCTCTGCACATTTTGTCTCAGACAGTGACCGTTGCACATTTTGTCTCACACAGTGGCCTCTGTACATTTTGGCTCAGACAGTGGCCATTGCATTTTTTGTCTCAGACAGTGGCCGCTGCACATTTTGTCTCACACAGTGGCCTCTGCACATTTTGTCTCAGACAGTGACCGCTGCACATTTTGTCTCAGACAGTGGCCGCTGCACATTTTGTCTCACACAGTGGCCTCTGCACATTTTACATCAGACAGTGACCGCTGCACATTTTGCCTAAGTGTATCAGCATCAATTTCACTGTGGCACTTTACATGTGCTGTGTGTCTAGCTCTAGGGTGTTATTTACTTTTTCTCAGTGCCCGGTGAAACAGAGGCAACCCGCTGATCGTATTGATTCCAGTAAAGAGGGGTTTTCAGTATAGCGCAGCATGCAGCGGGCTGATTTACAGGTGTTTTGGCTGCTAACAGAATCGTTCTTGCCTCGTCGTGGGTGCTTGGCCCTCAGAAGCTTTGCTCTTGTTCTTTAGAATGCTATGTACAAATTATTTACAGCTGTCACAAGTATTGCCAAAGTACATCCGTGGGGTGCATGGATGTAGAACTATACATCTCTCTGTATACATTCCTTTCCCGGTTGGTCTTTGCCACTGACTGTGATATGTAGAAACAGACTTTCTGCCCTCTCTCCTCTGTTAGGGCATGTGCCCTGCACTGTCTCCTCTGTTGGCCTGTGCCCTGCCCTGTCGCCTCTGTTGGTGTGTTCCCTTCCCTCTCTCCTCTGTTGGTGTGTGCCCTGCCCTCACTCCTCTGTTGGCGTGTGCACTGCCCTCTCTCCTCTGTTGGCATGTGCCCTGCCCTCTCTCCTCTCTTGGCGTGTTCCCTGCCCTCTCGCCTCTGTTAGGGCATGTGCCCTGCCCTCTCTCCTCTGTTGGGGCGTTTGCCCTGCCCTCTCTCCTCTGTTGGCATGTGCCCTGCCCTCTCACCTCTGTTGGTGTGTGCCCTGCCCTCTCTCCTCTGTTAGGGCATGTGCCCTGCCCTCTCTCCTCTGTTAGGGCATGTGCCTTGCCCTCTCTCCTCTGTTGGGGCATGTGCCCTGCCCTCTCTCCTCTGTTGGCGTGTGCCCTGCCCTCTCACCTCTATTGGTGTGTGCCCTACCCTCTCACCTCTATTGGTGTGTGCCCTGCCCTCTCTCCTCTGTTGGCCTGTGACCTGCCCACTCTCCTCTGTTGGTGTGTGCCCTGCCCCCTCTCCTCTGTTGGCGTGTGCCCTGCCCTCTTCCCTCTGTTTGCCCTCTCCCCTCTGTTGGCATGTACTATGCCCTCTCTCCCCTGTTGGCATGTGCCCTGCCATCTCTTCTCTGTTGGCGTGTGCCCTGCCCTCCCTCCTCTGTTGGCATGTGCCCTGCCATCTCTCCTCTGTTGGCATGTGCCCTGCCCTCTCTCCTCTGTTGGTGTGTGCCCTGCCCTCCCTCCTGTGTTGGTGTGTGCCCTGCCCTCTCTCCTGTGTTGGTGTGTGCCCTGCCCCCTCTCATGTGTTGGTGTGTGCCCTGCCCCCTCTCCTGTGTTGGTGTGTTCCCTGCCCCCTCTCCTGTGTTGGTGTGTGCCCTGCCCTCTCTCCTGTGTTGGTGTGTGCCCTGCCCTCTCTCCTGTGTTAGTATGTGCCCTGCCCTCTCTCCTCTGTTGCTGTGTGTCCTGCCCCCTCTCCTGTGTTGGTGTGTGCCCTGCCCTCTCTCCTGTGTTGGTGTGTGCCTGCCCTCTCTCCTGTGTGGGCATGTGCCCTGCCCTGTCGCCTCTGTTGGTGTGTTCCCTTCCCTCTCTCCTCTGTTGGTGTGTGTCCTGCCCTCACTCCTCTGTTGGCGTGTGCACTGCCCTCTCTCCTCTGTTAGAGCATGTGCCCTGCCCTCTCTCATCTGTTGGGGCATGTGCCCTGCCCTCTCTCCTCTCTTGGCGTGTGCCTTGCCCTCTCTCCTCTGTTAGGGCATGTGCCCTGCCCTCTCTCCTCTGTTGGCGTGTGCCCTGCCCTCTCTCCTCTGTTAGGGCATGTGCCCTGCCCTCTCATCTCTGTTGGTATGTGCCCTGCCCTCTCTCCTCTGTTAGGGCATGTGCCCTGCCCTCTTTCCTCTGTTAGGGCATGTGCCCTACCCTCTCTCCTCTGTTGGGGCATGTGCCCTGCCCTCTCTCCTCTGTTGGCGTGTGCCCTGCCCTCTCTCCTCTGTTGGCATGTGCCCTGCCATCTCTTCTCTATTGGCGTGTGCCCTGCCCTCCCTCCTCTGTTGACATGTGCCCTGCCCTCTCTCCTCTGTTAGGGCATGTGCCCTGCCCTGTCTCCTCTGTTGGTGTGTTCCCTGCCCTCTCTCCTCTGTTGGGGTGTGCCCTGCCCTCTCTCCTCTGTTGGCGTGTGCACTGCCCTCTCTCCTCTGTTAGGGCATGTGCCCTGCCCTCTCTCCTCTGTTGGGGCATGTGCCCTGCCCTCTCTCCTCTGTTGGCGTGTGCCCTGCCCTCTCACCTCTATTGGTGTGTGCCCTGCCCTCTCTCCTCTGTTGGCGTGTGCCCTGCCCTCTCTCCTCTCTTGGCCTGTGCCCTGCCCACTCTCCTCTGTTGGTGTGTGCCCTGCCCTCTCTCCTCTGTTGGCGTGTGCCCTGCCCTCTTCCCTCTGTTTGCCCTCTCCCCTCTGTTGGCATGTACTATGCCCTCTCTCCTCTGTTGGCATGTGCCCTGCCATTTCTTCTCTGTTGGCGTGTGCCCTGCCCTCCCTCCTCTGTTGGCATGTGCCCTGCCCTCTCTCCTCTGTTGGCATGTGCCCTGCCCTCTCTCCTCTGTTGGTGTGTGCCCTGCCCTCCCTCCTGTGTTGGTGTGTGCCCTGCCCTCTCTCCTGTGTTGGTGTGTGCCCTGCCCCCTCTCCTGTGTTGGTGTGTGCCCTGCCCCCTCTCCTGTGTTGGTGTGTGCCCTGCCCCCTCTCCTGTGTTGGTGTGTGCCCTGCCCTCTCTCCTGTGTTGGTGTGTGCCCTGCCCTCTCTCCTGTGTTAGTATGTGCCCTGCCCTCTCTCCTCTGTTGCTGTGTGTTCTGCCCCCTCTCCTGTGTTGGTGTGTGCCCTGCCCTCTCTCCTGTGTTGGTGAGTGCCTGCCCTCTCTCCTGTGTTGGTGTGTACACGGCCCCCTCTCCTCTGTTGGCATGTGCCCTGCCCTCTCTCCTCTGTTGGTGTGTGCCCTGCCCTCTCTCCTGTGTTGGTGTGTGCCCTGCCCTCTCTCCTGTGTTGGTGTGTGCCCTGCCCTCTCTCCTCTGTTAGCGTGTGCCCTGCCCTGTCTCCTGTGTTGGTGTTTGCCCTTCCCTTTCTCCTGTGTTGGTGTGTGCCCTACCCCCTCTCCTCTGTTGGCGTGTGCCCTGCCCCCTCTCCTGTGTTGGTGTGTGCCCTGCCCTCTCTCCTGTGTTGGTGTGTGCCTGCCCTCTCTCCTGTGTTGGTGTGTGCCCTGCCCCCTCTCCTCTGTTGGCGTGTGCCCTGCCCCCTCTCCTGTGTTGGTATGTACCCTGCCCTCTCTCCTGTGTTGGTGTGTGCCCTGCCCTCTCTCCTGTGTTGGTGTGTACCCTGCCCTCTCTCCTGTGTTGGTGTGTACCCGGCCCCTCTCCTCTGTTGGCATGTGCCCTGCCCTCTCTCCTCTGTTGGTGTGTGCCCTGCCCTCTCTCCTGTGTTGGTGCGTGCCCTGCCCCCTCTCCTGTGGTGGTGTGTGCCCTGCCCTCTCTCCTGTGTTGGTGTGTGCCCTGCCCTCTCTCCTCTGTTGGCGTGTGCCCTGCCCTCTTCCCTCTGTTTGCCCTCTCCCCTCTGTTGGCATGTACTATGCCCTCTCTCCTCTGTTGGCATGTGCCCTGCCATCTCTTCTCTGTTGGCGTGTGCCCTGCCCTCCCTCCACTGTTGGCATGTGCCCTGCCCTCTCTCCTCTGTTGGCATGTGCCCTGTCCTCTCTCCTCTGTTGGTGTGTGCCCTGCCCTCCCTCCTGTGTTGGTGTGTGCCCTGCCCTCTCTCCTGTGTTGGTGTGTGCCCTGCCCCCTCTCCTGTGTTGGTGTGTGCCCTGCCCCCTCTCCTGTGTTGGTGTGTGCCCTGCCCCCTCTCCTGTGTTGGTGTGTGCCCTGCCCTCTCTCCTGTGTTGGTGTGTGCCCTGCCCTCTCTCCTGTGTTAGTATGTGCCCTGCCCTCTCTCCTCTGTTGCTGTGTGTCCTGCCCCCTCTCCTGTGTTGGTGTGTGCCCTGCCCTCTCTCCTGTGTTGGTGTGTGCCTGCCCTCTCTCCTGTGTTGGTGTGTACCCGGCCCCCTCTCCTCTGTTGGCATGTGCCCTGCCCTCTCTCCTCTGTTGGTGTGTGCCCTGCCCTCTCTCCTGTGTTGGTGTGTGCCCTGCCCCCTCTCCTGTGTTGGTGTGTGCCCTGCCCTCTCTCCTGTGGTGGTGTGTGCCCTGCCCCCTCTCCTGTGTTGGTGTGTGCCCTGCCCTCTCTCCTGTGTTGGTGTGTGCCCTGCCCTCTCTCCTCTGTTAGCGTGTGCCCTGCCCTGTCTCCTGTGTTGGTGTGTGCCCTTCCCCTTCTCCTGTGTTGGTGTGTGCCCTGCCCCCTCTCCTCTGTTGGCGTGTGCCCTGCCCCCTCTCCTGTGTTGGCGTGTGCCCTGCCCTCTCTCCTGTGTTGGTGTGTGCCTGCCCTCTCTCCTGTGTTGGTGTGTGCCCTGCCCCCTCTCCTCTGTTGGCGTGTGCCCTGCCCCCTCTCCTGTGTTGGTGTGTACCCTGCCCTCTCTCCTGTGTTGGTGTGTGCCCTGCCCTCTCTCCTGTGTTGGTGTGTACCCTGCCCTCTCTCCTGTGTTGGTGTGTACCCGGCCCCTCTCCTCTGTTGGCATGTGCCCTGCCCTCTCTCCTCTGTTGGTGTGTGCCCTGCCCTCTCTCCTGTGTTGGTGTGTGCCCTGCCCCCTCTCCTGTGGTGGTGTGTGCCCTGCCCTCTCTCCTGTGTTGGTGTGTGCCCTGCCCTCTCTCCTCTGTTAGCGTGTGCCCTGCCCTGTCTCCTGTGTTGGTGTGTGCCCTTCCCCTTCTCCTGTGTTGGTGTGTGCCCTGCCCCCTCTCCTGTGTTGGCGTGTGCCATGCCCCCTCTCCTGTGTTGGTGTGTGCCCTGCCCTCTCTCCTGTGTTGGTGTGTGCCTGCCCTCTCTCCTCTGTTGGCGTGTGCCCTGCCCCCTCTCCTGTGTTGGCGTGTGCCATGCCCCCTCTCCTGTGTTGGTGTGTGCCCTGCCCTCTCTCCTGTGTTGGTGTGTGCCTGCCCTCTCTCCTCTGTTGGCGTGTGCCCTGCCCCCTCTCCTCTGTTGGCGTGTGCCCTGCCCCCTCTCCTGTGTTGGTGTGTACCCTGCCCTCTCTCCTGTGTTGGTGTGTGCCCTGCCCTCTCTCCTGTGTTGGTGTGTACCCTGCCCTCTCTCCTGTGTTGGTGTGTACCCGGCCCCTCTCCTCTGTTGGCATGTGCCCTGCCCTCTCTCCTCTGTTGGTGTGTGCCCTGCCCTCTCTCCTGTGTTGGTGTGTGCCCTGCCCCCTCTCCTGTGGTGGTGTGTGCCTTGCCCTCTCTCCTGTGTTGGTGTGTGCCCTGCCCCCTCTCCTGTGTTGGTGTGTGCCCTGCCCTCTCTCCTGTGTTGGTGTGTGCCCTGCCCTCTCTCCTCTGTTAGCGTGTGCCCTGCCCTCTCTCCTGTGTTGGTGTGTGCCCTGCCCCCTCTCCTGTGTTGGTGTGTGCCCTGCCCCCTCTCCTCTGTTGGCGTGTGCCCTGCCCTCTCTCCTGTGTTGGTGTGTGCCCTGCCCTCTCTCCTGTGTTGGTGTGTGCCTGCCCTCTCTCCTGTGTTGGTGTGTGCTCTGCCCCCTCTCCTCTGTTGGCGTGTGCCCTGCCCCTTCTCCTGTGTTGGTGTGTACCCTGCCCTCTCTCCTGTGTTGGTGTGTGCCCTGCCCCCTCTCCTCTGTTGGCGTGTGCCCTGCCCCCTCTCCTGTGTTGGTGTGTGCCCTGCCCCCTCTCCTCTGTTGGCGTGTGCCCTGCCCCCTCTCCTGTGTTGGTGTGTGCGCTGCCCCCTCTCCTGTGTTGGTGTGTGCCCTGCCCTCTCTCCTGTGTTGATATGTGCTGAAACAAGGGACAACAACTGTTACTCAAAGGAAGTCTCCAGTAAGGGCCTCATTATTAGTTCGAAAGGAACTGGACATCCTCCATTTTCTGGAGGAAACTGCACTCTAAACACAGAGGAGAATCCACCAGTGATGCCCTTCACCGTAGGGATGATAATGCGGACAAAGGGCAGTAGGTGCAAACTCCTCTGTTTACAGTTTCCTCCAGAAATTAAAGGATGTTTGTTTCCCTCCAAACTCTAAATTATGTCATTAGTGCTAACAATTTGTGTAAATAAGTGGACCTATTATCACTTGTGCGAGCAGGGTCTCGTGCGCTGAAGTGCCTCTGTGTCTAATTCTCACAAGTTGTACTCGGTTTGAGTTCTGCTGCCTGTCTGTTTTTCCAGTCTGTGGGCACTCAGGGTCACTCAGGGGCACTCAGGGGCTTCATCACTAGTGTTCTGCCCCGGCACTCACGTTCTCCGCTTTACTGAGAACTACAGCGAATCTATAGTGCGACACACTTTTTGGATCTGTTGTGCCTGATGCTGGAGAGTGTTTGACGTTAAAGCAAAGGGTAAACCCACTAATCACTGGGACCTGGGTAATCGAGCAGTATAAGGGAGAAAGGGTCCCAGGATATACAGACTTATTAAAAGCTGACACACAAACAATCACAAAAGAATACAAAAAGAATGCTGACAAAGTGTTATTTAATCACACTTTGGCAAAGTACACATTTGCTAATAAATACAATAGACTTTGATCAAATAGTGCGGGGTGCCAAGGAAGGGAATAAGGGGATAGTGATTTGAGTGAGGTACGAGGGGTAAGTGACATATAAATTGTATAAAAACGTCACAATTCAATTGCAAGGCAGAACAATTTCAAGCCATAACATCCAGATCAAATTCATTGGATTGAATAGTAGAATTATTTACAAAGACCATGTACAAGCAAGAACACAGTGTACATTACACTGTTGGAAGTACTGGCGATGGAGTATTGTCGACGTTTCGACCCCTGGACATAGGTAGGTAAGTAGGCTCCTTACTAACGGGGTCTTCTTCAGGACAAAGACAGTGTGACAAGGGGAGTGGCACCCAAATAGAAGGTGAACAAGTATTCAATAACTTCTTGGCGTCAAAAGGCGCAGGGGCTGATAAGCTCCCGATGGGGGTAGAGTGAGTGACACTTAATTGGCAATGTCGAAAAAGTCGGGGAAATTAATATCTCCCGAATCAGAAGCCATGGCGCATACTCAGTGGCGACAGTGAAATTAATCACAGAGGAATCCAGCCTCGTTGGAGGCGGCGGCACCCACTGTCCTCGCGGTTCGTTCGTTGGATGTATCCTTCTGCCTCCACTCCTGCTGACGTCAGTGTGGTTGCTGTGCTTGAATTAGCACATCAAGTCCAACCCTATGTGCTTTGTCAATGCTTGTGTTTGTATCCAAGTCAATCATTGCCTATGCTCTATGTTACTTCTGGAACAATCCCGATAACCCAAGCGGAGTGTGGGCTACATCACAACTTTCAACTCCCTCACCCTCTTTCTCCCATTCAACGGATTAGAAAACAAATTGACTAAATAACCGATAAACAATTAGGGAAAGGTCCAGGCCACTATCTCTCTTGTTCTGTCTAAACTTGATTACGGCAATGGCCTCCACCACGGATCATCTCAATCAGCTGTGAAAAGACTACAACGGATTCAGAACTCTGCTGCCAGACTACTCCTACATGTAAAGATATTCACACTCTCCCTGCCTCGAGGGCCCCACATTGGTTACCGGTTGCCAGAAGATCCACGTTCAAGCTGCTTTGTATCATCCACAAGGCAAAACATGGAACAGGGCCACTCTACGTCAGGAGTAAAATAACCAAATACATTCAACAAAGCAACCTCTTCTCTAGAGTGGCACCTCGCCTCAAAATCCCATCATACAAGAACAAACACATAGGTGGCACATCCTTCTGTGTTCAAGCAGCTAAACTATGGAACTTATTACCCCCAGACATAAGATCCGTAGATAACTATCTTATCTTCAGAAGACTACTCAAGACTTAGCTCTTTCCTATATAACTACCATAGTAAAATACAAATATTCCTGTGGATATAAACATTTAATTTTATTATACGTGTGTATCTAGATAGGTGAATAATATGTACTTATGTAGCTCTGTATTTATTACTTTACTCCTACTGTAAAGAAAAGAAAAACCGATGACTCCCTCTAATGCACTACCCTATATTACACCCAATACCTCTCTAAATATATCCTCGACCTCCACTCTCTGACTCGTCCCCAAACTCATTCATCTGCTATGATCTTCAAAATAACCCTTTCTAGATTCTTCTCTCCATGAATCACCCGTAACCTCATTTTAATACTATGATCTCCCAAGTAACTGTTCTAAATTCTTCCCTCACCCATTCCTCCTTTGACTCATACCAAAACTCATTTTACTACTATGATCTCCCAAATCCATTTCTAGAGCTTCTTCCCTCCTCCACCTCTCCTTATACTCATCCCAAACCGCATCTTACTACTACAATATCCCAATAAACACTTTCTAGACTCTTCCTCCCTCTATCCCCCCATTATCCTTTTCAATCCAACTAAGAGACTCACATGTCCATCGCTCAAATTAACTTGCATTTCACTATAATAATCCACAATTTCTAATCCCTTTTGGGTTCCGGAGTAGCTTGCTACTCACCGAAAATCGCTTCGACGTCTCGTCAGGTGTAGTAGGTGGTATATAAATACAATTACAACTGAAAGACGAGAGATCTGCACATGAGCAAAACTTCTCCCATCCCAGGGTAAGCTCAAACCTAAAACTAACACAACCACACAGAAGACCAATGAGCAGTCAAAGGTCAAGAAAGGGAACATCAGAATGGTTCTGCATGATGTGGACTTTGCAGATAGGAGCTGTGCAGGTTTGTTATTTTTACAGCCCAGGAGGTGAAGTATTTCTGTTGGTTTTTCGTGAAGTGTTTGATTCCACACTTCGCCACCATCGAGTAGGACTAGGGATTGTGTTATTGACTCTGAAATTGACTTATATGGGGACGGAATACATTTTTTCTCTCGCCATGAAATGCAGAGAGGAATTTTCAATGCATTTTTATATGACAAGCTCAATGTGCTGAAGTTTTAGCCCCATGATTTTGAACTTTTCTTGATTCACTTCCGGTAGAGTTAAGTGAAGCTAAAGTTCTGCTCTGGATGGCACTCGGGTGGTCACATCATCAGCCCCAGGCCTGCGGTCTCTCACACCACTGGTGGTGCTGCTGGGTAGGACTGCCATAAAGCATAATTTTCAGGCAAGGATGAAAAATTTCGTAACTTCACCAAGTTTCAAAGTTTGACCACTCTGCAACACTGCTCTAAAACGTTTCTGCAGCAGATTTTGATGCAAGAAAACATTCTGTGAGAGAAAGTTCTTCTACAGTCTAAAAAAAAACTAGCTAGTTCCTTGTAGTTAATAAAGTTTAACTTAAAAAATCACAGGGGTGACAAGAGACAACTTTGCAAATCTCGTACATCTTTTTGCCAGGGTTTGATAACTTCCCTGGTTGTTAGATGGCTCTTAACTGACTCCTGGAGTCTATGAGAAGAAAACATTGGTCCATCAGTGCTGAAATTTAAAGTTGGTGTGGGGGCCTCTCGTGGTGGGAGGTGCATGTGATAGAGGTGTCAGAGGCAGGGAGTGGGGTGAGTGAAATGTTTCATTCTGCCCGCGGAATTGGCAGAATTTCGCGACTCCGCACTACTCTTGTAATGCGGAGTTCGGCCAAATTCCACCAATCGCCTAGTGGCAGATTTTGTGTCTCCAAGGCTCCAGAAAAGCGAGCTGACGAGCGTGAGTGAGAGTTGGAGTCCACTAGTGTGATTTACAAATGTGGTTGTCACAAGCTGTCGCGCTCAGAGGCCTGCGCTCGAGTATATTTTCTACTTGATCGGCAGCAAAATGAACTTGAATGGCCGTGCGTTCTTGTGCACTACTATGGTGCTGTTGACGCTGATTTTTCAGCTGGTGCTCACACTACTGGCGCTTAATTGCAGCACAAGCAGCGCGGCATCCATAATCTCCACTGATTGGTAGAACTCCGTGAAATCTTGCAGAGTTTATATAGAATTCCACAGAATTTCTGGGAGTTAAACCTCATGATTTCTGTCCACCGCTGGTAGGGAGTAGTAGCAACATAAGGGGCATAGTGGCTATGAGGCTTCATGTCGGCATAGTGGGGCACATGGAAGCAATGAGGAGCAAAGTGTCCACAGCCTCTTCCCTACTCACTGCTCTCTGAGACCTGGTCCTCAGTGTGATAACACACTGTGGGTCGACTCCTACCCAGAGTTAACACTGCGCATGTACACGCTACAACGATTCCAGGAGGAAGTATATTACAAGCTTCAGGACACCTTCCCAGTTAGCAGGTGCACTTTACACATTGAAATAACAAGAATAGATGTACACCTGAGGGCCCCCTAGTGGTGTTCATATGTAATGCATTTTTTAAATATGGAGATTTCCAGTACATTGCTGTCTTGGTCCTGCAGAGTGATTCTAATGGCTCAATTCACAAAGCCAAAAACTTTGTCTGGCTCCTCCCAAACCCACGCTCAGCCAACATTTAAAAATCTTTTCGGTGACTTTCGCCTCAAAACTTGTGTGTCAGTGCAATTTATCATTGTGCACTGGGCGTATTCCTAACCCATAGAATAAAGGTCTCATTGGCCCACTTCAGAACTAACCATCTGCTGATCCTGCCAGTCTGGCCAGGTTCAGGCCCATCTCTCTGTGACCTCTACCAGCTAAACTATCAGAAAGTGTTGTTAAGTCTGAGCTTCAGCTTTGATTGAAACTCACGACATCCCTGAATTATCTCGGTCTGGCTTCCGTCCGTCCTATAGTACTGAATCCGTTCTCGTTTCAATTACGAAGGACATCCGTGCGCTACCGAATGAAGGTGCTCCGCTGCCACGGTCATCTTGGACCATTCATGCAGTATCTTACCCCATCCTGCTCATCCCTTTGTCCAAAACAGGAGAAACAGACTTAGGCCTGGGTGAAATTTAAATTAGGTCAATATAATTTGAATAATTTTGGGAATTTCACATTATGCTTGCTATGGGAAATTCCCCAAATTATGTCATTTCTTGCAATTATGCGCCATTCGTGGTAAAAATCCACCGCCAATGCACAAGAACAACAAAATGTGAGCTGATATTGTTTGTTGTTTTCTTGTTTTTTTGCATACTTTTAGCGCAACATGACGTATAAGCAAATTATGTGAATTTCATACACCCCTAAAACAGACCTAGAACTGGAACATTCCTGTCTGATCCTTCACAAAATGGCTCACTACCTCCTTTTAGGTCATATTTTAGTAAGGTAGATTGTGGTGTGCCTTAGGGCTCAGCACTGACTGAGCCTTTCTCTTTTTAACATCTATGCCACTCCTCGACTCGTTCCTTCAACATCAGCTTCTAAGCTTTTGCAGACAATGCCCAGCTCATTTTGCGCATAAAGGGAAACTATTCAATCACAGCTAAAAGGGACTTCCATGGGCAGTACCTTTCTCCCAAATCTGGCAGCCTGTATGTGCATAATTTTGAGAACACACACTCACGGGTTAATAATACCCTTTTTTAAATTACATCAAATTAAGGCGATGACTCCATATATGACATTTTGGACATTTGGGAGGGTATTAAGACATCCCATCAACAGATTGAACCTCTGTCTGACATTCACAAGCCAGTCCAGTAACATGAGTTTACCTTTCCTTAACCCTGGGCAGAAAACTGCGGTGCGCTTGCGGAGTGTGCAGAGCGAGCGCAACTACGCACTATGCGAATCGCACGTAGCACGGTGCAAAAAATGCGTGTTGAGCATTTTTTGTTCACTCGCGGTCCTCAATGTCAAGTTGGCGACCGCGAGCGAGCAAAAACCACATCCCGGCAAGACTTTTTCCTCGTTCGCGATCGGCAACATCAAGTTGCCAATCGGGAGCGTAGAAAATAAACCTCCCGGCGAGATTCTTAACGCGGGGAGGTCAGGTTTCTCATTGCGAGTGGTCGCGTATGCTCGCAACCGCTCGCGATGAGAAACTACCAGTCTGCGTTGAGAAAGCTGCCGCTCGAGTAGAAATCTACTCAAGCGGCAGAAAACGACCGCTTGCACTGTGCATGATGCCGGTCGCAATGATTGCACAGTGCGGATAAGCATCCGGCACTGTGCAATCATTGTGAACAGCATTTCCCTACCGCACTACGCAGTTCTCATAGCTATGCGTGGCGCAACGTAGTGCAAAGTGCACTTCGCGTAGCGTAGCGCGACTACGCAAACTATGCCCAGGGTTACCTTTCTTAGACTTGGTGATATAACTACGCAATGGCACAATAGTGACCGAGGTAGACAGGAAACCATCTGATAGGAATTCTTTCTTATTGTAGGAGAGTTATAATCCTAAAGCTTTAACCCCTTCCACGTGCGGCAAATTCCGCCACGATGCAAAGGGGGGTGGGGCTGGGCGTGGTGCTCTGGTACTCAGGACGGCTCCCGGCCATCATAAATCACGGTGGGCGTGTGCTCATGATGGCCGGGTGCCGTCCGAACTCCGCCCACTAATTAATTCGCCCGCACAGGCGGGGAATTTGCCGCGCGTGGGCGGAGCGGCAACGGTCGGACGTCTCCCGGCCGTCATGAGCACACGACTACCGTGACTCATGACGGGCGGGAGCCTTCCTGAGCATGGATGTGGTTAAGAGAGAATTTACAACTGGAACAATTTCTGTGAAAATGCAGGAAGTTCTCAGTCTTGGGCACATTCACAAGAAGTGCTAGAATACTTATAGAACAGCTACAACATGCATCATTGCATCTCCCATCAGCACCGCTTGTAAAGCTAAAAGACAGGCTGTAAACAATAATCGCCAGGCAGAGTGCTTGAAACTCACCCCAAACCTGAGGCAGACAAACTAGCAGGTGTCACTACTTACTCCAGCATTTCCAATAACATCAAAAAGCTGAACAATAGACACTGGCACATGTTCACGGGATTGAGAAGAGGTCAAGCTCAAATGGCTTGATTTACTATTGCAAGGAATATACAGAAAGTGAATGTACACTTGCCAATCAATTTACCTGTGTACAATACCCACTGATGGGAATGAATGCATTGGTAAATGTTGCTCCAGGGAGGGCAGAGAGCGTTCCAAGCTGGCGATGCCCTCTTAAGTTTGCACAAGGTCAAAGGTTTCCCTAAACTCGAGAATTTGTGGCTTTCATAAACCTTTCTCGACCCGTTCACACTCTGGAAATGGTTTAAGATGTGCTCCTCTCAATGGGAAGGGGTATCCTGACCCCTGTCCGGGTGTAGGGAGTGGGTTTCTGCAGTGAGGAAAACTCTTCCGCATGGAGAAAGAAATGTTTTGCATCGGTATGAATAATATGTCACCCCCTTGTGCAGCAGAGTATGCATAATTGGGCACGGGGAAAGTCCACCCTAGAGACATAATTAGGAATTCACAAAGCTTTCCTAGGAGTACACCTACAAACATGTGACCTGCAGGGCTTGGCAGGGCACTTTAAATGGTTTGTGGAAGGCATATCAGCAAGGGCCGGCAAAAATTATCGCTCAGCGCCCTTAGCGTGAGGATAATTATCGCCGGTCAACTCTGAATTTTATCGCGGAGATAGCGTGCTATTAGCAACACCTATCTCCAAAGCGATAAAATTCAGAGCGCAAGCTGCCAAATGTGCGATTATCGCTGGAAATCCAGCGATAATCACACAACTTTTGGCGATAGCTTGCTGATAGGGCCGCACATACTTAGCCATGATGTCCACCGTCCATAGGATATCATGGCTAAGTCAGTTTCAAAGCAGGCGTAAGGAAAGTAGCGATATCAGAGGTTATCGCTACTTTTCTTGTCGCTATGCTGCTTTGCGTGAGGCTTGATAATAGGAGAAATGTCGCTTAGCGACATTTCTCCCGTTATCCTGGGGAGGAACGCCCACTTTGCATCTCATTAGAGATGCAAAGATGGGCGTTAAGGGAAATGGCAATGATGCAAGGTTTCATGCGATAGCGTGACCTTGGTGATAAGGCGATAAAATTATCACCGCTTTTCGTCCGAAAACGGACGCAAAAGTGGCGATAATTTTTTATCGCCTGCTTGCTGATATGCCTCTGGGTTTCTTATGCAGCAGCAGCATCTTTGTGACCCAGTATGCCCCGCCCCCAACCCCTCCCCGAAGGAGTATTTCATTAATGCTCTCAGTTCCCAAAGCCCCCAGGTGGATTCTCCCAGTCTACGATATTCCAGGGTATGCCGTCATCCCGGGGTGAATGGTAACCTCTGTGGGATTAGCAGGGCATTAACGGGGCATTTGAATTCAAGCCCTAGGTGGGTTGATTTTGCTGCTAGTGAACCCTTTAGGATCATTCAGTAGCATTTTGTTTCAAACTGGACATTCTAAAAGGCAAAATCCGGGTCGGGTGCGACAGGCAATAGACCCAGGCACAAATATGTGGTCCCCATCAGTGAATTAGAAAGCTAAAAAAGTGGCCAATGTTTACAAATTGGGTCAGTTTTGTAGTTGTAGAGAAATGCTGTATACGTGCAGTGCAAGGTAGAGGAGGCTGTATGGAGTTGAACCTGCTGCAGGCCATGCTTGTTTTAATATCAGCAAAATGTAACAGCAAAAACCAGCCCAGAAGAGGATAAAACAGGCTCACAAACAGCCAAAAAGCAGGCCCAGACACTCATCTGTCAGCCCAGCCCGATGGGCACTGCCGGATTGTCCTATCGCCAAAGCACAGTTATGGGTGCCCTGGAACATTACATTCTGCCCACCCCTTTTTCAAATGCCAACTCTGAGATCTGCTCCTAGCTCCTGATTGGAGAAATGAATTCGAGGAGGCAAGCGCGCCATATATGCAGAGCACGCCCAGGACCAACACTTACCTCTCTATGCAGCGTCTTTAAATGCGGATGTTACACGGCATCATTGAAAAGTGGGTTTAATTCCAATTTGTAAATCAAAGTCACCCTTTTTAAAGTATATTTGTTCTGGTGAATGTTTGTTTGTTTAACCGTTTTAAACGGCTTTGACATGTCACTTTATGACTTGGATGTGCAAAATCCGCGTAATTTGCCTTTTCCCTTATAAATTACGCGAAACCAAGAGGAATTAAATTCAATTACCTGGAATGTTATTATTTCAGAAATTAAGCATAACGAAATGTGAAATTCCTCAAATTATGAAAATGAAGCTGGCATAATTAAAATTTTGCCCGTGCCCCCTTAAGTCTGCTTCATGGTGCTCTGAAGCATTACAACCACACAGAAATGCCAAATCTAGCCAGTAGTCACA
This sequence comes from Triturus cristatus, assembly GCF_964204655.1. NCBI lineage: Eukaryota > Metazoa > Chordata > Amphibia > Caudata > Salamandridae > Triturus > Triturus cristatus. The sequence goes on along the minus strand of NC_140588.1, from coordinate 1,059,735,353 downwards.
CTGTCACACTGTCTCACTGTCGAACTGAACTCATGCTAACATTTTCATGCATAATGTGCAATTGCCATCTTTGCCAGCACTTTTGAGTTTCAAATGCAATGGTTTTTATTGACTGTGCACTAAACTCCCTTCCTTGGTGACTTGGTCTCAATTCTCTCAGGGTGGGTTGGGGAAGAACCCCACACCCATCCCCGGGCAGTACCGGCCTACTGGTGCCATTCTGAGAGATTAGTTACACCTACTTTCAAAATTACCGGGCCTCATCCGACAGCACTTTTGACCAGAACCCCAAAGAATCTGCACAACCGCACTTAGGGGCATATTATCAGTGGCCAGCGATAATTATCGCTGGTCGTGCTAAGCAATAAATTTCTTATCACAGGCTATCTCTGGAATTTATCGCCCTGGTAGCGTGTTATTAACAACGCGTTTCTCCAGGGCGATAAAAATTCCATAGATAGCGAGGTTATCGCCGTTTTGCAGGGAACATCGCTGGTTTTCCAGCGATATTCCCTGCAAAACGGCAATAACCTTGCTGATACGACCCTGTGGTCGTATCAGCATAATCCACCCCATAATCCATCGCGATGTGAACATCAGCGATATTTGCAAGGTAGTCCATCCGGGGTACGCCCAGTGACGCCCACTTTGCATCTCATTAGAGATGCAAGGGAGGTGCTGGGAAAAAGGGTGCTAACATGCGATCATGCATGTTAGCACCCGCTTGTAAATAGGACGATAGTTTTATCTCCGCTTTTTTGGCTTTTTAAGCCAAAAAAGCGGTGATAAAGCCCTTGTAAATATGCCCCTTAGTTCACCCTGCCCTTCTCACAGGTGGCGATGACAAGGGCATTGCATATAGACACTGGATGAATAAAAAGCTGCAAAGTGTTCCTGTTATAAACTTTCAGTATCTCACAAATACCACCGGTAGTTCTCAAAGCTTCCTGCATGAGGCTTTCATGTTAATGTAGCTTTTCCAGCTTTTGTTTTATTTTGAGATGCAAAAGATTGGAACCACCCACCCACTATTGAAATCGTGAGGAAACAGTTCAAATTAACTTATCAGAAATCAGCACATCCATTTTCAGGATCAATTAGTACTGGGGGAGGAAAATTGGCAGTTTTGGGGAGAAAACAACACAGGAAGTCAAATACAAAAGTAGTAAACGCCTAGAAACGACACATAGTACAATAAACTGTGCGCGACTTTACTTGAGCGATAAATCTTTGCATCCCAGAGCCCACACAGATCAGGATAAGGATGGCAGTAGCTGGTCTACCATGACTCATGTGTACGTAGAGGAAGGCGGGATCTGCGAGGATGAGTACGCAATGCACCAGTCTCTGGTGTGTAACATGAGCAGGAGGCAGGACTTGCAGCTACGCCGCCATTGCTAGATATGAGCGTTCGCTGCGCGGTACTGGTGGGAATTGAGAGTGGGGAGCCTGTGGGGCAGGGTGGTGTCAGTAGACAGAGGAGGCTGTCGGCTGGCAGGGTGCACTATTCTGTGCTCCCTGCACAATAGGTGGGGCCAAGTAGAGTATGTAATGTATTACTGCCGCAGTACTCTTTTACATACTCTTGCATGCCTTTGAGCATAGGCTCCAAACAGTGCTTAGTTTGAGCCGGTGGCGTCAGGTGCTCAGCACCAACATTTATGAAAGTCTGCCACATGGTGGCGCTGTTTGTGTAATTTACAGATGAACAGAACAACAGTTGTTTATTAATTGAATATACATTAAAATGAGCAATACCTGCCATTCTTATATCTCTGAGGCCTGGAATAGTCCGAATTGTCACACTTGTTGGAGGGTGGTGGTTAGTAGTTGTGTTGGTGCTGTCATTGGAATCACTGGCGGAGGCAGTGGGTGGTTCAAGCTGTAGTTGCCTGGCTAGGGCACATTTTTTGCAAATTAAGTAATGCCTCCAAAGCATCTAACATGTGAATAAAGTTAAAATATTTTGAAATATGCATTTAATTAGTACAAATAAAAAGGTCTGTGTCATTTTTGCGCGTTTGCTAATAGGCACTTAGACGCTCCGCGGCCAATTGATAAAGACGAGAGTATGTAAAAGGGTACTCAGGTAGTACAACTTCCTGCCTTCCGAAGGCAGTGGGGCAGGTGATGTAAACAGTACCAGCCACAGTGTCACTTTTTTGTATGTTCAGTAGGGCAACAGTGGGATTTGGCAGTGTCACAATGTTTCTCACACTAAGGAGATACCTTCAGCCTAGACGGGAAATCTTAGCATCTCAAGATTAGATCACACGAGCATACCTTCATGGCAGCAGCTTAGAAGGACCATTAGGGACTATACAGCGAACTATTCATAATAACCTGATAACGGCAATCAGAACTGTTTTACTAAAAAATATTATTGTGAGGAGAAGAAAGAGACATTTTCAAGCTGTTTCTAGGCGGACCTGCCCACTTGCATGAACCTGGATATATCTGCCCCTGCTGCACGTGACGAAGGCTGCTGCATGTGATGAAGGCTGCTGCACGTGACGAAGACGGCTGCATGTGACGAAGACGGCTGCATGTGACGAAGACAGCTGCATGTGATGAAGACTGCTGCATGTGATGAAGGCTGCTGCATGTGACGAAGACTGCTGCATGTGATGAAGACTGCTGCATGTGATGAAGGCTGCTGCATGTGATGAAGACTGCTGCACGTGATGAAGACAGCTGCATGTGATGAAGGCTGCTGCACGTGACGAAGACGGCTGCATGTGACGAAGACTGCTGCATGTGATGAAGACTGCTGCATGTGATGAAGACTGCTGCACGTGACGAAGATAGCTGCATGTGATGAAGGCTGCTGCATGTGACGAGGACTTCTGCATGTGATGAAGGCTGCTGCACGTGACGAAGACTGCTGCACGTGACGAAGACTGCTGCATGTGATGAAGGCTGCTGCATGTGATGAAGACTGCTACACGTGACGAAGGCTGCTGCACGTGACGAAGACAGCTGCATGTGATGAAGACTGCTGCATGTGATGAAGGCTGATGCACGTGACGAAGACTGCTGCATGTGATGAAGGCTGCTGCACGTGACGAAGACTGCTGCATGTGATGAAGACTGCTGCACGTGACGAAGATAGCTGCATGTGATGAAGGCTGCTGCATGTGACGAGGACTTCTGCATGTGATGAAGGCTGCTGCACGTGATGAAGACTGCTGCACGTGACGAAGACTGCTGCATGTGATGAAGGCTGCTGCATGTGATGAAGACTGCTACACGTGACGAAGGCTGCTGCACGTGACGAAGACAGCTGCATGTGATGAAGACTGCTGCATGTGATGAAGGCTGATGCACGTGACGAAGACTGCTGCATGTGATGAAGGCTGCTGCACGTGATGAAGACTTGTTACATTGCACATGAGGCAGAGTGGTAGAGCATCTCTGGCCAAGAGAGGTGAGTGAGCACACAGGGCCACCAGGGCAGAAGGAGGGATCTCTGGTGCCCTGTCACGTGACTTTTCAGAAGCCTTTAGAGGAAGTTATCTGGCAGAAGAAAGAGGTCAGAGGGAAGTAATACAGGAAGAAAGGTACTGCCAATTTGTGAAAAACAGGATGTGTGGTGAGCAATTTGGGAAGTGAAATCCCACAGAGTTCCTCTTGTTGTGCTGGTGTAATAGATGCATCTGTCCAGCCGGAAACCTCCCCTGTGTGAAAGAGCCTGAGCTTCAAATCTTCACCAAGCCAGAGTCAATATTTTCCCAAAACATTCAGGCAGAGGACCACTGCATGTAACAAGTTTGGAGAACTTCCCTCTTGGGCTAGCTGAAGGGTCACATCACTCTCTGGTAGTCAGGGCCTGATGAGAGGCCTGCCCATCACTGGAGGCCATGGACTGCCTCCGGTAAAATAAAGCGCCTGGAAGAGCTAGAGCTGGACATTTCTGCTCCCTAGTCACACAAAGCCACACATAAACAAATGAATCATAAGGTCGGCCTTGAAAGTCTGTAGCAGGTGGCATTCTGCAGAGCTCCCTGAAAGCCAAGCGTAGAGGACTCAAGCACTAATGCCATGTACAGTGTATGCCCGGCCATTTGCACGGAGCTGTTTGGTCCCTCAAAGCGCAGATCTAGGCACGGAACCAGGCCTCACTAAGGGTCTGTCGGGATGGGAGTACCGCAGTAAATAGGCAGAGCTCCCACCTTAGTAATCTAGCGGCCGACGGCCTCCCTTACAGCTGAGATAACCACAGGGTTTCCGAAGGGAGAGCCTCAGCCGGCTCTGCTGATGGAAAGACTCATTCGCCACTTGACCTCCAGGCCCTATTGACGGTCACCTCCCCTTACATAGGGCGGTGGTGGCATCACGCCATCTACGGCACATACACCATGAGTCAACACAAGCATTGCAGATACCACTGAGTGGAAACACTGAGCAGGGGCTGCTACTCCATGTTTCCGAGCTGTGATGTTCAGAGCTCATGCGTTTACTTGTTACCGCTTTGGGTTGGCAGCGCAAGCGAGGGCAAAGTGCAGAAAATGCGTTACGCACTCCTCCTTATCATTAATGATTGGGACAAAACTCTAAATCTGGTGTGAATTCTCAACAGGAAACTATCAGTGATCACAGTGCTGAGGATTTGCACCACATTCTAAAGGGCCTCTTAAGTCTCGGCAGCCCCAACACTTATTTCCATATTCAGATGTGCCTGGCAGCACAAGCCTGAACTGTAGGAGAAATGTTTACAGACTCTGAAGTATATTATCTCGTAGTTGCAGAGTTGCACCCGTAGAGGGCGCTACCTTGTTCTGAGGACATTGCGCCCTTCCAAGGCTCTTCCAGCACCTTCTCTTCTCTATAAAGAGTGTTCACTCAGATCCCCAGGCCGGCTCTGCAGCCGTACTTGCATTTGATGTGGGACCTCTCCCTCTTTTGAACTTGTGAACAAAGAAACCAGCAACTGTGTAGTCTACTCCAGGACAGGATAGCCACTGAGTGTATCAATCAATCAGCCAATCAATCAGGACCTTTAAAGAGCGGTAATTCACCTGTGAGGGTCTCAAGGCGCTGGAGTTGCTAGCTTCTTCCTGGTGATCTGTTCACGTGATCCAGCGCCCACGTAGCAATCCACCCAGGTTTATTGGTCTGGTTGAGTAGACCAAGGGCTGTTGAGCAGGCTTTGTGCACTAGCCAGGTCTGGCGGCTTAGTGGACTAATGCATCCACTGTGGGGGCCTGTGTTCGGCTCACGGTCACAGGTGCAAGTCCCGGTGGGTTCTCTCAGCCTTTCATCCTTCTGAGGTCGATAAACTGAGTACCATTGAGTTGGGCAACAATAAACATCTGTTCTTCAGCGCCAAGATGCCCTTAGGTGAACGTGCGCTTTACAAATGCACATGTTTACACCCTGCCACCAGCTCTGACTGAGCAGGCTTTCCTTCAAGCTTCTTACTACCTTTTTTTAGTTGAAGTTCTTGCTCCCTCGACTGTTTTCTTCTAAACTGAAGACTGCCAATGAGGATCGTAACTCAACCTCTGCTCCCAGCCCCAGCATCTGAAACTGTCTTCTGCCATCCCCGATCAGTGCTTAATTTTTAAAAAACAAAATAAGTGCCAGGGCTCTCATCAGGAGGCCGCTGCAGCTTGCACCACACACTGCCCCTGCCATGCTGCCAATGAATGTAACAACACAGCTGCACACTCCCTCAAGTGAGACAATTTTGACTATTTCAGACCCCCAAAGCTATAAGAATGGTTTGGACAGAATGTAATAGTAATGTTTAATGTATAATACATTAATACTCTCACTCCTTCCAATGCTCCCAGTACCATTTATTGTACATATCCTTTCTTTTTTCCTATTGTAATCAAGTCGCTCGCTGACTTTGGAACCGTATTGACTCTTGTATATATCCTTGGCTTTGTCCCACTATTGTCGTTTCCCTAACCCCCATCCTTGTATTTTGCCTATGCCATCCTGTACTTGGAACTGTACCATTTATTGTATATCTCTCTGTCTTGTGTCCTATTGTAATCAAGTCGCTCGCTGACTTTGGAACCGTGTTGACTCTTGTATATATCCATGGCTTTGTCCCACTATTGTCGTTTCCCTAACCCCCATCCTTGTATTTTGCTTATGCTGTACGCAACATATCTTTCCCTGTAAAGCGCTCTGATACCCTAACAGGTCATGTTCACGCTATATAAAACTTCAAATAAATCAATCAATAAATAAATAAATAATTGACTAATGCTGTGGTCGTCTCTAAACTAGCCAGACAGCGCCACCTTGTGGCACACTGTCACAAGCGCTGGTGCTGATAATAGAGTGGGTGCGGAGCACCGGAAACCACCGGCTTAAATGAAACACTGTCCCCGACAGTAATATCACACACTGGGTTTGGTGCAACTAAGGCGTTGGCGATGTCTATTCCTCCAATCACTTCTTCTCCATAAAAAATAACTTCACAGGTAGCATTCTACTTTCCAGAAAGCGCAGTATGTCTCCCAAATTTTAGGGCAGAGTGAAGGTGGAGCCAATCGCAACCACGGCCACGCACTCTATTGCAGCGGTCCAAGCCTCAGTGTCAGTTTGTGTTGTGCTCACATAAACGTACAAACAGGCCTGTGGTCCAAGGAGCATGGCGTCCACAGCCTTTGCCCAGTGATGTTATCAGCAGGGTGTGCACTACTAAAACCACAATTTCGGCTCCTGGGTATAAGTTCTTGCAGGCAAGCAGTGATGGCCTGCCTCCAAGCAGAGCAGCCCACATTGGCAGCGAGATTTGTGAAATATATGCAGTCAGTTGAGAAACTTCTGAGCACCACAGCTCCTTGCGAATGAGTGCAAACCGCAGAGGTGTGGCCCAATTGACTCACAAACCAATAGCCTGCACTGTGACTATGCACTATATGTGGCCTCAACATCACTAGTGACACATTGGACCACTCGACTTGATCAGCAGACCGAGATGATTGTTAATGAGGGGTTCTCGATTAATGAACTGTCAGTATGGAACTGCATATCATTCAATGAAGAACTGGAGAATCATCCTTAGACCGTGCCAAAGTTTCGAGAAAATAGGGGCTAATTTATCAAGACAGGCGATACAATTATCGCCGCTTTAGCGGCAGTTACGGCGATAATGGGCTTGATAATATGCTCTATGGAATTCCAATTGAAGTTCAGGTTAGATGTCCTTCACATCTAACATGGGCTTCAATTGGAATTCCATAGAGCATATTATCAAGGCCATTATCACCGTTTTAGCGTCAGTTTTCTGCCGCTAAAGCGGCGATATTTTTATCGCCTGTCTTGATAATATGCCCCATAGTTTTAATATTTTTCACACTCTTTTTACCAAATCCAGATCTGAATATGGTGAATGCTTGCACTCTGTGTGGTTTTCAGAAATTAAGACTGGAATTTATTTGGTTTCGTTTGATTTGCCTTGAGTTGCCAAAGAACCGCCTCCTACTTGGATGGACAGGTCTTTACTGGCTCTATTTTTGACAGCTCTGGCACCTTGGCACTTTAAGCACACGTGCACATGTTCTCAACAGTGTTAGCACTTTGGCACTCTAAGCACAATCATGTCTTAAGCACATTTTTGGCTATTTACGAAATTTTGACCGTATTAGTTGTACATTTTAAACTTGTATAGTGTAAAGTTTTCATTATGCTCGCTCTTTTGCAAAGGTTTTAATTACCTATGCAATAAATGTATTTGATTTGATCTGAGCTGTAGCAGAGCTAATCTTGGCTGCAGAGAGGTTACAATGAACTTTGCATCTCTGGTCTACATGTTAGAGCCTTTGACATATTGCCCATGTGGGTCAGAAGGTCAAATTATCCCTAAACAACATGTGGAGAATCCTTTTGTGATTCAGTAGTCATAAAAGAGGAAACATAAACGCATGCATTCATACATGCATACTTACATACATGGGTGTCTCACTGGTCATCCCTTCCAGGGGAAAGGTGGGCCCCATAGGGTGAGTAGTGTAGACTGACATTGTAGTGACACTTTCCTCCAGAGTCCCAGTCCTCTGATTCACCTACATTGTCGCACCGCCGCCCCTGCATTTCTATAATGCATGGTGCCCCTGTAGGGTTTAATACCAACATTCATTCTTTAGGGATTTGACACTTTAAGTGCTACAGACTACAGAATAGAACTGAAAGCATGGCTGTTGTTCTTATAATATATGCTATTAAAACGCACCCTCTCTGATTCTGTTGGAATGTCCTATTTGAAGGGCATTCCTATATTTTCTATATGTTGTGGAGCATGAGGGAACAGTTGCACAATTTTAATGCTAGAACACCATTAGTTGCAAAGTTATTTCCAGACAACTGCCTCTTTTGCCAGTTCTCTTATCCGGGTGGCTGTCACTCTGTCACCTTACATGAGAACTACTCAATACTGGGTGCTAACAGCAACTGTTTTATTTTGATTTAGATTAGCACAGATTCCTGTAGAGTAGTTAACCAGTGGTAATACTGTCATCTGATTGGCACTCACTTATTCAATCTCAGAAGGAATGGAAGATGCATTAGGAATGAAACTCAAGACTCGTCTGTCACACATCCCAAAATCAGGTGCATTAACCCACTAAGCTCAATATTCTGAGACCCGAACATGGATATGTGGCAACGTCCATCCTGATGAGCCGACTGGTAAATGCACCTGTGGTCAACAGTCAGACAGGAGTGTCTTTCTCCAGATGGAATAAAAAATATTTAATGAGATCATTTTTATTTTACGGAGGGAATATTTAGAGAATTGACAAAACGGGCCACGGCCTTGTAACAACTTGGTAGCTTGATTCTAAAGTGCTTTGTATTGAAATCTCTAAAAGCTGCTTTTCAGGAGTCAAAACACTCATTGCCCTTTTTAAAGATGTCTGTCAATAGCCTATAAACAATGTCAAATCCACTGAAACATGTTTGTTGTAACCCTTTCTGGTTTGACCAATATGTTTAAAATGCACCAATGTGTCGGTGTTTTCTTGTATTGGCTGTAAGGGTCGCTCCGCCTGATTGTATGAAATGTGAGCCCTACCTGACCCAATAGATGGCAGAGTCCTAACAATTACTCCTACAACATCACCCTACGCTTATAACCTTGCCACAGGATACCATAATAAATGAGTAGACTTTCAGTGGTCTGCCTTTATCCTGTGAGCAACTCTGTTCATTGTGCCCACCCGTTAAATATTCAAAAGCGCTCCTTGAGGTTCAGCCTCAATCCCACCCAGGTGAGGTATCTGGGTGAGGACCCGATGATGAAGCATGCCATGCGGAACCCTAGCGGGCGAGAGGCCTTTCAAACTAAGGTAGAAACTTCCATGCCACCGTGCAGCGGAATTGGGAGATCATTTATGCGTCACCTAATGAGATCTCTCACTTGTATTTTATCTTAGCTCCATCTCCATTGGTCCATGGGTTGACCCCACCCCCCAAAGTTTGTGTCTGGTTGAACTCCTGCTTTGTGGAGCCCTAAAGATTGAAGACAAGATGAGTCTAGGTTTGACAAATGATCTAGGAAACTGGTTCAAATGTAGTTGTGATCTCCCCGAGTTCTCCTTAAACAGCCAGTTGAGACTTGAGTGTGGAGTGCTTACTGGAAGCAGACTTTTAAAATTATTTTTCCCTCTGCATAATGTTTAGGAGTTCATTTAAAACTATGCTGTGGTTAGGACTAACAGCTATCACAGAAGAACACATCTGTGGGGATATCAGCCTCCGGCTTGCTGTTAATAGACCTATCGCTTTCCTTCGAGTGTTTCTAAAAAAACCTGTGTTTTATCGTTTGGACAAGAGTTGCCTCAAAGCACACACCTCATTCGGGCAAGGAAGATGCAATGGAGGGCACTTTGAAGTCTGGGCACTGTAGTGTCGTAGGACAGTAAGGCACGACACCGACACGATTATTCTTGATGCTCGTTTAGTTAACTTCTTTCCTGTACCATGCTCCTACTCTAACTGACTCTCCCCGCCTTCGCTCCTCCTCTTCATTCTTGGTTCCCCTCCCACCTCGTGTGCTGTTCCTAGCGCCCAGCATGTTTCACAATCTTACGTCTTCGCCCTTCTTAAACAATTTGAAATACTTCAAGTGTGTCCATGCATGTCAGAGTATACAATAATAGAAAACACCATAGTTACATTTCTTCGATCAGGCGAACGGGTCTTCGATGAGTTCCCTGAGGCCGGAGAGGTACCTCTTGAGCCGCCGGTTCCCCTTCGACCGGAGACATGGCAGGTCGATGATCGCTTGCTGACTCAGGTGCATCTCCTTGGACCACAAGGCTGGGTGCAGTTAACACTTCGTTGGCATGGGGCGTGCACTTCTGAAAATGCGTCACATTCCTTGTGATTCTCTTGTCCTCCGATTCAGCTGTGATCATGGTCCCTTTTTGTTTCGTCACCACTAGGGGGCATGTATGATATCGACAGTCTGCTTTTCTCTGTTGTTCTTGTCGCACCAATACCCAGTCTCCTTCCGGGATGGATGGCGGTGCAGCTTTTCTTCGTCTGTCTGCGTATTCCTTCATCTTCTCCTTTTTCAGTCTGTCTCTTGCTGCTACTTCTTCGTGCTCAGAGTCTTGAGACATGCCACTGGCTGCGTCTTCCCAGACTGGTATTCTTGTGCGCACGGTGCGACCCAGCATTAGTGTTGCTGGACACCTGCCTGTGGTAGTAAGCAGTGTGGTTCGATATGCTCGTAATACCTAATTTAACGCCACTTGCATGTCACATTTGGACAGTTCTGCTTGTTGAATGGTCTTCTTTAGAGTGGCCATAAATCTTTCCACCATTCCATTGGCTTGTGGCCACAAGGGAGTAATCTTCCTGTGTCTGAAGTTTAGGTGATTGGCAAAAGCAGCAAATTCTTGCCCATTGAATGGTGGGCCATTATCTGTTTTCACTACCTTCGGTATGCCCCATGCTGCGAAAACCTCATCCAGTACAGGTATAGTGGAGGCAGCTTTAGTTGACGCTGTGAGATGCGCTATTGGGAAACGTGAGAATTCGTCCATTATGACCAGGATATACTTGCCAGATTGTAACGGGCCAAAGAAGTCCACTGCGACATGATGCCACACACCATCCGGCAGTTCAGACATTTGGAGAGGCGCAGGGGGCTCCTCTCGACTCACCAACTGACACTGTGGGCAGCCCTTCAGTGTAAGTTCAACCATCTGATCAAGCGTCGGGAACCAGACTCGCTCCCGCAGCGCCCTCTTCGTGGCAACAATACCTCTGTGCCCTTCATGCACTAGGTTGATGACTCCTTGGCGCAGCTGTTTCGGAATGATGATTCGTTTGTCCCTTAGTATAAGACCATCTGAGGTGATAGACAGTTCATCCTTCACATGCCTGAAAGAGGACAGCTCATGACTGTCGATGTGTTCACTCTGTCCGGATTCCTCCAGATGTCTCCAGCTATTTGTCTGAATGCGATGTTTTATATTTCGGAGTGTGGCATCTTCATTGGTAGCGTCAAGGATGGCCTCCAAAGGGACGGCGGGTGGTCTGGCTTGCGCCACCATAAAATGGATATATTCTTCAGCTACTGAGGGATTGGATTTGGACGTGTCCTTGGGATGTCTGGACATATAGTCAGCTGGATTTGCGGCTTTTCCCGGTTTGTGGATGATGGTGTAGGTATACTCTTGAAGGCGGATACCCCAGCGCTCTATTCTGTGTGGCATCTTGGCTCGTGGATTTCCAAAGATGGTTATCAGTGCATGGTGGTCCGTGATAAGTGTGAAATGTTTTCCGTAGATAAAGATGTGAAAATGTTCGCAGGCCCAGACCACCGCCAAGCTTTCTTTTTCTGGCTGAGAGTATGCTCTCTCTGTGTTCGTGAGACTCCTACTTGCATATGCTACAATATATCGCTGATCACTCTCTCTGTCATATTGAGCAAATATAGCTCCAAGTCCTACAGGACTCGCATCTACGGTGATTTCCATTTTCCTTCTAGAATTGAAATATGCAAGGTTATTGGCAAATTCAACCGCAGCTTTGATTGCATGAAATGCTTGATCACATCTCGTTGTCCATTGAAACGGGTGTCCTTGTTTGGTCAGTTTTCTCAGAGGGTAACTGATGGTGGCATAATCCTTGGTGTATCGGGCACAGTAGCTTGCCATGCCCAAAAATGAACGCACATCTCCTGCGTCTTAGGGCCTGGGGGTATCATCCAAAGCAGCAATCTTTTCTGGATCGGGTTTCATTCCTGCGCTGGAGAAGATGTGTCTGAAGAATTTTAGTGTGGATTTGTGAAACTCACATTTGTCTTTGTTTAAAGTGAGATTGGCGTCCAACAGAGCATGACAGACTTGGTCCAGTGGTGGATTCATTTTCTTGTATTCTGCAACTGAGATATAGTTGAGAGATGCTCCACTGTCCAGAACAAACTTGGCTAAGTGAGTGTCCATTTTAAGGTGTAATCACGGTGTTGGACTTGGCCCTTCTGGCAGGTTCACCCCTGAACTTTTTGCTTTTACTGGTGACCTGGTGGTAGTGATTTTTGGTTTCTGCGCACTTTCCCTGTGTCCCAGAGTAAAGTGCGTGCGCACTCTGAGTGCATGTGGTGAGATAGGCCTGCCCTCCCATAGGAATGCATGGGCAATGTATGTGTCCCTGGTAGTTCCTGATGCGTGGGGTGTGCAGGCTCAAGTTTGGTATGTGCGGACTTGTGTGATTGAATGCTCCGCAATGATGTATAATGCGTGATTATGTCATGTGCGGAAGTGCCACTTCTAGGAGTTGGCATATTAGTGTAAAATGTGTCTGGCGTGTGATTGGCTGGAGCTGGCTGGTGAGCCTGGCTCCAGGAGTCTGGGTGGGTCTGCCCCAGTGGTGAGTGTGAGATTAGCATGCTGATGGCTGGGGAGGAGTGCCCCTTGGACCTGAATAGGGCAGGGCTTTCCCTACACAATGCTGGCTCCGCCCCCTGTGGTGCGACTGATGACCCTAGCCCTGTCAGTGAATAGAGCGAGGGGCTGAGCACATCAAGGGTGCTCCCCAACCAGCTGCGACTGTTTTTCCCCCCTCACCCTGAACCAAGAACAAAGGGAAAAGGTGTATAAAAATGGGGCTGTGTCCCCACAGAGGTGTTCTCTTCCAGGATCCTGCCTGAGGGGGCTGCTGCTGTTGCTGGGCCAGAGGACCGCCACTTGGACTACCTCCCTGCCTGGAGGCCCAGTGAGCTGGCTCTGGGCCCAGCCTTGCCCCCCCCCCTACATTACTGCATACAGAGGAGAACTTTGCTGGACTTTCTTTCTCCCCTAAGCGCCTGGAAGCGCTTTTATTTCTCTTATAAGCGCTAGGAGCGCTTTACTTGTGGCCCCAGCATCGAGAAGCGCTTTCCCCGAAGAGCGCCGTCATTGTGGCCAGCAGCACTACGATAATTCACGGGGGAACCCCGACGTAGGGATTCCCCCGTTTTGGCCGAGATCGAGCGGGAGCTCACCCCGCTGATTATGCCGTGCACTACGCGGGTGCCTACCCCGCTTATTTAATTATTTCGTTGGCGGGTGCCCACCCCGCTTATTTGTGTTGATTACGAGGGAGCCTACCCCTCTTACGGCCAGAGAATCACCGCCGTGGCCGGGGAAGCCCAGGAAGTCAGGCAGCGCTGACTGGGACGTGGGCGGGGCCTCAACCCGGAAGCAGACGGGAGCCTACCCCGCGCTCCGGTGACGAAGGAGGAGACTGCAAACAAGCCCAGAACGAAGTCCAGGCGAGGCCGCGAGGCGCTGCTGCCCCGCCGGAGTGCTACCGGCAGCAGAGAGCAGAGACGATGCGGGAGCCCCCAGAGCAACAGCCCGGTGAGTTAAGCAAGGCTGGGGGACTCCGGGCGCGTGCTGTGGGTGCCGGTTCGCTCCAACGCGGGGCGCATCATTGTGCAGAGCCTACGTGGCTCCAGCTTCTGGGGGCATTATTTATTAGTGTTCTCGAGCGCGAGTGGCGCTCCAACGAAGGGGCACATTGGTTTAAGAGCCTGCGAGGCTCGCGAGTTCCCCGAAGCGGGACTCCAACCCCGGGGGCATTATTTATTGCTCAGAGTCCAGAGGGACTCCAACGACGGCACATTGTTATGTAGAGCCTGTGAGGCTCCACCGCAGCCAGTAGTAATTGTTTCAGAGCACAAGTACGCTCCAATGAGGGGGCACCAGCTGCTCAGTGGTAAAGCGGCCCCAGAAGGCAGTGGGCCACTCCCACCTTGCCCCACAGAGTTGTGCAGTGCCACGAGGCTCTAGGGGGCATTTCTTGTTGTTTGATCCCAGCGAGGCTCCAAGGGGCCAGTCCTTGGTTTAGAGCCCAGAGGGGCTCAGGGGGCCACGAGTGTTGTGTAGTCAGAGCCCTGGAAGGCTCCAACGTTGGTGCCAGCATCTTCCCAGCTGCCCAGCACTTAGTGGGCAGCTGCCACGTTTAGGCCCCCCCTGACATTGGGACACAGGGCGTCCTAGCCCCCTACGAGGCCAGTTGGCCTAGGGACTGTCACAGGTGGTGACTTATGTGAGTTTGGCGCAATTGTGTTTCCCTGCACCTCTGAATGTGTTTTTATGCATCATGTGTAATGTGCTTATACCCCTACAGGTATTGTGATACTTAGGTGGTTGTTTTTCTCCTAGTACAGGTGGTGCTAGTGAGGTCCTGGTTCCCTGCGCAATATTTTCCTAAGGTGGTTAGGGTTGCGTAGGTGGTACTTACCTGTTACCAGTAGTTACTGGTTGTGTGCTACATGTGTTATTGTGTGCTACAGTAATTTTATATCCCATGTTCTAAGTGCTAAGTTCTAAAAGTGCTAATTCCTGACAGTGGTCCATGTGGCCCTGTCCCCTGTACATATAATCCCTTGTAAAATTCTGCCCAGTGCCAGTTGGCACAGTGTAAATTGTGTGAATATTATCTAATGTGTTTTGGTATAATACAAAGGCTATTTTTATATAATACCTTGTGTGGATTTTTTTTTGTGGTGGGCCTTGGGTGTTGTTGCTGGGTGCGCGCGCAAACGCTTTACACATTGCCTCCGGGATAAGCCTGACTGCTCGTGCCAAGCTACCAAGGGGGTGAGCAGGGGTTATCTTTGGCGTGTAACTCCCCAGCCCTGACTAGAGTGGTGGTTTCTGCCTGGCTTTGGCGCAAGCCCTAGCCAACCAGAAATCGCCATTTCTAACACACGGGTATTTCTTCAATCGGTCCGGATCCGCGACCATGCAGACATACTCATCACTGTCTTGCGATATTGTTGAGAGCGACCTTGACTCACGAGATTGCGATCGACGGGATTGGTATGTCCCATGAGAATGACGGCTGGACTGTGAAGAACCAGTGGACAAATCTCTGCGGTCCCACACCGCTTTGGCATGATGACGAGTGTTGGACTGTCTGGACTGTCTGTAATTGTCTCTATGATTGTCTTTACGTGGTGCTCCGCACACATTCTCAAAGTGGTTGTCCCTGCCACACTTCCTGCATTTATGGCCTAACGCAGGGCAGGTTTCCGTGTTAGGGAAGTCATATACACAACTATAGCATTTAAGCTGGCGCTCCTGTCTTTTATCAGTACGACTGGTACTGCGACGACGGCGATTTGAATAATGAGACTGCACTTTGGATCTGGATGATCGTTGCTTTGCAGGGGAGTACCTTTTAGTGTTGCAAGATTGGAGCCTAAATGCCTGTTCACGTTTTTCGCCTCTTACAGCTTCCATTCTCTTGGCATGTTCTTCTGCCTGATCGTGTACTCGCGTCATTTCTTCAATTTCATCCAGAGAGTAGCTTTTCTTTAATAGACGTCTACGTAACGACTCAGACTGGCATCCTTCTATGATTTGCATGCGAAGGACGTCTTCCGTTGTAAGGAGTCAAATTCACAGTAGCGAGCCAAACGTCGCAGTCGCGTAATGAAAGTACTCATGGGCTCATCTTTTTCTTGAGATGCCAGGTTGAATGTGTACCTTTCATAATCAATGTTTTGTTTGTGAAGAAATGTTCTGTTTAGAGCGTCACGCACATTGACATATGACGAAGCAGAGTCGTCCGGAAGTTCCTTTATGATCTGACCAACGTCTTTCCCAATTAAATTGCGTAGTGCAATCAGTTGCTGCTCCTTCTCAGTCACATGTGACCCTTTCATGAAGTCTTCGAAGTCCTCTAGCCATTCTTGCCAGCGAAGACTCATTCCTCCCCCCAATATGAGGACTAGGGGTTCCGGCGGGCGTAGAAAAGGGACTCCGAGCATGCCAAGTCTTTGTCCAACCATTTGCGCGGTGAACGTGGACGACACCGGTCTGGTGCTGGCACTCGCAGAGGTATGACTGTGCCTTGATGTGGGTGATCCAGACATTATATGCGACTGTGTAGAAGGTAGTTGACCAACTCCTTTGTAGTGAACAGTATCGCACCGGAGCCCTCGCAGCGCCTGTCACTCAGTTTAAATCAATGTATGTGATGCTTATCCGCACCTGGATCTTGTGTAGACACACCAGCAGGGAGCCCAGGAGAGATGCAGTCCACGTATTATGCTAATGTGGTTTTGTAATTTAATTTAAAGAATGTAATACCCCTTCAGAAGAACATTTGCCAAGGCTTGTTGCTATTTTCAGCTATCTGCCTGACTTCAAAATGGCCGCCAGGCACTCCTCGTAAGGGGATTGGTGAAGATGCCTGACTCAAAGATGGCCGCCGTGAGATCTCGCTCCTCGCGAGAATTGCAAGCCCAACTCACACGGGGGGCAGCAGCTGCAGCAGCATGGACACAGACAGGCACCGGTACCTGAACGCTGATGAATTCAGCCACCGGGCGCATCACAGGACTCAGCACTCCTCCCTCAATGGCAGCAGTAACACGGGTGCTCGCTGCCCAGACCACGTGACCGGGGTGGGCTCCCGGGTCGCGACCAGCACGATGCACCTTCTTGGGGCTCGCACGCAACCGGGGTGGGCTCCCGGATCGCGATAATAAATGCAGCACCACAGGACCAACACGCAGCTGGGGCGGACTCCCCAGGGTGCGGCAGAGCTCCGAGGCAGCGGAGCCGACGAGCAACTTGGCAGGGGCACAACGCGACTGGGGTGGGCTTCCGGTCCGCAGAACAGCACAGCTTCGAGGCAGCGAAACGCACACGAGAATGCAGGTAAGGGAGGCAGGGTCCACAACCACTCCTCGTCGCCAGTTGTAGTGTCGTAGGACAGTAAGGCACGACACCGACACTTGATTATTCTTGATGCTCGTTTATTTAACTTCTTTCCTGTACCATGCTCCTACTCTAACTGACTCTCCCCGCCTTCGCTCCTCCTCTTCATTCTTGGTTCCCCTCCGACCTTGTGTGCTGGTCCTAACGCCCAGCATGTTTCACAATCTTACAGGCACTACCTCCCGTCATCCTGTCAGCCTCACCCGTGTTGTTGCCAGCCCCTCTGGAAAGCACCAAAAACCTTGCCACTTAGTTGCTGCCTGAAACATCTACCACTCCTGGTTTTCTCTTTCTACTCATAAGTACAGATGGAAAACATTGCCTTTCTCTGGTTAAGTACTTTGTCGCAGACACTTTAAAGCAGCCTGTAAAGCAACCTTATAAATAGGACCACTCTCCTCTGACAATTAACAAATTGCTTGTGTTTGATGGTGCAGAACTGTCAGTAACAAGGCTGTGTGAACTCCGTACACCACGATTAAAAGCTTACTTTCTGTTAATCTTCATTTCCCCGGATAATTACCTCCTCGTCCCAGTCCTTACCGTGTTGAGGAACCTGGTCTCCGTCACTGGCCGTGTTACATAATTTTTATGACCAATCACATGTCCTCATCCCAGTCCTTACTATGTTGAGGATTTGCCAAGCAGAATGTGTTTGCACCGACTGCATATTGTGGATTATATAAGAGAAGATTGATTAAGTTACACAACAATTATTTCATTGCTGAACTCAAAATTACAGACCCAAAAAAACTTTTTGACAAATGGGCTAAAAATAACCTACCGTGGTTAACAAAGGTTTGTGGGGCAGGCCATGTGGCAGCCCTACAGATCTCTGTTGGGGAGGCTACCCCTGCTTCTGCCCAGGTAACAAAAGAGGACCGTGGAGACCTCCCTTCAGCACCATCTGGGAGATCCATTTGGATTGACTGATATGGTTGAATGTTTGCCAACTTAACCCTTCTGCTGAGCGTAGATCTGTTGGTATAACCCTTATTGACCATACCAAAAAAAACTAATAAAGAGTTGGAGATCCTGAATGATGTATTCATTCTTAGTAAATTAGGCGAGATCTCTGAACATCTAAGGTAGAATGTTTTTTCTGGATTGTAGCTCTGAATAGAAAAGCGGGAGGATAATCTCCTGTGATAAGTGATTTTTAAATTCATTTTCATTATAAATTTAGGGTCGGCTTTTAATACCTCTCGATCAGGAAAAAAAACTTAGGGCCCCATTACGATGAAGTCCGCCCGCCACCGTAACGGAAAACGGGACCGACTGCCAGAGGTGCGGCGGTCCCGCGGGGCCAATTAGGATGCGATTGCCACCCTGGTGGTCGCATCCCGCATCTTTTACATTGTGGCGGGCGGTGCTGTCAGCAGCACCCGCCGCAATGTAAAAATAGAATGTTGTGCATCGACATGCACAACGTGACAGGCACCACGTGGTGCCTGCCACCTTGTGCATGCCAATGAAGAGGGGTATCATGGGTACCCCCCAAGTGCACCCCTCCAACACTCCGGGGGCCCGCAACAGGCCCCCAAAGCCAAAGACCGCATTCCTTTCCATGGTGGCATCGCCGCCATGGAAAGGCCCAAATCCGCACACATCATAATAGACACCGCCACCATATTATGGCCCAGGACTGCAGGGCAGCCAATCATAATGATTGCCTGCCTGTGGAAAAGCGGCGGACGGACTTTCCATGAGCCGCTGTACCCCCCGCCATTGTAATATGGCGGGGGTAAATGACGGGCGGGTAAAGATGTCGGGCAGATCACCACCGTCGGTCAGGCGGTGGCGATCTGCCTGACATCATAATGGCCCCCTTAGATAGAAATAAGAAACAACCAAGAAATGTAATTCCCCCAATTTCCTTACCGAAGTTCTGGCTGTTAGAAGAGAGTCGCGTAAGCTTAGCCGACTCCAAGGGCTCAAAAGGAGCCTCCTGGAGAACCCAAAGAATAACCAAGAGATCCCAAAGTGGGACTGGACAAGGAACCACTACCCGTCTCAGCCTAAAACGTTTAAGCAACCTACAGACCAAAGAAGAGACTTGTATTATGGTGTTGGAAGGTGTACTAACAGCACAGAAAACCAGTATAACAAAACAAGAGATATTGAATCCAATTGGGTATTAAAGCAGGGGGAAATGCTAATGAGAGTTATTAGCAGAACCAGCAAGGACGACCCCAAATCCCAGAGGTCTCCAGACATCCAACGTACTCAGGGATGACTAGGTGGCCTGCACCAGGACTGTCAAGGAACAGGGGACATTTGGGAAAGCGCTGTAGTAGTCTTCCAGTTAGGGGAAAGAATGCTCGGTACTCAGTAGGGGAAGCCGAGTGTCTAACGCTAACAGGACACACGTTCCTGCAAAATGACTGATAAGGCAGTAGGATGAAAGCTTCGCATTTTTCAGGTTCAGAATTCTGCATCAGGATTAATGGACGTGTCAATACATTAAATCAAATAGAAATGTAGTCAATAAATAGCAAATTGGATCGATCAGACTATTTATGGAAATTTTAGTTATATTTCATCAATTAATATTTGCAGAAGAAAGTGGTGCAATTTTCTGACCTCTGTGTAAACCCCTGTTTGAGAACAGATTCGAATTCCGACTGGGGTGGTATTTCTGCTTGCAGTAATTACAGGATGTCTTAAATATATCACCTTTCATTAAATTTCGGCACGTCAAACTCACTGGAATTTTACAGGGGAAAAGAGTACGTTTTTTTTACCGTACCATGTGGGCTTTGGTGCTGTAACCACCAAAATCTGCATGTCATTCCTCATAAACTTGCAATAGGTGTTATTTTCCACATCCAATAAATAACAAATTTCACGGTATAACTGTTTATCAATGTGGGACTTGGCCCTTTTTCCCGGAATTTTTCGCTTTTCTGGGAAATCGCATAATGTGGAAATGCAAAGAGGGAATGCTGTGTGATAGTGCACGCAGACTGAGTTTTCCCCATTTTAAACATAACTTTTAAAATGGATGCCAAAGCTGTGTGGTTGCGCCGTTTGCCTGAGCTAGGTTGACAGTCTAGTGGTTATTTCCCAGCAGCCCCAGCTTTTGGAGGGAAGCCTGGCACCCAGGGTGCTCTACCCCTCCCCCTAGGCCAGTTTCCCCAGACGCTTCTAGAAGCTTCTGGCACTGTCTGGAAGGTGGGGTGAGGGGCGTATAAAGGGCGGAGCTGGGTTGCCATGTGCTCAGACAGAGGGTGGACCTGAGAGAGAGGGGACCTGCTGCCAGGGGTTACCGCCACATAGGCCTGTGTGCTGGGCCCTGAGACTACCTACCCCCCCTCTACTGTCCCCAGGGTGAGGGAAAGCTATAGTTGGGGCAACGCAGTCCTGGAGAAGCCTTCGCAGGAGTTTTAGGCGGTACGGTTTAGTCAGGGACCTATGCCTCTGAAAGTGACAGGGCTTAGGTGCTGCCTTTCAAGTGAGTGAGGGATCCTGAACTGCCCACTGATCTGGCCCGGCGAGAGGAGAACCCAGGGACGACAGGCAGAGACTAATTAGTCCACCTGCAGCCACCAACGCAACTTCCCCCCCTCCAGAGACCCTCAACCAAGGGGCAGGGACCAGAGAGCGCTATTTACAAGCTGCCTGCAAAGAGAGAGCGCTATTTACAAGCTGCCTGCAGGGAGAGAGCGCTGTATTCAAGCTGCCCGAGGAAGGAGAGCGCTATATCCGGTGAGCGCTACATCTGAAGTGACTGTGTTCTGCTGGGGGGCACTGTCTGTCCACTCCCCTGTGATGTCGCCATAATATTGGTAAATCAACGCCAGTGGGAGCCCACCCCGTGTGATACCGCCGTCGGCGCGAGTGCCAACTGCCTCGGCGCTTATTTATAACACCGGGAGCCCACCCCGTGTGTGTGCCGCCACGCGGTGTTGGTGACTTATACCAGCGGGAGCCCACCCCGTGGTTTGTAGGCTAATTCCACGGGAGCCTACCCCGTATTGCCCCCGCAAGAAGGAACTGACAAAAATCACCGCCACCGCCCGGGCGCTGTTTGGAGGAGGTGCCGGGCCTGGGCCGCGCGAGTCCGCGTTGCCCAGCAACAGGGGTGCTGGCCGCGTCATCGGACGCGCCCCCTTGAAGCAGGAAGTGGCCGCGTGTGTGAGCAGGGCTCCCGGGAGTCTGGGAGAGCCCCGCAGTGGTGCCTAAGAGTCCCGGGTCCCAGGAGGGGGCCCGGGTGAAGACCCAAGCACAGCCGGTAGCCGTCCGGAAGAAGGAACTAGGCGGAGAGCCTACCCCGCGCTGCTGCCTTGAAGTCCCGGGTCCCAGGAGGGGGCCCGGGTGAAGGAATTCCAAGAGCGGTGAGCGGGGCTGGCAAGAAGCGCTTCGGGAGGCGGGGCACGCAGGAGGTGCAGAGAGCGCCACCTGCTGCCGGTCGAAGCCCGTGGGGAAGTGGGGGCCCCTCCTGGGGCCCGGGTGAAGTCCTGCAAAATCTCCGGTGAGTGGGGCCCGTTAGCGGCGGAGGGGGGGAGTAGCGGGGCACAGTGTCGGTGCCCGCCCCCGTGGGGCCTCCCCCGAAGACACCGGGAGTGTCTGTGCCAGCCCTGGTGCCTCAGCTGCCCCGACTGGCAGTGGGCAGCTGCAATGAGCCAGCCAAATTGTGTTGAAGCCCCTCCCCGGAGTGAGGGCTCCCACCGGCGATATTTTGGGGCCTGTTTCTTCCTTCCCTAGCCCCGGAGTGGGACTCGCACCAACTCCAGGATTAATTACTCACCGCAGATACCACGTGAGGGGGTCCTTGTGAATGTAGAGGCCCCTGGTGACTGGGCAGTGGCGCCAGCAGCGCATCGGCAGCGTCAGAGGCAAAGACTGTGGGCGCTACCATGAGTGCACTGTGACAATGAGAGTAGGCCTAATGACTTCCTGCCAATGTACCTGCGAATATGTCAAATGCCATGTTTTAAAGCGCTGATGCCTTGCTGCGTGCAGCGCTATGTGTATCTGCCAGGTTCTGAGGGCTATTGAGTTGCTATGTGCAGCGCTATGCTGATATGCCATATTTTAGCGCGCTATTGCCTTGTTTTGTGCAGCGCTATGGTAAAGGCACTGTTTTAACGTGCTATAGCATTAATATGTGCAGCGCCGTGTTAAAGGCTATGTTTTAAAGCGCTATTGCCGTGCTATGTGCAGCGCTATGTCAAATGCCACATTTAAAGTGCTTTTGAGTTGCTATGTGCAGCGCTATGTCGAATGCCATGGTTTAAAGTGCTAATGCCTTGCTATGTGCAGCGCTATGTGTATATGCCTGTTTTAAAGCGCTGTCGCCTTACTAGGTGCAGCACTATGTTAAAAGGCTCTATGGGAGGCGCCATGGTTTTGCTCTGTGCAGCGCTAGTTTTAGATGCCAGGTTTGGATGAGTCAATGCACTGCCTACCCTAATTTCTGCCTCAGGCTCAGGAGTCAATCATATTGGTGATGCATAAGGGAATGCCATGATGTTTTTATTCCAGTTGTCCCGGACTATTGCTGATGTTGTGCCATGATGCTTTTCTTGCAGGGTTGCAGCTGATGGACTTATTTTTACTGTCTGCTATGTCACAATGATTCCGGCAGGGGCCCGATTGGCCCTGCCCTGTACATAATTCCCCCCCTGTACATTTTAACCGAGCGCCAGTTGGCGCAGTGTAGATATTGCTATTGATACCTTGTGGTTTTGACAATACAAAAGTTATTTTCACACAAACTTGTGTAGCGTCTCTTTTTGTAGTGTGCCTTGTGTGTCGCCTGTGTGTACTGCGTGGATGCTTTACACATTTCCTCCGGAGTTTGGCCCGCCCGCTCTGCACCACGCTACCTGTTTCCAACATTGGTGGCAGCGGTGGGATAGGACTTGTGTTTGCGCAGTACCGCAGCGACCGCGGGTTGCACTGCAAATTGAGCGTTTAAAGTCATCTCAGGTCTTGGGGAATTATTGTTTTTCCTGATTGTGATTTCCTCCTGGAAGTGTATTTTAAATTGTGTTCCCCTGTTGCACTGTGGGTGGTGTGTCCCGGGTGTACCTCACCAGGACGGGGTTAACCTACAACGAGGATGACCTTGGGGAGTACACGGAGCAAGAATTGAGGTATTTCTGCAGGGAGAGAGGGATACCCCCAGTAGGCAACACGCGTCGGAAGTTATTTCTCTATGAGGCCCTCAAGAGGGGGGAACCCTTAGAGATCGGTGGGGACCTGTCAGATTACCCCTCCGCATATTTAAAGGGTGGATTTAGTGGAGACCCGGAGGAGGACCTCCAGTGTAGGGAGGACTCCGAGAGTGAGGGGGCCCAGTCCATAACCCCGGAGGGTGGTGACACTGACAAGGAGGAAGAAGATGATCGGGGGGAGACGCCAGTAGCGAGGGAGGACACCAGAGTTCGGGAGTCCCGCGCTGGGTCCAGTCCCGGGGGCACTGCCCCGTCCCTTTCCCTGTCCCCAGAAAAGTGGGTAGATAGGAGGGAAGAAAGGGAGCATCAGCTGGCGCTGGAAAAGCTCAAGGTGGAGCTAGCGCGGCTGAGGGTGGAGGAGAAGAGGCTAGAGACGGAGAAGGTCCTAGCGCAGGAAAGGATGGCGGAGGCAGAGAGGGATTTTGCCAGGGAGAGACCAGCTCGGAAGGGTAGGTTGTCCCCTGAGAGTGGTTTTTGTGGTCTGGATTCACCAGTAAGGGTGGGATCCAGTGGTGGCAGCGAGAGTGGATCCAATGTAGGGTGTCCCACTCCCAGAGCCCAGGAGATGGTGCCTGATTCCCAGGAAGAGGGGGACAGGTTAGAGTTCAGGGGCAGGGTAAAACTGTCCCACCAGTCCTGGGGGGAGTTTGCGGAGGTGTGTGGGACTGCATTGGAGGATTGGGTGGTGAGAAGTGCAGTGAATGAGTGGGAAGGGCTGTGCCAGGTAGTCATCCGGGAGCACATGCTCAGGAATTGTTCCCCAAGGTTGCGTCACCACCTAGGACAGTGTGGGTTCTCCGACCCCAGGGGGCTTGCACGAGAGGCAGACCTCTGGGTGAGGGCCAGGGTGTCTGAGGAGGCATTGGGGAGTGACCCTGAAGGGGGTGGTGCAGGGATCTCCCAACCCAGCGAGGTGGGAGAGGTGGCGAATAGCCCAGCTAGGTCCCCGGGAAGAGAGAGGGTTGTAGGGCCTCACGTCCTATCCATAGGAAGGAGTGAGACGGGGAGGTGTCCCGAGGTGCCCCAACCACAGTCTCAGGGCCTGGAGAGTTCCGTAAGGGAGCCCCAGGTTGGGAGCCTAGGCTGTCCTGATGTGCCGCCCGGTGAGGGGGAGCCCCTAGTGTCAGGAGGACCCGGGCATCTGTAATCAGAGCTCCTGAGGTTCTGGGGTTGGCCCAGTTGCAGGGTTTAGACCCTGGGCTGGGATGCCAGGTTCAGGGGTTGCCTGACCTGGCGGGTGGGGCATCTGTTAACAGTGTCCCCCCAGAATTGACTTCCAGGGGTACTTTTCCAGGTGGGAGGGTGCGGAACTCTGGAAGGGGGTGCAGAGGGAGGAAGGTCTCACCTCGGGCACCGGCTCAGCCACAGGGTTTAAATCCTGGGTTGGGAGGCCAGGGATGGGTACTGCCTGACCTGGCGGGTGGGGCATCTGTTAGCAGTGTCCCCCCAGAAGTGTCTTCCAGGGGTACTTCTCCCGTTGGGAGGGTGCGGAACTCTGGGAGGGGGTGCAGGGGGAGGGAGTACTCGCCCCTGGCACCGATGCAGCCCAAGGGTTTAGACCCTAGGCGGGGGAACCAGTTGAAGGGTCAAGGCCCTGGACTGGGTAGAGAGTGGTGGTCTGAGGGTGCCTCCCATGGGAGTAGGAGGAGGAACCCCAGAAGGAGAGGTAGGGGGAGGAGAGCCTCGCCCCTGATGGCTGGTCAGCCTGAGGGTGCGGACCCCAGGTGGGAGGACCAGTGGCAGTTCGGAACTGCAAGGAGGAGGAGGAGAGAGGTCAACAGGTACTACGGGCCTGGGGTTACTGCCCCCCACTCTGTGCGACCGCAAGGGCCAGAGACATCTGGATGGCCCAGGGGCCAGTCCTGGCCACAACCAGCTAGGGAACCCCCGGGTGGTGGCTTAGTCGGTCGAGGAAGGTTGGAGAGAGGGATCCTTCGGGTTCCAGAGTGGAGGAGAACCTGCGGGTGCCCCTGCAGTTGCGGGCCTGCGTCCACCTTTTCTCGCCCTAAGCAGGGAAGCCCATCAAGGCATTGATCGGTCTACCCTGGCTTTTGGCTGGAAGGGGTTTGTGTGGGACTTGGCCCTTTTTCCCGGAATTTTTCGCTTTTCTGGGAAATCGTATAATGTGGAAATGCAAAGAGGGAATGCTGTGTGATAGTGCACGCAGACTGAGTTTTCCCCATTTTAAACATAACTTTTAAAATGGATGCCAAAGCTGTGTGGTTGTGCCGTTTGACTGAGCTAGGTTGACAGTCTTGTGGTTATTTCCCAGCAGCCCCAGCTTTTGGAGGGAAGCCTGGCACCCAGGGTGCTCTACCCCTCCCCCTAGGCCAGTTTCCCCAGACGCTTCTAGAAGCTTCTGGCACTGTCTGGAAGGTGGGGTGAGGGGCGTATAAAGGGCAGAGCTGGGTTGCCATGTGCTCAGACAGAGGGTGGACCTGAGAGAGAGGGGACCTGCTGCCAGGGGTTACCGCCATATAGGCCTGTGTGCTGGGCCCTGAGCCTACCTACCCCCCCTCTACTGTCCCCAGGGCGAGGGAAAGCTATAGTTGGGGCAACGCAGTCCTGGAGAAGCCTTCGCAGGAGTTTTAGGCGGTAGGGTTTAGTCAGGGACCTATGCCTCTGAAAGTGACAGGGCTTAGGTGCTGCCTTTCAAGTGAGTGAGGGATCCTGAACTGCCCACTGATCTGGCCCGGCGAGAGGAGAACCCAGGGACGACAGGCAGAGTCTAATTAGTCCGCCTGCAGCCACCAACGCAATTCCCTCCCCTCCAGAAACCCTCAACCAAGAGGCAGGGACCAGAGAGCGCTATTTACAAGCTGCCTGCAAAGAGAGAGCGCTATTTACAAGCTGCCTGCAGGGAGAGAGCGCTGTATTCAAACTGCCCGAGGAAGGAGAGCGCTATATCCGGTGAGCGCTACATCTGAAGTGACTGTGTTCTGCTGGGGGGCGCTGTCTGTCCACTCCCCTGTGATGTCGCCATATTATTGGTAAATCGACGCCAGTGGGAGCCCACCCCGCATGATACCGCCATCGGCGCCAGTGCCAACTGCCTCGGCGCTTATTTATAACACCGGGAGCCCACCCCGTGTGTGTGCCACCACGCGGTGTTGGTGACTTATACCAGCGGGAGCCCACCCCGTGGTTTGTAGGCTAATTCCACGGGAGCCTACCCCGTATTGCCCCCGAAAGAAGGAACTGACAAAATTCACCGCCGCCGCCCGGGCGCTGTTTGGAGGAGGTGCCGGGCCTGGGCCGCGCGAGCGTGCGTTGCCCAGCAACAGGGGTGCTGGCCGCGTCATCGGCCGTGCCCCCTTGAAGCAGGAAGTGGCCGCGTGTGTGAGCGGGGCTCCCGGGAGTCTGGGAGAGCCCCGCAGTGGTGCCTAAGAGTCCCGGGTCCCAGGAGGGGGCCCGGTTGAAGACCCAAGCGCAGCCGGTAGCCGCCCGGAAGAAGGAACTAGGCGGGAGCCTACCCCGCGCTGCTGCCTCGAAGTCCCGGGTCCCAGGAGGGGGCCCGGGTGAAGGAATTCCAAGAGCGGTGAGCGGGGCTGGCCAGAAGCGCTTCGGGAGGCGGGGCGCGCAGGAGGTGCAGAGAGCACCACCTGCTGCCGGTCGAAGCCCGTAGGGAAGTGGGAGCACTGTTGAAGTCCCGGGTGCCCTCCTGGGGCCCGGGTGTAGTCCTGCTAAATCTCCGGTGAGTGGGGCCCGTTAGCGGCAGAGGGGGGGAAGTAGCGGGGCACAGTGTCGGTGCCCGCCCCCGTGGGGCCTCCCCCGAAGACACCGGGAGTGTCTGTGCAAGCCCTGGTGCCTCAGCTGCCCCGACTGGCAGTGGGCAGCTGCAACGAGCCAGCCCAATTGTGTTGAAGCCCCTCCCCGGAGCGAGGGCTCCCACCGGCGATATTTTGGGGCCTGTTTCTTCCTTCCCTAGCCCCGGAGTGGGGCTCGCACCAACTCCAGGATTAATTACTCACCGCAGATACCACGTGAGGGGTCCTTGTGAATGTAGAGGCCCCTGGTGACTGGGCAGTGGCGCCAGCAGGGCATCGGCAGCGTCAGAGGCAAAGACTGTGGGCGCTATCATGCGTGCACTGTGACAATGAGAGTAGGCCTAACGACTTCCTGCCAATGTACCTGCGAATATGTCAAATGCCATGTTTTAAAGCGCTGATGCCTTGCTACGTGCAGCGCTATGTGTATCTGCCAGGTTCTGAGGGCTATTGAGTTGCTATGTGCAGCGCTATGCTGATATGCCATATTTTAGCACGCTATTGCCTTGTTTTGTGCAGCGCTATGGTAAAGGCACTGTTTTAACGCGCTATGGCATTGATATGTGCAGCGCCGTGTTAAAGGCTATGTTTTAAAGCGCTATTGCCGTGCTATGTGCAGCGCTATGTCAAATGCCACATTTAAAGTGCTTTTGAGTTGCTATGTGCAGCGCTATGTCGAATGCCATGGTTTAAAGTGCTAATGCCTTGCTATGTGCAGCGCTATGTGTATATGCCTGTTTTAAAGCGCTCTCGCCTTACTAGGTGCAGCGCTATGTTAAAAGGCTCTATGGGAGGCGCTATGGTTTTGCTCTGTGCAGCGCTAGTTTTAGATGCCAGGTTTGGATGAGTCAATGCACTGCCTACCCTAATTTCTGCCTCAGGCTCAGGAGTCAATCATATTGGTGATGCATAAGGGAATGCCATGATGTTTTTATTCCAGTTGTCCCGGACTATTGCTGATGTTGTGCCATGATGCTTTTCTTGCAGGGTTGCAGCTGATGGACTTATTTTTACTGTCTGCTATGTCACAATGATTCCGGCAGGGGCCCGATTGGCCCTGCCCTGTACATAATTCCCCCCCTGTACATTTTAACCGAGCGCCAGTTGGCGCAGTGTAGATATTGCTATTGATACCTTGTGGTTTTGACAATACAAAAGTTATTTTCACACAAACTTGTGTAGCGTCTCTTTTTGTGGTGTGCCTTGTGTGTCGCCTGTGTGTACTGCGTGGATGCTTTGCACATTTCCTCAGGAGTTTGGCCCGCCCGCTCTGCACCATGCTACCCGTTTCCAACAATCAAGTTCTGAAAACTGGAATCAGGCCACCATTGTTTAAACAAGCATTAAAAATGCAACAGGTCTCGGCTTTGTAAAAGTTAAAGCAATTCTGTTTGTAATTCAGTGGCTTTTTAGCTTTGGTTTTATTAGTGTTTTTCAAACTTTTATGTACATGACATGCATATGTATGCATATATATATATGTATATGTATGCATGCATTTATATTTGTATTTATATAGATATGCAGATGTATATATGTTTATATATGTATGAATGTATTATCTACTGGCGGTCGCCAGTAGATAGTTATAGTTAGGACCGTGTTTCCATAGGAAATCCTCAACATTCTATTTGGAATAACTTTGGCGCCGATTGACGAATCCTCGCGAAATTCTCAAAATAGGTGGGGCGCTCCGCTCCGCTCCTACCCTGAAAGTCTCGGGGGGATTCGTCAAGCGGGGGCTGAGAAAAAGGGGGGGTCCCAAAACGCGTTTTCCCCATGCATTTTTCCATAGGACCTTTAGTCCGAGCTACAGCCCGAACGGCTGAACAGAATTAGTTGAAATTTGGCAGAGAGGTAGCCCTCAGGTCAGGGATGTGCCTTTTTAAGGTCTTGTGTAAATCTGTTCAGTATTTCCTGAGAAAATAGCATTTAAATCAATATATATATCTATGGGCGCGCTCCGAGCGCGTACCGTAAGCTTACCGTACGCGCACGCTGCCGTGCGCGAGCGCGATTCTGATTGGTTGTTAGATCTCAGTAAACATTCGAATCGGTCGAAACCAGGAAGTGTCGGCCGCCATTTTGTCTCTCGCAGTCTGAGGGGGTGAAAAACAAAGGTGGATAACGTGAAAAGGGGGCAGGCTGGACAGTTCCTGACCCCCTAGCCTTTGTCAGGGGGTCCCAGAAGGACCCCCAAGGGCAAAAATTAATTTTATTTTTTTTTCGAAAAATCGCCGAATGCGCGTAGCGTACGTGCACGGCATAAACGGAGAAATTCCGTGAACTTCGCATAATTACGCGTACCGCGCACGGCAAAAAAAAAATTTCAAAAAGGAAAGCTTAAAAAAAAAAAAAAAAATTGTGAGGTAAGGTTGGCTCTTAAAAGAGCCGTTGGGTTCATACAGGGATGGAGGAAAGAAAGAATGGGAATATTATGAGCGTCTACAAACGTGCTGGTCTATCTTATTGTTAATAAGGGAAACACTGGTCTCCCCAAAAACAATAAGACCACAACACGTTGTACACCTCATTGCAACCCTCCCAAATCGAGGGTTAACGTCCAGAGGAGCAGAAGAAGGTGATGCTCCCACCTCAGAGGAAGGGCTCAGCTGAGCTGCCGATGATGTACTCGGCTGAGCTTCTGAGGTTGGGCTCTGGTGACTTACTGAAGAGTTTTCTCCAGTATGTCGAGCAAAGGTCCTGGGATGTCTATCCCTAAGGTGTCTCATCATAGAGTGATTTCCAAAGGAATACTTCTTCCTTGGATTTCCTCTAGATAAAACACGGTCACAAAGTGTGCAAGTGACCAATGGAGCATTGACCTTTTTCTGCCCCTCTGGAAAAGTAAAATACTCCCATACAAAAGAATTCTTTTGTTTCCTCCTTCTCTGGATGATGGTGGTGCTGCTAGCCTCACTCTCAGAAGAGGTCTGCTGTTCTGCCATTGTATCTCAATGTCAATTCAGCTCCTTCTCCTAGGGGATCTCAAGCAGTAATGAGGGGAATGGGTGTGGTGTGGGAAGTTTCTGGAACTGAAAGTAGTTTCAACCAATGAAAAGTGTTCTTTGTGGATCACATGACCTACCGTGCGCGCTCCGTAAGCTTACGGTACGCGCTCGGAAACAAGTACGCATGCGCGAACGTGACGCTTACGGAGCGCTTACGGAGCGCGTACGTAAGACGCACTCGCGCATGCGCATTACACGCCCCTGCGTAACCGCGACGTTGCTTCCGCGTGTACGCGTACATCACGTACGTATCACGTAAGCGCGCTGTACTTATGACGTACGGAGCGTGTAGCGTCAGCTTACCGTACGCGCATCGCATCACGTAAGCGCACCGTACTTATGACGTACGGAGCGCTTACCGTACGCGCACGGAAAAAAATGCATAAAAAAAAAAATTAACCATTCCATAATGCAGGATATAGTACATATATTATTTTATGCATAGGTTTACCAAAAATCTCAAAAAAAAATTTGCATTTAAAAAACCGTACAAATTCACTGAAAAAACCATAGGTTTCACACACGTTATAGTTAGGAATTAGCATTTAAAAAACCTTGCAAATTCACTGAAAAAACCATAGGTTTCACACATGTTATAGTTAGCTGGACATTTCACTCGTAAAAAACCAATGAAATTCCCCCGTTATAGTTAGTGCAGGCAACTATAACTCACGCGACCGCAATCCTCTGCTGATGATGTCAGATATTACATCACTGTATTTAGACACCTATTTACCCATGTCTTCTTCCATTAATCTTTAGCTATACATATATTACAAATATTTATTTTTCATAAAGACACATATGTCATCAGTGATGTAATATATGACATCATCAGCAGAGGATTGCGGTCGCGTGAGTTATAGTTGCCTGCACTAACTATAACGGGGGAATTTCATTGGTTTTTTACGAGTGAAATGTCCAGCTAACTATAACATGTGTGAAACCTATGGTTTTTTCAGTGAATTTGCAAGGTTTTTTAAATGCTAATTCCTAACTATAACGTGTGTGAAACCTATGGTTTTTTCAGTGAATTTATATATATATACATACATATATATAAATGCATATATATATATATACACACATATATATATATATATATATATATATGTGCATATGTGTGCGGGTAGAGAGGTAGAGGTAGAGAGGTGTAGAGGTGTAGAGGGGTAGAGGTAGAGAGAGAGGCAGAGAGAGATGTAGAGAGAGAGGTGTAGAGCGGTAGAGAGTAGGGAGTGAGTAGTAGAGAGTGAATAGTAGAGAGTAGTAGAGAGTAGTAGTGAGTGAGTAGTACAGAGTTGAGAGTAGTAGAGAGAGAGTAGTATAGAACAGGAGAGAGTAGTAGAGTGAGTAGTAGAGAGTGAGTAGTAGAGAGTAGTAGAGAGTGAGTAGTAGAGAGTAGCAGAGAGTAGAAGAGAGCATGGTAGAGAGTGTAGCAAAGGGTAGCAGAGAGAGAGTAGTAGTGAATAGGAGAGTAAGTAGTAGAGAGTGAGTAGTAGAGAGTGAGTAGTTGAGAGTAGCAGAGAGTGAGTAGACTAGTAGAGACTAGTAGAGAGTAGTAGAGAGTGAGTAGTAGCAAATAGTAGAGAGTGAGAAGTAGAGTAGTAGAGAGTGAGTAGTAGAGAGTAGTGGAGAGTGAGTAGTGGAGAGTGCGTAGTAGAGAGTAGTAGAGTGAGAGTAGTAGAGAGAGAAAGTAGTAGAGAGTGAGTAGTAGGGAGAGAGTAGGAGAGAGTAGTAGAGAGTATTAGAGAGTGAGTAGTAAATAGGAGTACAGAATGAGTAGTAGAGAGTAGTAGAGAGTAGTAGAGAGTGGTAGTGAGTATAGAGAGTGAGTAGTAGAGAGTTGTAAAGAGAGAGTAGTAGAGAGAAAGTAGTAGAGAGTAATAGAGAGTAGAGAGTAGTAGAAAGTCGTAGAAAGTAGTAGAGGGTAGTAGAGAGTAGTTGAGAGTGAGTAGTAGAGAGTAGTGGAGAGTGAGTAGTAGTGAGTAGTAGAGAGTAGTAGAGAGTAGTAGAGAGTAGTATAGAGTAGTAGAAAGTAGTAGAGGGTAGTAGAGGGTGGTAGAGAGTAGTAGAGAGTGAGCAGTAATGAGTAGTAGAGAGTAGTAGAGAGTAGTAGAAAGTAGTAGAAAGTAGTAGAGAGTAGTAGAGAGTGAGTAGTAGAGAGTAGTAGCGAGTGAATAGTAGTGAGTAGTAGAGAGTAGTAGTGAGTGAGTTAGTAGTGAGTGAGTAGTAGTGAGTAGTAGAGAGTAGTAGTGAGTGAGTAGTAGAGAGTAGTAGAGAGTAGTAGTGAGTAGTAGAGAGTAGTAGTGAATTGAGAGTAGTAGAGTAGTAGAGAGAGAGTAGTAGAGAGTAGGAGAGAGTGAGTAGTAGAGAGTGAGTATAAGAGAGAGAGTAGTAGAGAGAGTAGTAGAGAGTAGAGAGTAGTAGAGAGTGTAGTAGAGTGTGTAGTAAAGAGTGTAGTAGAGAGTAGTAGAGTAGTAGGGAGAGAGTAGTAGAGAATAGGAGAGTGAGTAGTAGAGAGTAGTAGAGAGATTAGTAGAGAGGAGTAGAGAGTAGTGAGTAGTAGAGAGTCTTTCTGCAGATATCCCTCTGAAGCCACGTGTTGTGTGTGCGTACGGTACACCCTATTCACAGCTTGGTATCACGCCGCCCCCCCCAACCCTGCCCCCCCCAGCCGCAGCTGGGCCCATCCTCAACACTCACTGATTCAGCGGATTGCGCGGGCTGGTGGCCTCCGTCCGTCCTCCCGATCAGTTCTTTGGCGATTTATCCGTAAACCATGGTGATAGAAAGACAATGGTTATGTCCCCTCAAAGGTGTAGCCTGAGGCGTCCCCCTCTTTCTGGCGCAGCCTTGAATTAATTCTGCACCATACCTCCGATCCACCCATGGTACCCCCCCTCCCACGGGCCCACCCAATGCTGCTTGTCACCCCCGAATACCTCTGTGAGTCTGCTGCCCTGTCCTGCTGCCTGCCTTGCCTTCGGCTGAGAGCTGCACCTGGAGTCTGCACTCGCCGCCTTAACGATACTTTCTGAGGGTGGCAAAGACAGTATATGTTGTTATGCATGTGCAGCATCCTGGACATTTTCCAGCGTCATACAACACAAGGCAGCATCACAGCAAACATGTTTGAAACATAAGTTCGGGAGGTGGGAGCAAGAGACCTCACTAGGTCGCCGTGGGCAAACACCTAGGGTTTGGGGTGGGGGGGTTGAGGGAGCGTTGCCTACGCAACACATTAGTAGAAACATGAGGTATTGCGCCTCGGCCCACCCCGCATGTCTTGCCCCAATGCCGCGCGTAGGCAGAATCAGCAGAAACTGGCATCAACGGCCAGCCCCGATTATTTAAATTGTATTATATCGGAGTGGGCATGAGTGCATGTAAACTAAGGTCAAAAGGCCGCCCCGCAGTGGCCCAACGCGAGTGTAACCACCTTGCACCCAAACGTCACCGGCAACAGGACAGTTACAAGTAAATGGCTATGCCTTTCATCCAACAACACGCAACCATTATATACTGTGCCAACATGAGAGAGGACTTAAGGGGGGGGGGTCAGCCAGCCAGAGTGAAGCCCTAACTGTTTCTGCTGGGACTGGCCCAGCGACAACCTGTTTGAGGCCAAGAGTTGCAGTGTTATATTTACCCTTATATAACACCCTAACGAGCATTGCGCTGGAGGCATGCAACGCAGTTCCGCAAGCCCCCGGTTCCAGGGCCTTTGAACACTGTCACCCACGTGACCTTGTTCGTGTTCCATACCCCTTGACTCCCCCCCCCCCCCAAAATCCTCAGCCAACCTCAGTGGCACAACCCGAGCAACCGACTGGCCCGGCACACCGCGCTCCAGTGGCATCACACAGCGCGACAATGCCCCCAAGCACAACAGCGCTCAGCGGAAAGCCTCAACACGCCGAAAAGAACAAACTTCGGAAACAAGACAACGCCCTTAACACAGTTTCACACAGCAGGTACAAACTGGTCGCCTGCCTCTCATACCCCCAGAGGAGAGTCATATGCTAATTTACCCTGCCAGGTGGCGCCCACAGGTACAGCCTGATTGCACTCGGGGCTGTGGTGCAGTGGTGAGAATGCGGAAACGAAACCAGTGTGGTACGATGGACCCGCGCCACCTGTACCTTGGTACCCACATGCTGCTGGAATTACCTCGCACTCGCAATGCCGTGCTCGCACCCCTGTGATGTCTCTTGCGTGAGAAACATACACTACCCCCAACCAGGAAACTGCGTTTCTTTTAAAAACTGGGGCAGTGCCCTCGGGGTCCCTGAAAATGCCCGACGCCCGGTTCCCGCACCATGATATGAACAAACACTCTCAATTCACATCGCGCCATTTACATTTCGCAAATTTAGTCAGGTGATACGGCATTGGCAGGCTTCGGACTAACCCTCCACCGATGTGAGCATTTCGCATGCTCCACCATCCTAACTGCCGAGCTAAGGCCGCTCGCAGATGGGAGGGGTGGTACTCGGGGTGCCCTATACTGCCCCCTCACTCAAGTGCCAATGCGTGTAGTGTGCCTTTGCACCCCTAGGCAGCCGCGCTATCACCCTCACCCCCCCAGGAGCAGGATAAAGGATCTCAATCCTGGCCGTCTGGAAACCTGGTGTGGCTGGTGGGGAAAGCGAGGATGGAAAACTCCGTGGCAGCCTTGCCCGGGTGTAAAGGGGTGGGACGGCCTAGTCTCGCCAACTGGAGCCTGGGGAAAGCCAACCGCAACGCGCTACCTGTGCTGGCGACCCCGGCCTTTTTCCCGCGAGGCTCACCATGTGTTTCTGCCTCGGGATGGCAAGCGCGAAAGAATTACCAGTTAGGGAGCTGACGGGCCGCAACCAGAGACGCTGTGCAATATGATACCAATGCTCAGGGGGCTGGCAGAGGGGGGAGAGAGCGAAAGGAAGAGGCAAAGAAGGGGAGGGAGAGATCGCGCCAGAGCTTGTCTTTATGGGGCCATGTGTTTGAAACACATGGCCCCATAAGGATAAGAAAGCTTTTGCGACGGGAGGAAGTCAGACGAGCCCGTCCAAGTGCGCCGTCTGAAAAATGGAAAAGTCTACGTCACACAGTGCTCTTTCCCAATGGCTGGCCACCGTTTAGCATAAACGGTGACGCCAGCCAATGGGAAAGAGGGGCAGGGCTTGAAGCCCTTTACAGAATTCCCTCAGAATCAATAAATCTCGCCGAGCGAGCTGCGCATGTGCGCAGCCACGCTAGCCGAGACCTAAAAAGACAGGTGATAGAGGTGAAAGAGGTGAAAAAGTGAAGGTTGTGCATAAAAGTGGTTGATATTTTACGCACTAGCGGCCACGCCAACCTTCACATTTCTGTTCACCGGCTACCAAGGGCTTCTGCTGGCCCCATGAGTTGGGACTGTAGCCCATGAACGTGCCAGCGGGAAAAAAGAGAGAATTTTTACAGTACATAGTAGTGTCAGAACTGAAGTGTAGTATGAAGCGCTATATGAAAACAAATTATTATTAATTGTATTATTATAAAACCGATGCCACAGACACGAATACCACTTAGCTGGATCCACTGGAATTTCCCCTGTAGAAACGTGTTAGACATCCAGAAACCAGCCTCAACACTAGCCATTTGAAACTGGTCAACTGGAGTTTTCGCCTGGAAAACAAGGCACTTACTGAAACCCATCTGCGAATCTCAGCTCTAGCAACAGCTTCTCGTCTCAATGCATGCACCTTTAGCTGTTTTGTTTCGCGAGATGCACTCCATAAACCTGTACGCATTGTCCTTACACTACCACAAAGTTGAGACCTTAGTCGAGGACCAGTCGAAGCAGTTACTGTGGGTTTTTGAGCGCAGGTGAGTGGGCGCTCAACTCAAAATGCAAACTGTAAATTTACAGGCGTACAAGTCCAGGAATTCGAAGAGAAAAACTTGGACTGGAATTTAGTGGAATAGCATATCACGGACCTGGGAAACCTGGCAGCTATGTAACTATAAGTAATTGCAAAAAACCACAAGGAGATGTGATTGCGGTGTACAAGAATAAAACGAAATTCACAAAGAATACAAAGGACACAAATGGAAAGAAATGAAGCAGGCGCGCGGAGAAGGTCAGAGACCCGTCTAAGCCCGGCCGCCACTCTCAGACACCTCTGGTTTGCAGAGGCCTCGGCCCTGAGGGCTCACTCTCCTGTCGTGCTGAGTGTTTTGGCCCCAGGCTGCACCTTCAAAGGCCAGCTTAAGCCTGTTTGTCTTTGGCATTAGGCCGGGAGCCCCGGGGATTCCCAGTGTGTTTATCAAGGGCTTGGCTAATTGCGCCGCCATCTTGGTATTGACAAGCTGTCCATTAAGGAAGTGAATCTGCAGCTCCCACAGGCCCCTGGCTCCAAATCCCATCCCTCATCGTCAGACTTGTTTCCCACTAAGCCTCTGTCATGCTACGGGTCTGAGAAGGGGGTTCACCAGCTCTGGGGGGGGGGGGGGGGGTCCGAGGGAGGGGCTGCTTCAGGGGGGCACGAGCAATGGAAGCTTGAGCTCTGTGGCCCTGCATTCCAGGTGTTGCTCTTAAAGGCTATCGAAAGGTGATTGCTGGAATTCCTCAGCCCATCAAGAGATATCTAAACATACGTGACGTGAGAGGCCAATGGGGCTGAAAAGAGTCAGTGACATTCAAACCTGGACTGGCTTCTTCGGAAATAGGGCAAAGCCAGTCAGGCACACCCAAAGGCCACTGATTTTTGGTTCAGTATTGACTGGTTTTCCGGTTATTGCACGTTAGCTTTGTGCTTTGAAATGGCCCACTACCAGGACCACTGTAATTATGCGGCAGAGGAGGGCCAAATTACGTGCCAGGTTTGAGTAAATTATACAGTAAGAAAAGGCAAATTATGCGGCACAATGTGACTCATTTTCAGATAGACTTACTTTATTATTTTGACATTTTTACAATTCCTCATGCTTTCTGGGCATTGGTTGCACCACATAGTACAAGTTAAACACCTGAATATAGAAATAGGCAACAGAAAGGTGACTTGTTAAGCTTTGCAAATGCCATTCAACTGTGCAACAACATGTGCCACTGCGTTTTCAGTAACCTTTGAATCAATTGAAGTAAAAACATAATTCAAGAGGATCTGACCATCAAATAACTTACTCCACGATTCCTTCCGTGGATAAACCTTGATAAACCTACTTGTAAAAATATCAAGTTTTTTAAAATCTCTCTGGCCGAATGTCAGTTAAAAATGCGTCAACTAATCGTACAACAAGTGTGCCACACAAATGCTACTTAAAGGGTGTGTTGTGAAAAGTTTTGAATCACAAGTTGTGAAAGAGGCCACCTTTTCTTTAGGCCTCACAGCACAACTATTGTCAGAACTTATGTGATCAGCCTAAACATCACTTTAAGAATCACTAGTGAGTTTGGGATGTTGGCTCCGTCATCAAGTGATGTTCTTGAGGACAGCTTTTCATTGGGCAGGAGTTGTGTGTTTCCGCTGACAAAGAGTGCATATATTGCATTCTTTCTTGTGGAAAAACGTGCGCTCACTGAAGCAGGACTGAATGGTTGTGGTGACAAGTCAATGGTCAAGGCTATGGGCCTGAACCGTTTGTTATAAAAAGCTATGATAAAGGCAGAAGGTCTGAGTTATTATTGTGAAATCAATGTGTTAAAGCCAATAGGTTTAAGGGTGGATTTTTATTGCACTGGGTTAAAGCGGGATAGAATATTTGTGTCTTGGTGATCTTGTTGCCTCCGTTTAGGAGGGGTTGTATATTGCTTGCCAACTTTAATTTTGTACATGGTTGTAATTTTAGGACTGTGTAACTGATAGTTGCCTTGTGGGAAAGCTTAAGCACAATACAGTAGGTATGAGGTGGTTATTGTGACAAGCCAGTGACAGAGAGCTGAGATGCTGCCACATTAAGAGAGGTGCTGGTGCTGCCACATTAAATGCACTGAAGTACCACAGAGAGGTGCTGGTGCTGCCACATTAAAGGCACTGAAGTACCACAGAGAGGTGCTGGTGCTGCCACATTAAAGGCACTGAAGTACCACAGAGAGGTGCTGGTGCTGCCACATTAAAGGCACTGAAGTACCACAGAGAGGTGCTGGTGCTGCCACCTTAAAGGCACTGAAGTACCACAGAGAGGTGCTGGTGCTGCCACATTAAAGGCACTGAAGTACCACAGAGAGGTGCTGGTGCTGCCACATTAAAGGCACCGAAGTGCCACAGAGAGGTGTTGGTGCTGCCACATTAAAGGCACCGAAGTGCCTCAGAGAGGGGCTGGTGCTGCCACATTAAAGGCACCGAAGTGCCTGAAATGAAAAAAAGGCAAATGCCAGCACTGTCCCATTAAAAGATCACCACTTTTACAGAAAAGTGCCAGCGCTGCCCCATTAAAAGATCACCACTTTAATAGAAAATGTCCAGTACTGCCCAATTAAAATTACTCGGACTCTTACAGAAAATTCCTAGCACTGCCCCATTAAAAGATCACCACTTTTAAAGAAAAGTGCCAGCATTGCTTCATTACAAGATCACCACTTTTATAGAAAAGAGCCAGCACTGCCCCATTAAAAGATCACCACTTTTACAGAAAAGTGCCAGCACTGCCCCATTAAAAGATCACCACCCTTACAGAAAAGTGCCAGAGCTGCCCCATTAAAAAAATCACAACTGTTACAGAAAAGCGCCAGCATTGCCCCATATTAATCACTCCACTCTTACAGAAAAGTGCTAGCACTGTCCCATTAAAAGATCACCACCCTTACAGAAAAGTGCCTGTGCTGCCCCATTAAAAGATCACCAGTTTTACAGAAAAGTGCCAGCATTGCCACATTAAAAGATTGCCACTTTTACAGAGAAGTACCTGCACTGCCCATTTAAAAGCTCACCACTCTTTGACACAAGTGCTAATAATGCCCTGTTTAAAGCTCACAAATCCTTCACAGAGGTGCCAGTACCTCCCCATTAAAAGCTCACGAATCCTACAAAGAACTGCCAGTACTGTCCCCTTAAAAGCTCAACGCTCTTACAGATAAGAGACAATAATGGCCCTTTTATTAAAAGCTCACGAGTCGTACAGAGAAGTGCCCCTTTAAAGCTCATCACTCTTACAGACCAGCGCCAGTAATGCTTGTCTATTAACAGTTCATGATTCCTAGAGGGAAGTGTAGGTACTATTAAAATAAAGCACTACAGGATTGCGTTGAAGTGCTGTTATTTTCATGCTCAATAACACAGAAGTGCTATTTTTCCAAATAAAAACTTAAGGGGCACATGCATCAAGCATGTTTGCCTTCGCAAACAGGCCGATTTGCAGAATTGGCCCATTTGCAAACGCAAAAAATGCTTTTCAGATGCAGCAAACCCCAATTTGCGATTCGGTAACCGGTCACTGAATCGCAAAGTGGGTTTGCGATTCGGCATTTGAAAGGGGCTTGTTTAGGGATCCCTTCCAAATACCAAATCCTAACGGTATGCATGAACGTTTTGTGATCATGAATGCGGTCTCAAAACATTCGCATATTACCACCTACTTCAAGTAGGGGGTAACCCATTCGCAAATGGGAAGGGGTCCCCAAGAGACCCCTTCCCCTTTGTGAATGGTCTCGTGGACCACTGCCTGGTCTTAAAAAATGAAAAGAAAACTTTTCATTTTACTCTTTGTAAAGCATCTTGTTTATCTTTAAGGAAAACGAGCTGCTTTACAAAAAAGAATTGCTTTAATTAAAAGCAATCAAGGACATTGTGGTCTTCTGACCTCGGCAGACCACCATCCCCGTGATTTTTGCGATTCCTAAGGGGTCACAAATTGTGATCGACCTCATTAATACCAATGAGGTAGAGCGATTTGCGACCCCCTAGGAATCGCAATCTTAAACTCTTTGAGTTTCATGCATTGTAAATTGCAATATCCTAATTTCGAATCTCAGGAATTCGCAATTAGGTATTGGCAATTCACAATTTTGATGCATGTCGCCCTAAAAGTTTTAAGAGAAGAAACGCTGCATCTGACTCTTGGAGCCTCACCAGTGGTGACGAGAAGGGCTTGTACTGAGACTGGTGGCCGGCAGAGCAGCGTCTTCGAGTGGGCGAGACGAGAGATGCCCACTTTGGAATGTGGGAACCAGATTAGAGTCCCGGCGTCGGCTCAACATCCTGTGATTTTAGGCGAATCACTTGATCTGAATATACCTAAAAAAGAAAAACTGAATCTGAAGTTCTGTAATGTAACTTGGTACTAATGTAAAGCACCCTACCCTGGGCCAAGTCTATGCTATATTAAACTGCAAAAAAAAAAAATCAACTCAACGGTACATTGTACTGCACGCACTTGCACCGCTAAGTATCCCATCGAACGATGAAGGCTAAAACACATGTTAACACCGGGCACTTGAGCTGGATGCTTCGCCTAGGTTACACCCTCTATCTCTCTGGCACAGATTAGAAGTTGGTGGGTGCGCTGTCTCTGTGGAACAGATTGGAAGTGGGCGGTGCCTTCTCTCTGTGTCACAGATTGGAAGTGGGTGATGCCCTATCTCTGTGGAACTGATTGGAAGTGGGTGGTGCCCTCTCCCTGTGGCACAAATTGGAGAGGGTGGTGCCTTCTTTCTGTGTCACAGATTGGAAGTGGGTGGTGCTCTCTTGCTGTGGCATAGATTGGAAGTGAGTGGTGCCCTCTCTCTGTAACACAGATGAGAGTGGGTGTGGGCCCTATCTTTGTGGGACAAATTGGAAGTGGGTGGGTGCCCTCTCTCTGTGACACAAATTGGAAGTGATGGGTGGTCTCTCTCTGTGGCACAAATTGGAAGTGGGTGAGTTTTCTCTCTCTGTGGCACAGATTGGAGCGGGTGGTGCCTTCTCTCTGTGGCACAGATTGGAAGTGTGTTTTGTTTCCTCTCGCTCTGGCACAGATTGGAGTGGGTGGGTGTCCCATCTCTGTGGAAGTGATTGGAAGTTGGAGGGTGTCTGCTCTCTCTGGCACAGATTGGAAGTGGTTGGGTGTCCTATGTCTGTGGGACTGATTGGGGTGGGTGCCCTATCTCTCTGGCACAGATTGGAGTGGGTGGTGCCCTTTCTCTGTGGCACAGATTGGAAGTGGATGGGTGTCCACTCTGTGGCACAGATTGAAAGTGGGTGGGTGTCCTCTCTGTGGCACAGATTGGAAGTGGGTGGTGCCCTCTTGCTGTGGCATGGATTGGAAGAGGATGGTGCCCTCTCTCTGTGGCACAGATTAGAGTGGGTGTGGGCCCTATCTCTATGGGACAGATTGGAAGTGGTTGGGTGTCCTCCCTCTCTGGCACATATAGGAAGTGGGTGGTGCCCTCTCTGTGACACAGATTGGATGTGGGTGGATGCCCTCTCTCTGTGGCACAGCTTGACAGTGGATGTGTGTCCTCTCTGTGGCAAAGATTAGAAGTGAATGAGTTTCCTCTCTCTGTGGCACAGATTGGAGTGGGTGGTGCCTTCTCTCTGTGGCACAGATTGGAAGTGTGTGGGTGCCCGCTCTGTGACATAGATTGGAAGTGGATGGTGCCTGGAGTCACTTGTGAGTTAGCGATGACGGGACTGCTTTGGTCCCTGATGGACTCCGTAGAACAAAAGAACAGTGACGTAAGTGATTGGGTGTGGGTAATAGAAATGCATGACATAGAACGCTCAGTTAGCTGTGTACATAGTGCAGAATAAAGATGTGTATCACCGAGCTCCGTGTGTGGCATGATCATTTGTATGTACCCAGGCTGGGGAGGACACTACAACTGTGGATGAGTAGGGGATCCCGTAAACCCTGCTACCCGAAGAATAGGAGCGCTCTCCCAGAGAGAGTGCTGAGGTTGACGCGTCCCTCTTTCTAAGAGAAGGTCGATGATCAGCGTACGTCGAGTCAAAGCGCCACTCCAGCCAGAGTGAAGCTATTGAAGGAAACAAAGGCTTCCCAGGGAACCTTGCTTATTCTAGGCCAGAAACCTGATGATAAGACCATGAAATAGGTACTACGCCACAATGCAACACAGAGATATAACTTATACAGAACGTTAATGCTAAAGACTGCTACAACCAGGTACAGAGAAGCAATAGAAGGAGCGACAGTCAAGTGCGAGAAAACACTAGCAGCGGGAATAGCCAAATACAGAAGAGTGCTAAAGGTAGCAAAATAGGTGCAAGGAAGTGATAGCAGAGAGCGTAGCCAGATACTGAGAACGCTAAAGGCAGTGGAAACCAAGTACCATATAGAAGACTAGGAATGGTGATGACACCGTGCAAAAGACAAAACAGGTACTCAATGTAAGAGACGAACAAGATTCTATGCTTCTGATGAGTGAGCCAGTATTGGCAGAAAGGGCAGAGTCAAGAACATGTCAAACTCTGCTTGAACAGCATATGCTCTCGTCAGTAGGAGCCACATCTGGTTATGATGCTGCTGCATTCCTAAAACCACCACTTCCATTCTATACAGCCAAGAAACAAAATATTGGGGCTAAATAGACTGCCTGGGTTGAAACGTTTGATGATTTCATTGATGCACTTGAAGACATAGATAACAAAAACATAATCAAATACCCTCGAGAATCTTGCAGATGAAGGAGTAAAGCAAGTTTTGAAGAAAATACCACTACTATAAATCTCTTACCCTCAAATCAAGGAGGCGCACAATATCAAGATCTATCCAATGCCAAATTTCAATTGCGAAAGATATATTTTCAATCAAGAAAAACAAAAGGTTGGTGAAACAACAAACAAATTTGTAGAAACACTTGATATGCTTAGCAAACATTGTCGATTCAATGAGTTCAATATTCGATTAAGAGTCATGGATGGTTGTCTTTCTGAGTCCTTCAGATGACGAATGCTGAGAGAAACATTGAGCTTCGAGCAAGTCCTCGTGGCTGCCAGAGCTGAGGAATGTGCTGACAATCAACCTGCTGACATTGAGGCGGGAGGAGACAAAGCAAGTCAGTCACGGATGTGAAAAGCACGCAAAGACACTAAGCAGAAGAACACAAAATGATGTCTCCAAAGAAGAAAAAGCTGTGCTCCAGATGTGGGTTTTCCTGTCCATATGATGGCAAGTGTCCAGCCATTGGACATTTATGCAAAGGCTGCGGAAAAAGAACCATTTTGTGACGGTCTGTAAAGGAGAGGAAAAGCTAAGTGCGTCACGACGTGAAGACAAAATGGCCGCCAGAACATTTTGGATGCAATGTTCTACACACGCCCACAATGCCAAGTGACAACATCAGCTGAGGCAAATTGACACTTAACAAAGTCAATCATCATCTACATCTTTCTCTAAAAGTTCTTCCTTATCATTGTCAAGCAACAGGGAAGAAGATGGTTGCGCGATGTCAATGTTTATCTCAGAGAAAAGTGCACATGTTGGTCTGGCTGCATGCAAAGAAGAATGCGAGTCAAAGAAAAGTTGACATGTAAAATCACAAGAGTCATTCAAACATTGTTCTAAAATTACACTAAAGGTGAATGTTTGCTCAATACCTTTTTATTGTCAATAGTGATGCTTCAATAAACTTTATGCCTGAGGCGAAAAATTACAAAATGTCTCCTGTGCCACGTCTCATGCCGTCGAAGTCTAAAGTTTACACATGGTCTGTATAAATGCCATTGAAAAGCCAAGGTTCAGTTCTAGCGACCATGAAACTGAAGGAAACACAAGTACAAGCACCAGCTCATGTATTGCAGGGCAAGTCATCAAGTACCTGTCTACTTAGTTTCAATACTGCTGCTGATTTGGGATCGATATCAGTGAACTACAACATGAATGCACATCACGAGATAGTGAATCAGTTCCCATCAGTATTTCATGGTTTAGGGAAGCTGAGAACAATGAAAGTGCAAGGACCACCGTTAAGGAGGGGTTGTATATTGCTTGCCAACTTTAATTTTGTACATGGTTGTAATTTTAGGACTGTGTAACTGATAGTTGCCTTGTGGGAAAGCTTAAGCACAATACCGTAGGTATGAGGTGGTTATTGTGACAAGCAAGTGACAGAGAGCTGAGATGCTGCCACATTAAAGGCACTGAAGTACCTCCGAGAGGTGCTGGTGCTGCCACATTAAAGGCACTAAAGTGCCTCAGAGAGGTGCTGGTGATGCCACATTAAAGGCACTGAGGTGCCACAGAGAGGTGCTGGTGATGCCACGTTAAAGGCACCGAGGTGCCACAGAGAGGTGCTGATGCTCCCACATTAAAGGCACCGAAGTACCTCAGAGAGGTGCTGGTGCTGCCACATTAAAGGCACCGAAGTACCTCAGAGAGGTGCTGGTGCTGCCACATTAAAGGCACCGAAGTACCACAGAGAGGTGCTGGTGCTGCCACATTAAAGGCACCGAAGTACCACAGAGAGGTGCTGGTGCTGCCACATTAAAGGCACCGAAGTACCACAGAGAGGTGCTGGTGCTGCCACATTAAAGGCACCGAAGTACCACAGAGAGTTGCTGGTGCTGCCACATTAAAGGCACTGAAGTACCACAGAGAGGTGCTGGTGCTGCCACATTAAATGCACCGAAGTACCTCAGAGAGGTGCTGGTGCTGCCACATTAAAGGCACCGAGGTGCTACAGAGAGGTGCTGGTGCTGCCACATTAAATGCACTGAAGTGCCACAGAGAGGTGCTGGTGCTGCCACATTAAAGGCACCGAAGTACCACAGAGAGGTGCTGGTGCTGCCACATTAAAGGCACCGAA
This sequence comes from Triturus cristatus, assembly GCF_964204655.1. Lineage (NCBI taxonomy): Eukaryota > Metazoa > Chordata > Amphibia > Caudata > Salamandridae > Triturus > Triturus cristatus. Next base: position 1,059,690,503 of record NC_140588.1, on the reverse strand, counting down.
GTACCACAGAGAGGTGCTGGTGCTGCCACATTAAAGGCACTGAAGTACCACAGAGAGGTGCTGGTGCTGCCACATTAAAGGCACTGAAGTACCTCAGAGAGGTGCTGGTGCTGCCACATTAAAGGCACTGAAGTACCTCAGAGAGGTGCTGGTGCTGCCACATTAAAGGCACTGAAGTACCACAGAGAGGTGCTGGTGCTGCCACATTAAAGGCACTGAAGTTCCTCAGAGAGGTGCTGGTGCTGCCACATTAAAGGCACTGGTGCTGCCACATTAAAGGCACTGAAGTGCCTCAGAGAGGTGCTGGTGCTGCCACATTAAAGGCACTGAAGTGCCTCAGAGAGGTGCTGGTGCTGCCACATTAAAGGCACTAAAGTGCCTCAGAGAGGTGCTGGTGATGCCACATTAAAGGCACTGAGGTGCCACATAGAGGTGCTGGTGCTGCCACATTAAAGGCACCGAGGTGCCACAGAGAGGTGCTGGTGCTGCCACATTAAAGGCACCGAAGTACCTCAGAGAGGTGCTGGTGCTGCCACATTAAAGGCACCGAAGTACCTCAGAGAGGTGCTGGTGCTGCCACATTAAAGGCACCGAAGTACCACAGAGAGGTGCTGGTGCTGCCACATTAAAGGCACCGAAGTACCTCAGAGAGGTGCTGGTGCTGCCACATTAAAGGCACCGAAGTACCTCAGAGAGGTGCTGGTGCTGCCACATTAAAGGCACCGAAGTACCACAGAGAGGTGCTGGTGCTGCCACATTAAAGGCACCGAAGTACCTCAGAGAGGTGCTGGTGCTGCCACATTAAAGGCACCGAAGTACCACAGAGAGGTGTTGGTGCTGCCACATTAAAGGTACCGAAGTACCACAGAGAGGTGCTGGTGCTGCCACATTAAAGGCACCGAGGTGCTACAGAGAGGTGCTGGTGCTGCCACATTAAAGGCACCGAAGTACCTCAGAGAGGTGCTGGTGCTGCCACATTAAAGGCACTGAAGTACCACAGAGAGGTGTTGGCGCTGCCACATTAAAGGCACCGAGGTGCCACAGAGAGGTGCTGGTGCTGCCACATTAAAGGCACCGAAGTACCACAGAGAGGTGCTGGTGCTGCCACATTAAAGGCACCGAAGTACCACGGAGAGGTGCTGGTGCTGCCACATTAAAGGCACCGAGGTGCTACAGAGAGGTGCTGGGGCTGCCACATTAAAGGCACCGAAGTACCTCAGAGAGGTGCTGGTGCTGCCACATTAAAGGCACCGAAGTACCACAGAGAGGTGTTGGCGCTGCCACATTAAAGGCACCGAGGTGCCACAGAGAGGTGCTGGTGCTGCCACATTAAAGGCACCGAAGTACCTCAGAGAGGTGCTGGTGCTGCCACATTAAAGGCACCGAAGTACCACAGAGAGGTGTTGGCGCTGCCACATTAAAGGCACCGAGGTGCCACAGAGAGGTGCTGGTGCTGATTGGACAACATTAAAACATTCTATTATTTTGGTCGATGATACTCTCCGAATTCTAGACACAGACAACCCTTGCCTCCTGATTCTTCCAGACCTATCATCAGCCTTCTACACAATCAACCACTACACGCTCCTAGACACGCTCACAAATCGAATGGGCATTGAGGGCACGGTTCGCTCCATTCTTCCTGGGCAGGTCACAGAGAGTTAAAATGAATGACCATCTCTTCTCACTGATTGTGGTAGGCCAATTGGTCCCCTAGTGGTCTTTCCGTGTCCCAAACCTGTTCAAGCTATACACGAGCCACTCAGAGTCCATAAGCAGTCCGGGATCTTCTATCACCAATACACATAGTTGCATCTAAAGGTCTCCTCACAAAACGATATCTTGCTGCTCGCCACCACCGTCAACTCTGATTACGACTGAATGACCTTCCATCATTACCTACAATAAACTCTTATTAAACTGGATTTCGCCTTATCTCTCCTTCAAAGTCAACACTTCCGCTGCAATACTGTGTAGACAAATACAATATCCTAAACAGTAATCCCACCATTGTTGACAGTGCCAAGTCTCTGGGAGTCATCCTAGACAAAAGACTCAACCTACATTCTCAAATCAGCACCACGGCCAAAAACGCTGGCTACGGGGAATCCTCCGTTACATCCCAGAACAAGATCTTAACTCTCTTGTCCATACCCTAGTGCTCCACAGAATGGACTATTCTGACCGGTCTCCCCAAAACCTATCTCACCCCCCTAATAACGATTCTAGACTCGGCAGCGCAGTTTGTCTATGGGGCCAAAAGATATTACCACATTAACCCCATGCTGATCACACTCGGTTGGTTGCCATTTGAAGCATGGTCAATCTACAAGACTGACTGCATGACCCATACAGCCCCGCACACATCCATTCCACTTTACCTTGCGGACAAATTAAAGCTTTCGGACAGCTCCAGAACACCGTGTAACACTGAAACAATGCTCCTTTCATCCCAATAATTTAAAAAGCAACCACTGATGGCATAAACCCTCTTGGGATGCACAGCCAGAATCTGGGATTCACGACCTCCCAATCTACACACAACGACCTTGCTGACGACAGACGTGAAAGCCCTTTTCTTCCAACAGGATTTCAGCTAACACACGACAAGCGACTCTTGGCACAGACCTCTATACCACCTCAATGGCCTTTATGGCTGTCTACAACCTCAACTATTTTATGTCCATATACACCTTTTGTACACTTTGTACACTACCTCAACCTTTTTACAGCCTGTAGACTCTGTTTTACGTAACTATCTACCTTCTTGTATTTTCGACCTTTGTAATTTCTTATGGCTATAGTATCTATCTTAAATCGTCTGTGACTTCCATGTAACAAAATATTGCTCCTGCAAAAGCGCTCCAGCCCCTTTCGAAAATGTACGCATAAATAAATAAATAAAAACATAGAGGTACTCCAAAGGAGATCTGGTGTTGTCCTCATACTCCTGGCATTAACAAAATAACATAGAACCCTCTTTATCTTCTGACACCTCACCCCAGACCCGCATCCTTCTGCTCCCTAAGTGTTTTGATCGAACCCAGTGGTGTAGCAAGATGGGGCGCATACGGTGTGCTCCCAGGGCGGCAAAGGTAGGAACGGTCACAGGCGGCGAAGTGGCTAGCCACGCCACTGTCCGAACCCCATCATTGTCTCTGTTGTGGAAATGTCATCTGTCAAAAGCTGTGTTCGTGTGATCCTGGGTGCCCTTCAGTGAACCTGTGATCCTTGCCTCTATATATTGTATCCTGCACACGGCGCATGCACTGTGTCCTGTGCAGTGATTCAGATGGCCAGGCGATGTCAGGTGCTGACCCCTACCCTTCTCTAAAAGGTAGAGTACGTACACTTCTCAGCGGGGTGCTGTACCTTTAATGGCAGAGTACTGGCACTTCTCAGGGGCCACCAGGTCCTCGGGGGTAGTGGGTATGTGCTAGGGATGGGCGGAATTTGCGTAATCGCGTTACGCAAATCTCCGCGAAACGGTAAAAATCTCCGCGAACACGCAGAAATTCCGCGAACACGCGGAATTGCTTGTTCGCGATACTTTTTTCCTGTTCGCGATCGCTGTTTGCGTGCTCGGGGTGAAATATCTCGCGAACACGCATATTGAGAGCGCGAACAAGCCAAAAATTACGCGAAGTTGCGGAACGCAGATTTTTGGGCAATTTCACGTTCTCCGCGGAACGCGAAATTACCCAAATTCCGCAAATTCCGCGAGCGGAACGGATTTTACCACCCAGGCCTAGTATGTGCACACTTCTGTATATCCATTTCAAGCACAGGACTTGGGTCAGGTGCCATTTCATAAGAGGAAGGCAGCAAACTCCATGTACCAGTGAGGAAGGAACTTTTTTATTACAGACTGGAGATTCCACGAATGATGGGCAGGCCTGGCCAGTTATGGCCGGAGAGACCTGCGGACGCATGGGCCCCGTTATTAAATGGCATAGTGTACCCCCATCTGGCCAGATTGTAAGGTGTGGCAACTCAATTCAGAGTTCATGCCCTCTCAGCCCATGGCATGGGGCCTCTACCTTGTCGGGGAACTACTCAGTGATTTCCTTATGATGTCCAGCTGGGGTAGATTATCTCTTATAATGCTTGGGCTGCAGTCCTGTTGGGTGTAGAGCCTGTGAAATGAGATGTGTACTGCACGGATATCATCCTGGTATTCATATGACCTAGTACTGTCTCGCTACTGTGCTGAAATGAAAAAAAGGCAAATGCCAGCACTGCCTCATTAAAAGATCACCACTTTTACAGAAAAGTGCCAGCGCTGCCCCAATAAAAGATCACCACTCTTACAGAAAAGTGCCAGCGCTGCCCCAATAAAAGATCACCACTCTTACAGAAAAGTGCCAGCGCTGCCCCATTAAAAGATCACCACTTTTACAGAAAAATGCCAGCGCTGCCCCAATAAAAGATCACCACTCTTACAGAAAAGTGCCAGCGCTGCCCCATTAAAAGATCACCACTTTTACAGAAAAGTGCCAGCGCTGCCCCATTAAAAGATCACCACTCTTACAGAAAAGTGCCAGCGCTGCCCCATTAAAAGATCACCACTTTTACAGAAAAGTGCCAGCGCTGCCCCAATAAAAGATCACCACTCTTATAGAAAAGTGCCAGCGCTGCCCCATTAAAAGATCACCACGTTTACAGAAAAGTGCCAGCGCTGCCCCATTAAAAGATCACCACTCTTACAGAAAAGTGCCAGCATTGCCCCATTCAAAGATCACCACTTTTACAGAAAAGTGCCAGCTCAGCTCCATTAAAAGATCACCACTTTTACAGAAAAGTGCCCCAAATCACTCCAGTCTTACAGAAAAGTGCTAGCACTGCCCCATTAAAATATCACCACTTTTACAGAAAAGTGTCAGCATTGCACTATTAAAGGAACACCACTTTTATAGAAAATGTCCAGTACTGCCCAATTAAAATTACTCGACTCTTACAGAAAAGTGCTAGCACTGCCCCATTAAAAGATCACCACTTTTACAGAAAAGTGCCAGCATTGCTTCATTACAAGATCACCACTTTTATAGAAAAGTGCCAGCGTTGCCCCATTAAAAGATCACCATTCTTACAGAAAAGTGCCAGAGCTGCCCCATTAAAAGATCACAACTGTTACAGAAAAGTGCCAGCATTGCCCCATTAAAAGATGACAACTTTTATAGAAAAGTGCTAGCTCTGCTCCATTAAAAGATCACCAATTTTACAGAAAAGCACCAGCATTGCCCCATAATAATCACTCCACTCTTACAGAAAAGTGCTAGCGCTGCCCCATTAAAAGATCACCACTCTTACAGAAAAGTGCCAGCGCTGCCCCATTAAAAGATCACCACTTTTACAGAAAAGTGCCAGCGCTGCCCCATTACAATATCACCACTTTTACAGAAAAGTGCCAGCGCTGCCCCATTAAAAAATCACCACTCTTACAGAAAAGTGCCAGCATTGCCCCATTCATAGATCACCACTTTTACAGAAAAGTGCCAGCTCAGCTCCATTAAAAGATCAACACTTTCACAGAAAAGTGCCCCAAATCACTCCAGTCTTACAGAAAAGTGCTAGCACTGCCCCATTAAAATATCACCACTTTTACAGAAAAGTGTCAGCATTGCACTATTAAAGGAACACCACTTTTATAGAAAATGTCCAGTACTGCCCAATTAAAATTACTCGACTCTTACAGAAAAGTGCTAGCACTGCCCCATTAAAAGATCACCACTTTTACAGAAAAGTGTCAGCATTGCACTAAAAAAGGAACACAACTTTAATACAAAATGTCCAGTACTGCCCAATTAAAATTACTCGACTCTTACAGAAAAGTGCTAGCACTGCCCCATTAAAAGATCACCACTTTTACAGAAAAGTGCCAGCATTGCTTCATTACAAGATCACCACTTTTATAGAAAAGTGCCAGTATTGCCCCATAATAATCACTCCACTCTTACAGAAAAGTGCCAGCGTTGCCCCATTAAAAGATCACCACTTTTTATAGAAAAGAGCCAGCACTGCCCCATTAAAAGATCACCATTCTTACAGAAAAGTGCCAGAGCTGCCCCATTAAAAGATCACAACTGTTACAGAAAAGTGCCAGCATTGCCCCATTAAAAGATGACCACTTTTATAGAAAAGTGCTAGCTCTGCTCCATTAAAAGATCACCACTTTTACAGAAAAGCACCAGCATTGCCCCATAATAATCACTCCACTCCTACAGAAAAGTGCTAGCGCTGCCCCATTAAAAGATCACCACTCTTACAGAAAAGTGCCAGCATTGCCCCATTAAAAGATCACCACTTTTACAGAAAAGTGCCAGTATTGTCCCATTAAAAGATCATCAATGTTATAGAAAAATGCCAGCGCTGGCCCATTAAAAGATCACCACTTTTACAGAAAAGTGCCAGCATTGCCCCATTCAAAGATCACCACTTTTACAGAAACGTGCCAGCTCAGCTCCATTAAAAGATCACCACTTTTACAGAAAAGTGCCAGCATTGCTCCATTAAAAGGTAGCCATTTTACAGAAAAGTGCCAGCATTGCCCCATTAAAAGGTAGCCATTTTACAGAAAAGTGCCAGCATTGCCCCATTAAAAGATCACCACCCTTACAGAAAAGTGCAAGTGCTGCCCCATTAAAATATCGCCACTTTTACAGAGAAGTGCCTGCACTGCCCAATTAAAAGCTCACCACTCTTTGAAACAAGTGCTAATAATGCCCTGTTTAAAGCTCACAAATCCTTCACAGAGGTGCCAGTACCTCCCCATTAAAAGCTCACGAATCCTACAAAGAACTGCCAGTACTGTCCCCTTAAAAGCTCAACGCTCTTACAGATAAGTGCCAATAATGGCCCGTGTATTAAAAGCTCACAAGTCGTACAGAGAAGTGCGCCTTTAAAGCTCATCACTCTTACAGACCAGTGCCAGTAATGCTTGTCTATTAACAGTTCATGATTCCTAGAGGGAAGTGTAGGTACTATTAAAATAAAGCACTACAGGATTGCGTTGAAGTGCTGTTATTTTCATGCTCAATAACATAGAAGTGCTATTTTTCCAAATAAAACCTTAACGGGCACATGCATCAAGCATGTTTGCCTTCGCAAACAGGCCGATTTGCAGAATTGGCCCATTTGCGAACGCAAAAAATGCTTTTCAGATGCAGCAAACCCCAATTTGCGATTCGGTAACCGGTCACTGAATCGCAAAGTGGGTTTGCGATTCGGCATTTGAAAGGGGCTTGTTTAGGGCATTCCTTCCAAATAACAAATCCTAACGGTATGCATGAACGTTTTGTGATCGTGAATGCGGTCTCAAAACATTCGCATATTACCACCTACTTCAAGTAGGGGGTAACCCATTCGCAAATGGGAAGGGGTCCCCAAGAGACCCATTCCCCTTTGTGAATGGTCTCGTGGACCACTGCCTGGTCTTAAAAAATGAAAAGAAAACATTTCATTTTACTCTTTGTAAAGCATCTTGTTTATCTTTAAGGAAAACGAGATGCTTTACAAAAAAGAATTGCTTTAATTAAAAGCAATCACAGACATTGTGGTATTCTGACCTCGGCAGACCACCATCCCCGTGATTTTTGTGATTCCTAAGGGGTTACAAATTGTCATCTACCTCATTATTATCAATGAGGTAGAGCGATTTGCGACCCCCTAGGAATCGCAATCTTAAACTCTTTGAGTTTCATGCATTGTAAATTGCGATATCCTAATTGCGAATCTCGGGAATTCGCAATTAGGTATTCGCAATTCACAATTTTGATGCATGCAGCCCTAAAAGTTTTAAGAGAAGAAACGTTGCATCTGACACTTGGAGCCTCACCAGTGGTACAGAGACGCACTTGTACTGAGACTGGTCGCCTGCAGAGCAGCGTCTTCGAGTGGGCGAGACGAGAGATGCCCACTTTGGAATGTGGGAACCAGATTAGAGTCCCGGCGTCGGCTCAACATCCTGTGATTTTAGGCGAATCACTTGATCTGAATATACCTAAAAAAGAAAAACTGAATCTGAATTTCTGTAATGTAACTTAGTACTAATGTAAAGCACCCTACCCTGGGCAAAGTCTACGCTATATTAAACTGCAAAAAAATAAATAAACTCAACGGTACATTGTACTGCACGCACTTGCACCGCTAAGTATTCCATCGAAAGATGAAGGCTAAAACACATGTTAACACCGGGCACTTGAGCTGGATGCTTCCCCTAGGTTATACCATCTATCTCTCTAGCACAGATATAAGAAGTTGGTGGGTGCGCTGTCTCTGTGGAACAGATTGGAAGTGGGTGGTGCCTTCTCTTTGTGGCACAGATTGGAGTGGGTGGTGCCCTCTCGCTGTGGCACAAATTGGAGTGGGTGATGCCCTCTTTCTGTGTCACAGATTGAAAGTGGGTGGTGCCCTCTTTCTGTGGCATGATTGGGAAGTGGGTGGTGCCCTCTCTCTGTGGCACAGATTAGAGTGGGTGTGGGCCCTATCTCTGTGGGACAGATTGGAAGTGGGTGGGTGTCCTCCCCTGCACAGATTGGAAGTGGGTGGTGCCCTCTCTGTGGCACAGATTGGAAGTGGGTGGGTGCCCTCACTCTGTGACACAGATTGGAAGTGATGGGTGTCCTCTCTCTGTGGCACAAACTGGAAGTGGGTTGGTGCCCTCTCTGTGTGACACAGATTGGAAGTGGGTGGGTGTCCTCTTTCTGTATCACAGATTGGAAGTGGGTGGTGCCCTCTCTCTGTGGCACAGATTGGAAGTGGGTGGGTATCCCCCCTCTCTGGCACAGGTTGGAGGTTTGTGGGTGTCCTCTCTCTAGATTGGATGTGGGTGGGTGCCCTCTCTCCGTGGCACAGATTGAAAGTGGATGGGTGTCCTCTCTGTGGCACAGATTGGAAGTGGGTGAGTTTCCTCTCTCTGTGGCACAGATTAAAGTGGGTGGTGCCTTCTCTCTGTGGCACAGATTGGAGGTGGAAGGTTGTCTGCTCTCTCTGGCACAGATTGGAAGTGGTTGGTTGACCTATCTCTGTGGGACTGATTGGAAGTGGGTGGGTGCCCTATCTCTCTGGCACAGATTAGAGTGGGTGGTGCCCTTTCTCTGTGGCACAGATTGGAAGTGGATGGGTGTCCACTCTGTGGCAGATTGGAAGTGGGTGGGAGTCCTCTCTGTGGCACAGATTGGAAGTGGGTGGTGCTCTCTTGCTGTGGCATGGATTGGAAGTGGGTGGTGCCCTCTCTCTGTGGGACAGATTAGAGTGGGTGTGGGCCCTATCTCTGTGGGACAGATTGGAAGTGGTTGGGTGTCCTCCCTTTCTGGCACAGATTGGAAGTGGGTGTTGCCCTCACTGTGACACAGATTGGATGTGGGTGGATGCCCTCTCTCTGTGGCACAGATTGAAAGTGGTTGAGTTTCCTCTCTCTGTGGCACAGATTGGAGTGTGTGGTGCCCTTTCTCTGTGGCACAGATTGGAAGTGTGTGGGTGCCCTATCTCTGTGATACAGTTTGGAAGTCGATGGGTTTCCTCTCTCTGTGACACAGATTGGATGTGGGTGGATGCCCTCTCTCTGTGGCACAGATTGGAAGTGGATGGGTGTCCTCTCTGTGGCAAAGATTAGAAGTGAATGAGTTTCCTCTCTCTGTGGCACAGATTGGAGTGGGTGGTGCCTTCTCTCTGTGGCACAGATTGAAAGTGTGTGGGTGCTGTCTCTCTGTGACACATATTGGAAGTGGATGGGTGTCCTCTCCCTGTGGCACGGATTGGAAGTGGATGGTGCCTGTAGTCTCTTGTGAGTTAGCAATGACGGGACTGCTTTGGTCCATGATGGACTCCGTAGAACAATAGAACAGTGACGTAAGTGATTGGGTGTGGGTAATAGAAATGCATGACATAGAACGCTCAGTTAACTGTGTACATAGTGCAGAATAAAGATGTGTATCACCGAGCTCCGTGTGTGGCATGATCATTTATATGTACCCAGACTGGGGAGGACGCTACAACTGAGGATAAGTAGGGGATCCCGTAAACCCTGCAACCTGAAGAATAAGAGAGCACTCCCAGAGAGTGTGCTGAGGTTCACACGTGCCTCTGTCGAAGAGAAGGTCGATGATCAGCGTATGTTGAGTCAAAGCGCCACTCCAGCCAGAGTGAAGCTATTGAAGGAAACAAAGGCTTCCCAGGGAACCTTGCTTATTCTAGGCCAGAATCCTGATGATAAGACTATGAAATAGGTACTACGCCACAATGCAACACAGAGCTATAACTCATACAGAACGTTAACGCTAAAGACCGCTACAACCAGGTACAAAGAAGCGCTAGAAGGAGCAACAGTCAAGTGCGAGAAAACACTAGCAGCGAGAATAGCCAAATACAGAAGAGCGCCAAAGGTAGCAACAAATAGGGGTGGGCGGAATTTGCGAAATCCACTTTCGCAAATTATCGCGAAAATGTAAAAAATCTCTGCAAACACGCGGAAATATCGCGAAGATGCGGAAGTTTTTTTCCCGCCCGTTTCGGTATTTTCTGCATGGTCGCGGCTCGCCAACTTACCCCTGTGCGGCCATCTTGTTTTCAGTTGTCTCGCGGTGCATGATCGCGAGAAGAAAGACGTGATCGCGCGACGCATGACGTCACGGCGGACGCGAACTGTCGCGAGACAGCGCAAATGGCTACCAACAATCTAACATCTCATGGAGAACGTGACCGGATCGAGAAAACTTGTCGGCGAACGCGGGGATTCAGGTAAGGCGATCGCGCGCACGCGAGAATGTATTATTTTACAGCGCGAGCAAGAAACAAATTATCACTAAGCTGCGGAATGCGGAAATTTTGACATTTTCGCGCATTCCGCGGAACGCGAAAATGTCAAATTATCGCAATTTCCGCGACCGGAACGAAATTTTAGCCCAGGCCTAGCAACAAACAGGTGCAAGGAAGTGCTAACAGAGAGCGTAGCCAGATACTGAGAACGCTAAAGGCAGTGGAAACCAAGTACCATATAGAAGACTAGGAATGGTGATGACCCCATGCAAAAGACAAAACAGGTACTCAATGTAAGAGACGAACAAGATTCTTTGCTTCTGATGACTGAGCCAGTATTGGCAGAAAGGGCAGAGTCAAGAACATGTCAAACTCTGCTTGAACAGCATATGCTCTCGTCAGTAGGAGCCACATCTGGTTATGATGCTGCTGCATTCCTAAAACCACCACTTCCATTCTATACAGCCAAGAAACAAAATATTGGGGCTAAATAGACTGCCTGGGTTGAAACGTTTGATGATTTCATTGATGCACTTGAAGACATAGATAACAAAAACATAATCAAATACCCTCGAGAATCTTGCAGATGAAGGAGTAAAGCAAGTTTTGAAGAAAATACCACAAGTATAAATCTCTTACCCTCAAATCAAGGAGGCGCACAATATCAAGATCTATCCAATGCCAAATTTCAATTAGGAAAGATATATTTTCAGTCAAGGAAAACTAAAGGTTGGTGAAACAACCAACAAATTTGTAGAAACACTTGATATGCTTAGCAAACATTGTCGATTCAACGAGTTCAAAGTTCGATTAAGAGTCATAGAGGGTTGTCTTTCTGATTCCTTCAGATGACGAATGCTGAGAGAAACATTGAGCTTCGAGCAAGTCCTCGTGGCTGCCAGAGCTGAGGAATGTGCTGACAATCAACCTGCTGACATTGAGGCGGGAGGAGACAAAGCAAGTCAGTCATGGATGTGAAAAGCACGCAAAGACACTAAGCAGAAGAACACAAAATGATGTCTCCAAAGAAGAAAAAGCTGTGCTTCAGATGTGGGTTTTCCTGTCCATATAATGGCAAGTGTCCAGCCATTGGACATGTATGCAAAGGCTGTGGAAAAAGAACCAATTTGTGACGGTCTGTAAAGGAGAGGAAAAGCTAAGTGCGTCACGACGTGAAGACAAAATGGCCGCCAGAACATTTTGGATGCAATGTTCTACACACGCCCACAATGCCAAGTGACAACATCAGCTGAGGCAAATTGACACTTAACAAAGTCAATCATCATCTATATCTTTCTCTAAAAGTTCTTCCTTATCATTGTCAAGCAACAGGGAAGAAGATGGTTGCGCGATGTCAATGTTTATCTCAGAGAAACGTGCACATGTTGGTCTGGCTGCATGCAAAGAAGAATGCGAGTCAAAGAAAAGTTGACATGAAAAATCACAACAGTCATTCAAACATTGTTCTAAAATTACACTAAAGGTGAATGTTTGCTCAATACCTTTTTATTGTCAATAGTGATGCTTCAATAAACTTTATGCCTGAGGCGAAAAATTACAAAATGTCTCCTGTGCCACGTCTCATGCCGTCGAAGTCTAAAGTTTACACATGGTCTGTATAAATGCCATTGAAAAGCCAAGGTTCAGTTCTAGCGACCATGAAACTGAAGGAAACACAAGTACAAGCACCAGCTCATGTATTGCAGGGCAAGTCATCAAGTACCTGTCTACTTAGTTTCAATACTGCTGCTAATATGGGACCGATATCAGTGAACTACAACATGAATGCACATCACGAGATAGTGAATCAGTTCCCATCAGTATTTAATGGTTTAGGAAAGCTGAGAACAAGCGCAACTGCAGATCAATGAGGACATTCGTCCTATTGCTAAGAGACAACGTCGAATTACATTTCACTTACGGGAAGCTGTTGAGAAAGAATTCTTCTAACTTCTAAAACACAACATTATTGAGTGTTCGACTGGTCTTACGCTGTGGGTTTCTCCCATAGTGGCCATGCCCGAAAAGTACAGTAGAGGTGCCATACAGTTCTGTGTGGACATGCACCAAGATAATAAGGCGATTGAACGGGAACGACATCCTGGGTCACACATTGCTGATATGATCGCACTGCTTGATGGTGCCAAAGTATTTTCTTGACTTGATCTGAACAAAAGAAAATCATCAATTGGAACTGGAATTGGAGGAGAATTGCAGGTATATTGCTACCTTTTCTACACATGTTGGTTGATTCAGATATAAACAATTCAGTTTCAGTGTCATCAGCTGCTGAACTGTTCCAAGACATCATTAGACGCATAATACAGTCTGTCATGAATGCATTCAATTACAGTGACGATATACTAGTCTTTGGAGCCACACAGAAAGAACCCGTTAAAGCTCTTTTAAGTGTGCCGTCTGCTTACTGATGTGGGTTTCACTCTAAATGCAAAGAAGTGTGAATTTCATGAAACAAACTCAAATTCTTTGGCCATATTTTCTCTTATGGGGGAATGGCTCCAGATTAGGAATGGGCGGAACTCACTGAACTCACATAATTTCACGGAGTTACATAAAAATTCTGTGACATTCTGCTGACTTCCACCCACTCCTATTCCCTGGCTGTGTGCGATACCGCGTCAAAAAGGGTTTGTTTCCAGCAGCCAATCAAAAGCACGCTGGACCTCCAAGGCATCAGTGTGTGATCAGCACAGGCTTTGTGCCCGTACAATGGGGTTAAACATTCCCCCTCACATATCTGTGGAAGCAGCCCAATCTGCAACCTCTCCTCTTAGCAAACAGACATGCGGACCCTTTTCTAAAATAAACAGTATTTCAAAACAACAAAATTCCTGACAATCCCTAAATCAGAATGCTTTTTCTGGAAAGCATATGGCAAAACTCTGAAACAAATTAAACTGACAGAAAATTATCCGCCAGCCTTTTCTATACAGCGCTTTCACTCAAGCAAAATGACACAGCAGCGTGACCTGGTTTTCTTTTCTCAATGAATCGCCCTGATTTAATTTTTTGCCACACCGTCTGTGATGGAAATTACAAACCATCATCCAAGCGCTCAGTTGAACGTCCCTGGAAATCCAATAGGAAAACATTGCTTCATTTATTATTTTAGAAAACTTTCAATAGACCAGCATTACCTTCTACGTTTTAGCAAACAAGCATAGGGAACATTGGCACTGACATGGATTGCTCTAACCCTTAAGCTTAACACCCTGATGCCCGTGACAAGTGCGTTAATCGCTTGTGGTCCCTCGCTGGGTTTGAAAGCTACGATATGACCTCCTGGCATCACCCAGACGTCTGCAGCTGGGACCCAACCCACTGAACTTCCCCGAATCATTTGCATGATGTCCAAACTGGGCGGGACAGCCTTCATACTCCATTGTTGTAGGGGCTTCCATTCACAAAAGCTCCCCTCTCCAAGCACGCACTAGCATACTGCTCCCTCCGTCGATACCAGCACAGAATAAGGGGTGTGCTGCAATGCAAGGTGCTGTCCTTCCTGCCTGCGGGGCCCCTGGCTAGTGTCCAGCTTGGGGTGCAAGTCATGAATATTTTACTGAGGGAACAAAACAGATCGTGTGGCTCCTTGGTGCCCAGGACATCTAATTCTGCTATGGTCCTGCCTCTGTCAACCGGTGTACGGTGGTACATTCCAGGGGTGGGTCTTCTACAATATTGGAGTAAGTGGGAAGGGAGCACGAATTTATCATACCTGCTGTAAATGATTTCCTGAATGTGTTTTTTCTTGGCTGCTTTATCTGTTGGGCATCCACTGTTATGGATTCTCGCTCTTGTTTCTACCCATGTGCATAATTGTTCAGCTGTTCAACCACCTGACTGATGTGAAGAAGTTGAAGGGAAAATGTGGAGATTTTGTCCCAGCGCTGCTTGAAGGGGTGGTCCGTTGCCCTGGAAATGCATGCGAGTTTAATACATTGTATATAATGGCCAGACAAAACTCTCTGAACCAGAAAGCCGGGAGAGGCAGAGCAATAGCTGGTTTTCTGCAGGAGTAGCAAGGGCACCCATGGTTCAGAGAGACCGAGTCAATGCAGTCTAACATCAGCTTGGGTTAAAAAGTAGGGGTTGGTGCTGGTAAACTCCGCCACGCATCGGTTAGCAGAGTTTTTGCCAAAGTCTGTGCTCCAAGCAGAGCGCGGAGTGGCAAAACTCTGTGAACTCCACTGGTGGGGCAGAGTTTACTGCCCACCCCAAAACCAGATGCCGCTAAAGTACAGGCTTTGTTGGCTATCTGCCCCCTGCTAGATGTAACTATGCTATGCTCTTTTCTTGGAGTGGCCAGCTACTGCTCCAGATTCATGTGTGATTTTGCCAAATTAAGTGCCCCGTTGAGAGACTTAACAAAACAAAATGTTACATTTCAATGGTCACATGAGTGTGAATAGAGTTTCAAGAAAATCAAGCATGCAATTGTGAACGCCACTAAAATGGCCTACTTTGATCCAAAGCTACATACGGAAGTTGATGTTGATGCAAGTCCAGTGGGTTTGGGTGCGATCCTTGCCCAACATAATGGACATCCAAATGCCCAAAGGCATGTTGTGGTTTATTCTAGCAGAGAAGTTTGTCACAAACTAAACGTGCCTACTCCCCAACCGGAAAAAAGTAAGCCAACCTGCGGTTTGGGCTTGTGGACATGTCCATGTGTTCCTAAATTGCAAACATTTTACTCTGGTTACCAACCACCACTATTTACTCACTATCTTTGGCAATCTGAAAGCCAAGACGCTCCTCACATCGAGAGGTGAGGATTTCGACTGCAGGAATATGATTACACTATCGTGCACCGGCCGGGGAAAGACCAAAACCCCGCTGACTACTGTTCACGAGAGCCAGTGCAGAGTCATGGTATCACTTCCAATGCAGCTGAGGCCTGTGATTAATTCATTGTGAAGTCAAGCACGCTTGCAGTAAACCAAATCATTGCTGCCACGAGCATAGCTAGAGACACGCTAATACTCAAAGTCATTATTACACATCGATCCTGGAAACATCATACTCGACCTCTTACAAATGACAGTGAATATCAGAAGTTCAAGAATGTCAGAGACAAGCTCATTGTTAAAAAAGAAGGAATTGTCTTGCAAGCTTCAAGAATTGTTATACCAGAAATTTTGAGAGAGCAAGTCATGGAAGTGACACAAGAAGGACATCATGGAATCATTGCTGCCAAACGAGCTCTCGGGGATCGTCTTGATGAAAGAGTTGAAAGGGAATTGAAGGCCTGTTACTTGTGCAATTGTGAATCTCCCAAGACGACTCTGAATCCATTGAACATGACTGATCTTCAAAAACGTGTGGGAGAGAATCACTATTGACTTCTTTGTAGCTCTGGGCAGAGTATGCTGAGTGGTGCTCTGTGTAGTTTAATGGAGTTTTTAAAAAACTCTGTGGAACTACGCTCCGCTCCACGCCCTCCCCCTCCCAAAGTTATAAAAAATATTTTAAAAGGCACTTACCTGACGTGTCTGCCTCGGCTGCCTCCTCCTAGCAATGGCTGCTCTCTCCTGTATCCTCCTCGCACTGAATAAACCCTACGTTGTACGTCTTGCGTGTGCACATGCGCATTTGTAAGACGTACAATGTAGGGGTTATTCAGTCTGAGGAGGAGGCAGGAGAGAGAAGCCATTGCGAGGAGGAGGGAGCTGCGGCAGGTAAGTGCTTTTTTAATAACTTAGGGAGGGTGGAGGGGCCAGCTAACCACACTCCGCCACAGAGTCATAGTTTTGCCTGAACTCTGCATTCGCAGCGGAACGCGTAGTAGGCAAAAATACGCAAACTCCGCTGGTGAAGCGTAGTTACCTGCCCAGGGTTACTTCTTTGGACCCCTTGACAATGTCCATCCCCTAGTATAATAAATAAAGTTTAGTATGGCTGAACTCAGAATCTAAAGATGCATCTTTTAGTGAAGGTGATTTTTACATTCTGTGTTTGAAAATACCACTTTTAGAAAGTAGGTATTTTCTTGCTCAGTCACCCCGTGTGCCTCTGCTGGAATGTGGATTGCCTGTCTGGGTTTTGGACGACAGAAGGCTGGGGAGCAGGAGTGACTCCAGATAGTCTATGTGAGTCTGGAAAGGGCTGAATAGACCTGGGCTGCAATTGGGGAAGGGAGAGGAGATTTCCTTGCACCTCAAAGGGCCTGGTCTGCCTCTGACAATGCCGTCTCCACCTCCTGTCAGGAAGTCACACCAGAGAAGGTAGAACTGGTTCTGGTTGGGCACAGACACTCTCTGCCTAAGAAATCAAAGGATTTTGGGATATAAATTGTGGGGCCCAGACCCCTGAACTTCAGACCTCTTTTGGACCAAGAAGGCTACCAAGAAGAGGAGCTGGAGAAGCTGCGAGGAGGGACTACCACATTGCTGTGTGCTCTGATGTGTTGGCCTGCAGTGGCTGCTTCTGTCTTGGGCAGTGAAGGGACTGGACTGAATTGTCTGCAATCTACTTTTGTGAGTTTCTCCAGTGGCTTGAGGTAGAGCTTGCCCTCTGTTCAAGAAGTTCCAGGAACAGCAAAGACTTCAAGCTCTCCTGCCCTCAGCACTGGGGAATGTGTGTTTTGTGCTGCAACTGAGGAAAGAGCAACCCGACGCCGTCTACAACGCCACTGCCGACTCTGTGTCCTGAAAGCACTGCAGAGGGCACCGCCGCAACGAGACCCTGGTCTCACCGACGACGCATGTTGACTCCGCCACCGAGCCGCTGCTCGCACCCCGACCTGTGGGCACCGCATTCCGCACCGTCTCACTTCACGATGACGCCTTGGTATCCCCGATGACGCCGCTCCATGCCAAGATCTATGCCGCTGCTTGCACCATGGTTCGTGAGCACCACTCGTAAAGTTACACGACGCACTGCCTTCATACCGCACTGCAGCCTTGGCCTACCGATGCTGGCACCATCGACTCTAGTTCGTCAGCTGATGACAGCGCTTCAGCAACGGCGACGCCGCTGCTTGCCCCGCGACCTGCCAGCACTGTGACGAGCACCGCGTTCACTTCGCTCTGCGACCCTGGTCTCATCGACGACACCATCTGACGCCGCCATCGAGTCACTGCCTGCACCGCGACCTGAGGGCAACGCACTTCGCACCACTGCACTTTTCACCGCAGCACCCAACACCTGCAGACGCCAACGCTCCTGACTTCAACAGAGAGGAGATCGATCTGCAACGCGTGTGACTGTGAGGGCCCCCATGACTCCTGCACCGACCTCCGGAACCGACGCCTGCGGACTCTGCCCTTTTGGAAGCTCAACGAGAGGTTGCCGATGCCCTGCATTTCTAAAAGGTATTGTTTGCGGGTCTTCCCGACAACGTAGCTGCCCACGACGCCGCGGTCAGCCAGAACTGTTTGGATTTGTTCGCTCATGATGCTGTGATAGACCCGGACGGAGCTATCGACATCCAGGGACTATATTTCAAGCATATTTTGATAATTGAAGATTTTTAAGTACTGTATTGTGGATTTTTATCGTTTTTGGTCTTGTCTTAAATTTATAAAAATATTGGATATTTTTCTAAACTGGTGTGGTGTCCTCAAACTGAATTATTGTTGGTTATGTGCAAATGCTTTATACACTGCCTCTAAGATAAGCCTGACTGCTCGTGCCAAGCTACCAAGGGCGTGAGCAGGGGTTACTTTAGGAGTGTAACTCCCTTATCCTGACTAGAGTGGTGGTTTCTGCCCGACTTTGGCACATGCCCTAGCCGACCAAAAATCCCATTTCTAACAAGCTTGACCTCAAGTCAGCTCTTCATTCTGCTCTTCGTGGCTACAGGTCGACTCTCCATTAAACTACAGGTAAGAGTCCTACTACCCTGATGTTTAGGAGAGCCGTGCAAACCAAATGGCAACAATGGACCATTGAGAGAGAAATGTATGACAATGAGCTTCGCTGAGCTTATTCCTGTCATAAGTGCAAAATGAAGAATTATGCAGACAGATGCCGAAGTGCTCGGGACACCACTTTCCAGAAGGGAGATCGAATGATCGTACGGCAAAGAAGTGAAAGTCTGATGCTCCATTTGATGCTGACCTGATGCAAGTTGTGACTACTAAAGGACCCATGGTATCTGCTCCCCTTCCTGGAAAGTCTATTGCACGTGATTCTTCGCATTTCAGGCATGCCCCTCGATGGTCATCATCTCTAGACGTCAGGAGCGGCACTTCTCAACCTAGGAGTCCTGAGAGTCCACAGCTTGTATCTGGCACCTATGCACCTGTGCCAGCTGGGGACACTTCTCCGGTATCTCCGCAGCCTCACATGACATGATTCGTATGATTGGTTCGAACTCAACAACAACTTATTGAAGAGTTGTAATGTATATATTGTATTGTTTGCACTTTTTTTTAATAAAGAGGGAGATGTAGTGTCTTGTAAATTAGCGATGACAGGACTGCTTTGGTCCCTGATAGACTCCGTAGAACAATAGAACAGTGTTGTAAGTGATTGGGTTTGGTTAAAAGAAATGTATGACATAGAAAGTTCACTTAACGGTGCAGAATAAAGACATGTATGACAAAGCTCTGTGTGTGGTATGATCATGTATATTTACCCAGGCTAGGGTGGACACTACAGTGCCCTCTCTCTGTGGCACAGATTGGAAGTGGGTGGGTGCCCTCTCTCCATGACATAGATTGGAAGTGGGTGGGTATCCTCACTCTGTGGCACAGATTGGAAGTGGGTGGTTTCCTCTCTCTGTGGCACAGATTGGAGGTGAGTGGGTGCACTCCCTCTCTGGCACAGATTGGAAGTGGGCGGTGCCCTCTCTCCGTGACACAGATTGGAAATGGAAGGGTGTTCTCTCTCTGTGGCACAGATTGGAAAAGGGTAGGTGCACGCCCTCTCTGGCCCAGATTGGAGATGGGTGGGTACCCTCTCTCTGTTCCACAGTTTTGAAGTGGGTGGTGCCCTCT
Source organism: Triturus cristatus (assembly GCF_964204655.1). Classification (NCBI taxonomy): domain Eukaryota; kingdom Metazoa; phylum Chordata; class Amphibia; order Caudata; family Salamandridae; genus Triturus; species Triturus cristatus. The sequence goes on along the minus strand of NC_140588.1, from coordinate 1,059,670,785 downwards.
CTCTGTGTCACATATTGGAAGTGGGTGGTGCCCTCTCTCTCTGTGCCACTGTGCCACAGATTGGAAGTGGGTGGCTGTCCTCTCTCCATGGCACAAATTGGAAGTGGGGGGTGCCCTTTCTCCATGGAACAGATTGGAAGTGGGTGGTGCCCTCTTTCTCTGTGGCACAGATTGGAAGTGGGTAGGTGCCCTATCTCTCTGTGGTACAGATTGGAAGTGGGTGGGTGCCCTCTCTCTGTTGCACAGATTGGAAGTGGGTGGATGTCCTCTCTCTGTGACACATATTGGAAGTGAGTGGTTCCCTCTCTCTGCGGCACAGATTGGAAGTGGGTGGTGTCCTCTCTCCACGGCGCAGATTGGAAGTGGGTGGGTGCCCTCTGTGTGGCACAGCTTGGAAGTGGGTGGTGTCCTCTCTCTGTGGCACAGATTGGAAGTGGGTGGGTGCCCTCTCTCTGTGGCACAGATTGGAAGTGGGTGGTGTCCTCTCTCCATGGTACAGAGTGGAAGTGGGTGGGTTCCCTCTCTGTAGCACAGATTGGAAGTGAGTGGTTCCCTCTCTCTGTGGCACAGATTGGAAGTGGGTGGGTGCCCTCTCTGTGGCACAGATTGGAAGTGGGTGGGTGTCCTCTCTCCACGGCACAGTTTGGAAGTGAGTGGGTGCCCTCTCTCTATGGCACAGATTGGAAGTGGGTGGGTGCCCTCCCTCTGTGGCATAGATTGGAAGTGGGTAGGTGCCCTCTCTCTGTGGCACAGATTGGAGGTGGGTGGGTACCCTCTCTCCATCGCACATATTGGAAGTGGTTGGGTGCACTCTCTCTGTGGCACAGATTGGAAGTGGGTGGGTGTCCTCTCTGTGGCACAGATTGGAAGTAGGTGGGTGTCCTTTCTGTGGCACAGATTGGAAGTGTGTGGGTGCCCTCTCTCTGTGGCACAGATTGGAAGTGGGTGGTGTCCTCTCTCCACGGCGCAGATTGGAAGTGGGAGGGTGCACTCTGTGTGGCACAGCTTGGAAGTGGGTGGTGTCCTCTCTCTGTGGCACAGATTGGAAGTGGGTGGGTGCCCTCTCTGTGGCACAGATTGGAAGTGGGTGGGTGTCCTCTCTCCACGGCACAGTTTGGAAGTGAGTGGGTGCCCTCTCTCTATGGCACAGATTGGAAGTGGGTGAGTGCCCTCCCTCTGTGGCATAGATTGGAAGTGGGTGGGTGCCCTCTCTCTGTGGCACAGATTGGAAGTGGGTGGGTGCCCTCTCTCCATCGCACATATTGGAAATGGGTGGGTGCCCTCTCTCTGTGGCACAGATTGGAAGTGGGTGTGTGTCCTCTCTGTGGCACAGATTGGAAGTGGGTGGGTGTCCTTTCTGTGGCACAGATTGGAAGTGTGTGGGTGCCTTCTATCTGTGGCACAGATTAAAGGTGGGTGGGTGTCCTTCTCCGTGGCACATATTGGAAGTGGGTGAGTGTCTTCTCTCTGTGGCACTGATTGGAAGTGGGTGGTTGTCCTCTCTCTCTCTGGCACACAGATTGGGGCGGGTTGGGGCCCTCTCTCTGTGGCACAGATTGGGGCGGGTGGGGGACCTATCTCTGTGCCACAGATTGGAAGTTGGCGGTGCCCTCTCTTTTGTGCCACACATTGGAAGTGGGTGGTGCACTCTCTCGGTGGCACAGATTGGAAGTGGGTGGTGTCTTCTCTCTGTGGCACAGATTAGAAGTGGGTAATGCCCTCTCTCTGGGGCACAGATTAGAAGTGAGTGGGTACCTTTTCTGTGGCACAGATTGGAAGTGGATAGGTGCCCGCTTTAATGGCACACATTGGGGTACAGGTGTCCGTGCTACCCGATACTTCGAATGCCACTTCTAGAGTGAAGTACTGCATTACCGGTTTTACTTGCCCTAATACACGATTCGAGCTTCTCGGCGCTGAGGGTCCGTGCCAGATACAAGGTTCCTGCCTCTTGAGGTCGAGAGCGCAGTACCCTAGAGATGGCACAGAGCAATGCTTGAGGCAAGTTGTGCATAAATCAGTATTTAATAAAAATATAAGCTGTTGAAATAGCTCGGTGGGCTGAGGACACTGTCGAGGCCCGTGGGTAAACTATAGGCTACAGTTTCGCCTCAAGGGGGAAGGAGGAATCCAGGCCTCGGCTGAACATCCTTTGAATCTGGACGAATCACTACTTCTCCGCGTGCCTATAAAAAGGGACGCCCGTGGTTCTCAAAGCGCCTGGTTCGCATGTAAAGCGCTATAGTGCCCATGGGCTAAATTTGCGCTGTATAAAACTGCTGTAAAAAGGCTCAGCCGTTTATCCTTTTAAAGTCGATCAATAGCTACTGTAATTAAGATCAATAAACCCGCACAGCACATTGTGGGCGCTTTACAAATTGTCTTACATCAGCCTTCCTACGGGGAAACCTCCAGGGCTCAATTAGAACCTCATTAGTCCAAATATCGCCGTAATCCCTCGGTTCCTGCCCGGGTTGCTTCCCACTCGCGTGGTATCACCTTTCAGATGCCCTGCATTGATGCATTCCCTTCCTGGCCCCTCCGAGGTGAGCACCTGGTGTCACCGGCTCACAGCCTCGGCCCCACACACCCTTCTCATGACAGGATTTGGTAAACACGGCGCGCGGCCATTTCGGAATCTCCCGGTGAGGATAATCCGGATTAGGCGGGTCAGTGTCAGTATAATCCCCGGTGATGGCGGTATCTTCACGGCCCAGCGTCTCCGGAGGTGTCGGGTCTCTGTTTCTGCCCCCGGGGTAAACAGAGATGAATGGAGGTATCGCTGGGGGGCAACTGTAGGTGAAGCGGCACAAGACTCACCACCTCCCATCATCAGCTAAAACCATTTATGGGTCGCGAGGAGGGCTGGAAGAGAGGCAGGGCGATACCATTCAAGCAGAGGGGGGGCATCTTCTGGGGTAGGCTAAATGCCAGGGGGGGTGACACCCTCATTCGGAGGATGAGTTGAGTGGTACCCCTTAACTAAAAGAGACAGCATGTGCCAGAGAGGGGGGATCACCATCACAGCTAAGGAAGGCCGGCAGCTTCTGTAAGGGGAGCCCCACACCCCGACATGTCTCTGACCTCAGCTCCCACGGCGGGGTGTCTAACGCAACCCATCATACTGTACCCTCTACAGGAGGGGGTATGCTTCTCACACCAGCCACGGTACCTTTTAAGACCTCTCTAAAAGTGCTGTTTCATGTGAATGTGAGGGGATTCCATCTTGAGAGACCTTTATTCCACGTCTTTTGTATTGCAAGTCTTTATTAGACATTTTAAATATATCACAGAACATGTCCATTGGAATCCCATAAAAGCAAATACCACAACACATCCCTGATCCCATTCTCCTCTGCAGGAATGTATAGGATGTAAAGGTCCCTCTCCAACCATCCAGGGCCCTGGCCACATTCATTCAATACACCTCGGGCATAAGTGGGAAATGTCATGGTCCGGTTTCACAAGACCAGCCGAGCACGATGGAACCAACTATTCTGCATTTAACAACACCAATGTCCACTCCCTCCTCCCACACAACGCGCGCCACCCTTGACTTACAACAGTGCCCTCACTCCCTTCCAATAAGTGGCGGATGACCGTCAGGGTACAGAGTCTGCCACATTATGCCCCCAGAGTCTCATAAAAACCCCTGGCTGAGCCTTAAGTGCGTGTCTGCCCTTCTTGTATTCAGTCACCTGAACCAGTGGCATGCACTAGTCGACATGTGTGGGTGCCACCAGTGACCTCCGTAGGCGTATCATGCATAACTTGGCCACTGACCATGCCATGGTGGGCCTTCATTCATATATGAGGCCATACTGGCAGTCGCTGAGGTAATGTCCAAAATGACCAAAGAGGCTGTAGACTCAAGTGAAGGGTGGCCTGCATCTTTTAAAGTGTCCCACACCTTTTCTCAATACCGAGTGAGACCAGCGCACGTCCACAGAATGTAAAGGACGTCACTCTCCATCTGACCACCTCCAACATTTCTAAAACTGACACAAATGTGTAACCTGCAACCAGATATTCTTATAAAAACTTGCAGTAGCTACATTTTAACCTTGCCTCCCACATGCCCTGGTCGTGTTCCTCCAGCAATTCAACTCACTCATCGTTCTCCAACTGCATGCTCAACTTGTTACGTTATGTGTATTTGTAAGGCGCTCTGTCACCCGCAGAAGCATCCTACCGCTGAGCAGGTGTGTGTGCCGAGCCCTGCCTACAGTGAAAAGCCAGATCTTCAAGAAGAGAGGAGGAGGCTCTGGTGTGGAGCGAGAGGCCGTTCCACACTCTTGTAGCGATGTAAAGGAACGCCCGTCCTCCTGATCTGGTTCTTGTATGCGTGGGGTGTGTGTGAGAACGAGTCCTGCCTATAGTGAAAAGACAGATCTTCAAGAAGAGAGGAGGAGGCTCTGGTGTGGAGCGAGAGGCCGTTCCACACTCTTGTAGCGATGTAAAGGAACGCCCGTCCTCCTGATCTGGTTCTTGTATGCGTGGGGTGTGTGTGAGAACGAGTCCTGCCTATAGTGAAAAGACAGATCTTCAAGAAGAGAGGAGGAGGCTCTGGTGTGGAGCGAGAGGCCGTTCCACACTCTTGTAGCGATGTAAAGGAACGCCCGTCCACCTGATCTGGTTCTTGTCCTGTGGAGTGGGCGTGCGTGGGTGGTTGGTGGATGGAGATGCGACTGTTCAGGTAGGTGGGGCCTAAGTTGTGTAGTGCCTTGAATGTGTGTGTTAGGGGTTTGCAATGAGCGCGTTTGTCTATTGGGAGCCAGTGTAGTTCCCTGAGGTGAGGTGTGATGTGGAAGGTTGAGGATGAGTCTGGCTGCCGACTTCTGGATGGTTTGTTGTCTTCTCGTGAGTTTCTTGGTGATCCCAGCTCACAGGGTGTTCTCCTAGTCCAACTTGCTGGTGACTAGGGTGTGAGTGATAGTTTTTCTAGTGTTTCTTGAGAGCCATTTGCAGATCTTCCTCAGGATTTTTAGGGTGTGGAAGCAGGACGCAGTGATAGCGTTGACTTGATCGGTCAATTCCAGTTTGCTGTTGATTATTCCGAGGTTCCTGGCAGGGGTGATGGCTGTGGGTCCATCCAGAGTCCCATGATGCGGTGTTCTTGCTGAATATCACTACTTCTGTCTGTGGGTGTTGAGCGTGAGACAGTTGGCTTTTTTCCAGTTAGCGACTTAGGTCATGCAAATGATGAACTTGTTTTTTGTGTTTGGGGTCTTGTCTGAGAGGGAGAGTATTAGTTGCGTGTCATCAGCATAGGAGAGGATGCTGATGTCATGTGCACGGATGATGCCATAAGGATCATGCAGACTTCCGAGGACTAAGATGCCAGGCTGACAGCTTGTGTTCTATCCATTAAGAAGTAGCCAATCCAGCGGGTCCTTGGATGCCAATCTCCTGCAGGCACCTGATGAGGATGGAGTGTAAGACTTTGTCAAATGCTGCAGAGCGGTCCATGAGAATGAGGGCTTCTGTGTCAAGGATCACATGGTTGTCGTCTCTGGTGGTGATACGTGCTGTTTCTACACTGTGCTTGGACTTGAATCTGTACTGCATGGCGTCCAGAAGCAGGCCGTTGCTGAGGTGGTCAGTGAGGCGTCGATTTATTAGTTTCTCTGAGACTTTTGCCCTTATTGGTAGGCGGGAGATGGGTTTGTAGTTGGAAAGCTTGCCTGGATCCGCGGATGGTTTCCTGAGCAGGGACATGGTGATGGTATGTTTCCAGATGTCCAGTAACGTGGCTGAGTTGAATGAGGTGTTGAGGATGGATGTTAGTGCTTCGCTGTTCAGTAGGAGTCCTTTGGTGAATGCGTGGTCGGTATAAGGGTCAGATGGGGCTTCGAGTCCCGAGCACATGGTCTACATAGGAGCCATAATTTTGAGGTTGGTGACGGCGGGCCATGTAACCTCCTGCCATTTAACTGTAAGGGCTTCTGCGGTTGACACCCCAAGAATACTGAACCAATTAATTTCCTTTAATTTGGCCCCACGTTGGTGACACTGTGGAAATGGAAGGTTTAATATTCCACAAATGTCATAGGAAGTGGTGCATCTGTGTATATCTTCAGAACTCGTGTGTGCATAAGTTAAACCAAACTGAGGGGCATATTAACAAGGCAGCGCTTTAAAATTATCGCAGCTTTTGTGGCCTTTATCGGCCGAAAAGCGGCGATAATTTTATCGCCTTATCAGCAAAGACACGCTATCGCGTGTTTTGCTGACTTAGCGCCCGTTTTCAGCACGCTTAACTTTGCATCGCTAATGAGATGCAAAGTAGGCGTGGCTGTGAAACCAACCAGGGAAAATATCGCGAAGGCAGCTTCGCGATATTAACAAGGAAGGGTAGCAAATTTTTAAATCGCGTTAAGTATGCCTTAACGCAGGAATTTAACGTCTGTTAAATTCCTGACTAAGGCATACTTAACATGGGGGGTGGATTCTGTGGCTAAGACCACAGGCCCTATCATCTAGGATATCGCCGTTTTACACCACGGAAAACGGCGATATCCACACTATCTCTGGAATTTTTATCGCCTCGGCGATGCGCGTTGTTGATAACGCGCTAACCGGGCGATAAATTCCAGAGATGGCCGGTGATAAATAGTGTTGGCATTAAAGAGAGGGTATATTTGAAAAAATTGTTTTCAAAAGAACCCCATTTCACGATTTTAAAATATACCACGGGTACCCTAAAAAATAAAGTATTACATTTGGGTATACCTGTAGGTATTTTTAATATATCACCTATCTGGTTCCCTGCTTAACCAGTTGTTATCTTATATAAGAACTCCCAGAACATCTTTGGTTGAGTCCGCCCAGGTAGTACCATCTTACCTGGGTGTGGAAAGACGCTTATGATGAAGCATGTCACTATTAGTGAGTGAGGCGTCTTCTTCAATATCTTTGGATATTCCACCATACCAAGTGGCTAACAGGACATACGAATTGTCCAAGGATTACTTGATATTATATCTGGTTTCTAAAAAAACTGTATGCCCACGAGGGATAACAGTAAACAGCAGTTGCCTTTAGTGACAATATAGTATTTGGGAGATTGCAACTGTGTTGCTTTTTTCTCTCACTCTCTTTTGTGAAAATAAATATGACAAATGAAACAATGGACTCCAAAAATGAGAACTTCGGGTCCTTGCACGACAATGTAAAGCAAAAAGCATGCAAAATTGACTCTTGACAGCGAACCCTTGCATAGATCCTGTGTGAGAGGGAAAACAGAATAATGTAATGGACTCTTGACGGCGTTTACCAACTTGGTGTATACCTAGGGTCCATGGAAAACAGAATAATGTAATGGACTCTTGACGGCGTTTACCAACTTGGTGTATACCTAGGGTCCATGGAAAACAGAATAATGTAATGGACTCTTGACGGCGTTTACCAACTTGGCGTATACCTAGGGTCCATGGACAATAGTGTTGAAGGCAGACCGGTGATCCACGCCGGTGAGCGACTACTCACCCGAGCTTTAGAAAGTACAAGACACCCTAGCATAAGGGACAAGACGTAAACATGCCTAACATGTCACCGTATCTATGTAGTGCATATAAGCATTTGTACAGAAACATTAGAGAACATAGTTCGGTGCAAAACTATTACAAATATGCATGAGGACTTTGAGATGATGCAAACGCTAAAAACTGCAAGTATAGGAGACAACTTTGCTGCCAACAAACATGTGACTATGTGAGAGAATATGGTGCCAAGTGTCATTACATTTCTGCTTCTGTTACAAATGTTTTACCATTTGTTTGCTGATCTGTTTGCTTGTTTCTTGTTCCCCTACACTGGGATTGTAATAGGTTTGTAATCCCATTTGCTAGCAGTGGGTTTAAGTCCAATCTGCTCATTTTACAGCTTCTGTTCTATGTCTTAAGTTGTGTTGCTATGCTCAAGGGTATCATGCATTAGTTTTTAGTCCTTTTGCATCTCTTTACACTCAGGGCGACTATGCATAGGTTATTGTCCCTTTGCATCTTATGTGCTTTACTGTCACTAGAGATGTGTTTTGGGTTCCTACCCATTGGTTCGGGTTCCCACCCACATCTAGTATACAGTCACAGTCTAGTTTACTCCACACAGTGTGTACGTTATGGGCCTTAATCCAATCCTCGTCGCCAAAAAGTTGTAGTGATCAAGTCCACGCAGGTAGATGTAGATCAGAGAAGTCTTATTCAAGATAGTTACAAGATCCCAATGAGACCCCACCAGGAGCAGCCATCAAGTTGCCCAGCCCACTCAAATGTGTCTTCTCTGACTGAATCATAACATTCTAAACAGCATCATCAAAGTAACATTTAATTGGTGGTAAATAGCATTGCATTTACTAAAGTCAGGATATAACATAGGCGTGTAAGTAACCCGTGAAAATGGGTGTGGTCAGTTCAGCGACCACGAGTTAAACAGCACACATTTTGAGGTCTGCTCCGCTATCCTCAACAGCACGCCTTGCTCATTTTCTGCTTTCTCATGCCGGCTCCGCGTACGTTGAACCAGGGGACGGCGCTTTCCTGCCGGTCACTGACCAAATCCGTTTCAATGAGCGCTCACAATATTCGCTGCCCCCTTCCATGGGTACAAGGTCCCATGGCTCCACTGTTCCTGATTTGGTGATGTGGTTGTTGAAGGATTTCACCTTCACGTGAAAAGTTTGTGACTGAATTATTCCTCGCTCGTGCACCCTTCACTGCCCTGGCCTCAGCCTTCATCATTCGGCCTTATATTACACTGCGTGCAACAAGCTTGTGAGCACCTCATGCATATTTTGTGATATGCATTAATGCACTCACACTCAGCAGCAGGGTTATGCAGATAACCCCTCCTGTGCGGTACGGAGTCTAGACACTTTAAATCCACAAGTGTGCGTGTGATGCTAGTGTGTATATGCTTTTGTCACTTGAGTGTCAGTGCTGCACTGATTCAAGGGTTTCTGGCACTGGTGGGACTGAAGAAACAACCCTGTCACCTCCCATTGGGCCCTCGGTTTAATTTGAGGTCATCAGGAGGCGGGAAAAGTGTTAAAAGGGCGGAAAGTGATTTTCCATGGATGTAGCACAACAGTTGAATTTAGAGTAAGGTGGGATTCCTGCTCCAATACACATAGAGATACCTTTCTCTGCACGAGAAATCCAGACCCATTAACACCAGCAAAAAGCAAGTGCTCACTTTGAACATTTAAATGTGGAAAACCAAGTTTAAACACGAAGGTAACTTACACCTGTGAATAATTTACTTGTGTAATTTACTCTTACTATTACATTTTTGAGTAATTTTACTGCCTTTGGCTAATTAAGAAAATCGAGAGTAAAGTTACGCAAAAGTGAAGACTTACGGACAGGGAATATGGCGGCGGGTTAGTCTACGCCGCAAACTCCTCTCCACCTCCCGGCACCACTTGAAAGATTCCTGAGCTTCATGAGTCAGGGATATGCTGAAATGACGCTGAAATCACTCACGGGAAAGCGGTGGTTCGTTGAGGGCTGCCTGCGTGTAGTGGAATACAATATATAACTTGCAACAACAGATTAGTAATTAAATTGTATTTATTTAATTTACCAATAACAAGGCCCACAGTGGCAGTAGGAAAGCGTGTGCTGACGCACGGAAAGCTGGCGAAGGAATGCGAGGCATTTCATGACGTCAGTTAAATACCATATGGGGATTCTATTACCACGTCACAGGTAACAGCTAGGTTGCTTGCGTTGTGCAACCAAACTTGGCGTCAACTAACTTTAACAAAAGAAGGACTACAACATCTCCCTTTTCCAATAAAAGAGATAAATGACTAAGTTAAAACAAAACATAGTCCTTATACTTGTTGGGAATGCATGACATTCTACCAGAGGTGGTACATGTACCTTCAAATACATTTTGACTAGAACTTGCAACATCTGATGGCTCATTAGTTTCTGAAATAACTTCATCTGTAATCTGTGGACTTTGCCTACCTATTCCACACTCAGATTTCTGATGTTTCTCAGCTGAACGGTGAACAGGTAAGGAAGGACCACTGCTATCAAACTCATTTGCATCAGATGAATTATTAACACATGTTGCATTTGTCGTCACATTATGATTATCAATACATGACTCTGAAGGTAACCATAGATAATCGTTCTCTGATTCTACGTTATTTTTGATAGACTCTTCAATGAGTTCTCTTTGACCAGGTTTGAGTTTAGGAAAGAAGTGGAGATGAATCAGTAAATTAAGCCTGGAAGGACTACATATATACTATGTGTAAAGTGGGTAATCCTTTTGTTGGATTTTAATGCCCTCACACACCCTTTCAGGTGTCATGCTTCATCATCTGGGCTGCTCCTCGTCGGGCCGGCGGTGCAATGCCTAACGGGCTCCCTAAAAAGGGGCACTTTATCGGAGTTCTTTTAATCCAACAGCCGTCAGGTGAAGTGCGGGTGTGTGGGCCTAAGTGTTGTAGATATAAAAGTGAATTAAAACAGGGTCGAAAGTACCAGTGTGAACAAACTATTTATTTTAACGGTCTCCTTCCCTGGTTAAAAAGGTGTGTGTAGCACTGAGTAGAGTGTAATGTCTCTAGTTGTAGTGCATGGGATTGGTGGTCAACATGTTTCTCGCAGTGAGCACGTGCGCTCGCGATTCGTCAGGACCTATCAAAAATATATCTACGATGGTAACAGGGGACTATCTAAGGTTTAGTGGTCTCCTAATCATAGTTGGTCATGTGAACAACAAACTTAATCCTAAAATACCTGTTGAGGTCTGGTGCTACCTGCAGAAAAAACAGTACATTAAATTGGTCAGTGTGGGGACACAAAGCCACAGGTATCAGGGATTATAAAACAAACAAAAAGGCTTACAAAGTGATTCATTCTCCAACATCGTTAAAAATGTAACAGTGGTGACTGCTGGTGCTCGAGCGTCAACAACTGCTCCTAAAAAGTGGTGTACCAACATGGTGAACTAAAGTGACTAAACACCTATGTGGAACAAGTAAAAACAATCAAGGTTGCAGAAACCAGCGTTGGACTCACCCTAATCAGTAGGACTGCATGCCACAACAGTTCTGGGTGGACTCAGCGTGCGGCGAAGGACCTCTAAAAGTAGGTCTAAACTAAAGAGTGACAACGGGCTTACATAATGCAGTAATCACAGCTGGCACATGTGGGGACATAAAGCGCTATGAAACTTAGCAGAAACAAGGATACGCTGATAGATTAGCCCCATGGACAGACTGCGTTCCCAAAGGATGTGCGACGATGTCAGAGTAGGGGAAATAACATGTTGCTTGGAACTAACTATTCATGAAGATGTTGTAGCAACTAGAACAATGAGGTCCCACTTCTATAGCAATAATACTCAAAGCGCTCCTGAATTAGGGGGAAATAATAGTAAGCAATAGTGAATTTTGGCCAGAGCCTAGTTGTAGCAACCGTTGCTGACAGCCAAATGGCAGCGCTTTAAGGTAACAAACTAGTGCGTGCCTCACGAGTGTAATACAAACGCTTAGGGAACAGGACGAGTGGTTGCTAATTGTAAAAGAGAGAGAAAACACGGGTTCCGTGTATGTACTTACATTTGCCCCGCATACGCTCTGTGATATGACCTACCCGGTCCACCAAGTCTGGGAGGTGGCGACCAGGTCGTAAAGGTCCTTAAAAAACACTGGAATATCCTTAATACTGGGCAAATGAATCTCGAACTACCAAGATTTGCATACAGACGCACTAAAAACATTAAAGACTTGGTAATACAAACCAGACCGAGACCCAAAACCAAATCAACACAGAACACACTCTGGCAACTGCCTGCAGTGAAGGGACATTTCCCATGTGGCATGTGCACTGCCTGTACATTCACATCTGTACACAAAACCATCACCCTTAACACTACTTTTACTTGGGAACTGAGGTCACATACTAACTGCAATACTAGTAATTGCATTTATCTCCTTACATGTCCCTGTGATCTGTACTACGTGGGGATGACAACCAGACCAATCAAGTTGCGAATCTCTGAACATCGCAGCAATTTTCGGTGTAAAAAACAGAACACCAAAATCAGTGCCCACTTTCTCGAGAAACAACATTCCCCAGACTCTGTCAAATGGCTGGTTCTAGAAACCCACCCTCAATTGTCACAGCACAGTCTTTTTAAGAAGGAACAAAGATGGATACACCGTCTGTCTTCTAATGTCACTGGGCTTAATGATGATATCCTCTGGGGAGCCCTTAAACTATAACATGACATACTCCTGGCAACTGGTTCATTTTTCTCTTACGTTCTGTATGCATTTACATTTAAGTATGAGTTCCAGTATACACCAAGGCTCACACTTCAATCCACAACCCTTTTGTTGTATTTTATCAAAGTTTTCTTGGCACCCTGCCTTTACTTTGTACCCAATCGATATTAAAACTTTATTGACACCTTGCTTCCCAAACCAAGATGGCTGACGATATTGTCCTTCTTTGCTCTTTACAAATTCACTCACTATTGTAGAGTTCGACTTATTAGGAGCATTCTGTCCATTTTGTGAAATATAATACACTGCGCACACACACAGTGCTTATACGTTTACCCAGCCCGTAATTACAGAATCCTAGCTACTCGCGCGAATCGCGATCACGTGACCCCGTCACATGACGTGACCGGAAGTATTTAATCTCAAGCGAGCGCTTAGGTCGCCACCTCCCAGACTTGGTGGACCGGGTAGGTCATATCACAGAGCGTATGCGGGGCAGATGTAAGTACATACACGGAACCCGTGTTTTCTCTCTCTTTTACAATTAGCAACCACTCGTCCTGTTCCCTAAGCGTTTGTATTACACTCGTGAGGCACGCACTAGTTTGTTACCTTAAAGCGCTGCCATTTGGCTGTCAGCAACGGTTGCTACATCTAGGCTCTGGCCAAAATTCACTATTGCTTACTATTATTTCCCCCTAATTCAGGAGCGCTTTGAGTATTATTGCTATAGAAGTGGGACCTCATTGTTCTAGTTGCTACAACATCTTCATGAATAGTTAGTTCCAAGCAACATGTTATTTCCCCTACTCTGACATCGTCGCACATCCTTTTGGAACGCAGTCTGTCCATGGGGCTAATCTATCAGCGTATCCTTGTTTCTGCTAAGTTTCATAGCGCTTTATGTCCCCACATGTGCCAGCTGTGATTACTGCATTATGTAAGCCCGTTGTCACTCTTTAGTTTAGACCTACTTTTAGAGGTCCTTCGCCGCACGCTGAGTCCACCCAGAACTGTTGTGGCATGCAGTCCTACTGATTAGGGTGAGTCCAACGCTGGTTTCTGCAACCTTGATTGTTTTTACTTGTTCCACATAGGTGTTTAGTCACTTTAGTTCACCATGTTGGTACACCACTTTTTAGGAGCAGTTGTTGACGCTCGAGCACCAGCAGTCACCACTGTTACATTTTTAACGATGTTGGAGAATGAATCACTTTGTAAGCCTTTTTGTTTGTTTTATAATCCCTGATACCTGTGGCTTTGTGTCCCCACACTGACCAATTTAATGTACTGTTTTTTCTGCAGGTAGCACCAGACCTCAACAGGTATTTTAGGATTAAGTTTGTTGTTCACATGACCAACTATGATTAGGAGACCACTAAACCTTAGATAGTCCCCTGTTACCATCGTAGATATATTTTTGATAGGTCCTGACGAATCGCGAGCGCACGTGCTCACTGCGAGAAACATGTTGACCACCAATCCCATGCACTACAACTAGAGACATTACACTCTACTCAGTGCTACACACACCTTTTTAACCAGGGAAGGAGACCGTTAAAATAAATAGTTTGTTCACACTGGTACTTTCGACCCTGTTTTAATTCACTTTTATATCTACAACACTTAGGCCCACACACCCGCACTTCACCTGACGGCTGTTGGATTAAAAGAACTCCGATAAAGTGCCCCTTTTTAGGGAGCCCGTTAGGCATTGCACCGCCGGCCCGACGAGGAGCAGCCCAGATGATGAAGCATGACACCTGAAAGGGTGTGTGAGGGCATTAAAATCCAACAAAAGGATTACCCACTTTACACATAGTATATATGTAGTCCTTCCAGGCTTAATTTACTGATTCATCTCCACTTCTTTCCTCTCCCTGAGGAACTACTGGTAGTCTTCTTTCTCACAACTTCATTGCCGGGGCACCTTACCAGTTTGGACCTCCCACTCACTCTTTGTGAGCGGAAAACGCCCCCCTGATCCCTCTCCTTTGGTACCTATGTTCTGCACGGCTTAAACCCCCGTGGGATCCTCTTATTGGTGGGTGAGATTTGTTCTATCCCCCAACTTACCTGAATATTCTCCTTTCCCTTGGGAAAGCAGTACAGTTACCCACATTGTAACAGTTTTTACACCCCATTCTCTCATTCAACCCTTCCATCCATGGAGGGACAGGGCTTGAGTTATGGGGACGATCAAGCAGCAGAAATCCTACGGACCCCTTCCATTTTGGGTCTCGATCAAGAACTGGCCACTGGCAGCCAATCAGCTGAATGGCAAACACTCTCGTATATGAAAAGAGAATGGGTACGCATAACATTACATGGTGCCCTTATGACAGAGTACTTCAGGGCCAATATCTCTCCAAATGGCCTCGTAGTAAAGAATTTTCCAAGAATTTTCTGGGAAGATGGGCAATTTAAAGTTGAATGGTCTCAGATATCGTGGAAGTGTACCAGGGACCTTCTCATTCTGATAGTCAACACTGCAAAGAGATTGGCAGACGAGTTACTTACACGCATTCAGGCGTTGGAAAGTAATCTCAAACAGAACAATCCCGGCTCCCAGTATAAATCAAAACTAACTGAGATCAACAATGAGATAGCCGAACATCGAGAATACCTGATGAAACAGAAAGTAACAAAGCTCCAGAAAGACATCAAACGCTTTGATAAGGAAAAGGTCTACCCTTATCTTAAAGCAGATTATGTCCCGCCCAACACTAATTACTCATCAGACATCGATTCGGATTCCTCAAGGAGAGGATCCTCTACCAACAGTGACTCTAGCAATGAGAATATGAGACCCAATCAGGCTAGAGGAAAGAAAGGGAGACGTGGATACAACTATTTTCCACCAACGCCATACCAGGGACCAGCTTTCTGGCAATACCCTATGTACCCACAGGGCCCCCCTCAATTTGGCCCTCAAGGTCTACCCCAATTTGCACCTCAGGGTATGATCCAGCCCTCACCTTTTTTAGGCAGAGGTTGGGGCAGAGGGCGAGGGCGAAGAAGAGGGGCACCACAAGAGAAAAGAGTACAATGGGAGGAACCACCACAACGGGGAGTGGAAACCAGGAGCCACACCAGGAAACAAACTTAGTTGTCAATTTGTCGTCCAGACAGTTGACAGCCATAGAGGACAACGTCCTACAGAAAGGACTTGGTTTTGTCCCCACCCCTAAGGTTGACCCCTTCAACCAGATCTGCGAATTACACCAATTCTTCCGCAAGATCCGGTTGAGATTTTTCTTTGAGGGCAAAGACGACATATCAGACAATGACTCAGGTTTACGTAACCCTTCCACCTTCACTCCCCACTCAGGGATGATACCAAACGAAGTACTCACCTATGAACAGGCAGTACTTAAAGATATAAAATCCATTCCTATACAGAAGCAATTCAATAACCTCAGCAGAGCAGAGAGGCTTGCTATTACAACACTGGCGGACGATCCATCTATTACCATCAAACAGGCTGACAAAGGTGGGGCCACTGTTATAATGGCAACGACTGATTATGACAACGAGTGTCTGCGTCAATTGGGAAACAGAAAGTACTATACACCGATCCCAAACAACCCCACTCCACGTCTCAAAACTACCATTACTGGTTTGGTTGACTCCGCTGAGAGCAATGGCTGGTTAAGCGAGAAGGAGGCTTCCTTCTTGATCCAAAAAGAACCTAAGACCCCCTATTTCTATGTTCTACCAAAGATTCATAAGGGGGTCACACCAGTACCTGGACGCCCCATAGTATCGGGCATTGACTCAATTCTAGAACCATTGTCTAAGTTCTGCGATCACTTTCTGCAACCATTAGTGAAACGCACACCCTCTTACATACAGGACACGACAGATGTTCTACGTTTACTGGATCAGACAGATGACATTAATAACATCAACTTCCTCATCACTCTAGACGTGGAAGCTTTGTATACTAATATTCCACAAAGAGCAACTCTCGAAGTGATCGAGGAGGTACTTGGAGGTGAACCTTGGGAATCACCGACTCCAGTATCCTTCATCATTGAATGCGCCACCATAGCCTTGACAGAAAATTTCTTCGAGTTTAAAGGCCAATTATTCCACCAGACTCAAGGTACTTCCATGGGGAGTACCTTTGCTCCGAGTCTAGCCTGTTTGTATATGGCTTGGTTTGAGGGGTTATACATCTTTTGTGATAAGAATCCATACCGTCACAACATTCTACTATGGAGACGATTCATAGATGATATTTTGATTTTTTGGTCTGGAGACTCTGGGAGCTACGAAGCATTCTATACATGGCTCAACCAGTTGAACCCTCACCTCAACTTCACCATCACAGTATC